>NW_027361716.1:30602500-31875833 GCF_039654945.1 Dendrobates tinctorius
CTCATGAGCCCAAACAAGTCTCTAAAAGCATGAGTTTGCAACTACTTTACTTTTGGAGAAAATTCAAAACATTCATTATTCAGTAGAGCCCAATAGCAAAAACCAGCGTTTTGAATGAAGAATCACATTTCTTGGTAGAATCATGCAGGATTGAAATTTTTGATGGTTTTTTACTCCTCTCAACAGCCCAAACAAGTTTCTAAAAGGATGAGTTTGCAACTACTTTACTTTTGGAGAAAATTCAAAACATTCATTATTCAATAGGGCCCGAACTATCAAAAACCAGCCGTTTCAATGAACACACATGTCTTGGTAGAATCATGCAGGACTGAAATTTTTGATGTTTTTCTACTCATCTCATGAGCCCAAACAAGTCTCTAAAAGCATGAGTTTGCAACTACTTTACTTTTGGAGAAAATTCAAAACATTCATTATTCAATAGAGCCCAATAGCAAAAACCAGCGTTTTGAATGAAGAATCACATTTCTTGGTAGAATCATGCAGGATTGAAATTTTTGATGGTTTTTTACTCCTCTCAACAGCCCAAACAAGTTTCTAAAAGGATGAGTTTGCAACTACTTTACTTTTGGAGAAAATTCAAAACATTCATTATTCAATAGGGCCCAAACTATCAAAAACCAGCGGTTTCAATGAACACACATTTCTTGGTAGAATCATGCAGGACTGAAATTTTTGATGTTTTTCTACTCCTCTCATGAGCCCAAACAAGTCTCTAAAAGCATGAGTTTGCAACTACTTTACTTTTGGAGAAAATTCAAAACATTCATTATTCAATAGGGCCCAAACTATCAAAAACCAGCGGTTTGAATGAACACACATTTCTTGGTAGAATCATGCAGGACTGAAATTTTTGATGTTTTTCTACTCCTCTCATGAGCCCAAACAAGTCTCTAAAAGCATGAGTTTGCAACTACTTTACTTTTGGAGAAAATTCAAAACATTCATTATTCAATAGAGCCCAATAGCAAAAACCAGCGTTTTGAATGAAGAATCACATTTCTTGGTAGAATCATGCAGGATTGAAATTTTTGATGGTTTTTTACTCCTCTCAACAGCCCAAACAAGTTTCTAAAAGGATGAGTTTGCAACTACTTTACTTTTGGAGAAAATTCAAAACATTCATTATTCAATAGGGCCCAAACTATCAAAAAACAGCCGTTTCAATGAACACACATGTCTTGGTAGAATCATGCAGGACTGAAATTTTTGATGTTTTTCTACTCATCTCATGAGCCCAAACAAGTCTCTAAAAGCATGAGTTTGCAACTACTTTACTTTTGGAGAAAATTCAAAACATTCATTATTCAATAGAGCCCAATAGCAAAAACCAGCGTTTTGAATGAAGAATCACATTTCTTGGTAGAATCATGCAGGATTGAAATTTTTGATGGTTTTTTACTCCTCTCAACAGCCCAAACAAGTTTCTAAAAGGATGAGTTTGCAACTACTTTACTTTTGGAGAAAATTCAAAACATTCATTATTCAATAGGGCCCAAACTATCAAAAACCAGCGGTTTGAATGAACACATTTCTTGGTAGAATCATGCAGGACTGAAATTTTTGATGTTTTTCTACTCCTCTCATGAGCCCATACAAGTCTCTAAAAGCATGAGTTTGCAACTACTTTACTTTTGGAGAAAATTCAAAACATTCACTATTCAATAGAGCCCAATAGCAAAAATCAGGTTTGGAATGAAGAATCACATTTCTTGGTAAAATCATGCAGGATTGAAATTTTTGATGGTTTTTTACTCCTCTCAACAGCCCAAACAAGTTTCTAAAAGGATGAGTTTGCAACTACTTTACTTTTGGAGAAAATTCAAAACATTCATTATTCAATAGGGCCCAAACTATCAAAAAACAGCGGTTTCAATGAACACACATTTCTTGGTAGAATCATGCAGGACTGAAATTTTTGATGTTTTTCTACTCCTCTCATGAGCCCAAACAAGTCTCTAAAAGCATGAGTTTGAAACTACTTTACTTTTGGAGAAAATTCAAAACATTCATTATTCAATAGAGCCCAATAGCAAAAACCAGCGTTTTGAATGAAGAATCACATTTCTTGGTAGAATCATGCAGGATTGAAATTTTTGATGGTTTTTTACTCCTCTCAACAGCCCAAACAAGTTTCTAAAAGGATGAGTTTGCAACTACTTTACTTTTGGAGAAAATTCAAAACATTCATTATTCAATAGGGCCCAAACTATCAAAAACCAGCGGTTTCAATGAACACACATTTCTTGGTAGAATCATGCAGGACTGAAATTTTTGATGTTTTTCTACTCCTCTCATGAGCCCAAACAAGTCTCTAAAAGCATGAGTTTGCAACTACTTTACTTTTGGAGAAAATTCAAAACATTCATTATTCAATAGAGCCCAATAGCAAAAACCAGCGTTTTGAATGAAGAATCACTTTTCTTGGTAGAATCATGCAGGATTGAAATTTTTGATGTTTTTTTACTCCTCTCAACAGCCCAAACAAGTTTCTAAAAGGATGAGTTTGCAACTACTTTACTTTTGGAGAAAATTCAAAACATTCATTATTCAATAGGGCCCAAACTATCAAAAACCAGCGGTTTGAATGAACACACATTTCTTGGTAGAATCATGTAGGACTGAAATTTTTGATGTTTTTCTACTCCTCTCATGAGCCCAAACAAGTCTCTAAAAGCATGAGTTTGCAACTACTTTACTTTTGGAGAAAATTCAAAACATTCATTATTCAATAGAGCCCAATAGCAAAAACCAGCGTTTTGAATGAAGAATCACATTTCTTGGTAGAATCATGCAGGATTGAAATTTTTGATGGTTTTTTACTCCTCTCAACAGCCCAAACAAGTTTCTAAAAGGATGAGTTTGCAACTACTTTACTTTTGGAGAAAATTCAAAACATTCATTATTCAATAGGGCCCAAACTATCAAAAACCAGCGGTTTCAATGAACACACATTTCTTGGTAGAATCATGCAGGACTGAAATTTTTGATGTTTTTCTACTCCTCTCATGAGCCCAAACAAGACTCTAAAAGCATGAGTTTGCAACTACTTTACTTTTGGAGAAAATTCAAAACATTCATTATTCAATAGAGCCCAATAGCAAAAACCAGCGTTTTGAATGAAGAATCACATTTCTTGGTAGAATCATGCAGGATTGAAATTTTTGATGGTTTTTTACTCCTCTCAACAGCCCAAACAAGTTTCTAAAAGGATGAGTTTGCAACTACTTTACTTTTGGAGAAAATTCAAAACATTCATTATTCAATAGGGCCCAAACTATCAAAAACCAGCGGTTTCAATGAACACACATTTCTTGGTAGAATCATGCAGGACTGAAATTTTTGATGTTTTTCTACTCCTCTCATGAGCCCAAACAAGTCTCTAAAAGCATGAGTTTGCAACTACTTTACTTTTGGAGAAAATTCAAAACATTCATTATTCAATAGAGCCCAATAGCAAAAACCAGCGTTTTGAATGAAGAATCACATTTCTTGGTAGAATCATGCAGGATTGAAATTTTTGATGGTTTTTTACTCCTCTCAACAGCCCAAACAAGTTTCTAAAAGGATGAGTTTGCAACTACTTTACTTTTGGAGAAAATTCAAAACATTCATTATTCAATAGGGCCCAAACTATCAAAAACCAGCGGTTTCAATGAACACACATTTCTTGGTAGAATCATGCAGGACTGAAATTTTTGATGTTTTTCTACTCCTCTCATGAGCCCAAACAAGTCTCTAAAAGCATGAGTTTGCAACTACTTTACTTTTGGAGAAAATTCAAAACATTCATTATTCAATAGAGCCCAATAGCAAAAACCAGCGTTTTGAATGAAGAATCACATTTCTTGGTAGAATCATGCAGGATTGAAATTTTTGATGGTTTTTTACTCCTCTCAACAGCCCAAACATGTTTCTAAAAGGATGAGTTTGCAACTACTTTACTTTTGGAGAAAATTCAAAACATTCATTATTCAATAGGGCCCAAACTATCAAAAACCAGCGGTTTGAATGAACACACATTTCTTGGTAGAATCATGCAGGACTGAAATTTTTGATGTTTTTCTACTCCTCTCATGAGCCCAAACAAGTCTCTAAAAGCATGAGTTTGCAACTACTTTACTTTTGGAGAAAATTCAAAACATTCATTATTCAATAGAGCCCAATAGCAAAAACCAGCGTTTTGAATGAAGAATCACATTTCTTGGTAGAATCATGCAGGATTGAAATTTTTGATGGTTTTTTACTCCTCTCAACAGCCCAAACAAGTTTCTAAAAGGATGAGTTTGCAACTACTTTACTTTTGGAGAAAATTCAAAACATTCATTATTCAATAGGGCCCAAACTATCAAAAACCAGCGGTTTCAATGAACACACATTTCTTGGTAGAATCATGCAGGACTGAAATTTTTGATGTTTTTCTACTCCTCTCATGAGCCCAAACAAGTCTCTGAAAGCATGAGTTTGCAACTACTTTACTTTTGGTGAAAATTCAAAACATTCATTATTCAATAGAGCCCAATAGCAAAAACCAGCGTTTTGAATGAAGAATCTCATTTCTTGGTAGAATCATGCAGGATTGAAATTTTTGATGGTTTTTTACTCCTCTCAACAGCCCAAACAAGTTTCTAAAAGGATGAGTTTGCAACTACTTTACTTTTGGAGAAAATTCAAAACATTCATTATTCAATAGGGCCCAAACTATCAAAAACCAGCCGTTTGAATGAACACACATTTCTTGGTAGAATCATGCAGGACTGAAATTTTTGATGTTTTTCTACTCCTCTCATGAGCCCAAACAAGTCTCTAAAAGCATGAGTTTGCAACTACTTTACTTTTGGAGAAAATTCAAAACATTCATTATTCAATAGAGCCCAATAGCAAAAACCAGCGTTTTGAATGAAGAATCACATTTCTTGGTAGAATCATGCAGGATTGAAATTTTTGATGGTTTTTTACTCCTCTCAACAGCCCAAACAAGTTTCTAAAAGGATGAGTTTGCAACTACTTTACTTTTGGAGAAAATTCAAAACATTCATTATTCAATAGGGCCCAAACTATCAAAAACCAGCGGTTTCAATGAACACACATTTCTTGGTAGAATCATGCAGGATTGAAATTTTTGATGGTTTTTTACTCCTCTCAACAGCCCAAACAAGTTTCTAAAAGGATGAGTTTGCAACTACTTTACTTTTGGAGAAAATTCAAAACATTCATTATTCAATAGGGCCCAAACTATCAAAAACCAGCGGTTTGAATGAACACACATTTCTTGGTAGAATCATGCAGGACTGAAATTTTTGATGTTTTTCTACTCCTCTCATGAGCCCAAACAAGTCTCTAAAAGCATGAGTTTGCAACTACTTTACTTTTGGAGAAAATTCAAAACATTCATTATTCAATAGAGCCCAATAGCAAAAACCAGCGTTTTGAATGAAGAATCACATTTCTTGGTAGAATCATGCAGGATTGAAATTTTTGATGGTTTTTTACTCCTCTCAACAGCCCAAACAAGTTTCTAAAAGGATGAGTTTGCAACTACTTTACTTTTGGAGAAAATTCAAAACATTCATTATTCAATAGGGCCCAAACTATCAAAAACCAGCGGTTTCGATGAACACACATTTCTTGGTAGAATCATGCAGGACTGAAATTTTTGATGTTTTTCTACTCCTCTCATGAGCCCAAACAAGTCTCTAAAAGCATGAGTTTGCAACTACTTTACTTTTGGAGAAAATTCAAAACATTCATTATTCAATAGGGCCCAAACTATCAAAAACCAGCGGTTTCAATGAACACACATTTCTTGGTAGAATCATGCAGGACTGAAATTTTTGATGTTTTTCTACTCCTCTCATGAGCCCAAACAAGTTTCTAAAAGCATGAGTTTGCAACTACTTTACTTTTGGAGAAAATTCAAAACATTCATTATTCAATAGAGCCCAATAGCAAAAACCAGCGTTTTGAATGAAGAATCACATTTCTTGGTAGAATCATGCAGGATTGAAATTTTTGATGGTTTTTTACTCCTCTCAACAGCCCAAACAAGTTTCTAAAAGGATGAGTTTGCAACTACTTTACTTTTGGAGAAAATTCAAAACATTCATTATTCAATAGGGCCCAAACTATCAAAAACCAGCCGTTTCAATGAACACACATTTCTTGGTAGAATCATGCAGGACTGAAATTTTTGATGTTTTTCTACTCCTCTCATGAGCCCAAACAAGTCTCTAAAAGCATGAGTTTGCAACTACTTTACTTTTGGAGAAAATTCAAAACATTCATTATTCAATAGAGCCCAATAGCAAAAACCAGCGTTTTGAATGAAGAATCACATTTCTTGGTAGAATCATGCAGGATTGAAATTTTTGATGGTTTTTTACTCCTCTCAACAGCCCAAACAAGTTTCTAAAAGGATGAGTTTGCAACTATTTTACTTTTGGAGAAAATTCAAAACATTCATTATTCAATAGGGTCCAAACTATCAAAAACCAGCGGTTTGAATGAACACATTTCTTGGTAGAATCATGCAGGACTGAAATTTTTGATGTTTTTCTACTCCTCTCATGAGCCCAAACAAGTCTCTAAAAGCATGAGTTTGAAACTACTTTACTTTTGGAGAAAATTCAAAACATTCACTATTCAAAAGAGCCCAATAGCAAAAATCAGGTTTTGAATGAAGAATCACATTTCTTGGTAAAATCATGCAGGATTGAAATTTTTGATGGTTTTTTACTCCTCTCAACAGCCCAAACAAGTTTCTAAAAGGATGAGGAGTTTGCAACTACTTTACTTTTGGAGAAAATTCAAAACATTCATTATTCAATAGGGCCCAAACTATCAAAAACCAGCGGTTTCAATGAACACACATTTCTTGGTAGAATCATGCAGGACTGAAATTTTTGATGTTTTTCTACTCCTCTCATGAGCCCAAACAAGTCTCCAAAAGCATGAGTTTGCAACTACTTTACCTTTGGAGAAAATTCAAAACATTCATTATTCAATAGAGCCCAATAGCAAAAACCAGCGTTTTGAATGAAGAATCACATTTCTTGGTAGAATCATGCAGGATTGAAATTTTTGATGGTTTTTTACTCCTCTCAATAGCCCAAACAAGTTTCTAAAAGGATGAGTTTGCAACTACTTTACTTTTGGAGAAAATTCAAAACATTCATTATTCAATAGGGCCCAAACTATCAAAAACCAGCGGTTTCAATGAACACACATTTCTTGGTAGAATCATGCAGGACTGAAATTTTTGATGTTTTTCTACTCTTCTCATGAGCCCAAACAAGTCTCTAAAAGCATGAGTTTGCAACTACTTTACTTTTGGAGAAAATTCAAAACATTCATTATTCAATAGAGCCCAATAGCAAAAACCAGCGTTTTGAATGAAGAATCACATTTCTTGGTAGAATCATGCAGGATTGAAATTTTTGATGGTTTTTTACTCCTCTCAACAGCCCAAACAAGTTTCTAAAAGGATGAGTTTGCAACTACTTTACTTTTGGAGAAAATTCAAAACATTCATTATTCAATAGGGCCCAAACTATCAAAAACCAGCGGTTTGAATGAACACACATTTCTTGGTAGAATCATGCAGGACTGAAATTTTTGATGTTTTTCTACTCCTCTCATGAGCCCAAACAAGTCTCTAAAAGCATGAGTTTGCAACTACTTTACTTTTGGAGAAAATTCAAAACATTCATTATTCAATAGAGCCCAATAGCAAAAACCAGCGTTTTGAATGAAGAATCACATTTCTTGGTAGAATCATGCAGGATTGAAATTTTTGATGGTTTTTTACTCCTCTCAACAGCCCAAACAAGTTTCTAAAAGGATGAGTTTGCAACTACTTTACTTTTGGAGAAAATTCAAAACATTCATTATTCAATAGGGCCCAAACTATCAAAAACCAGCGGTTTCAATGAACACACATTTCTTGGTAGAATCATGCAGGACTGAAATTTTTGATGTTTTTCTACTCCTCTCATGAGCCCAAACAAGTCTCTAAAAGCATGAGTTTGCAACTACTTTACTTTTGGAGAAAATTCAAAACATTCATTATTCATTAGAGCCCAATAGCAAAAACCAGCGTTTTGAATGAAGAATCACATTTCTTGGTAGAATCATGCAGGATTGAAATTTTTGATGGTTTTTTACTCCTCTCAACAGCCCAAACAAGTTTCTAAAAGGATGAGTTTGCAACTACTTTACTTTTGGAGAAAATTCAAAACATTCATTATTCAATAGGGCCCAAACTATCAAAAACCAGCGGTTTCAATGAACACACATTTCTTGGTAGAATCATGCAGGACTGAAATTTTTGATGTTTTTCTACTCCTCTCATGAGCCCAAACAAGTCTCTAAAAGCATGAGTTTGCAACTACTTTACTTTTGGAGAAAATTCAAAACATTCATTATTCAATAGAGCCCAATAGCAAAAACCAGCGTTTTGAATGAAGAATCACATTTCTTGGTAGAATCATGCAGGATTGAAATTTTTGATGGTTTTTTACTCCTCTCAACAGCCCAAACAAGTTTCTAAAAGGATGAGTTTGCAACTACTTTACTTTTGGAGAAAATTCAAAACATTCATTATTCAATAGGGCCCAAACTATCAAAAACCAGCGGTTTGAATGAACACACATTTCTTGGTAGAATCATGCAGGACTGAAATTTTTGATGTTTTTCTACTCCTCTCATGAGCCCAAACAAGTCTCTAAAAGCATGAGTTTGCAACTACTTTACTTTTGGAGAAAATTCAAAACATTCATTATTCAATAGAGCCCAATAGCAAAAACCAGCGTTTTGAATGAAGAATCACATTTCTTGGTAGAATCATGCAGGATTGAAATTTTTGATGGTTTTTTACTCCTCTCAACAGCCCAAACAAGTTTCTAAAAGGATGAGTTTGCAACTACTTTACTTTTGGAGAAAATTCAAAACATTCATTATTCAATAGGGCCCAAACTATCAAAAACCAGCGGTTTCAATGAACACACATTTCTTGGTAGAATCATGCAGGACTGAAATTTTTGATGTTTTTCTACTCCTCTCATGAGCCCAAACAAGTCTCTGAAAGCATGGGTTTGCAACTACTTTACTTTTGGAGAAAATTCAAAACATTCATTATTCAATAGAGCCCAATAGCAAAAACCAGCGTTTTGAATGAAGAATCACATTTCTTGGTAGAATCATGCAGGATTGAAATTTTTGATGGTTTTTTACTCCTCTCAACAGCCCAAACAAGTTTCTAAAAGGATGAGTTTGCAACTACTTTACTTTTGGAGAAAATTCAAAACATTCATTATTCAATAGGGCCCAAACTATCAAAAACCAGCGGTTTGAATGAACACACATTTCTTGGTAGAATCATGCAGGACTGAAATTTTTGATGTTTTTCTACTCCTCTCATGAGCCCAAACAAGTCTCTAAAAGCATGAGTTTGCAACTACTTTACTTTTGGAGAAAATTCAAAACATTCATTATTCAATAGAGCCCAATAGCAAAAACCAGCGTTTTGAATGAAGAATCACATTTCTTGGTAGAATCATGCAGGATTGAAATTTTTGATGGTTTTTTACTCCTCTCAACAGCCCAAACAAGTTTCTAAAAGGATGAGTTTGCAACTACTTTACTTTTGGAGAAAATTCAAAACATTCATTATTCAATAGGGCCCAAACTATCAAAAACCAGCGGTTTCAATGAACACACATTTCTTGGTAGAATCATGCAGGATTGAAATTTTTGATGGTTTTTTACTCCTCTCAACAGCCCAAACAAGTTTCTAAAAGGATGAGTTTGCAACTACTTTACTTTTGGAGAAAATTCAAAACATTCATTATTCAATAGGGCCCAAACTATCAAAAACCAGCGGTTTCGATGAACACACATTTCTTGGTAGAATCATGCAGGACTGAAATTTTTGATGTTTTTCTACTCCTCTCATGAGCCCAAACAAGTCTCTAAAAGCATGAGTTTGCAACTACTTTACTTTTGGAGAAAATTCAAAACATTCATTATTCAATAGGGCCCAAACTATCAAAAACCAGCGGTTTCAATGAACACACATTTCTTGGTAGAATCATGCAGGACTGAAATTTTTGATGTTTTTCTACTCCTCTCATGAGCCCAAACAAGTTTCTAAAAGCATGAGTTTGCAACTACTTTACTTTTGGAGAAAATTCAAAACATTCATTATTCAATAGAGCCCAATAGCAAAAACCAGCGTTTTGAATGAAGAATCACATTTCTTGGTAGAATCATGCAGGATTGAAAATTTTGATGGTTTTTTACTCCTCTCAACAGCCCAAACAAGTTTCTAAAAGGATGAGTTTGCAACTACTTTACTTTTGGAGAAAATTCAAAACATTCATTATTCAATAGGGCCCAAACTATCAAAAACCAGCCGTTTCAATGAACACACATTTCTTGGTAGAATCATGCAGGACTGAAATTTTTGATGTTTTTCTACTCCTCTCATGAGCCCAAACAAGTCTCTAAAAGCATGAGTTTGCAACTACTTTACTTTTGGAGAAAATTCAAAACATTCATTATTCAATAGAGCCCAATAGCAAAAACCAGCGTTTTGAATGAAGAATCACATTTCTTGGTAGAATCATGCAGGATTGAAATTTTTGATGTTTTTCTACTCCTCTCATGAGCCCAAACAAGTCTCTAAAAGCATGAGTTTGCAACTACTTTACTTTTGGAGAAAATTCAAAACATTCATTATTCAATAGAGCCCAATAGCAAAAACCAGCGTTTTGAATGAAGAATCACATTTCTTGGTAGAATCATGCAGGATTGAAATTTTTGATGGTTTTTTACTCCTCTCAACAGCCCAAACAAGTTTCTAAAAGGATGAGTTTGCAACTATTTTACTTTTGGAGAAAATTCAAAACATTCATTATTCAATAGGGTCCAAACTATCAAAAACCAGCGGTTTGAATGAACACATTTCTTGGTAGAATCATGCAGGACTGAAATTTTTGATGTTTTTCTACTCCTCTCATGAGCCCAAACAAGTCTCTAAAAGCATGAGTTTGAAACTACTTTACTTTTGGAGAAAATTCAAAACATTCACTATTCAATAGAGCCCAATAGCAAAAATCAGGTTTTGAATGAAGAATCACATTTCTTGGTAAAATCATGCAGGATTGAAATTTTTGATGGTTTTTTACTCCTCTCAACAGCCCAAACAAGTTTCTAAAAGGATGAGGAGTTTGCAACTACTTTACTTTTGGAGAAAATTCAAAACATTCATTATTCAATAGGGCCCAAACTATCAAAAACCAGCGGTTTCAATGAACACACATTTCTTGGTAGAATCATGCAGGACTGAAATTTTTGATGTTTTTCTACTCCTCTCATGAGCCCAAACAAGTCTCCAAAAGCATGAGTTTGCAACTACTTTACTTTTGGAGAAAATTCAAAACATTCATTATTCAATAGAGCCCAATAGCAAAAACCAGCGTTTTGAATGAAGAATCACATTTCTTGGTAGAATCATGCAGGATTGAAATTTTTGATGGTTTTTTACTCCTCTCAAAAGCCCAAACAAGTTTCTAAAAGGATGAGTTTGCAACTACTTTACTTTTGGAGAAAATTCAAAACATTCATTATTCAATAGGGCCCAAACTATCAAAAACCAGCGGTTTGAATGAACACACATTTCTTGGTAGAATCATGCAGGACTGAAATTTTTGATGTTTTTCTACTCCTCTCATGAGCCCAAACAAGTCTCTAAAAGCATGAGTTTGCAACTACTTTACTTTTGGAGAAAATTCAAAACATTCATTATTCAATAGGGCCCAAACTATCAAAAACCAGCGGTTTGAATGAACACACATTTCTTGGTAGAATCATGCAGGACTGAAATTTTTGATGTTTTTCTACTCCTCTCATGAGCCCAAACAAGTCTCTAAAAGCATGAGTTTGCAACTACTTTACTTTTGGAGAAAATTCAAAACATTCATTATTCAATAGAGCCCAATAGCAAAAACCAGCGTTTTGAATGAAGAATCACATTTCTTGGTAGAATCATGCAGGATTGAAATTTTTGATGGTTTTTTACTCCTCTCAACAGCCCAAACAAGTTTCTAAAAGGATGAGTTTGCAACTACTTTACTTTTGGAGAAAATTCAAAACATTCATTATTCAATAGGGCCCAAACTATCAAAAACCAGTCGTTTCAATGAACACACATGTCTTGGTAGAATCATGCAGGACTGAAATTTTTGATGTTTTTCTACTCATCTCATGAGCCCAAACAAG
This sequence comes from Dendrobates tinctorius, assembly GCF_039654945.1. Classification (NCBI taxonomy): domain Eukaryota; kingdom Metazoa; phylum Chordata; class Amphibia; order Anura; family Dendrobatidae; genus Dendrobates; species Dendrobates tinctorius. The sequence continues at coordinate 30,614,798 of NW_027361716.1, forward strand.
TCTCTAAAAGCATGAGTTTGCAACTACTTTACTTTTGGAGAAAATTCAAAACATTCATTATTCAATAGAGCCCAATAGCAAAAACCAGCGTTTTGAATGAAGAATCACATTTCTTGGTAGAATCATGCAGGATTGAAATTTTTGATGGTTTTTTACTCCTCTCAACAGCCCAAACAAGTTTCTAAAAGGATGAGTTTGCAACTACTTTACTTTTGGAGAAAATTCAAAACATTCATTATTCAATAGGGCCCAAACTATCAAAAACCAGCGGTTTGAATGAACACACATTTCTTGGTAGAATCATGCAGGACTGAAATTTTTGATGTTTTTCTACTCCTCTCATGAGCCCAAACAAGTCTCTAAAAGCATGAGTTTGCAACTACTTTACTTTTGGAGAAAATTCAAAACATTCATTATTCAATAGAGCCCAATAGCAAAAACCAGCGTTTTGAATGAAGAATCACATTTCTTGGTAGAATCATGCAGGATTGAAATTTTTGATGGTTTTTTACTCCTCTCAACAGCCCAAACAAGTTTCTAAAAGGATGAGTTTGCAACTACTTTACTTTTGGAGAAAATTCAAAACATTCATTATTCAATAGGGCCCAAACTATCAAAAACCAGCGGTTTCAATGAACACACATTTCTTGGTAGAATCATGCAGGATTGAAATTTTTGATGGTTTTTTACTCCTCTCAACAGCCCAAACAAGTTTCTAAAAGGATGAGTTTGCAACTACTTTACTTTTGGAGAAAATTCAAAACATTCATTATTCAATAGGGCCCAAACTATCAAAAACCAGCGGTTTCGATGAACACACATTTCTTGGTAGAATCATGCAGGACTGAAATTTTTGATGTTTTTCTACTCCTCTCATGAGCCCAAACAAGTCTCTAAAAGCATGAGTTTGCAACTACTTTACTTTTGGAGAAAATTCAAAACATTCATTATTCAATAGGGCCCAAACTATCAAAAACCAGCGGTTTCAATGAACACACATTTCTTGGTAGAATCATGCAGGACTGAAATTTTTGATGTTTTTCTACTCCTCTCATGAGCCCAAACAAGTTTCTAAAAGCATGAGTTTGCAACTACTTTACTTTTGGAGAAAATTCAAAACATTCATTATTCAATAGAGCCCAATAGCAAAAACCAGCGTTTTGAATGAAGAATCACATTTCTTGGTAGAATCATGCAGGATTGAAAATTTTGATGGTTTTTTACTCCTCTCAACAGCCCAAACAAGTTTCTAAAAGGATGAGTTTGCAACTACTTTACTTTTGGAGAAAATTCAAAACATTCATTATTCAATAGGGCCCAAACTATCAAAAACCAGCCGTTTCAATGAACACACATTTCTTGGTAGAATCATGCAGGACTGAAATTTTTGATGTTTTTCTACTCCTCTCATGAGCCCAAACAAGTCTCTAAAAGCATGAGTTTGCAACTACTTTACTTTTGGAGAAAATTCAAAACATTCATTATTCAATAGAGCCCAATAGCAAAAACCAGCGTTTTGAATGAAGAATCACATTTCTTGGTAGAATCATGCAGGATTGAAATTTTTGATGTTTTTCTACTCCTCTCATGAGCCCAAACAAGTCTCTAAAAGCATGAGTTTGCAACTACTTTACTTTTGGAGAAAATTCAAAACATTCATTATTCAATAGAGCCCAATAGCAAAAACCAGCGTTTTGAATGAAGAATCACATTTCTTGGTAGAATCATGCAGGATTGAAATTTTTGATGGTTTTTTACTCCTCTCAACAGCCCAAACAAGTTTCTAAAAGGATGAGTTTGCAACTATTTTACTTTTGGAGAAAATTCAAAACATTCATTATTCAATAGGGTCCAAACTATCAAAAACCAGCGGTTTGAATGAACACATTTCTTGGTAGAATCATGCAGGACTGAAATTTTTGATGTTTTTCTACTCCTCTCATGAGCCCAAACAAGTCTCTAAAAGCATGAGTTTGAAACTACTTTACTTTTGGAGAAAATTCAAAACATTCACTATTCAATAGAGCCCAATAGCAAAAATCAGGTTTTGAATGAAGAATCACATTTCTTGGTAAAATCATGCAGGATTGAAATTTTTGATGGTTTTTTACTCCTCTCAACAGCCCAAACAAGTTTCTAAAAGGATGAGGAGTTTGCAACTACTTTACTTTTGGAGAAAATTCAAAACATTCATTATTCAATAGGGCCCAAACTATCAAAAACCAGCGGTTTCAATGAACACACATTTCTTGGTAGAATCATGCAGGACTGAAATTTTTGATGTTTTTCTACTCCTCTCATGAGCCCAAACAAGTCTCCAAAAGCATGAGTTTGCAACTACTTTACTTTTGGAGAAAATTCAAAACATTCATTATTCAATAGGGCCCAAACTATCAAAAACCAGCGGTTTCAATGAACACACATTTCTTGGTAGAATCATGCAGGACTGAAATTTTTGATGTTTTTCTACTCCTCTCATGAGCCCAAACAAGTCTCTAAAAGCATGAGTTTGCAACTACTTTATTTTTGGAGAAAATTCAAAACATTCATTATTCAATAGAGCCCAATAGCAAAAACCAGCGTTTTGAATGAAGAATCACATTTCTTGGTAGAATCATGCAGGATTGAAATTTTTGATGGTTTTTTACTCCTCTCAACAGCCCAAACAAGTTTCTAAAAGGATGAGTTTGCAACTACTTTACTTTTGGAGAAAATTCAAAACATTCATTATTCAATAGGGCCCAAACTATCAAAAACCAGCGGTTTCAATGAACACACATTTCTTGGTAGAATCATGCAGGACTGAAATTTTTGATGTTTTTCTACTCCTCTCATGAGCCCAAACAAGTCTCTAAAAGCATGAGTTTGCAACTACTTTACTTTTGGAGAAAATTCAAAACATTCATTATTCAATAGAGCCCAATAGCAAAAACCAGCGTTTTGAATGAAGAATCACATTTCTTGGTAGAATCATGCAGGATTGAAATTTTTGATGGTTTTTTACTCCTCTCAACAGCCCAAACAAGTTTCTAAAAGGATGAGTTTGCAACTACTTTACTTTTGGAGAAAATTCAAAACATTCATTATTCAATAGGGCCCAAACTATCAAAACCAGCGGTTTCAATGAACACACATGTCTTGGTAGAATCATGCAGGACTGAAATTTTTGATGTTTTTCTACTCCTCTCATGAGCCCAAACAAGTCTCTAAAAGCATGAGTTTGCAACTACTTTACTTTTGGAGAAAATTCAAAACATTCATTATTCAATAGAGCCCAATAGCAAAAACCAGCATTTTGAATGAAGAATCACATTTCTTGGTAGAATCATGCAGGATTGAAATTTTTGATGGTTTTTTACTCCTCTCAACAGCCCAAACAAGTTTCTAAAAGGATGAGTTTGCAACTACTTTACTTTTGGAGAAAATTCAAAACATTCATTATTCAATAGGGCCCAAACTATCAAAAACCAGCAGTTTCAATGAACACACATTTCTTGGTAGAATCATGCAGGACTGAAATTTTTGATGTTTTTCTACTCCTCTCATGAGCCCAAACAAGTCTCTAAAAGCATGAGTTTGCAACTACTTTACTTTTGGAGAATATTCAAAACATTCATTATTCAATAGGGCCCAAACTATCAAAAACCAGCGGTTTGAATGAACACACATTTCTTGGTAGAATCATGCAGGACTGAAATTTTTGATGTTTTTCTACTCCTCTCATGAGCCCAAACAAGTCTCTAAAAGCATGAGTTTGCAACTACTTTACTTTTGGAGAAAATTCAAAACATTCATTATTCAATAGAGCCCAATAGCAAAAACCAGCGTTTTGAATGAAGAATCACATTTCTTGGTAGAATCATGCAGGATTGAAATTTTTGATGGTTTTTTACTCCTCTCAACAGCCCAAACAAGTTTCTAAAAGGATGAGTTTGCAACTACTTTACTTTTGGAGAAAATTCAAAACATTCATTATTCAATAGGGCCCAAACTACCAAAAACCAGCGGTTTGAATGAACACATTTCTTGGTAGAATCATGCAGGACTGAAATTTTTGATGTTTTTCTACTCCTCTCATGAGCCCATACAAGTCTCTAAAAGCATGAGTTTGCAACTACTTTACTTTTGAAGAAAATTCAAAACATTCACTATTCAATAGAGCCCAATAGCAAAAATCAGGTTTTGAATGAAGAATCACATTTCTTGGTAAAATCATGCAGGATTGAAATTTTTGATGGTTTTTTACTCCTCTCAACAGCCCAAACAAGTTTCTAAAAGGATGAGTTTGCAACTACTTTACTTTTGGAGAAAATTCAAAACATTCATTATTCAATAGGGCCCAAACTATCAAAAACCAGCGGTTTGAATGAACACACATTTCTTGGTAGAATCATGCAGGACTGAAATTTTTGATGTTTTTCTACTCCTCTCATGAGCCCAAACAAGACTCTAAAAGCATGAGTTTGCAACTACTTTACTTTTGGAGAAAATTCAAAACATTCATTATTCAATAGAGCCCAATAGCAAAAACCAGCGTTTTGAATGAAGAATCACATTTCTTGGTAGAATCATGCAGGATTGAAATTTTTGATGGTTTTTTACTCCTCTCAACAGCCCAAACAAGTTTCTAAAAGGATGAGTTTGCAACTACTTTACTTTTGGAGAAAATTCAAAACATTCATTATTCAATAGGGCCCAAACTATCAAAAACCAGCCGTTTGAATGAACACACATTTCTTGGTAGAATCATGCAGGACTGAAATTTTTGATGTTTTTCTACTCCTCTCATGAGCCCAAACAAGTCTCTAAAAGCATGAGTTTGCAACTACTTTACTTTTGGAGAAAATTCAAAACATTCATTATTCAATAGAGCCCAATAGCAAAAACCAGCGTTTTGAATGAAGAATCACATTTCTTGGTAGAATCATGCAGGATTGAAATTTTTGATGGTTTTTTACTCCTCTCAACAGCCCAAACAAGTTTATAAAAGGATGAGTTTGCAACTACTTTACTTTTGGAGAAAATTCAAAACATTCATTATTCAATAGGGCCCAAACTATCAAAAACCAGCGGTTTCAATGAACACACATTTCTTGGTAGAATCATGCAGGATTGAAATTTTTGATGGTTTTTTACTCCTCTCAACAGCCCAAACAAGTTTCTAAAAGGATGAGTTTGCAACTACTTTACTTTTGGAGAAAATTCAAAACATTCATTATTCAATAGGGCCCAAACTATCAAAAACCAGCGGTTTGAATGAACACACATTTCTTGGTAGAATCATGCAGGACTGAAATTTTTGATGTTTTTCTACTCCTCTCATGAGCCCAAACAAGTCTCTAAAAGCATGAGTTTGCAACTACTTTACTTTTGGAGAAAATTCAAAACATTCATTATTCAATAGAGCCCAATAGCAAAAACCAGCGTTTTGAATGAAGAATCACATTTCTTGGTAGAATCATGCAGGATTGAAATTTTTGATGGTTTTTTACTCCTCTCAACAGCCCAAACAAGTTTCTAAAAGGATGAGTTTGCAACTACTTTACTTTTGGAGAAAATTCAAAACATTCATTATTCAATAGGGCCCAAACTATCAAAAACCAGCGGTTTCGATGAACACACATTTCTTGGTAGAATCATGCAGGACTGAAATTTTTGATGTTTTTCTACTCCTCTCATGAGCCCAAACAAGTCTCTAAAAGCATGAGTTTGCAACTACTTTACTTTTGGAGAAAATTCAAAACATTCATTATTCAATAGGGCCCAAACTATCAAAAACCAGCGGTTTCAATGAACACACATTTCTTGGTAGAATCATGCAGGACTGAAATTTTTGATGTTTTTCTACTCCTCTCATGAGCCCAAACAAGTTTCTAAAAGCATGAGTTTGCAACTACTTTACTTTTGGAGAAAATTCAAAACATTCATTATTCAATAGAGCCCAATAGCAAAAACCAGCGTTTTGAATGAAGAATCACATTTCTTGGTAGAATCATGCAGGATTGAAAATTTTGATGGTTTTTTACTCCTCTCAACAGCCCAAACAAGTTTCTAAAAGGATGAGTTTGCAACTACTTTACTTTTGGAGAAAATTCAAAACATTCATTATTCAATAGGGCCCAAACTATCAAAAACCAGCCGTTTCAATGAACACACATTTCTTGGTAGAATCATGCAGGACTGAAATTTTTGATGTTTTTCTACTCCTCTCATGAGCCCAAACAAGTCTCTAAAAGCATGAGTTTGCAACTACTTTACTTTTGGAGAAAATTCAAAACATTCATTATTCAATAGAGCCCAATAGCAAAAACCAGCGTTTTGAATGAAGAATCACATTTCTTGGTAGAATCATGCAGGATTGAAATTTTTGATGTTTTTCTACTCCTCTCATGAGCCCAAACAAGTCTCTAAAAGCATGAGTTTGCAACTACTTTACTTTTGGAGAAAATTCAAAACATTCATTATTCAATAGAGCCCAATAGCAAAAACCAGCGTTTTGAATGAAGAATCACATTTCTTGGTAGAATCATGCAGGATTGAAATTTTTGATGGTTTTTTACTCCTCTCAACAGCCCAAACAAGTTTCTAAAAGGATGAGTTTGCAACTATTTTACTTTTGGAGAAAATTCAAAACATTCATTATTCAATAGGGTCCAAACTATCAAAAACCAGCGGTTTGAATGAACACATTTCTTGGTAGAATCATGCAGGACTGAAATTTTTGATGTTTTTCTACTCCTCTCATGAGCCCAAACAAGTCTCTAAAAGCATGAGTTTGAAACTACTTTACTTTTGGAGAAAATTCAAAACATTCACTATTCAATAGAGCCCAATAGCAAAAATCAGGTTTTGAATGAAGAATCACATTTCTTGGTAAAATCATGCAGGATTGAAATTTTTGATGGTTTTTTACTCCTCTCAACAGCCCAAACAAGTTTCTAAAAGGATGAGGAGTTTGCAACTACTTTACTTTTGGAGAAAATTCAAAACATTCATTATTCAATAGGGCCCAAACTATCAAAAACCAGCGGTTTCAATGAACACACATTTCTTGGTAGAATCATGCAGGACTGAAATTTTTGATGTTTTTCTACTCCTCTCATGAGCCCAAACAAGTCTCCAAAAGCATGAGTTTGCAACTACTTTACTTTTGGAGAAAATTCAAAACATTCATTATTCAATAGGGCCCAAACTATCAAAAACCAGCGGTTTCAATGAACACACATTTCTTGGTAGAATCATGCAGGACTGAAATTTTTGATGTTTTTCTACTCCTCTCATGAGCCCAAACAAGTCTCTAAAAGCATGAGTTTGCAACTACTTTACTTTTGGAGAAAATTCAAAACATTCATTATTCAATAGAGCCCAATAGCAAAAACCAGCGTTTTGAATGAAGAATCACATTTCTTGGTAGAATCATGCAGGATTGAAATTTTTGATGGTTTTTTACTCCTCTCAACAGCCCAAACAAGTTTCTAAAAGGATGAGTTTGCAACTACTTTACTTTTGGAGAAAATTCAAAACATTCATTATTCAATAGGGCCCAAACTATCAAAAACCAGCGGTTTCAATGAACACACATTTCTTGGTAGAATCATGCAGGACTGAAATTTTTGATGTTTTTCTACTCCTCTCATGAGCCCAAACAAGTCTCTAAAAGCATGAGTTTGCAACTACTTTACTTTTGGAGAAAATTCAAAACATTCATTATTCAATAGAGCCCAATAGCAAAAACCAGCGTTTTGAATGAAGAATCACATTTCTTGGTAGAATCATGCAGGATTGAAATTTTTGATGGTTTTTTACTCCTCTCAACAGCCCAAACAAGTTTCTAAAAGGATGAGTTTGCAACTACTTTACTTTTGGAGAAAATTCAAAACATTCATTATTCAATAGGGCCCAAACTATCAAAAACCAGCGGTTTCAATGAACACACATGTCTTGGTAGAATCATGCAGGACTGAAATTTTTGATGTTTTTCTACTCCTCTCATGAGCCCAAACAAGTCTCTAAAAGCATGAGTTTGCAACTACTTTACTTTTGGAGAAAATTCAAAACATTCATTATTCAATAGAGCCCAATAGCAAAAACCAGCATTTTGAATGAAGAATCACATTTCTTGGTAGAATCATGCAGGATTGAAATTTTTGATGGTTTTTTACTCCTCTCAACAGCCCAAACAAGTTTCTAAAAGGATGAGTTTGCAACTACTTTACTTTTGGAGAAAATTCAAAACATTCATTATTCAATAGGGCCCAAACTATCAAAAACCAGCAGTTTCAATGAACACACATTTCTTGGTAGAATCATGCAGGACTGAAATTTTTGATGTTTTTCTACTCCTCTCATGAGCCCAAACAAGTCTCTAAAAGCATGAGTTTGCAACTACTTTACTTTTGGAGAATATTCAAAACATTCATTATTCAATAGGGCCCAAACTATCAAAAACCAGCGGTTTGAATGAACACACATTTCTTGGTAGAATCATGCAGGACTGAAATTTTTGATGTTTTTCTACTCCTCTCATGAGCCCAAACAAGTCTCTAAAAGCATGAGTTTGCAACTACTTTACTTTTGGAGAAAATTCAAAACATTCATTATTCAATAGAGCCCAATAGCAAAAACCAGCGTTTTGAATGAAGAATCACATTTCTTGGTAGAATCATGCAGGATTGAAATTTTTGATGGTTTTTTACTCCTCTCAACAGCCCAAACAAGTTTCTAAAAGGATGAGTTTGCAACTACTTTACTTTTGGAGAAAATTCAAAACATTCATTATTCAATAGGGCCCAAACTACCAAAAACCAGCGGTTTGAATGAACACATTTCTTGGTAGAATCATGCAGGACTGAAATTTTTGATGTTTTTCTACTCCTCTCATGAGCCCATACAAGTCTCTAAAAGCATGAGTTTGCAACTACTTTACTTTTGAAGAAAATTCAAAACATTCACTATTCAATAGAGCCCAATAGCAAAAATCAGGTTTTGAATGAAGAATCACATTTCTTGGTAAAATCATGCAGGATTGAAATTTTTGATGGTTTTTTACTCCTCTCAACAGCCCAAACAAGTTTCTAAAAGGATGAGTTTGCAACTACTTTACTTTTGGAGAAAATTCAAAACATTCATTATTCAATAGGGCCCAAACTATCAAAAACCAGCGGTTTGAATGAACACACATTTCTTGGTAGAATCATGCAGGACTGAAATTTTTGATGTTTTTCTACTCCTCTCATGAGCCCAAACAAGACTCTAAAAGCATGAGTTTGCAACTACTTTACTTTTGGAGAAAATTCAAAACATTCATTATTCAATAGAGCCCAATAGCAAAAACCAGCGTTTTGAATGAAGAATCACATTTCTTGGTAGAATCATGCAGGATTGAAATTTTTGATGGTTTTTTACTCCTCTCAACAGCCCAAACAAGTTTCTAAAAGGATGAGTTTGCAACTACTTTACTTTTGGAGAAAATTCAAAACATTCATTATTCAATAGGGCCCAAACTATCAAAAACCAGCCGTTTGAATGAACACACATTTCTTGGTAGAATCATGCAGGACTGAAATTTTTGATGTTTTTCTACTCCTCTCATGAGCCCAAACAAGTCTCTAAAAGCATGAGTTTGCAACTACTTTACTTTTGGAGAAAATTGAAAACATTCATTATTCAATAGAGCCCAATAGCAAAAACCAGCGTTTTGAATGAAGTATCACATTTCTTGGTAGAATCATGCAGGATTGAAATTTTTGATGGTTTTTTACTCCTCTCAACAGCCCAAACAAGTTTCTAAAAGGATGAGTTTCAACTACTTTACTTTTGGAGAAAATTCAAAACATTCATTATTCAATAGGGCACAAACTATCAAAAACCAGCGGTTTCAATGAACACACATTTCTTGGTAGAATCATGCAGGATTGAAATTTTTGATGGTTTTTTACTCCTCTCAACAGCCCAAACAAGTTTCTAAAAGGATGAGTTTGCAACTACTTTACTTTTGGAGAAAATTCAAAACATTCATTATTCAATAGGGCCCAAACTATCAAAAACCAGCGGTTTGAATGAACACACATTTCTTGGTAGAATCATGCAGGACTGAAATTTTTGATGTTTTTCTACTCCTCTCATGAGCCCAAACAAGTCTCTAAAAGCATGAGTTTGCAACTACTTTACTTTTGGAGAAAATTCAAAACATTCATTATTCAATAGAGCCCAATAGCAAAAACCAGCGTTTTGAATGAAGAATCACATTTCTTGGTAGAATCATGCAGGATTGAAATTTTTGATGGTTTTTTACTCCTCTCAACAGCCCAAACAAGTTTCTAAAAGGATGAGTTTGCAACTACTTTACTTTTGGAGAAAATTCAAAACATTCATTATTCAATAGGGCCCAAACTATCAAAAACCAGCGGTTTCGATGAACACACATTTCTTGGTAGAATCATGCAGGACTGAAATTTTTGATGTTTTTCTACTCCTCTCATGAGCCCAAACAAGTCTCTAAAAGCATGAGTTTGCAACTACTTTACTTTTGGAGAAAATTCAAAACATTCATTATTCAATAGGGCCCAAACTATCAAAAACCAGCGGTTTCAATGAACACACATTTCTTGGTAGAATCATGCAGGACTGAAATTTTTGATGTTTTTCTACTCCTCTCATGAGCCCAAACAAGTTTCTAAAAGCATGAGTTTGCAACTACTTTACTTTTGGAGAAAATTCAAAACATTCATTATTCAATAGAGCCCAATAGCAAAAACCAGCGTTTTGAATGAAGAATCACATTTCTTGGTAGAATCATGCAGGATTGAAATTTTTGATGGTTTTTTACTCCTCTCAACAGCCCAAACAAGTTTCTAAAAGGATGAGTTTGCAACTACTTTACTTTTGGAGAAAATTCAAAACATTCATTATTCAATAGGGCCCAAACTATCAAAAACCAGCCGTTTCAATGAACACACATTTCTTGGTAGAATCATGCAGGACTGAAATTTTTGATGTTTTTCTACTCCTCTCATGAGCCCAAACAAGTCTCTAAAAGCATGAGTTTGCAACTACTTTACTTTTGGAGAAAATTCAAAACATTCACTATTCAAAAGAGCCCAATAGCAAAAATCAGGTTTTGAATGAAGAATCACATTTCTTGGTAGAATCATGCAGGATTGAAATTTTTGATGGTTTTTTACTCCTCTCAACAGCCCAAACAAGTTTCTAAAAGGATGAGTTTGCAACTATTTTACTTTTGGAGAAAATTCAAAACATTCATTATTCAATAGGGTCCAAACTATCAAAAACCAGCGGTTTGAATGAACACATTTCTTGGTAGAATCATGCAGGACTGAAATTTTTGATGTTTTTCTACTCCTCTCATGAGCCCAAACAAGTCTCTAAAAGCATGAGTTTGAAACTACTTTACTTTTGGAGAAAATTCAAAACATTCACTATTCAAAAGAGCCCAATAGCAAAAATCAGGTTTTGAATGAAGAATCACATTTCTTGGTAAAATCATGCAGGATTGAAATTTTTGATGGTTTTTTACTCCTCTCAACAGCCCAAACAAGTTTCTAAAAGGATGAGGAGTTTGCAACTACTTTACTTTTGGAGAAAATTCAAAACATTCATTATTCAATAGGGCCCAAACTATCAAAAACCAGCGGTTTCAATGAACACACATTTCTTGGTAGAATCATGCAGGACTGAAATTTTTGATGTTTTTCTACTCCTCTCATGAGCCCAAACAAGTCTCCAAAAGCATGAGTTTGCAACTACTTTACTTTTGGAGAAAATTCAAAACATTCATTATTCAATAGAGCCCAATAGCAAAAACCAGCGTTTTGAATGAAGAATCACATTTCTTGGTAGAATCATGCAGGATTGAAATTTTTGATGGTTTTTTACTCCTCTCAATAGCCCAAACAAGTTTCTAAAAGGATGAGTTTGCAACTACTTTACTTTTGGAGAAAATTCAAAACATTCATTATTCAATAGGGCCCAAACTATCAAAAACCAGCGGTTTCAATGAACACACATTTCTTGGTAGAATCATGCAGGACTGAAATTTTTGATGTTTTTCTACTCTTCTCATGAGCCCAAACAAGTCTCTAAAAGCATGAGTTTGCAACTACTTTACTTTTGGAGAAAATTCAAAACATTCATTATTCAATAGAGCCCAATAGCAAAAACCAGCGTTTTGAATGAAGAATCACATTTCTTGGTAGAATCATGCAGGATTGAAATTTTTGATGGTTTTTTACTCCTCTCAACAGCCCAAACAAGTTTCTAAAAGGATGAGTTTGCAACTACTTTACTTTTGGAGAAAATTCAAAACATTCATTATTCAATAGGGCCCAAACTATCAAAAACCAGCGGTTTGAATGAACACACATTTCTTGGTAGAATCATGCAGGACTGAAATTTTTGATGTTTTTCTACTCCTCTCATGAGCCCAAACAAGTCTCTAAAAGCATGAGTTTGCAACTACTTTACTTTTGGAGAAAATTCAAAACATTCATTATTCAATAGAGCCCAATAGCAAAAACCAGCGTTTTGAATGAAGAATCACATTTCTTGGTAGAATCATGCAGGATTGAAATTTTTGATGGTTTTTTACTCCTCTCAACAGCCCAAACAAGTTTCTAAAAGGATGAGTTTGCAACTACTTTACTTTTGGAGAAAATTCAAAACATTCATTATTCAATAGGGCCCAAACTATCAAAAACCAGCGGTTTCAATGAACACACATTTCTTGGTAGAATCATGCAGGACTGAAATTTTTGATGTTTTTCTACTCCTCTCATGAGCCCAAACAAGTCTCTAAAAGCATGAGTTTGCAACTACTTTACTTTTGGAGAAAATTCAAAACATTCATTATTCAATAGAGCCCAATAGCAAAAACCAGCGTTTTGAATGAAGAATCACATTTCTTGGTAGAATCATGCAGGATTGAAATTTTTGATGGTTTTTTACTCCTCTCAACAGCCCAAACAAGTTTCTAAAAGGATGAGTTTGCAACTACTTTACTTTTGGAGAAAATTCAAAACATTCATTATTCAATAGGGCCCAAACTATCAAAAACCAGCGGTTTCAATGAACACACATTTCTTGGTAGAATCATGCAGGACTGAAATTTTTGATGTTTTTCTACTCCTCTCATGAGCCCAAACAAGTCTCTAAAAGCATGAGTTTGCAACTACTTTACTTTTGGAGAAAATTCAAAACATTCATTATTCAATAGAGCCCAATAGCAAAAACCAGCGTTTTGAATGAAGAATCACATTTCTTGGTAGAATCATGCAGGATTGAAATTTTTGATGGTTTTTTACTCCTCTCAACAGCCCAAACAAGTTTCTAAAAGGATGAGTTTGCAACTACTTTACTTTTGGAGAAAATTCAAAACATTCATTATTCAATAGGGCCCAAACTATCAAAAACCAGCGGTTTGAATGAACACACATTTCTTGGTAGAATCATGCAGGACTGAAATTTTTGATGTTTTTCTACTCCTCTCATGAGCCCAAACAAGTCTCTAAAAGCATGAGTTTGCAACTACTTTACTTTTGGAGAAAATTCAAAACATTCATTATTCAATAGAGCCCAATAGCAAAAACCAGCGTTTTGAATGAAGAATCACATTTCTTGGTAGAATCATGCAGGATTGAAATTTTTGATGGTTTTTTACTCCTCTCAACAGCCCAAACAAGTTTCTAAAAGGATGAGTTTGCAACTACTTTACTTTTGGAGAAAATTCAAAACATTCATTATTCAATAGGGCCCAAACTATCAAAAACCAGCGGTTTCAATGAACACACATTTCTTGGTAGAATCATGCAGGACTGAAATTTTTGATGTTTTTCTACTCCTCTCATGAGCCCAAACAAGTCTCTGAAAGCATGAGTTTGCAACTACTTTACTTTTGGAGAAAATTCAAAACATTCATTATTCAATAGAGCCCAATAGCAAAAACCAGCGTTTTGAATGAAGAATCACATTTCTTGGTAGAATCATGCAGGATTGAAATTTTTGATGGTTTTTTACTCCTCTCAACAGCCCAAACAAGTTTCTAAAAGGATGAGTTTGCAACTACTTTACTTTTGGAGAAAATTCAAAACATTCATTATTCAATAGGGCCCAAACTATCAAAAACCAGCGGTTTGAATGAACACACATTTCTTGGTAGAATCATGCAGGACTGAAATTTTTGATGTTTTTCTACTCCTCTCATGAGCCCAAACAAGTCTCTAAAAGCATGAGTTTGCAACTACTTTACTTTTGGAGAAAATTCAAAACATTCATTATTCAATAGAGCCCAATAGCAAAAACCAGCGTTTTGAATGAAGAATCACATTTCTTGGTAGAATCATGCAGGATTGAAATTTTTGATGGTTTTTTACTCCTCTCAACAGCCCAAACAAGTTTCTAAAAGGATGAGTTTGCAACTACTTTACTTTTGGAGAAAATTCAAAACATTCATTATTCAATAGGGCCCAAACTATCAAAAACCAGCGGTTTCAATGAACACACATTTCTTGGTAGAATCATGCAGGATTGAAATTTTTGATGGTTTTTTACTCCTCTCAACAGCCCAAACAAGTTTCTAAAAGGATGAGTTTGCAACTACTTTACTTTTGGAGAAAATTCAAAACATTCATTATTCAATAGGGCCCAAACTATCAAAAACCAGCGGTTTCGATGAACACACATTTCTTGGTAGAATCATGCAGGACTGAAATTTTTGATGTTTTTCTACTCCTCTCATGAGCCCAAACAAGTCTCTAAAAGCATGAGTTTGCAACTACTTTACTTTTGGAGAAAATTCAAAACATTCATTATTCAATAGGGCCCAAACTATCAAAAACCAGCGGTTTCAATGAACACACATTTCTTGGTAGAATCATGCAGGACTGAAATTTTTGATGTTTTTCTACTCCTCTCATGAGCCCAAACAAGTTTCTAAAAGCATGAGTTTGCAACTACTTTACTTTTGGAGAAAATTCAAAACATTCATTATTCAATAGAGCCCAATAGCAAAAACCAGCGTTTTGAATGAAGAATCACATTTCTTGGTAGAATCATGCAGGATTGAAAATTTTGATGGTTTTTTACTCCTCTCAACAGCCCAAACAAGTTTCTAAAAGGATGAGTTTGCAACTACTTTACTTTTGGAGAAAATTCAAAACATTCATTATTCAATAGGGCCCAAACTATCAAAAACCAGCCGTTTCAATGAACACACATTTCTTGGTAGAATCATGCAGGACTGAAATTTTTGATGTTTTTCTACTCCTCTCATGAGCCCAAACAAGTCTCTAAAAGCATGAGTTTGCAACTACTTTACTTTTGGAGAAAATTCAAAACATTCATTATTCAATAGAGCCCAATAGCAAAAACCAGCGTTTTGAATGAAGAATCACATTTCTTGGTAGAATCATGCAGGATTGAAATTTTTGATGTTTTTCTACTCCTCTCATGAGCCCAAACAAGTCTCTAAAAGCATGAGTTTGCAACTACTTTACTTTTGGAGAAAATTCAAAACATTCATTATTCAATAGAGCCCAATAGCAAAAACCAGCGTTTTGAATGAAGAATCACATTTCTTGGTAGAATCATGCAGGATTGAAATTTTTGATGGTTTTTTACTCCTCTCAACAGCCCAAACAAGTTTCTAAAAGGATGAGTTTGCAACTATTTTACTTTTGGAGAAAATTCAAAACATTCATTATTCAATAGGGTCCAAACTATCAAAAACCAGCGGTTTGAATGAACACATTTCTTGGTAGAATCATGCAGGACTGAAATTTTTGATGTTTTTCTACTCCTCTCATGAGCCCAAACAAGTCTCTAAAAGCATGAGTTTGAAACTACTTTACTTTTGGAGAAAATTCAAAACATTCACTATTCAATAGAGCCCAATAGCAAAAATCAGGTTTTGAATGAAGAATCACATTTCTTGGTAAAATCATGCAGGATTGAAATTTTTGATGGTTTTTTACTCCTCTCAACAGCCCAAACAAGTTTCTAAAAGGATGAGGAGTTTGCAACTACTTTACTTTTGGAGAAAATTCAAAACATTCATTATTCAATAGGGCCCAAACTATCAAAAACCAGCGGTTTCAATGAACACACATTTCTTGGTAGAATCATGCAGGACTGAAATTTTTGATGTTTTTCTACTCCTCTCATGAGCCCAAACAAGTCTCCAAAAGCATGAGTTTGCAACTACTTTACTTTTGGAGAAAATTCAAAACATTCATTATTCAATAGAGCCCAATAGCAAAAACCAGCGTTTTGAATGAAGAATCACATTTCTTGGTAGAATCATGCAGGATTGAAATTTTTGATGGTTTTTTACTCCTCTCAAAAGCCCAAACAAGTTTCTAAAAGGATGAGTTTGCAACTACTTTACTTTTGGAGAAAATTCAAAACATTCATTATTCAATAGGGCCCAAACTATCAAAAACCAGCGGTTTGAATGAACACACATTTCTTGGTAGAATCATGCAGGACTGAAATTTTTGATGTTTTTCTACTCCTCTCATGAGCCCAAACAAGTCTCTAAAAGCATGAGTTTGCAACTACTTTACTTTTGGAGAAAATTCAAAACATTCATTATTCAATAGGGCCCAAACTATCAAAAACCAGCGGTTTGAATGAACACACATTTCTTGGTAGAATCATGCAGGACTGAAATTTTTGATGTTTTTCTACTCCTCTCATGAGCCCAAACAAGTCTCTAAAAGCATGAGTTTGCAACTACTTTACTTTTGGAGAAAATTCAAAACATTCATTATTCAATAGAGCCCAATAGCAAAAACCAGCGTTTTGAATGAAGAATCACATTTCTTGGTAGAATCATGCAGGATTGAAATTTTTGATGGTTTTTTACTCCTCTCAACAGCCCAAACAAGTTTCTAAAAGGATGAGTTTGCAACTACTTTACTTTTGGAGAAAATTCAAAACATTCATTATTCAATAGGGCCCAAACTATCAAAAACCAGTCGTTTCAATGAACACACATGTCTTGGTAGAATCATGCAGGACTGAAATTTTTGATGTTTTTCTACTCATCTCATGAGCCCAAACAAGTCTCTAAAAGCATGAGTTTGCAACTACTTTACTTTTGGAGAAAATTCAAAACATTCATTATTCAATAGAGCCCAATAGCAAAAACCAGCGTTTTGAATGAAGAATCACATTTCTTGGTAGAATCATGCAGGATTGAAATTTTTGATGGTTTTTTACTCCTCTCAACAGCCCAAACAAGTTTCTAAAAGGATGAGTTTGCAACTACTTTACTTTTGGAGAAAATTCAAAACATTCATTATTCAATAGGGCCCAAACTATCAAAAACCAGCGGTTTGAATGAACACACATTTCTTGGTAGAATCATGCAGGACTGAAATTTTTGATGTTTTTCTACTCCTCTCATGAGCCCAAACAAGTCTCTAAAAGCATGAGTTTGCAACTACTTTACTTTTGGAGAAAATTCAAAACATTCATTATTCAATAGAGCCCAATAGCAAAAACCAGCGTTTTGAATGAAGAATCACATTTCTTGGTAGAATCATGCAGGATTGAAATTTTTGATGGTTTTTTACTCCTCTCAACAGCCCAAACAAGTTTCTAAAAGGATGAGTTTGCAACTACTTTACTTTTGGAGAAAATTCAAAACATTCATTATTCAATAGGGCCCAAACTATCAAAAACCAGCGGTTTCAATGAACACACATTTCTTGGTAGAATCATGCAGGATTGAAATTTTTGATGGTTTTTTACTCCTCTCAACAGCCCAAACAAGTTTCTAAAAGGATGAGTTTGCAACTACTTTACTTTTGGAGAAAATTCAAAACATTCATTATTCAATAGGGCCCAAACTATCAAAAACCAGCGGTTTCGATGAACACACATTTCTTGGTAGAATCATGCAGGACTGAAATTTTTGATGTTTTTCTACTCCTCTCATGAGCCCAAACAAGTCTCTAAAAGCATGAGTTTGCAACTACTTTACTTTTGGAGAAAATTCAAAACATTCATTATTCAATAGGGCCCAAACTATCAAAAACCAGCGGTTTCAATGAACACACATTTCTTGGTAGAATCATGCAGGACTGAAATTTTTGATGTTTTTCTACTCCTCTCATGAGCCCAAACAAGTTTCTAAAAGCATGAGTTTGCAACTACTTTACTTTTGGAGAAAATTCAAAACATTCATTATTCAATAGAGCCCAATAGCAAAAACCAGCGTTTTGAATGAAGAATCACATTTCTTGGTAGAATCATGCAGGATTGAAAATTTTGATGGTTTTTTACTCCTCTCAACAGCCCAAACAAGTTTCTAAAAGGATGAGTTTGCAACTACTTTACTTTTGGAGAAAATTCAAAACATTCATTATTCAATAGGGCCCAAACTATCAAAAACCAGCCGTTTCAATGAACACACATTTCTTGGTAGAATCATGCAGGACTGAAATTTTTGATGTTTTTCTACTCCTCTCATGAGCCCAAACAAGTCTCTAAAAGCATGAGTTTGCAACTACTTTACTTTTGGAGAAAATTCAAAACATTCATTATTCAATAGAGCCCAATAGCAAAAACCAGCGTTTTGAATGAAGAATCACATTTCTTGGTAGAATCATGCAGGATTGAAATTTTTGATGTTTTTCTACTCCTCTCATGAGCCCAAACAAGTCTCTAAAAGCATGAGTTTGCAACTACTTTACTTTTGGAGAAAATTCAAAACATTCATTATTCAATAGAGCCCAATAGCAAAAACCAGCGTTTTGAATGAAGAATCACATTTCTTGGTAGAATCATGCAGGATTGAAATTTTTGATGGTTTTTTACTCCTCTCAACAGCCCAAACAAGTTTCTAAAAGGATGAGTTTGCAACTACTTTACTTTTGGAGAAAATTCAAAACATTCATTATTCAATAGGGCCCAAACTATCAAAAACCAGCGGTTTGAATGAACACACATTTCTTGGTAGAATCATGCAGGACTGAAATTTTTGATGTTTTTCTACTCCTCTCATGAGCCCAAACAAGTCTCTAAAAGCATGAGTTTGCAACTACTTTACTTTTGGAGAAAATTCAAAACATTCATTATTCAATAGAGCCCAATAGCAAAAACCAGCGTTTTGAATGAAGAATCACATTTCTTGGTAGAATCATGCAGGATTGAAATTTTTGATGGTTTTTTACTCCTCTCAACAGCCCAAACAAGTTTCTAAAAGGATGAGTTTGCAACTACTTTACTTTTGGAGAAAATTCAAAACATTCATTATTCAATAGGGCCCAAACTATCAAAAACCAGCGGTTTCAATGAACACACATGTCTTGGTAGAATCATGCAGGACTGAAATTTTTGATGTTTTTCTACTCCTCTCATGAGCCCAAACAAGTCTCTAAAAGCATGAGTTTGCAACTACTTTACTTTTGGAGAAAATTCAAAACATTCATTATTCAATAGAGCCCAATAGCAAAAACCAGCGTTTTGAATGAAGAATCACATTTCTTGGTAGAATCATGCAGGATTGAAATTTTTGATGGTTTTTTACTCCTCTCAACAGCCCAAACAAGTTTCTAAAAGGATGAGTTTGCAACTACTTTACTTTTGGAGAAAATTCAAAACATTCATTATTCAATAGGGCCCAAACTATCAAAAACCAGCGGTTTCAATGAACACACATTTCTTGGTAGAATCATGCAGGACTGAAATTTTTGATGTTTTTCTACTCCTCTCATGAGCCCAAACAAGTCTCTAAAAGCATGAGTTTGCAACTACTTTACTTTTGGAGAAAATTCAAAACATTCATTATTCAATAGAGCCCAATAGCAAAAACCAGCGTTTTGAATGAAGAATCACATTTCTTGGTAGAATCATGCAGGATTGAAATTTTTGATGGTTTTTTACTCCTCTCAACAGCCCAAACAAGTTTCTAAAAGGATGAGTTTGCAACTACTTTACTTTTGGAGAAAATTCAAAACATTCATTATTCAATAGGGCCCAAACTATCAAAAACCAGCGGTTTGAATGAACACACATTTCTTGGTAGAATCATGCAGGACTGAAATTTTTGATGTTTTTCTACTCCTCTCATGAGCCCAAACAAGTCTCTAAAAGCATGAGTTTGCAACTACTTTACTTTTGGAGAAAATTCAAAACATTCATTATTCAATAGAGCCCAATAGCAAAAACCAGCGTTTTGAATGAAGAATCACATTTCTTGGTAGAATCATGCAGGATTGAAATTTTTGATGGTTTTTTACTCCTCTCAACAGCCCAAACAAGTTTCTAAAAGGATGAGTTTGCAACTACTTTACTTTTGGAGAAAATTCAAAACATTCATTATTCAATAGGGCCCAAACTATCAAAAACCAGCGGTTTCAATGAACACACATTTCTTGGTAGAATCATGCAGGACTGAAATTTTTGATGTTTTTCTACTCCTCTCATGAGCCCAAACAAGTCTCTGAAAGCATGAGTTTGCAACTACTTTACTTTTGGTGAAAATTCAAAACATTCATTATTCAATAGAGCCCAATAGCAAAAACCAGCGTTTTGAATGAAGAATCACATTTCTTGGTAGAATCATGCAGGATTGAAATTTTTGATGGTTTTTTACTCCTCTCAACAGCCCAAACAAGTTTCTAAAAGGATGAGTTTGCAACTACTTTACTTTTGGAGAAAATTCAAAACATTCATTATTCAATAGGGCCCAAACTATCAAAAACCAGCCGTTTGAATGAACACACATTTCTTGGTAGAATCATGCAGGACTGAAATTTTTGATGTTTTTCTACTCCTCTCATGAGCCCAAACAAGTCTCTAAAAGCATGAGTTTGCAACTACTTTACTTTTGGAGAAAATTCAAAACATTCATTATTCAATAGAGCCCAATAGCAAAAACCAGCGTTTTGAATGAAGAATCACATTTCTTGGTAGAATCATGCAGGATTGAAATTTTTGATGGTTTTTTACTCCTCTCAACAGCCCAAACAAGTTTCTAAAAGGATGAGTTTGCAACTACTTTACTTTTGGAGAAAATTCAAAACATTCATTATTCAATAGGGCCCAAACTATCAAAAACCAGCGGTTTCAATGAACACACATTTCTTGGTAGAATCATGCAGGATTGAAATTTTTGATGGTTTTTTACTCCTCTCAACAGCCCAAACAAGTTTCTAAAAGGATGAGTTTGCAACTACTTTACTTTTGGAGAAAATTCAAAACATTCATTATTCAATAGGGCCCAAACTATCAAAAACCAGCGGTTTGAATGAACACACATTTCTTGGTAGAATCATGCAGGACTGAAATTTTTGATGTTTTTCTACTCCTCTCATGAGCCCAAACAAGTCTCTAAAAGCATGAGTTTGCAACTACTTTACTTTTGGAGAAAATTCAAAACATTCATTATTCAATAGAGCCCAATAGCAAAAACCAGCGTTTTGAATGAAGAATCACATTTCTTGGTAGAATCATGCAGGATTGAAATTTTTGATGGTTTTTTACTCCTCTCAACAGCCCAAACAAGTTTCTAAAAGGATGAGTTTGCAACTACTTTACTTTTGGAGAAAATTCAAAACATTCATTATTCAATAGGGCCCAAACTATCAAAAACCAGCGGTTTCGATGAACACACATTTCTTGGTAGAATCATGCAGGACTGAAATTTTTGATGTTTTTCTACTCCTCTCATGAGCGCAAACAAGTCTCTAAAAGCATGAGTTTGCAACTACTTTACTTTTGGAGAAAATTCAAAACATTCAT
Organism: Dendrobates tinctorius; assembly: GCF_039654945.1. Taxonomy (NCBI): domain Eukaryota; kingdom Metazoa; phylum Chordata; class Amphibia; order Anura; family Dendrobatidae; genus Dendrobates; species Dendrobates tinctorius. The sequence continues at coordinate 30,636,563 of NW_027361716.1, forward strand.
TATTCAATAGGGCCCAAACTATCAAAAACCAGCGGTTTCAATGAACACACATTTCTTGGTAGAATCATGCAGGACTGAAATTTTTGATGTTTTTCTACTCCTCTCATGAGCCCAAACAAGTTTCTAAAAGCATGAGTTTGCAACTACTTTACTTTTGGAGAAAATTCAAAACATTCATTATTCAATAGAGCCCAATAGCAAAAACCAGCGTTTTGAATGAAGAATCACATTTCTTGGTAGAATCATGCAGGATTGAAATTTTTGATGGTTTTTTACTCCTCTCAACAGCCCAAACAAGTTTCTAAAAGGATGAGTTTGCAACTACTTTACTTTTGGAGAAAATTCAAAACATTCATTATTCAATAGGGCCCAAACTATCAAAAACCAGCCGTTTCAATGAACACACATTTCTTGGTAGAATCATGCAGGACTGAAATTTTTGATGTTTTTCTACTCCTCTCATGAGCCCAAACAAGTCTCTAAAAGCATGAGTTTGCAACTACTTTACTTTTGGAGAAAATTCAAAACATTCATTATTCAATAGAGCCCAATAGCAAAAACCAGCGTTTTGAATGAAGAATCACATTACTTGGTAGAATCATGCAGGATTGAAATTTTTGATGGTTTTTTACTCCTCTCAACAGCCCAAACAAGTTTCTAAAAGGATGAGTTTGCAACTATTTTACTTTTGGAGAAAATTCAAAACATTCATTATTCAATAGGGTCCAAACTATCAAAAACCAGCGGTTTGAATGAACACATTTCTTGGTAGAATCATGCAGGACTGAAATTTTTGATGTTTTTCTACTCCTCTCATGAGCCCAAACAAGTCTCTAAAAGCATGAGTTTGAAACTACTTTACTTTTGGAGAAAATTCAAAACATTCACTATTCAAAAGAGCCCAATAGCAAAAATCAGGTTTTGAATGAAGAATCACATTTCTTGGTAAAATCATGCAGGATTGAAATTTTTGATGGTTTTTTACTCCTCTCAACAGCCCAAACAAGTTTCTAAAAGGATGAGGAGTTTGCAACTACTTTACTTTTGGAGAAAATTCAAAACATTCATTATTCAATAGGGCCCAAACTATCAAAAACCAGCGGTTTCAATGAACACACATTTCTTGGTAGAATCATGCAGGACTGAAATTTTTGATGTTTTTCTACTCCTCTCATGAGCCCAAACAAGTCTCCAAAAGCATGAGTTTGCAACTACTTTACTTTTGGAGAAAATTCAAAACATTCATTATTCAATAGGGCCCAAACTATCAAAAACCAGCGGTTTCAATGAACACACATTTCTTGGTAGAATCATGCAGGACTGAAATTTTTGATGTTTTTCTACTCCTCTCATGAGCCCAAACAAGTCTCTAAAAGCATGAGTTTGCAACTACTTTACTTTTGGAGAAAATTCAAAACATTCATTATTCAATAGAGCCCAATAGCAAAAACCAGCGTTTTGAATGAAGAATCACATTTCTTGGTAGAATCATGCAGGATTGAAATTTTTGATGGTTTTTTACTCCTCTCAACAGCCCAAACAAGTTTCTAAAAGGATGAGTTTGCAACTACTTTACTTTTGGAGAAAATTCAAAACATTCATTATTCAATAGGGCCCAAACTATCAAAAACCAGCGGTTTCAATGAACACACATTTCTTGGTAGAATCATGCAGGACTGAAATTTTTGATGTTTTTCTACTCCTCTCATGAGCCCAAACAAGTCTCTAAAAGCATGAGTTTGCAACTACTTTACTTTTGGAGAAAATTCAAAACATTCATTATTCAATAGAGCCCAATAGCAAAAACCAGCGTTTTGAATGAAGAATCACATTTCTTGGTAGAATCATGCAGGATTGAAATTTTTGATGGTTTTTTACTCCTCTCAACAGCCCAAACAAGTTTCTAAAAGGATGAGTTTGCAACTACTTTACTTTTGGAGAAAATTCAAAACATTCATTATTCAATAGGGCCCAAACTATCAAAAACCAGCGGTTTCAATGAACACACATGTCTTGGTAGAATCATGCAGGACTGAAATTTTTGATGTTTTTCTACTCCTCTCATGAGCCCAAACAAGTCTCTAAAAGCATGAGTTTGCAACTACTTTACTTTTGGAGAAAATTCAAAACATTCATTATTCAATAGAGCCCAATAGCAAAAACCAGCGTTTTGAATGAAGAATCACATTTCTTGGTAGAATCATGCAGGATTGAAATTTTTGATGGTTTTTTACTCCTCTCAACAGCCCAAACAAGTTTCTAAAAGGATGAGTTTGCAACTACTTTACTTTTGGAGAAAATTCAAAACATTCATTATTCAATAGGGCCCAAACTATCAAAAACCAGCGGTTTCAATGAACACACATTTCTTGGTAGAATCATGCAGGACTGAAATTTTTGATGTTTTTCTACTCCTCTCATGAGCCCAAACAAGTCTCTAAAAGCATGAGTTTGCAACTACTTTACTTTTGGAGAAAATTCAAAACATTCATTATTCAATAGAGCCCAATAGCAAAAACCAGCGTTTTGAATGAAGAATCACATTTCTTGGTAGAATCATGCAGGATTGAAATTTTTGATGGTTTTTTACTCCTCTCAACAGCCCAAACAAGTTTCTAAAAGGATGAGTTTGCAACTACTTTACTTTTGGAGAAAATTCAAAACATTCATTATTCAATAGGGCCCAAACTATCAAAAACCAGCGGTTTGAATGAACACACATTTCTTGGTAGAATCATGCAGGACTGAAATTTTTGATGTTTTTCTACTCCTCTCATGAGCCCAAACAAGTCTCTAAAAGCATGAGTTTGCAACTACTTTACTTTTGGAGAAAATTCAAAACATTCATTATTCAATAGAGCCCAATAGCAAAAACCAGCGTTTTGAATGAAGAATCACATTTCTTGGTAGAATCATGCAGGATTGAAATTTTTGATGGTTTTTTACTCCTCTCAACAGCCCAAACAAGTTTCTAAAAGGATGAGTTTGCAACTACTTTACTTTTGGAGAAAATTCAAAACATTCATTATTCAATAGGGCCCAAACTATCAAAAACCAGCGGTTTCAATGAACACACATTTCTTGGTAGAATCATGCAGGACTGAAATTTTTGATGTTTTTCTACTCCTCTCATGAGCCCAAACAAGTCTCTGAAAGCATGAGTTTGCAACTACTTTACTTTTGGTGAAAATTCAAAACATTCATTATTCAATAGAGCCCAATAGCAAAAACCAGCGTTTTGAATGAAGAATCACATTTCTTGGTAGAATCATGCAGGATTGAAATTTTTGATGGTTTTTTACTCCTCTCAACAGCCCAAACAAGTTTCTAAAAGGATGAGTTTGCAACTACTTTACTTTTGGAGAAAATTCAAAACATTCATTATTCAATAGGGCCCAAACTATCAAAAACCAGCCGTTTGAATGAACACACATTTCTTGGTAGAATCATGCAGGACTGAAATTTTTGATGTTTTTCTACTCCTCTCATGAGCCCAAACAAGTCTCTAAAAGCATGAGTTTGCAACTACTTTACTTTTGGAGAAAATTCAAAACATTCATTATTCAATAGAGCCCAATAGCAAAAACCAGCGTTTTGAATGAAGAATCACATTTCTTGGTAGAATCATGCAGGATTGAAATTTTTGATGGTTTTTTACTCCTCTCAACAGCCCAAACAAGTTTCTAAAAGGATGAGTTTGCAACTACTTTACTTTTGGAGAAAATTCAAAACATTCATTATTCAATAGGGCCCAAACTATCAAAAACCAGCGGTTTCAATGAACACACATTTCTTGGTAGAATCATGCAGGATTGAAATTTTTGATGGTTTTTTACTCCTCTCAACAGCCCAAACAAGTTTCTAAAAGGATGAGTTTGCAACTACTTTACTTTTGGTGAAAATTCAAAACATTCATTATTCAATAGGGCCCAAACTATCAAAAACCAGCGGTTTGAATGAACACACATTTCTTGGTAGAATCATGCAGGACTGAAATTTTTGATGTTTTTCTACTCCTCTCATGAGCCCAAACAAGTCTCTAAAAGCATGAGTTTGCAACTACTTTACTTTTGGAGAAAATTCAAAACATTCATTATTCAATAGAGCCCAATAGCAAAAACCAGCGTTTTGAATGAAGAATCACATTTCTTGGTAGAATCATGCAGGATTGAAATTTTTGATGGTTTTTTACTCCTCTCAACAGCCCAAACAAGTTTCTAAAAGGATGAGTTTGCAACTACTTTACTTTTGGAGAAAATTCAAAACATTCATTATTCAATAGGGCCCAAACTATCAAAAACCAGCGGTTTCGATGAACACACATTTCTTGGTAGAATCATGCAGGACTGAAATTTTTGATGTTTTTCTACTCCTCTCATGAGCCCAAACAAGTCTCTAAAAGCATGAGTTTGCAACTACTTTACTTTTGGAGAAAATTCAAAACATTCATTATTCAATAGGGCCCAAACTATCAAAAACCAGCGGTTTCAATGAACACACATTTCTTGGTAGAATCATGCAGGACTGAAATTTTTGATGTTTTTCTACTCCTCTCATGAGCCCAAACAAGTTTCTAAAAGCATGAGTTTGCAACTACTTTACTTTTTGAGAAAATTCAAAACATTCATTATTCAATAGAGCCCAATAGCAAAAACCAGCGTTTTGAATGAAGAATCACATTTCTTGGTAGAATCATGCAGGATTGAAATTTTTGATGGTTTTTTACTCCTCTCAACAGCCCAAACAAGTTTCTAAAAGGATGAGTTTGCAACTACTTTACTTTTGGAGAAAATTCAAAACATTCATTATTCAATAGGGCCCAAACTATCAAAAGCCAGCCGTTTCAATGAACACACATTTCTTGGTAGAATCATGCAGGACTGAAATTTTTGATGTTTTTCTACTCCTCTCATGAGCCCAAACAAGTCTCTAAAAGCATGAGTTTGCAACTACTTTACTTTTGGAGAAAATTCAAAACATTCATTATTCAATAGAGCCCAATAGCAAAAACCAGCGTTTTGAATGAAGAATCACATTTCTTGGTAGAATCATGCAGGATTGAAATTTTTGATGGTTTTTTACTCCTCTCAACAGCCCAAACAAGTTTCTAAAAGGATGAGTTTGCAACTATTTTACTTTTGGAGAAAATTCAAAACATTCATTATTCAATAGGGTCCAAACTATCAAAAACCAGCGGTTTGAATGAACACATTTCTTGGTAGAATCATGCAGGACTGAAATTTTTGATGTTTTTCTACTCCTCTCATGAGCCCAAACAAGTCTCTAAAAGCATGAGTTTGAAACTACTTTACTTTTGGAGAAAATTCAAAACATTCACTATTCAAAAGAGCCCAATAGCAAAAATCAGGTTTTGAATGAAGAATCACATTTCTTGGTAAAATCATGCAGGATTGAAATTTTTGATGGTTTTTTACTCCTCTCAACAGCCCAAACAAGTTTCTAAAAGGATGAGGAGTTTGCAACTACTTTACTTTTGGAGAAAATTCAAAACATTCATTATTCAATAGGGCCCAAACTATCAAAAACCAGCGGTTTCAATGAACACACATTTCTTGGTAGAATCATGCAGGACTGAAATTTTTGATGTTTTTCTACTCCTCTCATGAGCCCAAACAAGTCTCCAAAAGCATGAGTTTGCAACTACTTTACTTTTGGAGAAAATTCAAAACATTCATTATTCAATAGAGCCCAATAGCAAAAACCAGCGTTTTGAATGAAGAATCACATTTCTTGGTAGAATCATGCAGGATTGAAATTTTTGATGGTTTTTTACTCCTCTCAATAGCCCAAACAAGTTTCTAAAAGGATGAGTTTGCAACTACTTTACTTTTGGAGAAAATTCAAAACATTCATTATTCAATAGGGCCCAAACTATCAAAAACCAGCGGTTTCAATGAACACACATTTCTTGGTAGAATCATGCAGGACTGAAATTTTTGATGTTTTTCTACTCTTCTCATGAGCCCAAACAAGTCTCTAAAAGCATGAGTTTGCAACTACTTTACTTTTGGAGAAAATTCAAAACATTCATTATTCAATAGAGCCCAATAGCAAAAACCAGCGTTTTGAATGAAGAATCACATTTCTTGGTAGAATCATGCAGGATTGAAATTTTTGATGGTTTTTTACTCCTCTCAACAGCCCAAACAAGTTTCTAAAAGGATGAGTTTGCAACTACTTTACTTTTGGAGAAAATTCAAAACATTCATTATTCAATAGGGCCCAAACTATCAAAAACCAGCGGTTTGAATGAACACACATTTCTTGGTAGAATCATGCAGGACTGAAATTTTTGATGTTTTTCTACTCCTCTCATGAGCCCAAACAAGTCTCTAAAAGCATGAGTTTGCAACTACTTTACTTTTGGAGAAAATTCAAAACATTCATTATTCAATAGAGCCCAATAGCAAAAACCAGCGTTTTGAATGAAGAATCACATTTCTTGGTAGAATCATGCAGGATTGAAATTTTTGATGGTTTTTTACTCCTCTCAACAGCCCAAACAAGTTTCTAAAAGGATGAGTTTGCAACTACTTTACTTTTGGAGAAAATTCAAAACATTCATTATTCAATAGGGCCCAAACTATCAAAAACCAGCGGTTTCAATGAACACACATTTCTTGGTAGAATCATGCAGCACTGAAATTTTTGATGTTTTTCTACTCCTCTCATGAGCCCAAACAAGTCTCTAAAAGCATGAGTTTGCAACTACTTTACTTTTGGAGAAAATTCAAAACATTCATTATTCAATAGAGCCCAATAGCAAAAACCAGCGTTTTGAATGAAGAATCACATTTCTTGGTAGAATCATGCAGGATTGAAATTTTTGATGGTTTTTTACTCCTCTCAACAGCCCAAACAAGTTTCTAAAAGGATGAGTTTGCAACTACTTTACTTTTGGAGAAAATTCAAAACATTCATTATTCAATAGGGCCCAAACTATCAAAAACCAGCGGTTTCAATGAACACACATTTCTTGGTAGAATCATGCAGGACTGAAATTTTTGATGTTTTTCTACTCCTCTCATGAGCCCAAACAAGTCTCTAAAAGCATGAGTTTGCAACTACTTTACTTTTGGAGAAAATTCAAAACATTCATTATTCAATAGAGCCCAATAGCAAAAACCAGCGTTTTGAATGAAGAATCACATTTCTTGGTAGAATCATGCAGGATTGAAATTTTTGATGGTTTTTTACTCCTCTCAACAGCCCAAACAAGTTTCTAAAAGGATGAGTTTGCAACTACTTTACTTTTGGAGAAAATTCAAAACATTCATTATTCAATAGGGCCCAAACTATCAAAAACCAGCGGTTTGAATGAACACACATTTCTTGGTAGAATCATGCAGGACTGAAATTTTTGATGTTTTTCTACTCCTCTCATGAGCCCAAACAAGTCTCTAAAAGCATGAGTTTGCAACTACTTTACTTTTGGAGAAAATTCAAAACATTCATTATTCAATAGAGCCCAATAGCAAAAACCAGCGTTTTGAATGAAGAATCACATTTCTTGGTAGAATCATGCAGGATTGAAATTTTTGATGGTTTTTTACTCCTCTCAACAGCCCAAACAAGTTTCTAAAAGGATGAGTTTGCAACTACTTTACTTTTGGAGAAAATTCAAAACATTCATTATTCAATAGGGCCCAAACTATCAAAAACCAGCGGTTTCAATGAACACACATTTCTTGGTAGAATCATGCAGGACTGAAATTTTTGATGTTTTTCTACTCCTCTCATGAGCCCAAACAAGTCTCTGAAAGCATGAGTTTGCAACTACTTTACTTTTGGAGAAAATTCAAAACATTCATTATTCAATAGAGCCCAATAGCAAAAACCAGCGTTTTGAATGAAGAATCACATTTCTTGGTAGAATCATGCAGGATTGAAATTTTTGATGGTTTTTTACTCCTCTCAACAGCCCAAACAAGTTTCTAAAAGGATGAGTTTGCAACTACTTTACTTTTGGAGAAAATTCAAAACATTCATTATTCAATAGGGCCCAAACTATCAAAAACCAGCGGTTTGAATGAACACACATTTCTTGGTAGAATCATGCAGGACTGAAATTTTTGATGTTTTTCTACTCCTCTCATGAGCCCAAACAAGTCTCTAAAAGCATGAGTTTGCAACTACTTTACTTTTGGAGAAAATTCAAAACATTCATTATTCAATAGAGCCCAATAGCAAAAACCAGCGTTTTGAATGAAGAATCACATTTCTTGGTAGAATCATGCAGGATTGAAATTTTTGATGGTTTTTTACTCCTCTCAACAGCCCAAACAAGTTTCTAAAAGGATGAGTTTGCAACTACTTTACTTTTGGAGAAAATTCAAAACATTCATTATTCAATAGGGCCCAAACTATCAAAAACCAGCGGTTTCAATGAACACACATTTCTTGGTAGAATCATGCAGGATTGAAATTTTTGATGGTTTTTTACTCCTCTCAAAAGCCCAAACAAGTTTCTAAAAGGATGAGTTTGCAACTACTTTACTTTTGGAGAAAATTCAAAACATTCATTATTCAATAGGGCCCAAACTATCAAAAACCAGCGGTTTCGATGAACACACATTTCTTGGTAGAATCATGCAGGACTGAAATTTTTGATGTTTTTCTACTCCTCTCATGAGCCCAAACAAGTCTCTAAAAGCATGAGTTTGCAACTACTTTACTTTTGGAGAAAATTCAAAACATTCATTATTCAATAGGGCCCAAACTATCAAAAACCAGCGGTTTCAATGAACACACATTTCTTGGTAGAATCATGCAGGACTGAAATTTTTGATGTTTTTCTACTCCTCTCATGAGCCCAAACAAGTTTCTAAAAGCATGAGTTTGCAACTACTTTACTTTTGGAGAAAATTCAAAACATTCATTATTCAATAGAGCCCAATAGCAAAAACCAGCGTTTTGAATGAAGAATCACATTTCTTGGTAGAATCATGCAGGATTGAAAATTTTGATGGTTTTTTACTCCTCTCAACAGCCCAAACAAGTTTCTAAAAGGATGAGTTTGCAACTACTTTACTTTTGGAGAAAATTCAAAACATTCATTATTCAATAGGGCCCAAACTATCAAAAACCAGCCGTTTCAATGAACACACATTTCTTGGTAGAATCATGCAGGACTGAAATTTTTGATGTTTTTCTACTCCTCTCATGAGCCCAAACAAGTCTCTAAAAGCATGAGTTTGCAACTACTTTACTTTTGGAGAAAATTCAAAACATTCATTATTCAATAGAGCCCAATAGCAAAAACCAGCGTTTTGAATGAAGAATCACATTTCTTGGTAGAATCATGCAGGATTGAAATTTTTGATGTTTTTCTACTCCTCTCATGAGCCCAAACAAGTCTCTAAAAGCATGAGTTTGCAACTACTTTACTTTTGGAGAAAATTCAAAACATTCATTATTCAATAGAGCCCAATAGCAAAAACCAGCGTTTTGAATGAAGAATCACATTTCTTGGTAGAATCATGCAGGATTGAAATTTTTGATGGTTTTTTACTCCTCTCAACAGCCCAAACAAGTTTCTAAAAGGATGAGTTTGCAACTATTTTACTTTTGGAGAAAATTCAAAACATTCATTATTCAATAGGGTCCAAACTATCAAAAACCAGCGGTTTGAATGAACACATTTCTTGGTAGAATCATGCAGGACTGAAATTTTTGATGTTTTTCTACTCCTCTCATGAGCCCAAACAAGTCTCTAAAAGCATGAGTTTGAAACTACTTTACTTTTGGAGAAAATTCAAAACATTCACTATTCAATAGAGCCCAATAGCAAAAATCAGGTTTTGAATGAAGAATCACATTTCTTGGTAAAATCATGCAGGATTGAAATTTTTGATGGTTTTTTACTCCTCTCAACAGCCCAAACAAGTTTCTAAAAGGATGAGGAGTTTGCAACTACTTTACTTTTGGAGAAAATTCAAAACATTCATTATTCAATAGGGCCCAAACTATCAAAAACCAGCGGTTTCAATGAACACACATTTCTTGGTAGAATAATGCAGGACTGAAATTTTTGATGTTTTTCTACTCCTCTCATGAGCCCAAACAAGTCTCCAAAAGCATGAGTTTGCAACTACTTTACTTTTGGAGAAAATTCAAAACATTCATTATTCAATAGAGCCCAATAGCAAAAACCAGCGTTTTGAATGAAGAATCACATTTCTTGGTAGAATCATGCAGGATTGAAATTTTTGATGGTTTTTTACTCCTCTCAAAAGCCCAAACAAGTTTCTAAAAGGATGAGTTTGCAACTACTTTACTTTTGGAGAAAATTCAAAACATTCATTATTCAATAGGGCCCAAACTATCAAAAACCAGCGGTTTGAATGAACACACATTTCTTGGTAGAATCATGCAGGACTGAAATTTTTGATGTTTTTCTACTCCTCTCATGAGCCCAAACAAGTCTCTAAAAGCATGAGTTTGCAACTACTTTACTTTTGGAGAAAATTCAAAACATTCATTATTCAATAGGGCCCAAACTATCAAAAACCAGCGGTTTGAATGAACACACATTTCTTGGTAGAATCATGCAGGACTGAAATTTTTGATGTTTTTCTACTCCTCTCATGAGCCCAAACAAGTCTCTAAAAGCATGAGTTTGCAACTACTTTACTTTTGGAGAAAATTCAAAACATTCATTATTCAATAGAGCCCAATAGCAAAAACCAGCGTTTTGAATGAAGAATCACATTTCTTGGTAGAATCATGCAGGATTGAAATTTTTGATGGTTTTTTACTCCTCTCAACAGCCCAAACAAGTTTCTAAAAGGATGAGTTTGCAACTACTTTACTTTTGGAGAAAATTCAAAACATTCATTATTCAATAGGGCCCAAACTATCAAAAACCAGTCGTTTCAATGAACACACATGTCTTGGTAGAATCATGCAGGACTGAAATTTTTGATGTTTTTCTACTCATCTCATGAGCCCAAACAAGTCTCTAAAAGCATGAGTTTGCAACTACTTTACTTTTGGAGAAAATTCAAAACATTCATTATTCAATAGAGCCCAATAGCAAAAACCAGCGTTTTGAATGAAGAATCACATTTCTTGGTAGAATCATGCAGGATTGAAATTTTTGATGGTTTTTTACTCCTCTCAACAGCCCAAACAAGTTTCTAAAAGGATGAGTTTGCAACTACTTTACTTTTGGAGAAAATTCAAAACATTCATTATTCAATAGGGCCCAAACTATCAAAAACCAGCGGTTTGAATGAACACACATTTCTTGGTAGAATCATGCAGGACTGAAATTTTTGATGTTTTTCTACTCCTCTCATGAGCCCAAACAAGTCTCTAAAAGCATGAGTTTGCAACTACTTTACTTTTGGAGAAAATTCAAAACATTCATTATTCAATAGAGCCCAATAGCAAAAACCAGCGTTTTGAATGAAGAATCACATTTCTTGGTAGAATCATGCAGGATTGAAATTTTTGATGGTTTTTTACTCCTCTCAACAGCCCAAACAAGTTTCTAAAAGGATGAGTTTGCAACTACTTTACTTTTGGAGAAAATTCAAAACATTCATTATTCAATAGGGCCCAAACTATCAAAAACCAGCGGTTTCAATGAACACACATTTCTTGGTAGAATCATGCAGGATTGAAATTTTTGATGGTTTTTTACTCCTCTCAACAGCCCAAACAAGTTTCTAAAAGGATGAGTTTGCAACTACTTTACTTTTGGAGAAAATTCAAAACATTCATTATTCAATAGGGCCCAAACTATCAAAAACCAGCGGTTTCGATGAACACACATTTCTTGGTAGAATCATGCAGGACTGAAATTTTTGATGTTTTTCTACTCCTCTCATGAGCCCAAACAAGTCTCTAAAAGCATGAGTTTGCAACTACTTTACTTTTGGAGAAAATTCAAAACATTCATTATTCAATAGGGCCCAAACTATCAAAAACCAGCGGTTTCAATGAACACACATTTCTTGGTAGAATCATGCAGGACTGAAATTTTTGATGTTTTTCTACTCCTCTCATGAGCCCAAACAAGTTTCTAAAAGCATGAGTTTGCAACTACTTTACTTTTGGAGAAAATTCAAAACATTCATTATTCAATAGAGCCCAATAGCAAAAACCAGCGTTTTGAATGAAGAATCACATTTCTTGGTAGAATCATGCAGGATTGAAAATTTTGATGGTTTTTTACTCCTCTCAACAGCCCAAACAAGTTTCTAAAAGGATGAGTTTGCAACTACTTTACTTTTGGAGAAAATTCAAAACATTCATTATTCAATAGGGCCCAAACTATCAAAAACCAGCCGTTTCAATGAACACACATTTCTTGGTAGAATCATGCAGGACTGAAATTTTTGATGTTTTTCTACTCCTCTCATGAGCCCAAACAAGTCTCTAAAAGCATGAGTTTGCAACTACTTTACTTTTGGAGAAAATTCAAAACATTCATTATTCAATAGAGCCCAATAGCAAAAACCAGCGTTTTGAATGAAGAATCACATTTCTTGGTAGAATCATGCAGGATTGAAATTTTTGATGTTTTTCTACTCCTCTCATGAGCCCAAACAAGTCTCTAAAAGCATGAGTTTGCAACTACTTTACTTTTGGAGAAAATTCAAAACATTCATTATTCAATAGAGCCCAATAGCAAAAACCAGCGTTTTGAATGAAGAATCACATTTCTTGGTAGAATCATGCAGGATTGAAATTTTTGATGGTTTTTTACTCCTCTCAACAGCCCAAACAAGTTTCTAAAAGGATGAGTTTGCAACTATTTTACTTTTGGAGAAAATTCAAAACATTCATTATTCAATAGGGTCCAAACTATCAAAAACCAGCGGTTTGAATGAACACATTTCTTGGTAGAATCATGCAGGACTGAAATTTTTGATGTTTTTCTACTCCTCTCATGAGCCCAAACAAGTCTCTAAAAGCATGAGTTTGAAACTACTTTACTTTTGGAGAAAATTCAAAACATTCACTATTCAATAGAGCCCAATAGCAAAAATCAGGTTTTGAATGAAGAATCACATTTCTTGGTAAAATCATGCAGGATTGAAATTTTTGATGGTTTTTTACTCCTCTCAACAGCCCAAACAAGTTTCTAAAAGGATGAGGAGTTTGCAACTACTTTACTTTTGGAGAAAATTCAAAACATTCATTATTCAATAGGGCCCAAACTATCAAAAACCAGCGGTTTCAATGAACACACATTTCTTGGTAGAATCATGCAGGACTGAAATTTTTGATGTTTTTCTACTCCTCTCATGAGCCCAAACAAGTCTCCAAAAGCATGAGTTTGCAACTACTTTACTTTTGGAGAAAATTCAAAACATTCATTATTCAATAGAGCCCAATAGCAAAAACCAGCGTTTTGAATGAAGAATCACATTTCTTGGTAGAATCATGCAGGATTGAAATTTTTGATGGTTTTTTACTCCTCTCAAAAGCCCAAACAAGTTTCTAAAAGGATGAGTTTGCAACTACTTTACTTTTGGAGAAAATTCAAAACATTCATTATTCAATAGGGCCCAAACTATCAAAAACCAGCGGTTTGAATGAACACACATTTCTTGGTAGAATCATGCAGGACTGAAATTTTTGATGTTTTTCTACTCCTCTCATGAGCCCAAACAAGTCTCTAAAAGCATGAGTTTGCAACTACTTTACTTTTGGAGAAAATTCAAAACATTCATTATTCAATAGGGCCCAAACTATCAAAAACCAGCGGTTTCGATGAACACACATTTCTTGGTAGAATCATGCAGGACTGAAATTTTTGATGTTTTTCTACTCCTCTCATGAGCCCAAACAAGTCTCTAAAAGCATGAGTTTGCAACTACTTTACTTTTGGAGAAAATTCAAAACATTCATTATTCAATAGGGCCCAAACTATCAAAAACCAGCGGTTTCAATGAACACACATTTCTTGGTAGAATCATGCAGGACTGAAATTTTTGATGTTTTTCTACTCCTCTCATGAGCCCAAACAAGTTTCTAAAAGCATGAGTTTGCAACTACTTTACTTTTGGAGAAAATTCAAAACATTCATTATTCAATAGAGCCCAATAGCAAAAACCAGCGTTTTGAATGAAGAATCACATTTCTTGGTAGAATCATGCAGGATTGAAAATTTTGATGGTTTTTTACTCCTCTCAACAGCCCAAACAAGTTTCTAAAAGGATGAGTTTGCAACTACTTTACTTTTGGAGAAAATTCAAAACATTCATTATTCAATAGGGCCCAAACTATCAAAAACCAGCCGTTTCAATGAACACACATTTCTTGGTAGAATCATGCAGGACTGAAATTTTTGATGTTTTTCTACTCCTCTCATGAGCCCAAACAAGTCTCTAAAAGCATGAGTTTGCAACTACTTTACTTTTGGAGAAAATTCAAAACATTCATTATTCAATAGAGCCCAATAGCAAAAACCAGCGTTTTGAATGAAGAATCACATTTCTTGGTAGAATCATGCAGGATTGAAATTTTTGATGTTTTTCTACTCCTCTCATGAGCCCAAACAAGTCTCTAAAAGCATGAGTTTGCAACTACTTTACTTTTGGAGAAAATTCAAAACATTCATTATTCAATAGAGCCCAATAGCAAAAACCAGCGTTTTGAATGAAGAATCACATTTCTTGGTAGAATCATGCAGGATTGAAATTTTTGATGGTTTTTTACTCCTCTCAACAGCCCAAACAAGTTTCTAAAAGGATGAGTTTGCAACTATTTTACTTTTGGAGAAAATTCAAAACTTTCATTATTCAATAGAGCCCAATAGCAAAAACCAGCGTTTTGAATGAAGAATCACATTTCTTGGTAGAATCATGCAGGATTGAAATTTTTGATGGTTTTTTACTCCTCTCAACAGCCCAAACAAGTTTCTAAAAGGATGAGTTTGCAACTACTTTACTTTTGTAGAAAATTCAAAACACTCATTATTCAATAGGGCCCAAACTATCAAAAACCAGCAGTTTCAATGAACACACATTTCTTGGTAGAATCATGCAGGACTGAAATTTTTGATGTTTTTCTACTCCTCTCATGAGCCCAAACAAGTCTCTAAAAGCATGAGTTTGCAACTACTTTACTTTTGGAAAATTCAAAACACTCATTATTCAATAGGGCCCAAACTATCAAAAACCAGCGGTTTCAATGAACACACATTTCTTGGTAGAATCATGCAGGACTGAAATTTTTGATGTTTTTCTACTCCTCTCATGAGCCCAAACAAGTCTCTAAAAGCATGAGTTTGCAACTACTTTACTTTTGCAATTTTTGCCCAATTGCAAAAACCAGCGTTTTGAATGAAGAATCACATTTCTTGGTAGAATCATGCAGGATTGAAATTTTTGATGGTTTTTTACTCCTCTCAACAGCCCAAACAAGTTTCTAAAAGGATGAGTTTGCAACTACTTTACTTTTGGAGAAAATTCAAAACATTCATTATTCAATAGGGCCCAAACTATCAAAAACCAGCGGTTTGAATGAACACATTTCTTGGTAGAATCATGCAGGACTGAAATTTTTGATGTTTTTCTACTCCTCTCATGAGCCCAAACAAGTCTCTAAAAGCATGAGTTTGCAACTACTTTACTTTTGGAGAAAATTCAAAACATTCACTATTCAATAGAGCCCAATAGCAAAAATCAGGTTTTGAATGAAGAATCACATTTCTTGGTAAAATCATGCAGGATTGAAATTTTTGATGGTTTTTTACTCCTCTCAACAGCCCAAACAAGTTTCTAAAAGGATGAGTTTGCAACTACTTTACTTTTGGAGAAAATTCAAAACATTCATTATTCAATAGGGCCCAAACTATCAAAAACCAGCGGTTTCAATGAACACACATTTCTTGGTAGAATCATGCAGGACTGAAATTTTTGATGTTTTTCTACTCCTCTCATGAGCCCAAACAAGTCTCTAAAAGCATGAGTTTGCAACTACTTTACTTTTGGAGAAAATTCAAAACATTCATTATTCAATAGAGCCCAAAAGCAAAAACCAGCGTTTTGAATGAAGAATCACATTTCTTGGTAGAATCATGCAGGATTGAAATTTTTGATGGTTTTTTACTCCTCTCAACAGCCCAAACAAGTTTCTAAAAGGATGAGTTTGCAACTACTTTACTTTTGGAGAAAATTCAAAACATTCATTATTCAATAGGGCCCAAACTATCAAAAACCAGCGGTTTCAATGAACACACATTTCTTGGTAGAATCATGCAGGACTGAAATTTTTGATGTTTTTCTACTCCTCTCATGAGCCCAAACAAGTCTCTAAAAGCATGAGTTTGCAACTACTTTACTTTTGGAGAAAATTCAAAACATTCATTATTCAATAGAGCCCAATAGCAAAAACCAGCGTTTTGAATGAAGAATCACATTTCTTGGTAGAATCATGCAGGATTGAAATTTTTGATGGTTTTTTACTCCTCTCAACAGCCCAAACAAGTTTCTAAAAGGATGAGTTTGCAACTACTTTACTTTTGGAGAAAATTCAAAACATTCATTATTCAATAGGGCCCAAACTATCAAAAACCAGCGGTTTCAATGAACACACATTTCTTGGTAGAATCATGCAGGACTGAAATTTTTGATGTTTTTCTACTCCTCTCATGAGCCCAAACAAGTCTCTAAAAGCATGAGTTTGCAACTACTTTACTTTTGGAGAAAATTCAAAACATTCATTATTCAATAGAGCCCAATAGCAAAAACCAGCGTTTTGAATGAAGAATCACATTTCTTGGTAGAATCATGCAGGATTGAAATTTTTGATGGTTTTTTACTCCTCTCAACAGCCCAAACAAGTTTCTAAAAGGATGAGTTTGCAACTACTTTACTTTTGGAGAAAATTCAAAACATTCATTATTCAATAGGGCCCAAACTATCAAAAACCAGCGGTTTGAATGAACACACATTTCTTGGTAGAATCATGCAGGACTGAAATTTTTGATGTTTTTCTACTCCTCTCATGAGCCCAAACAAGTCTCTAAAAGCATGAGTTTGCAACTACTTTACTTTTGGAGAAAATTCAAAACATTCATTATTCAATAGAGCCCAATAGCAAAAACCAGCGTTTTGAATGAAGAATCACATTTCTTGGTAGAATCATGCAGGATTGAAATTTTTGATGGTTTTTTACTCCTCTCAACAGCCCAAACAAGTTTCTAAAAGGATGAGTTTGCAACTACTTTACTTTTGGAGAAAATTCAAAACATTCATTATTCAATAGGGCCCAAACTATCAAAAACCAGCGGTTTCAATGAACACACATTTCTTGGTAGAATCATGCAGGACTGAAATTTTTGATGTTTTTCTACTCCTCTCATGAGCCCAAACAAGTCTCTGAAAGCATGAGTTTGCAACTACTTTACTTTTGGAGAAAATTCAAAACATTCATTATTCAATAGAGCCCAATAGCAAAAACCAGCGTTTTGAATGAAGAATCACATTTCTTGGTAGAATCATGCAGGATTGAAATTTTTGATGGTTTTTTACTCCTCTCAACAGCCCAAACAAGTTTCTAAAAGGATGAGTTTGCAACTACTTTACTTTTGGAGAAAATTCAAAACATTCATTATTCAATAGGGCCCAAACTATCAAAAACCAGCCGTTTGAATGAACACACATTTCTTGGTAGAATCATGCAGGACTGAAATTTTTGATGTTTTTCTACTCCTCTCATGAGCCCAAACAAGTGTCTAAAAGCATGAGTTTGCAACTACTTTACTTTTGGAGAAAATTCAAAACATTCATTATTCAATAGAGCCCAATAGCAAAAACCAGCGTTTTGAATGAAGAATCACATTTCTTGGTAGAATCATGCAGGATTGAAATTTTTGATGGTTTTTTACTCCTCTCAACAGCCCAAACAAGTTTCTAAAAGGATGAGTTTGCAACTACTTTACTTTTGGAGAAAATTCAAAACATTCATTATTCAATAGGGCCCAAACTATCAAAAACCAGCGGTTTCAATGAACACACATTTCTTGGTAGAATCATGCAGGATTGAAATTTTTGATGGTTTTTTACTCCTCTCAACAGCCCAAACAAGTTTCTAAAAGGATGAGTTTGCAACTACTTTACTTTTGGAGAAAATTCAAAACATTCATTATTCAATAGGGCCCAAACTATCAAAAACCAGCGGTTTGAATGAACACACATTTCTTGGTAGAATCATGCAGGACTGAAATTTTTGATGTTTTTCTACTCCTCTCATGAGCCCAAACAAGTCTCTAAAAGCATGAGTTTGCAACTACTTTACTTTTGGAGAAAATTCAAAACATTCATTATTCAACAGAGCCCAATAGCAAAAACCAGCGTTTTGAATGAAGAATCACATTTCTTGGTAGAATCATGCAGGATTGAAATTTTTGATGGTTTTTTACTCCTCTCAACAGCCCAAACAAGTTTCTAAAAGGATGAGTTTGCAACTACTTTACTTTTGGAGAAAATTCAAAACATTCATTATTCAATAGGGCCCAAACTATCAAAAACCAGCGGTTTCGATGAACACACATTTCTTGGTAGAATCATGCAGGACTGAAATTTTTGATGTTTTTCTACTCCTCTCATGAGCCCAAACAAGTCTCTAAAAGCATGAGTTTGCAACTACTTTACTTTTGGAGAAAATTCAAAACATTCATTATTCAATAGGGCCCAAACTATCAAAAACCAGCGGTTTCAATGAACACACATTTCTTGGTAGAATCATGCAGGACTGAAATTTTTGATGTTTTTCTACTCCTCTCATGAGCCCAAACAAGTTTCTAAAAGCATGAGTTTGCAACTACTTTACTTTTGGAGAAAATTCAAAACATTCATTATTCAATAGAGCCCAATAGCAAAAACCAGCGTTTTGAATGAAGAATCACATTTCTTGGTAGAATCATGCAGGATTGAAATTTTTGATGGTTTTTTACTCCTCTCAACAGCCCAAACAAGTTTCTAAAAGGATGAGTTTGCAACTACTTTACTTTTGGAGAAAATTCAAAACATTCATTATTCAATAGGGCCCAAACTATCAAAAACCAGCCGTTTCAATGAACACACATTTCTTGGTAGAATCATGCAGGACTGAAATTTTTGATGTTTTTCTACTCCTCTCATGAGCCCAAACAAGTCTCTAAAAGCATGAGTTTGCAACTACTTTACTTTTGGAGAAAATTCAAAACATTCATTATTCAATAGAGCCCAATAGCAAAAACCAGCGTTTTGAATGAAGAATCACATTTCTTGGTAGAATCATGCAGGATTGAAATTTTTGATGGTTTTTTACTCCTCTCAACAGCCCAAACAAGTTTCTAAAAGGATGAGTTTGCAACTATTTTACTTTTGGAGAAAATTCAAAACATTCATTATTCAATAGGGTCCAAACTATCAAAAACCAGCGGTTTGAATGAACACATTTCTTGGTAGAATCATGCAGGACTGAAATTTTTGATGTTTTTCTACTCCTCTCATGAGCCCAAACAAGTCTCTAAAAGCATGAGTTTGAAACTACTTTACTTTTGGAGAAAATTCAAAACATTCACTATTCAAAAGAGCCCAATAGCAAAAATCAGGTTTTGAATGAAGAATCACATTTCTTGGTAAAATCATGCAGGATTGAAATTTTTGATGGTTTTTTACTCCTCTCAACAGCCCAAACAAGTTTCTAAAAGGATGAGGAGTTTGCAACTACTTTACTTTTGGAGAAAATTCAAAACATTCATTATTCAATAGGGCCCAAACTATCAAAAACCAGCGGTTTCAATGAACACACATTTCTTGGTAGAATCATGCAGGACTGAAATTTTTGATGTTTTTCTACTCCTCTCATGAGCCCAAACAAGTCTCCAAAAGCATGAGTTTGCAACTACTTTACTTTTGGAGAAAATTCAAAACATTCATTATTCAATAGAGCCCAATAGCAAAAACCAGCGTTTTGAATGAAGAATCACATTTCTTGGTAGAATCATGCAGGATTGAAATTTTTGATGGTTTTTTACTCCTCTCAATAGCCCAAACAAGTTTCTAAAAGGATGAGTTTGCAACTACTTTACTTTTGGAGAAAATTCAAAACATTCATTATTCAATAGGGCCCAAACTATCAAAAACCAGCGGTTTCAATGAACACACATTTCTTGGTAGAATCATGCAGGACTGAAATTTTTGATGTTTTTCTACTCTTCTCATGAGCCCAAACAAGTCTCTAAAAGCATGAGTTTGCAACTACTTTACTTTTGGAGAAAATTCAAAACATTCATTATTCAATAGAGCCCAATAGCAAAAACCAGCGTTTTGAATGAAGAATCACATTTCTTGGTAGAATCATGCAGGATTGAAATTTTTGATGGTTTTTTACTCCTCTCAACAGCCCAAACAAGTTTCTAAAAGGATGAGTTTGCAACTACTTTACTTTTGGAGAAAATTCAAAACATTCATTATTCAATAGGGCCCAAACTATCAAAAACCAGCGGTTTGAATGAACACACATTTCTTGGTAGAATCATGCAGGACTGAAATTTTTGATGTTTTTCTACTCCTCTCATGAGCCCAAACAAGTCTCTAAAAGCATGAGTTTGCAACTACTTTACTTTTGGAGAAAATTCAAAACATTCATTATTCAATAGAGCCCAATAGCAAAAACCAGCGTTTTGAATGAAGAATCACATTTCTTGGTAGAATCATGCAGGATTGAAATTTTTGATGGTTTTTTACTCCTCTCAACAGCCCAAACAAGTTTCTAAAAGGATGAGTTTGCAACTACTTTACTTTTGGAGAAAATTCAAAACATTCATTATTCAATAGGGCCCAAACTATCAAAAACCAGCGGTTTCAATGAACACACATTTCTTGGTAGAATCATGCAGGACTGAAATTTTTGATGTTTTTCTACTCCTCTCATGAGCCCAAACAAGTCTCTAAAAGCATGAGTTTGCAACTACTTTACTTTTGGAGAAAATTCAAAACATTCATTATTCAATAGAGCCCAATAGCAAAAACCAGCGTTTTGAATGAAGAATCACATTTCTTGGTAGAATCATGCAGGATTGAAATTTTTGATGGTTTTTTACTCCTCTCAACAGCCCAAACAAGTTTCTAAAAGGATGAGTTTGCAACTACTTTACTTTTGGAGAAAATTCAAAACATTCATTATTCAATAGGGCCCAAACTATCAAAAACCAGCGGTTTCAATGAACACACATTTCTTGGTAGAATCATGCAGGACTGAAATTTTTGATGTTTTTCTACTCCTCTCATGAGCCCAAACAAGTCTCTAAAAGCATGAGTTTGCAACTACTTTACTTTTGGAGAAAATTCAAAACATTCATTATTCAATAGAGCCCAATAGCAAAAACCAGCGTTTTGAATGAAGAATCACATTTCTTGGTAGAATCATGCAGGATTGAAATTTTTGATGGTTTTTTACTCCTCTCAACAGCCCAAACAAGTTTCTAAAAGGATGAGTTTGCAACTACTTTACTTTTGGAGAAAATTCAAAACATTCATTATTCAATAGGGCCCAAACTATCAAAAACCAGCGGTTTGAATGAACACACATTTCTTGGTAGAATCATGCAGGACTGAAATTTTTGATGTTTTTCTACTCCTCTCATGAGCCCAAACAAGTCTCTAAAAGCATGAGTTTGCAACTACTTTACTTTTGGAGAAAATTCAAAACATTCATTATTCAATAGAGCCCAATAGCAAAAACCAGCGTTTTGAATGAAGAATCACATTTCTTGGTAGAATCATGCAGGATTGAAATTTTTGATGGTTTTTTACTCCTCTCAACAGCCCAAACAAGTTTCTAAAAGGATGAGTTTGCAACTACTTTACTTTTGGAGAAAATTCAAAACATTCATTATTCAATAGGGCCCAAACTATCAAAAACCAGCGGTTTCAATGAACACACATTTCTTGGTAGAATCATGCAGGACTGAAATTTTTGATGTTTTTCTACTCCTCTCATGAGCCCAAACAAGTCTCTGAAAGCATGAGTTTGCAACTACTTTACTTTTGGAGAAAATTCAAAACATTCATTATTCAATAGAGCCCAATAGCAAAAACCAGCGTTTTGAATGAAGAATCACATTTCTTGGTAGAATCATGCAGGATTGAAATTTTTGATGGTTTTTTACTCCTCTCAACAGCCCAAACAAGTTTCTAAAAGGATGAGTTTGCAACTACTTTACTTTTGGAGAAAATTCAAAACATTCATTATTCAATAGGGCCCAAACTATCAAAAACCAGCGGTTTGAATGAACACACATTTCTTGGTAGAATCATGCAGGATTGAAATTTTTGATGTTTTTCTACTCCTCTCATGAGCCCAAACAAGTCTCTAAAAGCATGAGTTTGCAACTACTTTACTTTTGGAGAAAATTCAAAACATTCATTATTCAATAGAGCCCAATAGCAAAAACCAGCGTTTTGAATGAAGAATCACATTTCTTGGTAGAATCATGCAGGATTGAAATTTTTGATGGTTTTTTACTCCTCTCAACAGCCCAAACAAGTTTCTAAAAGGATGAGTTTGCAACTACTTTACTTTTGGAGAAAATTCAAAACATTCATTATTCAATAGGGCCCAAACTATCAAAAACCAGCGGTTTCAATGAACACACATTTCTTGGTAGAATCATGCAGGATTGAAATTTTTGATGGTTTTTTACTCCTTTCAACAGCCCAAACAAGTTTCTAAAAGGATGAGTTTGCAACTACTTTACTTTTGGAGAAAATTCAAAACATTCATTATTCAATAGGGCCCAAACTATCAAAAACCAGCGGTTTCGATGAACACACATTTCTTGGTAGAATCATGCAGGACTGAAATTTTTGATGTTTTTCTACTCCTCTCATGAGCCCAAACAAGTCTCTAAAAGCATGAGTTTGCAACTACTTTACTTTTGGAGAAAATTCAAAACATTCATTATTCAATAGGGCCCAAACTATCAAAAACCAGCGGTTTCAATGAACACACATTTCTTGGTAGAATCATGCAGGACTGAAATTTTTGATGTTTTTCTACTCCTCTCATGAGCCCAAACAAGTTTCTAAAAGCATGAGTTTGCAACTACTTTACTTTTGGAGAAAATTCAAAACATTCATTATTCAATAGAGCCCAATAGCAAAAACCAGCGTTTTGAATGAAGAATCACATTTCTTGGTAGAATCATGCAGGATTGAAAATTTTGATGGTTTTTTACTCCTCTCAACAGCCCAAACAAGTTTCTAAAAGGATGAGTTTGCAACTACTTTACTTTTGGAGAAAATTCAAAACATTCATTATTCAATAGGGCCCAAACTATCAAAAACCAGCCGTTTCAATGAACACACATTTCTTGGTAGAATCATGCAGGACTGAAATTTTTGATGTTTTTCTACTCCTCTCATGAGCCCAAACAAGTCTCTAAAAGCATGAGTTTGCAACTACTTTACTTTTGGAGAAAATTCAAAACATTCATTATTCAATAGAGCCCAATAGCAAAAACCAGCGTTTTGAATGAAGAATCACATTTCTTGGTAGAATCATGCAGGATTGAAATTTTTGATGTTTTTCTACTCCTCTCATGAGCCCAAACAAGTCTCTAAAAGCATGAGTTTGCAACTACTTTACTTTTGGAGAAAATTCAAAACATTCATTATTCAATAGAGCCCAATAGCAAAAACCAGCGTTTTGAATGAAGAATCACATTTCTTGGTAGAATCATGCAGGATTGAAATTTTTGATGGTTTTTTACTCCTCTCAACAGCCCAAACAAGTTTCTAAAAGGATGAGTTTGCAACTATTTTACTTTTGGAGAAAATTCAAAACATTCATTATTCAATAGGGTCCAAACTATCAAAAACCAGCGGTTTGAATGAACACATTTCTTGGTAGAATCATGCAGGACTGAAATTTTTGATGTTTTTCTACTCCTCTCATGAGCCCAAACAAGTCTCTAAAAGCATGAGTTTGAAACTACTTTACTTTTGGAGAAAATTCAAAACATTCACTATTCAATAGAGCCCAATAGCAAAAATCAGGTTTTGAATGAAGAATCACATTTCTTGGTAAAATCATGCAGGATTGAAATTTTTGATGGTTTTTTACTCCTCTCAACAGCCCAAACAAGTTTCTAAAAGGATGAGGAGTTTGCAACTACTTTACTTTTGGAGAAAATTCAAAACATTCATTATTCAATAGGGCCCAAACTATCAAAAACCAGCGGTTTCAATGAACACACATTTCTTGGTAGAATCATGCAGGACTGAAATTTTTGATGTTTTTCTACTCCTCTCATGAGCCCAAACAAGTCTCCAAAAGCATGAGTTTGCAACTACTTTACTTTTGGAGAAAATTCAAAACATTCATTATTCAATAGAGCCCAATAGCAAAAACCAGCGTTTTGAATGAAGAATCACATTTCTTGGTAGAATCATGCAGGATTGAAATTTTTGATGGTTTTTTACTCCTCTCAAAAGCCCAAACAAGTTTCTAAAAGGATGAGTTTGCAACTACTTTACTTTTGGAGAAAATTCAAAACATTCATTATTCAATAGGGCCCAAACTATCAAAAACCAGCGGTTTGAATGAACACACATTTCTTGGTAGAATCATGCAGGACTGAAATTTTTGATGTTTTTCTACTCCTCTCATGAGCCCAAACAAGTCTCTAAAAGCATGAGTTTGCAACTACTTTACTTTTGGAGAAAATTCAAAACATTCATTATTCAATAGGGCCCAAACTATCAAAAACCAGCGGTTTGAATGAACACACATTTCTTGGTAGAATCATGCAGGACTGAAATTTTTGATGTTTTTCTACTCCTCTCATGAGCCCAAACAAGTCTCTAAAAGCATGAGTTTGCAACTACTTTACTTTTGGAGAAAATTCAAAACATTCATTATTCAATAGAGCCCAATAGCAAAAACCAGCGTTTTGAATGAAGAATCACATTTCTTGGTAGAATCATGCAGGATTGAAATTTTTGATGGTTTTTTACTCCTCTCAACAGCCCAAACAAGTTTCTAAAAGGATGAGTTTGCAACTACTTTACTTTTGGAGAAAATTCAAAACATTCATTATTCAATAGGGCCCAAACTATCAAAAACCAGTCGTTTCAATGAACACACATGTCTTGGTAGAATCATGCAGGACTGAAATTTTTGATGTTTTTCTACTCATCTCATGAGCCCAAACAAGTCTCTAAAAGCATGAGTTTGCAACTACTTTACTTTTGGAGAAAATTCAAAACATTCATTATTCAATAGAGCCCAATAGCAAAAACCAGCGTTTTGAATGAAGAATCACATTTCTTGGTAGAATCATGCAGGATTGAAATTTTTGATGGTTTTTTACTCCTCTCAACAGCCCAAACAAGTTTCTAAAAGGATGAGTTTGCAACTACTTTACTTTTGGAGAAAATTCAAAACATTCATTATTCAATAGGGCCCAAACTATCAAAAACCAGCGGTTTGAATGAACACACATTTCTTGGTAGAATCATGCAGGACTGAAATTTTTGATGTTTTTCTACTCCTCTCATGAGCCCAAACAAGTCTCTAAAAGCATGAGTTTGCAACTACTTTACTTTTGGAGAAAATTCAAAACATTCATTATTCAATAGAGCCCAATAGCAAAAACCAGCGTTTTGAATGAAGAATCACATTTCTTGGTAGAATCATGCAGGATTGAAATTTTTGATGGTTTTTTACTCCTCTCAACAGCCCAAACAAGTTTCTAAAAGGATGAGTTTGCAACTACTTTACTTTTGGAGAAAATTCAAAACATTCATTATTCAATAGGGCCCAAACTATCAAAAACCAGCGGTTTCAATGAACACACATTTCTTGGTAGAATCATGCAGGATTGAAATTTTTGATGGTTTTTTACTCCTCTCAACAGCCCAAACAAGTTTCTAAAAGGATGAGTTTGCAACTACTTTACTTTTGGAGAAAATTCAAAACATTCATTATTCAATAGGGCCCAAACTATCAAAAACCAGCGGTTTCGATGAACACACATTTCTTGGTAGAATCATGCAGGACTGAAATTTTTGATGTTTTTCTACTCCTCTCATGAGCCCAAACAAGTCTCTAAAAGCATGAGTTTGCAACTACTTTACTTTTGGAGAAAATTCAAAACATTCATTATTCAATAGGGCCCAAACTATCAAAAACCAGCGGTTTCAATGAACACACATTTCTTGGTAGAATCATGCAGGACTGAAATTTTTGATGTTTTTCTACTCCTCTCATGAGCCCAAACAAGTTTCTAAAAGCATGAGTTTGCAACTACTTTACTTTTGGAGAAAATTCAAAACATTCATTATTCAATAGAGCCCAATAGCAAAAACCAGCGTTTTGAATGAAGAATCACATTTCTTGGTAGAATCATGCAGGATTGAAAATTTTGATGGTTTTTTACTCCTCTCAACAGCCCAAACAAGTTTCTAAAAGGATGAGTTTGCAACTACTTTACTTTTGGAGAAAATTCAAAACATTCATTATTCAATAGGGCCCAAACTATCAAAAACCAGCCGTTTCAATGAACACACATTTCTTGGTAGAATCATGCAGGACTGAAATTTTTGATGTTTTTCTACTCCTCTCATGAGCCCAAACAAGTCTCTAAAAGCATGAGTTTGCAACTACTTTACTTTTGGAGAAAATTCAAAACATTCATTATTCAATAGAGCCCAATAGCAAAAACCAGCGTTTTGAATGAAGAATCACATTTCTTGGTAGAATCATGCAGGATTGAAATTTTTGATGTTTTTCTACTCCTCTCATGAGCCCAAACAAGTCTCTAAAAGCATGAGTTTGCAACTACTTTACTTTTGGAGAAAATTCAAAACATTCATTATTCAATAGAGCCCAATAGCAAAAACCAGCGTTTTGAATGAAGAATCACATTTCTTGGTAGAATCATGCAGGATTGAAATTTTTGATGGTTTTTTACTCCTCTCAACAGCCCAAACAAGTTTCTAAAAGGATGAGTTTGCAACTATTTTACTTTTGGAGAAAATTCAAAACATTCATTATTCAATAGGGTCCAAACTATCAAAAACCAGCGGTTTGAATGAACACATTTCTTGGTAGAATCATGCAGGACTGAAATTTTTGATGTTTTTCTACTCCTCTCATGAGCCCAAACAAGTCTCTAAAAGCATGAGTTTGAAACTACTTTACTTTTGGAGAAAATTCAAAACATTCACTATTCAATAGAGCCCAATAGCAAAAATCAGGTTTTGAATGAAGAATCACATTTCTTGGTAAAATCATGCAGGATTGAAATTTTTGATGGTTTTTTACTCCTCTCAACAGCCCAAACAAGTTTCTAAAAGGATGAGGAGTTTGCAACTACTTTACTTTTGGAGAAAATTCAAAACATTCATTATTCAATAGGGCCCAAACTATCAAAAACCAGCGGTTTCAATGAACACACATTTCTTGGTAGAATCATGCAGGACTGAAATTTTTGATGTTTTTCTACTCCTCTCATGAGCCCAAACAAGTCTCCAAAAGCATGAGTTTGCAACTACTTTACTTTTGGAGAAAATTCAAAACATTCATTATTCAATAGAGCCCAATAGCAAAAACCAGCGTTTTGAATGAAGAATCACATTTCTTGGTAGAATCATGCAGGATTGAAATTTTTGATGGTTTTTTACTCCTCTCAAAAGCCCAAACAAGTTTCTAAAAGGATGAGTTTGCAACTACTTTACTTTTGGAGAAAATTCAAAACATTCATTATTCAATAGGGCCCAAACTATCAAAAACCAGCGGTTTGAATGAACACACATTTCTTGGTAGAATCATGCAGGACTGAAATTTTTGATGTTTTTCTACTCCTCTCATGAGCCCAAACAAGTCTCTAAAAGCATGAGTTTGCAACTACTTTACTTTTGGAGAAAATTCAAAACATTCATTATTCAATAGGGCCCAAACTATCAAAAACCAGCGGTTTGAATGAACACACATTTCTTGGTAGAATCATGCAGGACTGAAATTTTTGATGTTTTTCTACTCCTCTCATGAGCCCAAACAAGTCTCTAAAAGCATGAGTTTGCAACTACTTTACTTTTGGAGAAAATTCAAAACATTCATTATTCAATAGAGCCCAATAGCAAAAACCAGCGTTTTGAATAAAGAATCACATTTCTTGGTAGAATCATGCAGGATTGAAATTTTTGATGGTTTTTTACTCCTCTCAACAGCCCAAACAAGTTTCTAAAAGGATGAGTTTGCAACTACTTTACTTTTGGAGAAAATTCAAAACATTCATTATTCAATAGGGCCCAAACTATCAAAAACCAGTCGTTTCAATGAACACACATGTCTTGGTAGAATCATGCAGGACTGAAATTTTTGATGTTTTTCTACTCATCTCATGAGCCCAAACAAGTCTCTAAAAGCATGAGTTTGCAACTACTTTACTTTTGGAGAAAATTCAAAACATTCATTATTCAATAGAGCCCAATAGCAAAAACCAGCGTTTTGAATGAAGAATCACATTTCTTGGTAGAATCATGCAGGATTGAAATTTTTGATGGTTTTTTACTCCTCTCAACAGCCCAAACAAGTTTCTAAAAGGATGAGTTTGCAACTACTTTACTTTTGTAGAAAATTCAAAACACTCATTATTCAATAGGGCCCAAACTATCAAAAACCAGCAGTTTCAATGAACACACATTTCTTGGTAGAATCATGCAGGACTGAAATTTTTGATGTTTTTCTACTCCTCTCATGAGCCCAAACAAGTCTCTAAAAGCATGAGTTTGCAACTACTTTACTTTTGGAAAATTCAAAACACTCATTATTCAATAGGGCCCAAACTATCAAAAACCAGCGGTTTCAATGAACACACATTTCTTGGTAGAATCATGCAGGACTGAAATTTTTGATGTTTTTCTACTCCTCTCATGAGCCCAAACAAGTCTCTAAAAGCATGAGTTTGCAACTACTTTACTTTTGCAATTTTTGCCCAATTGCAAAAACCAGCGTTTTGAATGAAGAATCACATTTCTTGGTAGAATCATGCAGGATTGAAATTTTTGATGGTTTTTTACTCCTCTCAACAGCCCAAACAAGTTTCTAAAAGGATGAGTTTGCAACTACTTTACTTTTGGAGAAAATTCAAAACATTCATTATTCAATAGGGCCCAAACTATCAAAAACCAGCGGTTTGAATGAACACATTTCTTGGTAGAATCATGCAGGACTGAAATTTTTGATGTTTTTCTACTCCTCTCATGAGCCCAAACAAGTCTCTAAAAGCATGAGTTTGCAACTACTTTACTTTTGGAGAAAATTCAAAACATTCACTATTCAATAGAGCCCAATAGCAAAAATCAGGTTTTGAATGAAGAATCACATTTCTTGGTAAAATCATGCAGGATTGAAATTTTTGATGGTTTTTTACTCCTCTCAACAGCCCAAACAAGTTTCTAAAAGGATGAGTTTGCAACTACTTTACTTTTGGAGAAAATTCAAAACATTCATTATTCAATAGGGCCCAAACTATCAAAAACCAGCGGTTTCAATGAACACACATTTCTTGGTAGAATCATGCAGGACTGAAATTTTTGATGTTTTTCTACTCCTCTCATGAGCCCAAACAAGTCTCTAAAAGCATGAGTTTGCAACTACTTTACTTTTGGAGAAAATTCAAAACATTCATTATTCAATAGAGCCCAATAGCAAAAACCAGCGTTTTGAATGAAGAATCACATTTCTTGGTAGAATCATGCAGGATTGAAATTTTTGATGGTTTTTTACTCCTCTCAACAGCCCAAACAAGTTTCTAAAAGGATGAGTTTGCAACTACTTTACTTTTGGAGAAAATTCAAAACATTCATTATTCAATAGAGCCCAATAGCAAAAACCAGCGTTTTGAATGAAGAATCACATTTCTTGGTAGAATCATGCAGGATTGAAAATTTTGATGGTTTTTTACTCCTCTCAACAGCCCAAACAAGTTTCTAAAAGGATGAGTTTGCAACTACTTTACTTTTGGAGAAAATTCAAAACATTCATTATTCAATAGGGCCCAAACTATCAAAAACCAGTGGTTTCAATGAACACATTTCTTGGTAGAATCATGCAGGACTGAAATTTTTGATGTTTTTCTACTCATCTCATGAGCCCAAACAAGTCTCTAAAAGCATGAGTTTGCAACTACTTTACTTTTGGAGAAAATTCAAAACATTCACTATTCAATAGAGCCCAATAGCAAAAATCAGGTTTTGAATGAAGAATCACATTTTTTCGTAAAATCATGCAGGATTGAAATTTTTGATGGTTTTTTTACTCCTCTCAACAGCCCAAACAAGTTTCTAAAAGGATGAGTTTGCAACTACTTTACTTTTGGAGAAAATTCAAAACATTCATTATTCAATAGGGCCCAAACTATCAAAAACCAGCGGTTTCAATGAACACACATTTCTTGGTAGAATCATGCAGGACTGAAATTTTTGATGTTTTTCTACTCCTCTCATGAGCCCAAACAAGTCTCTAAAAGCATGAGTTTGCAACTACTTTACTTTTGGAGAAAATTCAAAACATTCATTATTCAATAGAGCCCAATAGCAAAAATCAGGTTTTGAATGAAGAATCACATTTCTTGGTAAAACCATGCAGGATTGAAATTTTTGATGGTTTTTTACTCCTCTCAACAGCCCAAACAAGTTTCTAAAAGGATGAGTTTGCAACTACTTTACTTTTGGAGAAAATTCAAAACATTCATTATTCAATAGGGCCCAAGCTATCAAAAACCAGCGGTTTCAATGAACACACATTTCTTGGTAGAATCATGCAGGACTGAAATTTTTGATGTTTTTCTACTCCTCTCATGAGCCCAAACAAGTCTCTAAAAGCATGAGTTTGCAACTACTTTACTTTTGGAGAAAATTCAAAACATTCATTATTCAATAGAGCCCAATAGCAAAAACCAGCGTTTTGAATGAAGAATCACATTTCTTGGTAGAATCATGCAGGATTGACATTTTTGATGGTTTTTTACTCCTCTCAACAGCCCAAACAAGTTTCTAAAAGGATGAGTTTGCAACTACTTTACTTTTGGAGAAAATTCAAAACATTCATTATTCAATAGGGCCCAAACTATCAAAAACCAGCGGTTTCAATAAACACACATTTCTTGGTAGAATCATGCAGGACTGAAATTTTTGATGTTTTTCTACTCCTCTCATGAGCCCAAACAAGTCTCTAAAAGCATGAGTTTGCAACTACTTTACTTTTGGAGAAAATTCAAAACATTCATTATTCAATAGAGCCCAATAGCAAAAACCAGCGTTTTGAATGAAGAATCACATTTCTTGGTAGAATCATGCAGGATTGAAATTTTTGATGGTTTTTTACTCCTCTCAACAGCCCAAACAAGTTTCTAAAAGGATGAGTTTGCAACTACTTTACTTTTGGAGAAAATTCAAAACATTCATTATTC
Source organism: Dendrobates tinctorius (assembly GCF_039654945.1). NCBI lineage: Eukaryota > Metazoa > Chordata > Amphibia > Anura > Dendrobatidae > Dendrobates > Dendrobates tinctorius. Next base: position 30,668,013 of record NW_027361716.1, read on the forward strand.
AATAGGGCCCAAACTATCAAAAACCAGCGGTTTCAATGAACACACATTTCTTGGTAGAATCATGCAGGACTGAAATTTTTGATGTTTTTCTACTCCTCTCATGAGCCCAAACAAGTCTCTAAAAGCATGAGTTTGCAACTACTTTACTTTTGGAGAAAATTCAAAACATTCATTATTCAATAGAGCCCAATAGCAAAAACCAGCGTTTTGAATGAAGAATCTCATTTCTTGGTAGAATCATGCAGGCTTGAAATTTTTGATGGTTTTTTACTCCTCTCAACAGCCCAAACAAGTTTCTAAAAGGATGAGTTTGCAACTACTTTACTTTTGGAGAAAATTCAAAACATTCATTATTCAATAGGGCCCAAACTATCAAAAACCAGCGGTTTCAATGAACACACATTTCTTGGTAGAATCATGCAGGACTGAAATTTTTGATGTTTTTCTACTCCTCTCATGAGCCCAAACAAGTCTCTAAAAGCATGAGTTTGCAACTACTTTACTTTTGGAGAAAATTCAAAACATTCATTATTCAATAGGGCCCAAACTATCAAAAACCAGCGGTTTGAATGAACACACATTTCTTGGTAGAATCATGCAGGACTGAAATTTTTGATGTTTTTCTACTCCTCTCATGAGCCCAAACAAGTCTCTAAAAGCATGAGTTTGCAACTACTTTACTTTTGGAGAAAATTCAAAACATTCATTATTCAATAGAGCCCAATAGCAAAAACCAGCGTTTTGAATGAAGAATCACATTTCTTGGTAGAATCATGCAGGATTGAAATTTTTGATGGTTTTTTACTCCTCTCAACAGCCCAAACAAGTTTCTAAAAGGATGAGTTTGCAACTACTTTACTTTTGGAGAAAATTCAAAACATTCATTATTCAATAGGGCCCAAACTATCAAAAACCAGCCGTTTCAATGAACACACATGTCTTGGTAGAATCATGCAGGACTGAAATTTTTGATGTTTTTCTACTCATCTCATGAGCCCAAACAAGTCTCTAAAAGCATGAGTTTGCAACTACTTTACTTTTGGAGAAAATTCAAAACATTCATTATTCAATAGAGCCCAATAGCAAAAACCAGCGTTTTGAATGAAGAATCACATTTCTTGGTAGAATCATGCAGGATTGAAATTTTTGATGGTTTTTTACTCCTCTCAACAGCCCAAACAAGTTTCTAAAAGGATGAGTTTGCAACTACTTTACTTTTGGAGAAAATTCAAAACATTCATTATTCAATAGGGCCCAAACTATCAAAAAACAGCCGTTTCAATGAACACACATTTCTTGGTAGAATCATGCAGGACTGAAATTTTTGATGTTTTTCTACTCCTCTCATGAGCCCAAACAAGTCTCTAAAAGCATGAGTTTGCAACTACTTTACTTTTGGAGAAAATTCAAAACATTCATTATTCAATAGGGCCCAAACTATCAAAAAACAGCGGTTTGAATGAACACACATTTCTTGGTAGAATCCTGCAGGACTGAAATTTTTGATGTTTTTCTACTCCTCTCATGAGCCCAAACAAGTCTCTAAAAGCATGAGTTTGCAACTACTTTACTTTTGGAGAAAATTCAAAACATTCATTATTCAATAGAGCCCAATAGCAAAAACCAGCGTTTTGAATGAAGAATCACATTTCTTGGTAGAATCATGCAGGATTGAAATTTTTGATGGTTTTTTACTCCTCTCAACAGCCCAAACAAGTTTCTAAAAGGATGAGTTTGCAACTACTTTACTTTTGGAGAAAATTCAAAACATTCATTATTCAATAGGGCCCAAACTATCAAAAAACAGCCGTTTCAATGAACACACATGTCTTGGTAGAATCATGCAGGACTGAAATTTTTGATGTTTTTCTACTCATCTCATGAGCCCAAACAAGTCTCTAAAAGCATGAGTTTGCAACTACTTTACTTTTGGAGAAAATTCAAAACATTCATTATTCAATAGAGCCCAATAGCAAAAACCAGCGTTTTGAATGAAGAATCACATTTCTTGGTAGAATCATGCAGGATTGAAATTTTTGATGGTTTTTTACTCCTCTCAAAAGCCCAAACAAGTTTCTAAAAGGATGAGTTTGCAACTACTTTACTTTTGGAGAAAATTCAAAACATTCATTATTCAATAGGGCCCAAACTATCAAAAACCAGCGGTTTGAATGAACACATTTCTTGGTAGAATCATGCAGGACTGAAATTTTTGATGTTTTTCTACTCCTCTCATGAGCCCATACAAGTCTCTAAAAGCATGAGTTTGCAACTACTTTACTTTTGGAGAAAATTCAAAACATTCACTATTCAATAGAGCCCAATAGCAAAAATCAGGTTTTGAATGAAGAATCACATTTCTTGGTAAAATCATGCAGGATTGAAATTTTTGATGGTTTTTTACTCCTCTCAACAGCCCAAACAAGTTTCTAAAAGGATGAGTTTGCAACTACTTTACTTTTGGAGAAAATTCAAAACATTCATTATTCAATAGGGCCCAAACTATCAAAAACCAGCGGTTTCAATGGACACACATTTCTTGGTAGAATCATGCAGGACTGAAATTTTTGATGTTTTTCTACTCCTCTCATGAGCCCAAACAAGTCTCTAAAAGCATGAGTTTGCAACTACTTTACTTTTGGAGAAAATTCAAAACATTCATTATTCAATAGAGCCCAATAGCAAAAACCAGCGTTTTGAATGAAGAATCACATTTCTTGGTAGAATCATGCAGGATTGAAATTTTTGATGGTTTTTTACTCCTCTCAACAGCCCAAACAAGTTTCTAAAAGGATGAGTTTGCAACTACTTTACTTTTGGAGAAAATTCAAAACATTCATTATTCAATAGGGCCCAAACTATCAAAAACCAGCGGTTTCAATGAACACACATTTCTTGGTAGAATCATGCAGGACTGAAATTTTTGATGTTTTTCTACTCCTCTCATGAGCCCAAACAAGTCTCTAAAAGCATGAGTTTGCAACTACTTTACTTTTGGAGAAAATTCAAAACATTCATTATTCATTAGAGCCCAATAGCAAAAACCAGCGTTTTGAATGAAGAATCACATTTCTTGGTAGAATCATGCAGGATTGAAATTTTTGATGGTTTTTTACTCCTCTCAACAGCCCAAACAAGTTTCTAAAAGGATGAGTTTGCAACTACTTTACTTTTGGAGAAAATTCAAAACATTCATTATTCAATAGGGCCCAAACTATCAAAAACCAGCGGTTTCAATGAACACACATTTCTTGGTAGAATCATGCAGGACTGAAATTTTTGATGTTTTTCTACTCCTCTCATGAGCCCAAACAAGTCTCTAAAAGCATGAGTTTGCAACTACTTTACTTTTGGAGAAAATTCAAAACATTCATTATTCAATAGGGCCCAAACTATCAAAAACCAGCGGTTTGAATGAACACACATTTCTTGGTAGAATCATGCAGGACTGAAATTTTTGATGTTTTTCTACTCCTCTCATGAGCCCAAACAAGTCTCTAAAAGCATGAGTTTGCAACTACTTTACTTTTGGAGAAAATTCAAAACATTCATTATTCAATAGAGCCCAATAGCAAAAACCAGCGTTTTGAATGAAGAATCACATTTCTTGGTAGAATCATGCAGGATTGAAATTTTTGATGGTTTTTTACTCCTCTCAACAGCCCAAACAAGTTTCTAAAAGGATGAGTTTGCAACTACTTTACTTTTGGAGAAAATTCAAAACATTCATTATTCAATAGGGCCCAAACTATCAAAAAACAGCCGTTTCAATGAACACACATGTCTTGGTAGAATCATGCAGGACTGAAATTTTTGATGTTTTTCTACTCATCTCATGAGCCCAAACAAGTCTCTAAAAGCATGAGTTTGCAACTACTTTACTTTTGGAGAAAATTCAAAACATTCATTATTCAATAGAGCCCAATAGCAAAAACCAGCGTTTTGAATGAAGAATCACATTTCTTGGTAGAATCATGCAGGATTGAAATTTTTGATGGTTTTTTACTCCTCTCAAAAGCCCAAACAAGTTTCTAAAAGGATGAGTTTGCAACTACTTTACTTTTGGAGAAAATTCAAAACATTCATTATTCAATAGGGCCCAAACTATCAAAAACCAGCGGTTTGAATGAACACATTTCTTGGTAGAATCATGCAGGACTGAAATTTTTGATGTTTTTCTACTCCTCTCATGAGCCCATACAAGTCTCTAAAAGCATGAGTTTGCAACTACTTTACTTTTGGAGAAAATTCAAAACATTCACTATTCAATAGAGCCCAATAGCAAAAATCAGGTTTTGAATGAAGAATCACATTTCTTGGTAAAATCATGCAGGATTGAAATTTTTGATGGTTTTTTACTCCTCTCAACAGCCCAAACAAGTTTCTAAAAGGATGAGTTTGCAACTACTTTACTTTTGGAGAAAATTCAAAACATTCATTATTCAATAGGGCCCAAACTATCAAAAACCAGCGGTTTCAATGGACACACATTTCTTGGTAGAATCATGCAGGACTGAAATTTTTGATGTTTTTCTACTCCTCTCATGAGCCCAAACAAGTCTCTAAAAGCATGAGTTTGCAACTACTTTACTTTTGGAGAAAATTCAAAACATTCATTATTCAATAGAGCCCAATAGCAAAAACCAGCGTTTTGAATGAAGAATCACATTTCTTGGTAGAATCATGCAGGATTGAAATTTTTGATGGTTTTTTACTCCTCTCAACAGCCCAAACAAGTTTCTAAAAGGATGAGTTTGCAACTACTTTACTTTTGGAGAAAATTCAAAACATTCATTATTCAATAGGGCCCAAACTATCAAAAACCAGCGGTTTCAATGAACACACATTTCTTGGTAGAATCATGCAGGACTGAAATTTTTGATGTTTTTCTACTCCTCTCATGAGCCCAAACAAGTCTCTAAAAGCATGAGTTTGCAACTACTTTACTTTTGGAGAAAATTCAAAACATTCATTATTCATTAGAGCCCAATAGCAAAAACCAGCGTTTTGAATGAAGAATCACATTTCTTGGTAGAATCATGCAGGATTGAAATTTTTGATGGTTTTTTACTCCTCTCAACAGCCCAAACAAGTTTCTAAAAGGATGAGTTTGCAACTACTTTACTTTTGGAGAAAATTCAAAACATTCATTATTCAATAGGGCCCAAACTATCAAAAACCAGCGGTTTCAATGAACACACATTTCTTGGTAGAATCATGCAGGACTGAAATTTTTGATGTTTTTCTACTCCTCTCATGAGCCCAAACAAGTCTCTAAAAGCATGAGTTTGCAACTACTTTACTTTTGGAGAAAATTCAAAACATTCATTATTCAATAGGGCCCAAACTATCAAAAACCAGCGGTTTGAATGAACACACATTTCTTGGTAGAATCATGCAGGACTGAAATTTTTGATGTTTTTCTACTCCTCTCATGAGCCCAAACAAGTCTCTAAAAGCATGAGTTTGCAACTACTTTACTTTTGGAGAAAATTCAAAACATTCACTATTCAATAGAGCCCAATAGCAAAAATCAGGTTTTGAATGAAGAATCACATTTCTTGGTAAAATCATGCAGGATTGAAATTTTTGATGGTTTTTTACTCCTCTCAACAGCCCAAACAAGTTTCTAAAAGGATGAGTTTGCAACTACTTTACTTTTGGAGAAAATTCAAAACATTCATTATTCAATAGGGCCCAAACTATCAAAAACCAGCGGTTTCAATGGACACACATTTCTTGGTAGAATCATGCAGGACTGAAATTTTTGATGTTTTTCTACTCCTCTCATGAGCCCAAACAAGTCTCTAAAAGCATGAGTTTGCAACTACTTTACTTTTGGAGAAAATTCAAAACATTCATTATTCAATAGAGCCCAATAGCAAAAACCAGCGTTTTGAATGAAGAATCACATTTCTTGGTAGAATCATGCAGGATTGAAATTTTTGATGGTTTTTTACTCCTCTCAAAAGCCCAAACAAGTTTCTAAAAGGATGAGTTTGCAACTACTTTACTTTTGGAGAAAATTCAAAACATTCATTATTCAATAGGGCCCAAACTATCAAAAACCAGCGGTTTGAATGAACACATTTCTTGGTAGAATCATGCAGGACTGAAATTTTTGATGTTTTTCTACTCCTCTCATGAGCCCATACAAGTCTCTAAAAGCATGAGTTTGCAACTACTTTACTTTTGGAGAAAATTCAAAACATTCACTATTCAATAGAGCCCAATAGCAAAAATCAGGTTTTGAATGAAGAATCACATTTCTTGGTAAAATCATGCAGGATTGAAATTTTTGATGGTTTTTTACTCCTCTCAACAGCCCAAACAAGTTTCTAAAAGGATGAGTTTGCAACTACTTTACTTTTGGAGAAAATTCAAAACATTCATTATTCAATAGGGCCCAAACTATCAAAAACCAGCGGTTTCAATGGACACACATTTCTTGGTAGAATCATGCAGGACTGAAATTTTTGATGTTTTTCTACTCCTCTCATGAGCCCAAACAAGTCTCTAAAAGCATGAGTTTGCAACTACTTTACTTTTGGAGAAAATTCAAAACATTCATTATTCAATAGAGCCCAATAGCAAAAACCAGCGTTTTGAATGAAGAATCACATTTCTTGGTAGAATCATGCAGGATTGAAATTTTTGATGGTTTTTTACTCCTCTCAACAGCCCAAACAAGTTTCTAAAAGGATGAGTTTGCAACTACTTTACTTTTGGAGAAAATTCAAAACATTCATTATTCAATAGGGCCCAAACTATCAAAAACCAGCGGTTTCAATGAACACACATTTCTTGGTAGAATCATGCAGGACTGAAATTTTTGATGTTTTTCTACTCCTCTCATGAGCCCAAACAAGTCTCTAAAAGCATGAGTTTGCAACTACTTTACTTTTGGAGAAAATTCAAAACATTCATTATTCAATAGAGCCCAATAGCAAAAACCAGCGTTTTGAATGAAGAATCACATTTCTTGGTAGAATCATGCAGGATTGAAATTTTTGATGGTTTTTTACTCCTCTCAACAGCCCAAACAAGTTTCTAAAAGGATGAGTTTGCAACTACTTTACTTTTGGAGAAAATTCAAAACATTCATTATTCAATAGGGCCCAAACTATCAAAAACCAGCGGGTTCAATGAACACACATTTCTTGGTAGAATCATGCAGGACTGAAATTTTTGATGTTTTTCTACTCCTCTCATGAGCCCAAACAAGTCTCTAAAAGCATGAGTTTGCAACTACTTTACTTTTGGAGAAAATTCAAAACATTCATTATTCAATAGAGCCCAATAGCAAAAACCAGCGTTTTGAATGAAGAATCACATTTCTTGGTAGAATCATGCAGGATTGAAATTTTTGATGGTTTTTTACTCCTCTCAACAGCCCAAACAAGTTTCTAAAAGGATGAGTTTGCAACTACTTTACTTTTGGAGAAAATTCAAAACATTCATTATTCAATAGGGCCCAAACTATCAAAAACCAGCGGTTTCAATGAACACACATTTCTTGGTAGAATCATGCAGGACTGAAATTTTTGATGTTTTTCTACTCCACTCATGAGCCCAAACAAGTCTCTAAAAGCATGAGTTTGCAACTACTTTACTTTTGGAGAAAATTCAAAACATTCATTATTCATTAGAGCCCAATAGCAAAAACCAGCGTTTTGAATGAAGAATCACATTTCTTGGTAGAATCATGCAGGATTGAAATTTTTGATGGTTTTTTACTCCTCTCAACAGCCCAAACAAGTTTCTAAAAGGATGAGTTTGCAACTACTTTACTTTTGGAGAAAATTCAAAACATTCATTATTCAATAGGGCCCAAACTATCAAAAACCAGCGGTTTCAATGAACACACATTTCTTGGTAGAATCATGCAGGACTGAAATTTTTGATGTTTTTCTACTCCTCTCATGAGCCCAAACAAGTCTCTAAAAGCATGAGTTTGCAACTACTTTACTTTTGGAGAAAATTCAAAACATTCATTATTCAATAGGGCCCAAACTATCAAAAACCAGCGGTTTGAATGAACACACATTTCTTGGTAGAATCATGCAGGACTGAAATTTTTGATGTTTTTCTACTCCTCTCATGAGCCCAAACAAGTCTCTAAAAGCATGAGTTTGCAACTACTTTACTTTTGGAGAAAATTCAAAACATTCACTATTCAATAGAGCCCAATAGCAAAAATCAGGTTTTGAATGAAGAATCACATTTCTTGGTAAAATCATGCAGGATTGAAATTTTTGATGGTTTTTTACTCCTCTCAACAGCCCAAACAAGTTTCTAAAAGGATGAGTTTGCAACTACTTTACTTTTGGAGAAAATTCAAAACATTCATTATTCAATAGGGCCCAAACTATCAAAAACCAGCGGTTTCAATGGACACACATTTCTTGGTAGAATCATGCAGGACTGAAATTTTTGATGTTTTTCTACTCCTCTCATGAGCCCAAACAAGTCTCTAAAAGCATGAGTTTGCAACTACTTTACTTTTGGAGAAAATTCAAAACATTCATTATTCAATAGAGCCCAATAGCAAAAACCAGCGTTTTGAATGAAGAATCACATTTCTTGGTAGAATCATGCAGGATTGAAATTTTTGATGGTTTTTTACTCCTCTCAACAGCCCAAACAAGTTTCTAAAAGGATGAGTTTGCAACTACTTTACTTTTGGAGAAAATTCAAAACATTCATTATTCAATAGGGCCCAAACTATCAAAAACCAGCGGTTTCAATGAACACACATTTCTTGGTAGAATCATGCAGGACTGAAATTTTTGATGTTTTTCTACTCCTCTCATGAGCCCAAACAAGTCTCTAAAAGCATGAGTTTGCAACTACTTTACTTTTGGAGAAAATTCAAAACATTCATTATTCAATAGAGCCCAATAGCAAAAACCAGCGTTTTGAATGAAGAATCACATTTCTTGGTAGAATCATGCAGGATTGAAATTTTTGATGGTTTTTTACTCCTCTCAACAGCCCAAACAAGTTTCTAAAAGGATGAGTTTGCAACTACTTTACTTTTGGAGAAAATTCAAAACATTCATTATTCAATAGGGCCCAAACTATCAAGAACCAGCGGTTTCAATGAACACACATTTCTTGGTAGAATCATGCAGGACTGAAATTTTTGATGTTTTTCTACTCCTCTCATGAGCCCAAACAAGTCTCTAAAAGCATGAGTTTGCAACTACTTTACTTTTGGAGAAAATTCAAAACATTCATTATTCAATAGAGCCCAATAGCAAAAACCAGCGTTTTGAATGAAGAATCACATTTCTTGGTAGAATCATGCAGGATTGAAATTTTTGATGGTTTTTTACTCCTCTCAACAGCCCAAACAAGTTTCTAAAAGGATGAGTTTGCAACTACTTTACTTTTGGAGAAAATTCAAAACATTCATTATTCAATAGGGCCCAAACTATCAAAAACCAGCGGGTTCAATGAACACACATTTCTTGGTAGAATCATGCAGGACTGAAATTTTTGATGTTTTTCTACTCCACTCATGAGCCCAAACAAGTCTCTAAAAGCATGAGTTTGCAACTACTTTACTTTTGGAGAAAATTCAAAACATTCATTATTCATTAGAGCCCAATAGCAAAAACCAGCGTTTTGAATGAAGAATCACATTTCTTGGTAGAATCATGCAGGATTGAAATTTTTGATGGTTTTTTACTCCTCTCAACAGCCCAAACAAGTTTCTAAAAGGATGAGTTTGCAACTACTTTACTTTTGGAGAAAATTCAAAACATTCATTATTCAATAGGGCCCAAACTATCAAAAACCAGCGGTTTCAATGAACACACATTTCTTGGTAGAATCATGCAGGACTGAAATTTTTGATGTTTTTCTACTCCTCTCATGAGCCCAAACAAGTCTCTAAAAGCATGAGTTTGCAACTACTTTACTTTTGGAGAAAATTCAAAACATTCATTATTCAATAGAGCCCAATAGCAAAAACCAGCGTTTTGAATGAAGAATCACATTTCTTGGTAGAATCATGCAGGATTGAAATTTTTGATGGTTTTTTACTCCTCTCAACAGCCCAAACAAGTTTCTAAAAGGATGAGTTTGCAACTACTTTACTTTTGGAGAAAATTCAAAACATTCATTATTCAATAGGGCCCAAACTATCAAAAACCAGCCGTTTCAATGAACACACATGTCTTGGTAGAATCATGCAGGACTGAAATTTTTGATGTTTTTCTACTCATCTCATGAGCCCAAACAAGTCTCTAAAAGCATGAGTTTGCAACTACTTTACTTTTGGAGAAAATTCAAAACATTCATTATTCAATAGAGCCCAATAGCAAAAACCAGCGTTTTGAATGAAGAATCACATTTCTTGGTAGAATCATGCAGGATTGAAATTTTTGATGGTTTTTTACTCCTCTCAACAGCCCAAACAAGTTTCTAAAAGGATGAGTTTGCAACTACTTTACTTTTGGAGAAAATTCAAAACATTCATTATTCAATAGGGCCCAAACTATCAAAAACCAGCCGTTTCAATGAACACTCATTTCTTGGTAGAATCATGCAGGACTGAAATTTTTGATGTTTTTCTACTCCTCTCATGAGCCCAAACAAGTCTCTAAAAGCATGAGTTTGCAACTACTTTACTTTTGGAGAAAATTCAAAACATTCATTATTCAATAGAGCCCAATAGCAAAAACCAGCGTTTTGAATGAAGAATCACATTTCTTGGTAGAATCATGCAGGATTGAAATTTTTGATGGTTTTTTACTCCTCTCAACAGCCCAAACAAGTTTCTAAAAGGATGAGTTTGCAACTACTTTACTTTTGGAGAAAATTCAAAACATTCATTATTATTATTAACATAAAACCCTGCCCTATTAAATAAAGTCTTTTTCTCATATAAGTTGATGAGGAGATTCCTAAGTTCCAGTCTGAGGGAGTACAATTCATTATATTTAGCAAAATTTTTGTCTGCTTTAGCTTGGGATTCTAATTTTTGGATCTGTTCTAACAACATCCTTTGTTGGCTCTCTCTTGCTCTTTTTTGTCTCGAGGCCACTTGGATCAGATGACCCCTAATGACACATTTGTGTGCTAGCCACAATGTTTCAGGTGTAATTTCTTGGGAACAGTTCTCTTTGAAGTAGTTCATTAAGACATTCTTTGCTAATGATATGTTTTCTGGGGAGTCAACAGTGAATTTACTATATCTCCAATTGTATTGTTTTGGGATCATGGAGGAAGTATGTAAGGTCAGTAGGATTGGGGCATGGTCTGACCATGTAATAGGACCAGTCTGGAAATCTATGTATGAGTCTAGTAGCGAGAAGCTAGTGAACACATGATCAATCCTAGTGTAAGACTTATTGTGTGGACAAAATCTTGTGTACTCTCTTGAGGTAGAGTTCAATATCTTACAGCTGTCGTGCAAATTGGAATCTCCCAACCACTTTCCCAGATTCACGCTTTTATAATATGGGGCATCAGATGAGCAATCAGTATTTGGGTCAACTATACAATTAAAATCCCCTCCCCAGATAATGTGACCTCTACTAAAATTGGACAATTTCTTCTTGACCTTATTTAGAAAACTTATTTGTCGGACATTAGGGGTGTATACGTTTACCACTGTATATTCCACACCCTCCAAAGTAAAATTAATAGCCAGTTGTCTACCTTTGCTGTCCCTATATATGTCTGAGACTACTATTGGCAAATCTTTGTGGAAGGCGATGGCCACCCCAGCCTTTTTCCTTCCCTCAGTGTTAGAAAAGAAAATCTGAGGGAAGTCTTTATTTTTGAGTCTTGTGTTATCAATTTCTAGAAGGTGTGTTTCTTGTATCATTGCTATGTTGGCCTTCAATTTTTTAATCTCCTTCCACAAAGCAAATCTCTTGAATGGGCTATTGAGCCCATTTACATTAAATGACAGTACCCTCAATTCCATAATGTGTCAGGAAGGAAAAAAAGCATTAGATGATTCACTGAGACAGAACATTTCACCTGAACATACATCCAAAAGATAGTGGGTTTCCTTAGTGATTTTTTGTTAGTGCCTGGTGTGCCTGTAAACAAAAACATGTTACAACCTAGAACAGAACAAAACTTATGAACTAGACAAATTTAGATTTCTCAAAAGAAATGGTACCGAGAGAATGTCTCTCAGTTATCACGTGGGGAGTGAAAAAGAGAAAGTTCAGGCCTAAAGCCAGGGTCAGTACCCACCAAGTCTATTTTCTTTTCTTTTGCGTATTCCAGGACTGGGAAAGGCGTCTTTGCTGCTGCAAGGGGAAATTCCTTTCTTGATTGTAGAATGATGATGATGGTGGAGTCTCCAGTGGAGGGATACCTAAATCTTGGAAAAAACTGTTACAGTTATCAATATTAGACAAGGCAAAAGTGGTATTCTCTTTCATGACTAGAATTTTTGTAGGGAAACCCCATCTGTATAAAATCTTGTGTTTCCTCAGATGTGCAGTGATTGGAAAGAAGTCTCTCCTTTTCTGCAAGGTAGCTTTTGAGAAGTCTGCAAAAATCTTGATATCCTCGTATGGCCTTGGTAATATAGGTGATTGCTTACTTTTCCTCAGAATGTCCTCCTTTGTCAGGAAATAATGAAAATATGCAATGACATCTCTTGGGGCTCTGTCTGGGGCATATTTGGACTTGGGGAGTCTGTGTATACGTTCCATCAATAGGTCCCCTTTAGAGGCTCCTGGAAGTATTGTATGAAGCATCTTTTGCACATATGCATTAAGGTCTCTGTCTTTGACATTTTCAGGTATTCCCCTGAATTTAAGGTTGTTCCTTCTACTTCTGTCTTCCTGCTCTGTCAACCTTGATTTTAAGAAGACAACCTCTTTTTCTAGGGCATAGTGTTCATCTATCAAATTATTATGGGATTTAACCAATTCTTCCATTTTGGATTCAAGATGGTCCACTCTCTGGCCCAGACCATCTATGTTATTTTGGAGATTTGTATTATAGCCCTCCAGTTGTTTCTGAAATGCCTTTGCTAGAAGGCATAGCATGTTCTTAATAAATATTTCTGAGGCTGTATTACTGGTAGCCTCCACCTCTGTTAAAACGTGTAAAATGTTCTCCGGTATGGGGTTATCAGAAGGACAGGAGTCCTCAATTTGTAATTCCTGTTGCAGCTCAGCTGAGCTGCTGCTAAATCTGCGGCTAGTCACTGAGAAAGGAGACATTTCCCTCTGTAATGGCGTTAGAGGAGTATCTGACACATTGGAGATGTCAGGACAGGATGAGGAACCCCTTATTACAGTTGTCTCCTCCATAGCAGCAGTCAGCGGTGCTGCTGCACCATAATTCACAAGCTGCGCTGTATTTTTGCTTAGGTTACGCAAATTGCGTATCTGCTGCGTAGTCTCGCTTGTCCCCCGGTCACTCTCGCGAGATCTCGCTCCTTTCCCCTCAGCGCTACTTTTAATGTGTAAATTAGCACTTCTATTAGCCTGCAGAGCGGCGGTTTTAGCTGGGGCAGGGGTAGACTTACCCCCCGACTTGAATGCTGCATGCTTCAGCCGCTGTGGCGTCCTTTGACGCTGTGTACCGCTCAGGCTGGGGCTGCAGGCTGTGGCTGCTGCTGTGAGGCGGGCGCCATCTTGGCTCCTCAGCATGAGGGGAGAGCGCTCTGTTTTCTTTCCTTTTTCTGCTTTTTTACTGTGCAGATCCATAGTGTGGGGGCACCGCTGGTGTCTATGGAGGTTCCCACAAGTTTTCAGCCAGTCCTGGCTTGTAATTCGCTTGCTAATAGCGCTTGGTAGGCTGCCCTGTGGAGGAGCTCAGAGCTCAGGCTTCCATTCAGCTCAGACGCTGGCCACGCCCCCAATGTTTTGAATTTTCTCCAAAAGTAAAGTAGTTGCAAACTCATCCTTTTAGAAACTTGTTTGGGCTGTTGAGAGGAGTAAAAAACCATCAAAAATTTCAATCCTGCATGATTCTACCAAGAAATGTGATTCTTCATTCAAAACGCTGGTTTTTGCTATTGGGCTCTATTGAATAATGAATGTTTTGAATTTTCTCCAAAAGTAAAGTAGTTGCAAACTCATGCTTTTAGAGACTTGTTTGGGCTCATGAGATGAGTAGAAAAACATCAAAAATTTCAGTCCTGCATGATTATACCAAGACATGTGTGTTCATTGAAACGGCTGGTTTTTGATAGTTTGGGCCCTATTGAATAATGAATGTTTTGAATTTTCTCCAAAAGTAAAGTAGTTGCAAACTCATCCTTTTAGAAACTTGTTTGGGCTGTTGAGAGGAGTAAAAAACCATCAAAAATTTCAATCCTGCATGATTCTACCAAGAAATGTGATTCTTCATTCAAAACGCTGGTTTTTGCTATTGGGCTCTATTGAATAATGAATGTTTTGAATTTTCTCCAAAAGTAAAGTAGTTGCAAACTCATGCTTTTAGAGACTTGTTTGGGCTCATGAGAGGAGTAGAAAAACATCAAAAATTTCAGTCCTGCATGATTCTACCAAGAAATGTGTGTTCATTCAAACCGCTGGTTTTTGATAGTTTGGGCCCTATTGAATAATGAATGTTTTGAATTTTCTCCAAAAGTAAAGTAGTTGCAAACTCATGCTTTTAGAGACTTGTTTGGGCTCATGAGAGGAGTAGAAAAACATCAAAAATTTCAGTCCTGCATGATTCTACCAAGAAATGTGTGTTCATTGAAACCGCTGGTTTTTGATAGTTTGGGCCCTATTGAATAATGAATGTTTTGAATTTTCTCCAAAAGTAAAGTAGTTGCAAACTCATCCTTTTAGAAACTTGTTTGGGCTGTTGAGAGGAGTAAAAAACCATCAAAAATTTCAATCCTGCATGATTCTACCAAGAAATGTGATTCTTCATTCAAAACGCTGGTTTTTGCTATTGGGCTCTATTGAATAATGAATGTTTTGAATTTTCTCCAAAAGTAAAGTAGTTGCAAACTCATGCTTTTAGAGACTTGTTTGGGCTCATGAGAGGAGTAGAAAAACATCAAAAATTTCAGTCCTGCATGATTCTACCAAGAAATGTGTGTTCATTCAAACCGCTGGTTTTTGATAGTTTGGGCCCTATTGAATAATGAATGTTTTGAATTTTCTCCAAAAATAAAGTAGTTGCAAACTCATGCTTTTAGAGACTTGTTTGGGCTCATGAGAGGAGTAGAAAAACATCAAAAATTTCAGTCCTGCATGATTCTACCAAGAAATGTGTGTTCATTGAAACCGCTGGTTTTTGATAGTTTGGGCCCTATTGAATAATTAATGTTTTGAATTTTCTCCAAAAGTAAAGTAGTTGCAAACTCATCCTTTTAGAAACTTGTTTGGGCTGTTGAGAGGAGTAAAAAACCATCAAAAATTTCAATCCTGCATGATTCTACCAAGAAATGTGATTCTTCATTCAAAACGCTGGTTTTTGCTATTGGGCTCTATTGAATAATGAATGTTTTGAATTTTCTCCAAAAGTAAAGTAGTTGCAAACTCATGCTTTTAGAGACTTGTTTGGGCTCATGAGAGGAGTAGAAAAACATCAAAAATTTCAGTCCTGCATGATTCTACCAAGAAATGTGTGTTCATTGAAACCGCTGGTTTTTGATAGTTTGGGCCCTATTGAATAATGAATGTTTTGAATTTTCTCCAAAAGTAAAGTAGTTGCAAACTCATCCTTTTAGAAACTTGTTTGGGCTGTTGAGAGGAGTAAAAAACCATCAAAAATTTCAATCCTGCATGATTCTACCAAGAAATGTGATTCTTCATTCAAAACGCTGGTTTTTGCTATTGGGCTCTATTGAATAATGAATGTTTTGAATTTTCTCCAAAAGTAAAGTAGTTGCAAACTCATGCTTTTAGAGACTTGTTTGGGCTCATGAGAGGAGTAGAAAAACATCAAAAATTTCAGTCCTGCATGATTCTACCAAGAAATGTGTGTTCATTGAAACCGCTGGTTTTTGATAGTTTGGGCCCTATTGAATAATGAATGTTTTGAATTTTCTCCAAAAGTAAAGTAGTTGCAAACTCATGCTTTTAGAGACTTGTTTGGGCTCATGAGAGGAGTAGAAAAACATCAAAAATTTCAGTCCTGCATGATTCTACCAAGAAATGTGTGTTCATTGAAACCGCTGGTTTTTGATAGTTTGGGCCCTATTGAATAATGAATGTTTTGAATTTTCTCCAAAAGTAAAGTAGTTGCAAACTCATCCTTTTAGAAACTTGTTTGGGCTGTTGAGAGGAGTAAAAAACCATCAAAAATTTCAATCCTGCATGATTCTACCAAGAAATGTGATTCTTCATTCAAAACGCTGGTTTTTGCTATTGGGCTCTATTGAATAATGAATGTTTTGAATTTTCTCCAAAAGTAAAGTAGTTGCAAACTCATGCTTTTAGAGACTTGTTTGGGCTCATGAGAGGAGTAGAAAAACATCAAAAATTTCAGTCCTGCATGATTCTACCAAGAAATGTGTGTTCATTGAAACCGCTGGTTTTTGATAGTTTGGGCCCTATTGAATAATGAATGTTTTGAATTTTCTCCAAAAGTAAAGTAGTTGCAAACTCATCCTTTTAGAAACTTGTTTGGGCTGTTGAGAGGAGTAAAAAACCATCAAAAATTTCAATCCTGCATGATTCTACCAAGAAATGTGATTCTTCATTCAAAACGCTGGTTTTTGCTATTGGGCTCTATTGAATAATGAATGTTTTGAATTTTCTCCAAAAGTAAAGTAGTTGCAAACTCATGCTTTTAGAGACTTGTTTGGGCTCATGAGAGGAGTAGAAAAACATCAAAAATTTCAGTCCTGCATGATTCTACCAAGAAATGTGTGTTCATTGAAACCGCTGGTTTTTGATAGTTTGGGCCCTATTGAATAATGAATGTTTTGAATTTTCTCCAAAAGTAAAGTAGTTGCAAACTCATCCTTTTAGAAACTTGTTTGGGCTGTTGAGAGGAGTAAAAAACCATCAAAAATTTCAATCCTGCATGATTCTACCAAGAAATGTGATTCTTCATTCAAAACGCTGGTTTTTGCTATTGGGCTCTATTGAATAATGAATGTTTTGAATTTTCTCCAAAAGTAAAGTAGTTGCAAACTCATGCTTTTAGAGACTTGTTTGGGCTCATGAGAGGAGTAGAAAAACATCAAAAATTTCAGTCCTGCATGATTCTACCAAGAAATGTGTGTTCATTGAAACCGCTGGTTTTTGATAGTTTGGGCCCTATTGAATAATGAATGTTTTGAATTTTCTCCAAAAGTAAAGTAGTTGCAAACTCATCCTTTTAGAAACTTGTTTGGGCTGTTGAGAGGAGTAAAAAACCATCAAAAATTTCAATCCTGCATGATTCTACCAAGAAATGTGATTCTTCATTCAAAACGCTGGTTTTTGCTATTGGGCTCTATTGAATAATGAATGTTTTGAATTTTCTCCAAAAGTAAAGTAGTTGCAAACTCATGCTTTTAGAGACTTGTTTGGGCTCATGAGAGGAGTAGAAAAACATCAAAAATTTCAGTCCTGCATGATTCTACCAAGAAATGTGTGTTCATTCAAACCGCTGGTTTTTGATAGTTTGGGCACTATTGAATAATGAATGTTTTGAATTTTCTCCAAAAGTAAAGTAGTTGCAAACTCATGCTTTTAGAGACTTGTTTGGGCTCATGAGAGGAGTAGAAAAACATCAAAAATTTCAGTCCTGCATGATTCTACCAAGAAATGTGTGTTCATTGAAACCGCTGGTTTTTGATAGTTTGGGCCCTATTGAATAATGAATGTTTTGAATTTTCTCCAAAAGTAAAGTAGTTGCAAACTCATCCTTTTAGAAACTTGTTTGGGCTGTTGAGAGGAGTAAAAAACCATCAAAAATTTCAATCCTGCATGATTCTACCAAGAAATGTGATTCTTCATTCAAAACGCTGGTTTTTGCTATTGGGCTCTATTGAATAATGAATGTTTTGAATTTTCTCCAAAAGTAAAGTAGTTGCAAACTCATGCTTTTAGAGACTTGTTTGGGCTCATGAGAGGAGTAGAAAAACATCAAAAATTTCAGTCCTGCATGATTCTACCAAGAAATGTGTGTTCATTGAAACCGCTGGTTTTTGATAGTTTGGGCCCTATTGAATAATGAATGTTTTGAATTTTCTCCAAAAGTAAAGTAGTTGCAAACTCATCCTTTTAGAAACTTGTTTGGGCTGTTGAGAGGAGTAAAAAACCATCAAAAATTTCAATCCTGCATGATTCTAACAAGAAATGTGATTCTTCATTCAAAACGCTGGTTTTTGCTATTGGGCTCTATTGAATAATGAATGTTTTGAATTTTCTCCAAAAGTAAAGTAGTTGCAAACTCATGCTTTTAGAGACTTGTTTGGGCTCATGAGATGAGTAGAAAAACATCAAAAATATCAGTCCTGCATGATTCTACCAAGACATGTGTGTTCATTGAATCGGCTGGTTTTTAATAGTTTGGGCCCTATTGAATAATGAATGTTTTGAATTTTCTCCAAAAGTAAAGTAGTTGCAAACTCATCCTTTTAGAAACTTGTTTGGGCTGTTGAGAGGAGTAAAAAACCATCAAAAATTTCAATCCTGCATGATTCTACCAAGAAATGTGATTCTTCATTCAAAACGCTGGTTTTTGCTATTGGGCTCTATTGAATAATGAATGTTTTGAATTTTCTCCAAAAGTAAAGTAGTTGCAAACTCATGCTTTTAGAGACTTGTTTGGGCTCATGAGATGAGTAGAAAAACATCAAAAATTTCAGTCCTGCATGATTCTACCAAGACATGTGTGTTCATTGAAACGGCTGGTTTTTGATAGTTTGGGCCCTATTGAATAATGAATGTTTTGAATTTTCTCCAAAAGTAAAGTAGTTGCAAACTCATCCTTTTAGAAACTTGTTTGGGCTGTTGAGAGGAGTAAAAAACCATCAAAAATTTCAATCCTGCATGATTCTACCAAGAAATGTGATTCTTCATTCAAAACGCTGGTTTTTGCTATTGGGCTCTATTGAATAATGAATGTTTTGAATTTTCTCCAAAAGTAAAGTAGTTGCAAACTCATGCTTTTAGAGACTTGTTTGGGCTCATGAGAGGAGTAGAAAAACATCAAAAATTTCAGTCCTGCATGATTCTACCAAGAAATGTGTGTTCATTCAAACCGCTGGTTTTTGATAGTTTGGGCCCTATTGAATAATGAATGTTTTGAATTTTCTCCAAAAGTAAAGTAGTTGCAAACTCATGCTTTTAGAGACTTGTTTGGGCTCATGAGAGGAGTAGAAAAACATCAAAAATTTCAGTCCTGCATGATTCTACCAAGAAATGTGTGTTCATTGAAACCGCTGGTTTTTGATAGTTTGGGCCCTATTGAATAATGAATGTTTTGAATTTTCTCCAAAAGTAAAGTAGTTGCAAACTCATCCTTTTAGAAACTTGTTTGGGCTGTTGAGAGGAGTAAAAAACCATCAAAAATTTCAATCCTGCATGATTTTACCAAGAAATGTGATTCTTCATTCAAAACCTGATTTTTGCTATTGGGCTCTATTGAATAGTGAATGTTTTGAATTTTCTCCAAAAGTAAAGTAGTTGCAAACTCATGCTTTTAGAGACTTGTTTGGGCTCATGAGAGGAGTAGAAAAACATCAAAAATTTCAGTCCTGCATGATTCTACCAAGAAATGTGTTCATTCAAACCGCTGGTTTTTGATAGTTTGGGCCCTATGGAATAATGAATGTTTTGAATTTTCTCCAAAAGTAAAGTAGTTGCAAACTCATCCTTTTAGAAACTTGTTTAGGCTGTTGAGAGGAGTAAAAAACCATCAAAAATTTCAATCCTGCATGATTCTACCAAGAAATGTGATTCTTCATTCAAAACGCTGGTTTTTGCTATTGGGCTCTATTGAATAATGAATGTTTTGAATTTTCTCCAAAAGTAAAGTAGTTGCAAACTCATGCTTTTAGAGACTTGTTTGGGCTCATGAGAGGAGTAGAAAAACATCAAAAATTTCAGTCCTGCATGATTCTACCAAGAAATGTGTGTTCATTGAAACCGCTGGTTTTTGATAGTTTGGGCCCTATTGAATAATGAATGTTTTGAATTTTCTCCAAAAGTAAAGTAGTTGCAAACTCATCCTTTTAGAAACTTGTTTGGGCTGTTGAGAGGAGTAAAAAACCATCAAAAATTTCAATCCTGCATGATTCTACCAAGAAATGTGATTCTTCATTCAAAATGCTGGTTTTTGCTATTGGGCTCTATTGAATAATGAATGTTTTGAATTTTCTCCAAAAGTAAAGTAGTTGCAAACTCATGCTTTTAGAGACTTGTTTGGGCTCATGAGAGGAGTAGAAAAACATCAAAAATTTCAGTCCTGCATGATTCTACCAAGAAATGTGTGT
Source organism: Dendrobates tinctorius (assembly GCF_039654945.1). NCBI lineage: Eukaryota > Metazoa > Chordata > Amphibia > Anura > Dendrobatidae > Dendrobates > Dendrobates tinctorius. Next base: position 30,688,393 of record NW_027361716.1, read on the forward strand.
TCATTCAAACCGCTGGTTTTTGATAGTTTGGGCCCTATTGAATAATGAATGTTTTGAATTTTCTCCAAAAGTAAAGTAGTTGCAAACTCATGCTTTTAGAGACTTGTTTGGGCTCATGAGAGGAGTAGAAAAACATCAAAAATTTCAGTCCTGCATGATTCTACCAAGAAATGTGTGTTCATTGAAACCGCTGGTTTTTGATAGTTTGGGCCCTATTGAATAATGAATGTTTTGAATTTTCTCCAAAAGTAAAGTAGTTGCAAACTCATCCTTTTAGAAACTTGTTTGGGCTGTTGAGAGGAGTAAAAAACCATCAAAAATTTCAATCCTGCATGATTCTACCAAGAAATGTGATTCTTCATTCAAAACGCTGGTTTTTGCTATTGGGCTCTATTGAATAATGAATGTTTTGAATTTTCTCCAAAAGTAAAGTAGTTGCAAACTCATGCTTTTAGAGACTTGTTTGGGCTCATGAGAGGAGTAGAAAAACATCAAAAATTTCAGTCCTGCATGATTCTACCAAGAAATGTGTGTTCATTGAAACCGCTGGTTTTTGATAGTTTGGGCCCTATTGAATAATGAATGTTTTGAATTTTCTCCAAAAGTAAAGTAGTTGCAAACTCATCCTTTTAGAAACTTGTTTGGGCTGTTGAGAGGAGTAAAAAACCATCAAAAATTTCAATCCTGCATGATTCTACCAAGAAATGTGATTCTTCATTCAAAACGCTGGTTTTTGCTATTGGGCTCTATTGAATAATGAATGTTTTGAATTTTCTCCAAAAGTAAAGTAGTTGCAAACTCATGCTTTTAGAGACTTGTTTGGGCTCATGAGAGGAGTAGAAAAACATCAAAAATTTCAGTCCTGCATGATTCTACCAAGAAATGTGTGTTCATTGAAACCGCTGGTTTTTGATAGTTTGGGCCCTATTGAATAATGAATGTTTTGAATTTTCTCCAAAAGTAAAGTAGTTGCAAACTCATCCTTTTAGAAACTTGTTTGGGCTGTTGAGAGGAGTAAAAAACCATCAAAAATTTCAATCCTGCATGATTCTACCAAGAAATGTGATTCTTCATTCAAAACGCTGGTTTTTGCTATTGGGCTCTATTGAATAATGAATGTTTTGAATTTTCTCCAAAAGTAAAGTAGTTGCAAACTCATGCTTTTAGAGACTTGTTTGGGCTCATGAGAGGAGTAGAAAAACATCAAAAATTTCAGTCCTGCATGATTCTACCAAGAAATGTGTGTTCATTGAAACCGCTGGTTTTTGATAGTTTGGGCCCTATTGAATAATGAATGTTTTGAATTTTCTCCAAAAGTAAAGTAGTTGCAAACTCATCCTTTTAGAAACTTGTTTGGGCTGTTGAGAGGAGTAAAAAACCATCAAAAATTTCAATCCTGCATGATTCTACCAAGAAATGTGATTCTTCATTCAAAACGCTGGTTTTTGCTATTGGGCTCTATTGAATAATGAATGTTTTGAATTTTCTCCAAAAGTAAAGTAGTTGCAAACTCATGCTTTTAGAGACTTGTTTGGGCTCATGAGATGAGTAGAAAAACATCAAAAATATCAGTCCTGCATGATTCTACCAAGACATGTGTGTTCATTGAATCGGCTGGTTTTTGATAGTTTGGGCCCTATTGAATAATGAATGTTTTGAATTTTCTCCAAAAGTAAAGTAGTTGCAAACTCATCCTTTTAGAAACTTGTTTGGGCTGTTGAGAGGAGTAAAAAACCATCAAAAATTTCAATCCTGCATGATTCTACCAAGAAATGTGATTCTTCATTCAAAACGCTGGTTTTTGCTATTGGGCTCTATTGAATAATGAATGTTTTGAATTTTCTCCAAAAGTAAAGTAGTTGCAAACTCATGCTTTTAGAGACTTGTTTGGGCTCATGAGATGAGTAGAAAAACATCAAAAATTTCAGTCCTGCATGATTCTACCAAGACATGTGTGTTCATTGAAACGGCTGGTTTTTGATAGTTTGGGCCCTATTGAATAATGAATGTTTTGAATTTTCTCCAAAAGTAAAGTAGTTGCAAACTCATCCTTTTAGAAACTTGTTTGGGCTGTTGAGAGGAGTAAAAAACCATCAAAAATTTCAATCCTGCATGATTCTACCAAGAAATGTGATTCTTCATTCAAAACGCTGGTTTTTGCTATTGGGCTCTATTGAATAATGAATGTTTTGAATTTTCTCCAAAAGTAAAGTAGTTGCAAACTCATGCTTTTAGAGACTTGTTTGGGCTCATGAGAGGAGTAGAAAAACATCAAAAATTTCAGTCCTGCATGATTCTACCAAGAAATGTGTGTTCATTCAAACCGCTGGTTTTTGATAGTTTGGGCCCTATTGAATAATGAATGTTTTGAATTTTCTCCAAAAGTAAAGTAGTTGCAAACTCATGCTTTTAGAGACTTGTTTGGGCTCATGAGAGGAGTAGAAAAACATCAAAAATTTCAGTCCTGCATGATTCTACCAAGAAATGTGTGTTCATTGAAACCGCTGGTTTTTGATAGTTTGGGCCCTATTGAATAATGAATGTTTTGAATTTTCTCCAAAAGTAAAGTAGTTGCAAACTCATCCTTTTAGAAACTTGTTTGGGCTGTTGAGAGGAGTAAAAAACCATCAAAAATTTCAATCCTGCATGATTTTACCAAGAAATGTGATTCTTCATTCAAAACCTGATTTTTGCTATTGGGCTCTATTGAATAGTGAATGTTTTGAATTTTCTCCAAAAGTAAAGTAGTTGCAAACTCATGCTTTTAGAGACTTGTTTGGGCTCATGAGAGGAGTAGAAAAACATCAAAAATTTCAGTCCTGCATGATTCTACCAAGAAATGTGTTCATTCAAACCGCTGGTTTTTGATAGTTTGGGCCCTATGGAATAATGAATGTTTTGAATTTTCTCCAAAAGTAAAGTAGTTGCAAACTCATCCTTTTAGAAACTTGTTTGGGCTGTTGAGAGGAGTAAAAAACCATCAAAAATTTCAATCCTGCATGATTCTACCAAGAAATGTGATTCTTCATTCAAAACGCTGGTTTTTGCTATTGGGCTCTATTGAATAATGAATGTTTTGAATTTTCTCCAAAAGTAAAGTAGTTGCAAACTCATGCTTTTAGAGACTTGTTTGGGCTCATGAGAGGAGTAGAAAAACATCAAAAATTTCAGTCCTGCATGATTCTACCAAGAAATGTGTGTTCATTGAAACCGCTGGTTTTTGATAGTTTGGGCCCTATTGAATAATGAATGTTTTGAATTTTCTCCAAAAGTAAAGTAGTTGCAAACTCATCCTTTTAGAAACTTGTTTGGGCTGTTGAGAGGAGTAAAAAACCATCAAAAATTTCAATCCTGCATGATTCTACCAAGAAATGTGATTCTTCATTCAAAACGCTGGTTTTTGCTATTGGGCTCTATTGAATAATGAATGTTTTGAATTTTCTCCAAAAGTAAAGTAGTTGCAAACTCATGCTTTTAGAGACTTGTTTGGGCTCATGAGAGGAGTAGAAAAACATCAAAAATTTCAGTCCTGCATGATTCTACCAAGAAATGTGTGTTCATTCAAACCGCTGGTTTTTGATAGTTTGGGCCCTATTGAATAATGAATGTTTTGAATTTTCTCCAAAAGTAAAGTAGTTGCAAACTCATGCTTTTAGAGACTTGTTTGGGCTCATGAGAGGAGTAGAAAAACATCAAAAATTTCAGTCCTGCATGATTCTACCAAGAAATGTGTGTTCATTGAAACCGCTGGTTTTTGATAGTTTGGGCCCTATTGAATAATGAATGTTTTGAATTTTCTCCAAAAGTAAAGTAGTTGCAAACTCATCCTTTTAGAAACTTGTTTGGGCTGTTGAGAGGAGTAAAAAACCATCAAAAATTTCAATCCTGCATGATTCTACCAAGAAATGTGATTCTTCATTCAAAACGCTGGTTTTTGCTATTGGGCTCTATTGAATAATGAATGTTTTGAATTTTCTCCAAAAGTAAAGTAGTTGCAAACTCATGCTTTTAGAGACTTGTTTGGGCTCATGAGAGGAGTAGAAAAACATCAAAAATTTCAGTCCTGCATGATTCTACCAAGAAATGTGTGTTCATTGAAACCGCTGGTTTTTGATAGTTTGGGCCCTATTGAATAATGAATGTTTTGAATTTTCTCCAAAAGTAAAGTAGTTGCAAACTCATCCTTTTAGAAACTTGTTTGGGCTGTTGAGAGGAGTAAAAAACCATCAAAAATTTCAATCCTGCATGATTCTACCAAGAAATGTGATTCTTCATTCAAAACGCTGGTTTTTGCTATTGGGCTCTATTGAATAATGAATGTTTTGAATTTTCTCCAAAAGTAAAGTAGTTGCAAACTCATGCTTTTAGAGACTTGTTTGGGCTCATGAGAGGAGTAGAAAAACATCAAAAATTTCAGTCCTGCATGATTCTACCAAGAAATGTGTGTTCATTGAAACCGCTGGTTTTTGATAGTTTGGGCCCTATTGAATAATGAATGTTTTGAATTTTCTCCAAAAGTAAAGTAGTTGCAAACTCATCCTTTTAGAAACTTGTTTGGGCTGTTGAGAGGAGTAAAAAACCATCAAAAATTTCAATCCTGCATGATTCTACCAAGAAATGTGATTCTTCATTCAAAACGCTGGTTTTTGCTATTGGGCTCTATTGAATAATGAATGTTTTGAATTTTCTCCAAAAGTAAAGTAGTTGCAAACTCATGCTTTTAGAGACTTGTTTGGGCTCATGAGAGGAGTAGAAAAACATCAAAAATTTCAGTCCTGCATGATTCTACCAAGAAATGTGTGTTCATTGAAACCGCTGGTTTTTGATAGTTTGGGCCCTATTGAATAATGAATGTTTTGAATTTTCTCCAAAAGTAAAGTAGTTGCAAACTCATGCTTTTAGAGACTTGTTTGGGCTCATGAGAGGAGTAGAAAAACATCAAAAATTTCAGTCCTGCATGATTCTACCAAGAAATGTGTGTTCATTGAAACCGCTGGTTTTTGATAGTTTGGGCCCTATTGAATAATGAATGTTTTGAATTTTCTCCAAAAGTAAAGTAGTTGCAAACTCATCCTTTTAGAAACTTGTTTGGGCTGTTGAGAGGAGTAAAAAACCATCAAAAATTTCAATCCTGCATGATTCTACCAAGAAATGTGATTCTTCATTCAAAACGCTGGCTTTTGCTATTGGGCTCTATTGAATAATGAATGTTTTGAATTTTCTCCAAAAGTAAAGTAGTTGCAAACTCATGCTTTTAGAGACTTGTTTGGGCTCATGAGAGGAGTAGAAAAACATCAAAAATTTCAGTCCTGCATGATTCTACCAAGAAATGTGTGTTCATTGAAACCGCTGGTTTTTGATAGTTTGGGCCCTATTGAATAATGAATGTTTTGAATTTTCTCCAAAAGTAAAGTAGTTGCAAACTCATCCTTTTAGAAACTTGTTTGGGCTGTTGAGAGGAGTAAAAAACCATCAAAAATTTCAATCCTGCATGATTCTACCAAGAAATGTGATTCTTCATTCAAAACGCTGGTTTTTGCTATTGGGCTCTATTGAATAATGAATGTTTTGAATTTTCTCCAAAAGTAAAGTAGTTGCAAACTCATGCTTTTAGAGACTTGTTTGGGCTCATGAGATGAGTAGAAAAACATCAAAAATGTCAGTCCTGCATGATTCTACCAAGACATGTGTGTTCATTGAAACGGCTGGTTTTTGATAGTTTGGGCCCTATTGAATAATGAATGTTTTGAATTTTCTCCAAAAGTAAAGTAGTTGCAAACTCATCCTTTTAGAAACTTGTTTGGGCTGTTGAGAGGAGTAAAAAACCATCAAAAATTTCAATCCTGCATGATTCTACCAAGAAATGTGATTCTTCATTCAAAACGCTGGTTTTTGCTATTGGGCTCTATTGAATAATGAATGTTTTGAATTTTCTCCAAAAGTAAAGTAGTTGCAAACTCATGCTTTTAGAGACTTGTTTGGGCTCATGAGAGGAGTAGAAAAACATCAAAAATTTCAGTCCTGCATGATTCTACCAAGAAATGTGTGTTCATTCAAACCGCTGGTTTTTGATAGTTTGGGCCCTATTGAATAATGAATGTTTTGAATTTTCTCCAAAAGTAAAGTAGTTGCAAACTCATGCTTTTAGAGACTTGTTTGGGCTCATGAGAGGAGTAGAAAAACATCAAAAATTTCAGTCCTGCATGATTCTACCAAGAAATGTGTGTTCATTGAAACCGCTGGTTTTTGATAGTTTGGGCCCTATTGAATAATGAATGTTTTGAATTTTCTCCAAAAGTAAAGTAGTTGCAAACTCATCCTTTTAGAAACTTGTTTGGGCTGTTGAGAGGAGTAAAAAACCATCAAAAATTTCAATCCTGCATGATTTTACCAAGAAATGTGATTCTTCATTCAAAACCTGATTTTTGCTATTGGGCTCTATTGAATAGTGAATGTTTTGAATTTTCTCCAAAAGTAAAGTAGTTGCAAACTCATGCTTTTAGAGACTTGTTTGGGCTCATGAGAGGAGTAGAAAAACATCAAAAATTTCAGTCCTGCATGATTCTACCAAGAAATGTGTTCATTCAAACCGCTGGTTTTTGATAGTTTGGGCCCTATGGAATAATGAATGTTTTGAATTTTCTCCAAAAGTAAAGTAGTTGCAAACTCATCCTTTTAGAAACTTGTTTGGGCTGTTGAGAGGAGTAAAAAACCATCAAAAATTTCAATCCTGCATGATTCTACCAAGAAATGTGATTCTTCATTCAAAACGCTGGTTTTTGCTATTGGGCTCTATTGAATAATGAATGTTTTGAATTTTCTCCAAAAGTAATGTAGTTGCAAACTCATGCTTTTAGAGACTTGTTTGGGCTCATGAGAGGAGTAGAAAAACATCAAAAATTTCAGTCCTGCATGATTCTACCAAGAAATGTGTGTTCATTCAAACCGCTGGTTTTTGATAGTTTGGGCCCTATTGAATAATGAATGTTTTGAATTTTCTCCAAAAGTAAAGTAGTTGCAAACTCATGCTTTTAGAGACTTGTTTGGGCTCATGAGAGGAGTAGAAAAACATCAAAAATTTCAGTCCTGCATGATTCTACCAAGAAATGTGTGTTCATTGAAACCGCTGGTTTTTGATAGTTTGGGCCCTATTGAATAATGAATGTTTTGAATTTTCTCCAAAAGTAAAGTAGTTGCAAACTCATCCTTTTAGAAACTTGTTTGGGCTGTTGAGAGGAGTAAAAAACCATCAAAAATTTCAATCCTGCATGATTCTACCAAGAAATGTGATTCTTCATTCAAAACGCTGGTTTTTGCTATTGGGCTCTATTGAATAATGAATGTTTTGAATTTTCTCCAAAAGTAAAGTAGTTGCAAACTCATGCTTTTAGAGACTTGTTTGGGCTCATGAGATGAGTAGAAAAACATCAAAAATGTCAGTCCTGCATGATTCTACCAAGACATGTGTGTTCATTGAAACGGCTGGTTTTTGATAGTTTGGGCCCTATTGAATAATGAATGTTTTGAATTTTCTCCAAAAGTAAAGTAGTTGCAAACTCATCCTTTTAGAAACTTGTTTGGGCTGTTGAGAGGAGTAAAAAACCATCAAAAATTTCAATCCTGCATGATTCTACCAAGAAATGTGATTCTTCATTCAAAACGCTGGTTTTTGCTATTGGGCTCTATTGAATAATGAATGTTTTGAATTTTCTCCAAAAGTAAAGTAGTTGCAAACTCATGCTTTTAGAGACTTGTTTGGGCTCATGAGAGGAGTAGAAAAACATCAAAAATTTCAGTCCTGCATGGTTCTACCAAGAAATGTGTGTTCATTCAAACCGCTGGTTTTTGATAGTTTGGGCCCTATTGAATAATGAATGTTTTGAATTTTCTCCAAAAGTAAAGTAGTTGCAAACTCATGCTTTTAGAGACTTGTTTGGGCTCATGAGAGGAGTAGAAAAACATCAAAAATTTCAGTCCTGCATGATTCTACCAAGAAATGTGTGTTCATTGAAACCGCTGGTTTTTGATAGTTTGGGCCCTATTAAATAATGAATGTTTTGAATTTTCTTAAACAATATTTTTATTGAGTTTTCAAAATAATAGAAATGTATAAACATACCTCATATATATCATGTTCGAATAGAGTCAAGGTAATGTACATCAGGACATCATCATATGGTATCTGAACATCATATCATCATTTAAAGTATGTACAATTAACATTAATTGAAATAGATTTGAAAAACAGTTGCAACAGCACAGGCAAACACCAAATATATGTGAAATTTTGGCACACAAAAAGAGCAAAAATCAAGATATCAAGATATAAATTCTTCTTCTATCTTAGATTTGAGTCTCAACCATCTATGCCATCTGTCGTCAAATAACTTTATTGACATATTGTTGATGTAATGAATTTTTTCATAAACACAATGTTTGTCCACCAACATGATCAATGTGGCAATGTTCGGAGGTTGCTTATTGTTCCAACCTTTCGCTATAAGGTATATTGCAGACATGAGAATGTGGGCAACCAAATACTTTGTTGTTTTGAATCTGCAAATATCTATAAGTAGTAAGGCCAAGGCAGGGTGCAACTGAACACGCCAGTTGCATATGATCGAAATCAAATTGGAGACCTTAAGCCAGTATGGTTTCAGTACCGGGCATCCCCAGAAAATATGGAGTAAGTCAGCCTGAGATCCGCATCCCCGCCAACACAGATCAGATCCCCCTTCCCCAAAATATTTAATCCTGTTTGGAGTCAAGTAATATCTGTGGACTAGTTTGTAATGTGTTTCCAGAATGTTCATGCAATTTGTAGACCTCACTGCAGTTTTAAAAGATAATGTCCACTGTGGGGCATAAATCTGCTTCTGCAGAGTAGTCTCCCATTTTTCAAAGCATCCACCCTTAGAGAAGGTGTATTTGCCGGTCAGGAAGTTATACAGGGGTTTAAGAGAACTCTTGTGCCTGGGGGTTGTGCTGGTTAGAAAATTATAAATGGTATGGTTGACCAAAACTATCTTGCAGAAATATCTTTTAAATTTATTATATTCCTCTTTGAGTATGAGGTATTTCATATATTCCGTATTAGGGATTTTAAATTTAGCCTTGACCAACTCAAAAGGCATGACTTTATTATTGTCCAGTAAATCATCCACATAAGCAATGGGGAATGTTTTCCAATTATCAAACATGGGTCTCAGAGAAACCTTGACAGGTGCCAAAAAGTGAAGTCTCAGTCTTTTGGTTGTAACAGGGGAGACATTAAACCTTCTCCTGCACATATGTGACCAACTCTGCATAGAGGCTCTGAGTATTGGGTTTTCTATGTCTCCAATCTCTCCTCTGTGCAGAAGAAAATAGGAAACATAAAGTGTCGGTTCTTTATTAGGCATTAAATCTCTTTCAATTTTTGGCCATCCCAATTCTGTCTGTTCTGTGAGCCACATTTTTGTCAATTCAGTTGTGGTGGCAAAGTAATATGCCTCTAAGTCTGGAAGGGCTATCCCCCCATTTTCTCTAGATTTAAGTAGTGTGTGTTTCTTTACTCTAGGCTTTTTATTATTCCAAATAAATCTGTTCATTTGATGAGTTAATTTTTGTATGTGTTGCATTGATAAAGGCAGAGGAACATTCCTATACAAAAACAACACTTTTGGGAGGCAGAACATTTTATATAGTACTATTCTTCCCAACCAAGTGGCTGGGGTCTTTGACAATTCTCCCAACTTAGTGTCAAGAGATTTCAAAAGGCAATCCATGTTTACCTCACTCGTGTGTGTGAGGTCGCTTGTGAGCCAAATTCCTAAATACAGGATTTTAGTGCAGTCCCAAGTAAAAGGGTACTTATCTTGTAGTTGCTGTTTTATAGGGGCTGAAACAAATAGTGACAAAACGTTAGTCTTTTTTACATTGAGTTTATAATATGATATTGAACCAAACAACTCTATGATGTCCCAAGTCGCCTTCAATGACTCAACAGGATCTGTCAGTGTAAGTATGATATCGTCTGCATATAAATTTATTTTGTGCTCTACATCTCCCAACCGTACTCCCCTCACCTCACTCGAGTCCCTTATCCTTTGAGCCAGTGGTTCCAGACTCAGGATAAAAATAATTGGGGACAGAGGGCATCCCTGTCTTGTTCCGTTTGTTATGTCAAATTTCCCTGACATCATGCTATTGACCAGCACAGAGGCAGACGGTTGGGAGTACAGAGCCTGAACACTTTTCAACATCTCCTCACCAAAACCCATCCTCTTTAATACTGCGAATGCATATGTCCAATTGATGCGGTCAAAAGCTTTCTCCGCATCAAGGGCCACAAACAGACTGGGAATTTTTTTCTTGTTACAAAAGTGTATATGGTGCAAGACACTTCTTGAACTGTCAGAAGTCTGTCTAAATTTTACAAAACCCACTTGATCGGGATGTATGAGATATTGGATAACATCTTGCACCCTTTCTGCCAGTATTTTTGCATAGACCTTGATGTCTGCATTCAGGAGGGATATGGGTCTATAGTTTTCTATCTTGGTGGGATCTTTGTCCGGTTTGGGGATTACCACTATGGTGGCTCTCAGCATATCTGCACTACATGTTCCTTTTGATTTTATAAAATTTAGGGTGTTTGTTAAGTGGGGGACCAGATTTTCCTGAAATGTTTTATAATATTCCACAGGGAATCCGTCTGGACCAGGAGCCTTATTACATTTGAGATTTTTTATTGCCAGAGACACCTCTCCCTCAGAGAAGGGTGCATCAAGCATTTCCCTTTGCTCAGAAGACAGAGATCTCAACTCTACTCCTCCCAAGAAATTATCTATCATCTCCTCTGTAGGAGGGGGATAAGTCCCATTTTTTCCTATATTGTAAAGGTTTGAGTAGTATTTTTCAAAAGCCAAAGCTATGTCCCTTGGCTTTTCTATATTCACTAAGTTCTGGGAAAGTTTTTTAATTAAATGCTTTTTATTTATGGGTTTGAATCTATTTGCCATAGTTTTTGAGTTTTTGTTGTTATTTATGTAAAACCCTGCCCTGTTAAACAGAGTCTTTTTTTCGTAAATGTTTATGAGAAGATTTCTAAATTCCAATCTAAGGGAGTATAACTCCTTGTATTTAGTAAAAATTTTTTCCACTTTGGCCTGGTCTTCTAGTTTTTTGATTTGTTCTAGTAACAGCCTCTGTTTGCTCTCTCTTTCCCTCTTTTGTCTTGAGGCCATCTGAATTAAGTGGCCTCTAATGACACATTTATGTGCTAACCATAAGGTTTCAGGGGAGATTTCCTGGGAGTCATTTTCTTTAAAATAATTCATTATAGTGTTTTTTATTGTTGCTATATTATCTGGGGAGTCTACTACAAATTTGCTATATCTCCAATTGTAGTGTCTTTGAGTCGAAGAGGAAACCTGTAATGTTAATAGAATTGGAGCATGGTCCGACCATGTGATGGGGCCAGTTTGGAAATCTATATACGAATCTAGTAAGGAAAAACTGGTAAATATATGATCTATTTTGGTATAAGATCTGTTGTGTGGGCAGAATCTGGTGTATTCTCTAGAATTAGGGTTCAATATTTTACAACTGTCGTGTAGGTTAGCATTGCTCAGCCACTTCCCCAAATTCACACTTCTGTAGTATGGAGCAGAGGATGAGCAATCAGTGCTTGGGTCAACAATACAATTAAAGTCTCCCCCCATATGATTTGTCCCTTGCTAAATTTAGATAATTTTCTTTTGACTTTATTGAGAAAGCTAATTTGTCTCACATTAGGGGCGTATACATTAACCACAGTGTATTCCATTCCCTCCAAGGTAAAATTGATGATTAAATATCTGCCTTTATTGTCTTTATAAACATCTGAAATAACCACTGGTAGGTCTTTGTGGAAGGCAATGGCCACCCCAGCTTTTTTCCCTCCCTCGTTATTGGAGAAGAAAATCTGAGGATAATCTTTGTTTTTAAATCTGTTATTATCAGTTTCCAGGAGGTGGGTTTCCTGTATCATAGCAACATTTGCTTTCAATCTTTTGATCTCCTTCCACAAAGCATACCTTTTAAAGGGACTATTAAGCCCATTTACATTAAATGATAGGATTTTCAACTCCATAATATATCAAAAAGAAAGAAATGTGTTAAATAACTCAATAAGATAGAATAGTCCATCTGGACATATATCCAAAAAGAGTGGTACTTCTCTAGAAATTTGTTGTCAGTGCCTGGTGTGCCTGTGAATAGAAACATGTTATAACCTGGAATAACCTAAAACAAAACAAACTTGTTAACAAGGAAGTTGAATTTCTCAAAAGAAATGATACCAAGAGAAATCTCTCGGTTAGTGTTTGGGGATAAAAGTTCAGGCCAAGAGCCAGGGTCAACACCTACCAAGTCCATTATCTTTTCTTTTGTGTGGTCCAGGACTGTGACAAACGTCTTGGCTGTTGTGAAGAGTTGCTCCTCTCTTGATTGTAGGATAAAGATGAGTTCTTCATTGGAGGAACCAAGGTCCTGAAAGAATCTATCACAGTTATCAATGTTAGACAAGGCAAAAGTAGTGTTTTCCTTCATGACCAATATTTTTGTAGGAAAGCCCCATCTGTATAGCACCCTGTGCTCCCTTAGGTGTGCAGTGATAGGGAAAAAGTCTCTCCTTTTTTGCAACGTGGCTTTTGAAAAGTCTGCAAAGATCTTAATACCCTCATATGGTCTTGGTAAGATGGGTGACTGCTTGCTTTTCCTCAGAATGGCCTCCTTTGTCAGAAAATAGTGAAAAAATGCAATAACATCCCGTGGAGCTCTTTCAGGGGCATATTTGGACTTAGGTAGTCTGTGTATGCGTTCTATTAAGAGGTCTCCTTTGGAAGCACCTGGGAGCATAGTATGGAGCATTTTTTGCACATATGAATCAAGATCTCTGTCTTTGACATTCTCAGGTATTCCTCTGAATTTAAGGTTGTTTCTCCTACTCCTGTCCTCTTGTTCTATCAGTCTTGACTTTAGGAAGGTAACTTCTTTCTCTAAGGCATAGTGTTCGTCTATCAAATTGTTGTGAGACTGGACTATCTCCTCCATTTTCGACTCCAAGTGATCCACCCTCTGGCCCAGACTGTCTATATTGTTTTGGAGGTTTGTATTATATCCCTCTAGTTGTTTTTGGAATGTCTTTGCAAGAAGGCATACCATATTTTTTATGAACAATTCTGAAGCTGCTTTGTTGGTAGCCTCTACCTCAGTCAAAACATGTAAAATGTTTTCAGGCATGGGGTTATCTGGAGTGCAGAAGTCCTCCATCTGCGTCTCACTTTGCAGCTCAGCCGAGCTACTGCTTAATCTGCAGCTATTTTGTGAGGCAGGGGACAGTTCCCTCTGTGGTGGCGTTAGAGGGGTGTCTGAAATGGTGGAGATATCTGGACAAGATGAGGAGGCCCTTATTGTATTTGTGGCCTCCATAGCAGCTGTGAGCGTTGCTGCTGTGCAAGATTTCACAGGCTGCGCAAGATTTTTGCTTAAGGTACGCAATTTGCGTACTTGCTGCGCAATCCCGTCTGTTTCCCGGTTAATCTCGCGATATTTTGCCTCCTTCTTCCCAGCGCTACTTTTAACATTGGATTTAGCGCTTTCTTTAATATATGGAGCGGCGGTTTTTGCAGGGATGGGGGCAGACTTACCCCCTGACTTGAATACTGCATGTTTCAGTCTCTGTGGCGTTCTCTCCCGCTGTGCGCCGCTCAGGCTGGGGCTGCAGGCTGTGGCTGCTGTGTGGCGGGCGCCATCTTGGCTCCTCAGCATGAGGGGAGAGCGCTCCAGATTTTTGGATTTTCCTGCTTTTCTATTAAGCGGATCCATTATGTGGGGGCACCACTGGTGTCTATGGAGGTTCCCACAAGTTTTCAGCCAGTACTGGCTTATAATTCGCTTATTAGTAGCGCTTGGCAGGCTGCCCTGTGGAGGAGCTCAGAGCTCAGGCTTCCATTCAGCTCAGACGCTGGCCACGCCCCCAATGTTTTGAATTTTCTCCAAAAGTAAAGTAGTTGCAAACTCATCCTTTTAGAAACTTGTTTGGGCTGTTGAGAGGAGTAAAAAACCATCAAAAATTTCAATCCTGCATGATTCTACCAAGAAATGTGTGTTCATTCAAACCGCTGGTTTTTGATAGTTTGGGCCCTATTGAATAATGAATGTTTTGAATTTTCTCCAAAAGTAAAGTAGTTGCAAACTCATGCTTTTAGAGACTTGTTTGGGCTCATGAGAGGAGTAGAAAAACATCAAAAATTTCAGTCCTGCATGATTCTACCAAGAAATGTGTGTTCATTCAAACCGCTGGTTTTTGATAGTTTGGGCCCTATTGAATAATGAATGTTTTGAATTTTCTCCAAAAGTAAAGTAGTTGCAAACTCATCCTTTTAGAGACTTGTTTGGGCTCATGAGAGGAGTAGAAAAACATCAAAAATTTCAGTCCTGCATGATTCTACCAAGAAATGTGTGTTCATTGAAACCGCTGGTTTTTGATAGTTTGGGCCCTATTGAATAATGAATGTTTTGAATTTTCTCCAAAAGTAAAGTAGTTGCAAACTCATCCTTTTAGAAACTTGTTTGGGCTGTTGAGAGGAGTAAAAAACCATCAAAAATTTCAATCCTGCATGATTTTACCAAGAAATGTGATTCTTCATTCAAAACCTGATTTTTGCTATTGGGCTCTATTGAATAGTGAATGTTTTGAATTTTCTCCAAAAGTAAAGTAGTTGCAAACTCTTGCTTTTAGAGACTTGTTTGGGCTCATGAGAGGAGTAGAAAAACATCAAAAATTTCAGTCCTGCATGATTCTACCAAGAAATGTGTTCATTCAAACCGCTGGTTTTTGATAGTTTGGGCCCTATTGAATAATGAATGTTTTGAATTTTCTCCAAAAGTAAAGTAGTTGCAAACTCATCCTTTTAGAAACTTGTTTGGGCTGTTGAGAGGAGTAAAAAACCATCAAAAATTTCAATCCTGCATGATTCTACCAAGAAATGTGATTCTTCATTCAAAACGCTGGTTTTTGCTATTGGGCTCTATTGAATAATGAATGTTTTGAATTTTCTCCAAAAGTAAAGTAGTTGCAAACTCATGCTTTTAGAGACTTGTTTGGGCTCATGAGAGGAGTAGAAAAACATCAAAAATTTCAGTCCTGCATGATTCTACCAAGAAATGTGTGTTCATTGAAACCGCTGGTTTTTGATAGTTTGGGCCCTATTGAATAATGAATGTTTTGAATTTTCTCCAAAAGTAAAGTAGTTGCAAACTCATCCTTTTAGAAACTTGTTTGGACTGTTGAGAGGAGTAAAAAACCTTCAAAAATTTCAATCCTGCATGATTCTACCAAGAAATGTGATTCTTCATTCAAAACGCTGGTTTTTGCTATTGGGCTCTATTGAATAATGAATGTTTTGAATTTTCTCCAAAAGTAAAGTAGTTGCAAACTCATGCTTTTTATTTAAATGTTTTTTATTAAGTTTTTTGAATTTTTTAACAGGAAGGAAAGAAAGTGGGGAAGGATTAGGTGAGGAAAGGATACTCCCTGTATTTACAGGGAGACCCCCAAATTGGGGGATAGACAGGTAAGCAAACATAAAATACCATAATTACATCATACGTACAAAATAAAGCTGTAGATGCATGTAGTTACATCATACGTACAAAAATAAAAGCTGTCATACGTACAAAATTAAAAACTGTAGTTGCATGCTACCTGTCCCGTCCGTAACCACTAGGTGGTCTAGGACCTGTTTGGGGGCTTTACCCCCCCGTCCTCAACCACACGAGGTGGCTCTAGGACCGATTGGGGTAAAAAAAAAGTTCAAACAAGCTACAAAGCAAAATCTGCTTAGTCTACATGAATATACCTAAACAAAAAAGAAAACCTAGCACTAGAAACGTAGTTTAGACCATGTAAGGGGAAAGTTCAGCTTTATTCTCAAATCTGCTCGTGGAATATAAAACTCAGATCACAATTATATCTGACATATATGTGAAAAGCTTTGAAAGGTCCCAGTAGCCCAGGTTTCATGATAATAAAATCCAATCTAGATCCCAAGCTCAGGAATGATGAATCAGAGGTCTTGCACAGATGAATGTAAATTTTTGGGAAGACGATTATTAGAAGTAAATCCAGCATCTCTAAGGAAGTCTATACCTTCCCGCGGAGACAGAATATGAATTATGTTTGAAGCATATCTCACGATTAATGTAGAATTTTGGGACCAATTATAGTCAATACTAGCCCGGCGAAGCTCAGTTGTTATTTGTAAAAATGACCTACGTTTTTCTATAGTGTTTTTGCACAGATCCTTAAAAAAAACTAAGTTTCTATAGGGAGACGAAAGAAAACTAGAATTTTTTGTTAAACTAAGAAGGGAGTTTCTGATCCAGTTAGGATAAAATGAGACAATAACATCTCTAGTTAAGTCAGACGGCAGGGAGGAAGGTCTACGAATTCTAAATATTTTTTCAATTAGATTTTTACCTTTAGTTTCCGGAAATAAGTAAGACATCATTGAGGAAACATACTCCCTCAATCTAGTTGGTTGAACTGACTCGGGAATACCCCTGATTTTTACATTATTTTTCCTCTTCAAATCCTCAAAATTGGACAACGAACATCTGAATGAGGCAATCTCCTTCTGTATATCCCTCAAAGAATCCGAGAGCTCGAGAAATTTTGGTGCTTCAATAGAGGAGGAGAATTCAGATTGTTTAAACGTAGATTTTACTGTAGAGAGAGAAATATCAGGTGTAGTGTTAGGTTTTATTACATTCTCGCTGACTATAATTGAAAAGATACTCTTCATAAGTTGCTTAATCGAGTTTCCTAATATTTTAATTTTGTCTATTCCCGGGTCTCCAACACTGCTAATCCCCAGATCATTCAACGAAATTAAAAAGGTTTTGCATGATTTAATCAGAAAATCTTCAACGGGGAAACTCCCAGGAACCAATATATTATGTAGCGAGAATGGATCAGTAAATACCTCCTTAACATCAATCTCTGTCTTTTCTTGAGCTATATCAGTTTTATCATCTTGAGCAGGATTATTATCACCAGATTCTCCATTACTGATAGAGCTCTCAGACATGAAGGAACTTATCGAAGATGCCTCATCCGTGTCGTTTATATCAACTGAATCAATCAGATCGTTCTCTGAATTCCCGAGAGAGGCCACCTCCTCCCCAGAGGCCTCCGAGTCCGCACTCTCTAATTCCTCCCCACCTTCAGACGATGGTTCTGACTTATTATAATTTAGTCCCGACTGGTGATCAGAAGAATCCTCCCTATTTGTGTATAAAGCGAGAAGGAAATTTTCAATTCGGGCAAGCAAAACACTTGACTCTTCCTTCACAGACTGGAGAATGTTATCCAGCCCAAACTCTTCCCCTCCAAAGGCATCGTTAGTTGGTTTTTCATAAAAGCTATTTTTTTGTAGTCCCTCATCAATACCAGAGTCTAAAAATTGCCTGTCTCCTAGATTTTTTTGAAATCCCATATTAAAATCTATCCCACAGGATGACTGAGCTCCCACATAGCATGATAATCCCATCTCCCCATTAAATAGTTGTTTAGGTGTGTTTACTGGTATAAATTCCGCTGCATCATGTCGCAAAACACTATTGAGATATTTTATAGAAGGTGTTAATGGTACAACAGATGTGCATAATGATAAGTCTATAGTAGGTTTAAATAGTGGTAATGTTGGTTTTTCAGCTCCGCTACAACTCTCCTGTAATCCAGCCACAACTCCAGACACACTTTCCCAATTTTCCCTCTGATTATTATTAACCGTGACCTGGGTTGCATTGTGCCCAGTAGACCCCGCCGCCAGCACTTTATATGAAAAGGATATATCAGATTGTCCACACTGTTGCGATGCATTAATCATCTCCCCGCCACCTCTCCGCCTCAGCGCCTCCTCCGTTACTTCTTCCAAATTATAAGGACCCACCACTGATTGTGCTGTGTGGTTCTCCGAGTCCAACATAGGTGTAAGGGCCTCAGCACCATTGTATTTTAATGGCCGCGCGGCTGCAGCATCTGCCGTTGTCGGCTGATCAAAGATCTCCCCCGAAACCAATAGCGGTTTGATCTTAGGAGCCCCCAGCGCCCATGTATGAGCCACTGACCGGGCCCCTGACTGCTTATTAATGTCCCCAAATCGGCCGTAGAGAGGCGACTCACCAGTACCGCTTATCGGGGAGAGAGGGGAATTCCCGCCGCCATTTCTCCCATGCCGCACGGCCGCGGCTTTCACCACGGTCTCCCCGCCTTGATCTTTCAAAGCGGGGGTTACTTCCAGTGCCGAGGACCTCACCGCCGACGTCGCCGTAAGTCCGCGTGAGTATCCTGATACAGAAGATCCCTCGGAGGGCGGCGCTGATCCCAGCAGCGATGACGCAGCATTTCCACCGTCGCTCCTTCTCTGCTGCCGCGCGGCTTCAACCATCACCGCGGTTACCCCGCTTTGATCTTGTGAAGCGGGGACCGCTCCAGCTGTCGAGGATTGTGCTGCCATAGTCTCCACACGTTCATTTTGGCTTCCAGATGAAGAGGATCTATCTGAAGCTGTCCCAACATGTTCCATCTGCGATGCTGCAAAGACTCCACCGCCGCTTCTTCTCTGCCACCGGGAAGCTCCAACATTCTGCACGGTCTGCCGAACTCCTCCTAAAACAGCGTCAGCCAGTGTCGGGGTCTCTCTGCATCCAAAGGAGTTCACTGTTGAGATCTGATCTACTCTCTGGGTCTCACAGGCTCCTTGTTTTCTCCTCCCGCTGCGTTGATCACTCACATGGCTAGGTTGTTTACATCCAGCGTGGAGGCTTGGGCCCGATAGGCTCCCCAGGATTCTTGGACCTGTTGGACGGTCTCTTCTTACAGGAACCATTCTTTTTTTCTTGCTGCACCTCTTAGGCATCTTCTTATAATCGATTACTTCCAAAAGACCTCCGCAATCTTCACACGAATCACCGGCCTCCTTTCCAGCCTCTCTCTTTCTCCCCGATGCCGCTCCTGAAGTCCCCGTCGAGTTGTTACCGCTCCTCACCTCTTCCGACCCTTTGAGTATGCTGTCGTCGCCGATTATTCCTTCTTGTTCCTTCAGTTAAATAAGTCCGTGATGTCAGCGTCGGCTCCTTTCATCTGGCGCCGTTCACCTTCCACCGGATTTCCCGTCCTCTTCTCTTCCGCTGTTTACCGGTCCTTTTAGAAACTTGTTTGGGAATTTCTTTAAGACAGAAGCTGCTGTCAATCAACAGCCACAATTCCAACCGCGGCTCCTATCGCCACCAAATCCTCTTATGTTCAAAGTCTCGGAGTCTTTGCTGTTCCTCGAAGATCCGGCAAAGCGTGACAGAAGATTCAACTCCAAATGCAGCGTATTCCAAGCACAGTCAACAACGGGTTATCCACAAAAGATGGCCGCTGCTAATCCACTACCACGGCTCCTCACCGTTACTGAAGATCTCCAGCAGCCTCCGGACAACAATCCTCCGTCCTGCAATTGTATTTCCAGACCAGCTAATAGGGATGAAAAGTAGGAGACAGCCTCCAGCCACAGTCCACAGCGCACTCAGAGCCTCTTACCATAAATTAGGGAGAGAAGAAATCCATTGCCAATCAACAGCCGCCGCTTCCCGCCGCTAGCGTGTTAATACAATTAGCGTGTTAATCCAATTAGCGTGTTAATCCAATAAGCTCCAATTTAGGCTTTATCTTCCAACTCCTCAGATCTTGTTAGTTCAGCTGTCAAAAGGACATCCAATCCTCCAAGCCCTGTGGATTATGAAAAGGGACCAGGCCTCACCATTGTTTCCAGCCGCGGAGTGTAAAACGCTGAGTCATGCAGCAAGCAGGAGGCCCCGGCTTACCCGACGCTGAAGGCCGGTTTCATACACTCTTCCAATTTGATGAAATCAGGCTTAAGAGATGTCTACTTAATCCCCAGACAATGAAGAATCCTTAGGGAAAGCTTTTAGGATGTTGAAGTTCTTAGAAAGTTGCTTTTTTTAGTCGCTTTTGCAGAAGGCTGCAGGAGCTCTAAGCCAGACGTCTTACTCCATCTAGCTCAAGACCACGCCCCCCCAAACTCATGCTTTTAGAGACTTGTTTGGGCTCATGAGATGAGTAGAAAAACATCAAAAATTTCAGTCCTGCATGATTCTACCAAGACATGTGTGTTCATTGAAACGGCTGGTTTTTGATAGTTTGGGCCCTATTGAATAATGAATGTTTTGAATTTTCTCCAAAAGTAAAGTAGTTGCAAACTCATCCTTTTAGAAACTTGTTTGGGCTGTTGAGAGGAGTAAAAAACCATCAAAAATTTCAATCCTGCATGATTCTACCAAGAAATGTGATTCTTCATTCAAAACGCTGGTTTTTGCTATTGGGCTCTATTAAATAATGAATGTTTTGAATTTTCTCCAAAAGTAAAGTAGTTGCAAACTCATGCTTTTAGAGACTTGTTTGGGCTCATGAGAGGAGTAGAAAAACATCAAAAATTTCAGTCGTGCATGATTCTACCAAGAAATGTGTGTTCATTGAAACCGCTGGTTTTTGATAGTTTGGGCCCTATTGAATAATGAATGTTTTGAATTTTCTCCAAAAGTAAAGTAGTTGCAAACTCATCCTTTTAGAAACTTGTTTGGGCTGTTGAGAGGAGTAAAAAACCATAAAAAATTTCAATCCTGCATGATTCTACCAAGAAATGTGATTCTTCATTCAAAACGCTGGTTTTTGCTATTGGGCTCTATTGAATAATGAATGTTTTGAATTTTCTCCAAAAGTAAAGTAGTTGCAAACTCATGCTTTTAGAGACTTGTTTGGGCTCATGAGAGGAGTAGAAAAACATCAAAAATTTCAGTCCTGCTTGATTCTACCAAGAAATGTGTGTTCATTCAAACCGCTGGTTTTTGATAGTTTGGGCCCTATTGAATAATGAATGTTTTGAATTTTCTCCAAAAGTAAAGTAGTTGCAAACTCATCCTTTTAGAAACTTGTTTGGGCTGTTGAGAGGAGTAAAAAACCATCAAAAATTTCAATCCTGCATGATTCTACCAAGAAATGTGATTCTTCATTCAAAACGCTGGTTTTTGCTATTGGGCTCTATTGAATAATGAATGTTTTGAATTTTCTCCAAAAGTAAAGTAGTTGCAAACTCATGCTTTTAGAGACTTGTTTGGGCTCATGAGAGGAGTAGAAAAACATCAAAAATTTCAGTCCTGCATGATTCTACCAAGAAATGTGTGTTCATTCAAACCGCTGGTTTTTGATAGTTTGGGCCCTATTGAATAATGAATGTTTTGAATTTTCTCCAAAAGTAAAGTAGTTGCAAACTCATCCTTTTAGAAACTTGTTTGGGCTGTTGAGAGGAGTAAAAAACCATCAAAAATTTCAATCCTGCATGATTCTACCAAGAAATGTGATTCTTCATTCAAAACGCTCGTTTTTGCTATTGGGCTCTATTGAATAATGAATGTTTTGAATTTTCTCCAAAAGTAAAGTAGTTGCAAACTCATGCTTTTAGAGACTTGTTTGGGCTCATGAGAGGAGTAGAAAAACATCAAAAATTTCAGTCCTGCATGATTCTACCAAGAAATGTGTGTTCATTGAAACCGCTGGTTTTTGATAGTTTGGCCCTATTGAATAATGAATGTTTTGAATTTTCTCCAAAAGTAAAGTAGTTGCAAACTCATCCTTTTAGAAACTTGTTTGGGCTGTTGAGAGGAGTAAAAAAACATAAAAAATTTCAATCCTGCATGATTCTACCAAGAAATGTGATTCTTCATTCAAAACGCTGGTTTTTGCTATTGGGCTCTATTGAATAATGAATGTTTTGAATTTTCTCCAAAAGTAAAGTAGTTGCAAACTCATGCTTTTAGAGACTTGTTTGGGCTCATGAGAGGAGTAGAAAAACATCAAAAATTTCAGTCCTGCATGATTCTACCAAGAAATGTGTGTTCATTGAAACCGCTGGTTTTTGATAGTTTGGGCCCTATTGAATAATGAATGTTTTGAATTTTCTCCAAAAGTAAAGTAGTTGCAAACTCATCCTTTTAGAAACTTGTTTGGGCTGTTGAGAGGATTAAAAAACCATCAAAAATTTCAATCCTGCATGATTCTACCAAGAAATGTGATTCTTCATTCAAAACGCTGGTTTTTGCTATTGGGCTCTATTGAATAATGAATGTTTTGAATTTTCTCCAAAAGTAAAGTAGTTGCAAACTCATGCTTTTAGAGACTTGTTTGGGCTCATGAGAGGAGTAGAAAAACATCAAAAATTTCAGTCCTGCATGATTCTACCAAGAAATGTGTGTTCATTGAAACCGCTGGTTTTTGATAGTTTGGGCCCTATTGAATAATGAATGTTTTGAATTTTCTCCAAAAGTAAAGTAGTTGCAAACTCATCCTTTTAGAAACTTGTTTGGGCTGTTGAGAGGAGTAAAAAACCATCAAAAATTTCAATCCTGCATGATTCTACCAAGAAATGTGATTCTTCATTCAAAACGCTGGTTTTTGCTATTGGGCTCTATTGAATAATGAATGTTTTGAATTTTCTCCAAAAGTAAAGTAGTTGCAAACTCATGCTTTTAGAGACTTGTTTGGGCTCATGAGAGGAGTAGAAAAACATCAAAAATTTCAGTCCTGCATGATTCTACCAAGAAATGTGTGTTCATTGAAACCGCTGGTTTTTGATAGTTTGGGCCCTATTGAATAATGAATGTTTTGAATTTTCTCCAAAAGTAAAGTAGTTGCAAACTCATCCTTTTAGAAACTTGTTTGGGCTGTTGAGAGGAGTAAAAAAACATCAAAAATTTCAATCCTGCATGGTTCTACCAAGAAATGTGTTTCTTCATTCAAAATGCTGGTTTTTGCTATTGGGCTCTATTGAATAATGAATGTTTTGAATTTTCTCCAAAAGTAAAGTAGTTGCAAACTCATGCTTTTAGAGACTTGTTTGGGCTCATGAGAGGAGTAGAAAAACATCAAAAATTTCAGTCCTGCATGATTCTACCAAGACATGTGTGTTCATTGAAACCGCTGGTTTTTGATAGTTTGGGCCCTATTGAATGATGAATGTTTTGAATTTTCTCCAAAAGTAAAGTAGTTGCAAACTCATGCTTTTAGAGACTTGTTTGGGCTCATGAGAGGAGTAGAAAAACATCAAAAATTTCAGTCCTGCATGATTCTACCAAGAAATGTGTGTTCATTGAAACCACTGGTTTTTGATAGTTTGGGCCCTATTGAATAATGAATGTTTTGAATTTTCTCCAAAAGTAAAGTAGTTGCAAACTCATCCTTTTAGAAACTTGTTTGGGCTGTTGAGAGGAGTAAAAAACCATCAAAAATTTCAATCCTGCATGACTCTACCAAGGAATGTGATTATTCATTCAAAACGCTGGTTTTTGCTATTGGGCTCTATTGAATAATGAATGTTTTGAATTTTCTCCAAAAGTAAAGTAGTTGCAAACTCATGCTTTTAGAGACTTGTTTGGGCTCATGAGATGAGTAGAAAAACATCAAAAATTTCAGTCCTGCATGATTCTACCAAGACATGTGTGTTCATTGAAACGGATGGTTTTTGATAGTTTGGGCCCTATTGAATAATGAATGTTTTGAATTTTCTCCAAAAGTAAAGTAGTTGCAAACTCATCCTTTTAGAAACTTGTTTGGGCTGTTGAGAGGAGTAAAAAACCATCAAAAATTTCAATCCTGCATGATTCTACCAAGAAATGTGATTCTTCATTCAAAACGCTGGTTTTTGCTATTGGGCTCTATTGAATAATGAATGTTTTGAATTTTCTCCAAAAGTAAAGTAGTTGCAAACTCATGCTTTTAGAGACTTGTTTGGGCTCATGAGAGGAGTAGAAAAACATCAAAAATTTCAGTCCTGCATGATTCTACCAAGAAATGTGTGTTCATTGAAACCGCTGGTTTTTGATAGTTTGGGCCCTATTGAATAATGAATGTTTTGAATTTTCTCCAAAAGTAAAGTAGTTGCAAACTCATCCTTTTAGAAACTTGTTTGGGCTGTTGAGAGGAGTAAAAAACCATCAAAAATTTCAATCCTGCATGATTCTACCAAGAAATGTGATTCTTCATTCAAAACGCTGGTTTTTGCTATTGGGCTCTATTGAATAATGAATGTTTTGAATTTTCTCCAAAAGTAAAGTAGTTGCAAACTCATGCTTTTAGAGACTTGTTTGGGCTCATGAGAGGAGTAGAAAAACATCAAAAATTTCAGTCCTGCATGATTCTACCAAGAAATGTGTGTTCATTCAAACCGCTGGTTTTTGATAGTTTGGGCCCTATTGAATAATGAATGTTTTGAATTTTCTCCAAAAGTAAAGTAGTTGCAAACTCATCCTTTTAGAAACTTGTTTGGGCTGTTGAGAGGAGAAAAAAACCATCAAAAATTTCAATCCTGCATGATTCTACCAAGAAATGTGATTCTTCATTCAAAACGCTGGTTTTTGCTATTGGGCTCTATTGAATAATGAATGTTTTGAATTTTCTCCAAAAGTAAAGTAGTTGCAAACTCATGCTTTTAGAGACTTGTTTGGGCTCATGAGAGGAGTAGAAAAACATCAAAAATTTCAGTCCTGCATGATTCTACCAAGAAATGTGTGTTCATTGAAACCGCTGGTTTTTCATAGTTTGGGCCCTATTGAATAATGAATGTTTTGAATTTTCTCCAAAAGTAAAGTAGTTGCAAACTCATGCTTTTAGAGACTTGTTTGGGCTCATGAGATGAGTAGAAAAACATCAAAAATTTCAGTCCTGCATGATTCTACCAAGACATGTGTGTTCATTGAAACTGCTGGTTTTTGATAGTTTGGGCCCTATTGAATAATGAATGTTTTGAATTTTCTCCAAAAGTAAAGTAGTTGCAAACTCATCCTTTTAGAAACTTGTTTGGGCTGTTGAGAGGAGTAAAAAACCATCAAAAATTTCAATCCTGCATGATTCTACCAAGAAATGTGATTCTTCATTCAAAACGCTGGTTTTTGCTATTGGGCTCTATTGAATAATGAATGTTTTGAATTTTCTCCAAAAGTAAAGTAGTTGCAAACTCATGCTTTTAGAGACTTGTTTGGGCTCATGAGAGGAGTAGAAAAACATCAAAAATTTCAGTCCTGCATGATTCTACCAAGAAATGTGTGTTCATTGAAACCGCTGGTTTTTGATAGTTTGGGCCCTATTGAATAATGAATGTTTTGAATTTTCTCCAAAAGTAAAGTAGTTGCAAACTCATCCTTTTAGAAACTTATTTGGGCTGTTGAGAGGAGTAAAAAACATCAAAAATTTCAATCCTGCATGATTTTACCAAGAAATGTGATTCTTCATTCAAAACCTGATTTTTGCTATTGGCTCTATTGAATAGTGAATGTTTTGAATTTTCTCCAAAAGTAAAGTAGTTGCAAACTCATGCTTTTAGAGACTTGTTTGGGCTCATGAGAGGAGTAGAAAAACATCAAAAATTTCAGTCCTGCATGATTCTACCAAGAAATGTGTTAATTCAAACCGTTGGTTTTTGATAGTTTGGGCCCTATTGAATAATGAATGTTTTGAATTTTCTCCAAAAGTAAAGTAGTTGCAAACTCATCCTTTTAGAAACTTGTTTGGGCTGTTGAGAGGAGTAAAAAACCATCAAAAATTTCAATCCTGCATGATTCTACCAAGAAATGTGATTCTTCATTCAAAACGCTGGTTTTTGCTATTGGGCTCTATTGAATAATGAATGTTTTGAATTTTCTCCAAAAGTAAAGTAGTTGCAAACTCATGCTTTTAGAGACTTGTTTGGGCTCATGAGATGAGTAGAAAAACATCAAAAATTTCAGTCCTGCATGATTCTACCAAGACATGTGTGTTCATTGAAACGGCTGGTTTTTGATAGTTTGGGCCCTATTGAATAATGAATGTTTTGAATTTTCTCCAAAAGTAAAGTAGTTGCAAACTCATCCTTTTAGAAACTTGTTTGGGCTGTTGAGAGGAGTAAAAAACCATCAAAAATTTCAATCCTGCATGATTCTACCAAGAAATGTGATTCTTCATTCAAAACGCTGGTTTTTGCTATTGGGCTCTATTGAATTATGAATGTTTTGAATTTTCTCCAAAAGTAAAGTAGTTGCAAACTCATGCTTTTAGAGACTTGTTTGGGCTCATGAGAGGAGTAGAAAAACATCAAAAATTTCAGTCCTGCATGATTCTACCAAGAAATGTGTGTTCATTCAAACCGCTGGTTTTTGATAGTTTGGGCCCAATTGAATAATGAATGTTTTGAATTTTCTCCAAAAGTAAAGTAGTTGCAAACTCATGCTTTTAGAGACTTGTTTGGGCTCATGAGATGAGTAGAAAAACATCAAAAATTTCAGTCCTGCATGATTCTACCAAGACATGTGTGTTCATTGAAACGGATGGTTTTTGATAGTTTGGGCCCTATTGAATAATGAATGTTTTGAATTTTCTCCAAAAGTAAAGTAGTTGCAAACTCATCCTTTTAGAAACTTGTTTGGGCTGTTGAGAGGAGTAAAAAACCATCAAAAATTTCAATCCTGCATGATTCTACCAAGAAATGTGATTCTTCATTCAAAACGCTGTTTTTTGCTATTGGGCTCTATTGAATAATGAATGTTTTGAATTTTCTCCAAAAGTAATGTAGTTGCAAACTCATGCTTTTAGAGACTTGTTTGGGCTCATGAGAGGAGTAGAAAAACATCAAAAATTTCAGTCCTGCATGATTCTACCAAGAAATGTGTGTTCATTGAAACCGCTGGTTTTTGATAGTTTGGGCCCTATTGAATAATGAATGTTTTGAATTTTCTCCAAAAGTAAAGTAGTTGCAAACTCATGCTTTTAGAGACTTGTTTGGGCTCATGAGAGGAGTAGAAAAACATGAAAAATTTCAGTCCTGCATGATTCTACCAAGAAATGTGTGTTCATTCAAACCGCTGGTTTTTGATAGTTTGGGCCCTATTGAATAATGAATGTTTTGAATTTTCTCCAAAAGTAAAGTAGTTGCAAACTCATCCTTTTAGAAACTTGTTTGGGCTGTTGAGAGGAGTAAAAAACCATCAAAAATTTCAATCCTGCATGATTTTACCAAGAAATGTGATTCTTCATTCAAAACCTGATTTTTGCTATTGGGCTCTATTGAATAGTGAATGTTTTGAATTTTCTCCAAAAGTAAAGTAGTTGCAAACTCATGCTTTTAGAGACTTGTTTGGGCTCATGAGAGGAGTAGAAAAACATCAAAAATTTCAGTCCTGCATGATTCTACCAAGAAATGTGTTAATTCAAACCGCTGGTTTTTGATAGTTTGGGCCCTATTGAATAATGAATGTTTTGAATTTTCTCCAAAAGTAAAGTAGTTGCAAACTCATCCTTTTAGAAACTTGTTTGGGCTGTTGAGAGGAGTAAAAAACCATCAAAAATTTCAATCCTGCATGATTCTACCAAGAAATGTGATTCTTCATTCAAAACGCTGGTTTTTGCTATTGGGCTCTATTGAATAATGAATGTTTTGAATTTTCTCCAAAAGTAAAGTAGTTGCAAACTCATGCTTTTAGAGACTTGTTTGGGCTCATGAGATGAGTAGAAAAACATCAAAAATTTCAGTCCTGCATGATTCTACCAAGACATGTGTGTTCATTGAAACGGCTGGTTTTTGATAGTTTGGGCCCTATTGAATAATGAATGTTTTGAATTTTCTCCAAAAGTAAAGTAGTTGCAAACTCATCCTTTTAGAAACTTGTTTGGGCTGTTGAGAGGAGTAAAAAACCATCAAAAATTTCAATCCTGCATGATTCTACCAAGAAATGTGATTCTTCCTTCAAAACGCTGGTTTTTGCTATTGGGCTCTATTGAATAATGAATGTTTTGAATTTTCTCCAAAAGTAAAGTAGTTGCAAACTCATGCTTTTAGAGACTTGTTTGGGCTTATGAGAGGAGTAGAAAAACATCAAAAATTTCAGTCCTGCATGATTCTACCAAGAAATGTGTGTCATTCAAACTGCTGGTTTTTGATAGTTTGGGCCCTATTGAATAATGAATGTTTTGAATTTTCTCCAAAAGTAAAGTAGTTGCAAACTCATGCTTTTAGAGACTTGTTTGGGCTCATGAGAGGAGTAGAAAAACATCAAAAATTTCAGTCCTGCATGATTCTACCAAGAAATGTGTGTTCATTGAAACCGCTGGTTTTTGATAGTTTGGGCCCTATTGAATAATGAATGTTTTGAATTTTCTCCAAAAGTAAAGTAGTTGCAAACTCATCCTTTTAGAAACTTGTTTGGGCTGTTGAGAGGAGAAAAAAACCATCAAAAATTTCAATCCTGCATGATTCTACCAAGAAATGTGATTCTTCATTCAAAACGCTGGTTTTTGCTATTGGGCTCTATTGAATAATGAATGTTTTGAATTTTCTCCAAAAGTAAAGTAGTTGCAAACTCATGCTTTTAGAGACTTGTTCGGGCTCATGAGAGGAGTAGAAAAACATCAAAAATTTCAGTCCTGCATGATTCTACCAAGAAATGTGTGTTCATTGAAACTGCTGGTTTTTGATAGTTTGGGCCCTATTGAATAATGAATGTTTTGAATTTTCTCCAAAAGTAAAGTAGTTGCAAACTCATCCTTTTAGAAACTTGTTTGGGCTGTTGAGAGGAGTAAAAAACCATCAAAAATTTCAATCCTGCATGATTCTACCAAGAAATGTGATTCTTCATTCAAAACGCTGGTTTTTGCTATTGGGCTCTATTGAATAATGAATGTTTTGAATTTTCTCCAAAAGTAAAGTAGTTGCAAACTCATGCTTTTAGAGACTTGTTTGGGCTCATGAGAGGAGTAGAAAAACATCAAAAATTTCAGTCCTGCATGATTCTACCAAGAAATGTGTGTTCATTGAAACCGCTGGTTTTTGATAGTTTGGGCCCTATTGAATAATGAATGTTTTGAATTTTCTCCAAAAGTAAAGTAGTTGCAAACTCATCCTTTTAGAAACTTGTTTGGGCTGTTGAGAGGAGAAAAAAACCATCAAAAATTTCAATCCTGCATGATTCTACCAAGAAATGTGATTCTTCATTCAAAACGCTGGTTTTTGCTATTGGGCTCTATTGAATAATGAATGTTTTGAATTTTCTCCAAAAGTAAAGTAGTTGCAAACTCATGCTTTTAGAGACTTGTTTGGGCTCATGAGAGGAGTAGAAAAACATCAAAAATTTCAGTCCTGCATGATTCTACCAAGAAATGTGTGTTCATTGAAACCGCTGGTTTTTGATAGTTTGGGCCCTATTGAATAATGAATGTTTTGAATTTCCTCCAAAAGTAAAGTAGTTGCAAACTCATCCTTTTAGAAACTTGTTTGGGCTGTTGAGAGGAGTAAAAAACCATCAAAAATTTCAATCCTGCATGATTCTACCAAGAAATGTGATTCTTCATTCAAAACGCTGGTTTTTGCTATTGGGCTCTATTGAATAATGAATGTTTTGAATTTTCTCCAAAAGTAAAGTAGTTGCAAACTCATGCTTTTAGAGACTTGTTTGGGCTCATGAGAGGAGTAGAAAAACATCAAAAATTTCAGTCCTGCATGATTCTACCAAGAAATGTGTGTTCATTCAAACCGCTGGTTTTTGATAGTTTGGGCCCTATTGAATAATGAATGTTTTGAATTTTCTCCAAAAGTAAAGTAGTTGCAAACTCATGCTTTTAGAGACTTGTTTGGGCTCATGAGATGAGTAGAAAAACATCAAAAATTTCAGTCCTGCATGATTCTACCAAGACATGTGTGTTCATTGAAACTGCTGGTTTTTGATAGTTTGGGCCCTATTGAATAATGAATGTTTTGAATTTTCTCCAAAAGTAAAGTAGTTGCAAACTCATCCTTTTAGAAACTTGTTTGGGCTGTTGAGAGGAGTAAAAAACCATCAAAAATTTCAATCCTGCATGATTCTACCAAGAAATGTGATTCTTCATTCAAAACGCTGGTTTTTGCTATTGGGCTCTATTGAATAATGAATGTTTTGAATTTTCTCCAAAAGTAAAGTAGTTGCAAACTCATGCTTTTAGAGACTTGTTTGGGCTCATGAGAGGAGTAGAAAAACATCAAAAATTTCAGTCCTGCATGATTCTACCAAGAAATGTGTGTTCATTGAAACCGCTGGTTTTTGATAGTTTGGGCCCTATTGAATAATGAATGTTTTGAATTTCCTCCAAAAGTAAAGTAGTTGCAAACTCATCCTTTTAGAAACTTGTTTGGGCTGTTGAGAGGAGTAAAAAACCATCAAAAATTTCAATCCTGCATGATTCTACCAAGAAATGTGATTCTTCATTCAAAACGCTGGTTTTTGCTATTGGGCTCTATTGAATAATGAATGTTTTGAATTTTCTCCAAAAGTAAAGTAGTTGCAAACTCATGCTTTTAGAGACTTGTTTGGGCTCATGAGAGGAGTAGAAAAACATCAAAAATTTCAGTCCTGCATGATTCTACCAAGAAATGTGTGTTCATTCAAACCGCTGGTTTTTGATAGTTTGGGCCCTATTGAATAATGAATGTTTTGAATTTTCTCCAAAAGTAAAGTAGTTGCAAACTCATGCTTTTAGAGACTTGTTTGGGCTCATGAGATGAGTAGAAAAACATCAAAAATTTCAGTCCTGCATGATTCTACCAAGACATGTGTGTTCATTGAAACGGATGGTTTTTGATAGTTTGGGCCCTATTGAATAATGAATGTTTTGAATTTTCTCCAATAGTAAAGTAGTTGCAAACTCATCCTTTTAGAAACTTGTTTGGGCTGTTGAGAGGAGTAAAAAACCATCAAAAATTTCAATCCTGCATGATTCTACCAAGAAATGTGATTCTTCATTCAAAACACTGGTTTTTGCTATTGGGCTCTATTGAATAATGAATGTTTTGAATTTTCTCCAAAAGTAAAGTAGTTGCAAACTCATGCTTTTAGAGACTTGTTTGGGCTCATGAGAGGAGTAGAAAAACATCAAAAATTTCAGTCCTGCATGATTCTACCAAGAAATGTGTGTTCATTCAAACTGCTGGTTTTTGATAGTTTGGGCCCTATTGAATAATGAATGTTTTGAATTTTCTCCAAAAGTAAAGTAGTTGCAAACTCATGCTTTTAGAGACTTGTTTGGGCTCATGAGAGGAGTAGAAAAACATCAAAAATTTCAGTCCTGCATGATTCTACCAAGAAATGTGTGTTCATTGAAACCGCTGGTTTTTGATAGTTTGGGCCCTATTGAATAATGAATGTTTTGAATTTTCTCCAAAAGTAAAGTAGTTGCAAACTCATCCTTTTAGAAACTTGTTTGGGCTCATGAGAGGAGTAAAAAACCATCAAAAATTTCAATCCTGCATGATTCTACCAAGAAATGTGATTCTTCATTCAAAACGCTGGTTTTTGCTATTGGGCTCTATTGAATAATGAATGTTTTGAATTTTCTCCAAAAGTAAAGTAGTTGCAAACTCATGCTTTTAGAGACTTGTTTGGGCTCATGAGAGGAGTAGAAAAACATCAAAAATTTCAGTCCTGCATGATTCTACCAAGAAATGTGTGTTCATTGAAACTGCTGGTTTTTGATAGTTTGGGCCCTATTGAATAATGAATGTTTTGAATTTTCTCCAAAAGTAAAGTAGTTGCAAACTCATCCTTTTAGAAACTTGTTTGGGCTGTTGAGAGGAGAAAAAAACCATCAAAAATTTCAATCCTGCATGATTCTACCAAGAAATGTGATTCTTCATTCAAAACGCTGGTTTTTGCTATTGGGCTCTATTGAATAATGAATGTTTTGAATTTTCTCCAAAAGTAAAGTAGTTGCAAACTCATGCTTTTAGAGACTTGTTTGGGCTCATGAGTGGAGTAGAAAAACATCAAAAATTTCAGTCCTGCATGATTCTACCAAGAAATGTGTGTTCATTGAAACCGCTGGTTTTTGATAGTTTGGGCCCTATTGAATAATGAATGTTTTGAATTTCCTCCAAAAGTAAAGTAGTTGCAAACTCATCCTTTTAGAAACTTGTTTGGGCTGTTGAGAGGAGAAAAAAACCATCAAAAATTTCAATCCTGCATGATTCTACCAAGAAATGTGATTCTTCATTCAAAACGCTGGTTTTTGCTATTGGGCTCTATTGAATAATGAATGTTTTGAATTTTCTCCAAAAGTAAAGTAGTTGCAAACTCATGCTTTTAGAGACTTGTTTGGGCTCATGAGAGGAGTAGAAAAACATCAAAAATTTCAGTCCTGCATGATTCTACCAAGAAATGTGTGTTCATTGAAACCGCTGGTTTTTGATAGTTTGGGCCCTATTGAATAATGAATGTTTTGAATTTTCTCCAAAAGTAAAGTAGTTGCAAACTCATCCTTTTAGAAACTTGTTTGGGCTGTTGAGAGGAGTAAAAAACCATCAAAAATTTCAATCCTGCATGATTTTACCAAGAAATGTGATTCTTCATTCAAAACCTGATTTTTGCTATTGGGCTCTATTGAATAGTGAATGTTTTGAATTTTCTCAAAAAGTAAAGTAGTTGCAAACTCATGCTTTTAGAGACTTGTTTGGGCTCATGAGAGGAGTAGAAAAACATCAAAAATTTCAGTCCTGCATGATTCTACCAAGACATGTGTGTTCATTGAAACGGATGGTTTTTGATAGTTTGGGCCCTATTGAATAATGAATGTTTTGAATTTTCTCCAATAGTAAAGTAGTTGCAAACTCATCCTTTTAGAAACTTGTTTGGGCTGTTGAGAGGAGTAAAAAACCATCAAAAATTTCAATCCTGCATGATTCTACCAAGAAATGTGATTCTTCATTCAAAACGCTGGTTTTTGCTATTGGGCTCTATTGAATAATGAATGCTTTGAATTTTCTCCAAAAGTAAAGTAGTTGCAAACTCATGCTTTTAGAGACTTGTTTGGGCTCATGAGAGGAGTAGAAAAACATCAAAAATTTCAGTCCTGCATGATTCTACCAAGAAATGTGTGTTCATTCAAACCGCTGGTTTTTGATAGTTTGGGCCCTATTGAATAATGAATGTTTTGAATTTTCTCCAAAAGTAAAGTAGTTGCAAACTCATCCTTTTAGAAACTTGTTTGGGCTGTTGAGAGGAGAAAAAAACCATCAAAAATTTCAATCCTGCATGATTCTACCAAGAAATGTGATTCTTCATTCAAAACGCTGGTTTTTGCTATTGGGCTCTATTGAATAATGAATGTTTTGAATTTTCTCCAAAAGTAAAGTAGTTGCAAACTCATGCTTTTAGAGACTTGTTTGGGCTCATGAGAGGAGTAGAAAAACATCAAAAATTTCAGTCCTGCATGATTCTACCAAGAAATGTGTGTTCATTGAAACCGCTGGTTTTTGATAGTTTGGGCCCTATTGAATAATGAATGTTTTGAATTTCCTCCAAAAGTAAAGTAGTTGCAAACTCATCCTTTTAGAAACTTGTTTGGGCTGTTGAGAGGAGAAAAAAACCATCAAAAATTTCAATCCTGCATGATTCTACCAAGAAATGTGATTCTTCATTCAAAACGCTGGTTTTTGCTATTGGGCTCTATTGAATAATGAATGTTTTGAATTTTCTCCAAAAGTAAAGTAGTTGCAAACTCATGCTTTTAGAGACTTGTTTGGGCTCATGAGAGGAGTAGAAAAACATCAAAAATTTCAGTCCTGCATGATTCTACCAAGAAATGTGTGTTCATTGAAACCGCTGGTTTTTGATAGTTTGGGCCCTATTGAATAATGAATGTTTTGAATTTTCTCCAAAAGTAAAGTAGTTGCAAACTCATCCTTTTAGAAACTTGTTTGGGCTGTTGAGAGGAGTAAAAAACCATCAAAAATTTCAATCCTGCATGATTTTACCAAGAAATGTGATTCTTCATTCAAAACCTGATTTTTGCTATTGGGCTCTATTGAATAGTGAATGTTTTGAATTTTCTCCAAAAGTAAAGTAGTTGCAAACTCATGCTTTTAGAGACTTGTTTGGGCTCATGAGAGGAGTAGAAAAACATCAAAAATTTCAGTCCTGCATGATTCTACCAAGAAATGTGTGTTCATTGAAACCGCTGGTTTTTGATAGTTTGGGCCCTATTGAATAATGAATGTTTTGAATTTTCTCCAAAAGTAAAGTAGTTGCAAACTCATCCTTTTAGAAACTTGTTTGGGCTGTTGAGAGGAGTAAAAAACCATCAAAAATTTCAATCCTGCATGATTCTACCAAGAAATGTGATTCTTCATTCAAAACGCTGGTTTTTGCTATTGGGCTCTATTGAATAATGAATGTTTTGAATTTTCTCCAAAAGTAAAGTAGTTGCAAACTCATGCTTTTAGAGACTTGTTTGGGCTCATGAGATGAGTAGAAAAACATCAAAAATTTCAGTCCTGCATGATTCTACCAAGACATGTGTGTTCATTGAAACCGCTGGTTTTTGATAGTTTGGGCCCTATTGAATAATGAATGTTTTGAATTTTCTCCAAAAGTAAAGTAGTTGCAAACTCATCCTTTTAGAAACTTGTTTGGGCTGTTGAGAGGAGTAAAAAATCATCAAAAATTTCAATCCTGCATGATTCTACCAAGAAATGTGATTCTTCATTCAAAACGCTGGTTTTTGCTATTGGGCTCTATTGAATAATGAATGTTTTGAATTTTCTCCAAAAGTAAAGTAGTTGCAAACTCATGCTTTTAGAGACTTGTTTGGGCTCATGAGAGGAGTAGAAAAACATCAAAAATTTCAGTCCTGCATGATTCTACCAAGAAATGTGTGTTCATTCAAACCGCTGGTTTTTGATAGTTTGGGCCCTATTGAATAATGAATGTTTTGAATTTTCTCCAAAAGTAAAGTAGTTGCAAACTCATGCTTTTAGAGACTTGTTTGGGCTCATGAGATGAGTAGAAAAACATCAAAAATTTCAGTCCTGCATGATTCTACCAAGACATGTGTGTTCATTGAAACGGATGGTTTTTGATAGTTTGGGCCCTATTGAATAATGAATGTTTTGAATTTTCTCCAATAGTAAAGTAGTTGCAAACTCATCCTTTTAGAAACTTGTTTGGGCTGTTGAGAGGAGTAAAAAACCATCAAAAATTTCAATCCTGCATGATTCTACCAAGAAATGTGATTCTTCATTCAAAACACTGGTTTTTGCTATTGGGCTCTATTGAATAATGAATGTTTTGAATTTTCTCTAAAAGTAAAGTAGTTGCAAACTCATGCTTTTAGAGACTTGTTTGGGCTCATGAGAGGAGTAGAAAAACATCAAAAATTTCAGTCCTGCATGATTCTACCAAGAAATGTGTGTTCATTCAAACTGCTGGTTTTTGATAGTTTGGGCCCTATTGAATAATGAATGTTTTGAATTTTCTCCAAAAGTAAAGTAGTTGCAAACTCATGCTTTTAGAGACTTGTTTGGGCTCATGAGAGGAGTAGAAAAACATCAAAAATTTCAGTCCTGCATGATTCTACCAAGAAATGTGTGTTCATTGAAACCGCTGGTTTTTGATAGTTTGGGCCCTATTGAATAATGAATGTTTTGAATTTTCTCCAAAAGTAAAGTAGTTGCAAACTCATCCTTTTAGAAACTTGTTTGGGCTGTTGAGAGGAGTAAAAAACCATCAAAAATTTCAATCCTGCATGATTCTACCAAGAAATGTGATTCTTCATTCAAAACGCTGGTTTTTGCTATTGGGCTCTATTGAATAATGAATGTTTTGAATTTTCTCCAAAAGTAAAGTAGTTGCAAACTCATGCTTTTAGAGACTTGTTTGGGCTCATGAGAGGAGTAGAAAAACATCAAAAATTTCAGTCCTGCATGATTCTACCAAGAAATGTGTGTTCATTGAAACCGCTGGTTTTTGATAGTTTGGGCCCTATTGAATAATGAATGTTTTGAATTTTCTCCAAAAGTAAAGTAGTTGCAAACTCATCCTTTTAGAAACTTGTTTGGGCTGTTGAGAGGAGTAAAAAACCATCAAAAATTTCAATCCTGCATGATTCTACCAAGAAATGTGATTCTTCATTCAAAACGCTGGTTTTTGCTATTGGGCTCTATTGAATAATGAATGTTTTGAATTTTCTCCAAAAGTAAAGTAGTTGCAAACTCATGCTTTTAGAGACTTGTTTGGGCTCATGAGAGGAGTAGAAAAACATCAAAAATTTCAGTCCTGCATGATTCTACCAAGAAATGTGTGTTCATTCAAACCGCTGGTTTTTGATAGTTTGGGCCCTATTGAATAATGAATGTTTTGAATTTTCTCCAAAAGTAAAGTAGTTGCAAACTCATGCTTTTAGAGACTTGTTTGGGCTCATGAGATGAGTAGAAAAACATCAAAAATTTCAGTCCTGCATGATTCTACCAAGACATGTG
The DNA here is from genome assembly GCF_039654945.1 of Dendrobates tinctorius. Taxonomy (NCBI): domain Eukaryota; kingdom Metazoa; phylum Chordata; class Amphibia; order Anura; family Dendrobatidae; genus Dendrobates; species Dendrobates tinctorius. The sequence goes on from NW_027361716.1 coordinate 30,724,788, forward strand.
TGTTCATTGAAACGGATGGTTTTTGATAGTTTGGGCCCTATTGAATAATGAATGTTTTGAATTTTCTCCAATAGTAAAGTAGTTGCAAACTCATCCTTTTAGAAACTTGTTTGGGCTGTTGAGAGGAGTAAAAAACCATCAAAAATTTCAATCCTGCATGATTCTACCAAGAAATGTGATTCTTCATTCAAAACAATGGTTTTTGCTATTGGGCTCTATTGAATAATGAATGTTTTGAATTTTCTCCAAAAGTAAAGTAGTTGCAAACTCATGCTTTTAGAGACTTGTTTGGGCTCATGAGAGGAGTAGAAAAACATCAAAAATTTCAGTCCTGCATGATTCTACCAAGAAATGTGTGTTCATTCAAACTGCTGGTTTTTGATAGTTTGGGCCCTATTGAATAATGAATGTTTTGAATTTTCTCCAAAAGTAAAGTAGTTGCAAACTCATGCTTTTAGAGACTTGTTTGGGCTCATGAGAGGAGTAGAAAAACATCAAAAATTTCAGTCCTGCATGATTCTACCAAGAAATGTGTGTTCATTGAAACCGCTGGTTTTTGATAGTTTGGGCCCTATTGAATAATGAATGTTTTGAATTTTCTCCAAAAGTAAAGTAGTTGCAAACTCATCCTTTTAGAAACTTGTTTGGGCTCATGAGAGGAGTAAAAAACCATCAAAAATTTCAATCCTGCATGATTCTACCAAGAAATGTGATTCTTCATTCAAAACGCTGGTTTTTGCTATTGGGCTCTATTGAATAATGAATGTTTTGAATTTTCTCCAAAAGTAAAGTAGTTGCAAACTCATGCTTTTAGAGACTTGTTTGGGCTCATGAGAGGAGTAGAAAAACATCAAAAATTTCAGTCCTGCATGATTCTACCAAGAAATGTGTGTTCATTGAAACCGCTGGTTTTTGATAGTTTGGGCCCTATTGAATAATGAATGTTTTGAATTTTCTCCAAAAGTAAAGTAGTTGCAAACTCATCCTTTTAGAAACTTGTTTGGGCTGTTGAGAGGAGTAAAAAACCATCAAAAATTTCAATCCTGCATGATTCTACCAAGAAATGTGATTCTTTATTCAAAACGCTGGTTTTTGCTATTGGGCTCTATTGAATAATGAATGTTTTGAATTTTCTCCAAAAGTAAAGTAGTTGCAAACTCATGCTTTTAGAGACTTGTTTGGGCTCATGAGAGGAGTAGAAAAACATCAAAAATTTCAGTCCTGCATGATTCTACCAAGAAATGTGTGTTCATTCAAACCGCTGGTTTTTGATAGTTTGGGCCCTATTGAATAATGAATGTTTTGAATTTTCTCCAAAAGTAAAGTAGTTGCAAACTCATCCTTTTAGAAACTTGTTTGGGCTGTTGAGAGGAGAAAAAAACCATCAAAAATTTCAATCCTGCATGATTCTACCAAGAAATGTGATTCTTCATTCAAAACGCTGGTTTTTGCTATTGGGCTCTATTGAATAATGAATGTTTTGAATTTTCTCCAAAAGTAAAGTAGTTGCAAACTCATGCTTTTAGAGACTTGTTTGGGCTCATGAGAGGAGTAGAAAAACATCAAAAATTTCAGTCCTGCATGATTCTACCAAGAAATGTGTGTTCATTGAAACGGATGGTTTTTGATAGTTTGTGCCCTATTGAATAATGAATGTTTTGAATTTTCTCCAATAGTAAAGTAGTTGCAAACTCATCCTTTTAGAAACTTGTTTGGGCTGTTGAGAGGAGTAAAAAACCATCAAAAATTTCAATCCTGCATGATTCTACCAAGAAATGTGATTCTTCATTCAAAACACTGGTTTTTGCTATTGGGCTCTATTGAATAATGAATGTTTTGAATTTTCTCCAAAAGTAAAGTAGTTGCAAACTCATGCTTTTAGAGACTTGTTTGGGCTCATGAGAGGAGTAGAAAAACATCAAAAATTTCAGTCCTGCATGATTCTACCAAGAAATGTGTGTTCATTCAAACTGCTGGTTTTTGATAGTTTGGGCCCTATTGAATAATGAATGTTTTGAATTTTCTCCAAAAGTAAAGTAGTTGCAAACTCATGCTTTTAGAGACTTGTTTGGGCTCATGAGAGGAGTAGAAAAACATCAAAAATTTCAGTCCTGCATGATTCTACCAAGAAATGTGTGTTCATTGAAACCGCTGGTTTTTGATAGTTTGGGCCCTATTGAATAATGAATGTTTTGAATTTTCTCCAAAAGTAAAGTAGTTGCAAACTCATCCTTTTAGAAACTTGTTTGGGCTGTTGAGAGGAGTAAAAAACCATCAAAAATTTCAATCCTGCATGATTCTACCAAGAAATGTGATTCTTCATTCAAAACGCTGGTTTTTGCTATTGGGCTCTATTGAATAATGAATGCTTTGAATTTTCTCCAAAAGTAAAGTAGTTGCAAACTCATGCTTTTAGAGACTTGTTTGGGCTCATGAGAGGAGTAGAAAAACATCAAAAATTTCAGTCCTGCATGATTCTACCAAGAAATGTGTGTTCATTCAAACCGCTGGTTTTTGATAGTTTGGGCCCTATTGAATAATGAATGTTTTGAATTTTCTCCAAAAGTAAAGTAGTTGCAAACTCATCCTTTTAGAAACTTGTTTGGGCTGTTGAGAGGAGAAAAAAACCATCAAAAATTTCAATCCTGCATGATTCTACCAAGAAATGTGATTCTTCATTCAAAACGCTGGTTTTTGCTATTGGGCTCTATTGAATAATGAATGTTTTGAATTTTCTCCAAAAGTAAAGTAGTTGCAAACTCATGCTTTTAGAGACTTGTTTGGGCTCATGAGAGGAGTAGAAAAACATCAAAAATTTCAGTCCTGCATGATTCTACCAAGAAATGTGTGTTCATTGAAACCGCTGGTTTTTGATAGTTTGGGCCCTATTGAATAATGAATGTTTTGAATTTCCTCCAAAAGTAAAGTAGTTGCAAACTCATCCTTTTAGAAACTTGTTTGGGCTGTTGAGAGGAGAAAAAAACCATCAAAAATTTCAATCCTGCATGATTCTACCAAGAAATGTGATTCTTCATTCAAAACGCTGGTTTTTGCTATTGGGCTCTATTGAATAATGAATGTTTTGAATTTTCTCCAAAAGTAAAGTAGTTGCAAACTCTTGCTTTTAGAGACTTGTTTGGGCTCATGAGAGGAGTAGAAAAACATCAAAAATTTCAGTCCTGCATGATTCTACCAAGAAATGTGTGTTCATTGAAACCGCTGGTTTTTGATAGTTTGGGCCCTATTGAATAATGAATGTTTTGAATTTTCTCCAAAAGTAAAGTAGTTGCAAACTCATCCTTTTGGAAACTTGTTTGGGCTGTTGAGAGGAGTAAAAAACCATCAAAAATTTCAATCCTGCATGATTCTACCAAGAAATGTGATTCTTTATTCAAAACGCTGGTTTTTGCTATTGGGCTCTATTGAATAATGAATGTTTTGAATTTTCTCCAAAAGTAAAGTAGTTGCAAACTCATGCTTTTAGAGACTTGTTTGGGCTCATGAGAGGAGTAGAAAAACATCAAAAATTTCAGTCCTGCATGATTCTACCAAGAAATGTGTGTTCATTGAAACCGCTGGTTTTTGATAGTTTGGGCCCTATTGAATAATGAATGTTTTGAATTTTCTCCAAAAGTAAAGTAGTTGCAAACTCATCCTTTTAGAAACTTGTTTGGGCTGTTGAGAGGAGAAAAAAACCATCAAAAATTTCAATCCTGCATGATTCTACCAAGAAATGTGATTCTTCATTCAAAACGCTGGTTTTTGCTATTGGGCTCTATTGAATAATGAATGTTTTGAATTTTCTCCAAAAGTAAAGTAGTTGCAAACTCATGCTTTTAGAGACTTGTTTGGGCTCATGAGAGGAGTAGAAAAACATCAAAAATTTCAGTCCTGCATGATTCTACCAAGAAATGTGTGTTCATTGAAACCGCTGGTTTTTGATAGTTTGGGCCCTATTGAATAATGAATGTTTTGAATTTCCTCCAAAAGTAAAGTAGTTGCAAACTCATCCTTTTAGAAACTTGTTTGGGCTGTTGAGAGGAGAAAAAAACCATCAAAAATTTCAATCCTGCATGATTCTACCAAGAAATGTGATTCTTCATTCAAAACGCTGGTTTTTGCTATTGGGCTCTATTGAATAATGAATGTTTTGAATTTTCTCCAAAAGTAAAGTAGTTGCAAACTCATGCTTTTAGAGACTTGTTTGGGCTCATGAGAGGAGTAGAAAAACATCAAAAATTTCAGTCCTGCATGATTCTACCAAGAAATGTGTGTTCATTCAAACTGCTGGTTTTTGATAGTTTGGGCCCTATTGAATAATGAATGTTTTGAATTTTCTCCAAAAGTAAAGTAGTTGCAAACTCATGCTTTTAGAAACTTGTTTGGGCTGTTGAGAGGAATAAAAAACCATCAAAAATTTCAATCCTGCATGATTCTACCAAGAAATGTGATTCTTCATTCAAAACGCTGGTTTTTGCTATTGGGCTCTATTGAATAATGAATGTTTTGAATTTTCTCCAAAAGTAAAGTAGTTGCAAACTCATGCTTTTAGAGACTTGTTTGGGCTCATGAGAGGAGTAGAAAAACATCAAAAATTTCAGTCCTGCATGATTCTACCAAGAAATGTGTGTTCATTCAAACCGCTGGTTTTTGATAGTTTGGGCCCTATTGAATAATGAATGTTTTGAATTTTCTCCAAAAGTAAAGTAGTTGCAAACTCATGCTTTTAGAGACTTGTTTGGGCTCATGAGATGAGTAGAAAAACATCAAAAATTTCAGTCCTGCATGATTCTACCAAGACATGTGTGTTCATTGAAACGGATGGTTTTTGATAGTTTGGGCCCTATTGAATAATGAATGTTTTGAATTTTCTCCAATAGTAAAGTAGTTGCAAACTCATCCTTTTAGAAACTTGTTTGGGCTGTTGAGAGGAGTAAAAAACCATCAAAAATTTCAATCCTGCATGATTCTACCAAGAAATGTGATTCTTCATTCAAAACAATGGTTTTTGCTATTGGGCTCTATTGAATAATGAATGTTTTGAATTTTCTCCAAAAGTAAAGTAGTTGCAAACTCATGCTTTTAGAGACTTGTTTGGGCTCATGAGAGGAGTAGAAAAACATCAAAAATTTCAGTCCTGCATGATTCTACCAAGAAATGTGTGTTCATTCAAACTGCTGGTTTTTGATAGTTTGGGCCCTATTGAATAATGAATGTTTTGAATTTTCTCCAAAAGTAAAGTAGTTGCAAACTCATGCTTTTAGAGACTTGTTTGGGCTCATGAGAGGAGTAGAAAAACATCAAAAATTTCAGTCCTGCATGATTCTACCAAGAAATGTGTGTATTCATTGAAACCGCTGGTTTTTGATAGTTTGGGCCCTATTGAATAATGAATGTTTTGAATTTTCTCCAAAAGTAAAGTAGTTGCAAACTCATCCTTTTAGAAACTTGTTTGGGCTCATGAGAGGAGTAAAAAACCATCAAAAATTTCAATCCTGCATGATTCTACCAAGAAATGTGATTCTTCATTCAAAACGCTGGTTTTTGCTATTGGGCTCTATTGAATAATGAATGTTTTGAATTTTCTCCAAAAGTAAAGTAGTTGCAAACTCATGCTTTTAGAGACTTGTTTGGGCTCATGAGAGGAGTAGAAAAACATCAAAAATTTCAGTCCTGCATGATTCTACCAAGAAATGTGTGTTCATTGAAACCGCTGGTTTTTGATAGTTTGGGCCCTATTGAATAATGAATGTTTTGAATTTTCTCCAAAAGTAAAGTAGTTGCAAACTCATCCTTTTAGAAACTTGTTTGGGCTGTTGAGAGGAGTAAAAAACCATCAAAAATTTCAATCCTGCATGATTCTACCAAGAAATGTGATTCTTTATTCAAAACGCTGGTTTTTGCTATTGGGCTCTATTGAATAATGAATGTTTTGAATTTTCTCCAAAAGTAAAGTAGTTGCAAACTCATGCTTTTAGAGACTTGTTTGGGCTCATGAGAGGAGTAGAAAAACATCAAAAATTTCAGTCCTGCATGATTCTACCAAGAAATGTGTGTTCATTCAAACCGCTGGTTTTTGATAGTTTGGGCCCTATTGAATAATGAATGTTTTGAATTTTCTCCAAAAGTAAAGTAGTTGCAAACTCATCCTTTTAGAAACTTGTTTGGGCTGTTGAGAGGAGAAAAAAACCATCAAAAATTTCAATCCTGCATGATTCTACCAAGAAATGTGATTCTTCATTCAAAACGCTGGTTTTTGCTATTGGGCTCTATTGAATAATGAATGTTTTGAATTTTCTCCAAAAGTAAAGTAGTTGCAAACTCATGCTTTTAGAGACTTGTTTGGGCTCATGAGAGGAGTAGAAAAACATCAAAAATTTCAGTCCTGCATGATTCTACCAAGAAATGTGTGTTCATTGAAACCGCTGGTTTTTGATAGTTTGGGCCCTATTGAATAATGAATGTTTTGAATTTCCTCCAAAAGTAAAGTAGTTGCAAACTCATCCTTTTAGAAACTTGTTTGGGCTGTTGAGAGGAGAAAAAAACCATCAAAAATTTCAATCCTGCATGATTCTACCAAGAAATGTGATTCTTCATTCAAAACGCTGGTTTTTGCTATTGGGCTCTATTGAATAATGAATGTTTTGAATTTTCTCCAAAAGTAAAGTAGTTGCAAACTCTTGCTTTTAGAGACTTGTTTGGGCTCATGAGAGGAGTAGAAAAACATCAAAAATTTCAGTCCTGCATGATTCTACCAAGAAATGTGTGTTCATTGAAACCGCTGGTTTTTGATAGTTTGGGCCCTATTGAATAATGAATGTTTTGAATTTTCTCCAAAAGTAAAGTAGTTGCAAACTCATCCTTTTAGAAACTTGTTTGGGCTGTTGAGAGGAGTAAAAAACCATCAAAAATTTCAATCCTGCATGATTTTACCAAGAAATGTGATTCTTCATTCAAAACCTGATTTTTGCTATTGGGCTCTATTGAATAGTGAATGTTTTGAATTTTCTCCAAAAGTAAAGTAGTTGCAAACTCATGCTTTTAGAGACTTGTTTGGGATCATGAGAGGAGTAGAAAAACATCAAAAATTTCAGTCCTGCATGATTCTACCAAGAAATGTGTTAATTCAAACCGCTGGTTTTTGATAGTTTGGGCCCTATTGAATAATGAATGTTTTGAATTTTCTCCAAAAGTAAAGTAGTTGCAAACTCATCCTTTTAGAAACTTGTTTGGGCTGTTGAGAGGAGTAAAAAACCATCAAAAATTTCAATCCTGCATGATTCTACCAAGAAATGTGATTCTTCATTCAAAACGCTGGTTTTTGCTATTGGGCTCTATTGAATAATGAATGTTTTGAATTTTCTCCAAAAGTAAAGTAGTTGCAAACTCATGCTTTTAGAGACTTGTTTGGGCTCATGAGATGAGTAGAAAAACATCAAAAATTTCAGTCCTGCATGATTCTACCAAGACATGTGTGTTCATTGAAACGGATGGTTTTTGATAGTTTGGGCCCTATTGAATAATGAATGTTTTGAATTTTCTCCAATAGTAAAGTAGTTGCAAACTCATCCTTTTAGAAACTTGTTTGGGCTGTTGAGAGGAGTAAAAAACCATCAAAAATTTCAATCCTGCATGATTCTACCAAGAAATGTGATTCTTCATTCAAAACAATGGTTTTTGCTATTGGGCTCTATTGAATAATGAATGTTTTGAATTTTCTCCAAAAGTAAAGTAGTTGCAAACTCATGCTTTTAGAGACTTGTTTGGGCTCATGAGAGGAGTAGAAAAACATCAAAAATTTCAGTCCTGCATGATTCTACCAAGAAATGTGTGTTCATTCAAACTGCTGGTTTTTGATAGTTTGGGCCCTATTGAATAATGAATGTTTTGAATTTTCTCCAAAAGTAAAGTAGTTGCAAACTCATGCTTTTAGAGACTTGTTTGGGCTCATGAGAGGAGTAGAAAAACATCAAAAATTTCAGTCCTGCATGATTCTACCAAGAAATGTGTGTTCATTGAAACCGCTGGTTTTTGATAGTTTGGGCCCTATTGAATAATGAATGTTTTGAATTTTCTCCAAAAGTAAAGTAGTTGCAAACTCATCCTTTTAGAAACTTGTTTGGGCTCATGAGAGGAGTAAAAAACCATCAAAAATTTCAATCCTGCATGATTCTACCAAGAAATGTGATTCTTCATTCAAAACGCTGGTTTTTGCTATTGGGCTCTATTGAATAATGAATGTTTTGAATTTTCTCCAAAAGTAAAGTAGTTGCAAACTCATGCTTTTAGAGACTTGTTTGGGCTCATGAGAGGAGTAGAAAAACATCAAAAATTTCAGTCCTGCATGATTCTACCAAGAAATGTGTGTTCATTGAAACCGCTGGTTTTTGATAGTTTGGGCCCTATTGAATAATGAATGTTTTGAATTTTCTCCAAAAGTAAAGTAGTTGCAAACTCATCCTTTTAGAAACTTGTTTGGGCTGTTGAGAGGAGTAAAAAACCATCAAAAATTTCAATCCTGCATGATTCTACCAAGAAATGTGATTCTTTATTCAAAACGCTGGTTTTTGCTATTGGGCTCTATTGAATAATGAATGTTTTGAATTTTCTCCAAAAGTAAAGTAGTTGCAAACTCATGCTTTTAGAGACTTGTTTGGGCTCATGAGAGGAGTAGAAAAACATCAAAAATTTCAGTCCTGCATGATTCTACCAAGAAATGTGTGTTCATTCAAACCGCTGGTTTTTGATAGTTTGGGCCCTATTGAATAATGAATGTTTTGAATTTTCTCCAAAAGTAAAGTAGTTGCAAACTCATCCTTTTAGAAACTTGTTTGGGCTGTTGAGAGGAGAAAAAAACCATCAAAAATTTCAATCCTGCATGATTCTACCAAGAAATGTGATTCTTCATTCAAAACGCTGGTTTTTGCTATTGGGCTCTATTGAATAATGAATGTTTTGAATTTTCTCCAAAAGTAAAGTAGTTGCAAACTCATGCTTTTAGAGACTTGTTTGGGCTCATGAGAGGAGTAGAAAAACATCAAAAATTTCAGTCCTGCATGATTCTACCAAGAAATGTGTGTTCATTGAAACCGCTGGTTTTTGATAGTTTGGGCCCTATTGAATAATGAATGTTTTGAATTTCCTCCAAAAGTAAAGTAGTTGCAAACTCATCCTTTTAGAAACTTGTTTGGGCTGTTGAGAGGAGAAAAAAAAAATCAAAAATTTCAATCCTGCATGATTCTACCAAGAAATGTGATTCTTCATTCAAAACGCTGGTTTTTGCTATTGGGCTCTATTGAATAATGAATGTTTTGAATTTTCTCCAAAAGTAAAGTAGTTGCAAACTCATGCTTTTAGAGACTTGTTTGGGCTCATGAGAGGAGTAGAAAAACATCAAAAATTTCAGTCCTGCATGATTCTACCAAGAAATGTGTGTTCATTCAAACTGCTGGTTTTTGATAGTTTGGGCCCTATTGATTAATGAATGTTTTGAATTTTCTCCAAAAGTAAAGTAGTTGCAAACTCATGCTTTTAGAAACTTGTTTGGGCTGTTGAGAGGAGTAAAAAACCATCAAAAATTTCAATCCTGCATGATTCTACCAAGAAATGTGATTCTTCATTCAAAACGCTGGTTTTTGCTATTGGGCTCTATTGAATAATGAATGTTTTGAATTTTCTCCAAAAGTAAAGTAGTTGCAAACTCATGCTTTTAGAGACTTGTTTGGGCTCATGAGAGGAGTAGAAAAACATCAAAAATTTCAGTCCTGCATGATTCTACCAAGAAATGTGTGTTCATTCAAACCGCTGGTTTTTGATAGTTTGGGCCCTATTGAATAATGAATGTTTTGAATTTTCTCCAAAAGTAAAGTAGTTGCAAACTCATGCTTTTAGAGACTTGTTTGGGCTCATGAGATGAGTAGAAAAACATCAAAAATTTCAGTCCTGCATGATTCTACCAAGACATGTGTGTTCATTGAAACGGATGGTTTTTGATAGTTTGGGCCCTATTGAATAATGAATGTTTTGAATTTTCTCCAATAGTAAAGTAGTTGCAAACTCATCCTTTTAGAAACTTGTTTGGGCTGTTGAGAGGAGTAAAAAACCATCAAAAATTTCAATCCTGCATGATTCTACCAAGAAATGTGATTCTTCATTCAAAACAATGGTTTTTGCTATTGGGCTCTATTGAATAATGAATGTTTTGAATTTTCTCCAAAAGTAAAGTAGTTGCAAACTCATGCTTTTAGAGACTTGTTTGGGCTCATGAGAGGAGTAGAAAAACATCAAAAATTTCAGTCCTGCATGATTCTACCAAGAAATGTGTGTTCATTCAAACTGCTGGTTTTTGATAGTTTGGGCCCTATTGAATAATGAATGTTTTGAATTTTCTCCAAAAGTAAAGTAGTTGCAAACTCATGCTTTTAGAGACTTGTTTGGGCTCATGAGAGGAGTAGAAAAACATCAAAAATTTCAGTCCTGCATGATTCTACCAAGAAATGTGTGTATTCATTGAAACCGCTGGTTTTTGATAGTTTGGGCCCTATTGAATAATGAATGTTTTGAATTTTCTCCAAAAGTAAAGTAGTTGCAAACTCATCCTTTTAGAAACTTGTTTGGGCTCATGAGAGGAGTAAAAAACCATCAAAAATTTCAATCCTGCATGATTCTACCAAGAAATGTGATTCTTCATTCAAAACGCTGGTTTTTGCTATTGGGCTCTATTGAATAATGAATGTTTTGAATTTTCTCCAAAAGTAAAGTAGTTGCAAACTCATGCTTTTAGAGACTTGTTTGGGCTCATGAGAGGAGTAGAAAAACATCAAAAATTTCAGTCCTGCATGATTCTACCAAGAAATGTGTGTTCATTGAAACCGCTGGTTTTTGATAGTTTGGGCCCTATTGAATAATGAATGTTTTGAATTTTCTCCAAAAGTAAAGTAGTTGCAAACTCATCCTTTTAGAAACTTGTTTGGGCTGTTGAGAGGAGTAAAAAACCATTAAAAATTTCAATCCTGCATGATTCTACCAAGAAATGTGATTCTTTATTCAAAACGCTGGTTTTTGCTATTGGGCTCTATTGAATAATGAATGTTTTGAATTTTCTCCAAAAGTAAAGTAGTTGCAAACTCATGCTTTTAGAGACTTGTTTGGGCTCATGAGAGGAGTAGAAAAACATCAAAAATTTCAGTCCTGCATGATTCTACCAAGAAATGTGTGTTCATTCAAACCGCTGGTTTTTGATAGTTTGGGCCCTATTGAATAATGAATGTTTTGAATTTTCTCCAAAAGTAAAGTAGTTGCAAACTCATCCTTTTAGAAACTTGTTTGGGCTGTTGAGAGGAGAAAAAAACCATCAAAAATTTCAATCCTGCATGATTCTACCAAGAAATGTGATTCTTCATTCAAAACGCTGGTTTTTGCTATTGGGCTCTATTGAATAATGAATGTTTTGAATTTTCTCCAAAAGTAAAGTAGTTGCAAACTCATGCTTTTAGAGACTTGTTTGGGCTCATGAGAGGAGTAGAAAAACATCAAAAATTTCAGTCCTGCATGATTCTACCAAGAAATGTGTGTTCATTGAAACCGCTGGTTTTTGATAGTTTGGGCCCTATTGAATAATGAATGTTTTGAATTTCCTCCAAAAGTAAAGTAGTTGCAAACTCATCCTTTTAGAAACTTGTTTGGGCTGTTGAGAGGAGAAAAAAACCATCAAAAATTTCAATCCTGCATGATTCTACCAAGAAATGTGATTCTTCATTCAAAACGCTGGTTTTTGCTATTGGGCTCTATTGAATAATGAATGTTTTGAATTTTCTCCAAAAGTAAAGTAGTTGCAAACTCTTGCTTTTAGAGACTTGTTTGGGCTCATGAGAGGAGTAGAAAAACATCAAAAATTTCAGTCCTGCATGATTCTACCAAGAAATGTGTGTTCATTGAAACCGCTGGTTTTTGATAGTTTGGGCCCTATTGAATAATGAATGTTTTGAATTTTCTCCAAAAGTAAAGTAGTTGCAAACTCATCCTTTTAGAAACTTGTTTGGGCTGTTGAGAGGAGTAAAAAACCATCAAAAATTTCAATCCTGCATGATTCTACCAAGAAATGTGATTCTTTATTCAAAACGCTGGTTTTTGCTATTGGGCTCTATTGAATAATGAATGTTTTGAATTTTCTCCAAAAGTAAAGTAGTTGCAAACTCATGCTTTTAGAGACTTGTTTGGGCTCATGAGAGGAGTAGAAAAACATCAAAAATTTCAGTCCTGCATGATTCTACCAAGAAATGTGTGTTCATTCAAACCGCTGGTTTTTGATAGTTTGGGCCCTATTGAATAATGAATGTTTTGAATTTTCTCCAAAAGTAAAGTAGTTGCAAACTCATCCTTTTAGAAACTTGTTTGGGCTGTTGAGAGGAGAAAAAAACCATCAAAAATTTCAATCCTGCATGATTCTACCAAGAAATGTGATTCTTCATTCAAAACGCTGGTTTTTGCTATTGGGCTCTATTGAATAATGAATGTTTTGAATTTTCTCCAAAAGTAAAGTAGTTGCAAACTCATGCTTTTAGAGACTTGTTTGGGCTCATGAGAGGAGTAGAAAAACATCAAAAATTTCAGTCCTGCATGATTCTACCAAGAAATGTGTGTTCATTGAAACCGCTGGTTTTTGATAGTTTGGGCCCTATTGAATAATGAATGTTTTGAATTTCCTCCAAAAGTAAAGTAGTTGCAAACTCATCCTTTTAGAAACTTGTTTGGGCTGTTGAGAGGAGAAAAAAACCATCAAAAATTTCAATCCTGCATGATTCTACCAAGAAATGTGATTCTTCATTCAAAACGCTGGTTTTTGCTATTGGGCTCTATTGAATAATGAATGTTTTGAATTTTCTCCAAAAGTAAAGTAGTTGCAAACTCATGCTTTTAGAGACTTGTTTGGGCTCATGAGAGGAGTAGAAAAACATCAAAAATTTCAGTCCTGCATGATTCTACCAAGAAATGTGTGTTCATTCAAACTGCTGGTTTTTGATAGTTTGGGCCCTATTGAATAATGAATGTTTTGAATTTTCTCCAAAAGTAAAGTAGTTGCAAACTCATGCTTTTAGAAACTTGTTTGGGCTGTTGAGAGGAGTAAAAAACCATCAAAAATTTCAATCCTGCATGATTCTACCAAGAAATGTGATTCTTCATTCAAAACGCTGGTTTTTGCTATTGGGCTCTATTGAATAATGAATGTTTTGAATTTTCTCCAAAAGTAAAGTAGTTGCAAACTCATGCTTTTAGAGACTTGTTTGGGCTCATGAGAGGAGTAGAAAAACATCAAAAATTTCAGTACTGCATGATTCTACCAAGAAATGTGTGTTCATTCAAACCGCTGGTTTTTGATAGTTTGGGCCCTATTGAATAATGAATGTTTTGAATTTTCTCCAAAAGTAAAGTAGTTGCAAACTCATGCTTTTAGAGACTTGTTTGGGCTCATGAGATGAGTAGAAAAACATCAAAAATTTCAGTCCTGCATGATTCTACCAAGACATGTGTGTTCATTGAAACGGATGGTTTTTGATAGTTTGGGCCCTATTGAATAATGAATGTTTTGAATTTTCTCCAATAGTAAAGTAGTTGCAAACTCATCCTTTTAGAAACTTGTTTGGGCTGTTGAGAGGAGTAAAAAACCATCAAAAATTTCAATCCTGCATGATTCTACCAAGAAATGTGATTCTTCATTCAAAACAATGGTTTTTGCTATTGGGCTCTATTGAATAATGAATGTTTTGAATTTTCTCCAAAAGTAAAGTAGTTGCAAACTCATGCTTTTAGAGACTTGTTTGGGCTCATGAGAGGAGTAGAAAAACATCAAAAATTTCAGTCCTGCATGATTCTACCAAGAAATGTGTGTTCATTCAAACTGTTGGTTTTTGATAGTTTGGGCCCTATTGAATAATGAATGTTTTGAATTTTCTCCAAAAGTAAAGTAGTTGCAAACTCATGCTTTTAGAGACTTGTTTGGGCTCATGAGAGGAGTAGAAAAACATCAAAAATTTCAGTCCTGCATGATTCTACCAAGAAATGTGTGTATTCATTGAAACCGCTGGTTTTTGATAGTTTGGGCCCTATTGAATAATGAATGTTTTGAATTTTCTCCAAAAGTAAAGTAGTTGCAAACTCATCCTTTTAGAAACTTGTTTGGGCTCATGAGAGGAGTAAAAAACCATCAAAAATTTCAATCCTGCATGATTCTACCAAGAAATGTGATTCTTCATTCAAAACGCTGGTTTTTGCTATTGGGCTCTATTGAATAATGAATGTTTTGAATTTTCTCCAAAAGTAAAGTAGTTGCAAACTCATGCTTTTAGAGACTTGTTTGGGCTCATGAGAGGAGTAGAAAAACATCAAAAATTTCAGTCCTGCATGATTCTACCAAGAAATGTGTGTTCATTGAAACCGCTGGTTTTTGATAGTTTGGGCCCTATTGAATAATGAATGTTTTGAATTTTCTCCAAAAGTAAAGTAGTTGCAAACTCATCCTTTTAGAAACTTGTTTGGGCTGTTGAGAGGAGTAAAAAACCATCAAAAATTTCAATCCTGCATGATTCTACCAAGAAATGTGATTCTTTATTCAAAACGCTGGTTTTTGCTATTGGGCTCTATTGAATAATGAATGTTTTGAATTTTCTCCAAAAGTAAAGTAGTTGCAAACTCATGCTTTTAGAGACTTGTTTGGGCTCATGAGAGGAGTAGAAAAACATCAAAAATTTCAGTCCTGCATGATTCTACCAAGAAATGTGTGTTCATTGAAACCGCTGGTTTTTGATAGTTTGGGCCCTATTGAATAATGAATGTTTTGAATTTCCTCCAAAAGTAAAGTAGTTGCAAACTCATCCTTTTAGAAACTTGTTTGGGCTGTTGAGAGGAGAAAAAAACCATCAAAAATTTCAATCCTGCATGATTCTACCAAGAAATGTGATTCTTCATTCAAAACGCTGGTTTTTGCTATTGGGCTCTATTGAATAATGAATGTTTTGAATTTTCTCCAAAAGTAAAGTAGTTGCAAACTCTTGCTTTTAGAGACTTGTTTGGGCTCATGAGAGGAGTAGAAAAACATCAAAAATTTCAGTCCTGCATGATTCTACCAAGAAATGTGTGTTCATTGAAACCGCTGGTTTTTGATAGTTTGGGCCCTATTGAATAATGAATGTTTTGAATTTTCTTAAACAATATTTTTTATTGAGTTTTCAAAATAATAGGAATGTATAAACATACCTCATATATATCATGTTCGAATAGAGTCAAGATAATGTACATCAGGACATCATCATATGGTATCTGAACATCATATCATCATTTAAAGTATGTACAATTAACATTAATTGAAATAGATTTGAAAAACAATTACAACAGTACAGGCAAACACCAAATACATGTGAAATTTTGGCACACAAAAAGAGCAAAAATCAAGATATCAAGATATAAATTCTTCTTCTATCTTAGATTTGAGTTTCAACCATCTATGCCATCTGTCGTCAAATAACTTTATTGACATATTGTTAATATAATGAATTTTTTCATAAACACAATGTTTGTCCACCAACATGATCAATGTGGCAATGTTCGGAGGTTGCTTGTTGTTCCAACCTTTCGCTATAAGGTATATTGCAGACATGAGTATGTGGGCAACCAAATACTTTGTTGTTTTGAATCTGCAAATATCTATGAGTAGTAAGGCCAAGGCAGGGTGCAACTGAACACGCCAGTTGCATATGATCGAAATCAAATTGGAGACCTTAAGCCAGTATGGTTTCAGTACCGGGCATCCCCAGAAAATATGGAGTAAGTCAGCCTGAGACCCGCATCCCCGCCAACACAGATCAGATCCCCCTTCCCCAAAATGTTTAATCCTGTTTGGGGTCAAGTAATATCTGTGGACTAGTTTGTAATGTGTTTCCAAAATGTTCATGCAATTTGTAGACCTCACTGCAGTCTTAAAAGACAATGTCCACTGTGGGGCACAAATCTGCTTCTGCAGAGTAGTCTCCCATTTTTCAAAGCATCCACCCTTAGAAAAGGTGTATTTGCCGGTCAGGAAGTTATACAGGGGTTTAAGAGAGCTCTTGTGCCTGGGGGTTGTGCTGGTTAGGAAATTATAAATGGTATGGTTGACCAAAACTATCTTGCAGAAATATCTCTTAAATTTGTTATATTCCTCTTTGAGTATGAGGTATTTCATATATTCCGTATTAGGGATTTTAAATTTAGCCTTGACCAACTCAAAAGGCATGACTTTATTATTGTCCAATAAATCATCCACATAAGCAATGGGGAATGTTTTCCAGTTATCAAACATGGGTCTCAAAGAAACCTTGACAGGTGCCAAAAAGTGAAGTCTCAGTCTTTTGGTTGAAACAGGGGAGACATTAAACCTTCTCCTGCACATATGTGACCAGCTCTGCACAGAGGCTCTGAGTATTGGGTTTTCTATGTCTCCAATCTCTCCTCTGTGCAGAAGAAAATAGGAAACATAAAGTGTCGGTTCTTTATTAAATGTTTTGAATTTTCTCCAAAAGTAAAGTAGTTGCAAACTCATCCTTTTAGAAACTTGTTTGGGCTGTTGAGAGGAGTAAAAAACCATCAAAAATTTCAATCCTGCATGATTTTACCAAGAAATGTGATTCTTCATTCAAAACCTGATTTTTGCTATTGGGCTCTATTGAATAGTGAATGTTTTGAATTTTCTCCAAAAGTAAAGTAGTTGCAAACTCATGCTTTTAGAGACTTGTTTGGGCTCATGAGAGGAGTAGAAAAACATCAAAAATTTCAGTCCTGCATGATTCTACCAAGAAATGTGTTAATTCAAACCGCTGGTTTTTGATAGTTTGGGCCCTATTGAATAATGAATGTTTTGAATTTTCTCCAAAAGTAAAGTAGTTGCAAACTCATCCTTTTAGAAACTTGTTTGGGCTGTTGAGAGGAGTAAAAAACCATCAAAAATTTCAATCCTGCATGATTCTACCAAGAAATGTGATTCTTCATTCAAAACGCTGGTTTTTGCTATTGGGCTCTATTGAATAATGAATGTTTTGAATTTTCTCCAAAAGTAAAGTAGTTGCAAACTCATGCTTTTAGAGACTTGTTTGGGCTCATGAGATGAGTAGAAAAACATCAAAAATTTCAGTCCTGCATGATTCTACCAAGACATGTGTGTTCATTGAAACGGCTGGTTTTTGATAGTTTGGGCCCTATTGAATAATGAATGTTTTGAATTTTCTCCAAAAGTAAAGTAGTTGCAAACTCATCCTTTTAGAAACTTGTTTGGGCTGTTGAGAGGAGTAAAAAACCATCAAAAATTTCAATCCTGCATGATTCTACCAAGAAATGTGATTCTTCATTCAAAACGCTGGTTTTTGCTATTGGGCTCTATTGAATAATGAATGTTTTGAATTTTCTCCAAAAGTAAAGTAGTTGCAAACTCATGCTTTTAGAGACTTGTTTGGGCTCATGAGAGGAGTAGAAAAACATCAAAAATTTCAGTCCTGCATGATTCTACCAAGAAATGTGTGTTCATTCAAACCGCTGGTTTTTGATAGTTTGGGCCCTATTGAATAATGAATGTTTTGAATTTTCTCCAAAAGTAAAGTAGTTGCAAACTCATGCTTTTAGAGACTTGTTTGGGCTCATGAGATGAGTAGAAAAACATCAAAAATTTCAGTCCTGCATGATTCTACCAAGACATGTGTGTTCATTGAAACGGATGGTTTTTGATAGTTTGGGCCCTATTGAATAATGAATGTTTTGAATTTTCTCCAATAGTAAAGTAGTTGCAAACTCATCCTTTTAGAAACTTGTTTGGGCTGTTGAGAGGAGTAAAAAACCATCAAAAATTTCAATCCTGCATGATTCTACCAAGAAATGTGATTCTTCATTCAAAACACTGGTTTTTGCTATTGGGCTCTATTGAATAATGAATGTTTTGAATTTTCTCCAAAAGTAAAGTAGTTGCAAACTCATGCTTTTAGAGACTTGTTTGGGCTCATGAGAGGAGTAGAAAAACATCAAAAATTTCAGTCCTGCATGATTCTACCAAGAAATGTGTGTTCATTCAAACTGCTGGTTTTTGATAGTTTGGGCCCTATTGAATAATGAATGTTTTGAATTTTCTCCAAAAGTAAAGTAGTTGCAAACTCATGCTTTTAGAGACTTGTTTGGGCTCATGAGAGGAGTAGAAAAACATCAAAAATTTCAGTCCTGCATGATTCTACCAAGAAATGTGTGTTCATTGAAACCGCTGGTTTTTGATAGTTTGGGCCCTATTGAATAATGAATGTTTTGAATTTTCTCCAAAAGTAAAGTAGTTGCAAACTCATCCTTTTAGAAACTTGTTTGGGCTGTTGAGAGGAGTAAAAAACCATCAAAAATTTCAATCCTGCATGATTCTACCAAGAAATGTGATTCTTCATTCAAAACGCTGGTTTTTGCTATTGGGCTCTATTGAATAATGAATGTTTTGAATTTTCTCCAAAAGTAAAGTAGTTGCAAACTCATGCTTTTAGAGACTAGTTTGGGCTCATGAGAGGAGTAGAAAAACATCAAAAATTTCAGTCCTGCATGATTCTACCAAGAAATGTGTGTTCATTGAAACCGCTGGTTTTTGATAGTTTGGGCCCTATTGAATAATGAATGTTTTGAATTTTCTCCAAAAGTAAAGTAGTTGCAAACTCATCCTTTTAGAAACTTGTTTGGGCTGTTGAGAGGAGTAAAAAACCATCAAAAATTTCAATCCTGCATGATTCTACCAAGAAATGTGATTCTTCATTCAAAACGCTGGTTTTTGCTATTGGGCTCTATTGAATAATGAATGTTTTGAATTTTCTCCAAAAGTAAAGTAGTTGCAAACTCATGCTTTTAGAGACTTGTTTGGGCTCATGAGAGGAGTAGAAAAACATCAAAAATTTCAGTCCTGCATGATTCTACCAAGAAATGTGTGTTCATTCAAACCGCTGGTTTTTGATAGTTTGGGCCCTATTGAATAATGAATGTTTTGAATTTTCTCCAAAAGTAAAGTAGTTGCAAACTCATCCTTTTAGAAACTTGTTTGGGCTGTTGAGAGGAGAAAAAAACGATCAAAAATTTCAATCCTGCATGATTCTACCAAGAAATGTGATTCTTCATTCAAAACGCTGGTTTTTGCTATTGGGCTCTATTGAATAATGAATGTTTTGAATTTTCTCCAAAAGTAAAGTAGTTGCAAACTCATGCTTTTAGAGACTTGTTTGGGCTCATGAGAGGAGTAGAAAAACATCAAAAATTTCAGTCCTGCATGATTCTACCAAGAAATGTGTGTTCATTCAAACTGCTGGTTTTTGATAGTTTGGGCCCTATTGAATAATGAATGTTTTGAATTTCCTCCAAAAGTAAAGTAGTTGCAAACTCATCCTTTTAGAAACTTGTTTGGGCTGTTGAGAGGAGTAAAAAACCATCAAAAATTTCAATCCTGCATGATTCTACCAAGAAATGTGATTCTTCATTCAAAACGCTGGTTTTTGCTATTGGGCTCTGTTGAATAATGAATGTTTTGAATTTTCTCCAAAAGTAAAGTAGTTGCAAACTCATGCTTTTAGAGACTTGTTTGGGCTCATGAGAGGAGTAGAAAAACATCAAAAATTTCAGTCCTGCATGATTCTACCAAGAAATGTGTGTTCATTGAAACCGCTGGTTTTTGATAGTTTGGGCCCTATTGAATAATGAATGTTTTGAATTTTCTCCAAAAGTAAAGTAGTTGCAAACTCATCCTTTTAGAAACTTGTTTGGGCTGTTGAGAGGAGTAAAAAACCATCAAAAATTTCAATCCTGCATGATTTTACCAAGAAATGTGATTCTTCATTCAAAACCTGATTTTTGCTATTGGTCTCTATTGAATAGTGAATGTTTTGAATTTTCTCCAAAAGTAAAGTAGTTGCAAACTCATGCTTTTAGAGACTTGTTTGGGCTCATGAGAGGAGTAGAAAAACATCAAAAATTTCAGTCCTGCATGATTCTACCAAGAAATGTGTTAATTCAAACCGCTGGTTTTTGATAGTTTGGGCCCTATTGAATAATGAATGTTTTGAATTTTCTCCAAAAGTAAAGTAGTTGCAAACTCATCCTTTTAGAAACTTGTTTGGGCTGTTGAGAGGAGTAAAAAACCATCAAAAATTTCAATCCTGCATGATTCTACCAAGAAATGTGATTCTTCATTCAAAACGCTGGTTTTTGCTATTGGGCTCTATTGAATAATGAATGTTTTGAATTTTCTCCAAAAGTAAAGTAGTTGCAAACTCATGCTTTTAGAGACTTGTTTGGGCTCATGAGATGAGTAGAAAAACATCAAAAATTTCAGTCCTGCATGATTCTACCAAGACATGTGTGTTCATTGAAACGGCTGGTTTTTGATAGTTTGGGCCCTATTGAATAATGAATGTTTTGAATTTTCTCCAAAAGTAAAGTAGTTGCAAACTCATCCTTTTAGAAACTTGTTTGGGCTGTTGAGAGGAGTAAAAAACCATCAAAAATTTCAATCCTGCATGATTCTACCAAGAAATGTGATTCTTCATTCAAAACGCTGGTTTTTGCTATTGGGCTCTATTGAATAATGAATGTTTTGAATTTTCTCCAAAAGTAAAGTAGTTGCAAACTCATGCTTTTAGAGACTTGTTTGGGCTCATGAGAGGAGTAGAAAAACATCAAAAATTTCAGTCCTGCATGATTCTACCAAGAAATGTGTGTTCATTCAAACCGCTGGTTTTTGACAGTTTGGGCCCTATTGAATAATGAATGTTTTAAATTTTCTCCAAAAGTAAAGTAGTTGCAAACTCATGCTTTTAGAGACTTGTTTGGGCTCATGAGAGGAGTAGAAAAACATCAAAAATTTCAGTCCTGCATGATTCTACCAAGAAATGTGTGTTCATTGAAACCGCTGGTTTTTGATAGTTTGGGCCCTATTGAATAATGAATGTTTTGAATTTTCTCCAAAAGTATAGTTGCAAACTCATCCTTTTAGAAACTTGTTTGGGCTGTTGAGAGGAGTAAAAAACCATCAAAAATTTCAATCCTGCATGATTCTACCAAGAAATGTGATTCTTCATTCAAAACGCTGGTTTTTGCTATTGGGCTCTATTGAATAATGAATGTTTTGAATTTTCTCCAAAAGTAAAGTAGTTGCAAACTCATGCTTTTAGAGACTTGTTTGGGCTCATGAGAGGAGTAGAAAAACATCAAAAATTTCAGTCCTGCATGATTCTACCAAGAAATGTGTGTTCATTGAAACCGCTGGTTTTTGATAGTTTGGGCCCTATTGAATAATGAATGTTTTGAATTTTCTCCAAAAGTAAAGTAGTTGCAAACTCATCCTTTTAGAAACTTGTTTGGGCTGTTGAGAGGAGTAAAAAACCATCAAAAATTTCAATCCTGCATGATTCTACCAAGAAATGTGATTCTTCATTCAAAACGCTGGTTTTTGCTATTGGGCTCTATTGAATAATGAATGTTTTGAATTTTCTCCAAAAGTAAAGTAGTTGCAAACTCATGCTTTTAGAGACTTGTTTGGGCTCATGAGAGGAGTAAAAAACCATCAAAAATTTCAATCCTGCATGATTCTACCAAGAAATGTGATTCTTCATTCAAAACGCTGGTTTTTGCTATTGGGCTCTATTGAATAATGAATGTTTTGAATTTTCTCCAAAAGTAAAGTAGTTGCAAACTCATGCTTTTAGAGACTTGTTTGGGCTCATGAGAGGAGTAGAAAAACATCAAAAATTTCAGTCCTGCATGATTCTACCAAGAAATGTGTGTTCATTGAAACCGCTGGTTTTTGATAGTTTGGGCCCTATTGAATAATGAATGTTTTGAATTTTCTCCAAAAGTAAAGTAGTTGCAAACTCATCCTTTTAGAAACTTGTTTGGGCTGTTGAGAGGAGTAAAAAACCATCAAAAATTTCAATCCTGCATGATTCTACCAAGAAATGTGATTCTTCATTCAAAACGCTGGTTTTTGCTATTGGGCTCTATTGAATAATGAATGTTTTGAATTTTCTCCAAAAGTAAAGTAGTTGCAAACTCATGCTTTTAGAGACTTGTTTGGGCTCATGAGAGGAGTAGAAAAACATCAAAAATTTCAGTCCTGCATGATTCTACCAAGAAATGTGTGTTCATTGAAACCACTGGTTTTTGATAGTTTGGGCCCTATTGAATAATGAATGTTTTGAATTTTCTCCAAAAGTAAAGTAGTTGCAAACTCATCCTTTTAGAAACTTGTTTGGGCTGTTGAGAGGAGTAAAAAACCATCAAAAATTTCAATCCTGCATGATTCTACCAAGGAATGTGATTCTTCATTCAAAACGCTGGTTTTTGCTATTGGGCTCTATTGAATAATGAATGTTTTGAATTTTCTCCAAAAGTAAAGTAGTTGCAAACTCATGCTTTTAGAGACTTGTTTGGGCTCATGAGATGAGTAGAAAAACATCAAAAATTTCAGTCCTGCATGATTCTACCAAGACATGTGTGTTCATTGAAACGGATGGTTTTTGATAGTTTGGGCCCTATTGAATAATGAATGTTTTGAATTTTCTCCAAAAGTAAAGTAGTTGCAAACTCATCCTTTTAGAAACTTGTTTGGGCTGTTGAGAGGAGTAAAAAACCATCAAAAATTTCAATCCTGCATGATTCTACCAAGAAATGTGATTCTTCATTCAAAACACTGGTTTTTGCTATTGGGCTCTATTGAATAATGAATGTTTTGAATTTTCTCCAAAAGTAAAGTAGTTGCAAACTCATGCTTTTAGAGACTTGTTTGGGCTCATGAGAGGAGTAGAAAAACATCAAAAATTTCAGTCCTGCATGATTCTACCAAGAAATGTGTTAATTCAAACCGCTGGTTTTTGATAGTTTGGGCCCTATTGAATAATGAATGTTTTGAATTTTCTCCAAAAGTAAAGTAGTTGCAAACTCATCCTTTTAGAAACTTGTTTGGGCTGTTGAGAGGAGTAAAAAACCATCAAAAATTTCAATCCTGCATGATTCTACCAAGAAATGTGATTCTTCATTCAAAACGCTGGTTTTTGCTATTGGGCTCTATTGAATAATGAATGTTTTGAATTTTCTCCAAAAGTAAAGTAGTTGCAAACTCATGCTTTTAGAGACTTGTTTGGGCTCATGAGATGAGTAGAAAAACATCAAAAATTTCAGTCCTGCATGATTCTACCAAGACATGTGTGTTCATTGAAACGGCTGGTTTTTGATAGTTTGGGCCCTATTGAATAATGAATGTTTTGAATTTTCTCCAAAAGTAAAGTAGTTGCAAACTCATCCTTTTAGAAACTTGTTTGGGCTGTTGAGAGGAGTAAAAAACCATCAAAAATTTCAATCCTGCATGATTCTACCAAGAAATGTGATTCTTCATTCAAAACGCTGGTTTTTGCTATTGGGCTCTATTGAATAATGAATGTTTTGAATTTTCTCCAAAAGTAAAGTAGTTGCAAACTCATGCTTTTAGAGACTTGTTTGGGCTCATGAGAGGAGTAGAAAAACATCAAAAATTTCAGTCCTGCATGATTCTACCAAGAAATGTGTGTTCATTCAAACCGCTGGTTTTTGACAGTTTGGGCCCTATTGAATAATGAATGTTTTAAATTTTCTCCAAAAGTAAAGTAGTTGCAAACTCATGCTTTTAGAGACTTGTTTGGGCTCATGAGAGGAGTAGAAAAACATCAAAAATTTCAGTCCTGCATGATTCTACCAAGAAATGTGTGTTCATTGAAACCGCTGGTTTTTGATAGTTTGGGCCCTATTGAATAATGAATGTTTTGAATTTTCTCCAAAAGTATAGTTGCAAACTCATCCTTTTAGAAACTTGTTTGGGCTGTTGAGAGGAGTAAAAAACCATCAAAAATTTCAATCCTGCATGATTCTACCAAGAAATGTGATTCTTCATTCAAAACGCTGGTTTTTGCTATTGGGCTCTATTGAATAATGAATGTTTTGAATTTTCTCCAAAAGTAAAGTAGTTGCAAACTCATGCTTTTAGAGACTTGTTTGGGCTCATGAGAGGAGTAGAAAAACATCAAAAATTTCAGTCCTGCATGATTCTACCAAGAAATGTGTGTTCATTGAAACCGCTGGTTTTTGATAGTTTGGGCCCTATTGAATAATGAATGTTTTGAATTTTCTCCAAAAGTAAAGTAGTTGCAAACTCATCCTTTTAGAAACTTGTTTGGGCTGTTGAGAGGAGTAAAAAACCATCAAAAATTTCAATCCTGCATGATTCTACCAAGAAATGTGATTCTTCATTCAAAACGCTGGTTTTTGCTATTGGGCTCTATTGAATAATGAATGTTTTGAATTTTCTCCAAAAGTAAAGTAGTTGCAAACTCATGCTTTTAGAGACTTGTTTGGGCTCATGAGAGGAGTAAAAAACCATCAAAAATTTCAATCCTGCATGATTCTACCAAGAAATGTGATTCTTCATTCAAAACGCTGGTTTTTGCTATTGGGCTCTATTGAATAATGAATGTTTTGAATTTTCTCCAAAAGTAAAGTAGTTGCAAACTCATGCTTTTAGAGACTTGTTTGGGCTCATGAGAGGAGTAGAAAAACATCAAAAATTTCAGTCCTGCATGATTCTACCAAGAAATGTGTGTTCATTGAAACCGCTGGTTTTTGATAGTTTGGGCCCTATTGAATAATGAATGTTTTGAATTTTCTCCAAAAGTAAAGTAGTTGCAAACTCATCCTTTTAGAAACTTGTTTGGGCTGTTGAGAGGAGTAAAAAACCATCAAAAATTTCAATCCTGCATGATTCTACCAAGAAATGTGATTCTTCATTCAAAACGCTGGTTTTTGCTATTGGGCTCTATTGAATAATGAATGTTTTGAATTTTCTCCAAAAGTAAAGTAGTTGCAAACTCATGCTTTTAGAGACTTGTTTGGGCTCATGAGAGGAGTAGAAAAACATCAAAAATTTCAGTCCTGCATGATTCTACCAAGAAATGTGTGTTCATTGAAACCACTGGTTTTTGATAGTTTGGGCCCTATTGAATAATGAATGTTTTGAATTTTCTCCAAAAGTAAAGTAGTTGCAAACTCATCCTTTTAGAAACTTGTTTGGGCTGTTGAGAGGAGTAAAAAACCATCAAAAATTTCAATCCTGCATGATTCTACCAAGGAATGTGATTCTTCATTCAAAACGCTGGTTTTTGCTATTGGGCTCTATTGAATAATGAATGTTTTGAATTTTCTCCAAAAGTAAAGTAGTTGCAAACTCATGCTTTTAGAGACTTGTTTGGGCTCATGAGATGAGTAGAAAAACATCAAAAATTTCAGTCCTGCATGATTCTACCAAGACATGTGTGTTCATTGAAACGGATGGTTTTTGATAGTTTGGGCCCTATTGAATAATGAATGTTTTGAATTTTCTCCAAAAGTAAAGTAGTTGCAAACTCATCCTTTTAGAAACTTGTTTGGGCTGTTGAGAGGAGTAAAAAACCATCAAAAATTTCAATCCTGCATGATTCTACCAAGAAATGTGATTCTTCATTCAAAACACTGGTTTTTGCTATTGGGCTCTATTGAATAATGAATGTTTTGAATTTTCTCCAAAAGTAAAGTAGTTGCAAACTCATGCTTTTAGAGACTTGTTTGGGCTCATGAGAGGAGTAGAAAAACATCAAAAATTTCAGTCCTGCATGATTCTACCAAGAAATGTGTGTTCATTCAAACTGCTGGTTTTTGATAGTTTGGGCCCTATTGAATAATGAATGTTTTGAATTTTCTCCAAAAGTAAAGTAGTTGCAAACTCATGCTTTTAGAGACTTGTTTGGGCTCATGAGAGGAGTAGAAAAACATCAAAAATTTCAGTCCTGCATGATTCTACCAAGAAATGTGTGTTCATTGAAACCGCTGGTTTTTGATAGTTTGGGCCCTATTGAATAATGAATGTTTTGAATTTTCTCCAAAAGTAAAGTAGTTGCAAACTCATCCTTTTAGAAACTTGTTTGGGCTGTTGAGAGGAGTAAAAAACCATCAAAAATTTCAATCCTGCATGATTCTACCAAGAAATGTGATTCTTCATTCAAAACGCTGGTTTTTGCTATTGGGCTCTATTGAATAATGAATGTTTTGAATTTTCTCCAAAAGTAAAGTAGTTGCAAACTCATGCTTTTAGAGACTTGTTTGGGCTCATGAGATGAGTAGAAAAACATCAAAAATTTCAGTCCTGCATGATTCTACCAAGACATGTGTGTTCATTGAAACGGATGGTTTTTGATAGTTTGGGCCCTATTGAATAATGAATGTTTTGAATTTTCTCCAAAAGTAAAGTAGTTGCAAACTCATCCTTCTAGAAACTTGTTTGGGCTGTTGAGAGGAGTAAAAAACCATCAAAAATTTCAATCCTGCATGATTCTACCAAGAAATGTGATTCTTCATTCAAAACACTGGTTTTTGCTATTGGGCTCTATTGAATAATGAATGTTTTGAATTTTCTCCAAAAGTAAAGTAGTTGCAAACTCATGCTTTTAGAGACTTGTTTGGGCTCATGAGAGGAGTAGAAAAACATCAAAAATTTCAGTCCTGCATGATTCTACCAAGAAATGTGTGTTCATTCAAACTGCTGGTTTTTGATAGTTTGGGCCCTATTGAATAATGAATGTTTTGAATTTTCTCCAAAAGTAAAGTAGTTGCAAACTCATGCTTTTAGAGACTTGTTTGGGCTCATGAGAGGAGTAGAAAAACATCAAAAATTTCAGTCCTGCATGATTCTACCAAGAAATGTGTGTTCATTGAAACCGCTGGTTTTTGATAGTTTGGGCCCTATTGAATAATGAATGTTTTGAATTTTCTCCAAAAGTAAAGTAGTTGCAAACTCATCCTTTTAGAAACTTGTTTGGGCTGTTGAGAGGAGTAAAAAACCATCAAAAATTTCAATCCTGCATGATTCTACCAAGAAATGTGATTCTTCATTCAAAACGCTGGTTTTTGCTATTGGGCTCTATTGAATAATGAATGTTTTGAATTTTCTCCAAAAGTAAAGTAGTTGCAAACTCATGCTTTTAGAGACTTGTTTGGGCTCATGAGAGGAGTAGAAAAACATCAAAAATTTCAGTCCTGCATGATTCTACCAAGAAATGTGTGTTCATTGAAACCGCTGGTTTTTGATAGTTTGGGCCCTATTGAATAATGAATGTTTTGAATTTTCTCCAAAAGTAAAGTAGTTGCAAACTCATCCTTTTAGAAACTTGTTTGGGCTGTTGAGAGGAGAAAAAAACCATCAAAAATTTCAATCCTGCTTGATTCTACCAAGAAATGTGATTCTTCATTCAAAACGCTGGTTTTTGCTATTGGGCTCTATTGAATAATGAATGTTTTGAATTTTCTCCAAAAGTAAAGTAGTTGCAAACTCATGCTTTTAGAGACTTGTTTGGGCTCATGAGAGGAGTAGAAAAACATCAAAAATTTCAGTCCTGCATG
The DNA here is from genome assembly GCF_039654945.1 of Dendrobates tinctorius. Taxonomy (NCBI): domain Eukaryota; kingdom Metazoa; phylum Chordata; class Amphibia; order Anura; family Dendrobatidae; genus Dendrobates; species Dendrobates tinctorius. Next base: position 30,752,271 of record NW_027361716.1, read on the forward strand.
ATTCTACCAAGAAATGTGTGTTCATTGAAACCGCTGGTTTTTGATAGTTTGGGCCCTATTGAATAATGAATGTTTTGAATTTCCTCCAAAAGTAAAGTAGTTGCAAACTCATGCTTTTAGAGGCTTGTTTGGGCTCATGAGAGGAGTAGAAAAACATCAAAAATTTCAGTCCTGCATGATTCTACCAAGACATGTGTGTTCATTGAAACCGCTGGTTTTTGATAGTTTGGGCCCTATTGAATAATGAATGTTTTGAATTTTCTCCAAAAGTAAAGTAGTTGCAAACTCATGCTTTTAGAGACTTGTTTGGGCTCATGAGAGGAGTAGAAAAACATCAAAAATTTCAGTCCTGCATGATTCTACCAAGAAATGTGTGTTCATTGAAACCACTGGTTTTTGATAGTTTGGGCCCTACTGAATAATGAATGTTTTGAATTTTCTCCAAAAGTAAAGTAGTTGCAAACTCATCCTTTTAGAAACTTGTTTGGGCTGTTGAGAGGAGTAAAAAACCATCAAAAATTTCAATCCTGCATGATTCTACCAAGGAATGTGATTCTTCATTCAAAACGCTGGTTTTTGCTATTGGGCTCTATTGAATAATGAATGTTTTGAATTTTCTCCAAAAGTAAAGTAGTTGCAAACTCATGCTTTTAGAGACTTGTTTGGGCTCATGAGATGAGTAGAAAAACATCAAAAATTTCAGTCCTGCATGATTCTACCAAGACATGTGTGTTCATTGAAACGGATGGTTTTTGATAGTTTGGGCCCTATTGAATAATGAATGTTTTGAATTTTCTCCAAAAGTAAAGTAGTTGCAAACTCATCCTTTTAGAAACTTGTTTGGGCTGTTGAGAGGAGTAAAAAACCATCAAAAATTTCAATCCTGCATGATTCTACCAAGAAATGTGATTCTTCATTCAAAACACTGGTTTTTGCTATTGGGCTCTATTGAATAATGAATGTTTTGAATTTTCTCCAAAAGTAAAGTAGTTGCAAACTCATGCTTTTAGAGACTTGTTTGGGCTCATGAGAGGAGTAGAAAAACATCAAAAATTTCAGTCCTGCATGATTCTACCAAGAAATGTGTGTTCATTCAAACTGCTGGTTTTTGATAGTTTGGGCCCTATTGAATAATGAATGTTTTGAATTTTCTCCAAAAGTAAAGTAGTTGCAAACTCATGCTTTTAGAGACTTGTTTGGGCTCATGAGAGGAGTAGAAAAACATCAAAAATTTCAGTCCTGCATGATTCTACCAAGAAATGTGTGTTCATTGAAACCGCTGGTTTTTGATAGTTTGGGCCCTATTGAATAATGAATGTTTTGAATTTTCTCCAAAAGTAAAGTAGTTGCAAACTCATCCTTTTAGAAACTTGTTTGGGCTGTTGAGAGGAGTAAAAAACCATCAAAAATTTCAATCCTGCATGATTCTACCAAGAAATGTGATTCTTCATTCAAAACGCTGGTTTTTGCTATTGGGCTCTATTGAATAATGAATGTTTTGAATTTTCTCCAAAAGTAAAGTAGTTGCAAACTCATGCTTTTAGAGACTTGTTTGGGCTCATGAGAGGAGTAGAAAAACATCAAAAATTTCAGTCCTGCATGATGCTACCAAGAAATGTGTGTTCATTGAATCCGCTGGTTTTTGATAGTTTGGGCCCTATTGAATAATGAATGTTTTGAATTTTCTCCAAAAGTAAAGTAGTTGCAAACTCATCCTTTTAGAAACTTGTTTGGGCTGTTGAGAGGAGAAAAAAACCATCAAAAATTTCAATCCTGCATGATTCTACCAAGAAATGTGATTCTTCATTCAAAACGCTGGTTTTTGCTATTGGGCTCTATTGAATAATGAATGTTTTGAATTTTCTCCAAAAGTAAAGTAGTTGCAAACTCATGCTTTTAGAGACTTGTTTGGGCTCATGAGAGGAGTAGAAAAACATCAAAAATTTCAGTCCTGCATGATTCTACCAAGAAATGTGTGTTCATTGAAACCGCTGGTTTTTGATTGTTTGGGCCCTATTGAATAATGAATGTTTTGAATTTCCTCCAAAAGTAAAGTAGTTGCAAACTCATCCTTTTAGAAACTTGTTTGGGCTGTTGAGAGGAGTAAAAAACCATCAAAAATTTCAATCCTGCATGATTCTACCAAGAAATGTGATTCTTCATTCAAAACGCTGTTTTTTGCTATTGGGCTCTATTGAATAATGAATGTTTTGAATTTTCTCCAAAAGTAAAGTAGTTGCAAACTCATGCTTTTAGAGACTTGTTTGGGCTCATGAGAGGAGTAGAAAAACATCAAAAATTTCAGTCCTGCATGATTCTACCAAGAAATGTGTGTTCATTGAAACCGCTGGTTTTTGATAGTTTGGGCCCTATTGAATAATGAATGTTTTGAATTTTCTCCAAAAGTAAAGTAGTTGCAAACTCATCCTTTTAGAAACTTGTTTGGGCTGTTGAGAGGAGTAAAAAACCATCAAAAATTTAAATCCTGCATGATTTTACCAAGAAATGTGATTCTTCATTCAAAACCTGATTTTTGCTATTGGGCTCTATTGAATAGTGAATGTTTTGAATTTTCTCCAAAAGTAAAGTAGTTGCAAACTCATGCTTTTAGAGACTTGTTTGGGCTCATGAGAGGAGTAGAAAAACATCAAAAATTTCAGTCCTGCATGATTCTACCAAGAAATGTGTTAATTCAAACCGCTGGTTTTTGATAGTTTGGGCCCTATTGAATAATGAATGTTTTGAATTTTCTCCAAAAGTAAAGTAGTTGCAAACTCATCCTTTTAGAAACTTGTTTGGGCTGTTGAGAGGAGTAAAAAACCATCAAAAATTTCAATCCTGCATGATTCTACCAAGAAATGTGATTCTTCATTCAAAACGCTGGTTTTTGCTATTGGGCTCTATTGAATAATGAATGTTTTGAATTTTCTCCAAAAGTAAAGTAGTTGCAAACTCATGCTTTTAGAGACTTGTTTGGGCTCATGAGATGAGTAGAAAAATATCAAAAATTTCAGTCCTGCATGATTCTACCAAGACATGTGTGTTCATTGAAACGGCTGGTTTTTGATAGTTTGGGCCCTATTGAATAATGAATGTTTTGAATTTTCTCCAAAAGTAAAGTAGTTGCAAACTCATCCTTTTAGAAACTTGTTTGGGCTGTTGAGAGGAGTAAAAAACCATCAAAAATTTCAATCCTGCATGATTCTACCAAGAAATGTGATTCTTCATTCAAAACGCTGGTTTTTGCTATTGGGCTCTTTTGAAAAATGAATGTTTTGAATTTTCTCCAAAAGTAAAGTAGTTGCAAACTCATGCTTTTAGAGACTTGTTTGGGCTCATGAGAGGAGTAGAAAAACATCAAAAATTTCAGTCCTGCATGATTCTACCAAGAAATGTGTGTTCATTCAAACCGCTGGTTTTTGATAGTTTGGGCCCTATTGAATAATGAATGTTTTGAATTTTCTCCAAAAGTAAAGTAGTTGCAAACTCATGCTTTTAGAGACTTGTTTGGGCTCATGAGAGGAGTAGAAAAACATCAAAAATTTCAGTCCTGCATGATTCTACCAAGAAATGTGTGTTCATTGAAACCGCTGGTTTTTGATAGTTTGGGCCCTATTGAATAATGAATGTTTTGAATTTTCTCCAAAAGTAAAGTAGTTGCAAACTCATCCTTTTAGAAACTTGTTTGGGCTGTTGAGAGGAGTAAAAAACCATCAAAAATTTCAATCCTGCATGATTCTACCAAGAAATGTGATTCTTCATTCAAAACGCTGGTTTTTGCTATTGGGCTCTATTGAATAATGAATGTTTTGAATTTTCTCCAAAAGTAAAGTAGTTGCAAACTCATGCTTTTAGAGACTTGTTTGGGCTCATGAGAGGAGTAGAAAAACATCAAAAATTTCAGTCCTGCATGATTCTACCAAGAAATGTGTTCATTCAAACCGCTGGTTTTTGATAGTTTGGGCCCTATTGAATAATGAATGTTTTGAATTTTCTCCAAAAGTAAAGTAGTTGCAAACTCATCCTTTTAGAAACTTGTTTGGGCTGTTGAGAGGAGTAAAAAACCATCAAAAATTTCAATCCTGCATGATTCTACCAAGAAATGTGATTCTTCATTCAAAACGCTGGTTTTTGCTATTGGGCTCTATTGAATAATGAATGTTTTGAATTTTCTCCAAAAGTAAAGTAGTTGCAAACTCATGCTTTTAGAGACTTGTTTGGGTTCATGAGATGAGTAGAAAAACATCAAAAATTTCAGTCCTGCATTATTCTACCAAGACATGTGTGTTCATTGAAACGGCTGGTTTTTGATAGTTTGGGCCCTATTGAATAATGAATGTTTTGAATTTTCTCCAAAAGTAAAGTAGTTGCAAACTCATCCTTTTAGAAACTTGTTTGGGCTGTTGAGAGGAGTAAAAAACCATCAAAAATTTCAATCCTGCATGATTCTACCAAGAAATGTGATTCTTCATTCAAAACGCTGGTTTTTGCTATTGGGCTCTATTGAATAATGAATGTTTTGAATTTTCTCCAAAAGTAAAGTAGTTGCAAACTCATGCTTTTAGAGACTTGTTTGGGCTCATGAGAGGAGTAGAAAAACATCAAAAATTTCAGTCCTGCATGATTCTACCAAGAAATGTGTGTTCATTCAAACCGCTGGTTTTTGATAGTTTGGGCCCTATTGAATAATGAATGTTTTGAATTTTCTCCAAAAGTAAAATAGTTGCAAACTCATCCTTTTAGAAACTTGTTTGGGCTGTTGAGAGGAGTAAAAAACCATCAAAAATTTCAATCCTGCATGATTCTACCAAGAAATGTGATTCTTCATTCAAAACGCTGGTTTTTGCTATTGGGCTCTATTGAATAATGAATGTTTTGAATTTTCTCCAAAAGTAAAGTAGTTGCAAACTCATGCTTTTAGAGACTTGTTTGGGCTCATGAGAGGAGTAGAAAAACATCAAAAATTTCAGTCCTGCATGATTCTACCAAGAAATGTGTGTTCATTGAAACCGCTGGTTTTTGATAGTTTGGGCCCTATTGAATAATGAATGTTTTTAATTTTCTCCAAAAGTAAAGTAGTTGCAAACTCATCCTTTTAGAAACTTGTTTGGGCTGTTGAGAGGAGTAAAAAACCATCAAAAATTTCAATCCTGCATGATTCTACCAAGAAATGTGATTCTTCATTCAAAACGCTCGTTTTTGCTATTGGGCTCTATTGAATAATGAATGTTTTGAATTTTCTCCAAAAGTAAAGTAGTTGCAAACTCATGCTTTTAGAGACTTGTTTGGGCTCATGAGAGGAGTAGAAAAACATCAAAAATTTCAATCCTGCATGATTCTACCAAGAAATGTGTGTTCATTGAAACCGCTGGTTTTTGATAGTTTGGCCCTATTGAATAATGAATGTTTTGAATTTTCTCCAAAAGTAAAGTAGTTGCAAACTCATCCTTTTAGAAACTTGTTTGGGCTGTTGAGAGGAGTAAAAAACCATCAAAAATTTCAATCCTGCATGATTCTACCAAGAAATGTGATTCTTCATTCAAAACGCTGGTTTTTGCTATTGGGCTCTATTGAATAATGAATGTTTTGAATTTTCTCCAAAAGTAAAGTAGTTGCAAACTCATGCTTTTAGAGACTTGTTTGGGCTCATGAGAGGAGTAGAAAAACATCAAAAATTTCAGTCCTGCATGATTCTACCAAGAAATGTGTGTTCATTCAAACCGCTGGTTTTTGATAGTTTGGGCCCTATTGAATAATGAATGTTTTGAATTTTCTCCAAAAGTAAAGTAGTTGCAAACTCATCCTTTTAGAAACTTGTTTGGGCTGTTGAGAGGAGTAAAAAACCATCAAAAATTTCAATCCTGCATGATTCTACCAAGAAATGTGATTCTTCATTCAAAACGCTGGTTTTTGCTATTGGGCTCTATTGAATAATGAATGTTTTGAATTTTCTCCAAAAGTAAAGTAGTTGCAAACTCATGCTTTTAGAGACTTGTTTGGGCTCATGAGAGGAGTAGAAAAACATCAAAAATTTCAGTCCTGCATGATTCTACCAAGAAATGTGTGTTCATTGAAACCGCTGGTTTTTGATAGTTTGGGCCCTATTGAATAATGAATGTTTTGAATTTTCTCCAAAAGTAAAGTAGTTGCAAACTCATCCTTTTAGAAACTTGTTTGGGCTGTTGAGAGGAGTAAAAAACCATCAAAAATTTCAATCCTGCATGATTCTACCAAGAAATGTGATTCTTCATTCAAAACGCTGGTTTTTGCTATTGGGCTCTATTGAATAATGAATGTTTTGAATTTTCTCCAAAAGTAAAGTAGTTGCAAACTCATGCTTTTAGAGACTTGTTTGGGCTCATGAGAGGAGTAGAAAAACATCAAAAATTTCAGTCCTGCATGATTCTACCAAGAAATGTGTGTTCATTGAAACCGCTGGTTTTTGATAGTTTGGGCCCTATTGAATAATGAATGTTTTGAATTTTCTCCAAAAGTAAAGTAGTTGCAAACTCATCCTTTTAGAAACTTGTTTGGGCTGTTGAGAGGAGTAAAAAACCATCAAAAATTTCAATCCTGCATGATTCTACCAAGAAATGTGATTCTTCATTCAAAACGCTGGTTTTTGCTATTGGGCTCTATTGAATAATGAATGTTTTGAATTTTCTCCAAAAGTAAAGTAGTTGCAAACTCATGCTTTTAGAGACTTGTTTGGGCTCATGAGAGGAGTAGAAAAACATCAAAAATTTCAGTCCTGTATGATTCTACCAAGACATGTGTGTTCATTGAAACCGCTGGTTTTTGATAGTTTGGGACCTATTGAATAATGAATGTTTTGAATTTTCTCCAAAAGTAAAGTAGTTGCAAACTCATGCTTTTAGAGACTTGTTTGGGCTCATGAGAGGAGTAGAAAAACATCAAAAATTTCAGTCCTGCATGATTCTACCAAGAAATGTGTGTTCATTGAAACCGCTGGTTTTTGATAGTTTGGGCCCTATTGAATAATGAATGTTTTGAATTTTCTCCAAAAGTAAAGTAGTTGCAAACTCATCCTTTTAGAAACTTGTTTGGGCTGTTGAGAGGAGTAAAAAACCATCAAAAATTTCAATCCTGCATGATTCTACCAAGAAATGTGATTCTTCATTCAAAACGCTGGTTTTTGCTATTGGGCTCTATTGAATAATGAATGTTTTGAATTTTCTCCAAAAGTAAAGTAGTTGCAAACTCATGCTTTTATTTTCCAATAATTTTTATTAGAATTTTCCAAGATTTGAACAAACATAAAAAGGGAAGGAAAAATAGGGAGGGGGAACAGAAGAAAGGAAGGGAAAAGGAAAAAAATACAATAGAAAACTCAATGAGAGTACCTTGTTTATGCATGAACATAAAAAATATCGGTACATTAGAAAATGACACGAAACTGTATGATCATTATCAAAAAGACTTAAGCTAAGTTCTAATTTAAAGCTATATCTAAGAACTGAACGCCAGACTCTAAAACATAGAATATGAAGTATAGTCTCACCTGGATTCGTCAAAACCCGAAGCATAATTTTCTAGAGGTACCGTTAAGTAATAAAAAGCTTGTTCCATACATCCCATTTCTTATTATACTTGTCCAAATAATTGTTTTGTAAAGCAAAGCGCCTTTCCAATGCGCTATGTACTACAAGATTATGGAATATATCATCAAACCTTGGAGAATCAATTTTCTTCCAATGAGCTGCTATGGAGTTTTTCACTACCAGTAAAATATGTGCTATCATAAGGTTTGATGAAAAGTCTAGATGTTCCAGGTCCAGGAGCAGGAGAGCCATACTAGGAGAGATAATTAACCTCCTACCTAAAAATGTATCTATATGAACCGAAACCTCTCTCCACAAGCTCCTAACGCTTGGACATCCCCAAAATATGTGGAATAAATTCCCTACCGATCCACACTCTCTCCAGCATAAGTTGGAGGTACCATGATTTATAAAAAACAATCTCGATGGAGTATAATACCATCTTGCAACTAATTTATAGTAGGATTCGCGTAACGACATCGAGATTGTTGAGGTATAAGAAAGTTTGAGGGCATCTTGCCATTGTTCTAGTGAGGGGGTTATATTTAACTCAGACTCCCAGCGTTTCATATACGCTGTTTTTAATATAACTGTATCTTTATTAAAAATTTTATATATATTTTTTAATTTCCAGACGCTTCTTTTTTCTAAATTTCCCATGAATAAGGCCAATATGTCCAAATTTAGTGGTTTGAGGTTAATGAATTTTTTAATATGATCTTTAAGAACAGTGAAGAAAAAGAATTCTGAAGAGGGGAGATTGAACTTTAATTTAATTTCGCTGAAGGAAAGGAAAGATCCATTATACAAATCTCCTATTTTTTTATGTTGCATGTAGACCAGATATCTGGAATTGAGAGCCTATAAATAACTGATAATAAGGATAACGGTACATTATTTAGTTGTCTTATTTTATTCCAATTCCTTCCTGGCCGAATAAAACTTTTCCAGGCCAAAAGTATAGCTTGAAATATGGGGTGTGAAGGTAGATTTTGCTTATAACCAAGAATATTATTGTAGAAAATATTATAAAGTAGGTTATTGTTACTTTGATTCTCTTCTAAAACCACCCACGCCGGCGACTTAGTTTGTTTAAACCAAAGGAGACTGGCCTTAATTAAGAAGGCTTGGTAATATGCCGTAATATTCGGCAATCCTAGACCTCCATTTTCTTTGTTTTTATAAAGAACGTTTGAGGCAATTCTAGGTTTTTTATCGTCCCAAATAAAAGAGTTAATTAAAGCCTGGATTTTAGACAAATGGACAGCTGGAATATTGACGGGCAAGGTTCTGAATAAATATAATATTTTAGGCAAAATGAAAGACTTTACAGCCAGTATCCTTCCAAACAAGGATAAAGTAATTCGCTTAAAATTTGTAAAGTCTATAGTGATAATTTTGATTAGGTTATTAATATTAATTGGGATAATTGACTGGAATTTATTTGTTAATATTATCCCTAAGTATCCGACTTCTTCCTCTTTTCCTGAAAAGTTTGAGAGACTCTCAAGCCGTACCTTTTCCTGATAATTTAAATTAAAAGATAGAATCTTTGACTTTGAGTGATTGATTTTAAAATATGAGATATTCGAGAATTCCTTCAAATCCGCCATCAATGCCGCAATAGAGATCTCTGGATTTAAAAGAGTCAATACTATGTCATCTGCGAACAAACTGATTTTAAAAGAACGTTGTAACATTTCTAGGCCATGGATATTTGAATTAGATCTAATTTTTTCTGCTAATGGTTCTATTGCTAAAACAAATAGAAGTGGGGAAAGGGGGCACCCCTGTCTCGTACCATTTGAGATGGAAAATAACTTTGACAGGTGGTTATTAGTATAAACTTTTGCGCATGGTTCTGAATATAAGGCCATAATCGAGGAAATGAATGTATCATTAAATCCAAACTTCAAAAGTACCCTTCCAAGATAGTTCCAATCCAACCTATCAAAAGCTTTCTCGGCGTCTAATGTAACCAGAACCGAAGGAGCAGTAGAAAATTTTGCATCGTTCAATATATTCAAAATCCTTCTGGTCCCATCAGACGCCTGGCGACCCTCAACAAATCCAATCTGGTCATCTTTAAGTAAGGAAGGAAGAATCTTCTTTAGTCTCTCGGCCCATATTTTTGAGTATAACTTGACATCCCCATTGATAAGTGAGATTGGCCTGTAACTTTGAACCCTATCAGGGTCCCCCCCTTCCTTAGGTATCATAACTATAGTCGCTTCCAACATTTCCTTTGGGAAGGAACCCTGACAGGAAGCCAAATTAAATATATTTACCAAATGGGGAGTCAGAAGCTGTTGAAAGATCTTGTAATACTCATTGATGAATCCATCAGGCCCTGGTGACTTCTGAGCCTTAAGTTTATTGATTGCATCCAAGATTTCATCTGTGGAGATAGGCCTATTTATATGGTCTAACTCTAGAGAATCAATCTGGGGAAGACTTAATTTATCCAAGAATGCACCTATCGATGCAATATCGGGTTGCGGTGTATCAGAATCTGTAGCTAGGTTATACAGACCTTGAAAAAAATCTGCGAAGGCATTCGCAATGTCAGAAGGATGAGTTTTGATATCTCCACTATTGGATTTGATTCTAATTATTCTCTTTTTAATCCTATCTTGTTTAAATCTTCTCATCATATAAGCAGTCGGTTTATTAATAGATGAGTAAAGTTTGAATTTCGAGTTTCTGATAGCCGCATCATATTCAGTCATAATTAAAATTTTCAATTCTTGTCTTAATTTCAAGATTTCTAGTTGGACCTCCGAAGATGGAACCGATAAACTATTTTGAGAATCTTCTTTTAATTTTATTTGGGATTGGAGGTTTGTAATTTTCTGTCTCCTAATTTTCTTTAATTTGGATGAAAGTTGGATTAAGTGTCCCCTCAACACTGCCTTATGGGCGTTCCAGAGAATAAACGGGTTCACATCATCAATATCATTTTCTTTAAAAAAATTGGAAATTGTATCTGAAATAATTGTTCTATGTTCCGGATTCTTGAACAGAGAACAATTGGCCTTCCAAAGGAATGTATTTTCTGAATATGCTCCTATTTCAAATTCCGCTATAATGGGGACATGATCCGATATAGATTTCCCCAATATATTGACACTTTTAAATTTGGAGATAGCAAAAACATCAGTAAGTATTAGATCTATTCTGGACGATGTCTTGTGCGTGTCTGAGTAATGGGTATATTCGCGTGAGGAAGTGTTTAAACAGCGAAATATGTCAAAAAACTCGTGTGAAATTAACCAGTTGTTAAGGGAAGGTGCTTTATAACGGACCAAAGAAGAGGAATCCATTTTGCTATCAGGGACTATATTGAAATCTCCCGCAAAGATAATCATCCCTTTCCTGACTTTTTCAATCTTACCCATTAACCTGTTCAGATATGATATAGTCTTTTTATTTGGGGCGTATATATTGACTATTGTGCATAGAGTATGATTTAAATGGCAGACAAGAATATGGTACCTCCCTTGTGGATCTACAGTTTCTTCTATTAACTCAAACGGAATATTTTGTTTTATAAGCGTAATAACCCCCGCTTTCTTTTTACCTTTAAGAGATTGAAACATGTGCGGGAATTTCTTGTCTTGGAAATACGGTTGATTTCCCCTAGCAAACTTAACTTCCTGTAGACATACAATGTCTGCTTTATTATGTTCAATTTCCTTCCATAGTGCATGTCTCTTATAAGGGATATTTAATCCCCTAACATTAAAGGACAAAATTTTAAGTTTCATGTTGCTACTGTTTTAACACAAAAGAGAAGGTAGACCGAATCCAAGTGAGACCCCTAACAAAATACAACAAATAACAAATAATAAAAGTGTAGCTACAATACGTTTAAGAACAAAAAGAAATAAAATAAAAATAAAAATCGAATAAAAAGTTCAAAATAAACTCAAATGAGTTTCCTTGGAGGAATCCAATCAAGAAGGATACTCACCTAGTTTGGGGATTTAAAAAAGTGGTTAAACTCCTACCAAAACCCCATATTTTACTGATCCTTCCTAGTAAAATTTCAAAATACAAACAATACTGTTTATAAATAAATTCAACCGATACCATCCTGAAACGATTGGACAAAGAGCATAGCTTCCTCTGGCGTAAAGAAAGGAATGGTCTTTCCCCTATACCAGACCAGAAGCTTAGCAGGGAAGCCCCATCTGTATGAGATTCCAAGATCTTTAATTTTTGCGTTGACTTCCCTAAAAGTCTTCCTGAATTCCATTGTTGCCTTGGAAAAGTCTCCAAAGACCTTTATATTAGCGTAGGGGTCTGGGAAGGAACCCTTATCTCTAATATAAAATAGAATTTTTTCTTTCGTTTCATAAAAATGCATGCGGAGGATAGTGTCTCTTGGCTTGTCGGCCGACAGGCCCCGTGGACGAGGAATGCGGTGTATTCTGTCAATTCTTAAACTCATGCTTTTAGAGACTTGTTTGGGCTCATGAGATGAGTAGAAAAACATCAAAAATTTCAGTCCTGCATGATTCTACCAAGACATGTGTGTTCATTGAAACGGATGGTTTTTGATAGTTTGGGCCCTATTGAATAATGAATGTTTTGAATTTTCTCCAAAAGTAAAGTAGTTGCAAACTCATCCTTTTAGAAACTTGTTTGGGCTGTTGAGAGGAGTAAAAAACCATCAAAAATTTCAATCCTGCATGATTCTACCAAGAAATGTGATTCTTCATTCAAAACGCTGGTTTTTGCTATTGGGCTCTATTGAATAATGAATGTTTTGAATTTTCTCCAAAAGTAAAGTAGTTGCAAACTCATGCTTTTAGAGACTTGTTTGGGCTCATGAGAGGAGTAGAAAAACATCAAAAATTTCAGTCCTGCATGATTCTACCAAGAAATGTGTGTTCATTCAAACTGCTGGTTTTTGATAGTTTGGGCCCTATTGAATAATGAATGTTTTGAATTTTCTCCAAAAGTAAAGTAGTTGCAAACTTATCCTTTTAGAAACTTGTTTGGGCTGTTGAGAGGAGTAAAAAACCATCAAAAATTTCAATCCTGCATGATTCTACCAAGAAATGTGATTCTTCATTCAAAACGCTGGTTTTTGCTATTGGGCTCTATTGAATAATGAATGTTTTGAATTTTCTCCAAAAGTAAAGTAGTTGCAAACTCATGCTTTTAGAGACTTGTTTGGGCTCATGAGAGGAGTAGAAAAACATCAAAAATTTCAATCCTGCATGATTCTACCAAGAAATGTGTGTTCATTGAAACCGCTGGTTTTTGATAGTTTGGGCCCTATTGAATAATGAATGTTTTGAATTTTCTCCAAAAGTAAAGTAGTTGCAAACTCATCCTTTTAGAAACTTGTTTGGGCTGTTGAGAGGAGTAAAAAACCATCAAAAATTTCAATCCTGCATGATTCTACCAAGAAATGTGATTCTTCATTCAAAACGCTGGTTTTTGCTATTGGGCTCTATTGAATAATGAATGTTTTGAATTTTCTCCAAAAGTAAAGTAGTTGCAAACTCATGCTTTTAGAGACTTGTTTGGGCTCATGAGAGGAGTAGAAAAACATCAAAAATTTCAGTCCTGCATGATTCTACCAAGAAATGTGTGTTCATTCAAACCGCTGGTTTTTGATAGTTTGGGCCCTATTGAATAATGAATGTTTTGAATTTTCTCCAAAAGTAAAGTAGTTGCAAACTCATCCTTTTAGAAACTTGTTTGGGCTGTTGAGAGGAGTAAAAAACCATCAAAAATTTCAATCCTGCATGATTTTACCAAGAAATGTGATTCTTCATTCAAAACCTGATTTTTGCTATTGGGCTCTATTGAATAGTGAATGTTTTGAATTTTCTCCAAAAGTAAAGTAGTTGCAAACTCATGCTTTTAGAGACTTGTTTGGGCTCATGAGAGGAGTAGAAAAACATCAAAAATTTCAGTCCTGCATGATTCTACCAAGAAATGTGTTCATTCAAACCGCTGGTTTTTGATAGTTTGGGCCCTATTGAATAATGAATGTTTTGAATTTTCTCCAAAAGTAAAGTAGTTGCAAACTCATCCTTTTAGAAACTTGTTTGGGCTGTTGAGAGGAGTAAAAAACCATCAAAAATTTCAATCCTGCATGATTCTACCAAGAAATGTGATTCTTCATTCAAAACGCTGGTTTTTGCTATTGGGCTCTATTGAATAATGAATGTTTTGAATTTTCTCCAAAAGTAAAGTAGTTGCAAACTCATGCTTTTAGAGACTTATTTGGGCTCATGAGATGAGTAGAAAAACATCAAAAATTTCAGTCCTGCATGATTCTACCAAGACATGTGTGTTCATTGAAACGGCTGGTTTTTGATAGTTTGGGCCCTATTGAATAATGAATGTTTTGAATTTTCTCCAAAAGTAAAGTAGTTGCAAACTCATCCTTTTAGAAACTTGTTTGGGCTGTTGAGAGGAGTAAAAAACCATCAAAAATTTCAATCCTGCATGATTCTACCAAGAAATGTGATTCTTCATTCAAAACGCTGGTTTTTGCTATTGGGCTCTATTGAATAATGAATGTTTTGAATTTTCTCCAAAAGTAAAGTAGTTGCAAACTCATGCTTTTAGAGACTTGTTTGGGCTCATGAGAGGAGTAGAAAAACATCAAAAATTTCAGTCCTGCATGATTCTACCAAGAAATGTGTGTTCATTCAAACCGCTGGTTTTTGATAGTTTGGGCCCTATTGAATAATGAATGTTTTGAATTTTCTCCAAAAGTAAAGTAGTTGCAAACTCATCCTTTTAGAAACGTGTTTGGGCTGTTGAGATGAGTAAAAAACCATCAAAAATTTCAATCCTGCATGATTCTACCAAGAAATGTGATTCTTCATTCAAAACGCTGGTTTTTGCTATTGGGCTCTATTGAATAATGAATGTTTTGAATTTTCTCCAAAAGTAAAGTAGTTGCAAACTCATGCTTTTAGAGACTTGTTTGGGCTCATGAGAGGAGTAGAAAAACATCAAAAATTTCAGTCCTGCATGATTCTACCAAGAAATGTGTGTTCATTGAAACCGCTGGTTTTTGATAGTTTGGGCCCTATTGAATAATGAATGTTTTGAATTTTCTCCAAAAGTAAAGTAGTTGCAATCTCATCCTTTTAGAAACTTGTTTGGGCTGTTGAGAGGAGTAAAAAACCATCAAAAATTTCAATCCTGCATGATTCTACCAAGAAATGTGATTCTTCATTCAAAACGCTGGTTTTTGCTATTGGGCTCTATTGAATAATGAATGTTTTGAATTTTCTCCAAAAGTAAAGTAGTTGCAAACTCATGCTTTTAGAGACTTGTTTGGGCTCATGAGAGGAGTAGAAAAACATCAAAAATTTCAGTCCTGCATGATTCTACCAAGAAATGTGTGTTCATTGAAACCGCTGGTTTTTGATAGTTTGGGCCCTATTGAATAATGAATGTTTTGAATTTTCTCCAAAAGTAAAGTAGTTGCAAACTCATCCTTTTAGAAACTTGTTTGGGCTGTTGAGAGGAGTAAAAAACCATCAAAAATTTCAATCCTGCATGATTCTACCAAGAAATGTGATTCTTCATTCAAAACGCTGGTTTTTGCTATTGGGCTCTATTGAATAATGAATGTTTTGAATTTTCTCCAAAAGTAAAGTAGTTGCAAACTCATGCTTTTAGAGACTTGTTTGGGCTCATGAGAGGAGTAGAAAAACATCAAAAATTTCAGTCCTGCATGATTCTACCAAGAAATGTGTGTTCACTGAAACCGCTGGTTTTTGATAGTTTGGGCCCTATTGAATCATAGAATCATAGAATCATAGAATCGTAGAGTTGGAAGGGACCTCCTGGGCCATCTGGTCCAAACCCCCTGCTCAAAGCAGGATTCGCTAAATCATCCCAGTTAGATGTCTGTCCAGCCTCTGTTTGAAGACTTCCATTGAAGGAGAACTCACCACTTCTCGTGGCAGCCTGTTCCACTCATTGATCACTCTAACTGTCAAAAAGTTTTTTCTAATATCTAATCTGTGTTTCCTCCCATTCAGCTTCATCCCATTGCTTCTAGTCTTTCCTTGTGCAAATGAGAATAAAGTTGATCCTTCTACAATGTGACAGCCCTTTAGATATTTGTAGACAGCTATTAAGTCTCCTCTCAGTCTTCTCTTTTGCAAACTAAACATTCCCAAATCCTGCAACCTTTCCTCATAAGACAGGGTTTGCAGACCGGTCACCATTCTGGTCGCTCTTTTCTGAACTTGCTCCAGTTTGTTGATGTCTTTTTTAAAATGTGGTGCCCAAAATTGGACACAATATTCCAGATGAGGTCTGACCAAAGAGGAGTAGAGGGAAATAATGACTTCACGTGATCTAGACTGTATGCTTCTGTTAATACATCCTAGAATTGCATTTGCCTTTTTTGCTGCTGCATCACACTGTTGACTCATATTCAGTCTGTGATCTATTAGTATACCCAAGTCTTTTTCACATGTGCTGTCACTTAGCCCTATTCCTCCCATTCTATATATGCTTTTTTCATTTTTATTGCCCAGATGTAGTACTTTGCATTTCTCCCTGTTAAAAACCATTCTGTTAGTTGCTGCCCACTTCTCCAGTTTATTTAAATCTTTTTGAATCCTCTCTCTTCTCTAGTATTAGCTATCCCTCCTAGCTTTGTGTCATCAGCAAATTTAATCAGTTTACCCTCAATTCCTTCATCTAAATCGTTGATAAAGATGTTGAACAATACAGGGCCCAGGACAGAGCCCTGTGGTACCCCACTTGAGACATTCTTCCAACTGGATGTGCAGCCATTTACGACCACTCTTTGGGTCCGATCACTAAGCCAGTTATGAATCCACCTAACAGTTGCCTTGTCCATTCCATACTTAGTCATTTTTTCAATAAGGATTGTATGAGAGACTTTGTCAAATGCTTTGCTGAAGTCAAGATATACTATATCTACAGCATTTCCTTGATCCACCCAATCAGTAATACCATCATAGAAGGAAATTAAATTAGTCTGACATGACTTATTAGTTACAAACCCATGCTGACTCTGTTTAATCACTTCATTCTTATCCAGGTATTGACATACATGTTGTTTAATAATTTGTTCAAAGATCTTTCCTGGTATAGAAGTCAGACTCACCGGCCTATAGTTGCCTGGGTCCACCTTCTTCCCCTTTTTGAAGATAGGAACAACATTTGCTCTTCTCCAGTCTTCTGGCACTTCTCCTGTTCTCCAAGAATTTTCAAAGATTATGGAGAGGGGTTCAAAAATTTCTTCTGCTATCTCCTTCAGTACTCTGGGGTGTAATTCATCTGGACCTGGAGACTTGAATACATTTAGGTTAGCTAAGTGTTTCCTCACTATCTTTCTGTTTATAGATATCCTGGATTCTTCTATTCCCTTAATAGGACAGTGAATAACAGTTGATGTTACATTTCCTTTCTGAGAGAAAACAGATGCAAAATAGGAATTTAAAAGTTCAGCCTTCTCAACATCCTGTCTTACCATTTCATCATTTTCATCCTGTAAAAATCCTATAGCATCTTTGACTTTTCTTTTACTTTTGACATATCCCCAAAATCCTTTATTATTGCTTTTGACATCTCTTGCAAGCCTCAATTCATTTTCAGCTTTAGCTAATCTGATTTGTGCCTTGCAGGTTCTGCAGACAGCATTATATTCTTCTTTAGATATGCCTCCTTCTTTCCATTTTATAAACATTTTTTTCTTCCTTTTTAGCATGTGCTTAAGTTCTGTGTTCATCCATCCTGGTTTCCTTAAATGCTTCCTATTCTTCCCTCTTTTCGGAATTGTTAACAACTGTGCTTTGAGAATTTCATTTTTCAAGATTTCCCATCCTTCCTGGACATTTTTGTCTTTAAGGATATCCAGCCATTGGATCCCTCCAATTCTCTTTCTGAATCCCTTAAAATCTGCCTTTCTGAAATCTAACCTTGACGTCTGAGTCTTCACAGGTCTTCCGCCTCTAGTTATCCAAAATTCTAAAATAGCATGGTCGCTACCTCCTAGGGTCCCAGCCACTTTTACCTCCTCAACCATTTCCTCCCTGTTTATAAGGATTAGATCCAAGGTAGCAGTTCCCCTTGTTTTCTCCCTTACCTTTTGGAAGATAAAGTTGTCAGCAAGAGAGGATAAGAATTTCCTTGACCTGTTAGTTTTGCCTGAGAGAGATTCCCAACAAATGTCTGGATAGTTGAAATCTCCCATGACAACTATGTCATATTTTTTGGAGAACTTGGCCATTTGATGCATAAAGAGTTCATCCATATCTTCAGCTTGCACAGGCGGCCTGTAGTAAATGCCTACAATGGTGTCCTTTCCATTGTTCTGTCCTTGTATTCTTACCCAAACAGTTTCCACAGAACTCCCAGTCTCTGAAGCTTCAATCTCTGTGCAGATATACGCATTTCTAACATACAATGCGACACCCCCTCCTCGTTTATCAAGTCTGTTTCTTGCAAATAAGTTGTATCCTTCTAGTTTTGTATTCCAATCATGTGTATTGTCCCACCAAGTTTCAGTGATTCCAATGACATCATATTTCTTTTCCTGTGTTAGTAGTTCCAATTCTCCTTGTTTGTTGCCCATGCTTTGTGCATTAGTATAGAAACATTTTAGTTTGTGATTGGTTTCTCTTTCTCCAATATTTTTTTTAATTAGATTCTTTCGTCTTTGTTCTTCCTTTCCACTTCTAATAGCAGAGTTTTCAGTAGCATTTGTCAGGTGTATGGCTTTTTCTGGTCTTTTGCTTCCCTTCCCATGTTGTTCTAGTTTAAAGCTCTCCTTACAAGTGTAGCAAGGCAACTTCCAAATACCTGCTTTCCAGTCTTCGTAAGGTGCACCCCATCTCTAGCAAGTAGTCCATCGTATAAGTAGTTCACTCCGTGATCCAGAAATCCAAATAGTTGCTGACGGCACCATCGACTTAGCCAGTTGTTCACCTGCAGAATCTTATTCCACCTCCTTGTTCCATGGCCATCCACTGGGAGGATGGAAGAGAAGACCACCTGCGCTCCCAGTTCTTTCACTTTCTTGCCTAAGTCTTCAAAGTCTCTGCAGATGGTTTCCAGGTCGTTTCTTGCGGTGTCATTTGTCCCCACATGTAGTAGCAGGAATGGGTAGTCATCTGTAGGTCTGAAGAGTCCTGATATCCTGTCAGACACATCTTTAATTTTTGCACCTGGAAGACAGCACATTTCTCTTGAAGTTATATCTGGTCTGCAGATAGCGGCCTCTGTTCCTCTCAACAGGGAATCCCCCATGACCACCACTCTCCGTTTCTTCTTCACAACATTTTTCTTTCTCCATCCAGGAGGACTCTGAAGGCGTACAAGGTTGCTGTTTGTTGGCAAAGTCTTATCCTGATGTATTTCTTCATCGTTTTCCTGCGTGAGAGCCTGGTACTGGTTTCTGAGCAGTATGGGTGCTGACTGCCTCCTGATCCTCCTGCTTCTCTGGGTCACATGTCTCCATTCCTCTGTTTCTTCAGGTGCACTTCGAATTTCTTCTCTTTCTGTAACATGAAGAGATAATTCTGCTCTGTCCAAGAACTCTTCACCTTCCTTAATGATCTTCAACGTAGCTAACCTCTCTTCGAGATTTTGCAACTTTTCCTCCAACAGGGTCACAAGCTTGCATTTGTGGCATGTGAAGTTTGGCTTTTCCACTGGTAAATCTGTGAACATGTAGCAAGAAATGCAGCTCACCAAATGGCTCCTGGCCTCTTCCATCTTGAGATTTCTTAAAAAGATGAAAGATGAGCCTATCGGCGCGCGGTTTCTCCGATTTCCTCTTTTCAGCTGCAACGGCCAAAACCCAGTGATCGTTGAGCTCGCGGAGACTCTTCACTTATCCCAGAAGGCACTGGGAATATGCAAATGATCTCCTCAAGACTCTTCCCCTGGTTTCTCCGATTTCCTCTTTTCAGCTGCAACGGCCAAAACCCAGTGATCGTTGAGCTCGCGGAGACTCTTCACTTATCCCAGAAGGCACTGGGAATATGCAAATGATCTCCTCAAGACTCTTCCCCTGGTTTCTCCGATTTCCTCTTTTCAGCTGCAACGGCCAAAACCCAGTGATCGTTGAGCTCGCGGAGACTCTTCACTTATCCCAGAAGGCACTGGGAATATGCAAATGATCTCCTCAAGACTCTTCCCCTGGTTTCTCCGATTTCCTCTTTTCAGCTGCAACGGCCAAAACCCAGTGATCGATGAGCTCGCGGAGACTCTTCACTTATCCCAGAAGGCACTGGGAATATGCAAATGATCTCCTCAAGACTCTTCCCCTGGTTTCTCCGATTTCCTCTTTTCAGCTGCAACGGCCAAAACCCAGTGATCGTTGAGCTCGCGGAGACTCTTCACTTATCCCAGAAGGCACTGGGAATATGCAAATGATCTCCTCAAGACTCTTCCCCTGGTTTCTCCGATTTCCTCTTTTCAGCTGCAACGGCCAAAACCCAGTGATCGTTGAGCTCGCGGAGACTGTTCACTTATCCCAGAAGGCACTGGGAATATGCAAATGATCTCCTCAAGACTCTTCCCCTGGTTTCTCCGATTTCCTCTTTTCAGCTGCAACGGCCAAAACCCAGTGATCGTTGAGCTCGAGGAGACTCTTCACTTATCCCAGAAGGCACTGGGAATATGCAAATGATCTCCTCAAGACTCTTCCCCTGGTTTCTCCGATTTCCTCTTTTCAGCTGCAACGGCCAAAACCCAGTGATCGTTGAGCTCGCGGAGACTCTTCACTTATCCCAGAAGGCACTGGGAATATGCAAATGATCTCCTCAAGACTCTTCCCCTGGTTTCTCCGATTTCCTCTTTTCAGCTGCAACGGCCAAAACCCAGTGATCGTTGAGCTCGCGGAGACTCTTCACTTATCCCAGAAGGCACTGGGAATATGCAAATGATCTCCTCAAGACTCTTCCCCTGGTTTCTCCGATTTCCTCTTTTCAGCTGCAACGGCCAAAACCCAGTGATCGTTGAGCTCGCGGAGACTGTTCACTTATCCCAGAAGGCACTGGGAATATGCAAATGATCTCCTCAAGACTCTTCCCCTGGTTTCTCCGATTTCCTCTTTTCAGCTGCAACGGCCAAAACCCAGTGATCGTTGAGCTCGCGGAGACTGTTCACTTATCCCAGAAGGCACTGGGAATATGCAAATGATCTCCTCAAGACTCTTCCCCTGGTTTCTCCGATTTCCTCTTTTCAGCTGCAACGGCCAAAACCCAGTGATCGTTGAGCTCGCGGAGACTCTTCACTTATCCCAGAAGGCACTGGGAATATGCAAATGATCTCTTCAAGACTCTTACCCTGGTTTCTCCGATTTCCTCTTTTCAGCTGCAACGGCCAAAACCCAGTGATCGTTGAGCTCGCGGAGACTCTTCACTTATCCCAGAAGGCACTGGGAATATGCAAATGATCTCCTCAAGACTCTTCCCCTGGTTTCTCCGATTTCCTCTTTTCAGCTGCAACGGCCAAAACCCAGTGATCGTTGAGCTCGCGGAGACTGTTCACTTATCCCAGAAGGCACTGGGAATATGCAAATGATCTCCTCAAGACTCTTCCCCTGGTTTCTCCGATTTCCTCTTTTCAGCTGCAACGGCCAAAACCCAGTGATCGTTGAGCTCGCGGAGACTCTTCACTTATCCCAGAAGGCACTGGGAATATGCAAATGATCTCCTCAAGACTCTTCCCCTGGTTTCTCCGATTTCCTCTTTTCAGCTGCAACGGCCAAAACCCAGTGATCGTTGAGCTCGCGGAGACTCTTCACTTATCCCAGAAGGCACTGGGAATATGCAAATGATCTCCTCAAGACTCTTCCCCTGGTTTCTCCGATTTCCTCTTTTCAGCTGCAACGGCCAAAACCCAGTGATCGTTGAGCTCGCGGAGACTCTTCACTTATCCCAGAAGGCACTGGGAATATGCAAATGATCTCCTCAAGACTCTTCCCCTGAATGAATGTTTTGAATTTTCTCCAAAAGTAAAGTAGTTGCAAACTCATCCTTTTAGAAACTTGTGTGGGCTGTTGAGAGGAGTAAAAAACCATCAAAAATTTCAATCCTGCATGATTCTACCAAGAAATGTGATTCTTCATTCAAAACGCTGGTTTTTGCTATTGGGCTCTATTGAATAATGAATGTTTTGAATTTTCTCCAAAAGTAAAGTAGTTGCAAACTCATGCTTTTAGAGACTTGTTTGGGCTCATGAGAGGAGTAGAAAAACATCAAAAATTTCAGTCCTGCATGATTCTACCAAGAAATGTGTGTTCATTGAAACCGCTGGTTTTTGATAGTTTGGGCCCTATTGAATAATGAATGTTTTGAATTTTCTCCAAAAGTAAAGTAGTTGCAAACTCATCCTTTTAGAAACTTGTTTGGGCTGTTGAGAGGAGTAAAAAACCATCAAAAATTTCAATCCTGCATGATTCTACCAAGAAATGTGATTCTTCATTCAAAACGCTGGTTTTTGCTATTGGGCTCTATTGAATAATGAATGTTTTGAATTTTCTCCAAAAGTAAAGTAGTTGCAAACTCATGCTTTTATTTTCCAATATTTTTTATTAAATTTTAAAATTTTAACAGGAAAGGAAGGAAGGAAGGGAGGGAAGGGTTAGGAAAACAAAAGGGTATTACATTAGAGAACTCAAAGAGTAACATAGTATTTATGAACGATACATATGTAACACATGAAAAATATCCGAAACATTTCACAGTTTACAGGTACATCCAAATGCTGAAAGTCCTTTGTGAAATACAATGAAATGTAGTCTGTAATCAAATTACTGAGGCCTAACCTAACAACTAACCTAAAAAAAAAAAAAAAAACTAAGCCCTAATCTAATAACTAGAACTAAAGCTACAGTCACTGTTCAGAAGGTCTCATCTGGATCTTCCCACATAGAACTATGTTCTAAATACTAAGCAAATTATCTAATAAAAAGTCCATTCCATATTCCCCATTTTTTATCATACTTTTCCAGGAAATTGTTGTTTATAGCAAAACGCCTTTCTAATGCACTATGTACTAAAAGACTACAAAGTATATCTTCAAATTTTGGAGGCTCAGTCTTCCTCCAGTATGCTGCTAAAGAGTTCTTAACCACCGATAAAATATGGGCTATCATGAGTATGGTTGGGAGGTCTAAGTGTTCTAGGTCTAAAAAGAGCAGCGCCATGCTAGGGGAAATAGCTAAGGTCCTACCCAAAAATGTATTTATGTGAACAGATACCTCACCCCAAAGAGTCCTAATTTTTGGGCAACCCCAAAATATGTGGTATAGATTTCCCACTTCTCCACATTCTCTCCAACATAAACTGGAGTTGTCTTGATTTATAAAGAACAGCCTCGATGGGGTATAATACCACCTCACAAATATTTTGTAGTATGATTCCTGCAACATCATCGAGATCGATGAAGCTTGAGAGTATTTAAGAGCATCTTGCCATTGCTCTAGTGAGGGAGAGATATTCAGTTCAGACTCCCACCTCTTCATGTATACGTTTTTCAACATGGTTGAGTCCCTATTAAAAACTGTATATATATTTTTTAAGTTCCATACGCTCTGTTTCACTAAGTTTCCTAGAAATAGAGTCAATATATCCCAATTCAGTGGTTTCGTTCGGAAGAATTTTTTAATGTAGTCTCTTAAAATAATAAAAAAAAAGAATTCTGAAGAAGGGAGGTTGAACTTCATCTTAATTTCGCTAAAAGTTAGAAAGCGCTCTCTATACAAATCACCTATTTTTTTAATGTTGCATGTAGCCCAAATTTCCGGAATTGAGAATTTGTAAAAGACTGAAATCAATGTTAGTGGTACCTTTTCCATTTGTCTCATTCTATTCAAGTTTCTTCTTGGCCTTACAAAATTTTTCCAGGCCAAAAGTATAGCTTGAAATATAGGATGAGAGGGTAATTTAGGCCTAGAACCAATAATGTTGTTGTAAAAGGTATTAAGGAGTAAGCTATTCTCGCTTTGACTTTCCTCTAAGACGATCCAAGCGGGTGATGTATTTTGTCTAAACCAATGGTAACTAGCTTTAATCAATGTGGCTTGATAGTACGCTATGACATTTAGAAGGCCCAAACCCCCATTCCTCCTGTTCTTATACAGAAGATTCGATGCAACTCTTGGCTTTTTATTATCCCAAATAAAGGAATTTAGCAAATTTTGAATTTTAAGTAATTGGGTTGAGGGGATACAAATAGGGAGGGTTCTAAACAAATAAAGTATTTTAGGTAAAACAAAAGACTTAACTACCAATACCCTTCCAAATAAGGATAGATTTATGCGTTTGAAATTTGTCAAGTCTCGAGTAACCTTTTGAATTAAATTATTCAGATTGACTGAAATAACTGATTCGAGTTTATTTGTCACCATTATCCCCAAATAACCAACCTCCTCCTCTGTACATGAAAATTTTGTAAGAGACTTTAACTGTTCCACTTCCTGAACCTTTAAATTAAAAAAAAGAATCTTTGATTTTGAATGGTTCACTTTAAAATAAGAAACATGTGAAAACAATTCCAAGTCCAGAGTCAAAGCCCTAATAGAAATCTCTGGGTCCAAGAGTGTTAGTACAATATCGTCTGCGAATAAACCGATTTTGAATGACCGCTGAGAAACTTCAGGGCCATGGATGTTTGAATTGGATCTTATTTTTTGTGCGAAAGGTTCTATTGCCAAGACGAATAAAAGTGGTGAAAGCGGACATCCCTGTCTTGTGCCATTCGAAATTGGGAATGATCTGGACAGGTGATTGTTTGTATAGATCTTTGCGGAGGGGTCTGAGTATAAGGCAAAGATTGACGACAGGAACTTATCATTAAATCCAAACTTCAGGAGCGCTTTTTTAAGATAACTCCAGTCTAGCCTATCAAAAGCCTTCTCAGCATCCAACGTAACCAGCACTAAAGGATCAGAAGAGAGTTTTGTAGCGTTAGTTATATTCAAAATCCTTCTGGTCCCGTCAGATGCCTGACGACCCTCGACGAAACCAATCTGATCGTCCTTAACCAACGCAGGAATAATTCCCTTAAGTCTTTCGGCCCAGATTTTCGAATACAACTTGACGTCCCCATTTATGAGAGATATTGGTCTGTAGCTTTGAACCTTGTCAGGGTCTCCTTTCTCCTTTGGTATCATTACGATAGTAGCTTCCAACATATCTTTTGGAAAGGAGCCCTGACAAGAAGCCACATTAAATAAGTTCTCCAAATGGGGAGCCAGAATTTGCTGAAAGGTCTTGTAGTATTCATTAGTGAATCCGTCGGGCCCCGGTGATTTCTGGTCTTTAAGTTTCTTGATTGCTTCAATTATTTCTTCTGTAGAAATGGGTCTGTTGATGTGCTCCAATTCCAAAGGGTCAAACTTGGGGAGGTCCAATTTGTTTAAGAACGAGCTTATTAAATTATCATTGGGTTGCGGTGTATCTGGATCCGAGGCCAAATTGTACAGACCCTGAAAGAATTCTGCAAAGGCATTTGCAATGTCTGAGGGATGCATCTTAACCTCTCCATTGTTGGTTTTAATTTTATTTATTCTCCTTTTAACCCTCTCTTGTTTAAGTCTTTTCATCATATAAGCTGTAGGTTTGTTAACAGAAGAATAAAAGTTGAACTTCGAGTTTTTGATAACCGCATCATATTCAGCTATGATCGCAGTTTTCAGTTCCTGTCTCAGACCCAGAAGTTCTAACTGAATATCGGATGATGGGACCGACAGATTGTTTTGTATGTCTTCTTTTAGTTTTATTTGAGATTGTAAGGATATAATTTTTTGTCTTTTAAGTTTCTTAAATCTGGAAGAAAGTTGTATTAGGCGACCCCGTAAAACCGCTTTATGGGCACTCCAAACAACAAATGGGTTCATGTCGTCAAGGTCATGTTCCCTAAAATAATTGGAAATTGTATCTGAGATTTGTGCTCTGTATTCAGGAATCTTAAAAAGAGTAGAGTTAGCTTTCCAGAGAAATGTATCTGCTGAGTGGATCCCCAACTCAAACTCCGCCATTACTGGAACATGGTCAGAAATGGATTTCCCTAAAATGTCAATGTTTTTGAATTTTGAGATAGCAAAAACGTCTGTCAGTATTAAGTCTATTCTTGCTGATGTTTTGTGCATGTCCGAATAATGTGTATATTCACGTGAGGAAGTGTTCAAACATCGATAGATGTCGAACAGTTCGTTGGCAATCAACCATTTACTAAGGGATGGAGCTTTATGACGAACTGAAGATGAGGAGTCCATTTTACTATCCGGAACTATGTTAAAGTCTCCCGCAAATATAAGCGTCCCTCTTTTAACTGCATTAATTTTCTCCATTAACCTATTTAAATACGATATAGTCTTCTTGTTAGGGGCATAAACATTGACTATTGTACAGAGTTTGTGGTTTAATTGGCAAATGAGGACATGGTATCTTCCTTGCGAATCAGCTATTTCTTCGATCAGTTCAAATGGGATATTGTCTTTTACAAGCGTAATAACACCTGCCTTTTTCTTCTCCTTAAGAGACTGAAATACAAATGGAAATTTCTTGTTCTGGAAATATGGGTGACTATTTTTAGCAAATTTGACTTCCTGCAGACAAACAATGTCTGCTTTACTGTGATCAATTTCCCTCCAAAGCGCATGCCTCTTATAGGGAATATTTAAACCTCTGACGTTAAATGAAAAAACCTTTAGTTTCATGTTTGTGAAACAAACTAAAATGTGAAAAAATTCCAAATGAGACCTCTCTTAGAATTGTAGAACTACCTTAAAAAAGCTAACTAAAGAACAACAAACTAATATCTGTATATGCTTAAATGTATACCTAAAAAAGAAGAAAAAAGAAAAAAAAAAAAATTGAACTCCAGTGAGTTCTCCTGGAGGAATCCAATCTAGAAGGATTCTCACCTAGTATGGGGTTAAAAGAAAAAGTGGTTAAACTCCTACCCATACACCTAGTATTCCTACTAATCCTTCTCATTTCAATAATACAAAATGCAAATAAAGAACATAAAGCCTGTTACAAACAAATTCAACCAATGCCATCTTGAAACGATTGAACAAAAAGCATAGCTTCCTCTGGAGTATAAAAAGGAATGGTTTTCCCTCTGTACCAAACCAGCAGCTTAGCAGGGAAGCCCCATCTATATGAGATCCCAAGGTCTTTTATTTTCGCATTGACTTCTCTAAAAGTCTTCCTGAAATCCATTGTTGCCTTAGAGAAATCTCCGAAGACTCTTATATTGGTGTAGGGGTCCGGAAAATTTCCCTTATCTCTAATATACATTAAAATTTTCTCTTTTGTTTCATAATAATGCATATGGAGGATGGTGTCTCTAGGTTTGTCAGCGGACAAGCCCCTAGGACGAGGAATTCGGTGGATTCTGTCAATCCTGAATTCAGAATTTGGGAGATCTGGTAGCGCCTTTTTAAATATGGCTTTTGTGTAATTTGAGAGCTCATCCTGTACGATATTTTCAGGAATGCCTCTTATTTTAAGATTGCTCCTCCTACTTCTATCCTCCAAATCCATCAATTTAGTTTTAAGTGTCTGTACTTCCGTTTTCAACTCAGAATTTTGTTTAATCAAAGTATCTGTTTTATTTTCCACGCCCGTGATTCTGTTCTCACTCTTTTCTAATCTCTGGGTGAAATTTTTACTTATTTCACTCAGTGTCTTATTCTGTGTTTCAAATCCCGAAGCAAGAGAATCATTAAGCATTTTACAGAATCTGGCCATAAAGCCCTCTGTTACTCCTTTCTCAGAAGCTAAGAGCTCATCTGGATCAATAGGAGCAAATCCTTGTTTTGAAGTCTGCGGGGATGAAGGTCGTTCTTTTTTAGAACGCTGTCTATTAGGACTGCTGTCAGAAGAGGAATAGTCTGAGTTATCCTCAGATTCAGCTGTAATCGATCTTTTTTCATCCTCTTTTGAATTAGGGCCTTTCCTTTTTGTGGACTTAGAGGTATCCATAACCTCGGGATTAATCTCCTTATTTATAGGGGTCTGTATAGAGGGATTCAGATTTATGCCTTTACTCTCTACTTCCTTCTTGGAAGGTTTATTTGGGGGTGTCACAGGGGACCGATCACTCTTTAGATCTCTCTTTAATGGCGATCTTGACTTCATAGGACTCAACAGATTAGGTGAATCTCCAGAGGTCCTACTATATGATTTATTTGGGTATTGTTTATTTCTATTTGAGGACGATTCATTGACTTTAAAAGTGGGTTTAAACTTGGTTCCCCCTCCTTCCATCCTATCAACAAAGTGGCTTGATATGTAAGTACTGACTCCAAATCTCAAATCCCTTTGTTTTGTACCACCAAAGTATTTTAGTACATTTAGTAAAGTCTAGAACCTTCAGATTGATTATGAAAAGGCAACCTCCTCGATACCTCCTTGTTCATAAAATTTGCTAGCTATCCTAAGCTTTCCCTGAGCACCCCACCAAAATTCAAAATAGTGTGTAAAGGGTATATAATTTACCTATTAATTACAGGGTTATTTCTATAGACCCTTTCTCTATGCCCAGTAATTTAATTGAGCTCTAATAACCCTAAAACAGCCTTAGCAATTTTCACCCACACTTCCCTCCCCCCAAAGGCCACACAGGAATAATACAACTAATATATAAAGAAACACTAAGCGCACTTCGCCCCCAGCATATCTTACTCAGATAAACATTCAATTATGATTAAACAATATTAACTGGTAATCAGACACCAACAGGACCACCGGTCTATGCTCCGCCAACCTAGAAGTAAGAAAGAAGGAAAAAGAGAGAAAAGGAAGAACATACACACAGAAAAAATAAAACTTCACCGATCTTCACCAAACCGCTGCAGTCCTTAATTAGTAATCTTCTCCACTCCCCAGGACCTCTCGGGACCAAAAGAGTAAATCTCTCCAAAATCCAGGCCTCCAGGGGTATTCAGAAATCAGCTTCTTCTCCAGCACCGGGAAGCAAGTCGACAGAGAACTCCAGATCTCCTCTTTGCTCAGAAATAGCTATGAAGATACAGCAGCTTAAAGCGGCAACAAGCTCAGCAACTGTCAATCATTTATCCGCCTCTACACCTCCAGCCCGCCAAGGATTTTAGTTAAAAACTTTTCCAGTTTCCAAGGTATTTCAACATGCCAGGTCTGGAGATACTTAGGAAGGGTCTCCGAATGTTGTTCAACAGGCTCCCAACAGATGCAATCCCTAGGAGGCACACCACACTCCAAAAACCCCA
Source organism: Dendrobates tinctorius (assembly GCF_039654945.1). NCBI lineage: Eukaryota > Metazoa > Chordata > Amphibia > Anura > Dendrobatidae > Dendrobates > Dendrobates tinctorius. The sequence goes on from NW_027361716.1 coordinate 30,781,071, forward strand.
GCGAGTCCCCAATTCTCCTCTCCTACACCGCCCGGTACTCTGAGGTAGCAGAGCCCGAGACCTCCTCCGATCGCCGCATGACAGGTTTCTATTATTTCAGCAGGGTCTCCCCAGCCCCAGGCAGCAGGGTCCCAATAGAACCGGACCCCCCTGAACCCACAGTACCTCAAGAAACTCGGCGGGACCGAGCACGCGGCCGCGGCTGTCACTCAGACACTGGCTCCTGCAACTCTCCACTGCCGCTGATGATTTTTGGCCAGGAAAAGCTGAATATTGCTCCGATCTCGTCTTGCCTGGTGTCGTTCTGTTCGGAGAGGTCCCCCGAATCCAGGGAAACAGGCTCCCATTGCTTCCAAAGCCTCAGGGGCAGGCAGCACCTCGAAAACAGCGGCGGTATCGGGTTTAAAGCCGGGGACGCATTCACAGCAGTGGAATCACGTCAGGTCCACCGGGGGTCAGATGAAGGGGCAAACTCGTCCTTTTAGAAACTTGCCTGGGCACTCTTCCTTCTCCACTTCAACACCAATGTGCAACGATAATTCTCTTCTTCTTTCAGCGTCTCACTTGTTCCCTCCTCAGCTGTCAATTAAGCTCCTGCTCTCCCCGGCACCGCCGATGATTTTATAACATGAAACCTCCAGTTCTTTATGGATTTGGTTGTATCAGGTCTCTATGTACTCTGTGGGACCTCCCAAACCCTAGGGAAGAGGATCTCCACAGATAAAAAGTCGTAAGGATGCGCAGAATCCTTAAAACCGCGGCGGGTCTGAATACACAGCAGCGACAGACAATCCCGCTTCTGCTCCTGCACTTCCTGACCCCGCCAGAGATTTTACCTTATATCTCCTGGAATCTTTGAGGGATCTTGGCGTGCCCCGTCTTGAAATGTTCAGAGGGGGCTTCTGGATCCTAAGAAACCAGCCTCCTTTCCGGTGATTCTTCCTCTTTCACTTCAGTCCCTATGAAGATAGAAGCCTCTCCACTTCCCTCTTCTCAGTAGGCAATCAAGAGAAGGCAGACCAGGTGTAAACCTCCAGGAGATTGTAAAATCCACCACTGCTTCTCCGTCTTCTGCCGACCTCAGGTGGGGATTCCCCTGCTCTGCTCAGCGCGGGAAAAACAGCTCTGCTTCTCCTCCTGTTACTTCTTGCTCAATCTTGTTGTTCTTGGCATCAAAATGATCCAGATGACGTCTAGAATCCAAATCAAGATAGAAATTCTTGATAGAAGGACTTCTGTCACTTTAAAGTAGCTTCTAGTAGGTGACTAAGCAGGAGCCCCGAGCCAACACGTCCTCACACCTTCATAGCTCAGGCCACGCCCCCCAAACTCATGCTTTTAGAGACTTGTTCGGGCTCATGAGAGGAGTAGAAAAACATCAAAAATTTCAGTCCTGCATGATTCTACGAAGAAATGTGTGTTCATTGAAACCGCTGGTTTTTGATAGTTTGGGCCCTATTGAATAATGAATGTTTTGAATTTTCTCCAAAAGTAAAGTAGTTGCAAACTCATCCTTTTAGAAACTTGTTTGGGCTGTTGAGAGGAGTAAAAACCATCAAAAATTTCAATCCTGCATGATTTTACCAAGAAATGTGATTCTTCATTCAAAACCTGATTTTTGCTATTGGGCTCTATTGAATAGTGAATGTTTTGAATTTTCTCCAAAAGTAAATTAGTTGCAAACTCATGCTTTTAGAGACTTGTTTAGGCTCATGAGAGGAGTAGAAAAACATCAAAAATTTCAGTCCTGCATGATTCTACCAAGAAATGTGTTCATTCAAACCGCTGGTTTTTGATAGTTTGGGCCCTATTGAATAATGAATGTTTTGAATTTTCTCCAAAAGTAAAGTAGTTGCAAACTCATCCTTTTAGAAACTTGTTTGGGCTGTTGAGAGGAGTAAAAAACCATCAAAAATTTCAATCCTGCATGATTCTACCAAGAAATGTGATTCTTCATTCAAAACGCTGGTTTTTGCTATTGGGCTCTATTGAATAATGAATGTTTTGAATTTTCTCCAAAAGTAAAGTAGTTGCAAACTCATGCTTTTAGAGACTTGTTTGGGCTCATGAGATGAGTAGAAAAACATCAAAAATTTCAGTCCTGCATGATTCTACCAAGACATGTGTGTTCATTGAAACCGCTGGTTTTTGATAGTTTGGGCCCTATTGAATAATGAATGTTTTGAATTTTCTCCAAAAGTAAAGTAGTTGCAAACTCATGCTTTTAGAGACTTGTTTGGGCTCATGAGAGGAGTAGAAAAACATCAAAAATTTCAATCCTGCATGATTCTACCAAGAAATGTGTGTTCATTGAAACCGCTGGTTTTTGATAGTTTGGGCCCTATTGAATAATTAATGTTTTGAATTTTCTCCAAAAGTAAAGTAGTTGCAAACTCATCCTTTTAGAAACTTGTTTGGGCTGTTGAGAGGAGTAAAAAACCATCAAAAATTTCAATACTGCATGATTCTACCAAGAAATGTGATTCTTCATTCAAAACGCTGGTTTTTGCTATTGGGCTCTATTGAATAATGAATGTTTTGAATTTTCTCCAAAAGTAAAGTAGTTGCAAACTCATGCTTTTAGAGACTTGTTTGGGCTCATGAGATGAGTAAAAAAACATCAAAAATTTCAGTCCTGCATGATTCTACCAAGACATGTGTGTTCATTGAAACGGATGGTTTTTGATAGTTTGGGCCCTATTGAATAATGAATGTTTTGAATTTTCTCCAAAAGTAAAGTAGTTGCAAACTCATCCTTTTAGAAACTTGTTTGGGCTGTTGAGAGGAGTAAAAAACCATCAAAAATTTCAATCCTGCATGATTCTACCAAGAAATGTGATTCTTCATTCAAAACGCTGGTTTTTGCTATTGGGCTCTATTGAATAATGAATGTTTTGAATTTTCTCCAAAAGTAAAGTAGTTGCAAACTCATGCTTTTAGAGACTTGTTTGGGCTCATGAGAGGAGTAGAAAAACATCAAAAATTTCAGTCCTGCATGATTCTACCAAGAAATGTGTGTTCATTGAAACCGCTGGTTTTTGATAGTTTGGGCCCTATTGAATAATGAATGTTTTGAATTTTCTCCAAAAGTAAAGTAGTTGCAAACTCATCCTTTTAGAAACTTGTTTGGGCTGTTGAGAGGAGTAAAAAACCATCAAAAATTTCAATCCTGCATGATTCTACCAAGAAATGTGATTCTTCATTCAAAACGCTGGTTTTTGCTATTGGGCTCTATTGAATAATGAATGTTTTGAATTTTCTCCAAAAGTAAAGTAGTTGCAAACTCATGCTTTTAGAGACTTGTTTGGGCTCATGAGAGGAGTAGAAAAACATCAAAAATTTCAGTCCTGCATGATTCTACCAAGAAATGTGTGTTCATTTAAACCGCTGGTTTTTGATAGTTTGGGCCCTATTGAATAATGAATGTTTTGAATTTTCTCCAAAAGTAAAGTAGTTGCAAACTCATCCTTTTAGAAACTTGTTTGGGCTGTTGAGAGGAGTAAAAAAACCATCAAAAATTTCAATCCTGCATGATTCTACCAAGAAATGTGATTCTTCATTCAAAACGCTGGTTTTTGCTATTGGGCTCTATTGAATAATGAATGTTTTGAATTTTCTCCAAAAGTAAAGTAGTTGCAAACTCATCCTTTTAGAGACTTGTATGGGCTCATGAGAGGAGTAGAAAAACATCAAAAATTTCAGTCCTGCATGATTCTACCAAGAAATGTGTGTTCATTGAAACGGCTGGTTTTTGATAGTTTGGGCCCTATTGAATAATGAATGTTTTGAATTTTCTCCAAAAGTAAAGTAGTTGCAAACTCATGCTTTTAGAGACTTGTTTGGGCTCATGAGAGGAGTAGAAAAACATCAAAAATTTCAGTCCTGCATGATTCTACCAAGACATGTGTGTTCATTGAAACGGATGGTTTTTGATAGTTTGGGCCCTATTGAATAATGAATGTTTTGAATTTTCTCCAAAAGTAAAGTAGTTGCAAACTCATCCTTTTAGAAACTTGTTTGGGCTGTTGAGAGGAGTAAAAAACCATCAAAAATTTCAATCCTGCATGATTCTACCAAGAAATGTGATTCTTCATTCAAAACACTGGTTTTTGCTATTGGGCTCTATTGAATAATGAATGTTTTGAATTTTCTCCAAAAGTAAAGTAGTTGCAAACTCATGCTTTTAGAGACTTGTTTGGGCTCATGAGAGGAGTAGAAAAACATCAAAAATTTCAGTCCTGCATGATTCTACCAAGAAATGTGTGTTCATTCAAACTGCTGGTTTTTGATAGTTTGGGCCCTATTGAATAATGAATGTTTTGAATTTTCTCCAAAAGTAAAGTAGTTGCAAACTCATGCTTTTAGAGACTTGTTTGGGCTCATGAGAGGAGTAGAAAAACATCAAAAATTTCAGTCCTGCATGATTCTACCAAGAAATGTGTGTTCATTGAAACCGCTGGTTTTTGATAGTTTGGGCCCTATTGAATAATGAATGTTTTGAATTTTCTCCAAAAGTAAAGTAGTTGCAAACTCATCCTTTTAGAAACTTGTTTGGGCTGTTGAGAGGAGTAAAAAACCATCAAAAATTTCAATCCTGCATGATTCTACCAAGAAATGTGATTCTTCATTCAAAACGCTGGTTTTTGCTATTGGGCTCTATTGAATAATGAATGTTTTGAATTTTCTCCAAAAGTAAAGTAGTTGCAAACTCATGCTTTTAGAGACTTGTTTGGGCTCATGAGAGGAGTAGAAAAACATCAAAAATTTCAGTCCTGCATGATTCTACCAAGAAATGTGTGTTCATTGAAACCGCTGATTTTTGATAGTTTGGGCCCTATTGAATAATGAATGTTTTGAATTTTCTCCAAAAGTAAAGTAGTTGCAAACTCATCCTTTTAGAAACTTGTTTGGGCTGTTGAGAGGAGTAAAAAACCATCAAAAATTTCAATCCTGCATGATTCTACCAAGAAATGTGATTCTTCATTCAAAACGCTGGTTTTTGCTATTGGGCTCTATTGAATAATGAATGTTTTGAATTTTCTCCAAAAGTAAAGTAGTTGCAAACTCATGCTTTTAGAGACTTGTTTGGGCTCATGAGAGGAGTAGAAAAACATCAAAAATTTCAGTCCTGCATGATTCTACCAAGAAATGTGTGTTCATTTAAACCGCTGGTTTTTGATAGTTTGGGCCCTATTGAATAATGAATGTTTTGAATTTTCTCCAAAAGTAAAGTAGTTGCAAACTCATCCTTTTAGAAACTTGTTTGGGCTGTTGAGAGGAGTAAAAAACCATCAAAAATTTCAATCGTGCATGATTCTACCAAGAAATGTGATTCTTCATTCAAAACGCTGGTTTTTGCTATTGGGCTCTATTGAATAATGAATGTTTTGAATTTTCTCCAAAAGTAAAGTAGTTGCAAACTCATCCTTTTAGAGACTTGTTTGGGCTCATGAGAGGAGTAGAAAAACATCAAAAATTTCAGTCCTGCATGATTCTACCAAGAAATGTGTGTTCATTGAAACGGCTGGTTTTTGATAGTTTGGGCCCTATTGAATAATGAATGTTTTGAATTTTCTCCAAAAGTAAAGTAGTTGCAAACTCATCCTTTCAGAAACTTGTTTGGGCTGTTGAGAGGAGTAAAAAACCATCAAAAATTTCAATCCTGCATGATTTTACCAAGAAATGTGATTCTTCATTCAAAACCTGATTTTTGCTATTGGGCTCTATTGAATAGTGAATGTTTTGAATTTTCTCCAAAAGTAAAGTAGTTGCAAACTCATGCTTTTAGAGACTTGTTTGGGCTCATGAGAGGAGTAGAAAAACATCAAAAATTTCAGTCCTGCATGATTCTACCAAGAAATGTGTTCATTCAAACCGCTGGTTTTTGATAGTTTGGGCCCTATTGAATAATGAATGTTTTGAATTTTCTCCAAAAGTAAAGTAGTTGCAAACTCATCCTTTTAGAAACTTGTTTGGGCTGTTGAGAGGAGTAAAAAACCATCAAAAATTTCAATCCTGCATGATTCTACCAAGAAATGTGATTCTTCATTCAAAACGCTGGTTTTTGCTACTGGGCTCTATTGAATAATGAATGTTTTGAATTTTCTCCAAAAGTAAAGTAGTTGCAAACTCATGCTTTTAGAGACTTGTTTGGGCTCATGAGATGAGTAGAAAAACATCAAAAATTTCAGTCCTGCATGATTCTACCAAGACATGTGTGTTCATTGAAACCGCTGGTTTTTGATAGTTTGGGCCATATTGAATAATGAATGTTTTGAATTTTCTCCAAAAGTAAAGTAGTTGCAAACTCATGCTTTTAGAGACTTGTTTGGGCTCATGAGAGGAGTAGAAAAACATCAAAAATTTCAATCCTGCATGATTCTACCAAGAAATGTGTGTTCATTGAAACCGCTGGTTTTTGATAGTTTGGGCCCTATTGAATAATGAATGTTTTGAATTTTCTCCAAAAGTAAAGTAGTTGCAAACTCATGCTTTTAGAGACTTGTTTGGGCTCATGAGATGAGTAAAAAAACATCAAAAATTTCAGTCCTGCATGATTCTACCAAGACATGTGTGTTCATTCAAACGGATGGTTTTTGATAGTTTGGGCCCTATTGAATAATGAATGTTTTGAATTTTCTCCAAAAGTAAAGGAGTTGCAAACTCATCCTTTTAGAAACTTGTTTGGGCTGTTGAGAGGAGTAAAAAACCATCAAAAATTTCAATCCTGCATGATTCTACCAAGAAATGTGATTCTTCATTCAAAACACTGGTTTTTGCTATTGGGCTCTATTGAATAATGAATGTTTTGAATTTTCTCCAAAAGTAAAGTAGTTGCAAACTCATGCTTTTAGAGACTTGTTTGGGCTCATGAGAGGAGTAGAAAAACATCAAAAATTTCAGTCCTGCATGATTCTACCAAGAAATGTGTGTTCATTCAAACTGCTGGTTTTTGATAGTTTGGGCCCTATTGAATAATGAATGTTTTGCATTTTCTCCAAAAGTAAAGTAGTTGCAAACTCATGCTTTTAGAGACTTGTTTGGGCTCATGAGAGGAGTAGAAAAACATCAAAAATTTCAGTCCTGCATGATTCTACCAAGAAATGTGTGTTCATTGAAACCGCTGGTTTTTGATAGTTTGGGCCCTATTGAATAATGCATGTTTTGAATTTTCTCCAAAAGTAAAGTAGTTGCAAACTCATCCTTTTAGAAACTTGTTTGGGCTGTTGAGAGGAGTAAAAAACCATCAAAAATTTCAATCCTGCATGATTCTACCAAGAAATGTGATTCTTCATTCAAAACGCTGGTTTTTGCTATTGGGCTCTATTGAATAATGAATGTTTTGAATTTTCTCCAAAAGTAAAGTAGTTGCAAACTCATGCTTTTAGAGACTTGTTTGGGCTCATGAGAGGAGTAGAAAAACATCAAAAATTTCAGTCCTGCATGATTCTACCAAGAAATGTGTGTTCATTGAAACCGCTGGTTTTTGATAGTTTGGACCCTATTGAATAATGAATGTTTTGAATTTTCTCCAAAAGTAAAGTAGTTGCAAACTCATCCTTTTAGAAACTTGTTTGGGCTGTTGAGAGGAGTAAAAAACCATCAAAAATTTCAATCCTGCATGATTCTACCAAGAAATGTGATTCTTCATTCAAAACGCTGGTTTTTGCTATTGGGCTCTATTGAATAATGAATGTTTTGAATTTTCTCCAAAAGTAAAGTAGTTGCAAACTCATGCTTTTAGAGACTTGTTTGGGCTCATGAGAGGAGTAGAAAAACATCAAAAATTTCAGTCCTGCATGATTCTACCAAGAAATGTGTGTTCATTCAAACCGCTGGTTTTTGATAGTTTGGGCCCTATTGAATAATGAATGTTTTGAATTTTCTCCAAAAGTAAAGTAGTTGCAAACTCATCCTTTTAGAAACTTGTTTGGGCTGTTGAGAGGAGTAAAAAACCATCAAAAATTTCAATCCTGCATGATTCTACCAAGAAATGTGATTCTTCATTCAAAACTCTGGTTTTTGCTATTGGGCTCTATTGAATAATGAATGTTTTGAATTTTCTCCAAAAGTAAAGTAGTTGCAAACTCATGCTTTTAGAGACTTGTTTGGGCTCATGAGAGGAGTAGAAAAACATCAAAAATTTCAGTCCTGCATGATTCTACCAAGAAATGTGTGTTCATTGAAACCGCTGGTTTTTGATAGTTTGGGCCCTATTGAATAATGAATGTTTTGAATTTTCTCCAAAAGTAAAGTAGTTGCAAACTCATCCTTTTAGAAACTTGTTTGGGCTGTTGAGAGGAGTAAAAAACCATCAAAAATTTCAATCCTGCATGATTCTACCAAGAAATGTGATTCTTCATTCAAAACGCTGGTTTTTGCTATTGGGCTCTATTGAATAATGAATGTTTTGAATTTTCTCCAAAAGTAAAGTAGTTGCAAACTCATGCTTTTAGAGACTTGTTTGGGCTCATGAGAGGAGTAGAAAAACATCAAAAATTTCAGTCCTGCATGATTCTACCAAGAAATGTGTGTTCATTCAAACGGCTGGTTTTTGATAGTTTGGGCCCTATTGAATAATGAATGTTTTGAATTTTCTCCAAAAGTAAAGTAGTTGCAAACTCATCCTTTTAGAAACTTGTTTGGGCTGTTGAGAGGAGTAAAAAACCATCAAAAATTTCAATCCTGCATGATTTTACCAAGAAATGTGATTCTTCATTCAAAACCTGATTTTTGCTATTGGGCTCTATTGAATAGTGAATGTTTTGAATTTTCTCCAAAAGTAAAGTAGTTGCAAACTCATGCTTTTAGAGACTTGTTTGGGCTCATGAGAGGAGTAGAAAAACATCAAAAATTTCAGTCCTGCATGATTCTACCAAGAAATGTGTTCATTCAAACCGCTGGTTTTTGATAGTTTGGGCCCTATTGAATAATGAATGTTTTGAATTTTCTCCAAAAGTAAAGTAGTTGCAAACTCATCCTTTTAGAAACTTGTTTGGGCTGTTGAGAGGAGTAAAAAACCATCAAAAATTTCAATCCTGCATGATTCTACCAAGAAATGTGATTCTTCATTCAAAACACTGGTTTTTGCTATTGGGCTCTATTGAATAATGAATGTTTTGAATTTTCTCCAAAAGTAAAGTAGTTGCAAACTCATGCTTTTAGAGACTTGTTTGGGCTCATGAGATGAGTAGAAAAACATCAAAAATTTCAGTCCTGCATGATTCTACCAAGACATGTGTGTTCATTGAAACCGCTGGTTTTTGATAGTTTGGGCCATATTGAATAATGAATGTTTTGAATTTTCTCCAAAAGTAAAGTAGTTGCAAACTCATGCTTTTAGAGACTTGTTTGGGCTCATGAGAGGAGTAGAAAAACATCAAAAATTTCAATCCTGCATGATTCTACCAAGAAATGTGTGTTCATTGAAACCGCTGGTTTTTGATAGTTTGGGCCCTATTGAATAATGAATGTTTTGAATTTTCTCCAAAAGTAAAGTAGTTGCAAACTCATGCTTTTAGAGACTTGTTTGGGCTCATGAGATGAGTAAAAAAACATCAAAAATTTCAGTCCTGCATGATTCTACCAAGACATGTGTGTTCATTCAAACGGATGGTTTTTGATAGTTTGGGCCCTATTGAATAATGAATGTTTTGAATTTTCTCCAAAAGTAAAGTAGTTGCAAACTCATCCTTTTAGAAACTTGTTTGGGCTGTTGAGAGGAGTAAAAAACCATCAAAAATTTCAATCCTGCATGATTCTACCAAGAAATGTGATTCTTCATTCAAAACACTGGTTTTTGCTATTGGGCTCTATTGAATAATGAATGTTTTGAATTTTCTCCAAAAGTAAAGTAGTTGCAAACTCATGCTTTTAGAGACTTGTTTGGGCTCATGAGAGGAGTAGAAAAACATCAAAAATTTCAGTCCTGCATGATTCTACCAAGAAATGTGTGTTCATTCAAACTGCTGGTTTTTGATAGTTTGGGCCCTATTGAATAATGAATGTTTTGAATTTTCTCCAAAAGTAAAGTAGTTGCAAACTCATGCTTTTAGAGACTTGTTTGGGCTCATGAGAGGAGTAGAAAAACATCAAAAATTTCAGTCCTGCATGATTCTACCAAGAAATGTGTGTTCATTGAAACCGCTGGTTTTTGATAGTTTGGGCCCTATTGAATAATGAATGTTTTGAATTTTCTCCAAAAGTAAAGTAGTTGCAAACTCATCCTTTTAGAAACTTGTTTGGGCTGTTGAGAGGAGTAAAAAACCATCAAAAATTTCAATCCTGCATGATTCTACCAAGAAATGTGATTCTTCATTCAAAACGCTGGTTTTTGCTATTGGGCTCTATTGAATAATGAATGTTTTGAATTTTCTCCAAAAGTAAAGTAGTTGCAAACTCATGCTTTTAGAGACTTGTTTGGGCTCATGAGAGGAGTAGAAAAACATCAAAAATTTCAGTCCTGCATGATTCTACCAAGAAATGTGTGTTCATTCAAACCGCTGGTTTTTGATAGTTTGGGCCCTATTGAATAATGAATGTTTTGAATTTTCTCCAAAAGTAAAGTAGTTGCAAACTCATCCTTTTAGAAACTTGTTTGGCTGTTGAGAGGAGTAAAAAACCATCAAAAATTTCAATCCTGCATGATTCTACCAAGAAATGTGATTCTTCATTCAAAACGCTGGTTTTTGCTATTGGGCTCTATTGAATAATGAATGTTTTGAATTTTCTCCAAAAGTAAAGTAGTTGCAAACTCATGCTTTTAGAGACTTGTTTGGGCTCATGAGAGGAGTAGAAAAACATCAAAAATTTCAGTCCTGCATGATTCTACCAAGAAATGTGTGTTCATTCAAACCGCTGGTTTTTGATAGTTTGGGCCCTATTGAATAATGAATGTTTTGAATTTTCTCCAAAAGTAAAGTAGTTGCAAACTCATCCTTTTAGAAACTTGTTTGGGCTGTTGAGAGGAGTAAAAAACCATCAAAAATTTCAATCCTGCATGATTCTACCAAGAAATGTGATTCTTCATTCAAAACTCTGGTTTTTGCTATTGGGCTCTATTGAATAATGAATGTTTTGAATTTTCTCCAAAAGTAAAGTAGTTGCAAACTCATGCTTTTAGAGACTTGTTTGGGCTCATGAGAGGAGTAGAAAAACATCAAAAATTTCAGTCCTGCATGATTCTACCAAGAAATGTGTGTTCATTGAAACCGCTGGTTTTTGATAGTTTGGGCCCTATTGAATAATGAATGTTTTGAATTTTCTCCAAAAGTAAAGTAGTTGCAAACTCATCCTTTTAGAAACTTGTTTAGGCTGTTGAGAGGAGTAAAAAACCATCAAAAATTTCAATCCTGCATGATTCTACCAAGAAATGTGATTCTTCATTCAAAACGCTGGTTTTTGCTATTGGGCTCTATTGAATAATGAATGTTTTGAATTTTCTCCAAAAGTAAAGTAGTTGCAAACTCATCCTTTTAGAAACTTGTTTGGGCTCATGAGAGGAGTAGAAAAACATCAAAAATTTCAGTCCTGCATGATTCTACCAAGAAATGTGTGTTCATTCAAACGGCTGTTTTATGATAGTTTGGGCCCTATTGAATAATGAATGTTTTGAATTTTCTCCAAAAGTAAAGTAGTTGCAAACTCATCCTTTTAGAAACTTGTTTGGGCTGTTGAGAGGAGTAAAAAACCATCAAAAATTTCAATCCTGCATGATTTTACCAAGAAATGTGATTCTTCATTCAAAACCTGATTTTTGCTATTGGGCTCTATTGAATAGTGAATGTTTTGAATTTTCTCCAAAAGTAAAGTAGTTGCAAACTCATGCTTTTAGAGACTTGTTTGGGCTCATGAGAGGAGTAGAAAAACATCAAAAATTTCAGTCCTGCATGATTCTACCAAGAAATGTGTTCATTCAAACCGCTGGTTTTTGATAGTTTGGGCCCTATTGAATAATGAATGTTTTGAATTTTCTCCAAAAGTAAAGTAGTTGCAAACTCATCCTTTTAGAAACTTGTTTGGGCTGTTGAGAGGAGTAAAAAACCATCAAAAATTTCAATCCTGCATGATTCTACCAAGAAATGTGATTCTTCATTCAAAACGCTGGTTTTTGCTTTTGGGCTCTATTGAATAATGAATGTTTTGAATTTTCTCCAAAAGTAAAGTAGTTGCAAACTCATGCTTTTAGAGACTTGTTTGGGCTCATGAGATGAGTAGAAAAACATCAAAAATTTCAGTCCTGCATGATTCTACCAAGACGTGTGTTCATTGAAACGGCTGGTTTTTGATAGTTTGGGCCCTATTGAATAATGAATGTTTTGAATTTTCTCCAAAAGTAAAGTAGTTGCAAACTCATCCTTTTAGAAACTTGTTTGGGCTGTTGAGAGGAGTAAAAAACCATCAAAAATTTCAATCCTGCATGATTCTACCAAGAAATGTGATTCTTCATTCAAAACGCTGGTTTTTGCTATTGGGCTCTATTGAATAATGAATGTTTTGAATTTTCTCCAAAAGTAAAGTAGTTGCAAACTCATGCTTTTAGAGACTTGTTTGGGCTCATGAGAGGAGTAGAAAAACATCAAAAATTTCAGTCCTGCATGATTCTACCAAGAAATATGTGTTCATTCAAACCGCTGGTTTTTGATAGTTTGGGCCCTATTGAATAATGAATGTTTTGAATTTTCTCCAAAAGTAAAGTAGTTGCAAACTCATGCTTTTAGAGACTTGTTTGGGCTCATGAGAGGAGTAGAAAAACATCAAAAATTTCAGTCCTGCATGATTCTACCAAGAAATGTGTGTTCATTGAAACCGCTGGTTTTTGATAGTTTGGGCCCTATTGAATAATGAATGTTTTGAATTTTCTCCAAAAGTAAAGTAGTTGCAAACTCATCCTTTTAGAAACTTGTTTGGGCTGTTGAGAGGAGTAAAAAACCATCAAAAATTTCAATCCTGCATGATTCTACCAAGAAATGTGATTCTTCATTCAAAACGCTGGTTTTTGCTATTGGGCTCTATTGAATAATGAATGTTTTGAATTTTCTCCAAAAGTAAAGTAGTTGCAAACTCATGCTTTTAGAGACTTGTTTGGGCTCATGAGAGGAGTAGAAAAACATCAAAAATTTCAGTCCTGCATGATTCTACCAAGAAATGTGTGTTCATTGAAACCGCTGGTTTTTGATAGTTTGGGCCCTATTGAATAATGAATGTTTTGAATTTTCTCCAAAAGTAAAGTAGTTGCAAACTCATCCTTTTAGAAACTTGTTTGGGCTGTTGAGAGGAGTAAAAAACCATCAAAAATTTCAATCCTGCATGATTCTACCAAGAAATGTGATTCTTCATTCAAAACGCTGGTTTTTGCTATTGGGCTCTATTGAATAATGAATGTTTTGAATTTTCTCCAAAAGTAAAGTAGTTGCAAACTCATGCTTTTAGAGACTTGTTTGGGCTCATGAGATGAGTAAAAAAACATCAAAAATTTCAGTCCTGCATGATTCTACCAAGACATGTGTGTTCATTGAAACGGATGGTTTTTGATAGTTTGGGCCCTATTGAATAATGAATGTTTTGAATTTTCTCCAAAAGTAAAGTAGTTGCAAACTCATCCTTTTAGAAACTTGTTTGGGCTGTTGAGAGGAGTAAAAAACCATCAAAAATTTCAATCCTGCATGATTCTACCAAGAAATGTGATTCTTCATTCAAAACACTGGTTTTTGCTATTGGGCTCTATTGAATAATGAATGTTTTGAATTTTCTCCAAAAGTAAAGTAGTTGCAAACTCATGCTTTTAGAGACTTGTTTGGGCTCATGAGAGGAGTAGAAAAACATCAAAAATTTCAGTCCTGCATGATTCTACCAAGAAATGTGTGTTCATTCAAACTGCTGGTTTTTGATAGTTTGGGCCCTATTGAATAATGAATGTTTTGAATTTTCTCCAAAAGTAAAGTAGTTGCAAACTCATGCTTTTAGAGACTTGTTTGGGCTCATGAGAGGAGTAGAAAAACATCAAAAATTTCAGTCCTGCATGATTCTACCAAGAAATGTGTGTTCATTGAAACCGCTGGTTTTTGATAGTTTGGGCCCTATTGAATAATGAATGTTTTGAATTTTCTCCAAAAGTAAAGTAGTTGCAAACTCATCCTTTTAGAAACTTGTTTGGGCTGTTGAGAGGAGTAAAAAACCATCAAAAATTTCAATCCTGCATGATTCTACCAAGAAATGTGATTCTTCATTCAAAACGCTGGTTTTTGCTATTGGGCTCTATTGAATAATGAATGTTTTGAATTTTCTCCAAAAGTAAAGTAGTTGCAAACTCATGCTTTTAGAGACTTGTTTGGGCTCATGAGAGGAGTAGAAAAACATCAAAAATTTCAGTCCTGCATGATTCTACCAAGAAATGTGTGTTCATTGAAACCGCTGGTTTTTGATAGTTTGGACCCTATTGAATAATGAATGTTTTGAATTTTCTCCAAAAGTAAAGTAGTTGCAAACTCATCCTTTTAGAAACTTGTTTGGGCTGTTGAGAGGAGTAAAAAACCATCAAAAATTTCAATCCTGCATGATTCTACCAAGAAATGTGATTCTTCATTCAAAACGCTGGTTTTTGCTATTGGGCTCTATTGAATAATGAATGTTTTGAATTTTCTCCAAAAGTAAAGTAGTTGCAAACTCATGCTTTTAGAGACTTGTTTGGGCTCATGAGAGGAGTAGAAAAACATCAAAAATTTCAGTCCTGCATGATTCTACCAAGAAATGTGTGTTCATTCAAACCGCTGGTTTTTGATAGTTTGGGCCCTATTGAATAATGAATGTTTTGAATTTTCTCCAAAAGTAAAGTAGTTGCAAACTCATCCTTTTAGAAACTTGTTTGGGCTGTTGAGAGGAGTAAAAAACCATCAAAAATTTCAATCCTGCATGATTCTACCAAGAAATGTGATTCTTCATTCAAAACTCTGGTTTTTGCTATTGGGCTCTATTGAATAATGAATGTTTTGAATTTTCTCCAAAAGTAAAGTAGTTGCAAACTCATGCTTTTAGAGACTTGTTTGGGCTCATGAGAGGAGTAGAAAAACATCAAAAATTTCAGTCCTGCATGATTCTACCAAGAAATGTGTGTTCATTGAAACCGCTGGTTTTTGATAGTTTGGGCCCTATTGAATAATGAATGTTTTGAATTTTCTCCAAAAGTAAAGTAGTTGCAAACTCATCCTTTTAGAAACTTGTTTGGGCTGTTGAGAGGAGTAAAAAACCATCAAAAATTTCAATCCTGCATGATTCTACCAAGAAATGTGATTCTTCATTCAAAACGCTGGTTTTTGCTATTGGGCTCTATTGAATAATGAATGTTTTGAATTTTCTCCAAAAGTAAAGTAGTTGCAAACTCATGCTTTTAGAGACTTGTTTGGGCTCATGAGACGAGTAGAAAAACATCAAAAATTTCAGTCCTGCATGATTCTACCAAGAAATGTGTGTTCATTGAAACCGCTGGTTTTTGACAGTTTGGGCCGTATTGAATAATGAATGTTTTGAATTTTCTCCAAAAGTAAAGTAGTTGCAAACTCATCCTTTTAGAAACTTGTTTGGGCTGTTGAGAGGAGTAAAAAGCCATCAAAAATTTCAATCCTGCATGATTCTACCAAGAAATGTGATTCTTCATTCAAAACACTGGTTTTTGCTATTGGGCTCTATTGAATAATGAATGTTTTGAATTTTCTCCAAAAGTAAAGTAGTTGCAAACTCATGCTTTTAGAGACTTGTTTGGGCTCATGAGAGGAGTAGAAAAACATCAAAAATTTCAGTCCTGCATGATTCTACCAAGAAATGTGTGTTCATTCAAACTGCTGGTTTTTGATAGTTTGGGCCCTATTGAATAATGAATGTTTTGAATTTTCTCCAAAAGTAAAGTAGTTGCAAACTCATGTTTTTAGAGACTTGTTTGGGCTCATGAGAGGAGTAGAAAAACATCAAAAATTTCAGTCCTGCATGATTCTACCAAGAAATGTGTGTTCATTGAAACCGCTGGTTTTTGATAGTTTGGGCCCTATTGAATAATGAATGTTTTGAATTTTCTCCAAAAGTAAAGTAGTTGCAAACTCATCCTTTTAGAAACTTGTTTGGGCTGTTGAGAGGAGTAAAAAACCATCAAAAATTTCAATCCTGCATGATTCTACCAAGAAATGTGATTCTTCATTCAAAACGCTGGTTTTTGCTATTGGGCTCTATTGAATAATGAATGTTTTGAATTTTCTCCAAAAGTAAAGTAGTTGCAAACTCATGCTTTTAGAGACTTGTTTGGGCTCATGAGAGGAGTAGAAAAACATCAAAAATTTCAGTCCTGCATGATTCTACCAAGAAATGTGTGTTCATTGAAACCGCTGGTTTTTGATAGTTTGGGCCCTATTGAATAATGAATGTTTTGAATTTTCTCCAAAAGTAAAGTAGTTGCAAACTCATCCTTTTAGAAACTTGTTTGGGCTGTTGAGAGGAGTAAAAAACCATCAAAAATTTCAATCCTGCATGATTCTACCAAGAAATGTGATTCTTCATTCAAAACGCTGGTTTTTGCTATTGGGCTCTATTGAATAATGAATGTTTTGAATTTTCTCCAAAAGTAAAGTAGTTGCAAACTCATGCTTTTAGAGACTTGTTTGGGCTCATGAGAGGAGTAGAAAAACATCAAAAATTTCAGTCCTGCATGATTCTACCAAGAAATGTGTGTTCATTCAAACTGCTGGTTTTTGATAGTTTGGGCCCTATTGAATAATGAATGTTTTGAATTTTCTCCAAAAGTAAAGTAGTTGCAAACTCATGCTTTTAGAGACTTGTTTGGGCTCATGAGAGGAGTAGAAAAACATCAAAAATTTCAGTCCTGCATGATTCTACCAAGAAATGTGTGTTCATTGAAACCGCTGGTTTTTGATAGTTTGGGCCCTATTGAATAATGAATGTTTTGAATTTTCTCCAAAAGTAAAGTAGTTGCAAACTCATCCTTTTAGAAACTTGTTTGGGCTGTTGAGAGGAGTAAAAAACCATCAAAAATTTCAATCCTGCATGATTCTACCAAGAAATGTGATTCTTCATTCAAAACGCTGGTTTTTGCTATTGGGCTCTATTGAATAATGAATGTTTTGAATTTTCTCCAAAAGTAAAGTAGTTGCAAACTCATGCTTTTAGAGACTTGTTTGGGCTCATGAGAGGAGTAGAAAAACATCAAAAATTTCAGTCCTGCATGATTCTACCAAGAAATGTGTGTTCATTGAAACCGCTGGTTTTTGATAGTTTGGGCCCTATTGAATAATGAATGTTTTGAATTTTCTCCAAAAGTAAAGTAGTTGCAAACTCATGCTTTTAGAGACTTGTTTGGGCTCATGAGAGGAGTAGAAAAACATCAAAAATTTCAGTCCTGCATGATTCTACCAAGACATGTGTGTTCATTGAAACCGCTGGTTTTTGATAGTTTGGGCCCTATTGAATAATGAATGTTTTGAATTTTCTCCAAAAGTAAAGTAGTTGCAAACTCATGCTTTTAGAGACTTGTTTGGGCTCATGAGAGGAGTAGAAAAACATCAAAAATTTCAATCCTGCATGATTCTACCAAGAAATGTGTGTTCATTGAAACCGCTGGTTTTTGATAGTTTGGGCCCTATTGAATAAGGAATGTTTTGAATTTTCTCCAAAAGTAAAGTAGTTGCAAACTCATGCTTTTAGAGACTTGTTTGGGCTCATGAGATGAGTAAAAAAACATCAAAAATTTCAGTCCTGCATGATTCTACCAAGACATGTGTGTTCATTGAAACGGATGGTTTTTGATAGTTTGGGCCCTATTGAATAATGAATGTTTTGAATTTTCTCCAAAAGTAAAGTAGTTGCAAACTCATCCTTTTAGAAACTTGTTTGGGCTGTTGAGAGGAGTAAAAAACCATCAAAAATTTCAATCCTGCATGATTCTACCAAGAAATGTGATTCTTCATTCAAAACACTGGTTTTTGCTATTGGGCTCTATTGAATAATGAATGTTTTGAATTTTCTCCAAAAGTAAAGTAGTTGCAAACTCATGCTTTTAGAGACTTGTTTGGGCTCATGAGAGGAGTAGAAAAACATCAAAAATTTCAGTCCTGCATGATTCTACCAAGAAATGTGTGTTCATTCAAACTGCTGGTTTTTGATAGTTTGGGCCCTATTGAATAATGAATGTTTTGAATTTTCTCCAAAAGTAAAGTAGTTGCAAACTCATGCTTTTAGAGACTTGTTTGGGCTCATGAGAGGAGTAGAAAAACATCAAAAATTTCAGTCCTGCATGATTCTACCAAGAAATGTGTGTTCATTGAAACCGCTGGTTTTTGATAGTTTGGGCCCTATTGAATAATGAATGTTTTGAATTTTCTCCAAAAGTAAAGTAGTTGCAAACTCATCCTTTTAGAAACTTGTTTGGGCTGTTGAGAGGAGTAAAAAACCATCAAAAATTTCAATCCTGCATGATTCTACCAAGAAATGTGATTCTTCATTCAAAACGCTGGTTTTTGCTATTGGGCTCTATTGAATAATGAATGTTTTGAATTTTCTCCAAAAGTAAAGTAGTTGCAAACTCATGCTTTTAGAGACTTGTTTGGGCTCATGAGAGGAGTAGAAAAACATCAAAAATTTCAGTCCTGCATGATTCTACCAAGAAATGTGTGTTCATTGAAACCGCTGGTTTTTGATAGTTTGGACCCTATTGAATAATGAATGTTTTGAATTTTCTCCAAAAGTAAAGTAGTTGCAAACTCATCCTTTTAGAAACTTGTTTGGGCTGTTGAGAGGAGTAAAAAACCATCAAAAATTTCAATCCTGCATGATTCTACCAAGAAATGTGATTCTTCATTCAAAACGCTGGTTTTTGCTATTGGGCTCTATTGAATAATGAATGTTTTGAATTTTCTCCAAAAGTAAAGTAGTTGCAAACTCATGCTTTTAGAGACTTGTTTGGGCTCATGAGAGGAGTAGAAAAACATCAAAAATTTCAGTCCTGCATGATTCTACCAAGAAATGTGTGTTCATTGAAACCGCTGGTTTTTGATAGTTTGGACCCTATTGAATAATGAATGTTTTGAATTTTCTCCAAAAGTAAAGTAGTTGCAAACTCATCCTTTTAGAAACTTGTTTGGGCTGTTGAGAGGAGTAAAAAACCATCAAAAATTTCAATCCTGCATGATTCTACCAAGAAATGTGATTCTTCATTCAAAACGCTGGTTTTTGCTATTGGGCTCTATTGAATAATGAATGTTTTGAATTTTCTCCAAAAGTAAAGTAGTTGCAAACTCATCCTTTTAGAAACTTGTTTGGGCTGTTGAGAGGAGTAAAAAACCATCAAAAATTTCAATCCTGCATGATTCTACCAAGAAATGTGATTCTTCATTCAAAACTCTGGTTTTTGCTATTGGGCTCTATTGAATAATGAATGTTTTGAATTTTCTCCAAAAGTAAAGTAGTTGCAAACTCATGCTTTTAGAGACTTGTTTGGGCTCATGAGAGGAGTAGAAAAACATCAAAAATTTCAGTCCTGCATGATTCTACCAAGAAATGTGTGTTCATTGAAACCGCTGGTTTTTGATAGTTTGGGCCCTATTGAATAATGAATGTTTTGAATTTTCTCCAAAAGTAAAGTAGTTGCAAACTCATCCTTTTAGAAACTTGTTTGGGCTGTTGAGAGGAGTAAAAAACCATCAAAAATTTCAATCCTGCATGATTCTACCAAGAAATGTGATTCTTCATTCAAAACGCTGGTTTTTGCTATTGGGCTCTATTGAATAATGAATGTTTTGAATTTTCTCCAAAAGTAAAGTAGTTGCAAACTCATGCTTTTAGAGACTTGTTTGGGCTCATGAGAGGAGTAGAAAAACATCAAAAATTTCAGTCCTGCATGATTCTACCAAGAAATGTGTGTTCATTCAAACGGCTGGTTTTTGATAGTTTGGGCCCTATTGAATAATGAATGTTTTGAATTTTCTCCAAAAGTAAAGTAGTTGCAAACTCATCCTTTTAGAAACTTGTTTGGGCTGTTGAGAGGAGTAAAAAACCATCAAAAATTTAAATCCTGCATGATTTTACCAAGAAATGTGATTCTTCATTCAAAACCTGATTTTTGCTATTGGGCTCTATTGAATAGTGAATGTTTTGAATTTTCTCCAAAAGTAAAGTAGTTGCAAACTCATGCTTTTAGAGACTTGTTTGGGCTCATGAGAGGAGTAGAAAAACATCAAAAATTTCAGTCCTGCATGATTCTACCAAGAAATGTGTTCATTCAAACCGCTGGTTTTTGATAGTTTGGGCCCTATTGAATAATGAATGTTTTGAATTTTCTCCAAAAGTAAAGTAGTTGCAAACTCATCCTTTTAGAAACTTGTTTGGGCTGTTGAGAGGAGTAAAAAACCATCAAAAATTTCAATCCTGCATGATTCTACCAAGAAATGTGATTCTTCATTCAAAACGCTGGTTTTTGCTATTGGGTTCTATTGAATAATGAATGTTTTGAATTTTCTCCAAAAGTAAAGTAGTTGCAAACTCATGCTTTTAGAGACTTGTTTGGGCTCATGAGATGAGTAGAAAAACATCAAAAATTTCAGTCCTGCATGATTCTACCAAGACATGTGTGTTCATTGAAACCGCTGGTTTTTGATAGTTTGGGCCATATTGAATAATGAATGTTTTGAATTTTCTCCAAAAGTAAAGTAGTTGCAAACTCATGCTTTTAGAGACTTGTTTGGGCTCATGAGAGGAGTAGAAAAACATCAAAAATTTCAATCCTGCATGATTCTACCAAGAAATGTGTGTTCATTGAAACCGCTGGTTTTTGATAGTTTGGGCCCTATTGAATAATGAATGTTTTGAATTTTCTCCAAAAGTAAAGTAGTTGCAAACTCATGCTTTTAGAGACTTGTTTGGGCTCATGAGATGAGTAAAAAAACATCAAAAATTTCAGTCCTGCATGATTCTACCAAGACATGTGTGTTCATTGAAACCGCTGGTTTTTGATAGTTTGGGCCATATTGAATAATGAATGTTTTGAATTTTCTCCAAAAGTAAAGTAGTTGCAAACTCATGCTTTTAGAGACTTGTTTGGGCTCATGAGAGGAGTAGAAAAACATCAAAAATTTCAATCCTGCATGATTCTACCAAGAAATGTGTGTTCATTGAAACCGCTGGTTTTTGATAGTTTGGGCCCTATTGAATAATGAATGTTTTGAATTTTCTCCAAAAGTAAAGTAGTTGCAAACTCATCCTTTTAGAAACTTGTTTGGGCTGTTGAGAGGAGTAAAAAACCATCAAAAATTTCAATCCTGCATGATTCTACCAAGAAATGTGATTCTTCATTCAAAACACTGGTTTTTGCTATTGGGCTCTATTGAATAATGAATGTTTTGAATTTTCTCCAAAAGTAAAGTAGTTGCAAACTCATGCTTTTAGAGACTTGTTTGGGCTCATGAGAGGAGTAGAAAAACATCAAAAATTTCAGTCCTGCATGATTCTACCAAGAAATGTGTGTTCATTCAAACTGCTGGTTTTTGATAGTTTGGGCCCTATTGAATAATGAATGTTTTGAATTTTCTCCAAAAGTAAAGTAGTTGCAAACTCATGCTTTTAGAGACTTGTTTGGGCTCATGAGAGGAGTAGAAAAACATCAAAAATTTCAGTCCTGCATGATTCTACCAAGAAATGTGTGTTCATTGAAACCGCTGGTTTTTGATAGTTTGGGCCCTATTGAATAATGAATGTTTTGAATTTTCTCCAAAAGTAAAGTAGTTGCAAACTCATCCTTTTAGAAACTTGTTTGGGCTGTTGAGAGGAGTAAAAAACCATCAAAAATTTCAATCCTGCATGATTCTACCAAGAAATGTGATTCTTCATTCAAAACGCTGGTTTTTGCTATTGGGCTCTATTGAACAATGAATGTTTTGAATTTTCTCCAAAAGTAAAGTAGTTGCAAACTCATGCTTTTAGAGACTTGTTTGGGCTCATGAGAGGAGTAGAAAAACATCAAAAATTTCAGTCCTGCATGATTCTACCAAGAAATGTGTGTTCATTGAAACCGCTGGTTTTTGATAGTTTGGGCCCTATTGAATAATGAATGTTTTGAATTTTCTCCAAAAGTAAAGTAGTTGCAAACTCATCCTTTTAGAAACTTGTTTGGGCTGTTGAGAGGAGTAAAAAACCATCAAAAATTTCAATCCTGCATGATTCTACCAAGAAATGTGATTCTTCATTCAAAACGCTGGTTTTTGCTATTGGGCTCTATTGAATAATGAATGTTTTGAATTTTCTCCAAAAGTAAAGTAGTTGCAAACTCATGCTTTTAGAGACTTGTTTGGGCTCATGAGAGGAGTAGAAAAACATCAAAAATTTCAGTCCTGCATGATTCTACCAAGAAATGTGTGTTCATTCAAACCGCTGGTTTTTGATAGTTTGGGCCCTATTGAATAATGAATGTTTTGAATTTTCTCCAAAAGTAAAGTAGTTGCAAACTCATCCTTTTAGAAACTTGTTTGGGCTGTTGAGAGGAGTAAAAAACCATCAAAAATTTCAATCCTGCATGATTCTACCAAGAAATGTGATTCTTCATTCAAAACTCTGGTTTTTGCTATTGGGCTCTATTGAATAATGAATGTTTTGAATTTTCTCCAAAAGTAAAGTAGTTGCAAACTCATGCTTTTAGAGACTTGTTTGGGCTCATGAGAGGAGTAGAAAAACATCAAAAATTTCAGTCCTGCATGATTCTACCAAGAAATGTGTGTTCATTGAAACCGCTGGTTTTTGATAGTTTGGGCCCTATTGAATAATGAATGTTTTGAATTTTCTCCAAAAGTAAAGTAGTTGCAAACTCATCCTTTTAGAAACTTGTTTAGGCTGTTGAGAGGAGTAAAAAACCATCAAAAATTTCAATCCTGCATGATTCTACCAAGAAATGTGATTCTTCATTCAAAACGCTGGTTTTTGCTATTGGGCTCTATTGAATAATGAATGTTTTGAATTTTCTCCAAAAGTAAAGTAGTTGCAAACTCATGCTTTTAGAGACTTGTTTGGGCTCATGAGAGGAGTAGAAAAACATCAAAAATTTCAGTCCTGCATGATTCTACCAAGAAATGTGTGTTCATTCAAACGGCTGGTTTTTGATAGTTTGGGCCCTATTGAATAATGAATGTTTTGAATTTTCTCCAAAAGTAAAGTAGTTGCAAACTCATCCTTTTAGAAACTTGTTTGGGCTGTTGAGAGGAGTAAAAAACCATCAAAAATTTCAATCCTGCATGATTTTACCAAGAAATGTGATTCTTCATTCAAAACCTGATTTTTGCTATTGGGCTCTATTGAATAGTGAATGTTTTGAATTTTCTCCAAAAGTAAAGTAGTTGCAAACTCATGCTTTTAGAGACTTGTTTGGGCTCATGAGAGGAGTAGAAAAACATCAAAAATTTCAGTCCTGCATGATTCTACCAAGAAATGTGTTCATTCAAACCGCTGGTTTTTGATAGTTTGGGCCCTATTGAATAATGAATGTTTTGAATTTTCTCCAAAAGTAAAGTAGTTGCAAACTCATCCTTTTAGAAACTTGTTTGGGCTGTTGAGAGGAGTAAAAAACCATCAAAAATTTCAATCCTGCATGATTCTACCAAGAAATGTGATTCTTCATTCAAAACGCTGGTTTTTGCTTTTGGGCTCTATTGAATAATGAATGTTTTGAATTTTCTCCAAAAGTAAAGTAGTTGCAAACTCATGCTTTTAGAGACTTGTTTGGGCTCATGAGATGAGTAGAAAAACATCAAAAATTTCAGTCCTGCATGATTCTACCAAGACGTGTGTTCATTGAAACGGCTGGTTTTTGATAGTTTGGGCCCTATTGAATAATGAATGTTTTGAATTTTCTCCAAAAGTAAAGTAGTTGCAAACTCATCCTTTTAGAAACTTGTTTGGGCTGTTGAGAGGAGTAAAAAACCATCAAAAATTTCAATCCTGCATGATTCTACCAAGAAATGTGGTTCTTCATTCAAAACGCTGGTTTTTGCTATTGGGCTCTATTGAATAATGAATGTTTTGAATTTTCTCCAAAAGTAAAGTAGTTGCAAACTCATGCTTTTAGAGACTTGTTTGGGCTCATGAGAGGAGTAGAAAAACATCAAAAATTTCAGTCCTGCATGATTCTACCAAGAAATATGTGTTCATTCAAACCGCTGGTTTTTGATAGTTTGGGCCCTATTGAATAATGAATGTTTTGAATTTTCTCCAAAAGTAAAGTAGTTGCAAACTCATGCTTTTAGAGACTTGTTTGGGCTCATGAGAGGAGTAGAAAAACATCAAAAATTTCAGTCCTGCATGATTCTACCAAGAAATGTGTGTTCATTGAAACCGCTGGTTTTTGATAGTTTGGGCCCTATTGAATAATGAATGTTTTGAATTTTCTCCAAAAGTAAAGTAGTTGCAAACTCATCCTTTTAGAAACTTGTTTGGGCTGTTGAGAGGAGTAAAAAACCATCAAAAATTTCAATCCTGCATGATTCTACCAAGAAATGTGATTCTTCATTCAAAACGCTGGTTTTTGCTATTGGGCTCTATTGAATAATGAATGTTTTGAATTTTCTCCAAAAGTAAAGTAGTTGCAAACTCATGCTTTTAGAGACTTGTTTGGGCTCATGAGAGGAGTAGAAAAACATCAAAAATTTCAGTCCTGCATGATTCTACCAAGAAATGTGTGTTCATTGAAACCGCTGGTTTTTGATAGTTTGGACCCTATTGAATAATGAATGTTTTGAATTTTCTCCAAAAGTAAAGTAGTTGCAAACTCATCCTTTTAGAAACTTGTTTGGGCTGTTGAGAGGAGTAAAAAACCATCAAAAATTTCAATCCTGCATGATTCTACCAAGAAATGTGATTCTTCATTCAAAACGCTGGTTTTTGCTATTGGGCTCTATTGAATAATGAATGTTTTGAATTTTCTCCAAAAGTAAAGTAGTTGCAAACTCATGCTTTTAGAGACTTGTTTGGGCTCATGAGAGGAGTAGAAAAACATCAAAAATTTCAGTCCTGCATGATTCTACCAAGAAATGTGTGTTCATTGAAACCGCTGTTTTTTGATAGTTTGGACCCTATTGAATAATGAATGTTTTGAATTTTCTCCAAAAGTAAAGTAGTTGCAAACTCATCCTTTTAGAAACTTGTTTGGGCTGTTGAGAGGAGTAAAAAACCATCAAAAATTTCAATCCTGCATGATTCTACCAAGAAATGTGATTCTTCATTCAAAACGCTGGTTTTTGCTATTGGGCTCTATTGAATAATGAATGTTTTGAATTTTCTCCAAAAGTAAAGTAGTTGCAAACTCATCCTTTTAGAAACTTGTTTGGGCTGTTGAGAGGAGTAAAAAACCATCAAAAATTTCAATCCTGCATGATTCTACCAAGAAATGTGATTCTTCATTCAAAACTCTGGTTTTTGCTATTGGGCTCTATTGAATAATGAATGTTTTGAATTTTCTCCAAAAGTAAAGTAGTTGCAAACTCATGCTTTTAGAGACTTGTTTGGGCTCATGAGAGGAGTAGAAAAACATCAAAAATTTCAGTCCTGCATGATTCTACCAAGAAATGTGTGTTCATTGAAACCGCTGGTTTTTGATAGTTTGGGCCCTATTGAATAATGAATGTTTTGAATTTTCTCCAAAAGTAAAGTAGTTGCAAACTCATCCTTTTAGAAACTTGTTTGGGCTGTTGAGAGGAGTAAAAAACCATCAAAAATTTCAATCCTGCATGATTCTACCAAGAAATGTGATTCTTCATTCAAAACGCTGGTTTTTGCTATTGGGCTCTATTGAATAATGAATGTTTTGAATTTTCTCCAAAAGTAAAGTAGTTGCAAACTCATGCTTTTAGAGACTTGTTTGGGCTCATGAGAGGAGTAGAAAAACATCAAAAATTTCAGTCCTGCATGATTCTACCAAGAAATGTGTGTTCATTCAAACGGCTGGTTTTTGATAGTTTGGGCCCTATTGAATAATGAATGTTTTGAATTTTCTCCAAAAGTAAAGTAGTTGCAAACTCATCCTTTTAGAAACTTGTTTGGGCTGTTGAGAGGAGTAAAAAAACCATCAAAAATTTAAATCCTGCATGATTTTACCAAGAAATGTGATTCTTCATTCAAAACCTGATTTTTGCTATTGGGCTCTATTGAATAGTGAATGTTTTGAATTTTCTCCAAAAGTAAAGTAGTTGCAAACTCATGCTTTTAGAGACTTGTTTGGGCTCATGAGAGGAGTAGAAAAACATCAAAAATTTCAGTCCTGCATGATTCTACCAAGAAATGTGTTCATTCAAACCGCTGGTTTTTGATAGTTTGGGCCCTATTGAATAATGAATGTTTTGAATTTTCTCCAAAAGTAAAGTAGTTGCAAACTCATCCTTTTAGAAACTTGTTTGGGCTGTTGAGAGGAGTAAAAAACCATCAAAAATTTCAATCCTGCATGATTCTACCAAGAAATGTGATTCTTCATTCAAAACGCTGGTTTTTGCTATTGGGTTCTATTGAATAATGAATGTTTTGAATTTTCTCCAAAAGTAAAGTAGTTGCAAACTCATGCTTTTAGAGACTTGTTTGGGCTCATGAGATGAGTAGAAAAACATCAAAAATTTCAGTCCTGCATGATTCTACCAAGACATGTGTGTTCATTGAAACCGCTGGTTTTTGATAGTTTGGGCCATATTGAATAATGAATGTTTTGAATTTTCTCCAAAAGTAAAGTAGTTGCAAACTCATGCTTTTAGAGACTTGTTTGGGCTCATGAGAGGAGTAGAAAAACATCAAAAATTTCAATCCTGCATGATTCTACCAAGAAATGTGTGTTCATTGAAACCGCTGGTTTTTGATAGTTTGGGCCCTATTGAATAATGAATGTTTTGAATTTTCTCCAAAAGTAAAGTAGTTGCAAACTCTTGCTTTTAGAGACTTGTTTGGGCTCATGAGATGAGTAAAAAAACATCAAAAATTTCAGTCCTGCATGATTCTACCAAGACATGTGTGTTCATTGAAACCGCTGGTTTTTGATAGTTTGGGCCATATTGAATAATGAATGTTTTGAATTTTCTCCAAAAGTAAAGTAGTTGCAAACTCATGCTTTTAGAGACTTGTTTGGGCTCATGAGAGGAGTAGAAAAACATCAAAAATTTCAATCCTGCATGATTCTACCAAGAAATGTGTGTTCATTGAAACCGCTGGTTTTTGATAGTTTGGGCCCTATTGAATAATGAATGTTTTGAATTTTCTCCAAAAGTAAAGTAGTTGCAAACTCATCCTTTTAGAAACTTGTTTGGGCTGTTGAGAGGAGTAAAAAACCATCAAAAATTTCAATCCTGCATGATTCTACCAAGAAATGTGATTCTTCATTCAAAACACTGGTTTTTGCTATTGGGCTCTATTGAATAATGAATGTTTTGAATTTTCTCCAAAAGTAAAGTAGTTGCAAACTCATGCTTTTAGAGACTTGTTTGGGCTCATGAGAGGAGTAGAAAAACATCAAAAATTTCAGTCCTGCATGATTCTACCAAGAAATGTGTGTTCATTCAAACTGCTGGTTTTTGATAGTTTGGGCCCTATTGAATAATGAATGTTTTGAATTTTCTCCAAAAGTAAAGTAGTTGCAAACTCATGCTTTTAGAGACTTGTTTGGGCTCATGAGAGGAGTAGAAAAACATCAAAAATTTCAGTCCTGCATGATTCTACCAAGAACTGTGTGTTCATTGAAACCGCTGGTTTTTGATAGTTTGGGCCCTATTGAATAATGAATGTTTTGAATTTTCTCCAAAAGTAAAGTAGTTGCAAACTCATCCTTTTAGAAACTTGTTTGGGCTGTTGAGAGGAGTAAAAAACCATCAAAAATTTCAATCCTGCATGATTCTACCAAGAAATGTGATTCTTCATTCAAAACGCTGGTTTTTGCTATTGGGCTCTATTGAACAATGAATGTTTTGAATTTTCTCCAAAAGTAAAGTAGTTGCAAACTCATGCTTTTAGAGACTTGTTTGGGCTCATGAGAGGAGTAGAAAAACATCAAAAATTTCAGTCCTGCATGATTCTACCAAGAAATGTGTGTTCATTGAAACCGCTGGTTTTTGATAGTTTGGGCCCTATTGAATAATGAATGTTTTGAATTTTCTCCAAAAGTAAAGTAGTTGCAAACTCATCCTTTTAGAAACTTGTTTGGGCTGTTGAGAGGAGTAAAAAACCATCAAAAATTTCAATCCTGCATGATTCTACCAAGAAATGTGATTCTTCATTCAAAACGCTGGTTTTTGCTATTGGGCTCTATTGAATAATGAATGTTTTGAATTTTCTCCAAAAGTAAAGTAGTTGCAAACTCATGCTTTTAGAGACTTGTTTGGGCTCATGAGAGGAGTAGAAAAACATCAAAAATTTCAGTCCTGCATGATTCTACCAAGAAATGTGTGTTCATTCAAACCGCTGGTTTTTGATAGTTTGGGCCCTATTGAATAATGAATGTTTTGAATTTTCTCCAAAAGTAAAGTAGTTGCAAACTCATCCTTTTAGAAACTTGTTTGGGCTGTTGAGAGGAGTAAAAAACCATCAAAAATTTCAATCCTGCATGATTCTACCAAGAAATGTGATTCTTCATTCAAAACTCTGGTTTTTGCTATTGGGCTCTATTGAATAATGAATGTTTTGAATTTTCTCCAAAAGTAAAGTAGTTGCAAACTCATGCTTTTAGAGACTTGTTTGGGCTCATGAGAGGAGTAGAAAAACATCAAAAATTTCAGTCCTGCATGATTCTACCAAGAAATGTGTGTTCATTGAAACCGCTGGTTTTTGATAGTTTGGGCCCTATTGAATAATGAATGTTTTGAATTTTCTCCATTTTCAATGAACTTTATTAAATTTTAAAATATAATAACAGTAATGTCTTCCAATGGGATTCCAATGTAGATGTCACATATGTAATAAATAAAGAAAGAGGGGAGGGGGGGGTTGGGGGAAGGTATGGGAAGGGAAAGAAGTTTGGAATGATTTTTAGTTGTTTTATTGAGACACACAAAGGTCAAACCACGAGGTAAAAGGAAAGAAGGATAAAGGGGGGGAGGGGGAGGGGAAATATAACAGTAATTTTACAATTATGAGATCAGTTGAGATAAACAACTAACAATAACAGTACAATTACCAAAATTGCAGGTACAATAGGAGTAAATTCAAATACAAATTAACCGTTGTTTAATAAAGCAATAATGCGGTTAGGGAGTTGTATATAATAAACAATAACCCTAATAAAATCAAATTGGACTAGGAGTGAATGAGAGAGATCAAAGCTAAGCTAGGAAGTGTTAAAATCTGACCAACATTTCCACCTCTTACAATAAGTCATATAGTAGTTATTAGCGATAGCATGGCTTTTTTCGTATGAATCATGAAGATTCATTTTATCAATGATGTCACTAAGTCTGGGAATTGAGTCTTCTTTCCAAAAGATAGCTATCGCATTTTTGGTTATTAAGAATAAATGGATAACAACGGATCGGTGATGGGGATGAATATCTTCAAGATCCAGGGATAACAAGGCCTTATGTGGAGTTAAAATGATTTTAGTTTTAGTGATCTTGTTAATTAAGTCAGAGATTTCGGACCATAAAGGTCTGATTCTTGAACAATCCCAGAACATGTGGAGTAAACTACCAACTTCACCACAATTCCTCCAGCAATCAGGGGATCTACCAGGAAAGATTTTTGCTAGTTTAAAGGGGGTAAAGTACCATCTAGACAGGATTTTAAAAAATGATTCGTGAAGATTAGCACATATATTAGACGAGTATGTTGATTTTAGTGCTTTAGACCATTGTTGTTGAGTTCTCGAAATGTTGAGGTCCTTTTCCCAGTTGAGCATAAAAGTGGTTTTTTCTGGTGCATTACTAGAATTAAGAAAATCGTAAATATTTCTCGACTTCCAATAGTATTTATTACCGGGATTACATATCAATAAGCTTGTGGAGTCTGTCAGAAAAGTTCTTTTTCTCAAAAGCTTCTTAATAAGTTTCTTTAAGTTAGATAGAAATTGAAAGTCATCAGTAGAAAGATTAAATTTAATTCGGAGTGAATTGTTGCAGAAAAATTGTTTACCATTATGCAAGTCCGCTAGTTTTTTAATACCAACCTTTTCCCAATTTGAAGGAATTTCCTTTTCCAATATTAAACCAAAAGTTTTAAGAGAGATATTTTTAATTTGTTGGTATTTGGAGCCTTTTTTGGTGTGTATTTGAGGTTTGGCTAAGTTTTTCCAAGCTAGTAGTGTGGCTGATGTTGTTGGAGGAAGATGTGATAAGCAATTAAATGATGTCAACCCATCCAAAATCAGTCTTGATAGCGGAGTATTTTTGTTCCAGCATCTTTCTATATCTACCCATATTGGGCAATTATCCTGATTAAACCATGGTAGGGATTGCATTATGAGATTCGAGTAGTAATAATTAACTAAGTTAGGAAGGGCTAAACCTCCTTCAATTTTCCCTCTAGTAAGTGAAAGGAATGCTACTCTAGCTCTTTTTCCATTAGAAACAAATTTGTTTACTAAGGATTGCAATTGTCTGATATATTTAAGGGGAATGGAAAGAGGCAAACACCTGAAAATGTAAAGTATCTTAGGGAGAGTGAGAAGTTTGAAGAGAACTATCCTCCCTACCCACGAAATTTCATGCTTAGAATGAGTATTAAATTCGATTTGAGTACTTTTAATGAGATTCTGCATATTCACTTCAATGGTTTTGGCAAAATTCCTAGTTATGGAGATGCCTAAATACAAAATTGCATCTTTTTCCCATTCGAATTTGGTAATGTTTTTAATACTAGTGATGGTTTCATTGCTAAGGAAAAAATCTAGAATTTTCGATTTCGTGTCATTTATTCTATAAAAGGAGACCCTAGAGAATTTTTCAATAATAGGAAGAACACCTTTAATTGAATCTAGCGGGTTTGAGAGACTTAATATAATATCGTCAGCAAATAATCCTATCTTATATTGTGTCTCACCTATTTGGATGCCCTTGACAAATTGGCTGGATCTAATAGTTTCTGCTAGAGGTTCCATTATTAACGCAAAAAGTAAAGGCGAAAGGGGACATCCTTGTCTAGTACCATTTGTAATCAAAATTTGCTTAGATAGATGGTTATTAGCATATATATTAGCAGAAGGGGACGAATAAAGTGCCATTATTGTATTTATTAGTTTAGAACCGAAACCAAATTTGTTTAGGGTGGCGGTTAAAAATTGCCAATTGACTCTGTCAAAGGCTTTTTCAGCGTCCAGAGCAAGGAGTAATGATGGAATCTTTTTGGTTTTGATATGGTCTATTAAATTAAATATTCTCCTAGTTCCATCGCTAGTTTGTCGACCAGTTATAAAGCCCAATTGATCTCTATGAACTATGTTTGGTAGTATTTTTTTCATTCTTGTAGCGATAATTTTAGAATAAATTTTAACATCGGTATTAATTAGTGATATAGGCCTATAGTTTTTGACAGAATCTAAATCTCCTTTCGGTTTAGGAATTAAGGATATAATGGCCTGCAGCATCTCTTGAGGAAATTTCCCAGTTTCAGAAGCTCTATTAAAAACCCTAGTTAAATACGGAGTCAATAAAGAGGCAAAGGTCAAGTAATAGTCATTTGAAAAACCATCAGGACCCGGTGATTTCTTAGTTTTGAGTGATTTAATGGCCTCAAGTACCTCAAGATCTGAGAAGGGAACCTCAAGAGATGATAATTGTTGATTAGAAAGTTTGGGTAAAGTAAGATGTGTAAGAAACTCATTAATTTTTTGTTTATTTGGTTGTGAAATACTTCGGTCATCTTTAAGATTATATAATGAAGTATAATAGTCAGCAAATTTGTTGACTATATCTGCCGGGTTAACTAGGTGTTCACCGTTATGTTTAATTTTATTGATCCTGTTTTTGATTCTATTCATTTTAAATTTTTGGGCCATAATCTTAGTCGGCTTGTTAAAAGAAGAGTAATAATTCGATTTCATGCTTTTAGCAAATTTTTCATATTCATTAAAAAGGATCGCTCTTAATTTAGTTCTAAGTTTGATAATTTCCAGATGGAGATTTGTGGAGGGATGAGTTAATTTTTTCTGAGTGTCCTCTTTGTGTTTTAATTCTAATTGTATTTTATTTATCTCTGTTTGATTCATTTTTTTATTTTTATAGGAAATATGTATCATCGTACCCCTAACAACTGCCTTATGGGCATTCCAAATTGAAAAAGGGCTCATGCCGTCTGTATCATTTTCTAAAAAAAAATTTGTAATTGACGATTCGATTTCTTTTTTTGAATCAGGCTTGTGTAATAGTGAAGAATTACATCTCCATAATGGGTGATGACTTGTTGCTCTACCTAGTAGAACTTCACATAAAACAGGCGCGTGATCTGAAAAGGTTCTGGGAAGGATCTCGATTTTTTTGAATTTGGAAATGGAAAGGGAATCTGTAATAAAAAGGTCTAATCTAGAAAAGGTTTTATGGACCGATGAATAGTGGGTAAATTCCAGGGAAGAAGTATTAAGACACCTGAAAATGTCTAAATATTCATGATTAATAAGCCAATTACCTAACTCTGGAAAAGCTGATCTGGTGGGAGAAGTGGAATCATAAACACCATTAGGGACAATATTAAAGTCCCCAGCCACAATCAGTGTACCTTTTTTAACCTCCTGTATTTTCTTTTCCAGATTATTAAAGTAGCGCATCTGGCCATCATTAGGCGCATAAACATTAACTAGGGTGGTTAATTGGTTTTCTATCAGACATATTAAAATTAGGTATCTTCCCTCTAAGTCGGAAATCTGTTCAATTATTTCAAAAGAAATTGAATTTTTAATCAAAGTAATCACTCCGGCCTTTTTAGACTCATTTAAAGATTTAAATGAATGTGGGAAATTCTTGTTTTCTAATCCAGGATGCCCTGATTTAGCTAATTTCACTTCCTGGAGACAGATTATGTCTGCTTTGCTTCTTTTGATCTCTCTCCATGTCCAGTACCTTTTAACGGGACTATTTAAACCCCTAACATTGAAAGATAAAATCTTAACCATAAACTAAAAAACAATGAACAAATAAACCGCAACACCAATAGAGGAAGCAACTGCAACTCGCAGATAAGCTTCCAAATGGGGAAAGTTCGTGTATCTCTGTAGGAAGCCTCCCACACGAAAAGAAGAAATTGATATATATATAAATTTTTCTTCAGCCCGGAGTCTCTCCTCTTTTATCGATGGAATCAAGAAACTTCATACCCTCCTGTGGAGACAAAATCGAAATCACCCTACCACCCTGGCTAATGAGGAGTTTAGTAGGGAACCCCCACCTGTACATCACGCCTTTCTTCCTTAATAAAGTAGTTACCTCATTAAAGTTTTTTCTTGACTGAATAGTATCTTTAGAGAGGTCCGCAAACGATTTGATATGGTCATAAGGGTGAGGGAGAAGTTTATTAGTTCTTAGGTAATTTAAGAATTTTTCTTTCGTGGAGAAGAAATGGAATCTAAGTATAGTGTCTCTAGGGACATCGGATGGTAAGGATCCAGGGCGAGGGAGTCTATGTATCCTATCAATCATAAGTTCTGGTTCTGGAATAGTTGGCAAGATTTTAATTAATATTTCTTTAACATAATTCTGTAAGCTATTTTGGTTTATCTTTTCTGAAATACCTCTCAATTTTAAGTTGTTTCTTCTACTACGATCCTCGAGATCAGCTAATTTGTTACGTAGAAAAGTAATCTCTTTTTGAGTATCATATTGTTGTTTTTGAAAGGCCTCAGATTTTTTCTCCAGAACCTCTATCTTGGTGACATTTTTATCAATCCTAGTATTGATTGTATCAATTTTAACTTGTAAGCGGTTAGTGTTTTCATCCAAAGTAGATTTTAAAGATCTATTAAGGGCTTGCATTATATCTTTGATATATTGTTCCGAAGCCCCCTTCTCCGAGGCCTGAATATCATCAAGGCCTGTAAGAGTACTTGAGTCCTCACTGACAGAGCTAAAATCTAATCTAGGCCTACATTTATCTGGGCTTTGTATGGGAGAAGCTTCATAAAATTCTTCTTCGTCTGAAAGAACAGAAGGACTCCCTAATTTAGGCTCGTCTCTCTTAGTCTTTCTCTTTACAGTCGTGTCCATCTCTGTTTGGATGATATCTAATTCCTGCATCATATTAGTGTTCCCTTTCTGCCCAATCGAGAATTTAGTACTTTTAGGAGTGGTAGGGGGGCTAATACAGATAGCTTGATCTAGCTCTGTTGAGTCTGATTTATGAGGCTTTTCCTTTAGTTGTTTAGTTTTACTGTTTCTCTGACTCATTATGCCAATGAAAAGGGTATCCCTGTCTAGTAATTATTAGGCCAAGAGTAAATATCAATACCTGTTACAGTTTAAGTGTATCAGAGCAAGTATAGATTAAATAACAGGAAGGATCGGTTTAGATTATCCCCAGTAAGATATACACAAGCCTATTTATAATACAAGATAAGGAAACTATTATATCAAATCCTCAACTAAGACCAAACAAATCACAATAAGTAGAAAAAGACACCACTGCAAAGAAAGACAATTTTGTAAATAACACTTCAGAGTCAAAATCCCTGTAAACAAATGGTCAGAAAACCTGAAGATCCAAAGCAGAGCACTCCAGTCGGGGCACCAGTATCAATCTGTTCCTTCTAATGTAGCTTCGACACCTTGTAAGTCTATTCTATAATATCGTCGATTTACGTGCTGCTCCTCTGCTTTCAGGTCCCACGATGCTCGTTCCCACGACCAGCAGAAACCTCGGCACTTCCTTCTATAAGGTACAGCACTCAGAACCCACGAGCGCACTGCTCTACTGCTGCTCCCAGTCGTAGATCGTTGCTATGGAACTACCACTGAATCGCTCTATCGAGAACAGACCCGTTCGGGGAATCCCCGTATGGAACTCGAACTGACAAGGAATTGCTGCTAAAAGGTCCTCCGCAATACTACTCCACCACTGCTCCTATTAGTATAACAGCCTCAGAGACGTTCACTCACCCACTGCAGAAGACTTTCCAATGGTTGTCACTCAGTCGTGTAGTTATTAAGTCCTTCAAAATGTCCACCGAGTTCCCCAACAAATACGTCAGCCACCACTTCAGACTTTCCGCCCTGTAGATTTTTTGTTGGCACCAAGTCCTATTTATCCTCCAACTTGTTGCTCAGGATTCTTTGGCTTCGCTCCTGGTCTGGACCCACACA
Organism: Dendrobates tinctorius; assembly: GCF_039654945.1. Taxonomy (NCBI): domain Eukaryota; kingdom Metazoa; phylum Chordata; class Amphibia; order Anura; family Dendrobatidae; genus Dendrobates; species Dendrobates tinctorius. Next base: position 30,816,347 of record NW_027361716.1, read on the forward strand.
CACCGAACTCTGTTTTTGATGTTGGACCTCTGATGACAGTTTCTAACAATAAGTTGTTCTCTATAAAGTATCTAATTTGCACTCCAAGACAGGTAACACTCACTGTTTGAATTCGCGCCTTTTTCTTCAGAGATTCCCCTCCTCTCCGCTTGTGCGCGCCGCTGCTGTGAAGAGCAAGCGCGGGAAAGTTTAAATCAATCCACCGTTAGTAAGATCTGCTTCTCCCGCTCTTTTCTTAATGCGTCGCTGGTCTTTTTCCCCGGTAAACCGATCCTCCTCTTCTTCTCCCTTGTCTTTTTATCTAGCAGCGATCTCCTCACCTTTGTCTGGGCGCTCGATTTTAGTGAAGAGCAGAAGTGAAAGAGTCCTCCACCGTTGATCGATCTCCCGCTCTCCTCCCCAAGCGCCGCTGCACTGTCTTCAGATCTCTTCTTCTCAACTTAATTGCCGGCGCCGCTATTTTCACCAGCACTGCAGCGCCGCTGGTCCTCTGATCTTCCGAGGGCCACCGCTGGTCTCCGCAACAAAGTCCTTCTCTTTCAGCTGACTCCCGGGCCGCGAGCCCCCTCTGTTAGTTTTCCCGCCAATTCCCGCAAGTTCACGCAGCTTCTTCTTCTCCTTTGCCTGGGCTTTTCGTTATAATGGAGAGCAGAAGCAGAGATATTCCCGCCGGGTCACTCCACCACTGGTTAATCCCCCGCTCTCCTCCTTAGACGCCGCTGCACTTTCTTCCTTTCTCTTTCTCTGTATTCAGTTGCCGGCACCGCTGTTTTCCCCAGCACTGCTGTGCTGTGTTGCAGGTCCTCTAATCTTCCGAGGGCCACCGCTGGTACCGGCTGCACTGACCTCTTCTTTATGCAGGCTCCCAAGCCCCTGCTGTTTTTAGTTTTCCCGCCAGTATCTTCAGCGTCTCCTCTCTCCTCTGCTTAGCCGCGCCACTGCAGCTGAAGGCAGGCGCGGGAAAAACCTGCTGAGTCACTACACCTCCAGATTCAAAGGGCTGTATCTTGGGAATAATCCAACTTAGAGACTCCAGGAAGGTCTCAAAATATTCCTGGGAACGAGGTCTCTTAAGTCCAATATATTTTTGTGGCAAAATTCTTCTTGTTTGTTTTCTTCGTCGCTTAACAAGGATGGCTTCCTCAGAGCTCAGAGCTCACACAGCCTGCTCCATCGAGCTCCAAGCCACGCCCCTTCTTGAATTTTCTCCAAAAGTAAAGTAGTTGCAAACTCATCCTTTTAGAAACTTGTTTAGGCTGTTGAGAGGAGTAAAAAACCATCAAAAATTTCAATCCTGCATGATTCTACCAAGAAATGTGATTCTTCATTCAAAACGCTGGTTTTTGCTATTGGGCTCTATTGAATAATGAATGTTTTGAATTTTCTCCAAAAGTAAAGTAGTTGCAAACTCATGCTTTTAGAGACTTGTTTGGGCTCATGAGAGGAGTAGAAAAACATCAAAAATTTCAGTCCTGCATGATTCTACCAAGAAATGTGTGTTCATTCAAACGGCTGGTTTTTGATAGTTTGGGCCCTATTGAATAATGAATGTTTTGAATTTTCTCCAAAAGTAAAGTAGTTGCAAACTCATCCTTTTAGAAACTTGTTTGGGCTGTTGAGAGGAGTAAAAAACCATCAAAAATTTCAATCCTGCATGATTTTACCAAGAAATGTGATTCTTCATTCAAAACCTGATTTTTGCTATTGGGCTCTATTGAATAGTGAATGTTTTGAATTTTCTCCAAAAGTAAAGTAGTTGCAAACTCATGCTTTTAGAGACTTGTTTGGGCTCATGAGAGGAGTAGAAAAACATCAAAAATTTCAGTCCTGCATGATTCTACCAAGAAATGTGTTCATTCAAACCGCTGGTTTTTGATAGTTTGGGCCCTATTGAATAATGAATGTTTTGAATTTTCTCCAAAAGTAAAGTAGTTGCAAACTCATCCTTTTAGAAACTTGTTTGGGCTGTTGAGAGGAGTAAAAAACCATCAAAAATTTCAATCCTGCATGATTCTACCAAGAAATGTGATTCTTCATTCAAAACGCTGGTTTTTGCTTTTGGGCTCTATTGAATAATGAATGTTTTGAATTTTCTCCAAAAGTAAAGTAGTTGCAAACTCATGCTTTTAGAGACTTGTTTGGGCTCATGAGATGAGTAGAAAAACATCAAAAATTTCAGTCCTGCATGATTCTACCAAGACGTGTGTTCATTGAAACGGCTGGTTTTTGTTAGTTTGGGCCCTATTGAATAATGAATGTTTTGAATTTTCTCCAAAAGTAAAGTAGTTGCAAACTCATCCTTTTAGAAACTTGTTTGGGCTGTTGAGAGGAGTAAAAAACCATCAAAAATTTCAATCCTGCATGATTCTACCAAGAAATGTGATTCTTCATTCAAAACGCTGGTTTTTGCTATTGGGCTCTATTGAATAATGAATGTTTTGAATTTTCTCCAAAAGTAAAGTAGTTGCAAACTCATGCTTTTAGAGACTTGTTTGGGCTCATGAGAGGAGTAGAAAAACATCAAAAATTTCAGTCCTGCATGATTCTACCAAGAAATATGTGTTCATTCAAACCGCTGGTTTTTGATAGTTTGGGCCCTATTGAATAATGAATGTTTTGAATTTTCTCCAAAAGTAAAGTAGTTGCAAACTCATGCTTTTAGAGACTTGTTTGGGCTCATGAGAGGAGTAGAAAAACATCAAAAATTTCAGTCCTGCATGATTCTACCAAGAAATGTGTGTTCATTGAAACCGCTGGTTTTTGATAGTTTGGGCCCTATTGAATAATGAATGTTTTGAATTTTCTCCAAAAGTAAAGTAGTTGCAAACTCATCCTTTTAGAAACTTGTTTGGGCTGTTGAGAGGAGTAAAAAACCATCAAAAATTTCAATCCTGCATGATTCTACCAAGAAATGTGATTCTTCATTCAAAACGCTGGTTTTTGCTATTGGGCTCTATTGAATAATGAATGTTTTGAATTTTCTCCAAAAGTAAAGTAGTTGCAAACTCATGCTTTTAGAGACTTGTTTGGGCTCATGAGACGAGTAGAAAAACATCAAAAATTTCAGTCCTGCATGATTCTACCAAGAAATGTGTGTTCATTGAAACCGCTGGTTTTTGACAGTTTGGGCCGTATTGAATAATGAATGTTTTGAATTTTCTCCAAAAGTAAAGTAGTTGCAAACTCATCCTTTTAGAAACTTGTTTGGGCTGTTGAGAGGAGTAAAAAACCATCAAAAATTTCAATCCTGCATGATTCTACCAAGAAATGTGATTCTTCATTCAAAACACTGGTTTTTGCTATTGGGCTCTATTGAATAATGAATGTTTTGAATTTTCTCCAAAAGTAAAGTAGTTGCAAACTCATGCTTTTAGAGACTTGTTTGGGCTCATGAGAGGAGTAGAAAAACATCAAAAATTTCAGTCCTGCATGATTCTACCAAGAAATGTGTGTTCATTCAAACTGCTGGTTTTTGATAGTTTGGGCCCTATTGAATAATGAATGTTTTGAATTTTCTCCAAAAGTAAAGTAGTTGCAAACTCATGTTTTTAGAGACTTGTTTGGGCTCATGAGAGGAGTAGAAAAACATCAAAAATTTCAGTCCTGCATGATTCTACCAAGAAATGTGTGTTCATTGAAACCGCTGGTTTTTGATAGTTTGGGCCCTATTGAATAATGAATGTTTTGAATTTTCTCCAAAAGTAAAGTAGTTGCAAACTCATCCTTTTAGAAACTTGTTTGGGCTGTTGAGAGGAGTAAAAAACCATCAAAAATTTCAATCCTGCATGATTCTACCAAGAAATGTGATTCTTCATTCAAAACGCTGGTTTTTGCTATTGGGCTCTATTGAATAATGAATGTTTTGAATTTTCTCCAAAAGTAAAGTAGTTGCAAACTCATGCTTTTAGAGACTTGTTTGGGCTCATGAGAGGAGTAGAAAAACATCAAAAATTTCAGTCCTGCATGATTCTACCAAGAAATGTGTGTTCATTGAAACCGCTGGTTTTTGATAGTTTGGGCCCTATTGAATAATGAATGTTTTGAATTTTCTCCAAAAGTAAAGTAGTTGCAAACTCATCCTTTTAGAAACTTGTTTGGGCTGTTGAGAGGAGTAAAAAACCATCAAAAATTTCAATCCTGCATGATTCTACCAAGAAATGTGATTCTTCATTCAAAACGCTGGTTTTTGCTATTGGGCTCTATTGAATAATGAATGTTTTGAATTTTCTCCAAAAGTAAAGTAGTTGCAAACTCATGCTTTTAGAGACTTGTTTGGGCTCATGAGAGGAGTAGAAAAACATCAAAAATTTCAGTCCTGCATGATTCTACCAAGAAATGTGTGTTCATTCAAACTGCTGGTTTTTGATAGTTTGGGCCCTATTGAATAATGAATGTTTTGAATTTTCTCCAAAAGTAAAGTAGTTGCAAACTCATGCTTTTAGAGACTTGTTTGGGCTCATGAGAGGAGTAGAAAAACATCAAAAATTTCAGTCCTGCATGATTCTACCAAGAAATGTGTGTTCATTGAAACCGCTGGTTTTTGATAGTTTGGGCCCTATTGAATAATGAATGTTTTGAATTTTCTCCAAAAGTAAAGTAGTTGCAAACTCATCCTTTTAGAAACTTGTTTGGGCTGTTGAGAGGAGTAAAAAACCATCAAAAATTTCAATCCTGCATGATTCTACCAAGAAATGTGATTCTTCATTCAAAACGCTGGTTTTTGCTATTGGGCTCTATTGAATAATGAATGTTTTGAATTTTCTCCAAAAGTAAAGTAGTTGCAAACTCATGCTTTTAGAGACTTGTTTGGGCTCATGAGAGGAGTAGAAAAACATCAAAAATTTCAGTCCTGCATGATTCTACCAAGAAATGTGTGTTCACTGAAACCGCTGGTTTTTGATAGTTTGGGCCCTATTGAATAATGAATGTTTTGAATTTTCTCCAAAAGTAAAGTAGTTGCAAACTCATGCTTTTAGAGACTTGTTTGGGCTCATGAGAGGAGTAGAAAAACATCAAAAATTTCAGTCCTGCATGATTCTACCAAGACATGTGTGTTCATTGAAACCGCTGGTTTTTGATAGTTTGGGCCCTATTGAATAATGAATGTTTTGAATTTTCTCCAAAAGTAAAGTAGTTGCAAACTCATGCTTTTAGAGACTTGTTTGGGCTCATGAGAGGAGTAGAAAAACATCAAAAATTTCAATCCTGCATGATTCTACCAAGAAATGTGTGTTCATTGAAACCGCTGGTTTTTGATAGTTTGGGCCCTATTGAATAATGAATGTTTTGAATTTTCTCCAAAAGTAAAGTAGTTGCAAACTCATGCTTTTAGAGACTTGTTTGGGCTCATGAGATGAGTAAAAAAACATCAAAAATTTCAGTCCTGCATGATTCTACCAAGACATGTGTGTTCATTGAAACGGATGGTTTTTGATAGTTTGGGCCCTATTGAATAATGAATGTTTTGAATTTTCTCCAAAAGTAAAGTAGTTGCAAACTCATCCTTTTAGAAACTTGTTTGGGCTGTTGAGAGGAGTAAAAAACCATCAAAAATTTCAATCCTGCATGATTCTACCAAGAAATGTGATTCTTCATTCAAAACACTGGTTTTTGCTATTGGGCTCTATTGAATAATGAATGTTTTGAATTTTCTCCAAAAGTAAAGTAGTTGCAAACTCATGCTTTTAGAGACTTGTTTGGGCTCATGAGAGGAGTAGAAAAACATCAAAAATTTCAGTCCTGCATGATTCTACCAAGAAATGTGTGTTCATTCAAACTGCTGGTTTTTGATAGTTTGGGCCCTATTGAATAATGAATGTTTTGAATTTTCTCCAAAAGTAAAGTAGTTGCAAACTCATGCTTTTAGAGACTTGTTTGGGCTCATGAGAGGAGTAGAAAAACATCAAAAATTTCAGTCCTGCATGATTCTACCAAGAAATGTGTGTTCATTGAAACCGCTGGTTTTTGATAGTTTGGGCCCTATTGAATAATGAATGTTTTGAATTTTCTCCAAAAGTAAAGTAGTTGCAAACTCATCCTTTTAGAAACTTGTTTGGGCTGTTGAGAGGAGTAAAAAACCATCAAAAATTTCAATCCTGCATGATTCTACCAAGAAATGTGATTCTTCATTCAAAACGCTGGTTTTTGCTATTGGGCTCTATTGAATAATGAATGTTTTGAATTTTCTCCAAAAGTAAAGTAGTTGCAAACTCATGCTTTTAGAGACTTGTTTGGGCTCATGAGAGGAGTAGAAAAACATCAAAAATTTCAGTCCTGCATGATTCTACCAAGAAATGTGTGTTCATTGAAACCGCTGGTTTTTGATAGTTTGGACCCTATTGAATAATGAATGTTTTGAATTTTCTCCAAAAGTAAAGTAGTTGCAAACTCATCCTTTTAGAAACTTGTTTGGGCTGTTGAGAGGAGTAAAAAACCATCAAAAATTTCAATCCTGCATGATTCTACCAAGAAATGTGATTCTTCATTCAAAACGCTGGTTTTTGCTATTGGGCTCTATTGAATAATGAATGTTTTGAATTTTCTCCAAAAGTAAAGTAGTTGCAAACTCATGCTTTTAGAGACTTGTTTGGGCTCATGAGAGGAGTAGAAAAACATCAAAAATTTCAGTCCTGCATGATTCTACCAAGAAATGTGTGTTCATTCAAACCGCTGGTTTTTGATAGTTTGGGCCCTATTGAATAATGAATGTTTTGAATTTTCTCCAAAAGTAAAGTAGTTGCAAACTCATCCTTTTAGAAACTTGTTTGGGCTGTTGAGAGGAGTAAAAAACCATCAAAAATTTCAATCCTGCATGATTCTACCAAGAAATGTGATTCTTCATTCAAAACTCTGGTTTTTGCTATTGGGCTCTATTGAATAATGAATGTTTTGAATTTTCTCCAAAAGTAAAGTAGTTGCAAACTCATGCTTTTAGAGACTTGTTTGGGCTCATGAGAGGAGTAGAAAAACATCAAAAATTTCAGTCCTGCATGATTCTACCAAGAAATGTGTGTTCATTGAAACCGCTGGTTTTTGATAGTTTGGGCCCTATTGAATAATGAATGTTTTGAATTTTCTCCAAAAGTAAAGTAGTTGCAAACTCATCCTTTTAGAAACTTGTTTGGGCTGTTGAGAGGAGTAAAAAACCATCAAAAATTTCAATCCTGCATGATTCTACCAAGAAATGTGATTCTTCATTCAAAACGCTGGTTTTTGCTATTGGGCTCTATTGAATAATGAATGTTTTGAATTTTCTCCAAAAGTAAAGTAGTTGCAAACTCATGCTTTTAGAGACTTGTTTGGGCTCATGAGAGGAGTAGAAAAACATCAAAAATTTCAGTCCTGCATGATTCTACCAAGAAATGTGTGTTCATTCAAACGGCTGGTTTTTGATAGTTTGGGCCCTATTGAATAATGAATGTTTTGAATTTTCTCCAAAAGTAAAGTAGTTGCAAACTCATCCTTTTAGAAACTTGTTTGGGCTGTTGAGAGGAGTAAAAAACCATCAAAAATTTAAATCCTGCATGATTTTACCAAGAAATGTGATTCTTCATTCAAAACCTGATTTTTGCTATTGGGCTCTATTGAATAGTGAATGTTTTGAATTTTCTCCAAAAGTAAAGTAGTTGCAAACTCATGCTTTTAGAGACTTGTTTGGGCTCATGAGAGGAGTAGAAAAACATCAAAAATTTCAGTCCTGCATGATTCTACCAAGAAATGTGTTCATTCAAACCGCTGGTTTTTGATAGTTTGGGCCCTATTGAATAATGAATGTTTTGAATTTTCTCCAAAAGTAAAGTAGTTGCAAACTCATCCTTTTAGAAACTTGTTTGGGCTGTTGAGAGGAGTAAAAAACCATCAAAAATTTCAATCCTGCATGATTCTACCAAGAAATGTGATTCTTCATTCAAAACGCTGGTTTTTGCTATTGGGTTCTATTGAATAATGAATGTTTTGAATTTTCTCCAAAAGTAAAGTAGTTGCAAACTCATGCTTTTAGAGACTTGTTTGGGCTCATGAGATGAGTAGAAAAACATCAAAAATTTCAGTCCTGCATGATTCTACCAAGACATGTGTGTTCATTGAAACCGCTGGTTTTTGATAGTTTGGGCCATATTGAATAATGAATGTTTTGAATTTTCTCCAAAAGTAAAGTAGTTGCAAACTCATGCTTTTAGAGACTTGTTTGGGCTCATGAGAGGAGTAGAAAAACATCAAAAATTTCAATCCTGCATGATTCTACCAAGAAATGTGTGTTCATTGAAACCGCTGGTTTTTGATAGTTTGGGCCCTATTGAATAATGAATGTTTTGAATTTTCTCCAAAAGTAAAGTAGTTGCAAACTCATGCTTTTAGAGACTTGTTTGGGCTCATGAGATGAGTAAAAAAACATCAAAAATTTCAGTCCTGCATGATTCTACCAAGACATGTGTGTTCATTGAAACCGCTGGTTTTTGATAGTTTGGGCCATATTGAATAATGAATGTTTTGAATTTTCTCCAAAAGTAAAGTAGTTGCAAACTCATGCTTTTAGAGACTTGTTTGGGCTCATGAGAGGAGTAGAAAAACATCAAAAATTTCAATCCTGCATGATTCTACCAAGAAATGTGTGTTCATTGAAACCGCTGGTTTTTGATAGTTTGGGCCCTATTGAATAATGAATGTTTTGAATTTTCTCCAAAAGTAAAGTAGTTGCAAACTCATCCTTTTAGAAACTTGTTTGGGCTGTTGAGAGGAGTAAAAAACCATCAAAAATTTCAATCCTGCATGATTCTACCAAGAAATGTGATTCTTCATTCAAAACACTGGTTTTTGCTATTGGGCTCTATTGAATAATGAATGTTTTGAATTTTCTCCAAAAGTAAAGTAGTTGCAAACTCATGCTTTTAGAGACTTGTTTGGGCTCATGAGAGGAGTAGAAAAACATCAAAAATTTCAGTCCTGCATGATTCTACCAAGAAATGTGTGTTCATTCAAACTGCTGGTTTTTGATAGTTTGGGCCCTATTGAATAATGAATGTTTTGAATTTTCTCCAAAAGTAAAGTAGTTGCAAACTCATGCTTTTAGAGACTTGTTTGGGCTCATGAGAGGAGTAGAAAAACATCAAAAATTTCAGTCCTGCATGATTCTACCAAGAAATGTGTGTTCATTGAAACCGCTGGTTTTTGATAGTTTGGGCCCTATTGAATAATGAATGTTTTGAATTTTCTCCAAAAGTAAAGTAGTTGCAAACTCATCCTTTTAGAAACTTGTTTGGGCTGTTGAGAGGAGTAAAAAACCATCAAAAATTTCAATCCTGCATGATTCTACCAAGAAATGTGATTCTTCATTCAAAACGCTGGTTTTTGCTATTGGGCTCTATTGAATAATGAATGTTTTGAATTTTCTCCAAAAGTAAAGTAGTTGCAAACTCATGCTTTTAGAGACTTGTTTGGGCTCATGAGAGGAGTAGAAAAACATCAAAAATTTCAGTCCTGCATGATTCTACCAAGAAATGTGTGTTCATTGAAACCGCTGGTTTTTGATAGTTTGGGCCCTATTGAATAATGAATGTTTTGAATTTTCTCCAAAAGTAAAGTAGTTGCAAACTCATCCTTTTAGAAACTTGTTTGGGCTGTTGAGAGGAGTAAAAAACCATCAAAAATTTCAATCCTGCATGATTCTACCAAGAAATGTGATTCTTCATTCAAAACGCTGGTTTTTGCTATTGGGCTCTATTGAATAATGAATGTTTTGAATTTTCTCCAAAAGTAAAGTAGTTGCAAACTCATGCTTTTAGAGACTTGTTTGGGCTCATGAGACGAGTAGAAAAACATCAAAAATTTCAGTCCTGCATGATTCTACCAAGAAATGTGTGTTCATTGAAACCGCTGGTTTTTGACAGTTTGGGCCGTATTGAATAATGAATGTTTTGAATTTTCTCCAAAAGTAAAGTAGTTGCAAACTCATCCTTTTAGAAACTTGTTTGGGCTGTTGAGAGGAGTAAAAAACCATCAAAAATTTCAATCCTGCATGATTCTACCAAGAAATGTGATTCTTCATTCAAAACACTGGTTTTTGCTATTGGGCTCTATTGAATAATGAATGTTTTGAATTTTCTCCAAAAGTAAAGTAGTTGCAAACTCATGCTTTTAGAGACTTGTTTGGGCTCATGAGAGGAGTAGAAAAACATCAAAAATTTCAGTACTGCATGATTCTACCAAGAAATGGGTGTTCATTCAAACTGCTGGTTTTTGATAGTTTGGGCCCTATTGAATAATGAATGTTTTGAATTTTCTCCAAAAGTAAAGTAGTTGCAAACTCATGTTTTTAGAGACTTGTTTGGGCTCATGAGAGGAGTAGAAAAACATCAAAAATTTCAGTCCTGCATGATTCTACCAAGAAATGTGTGTTCATTGAAACCGCTGGTTTTTGATAGTTTGGGCCCTATTGAATAATGAATGTTTTGAATTTTCTCCAAAAGTAAAGTAGTTGCAAACTCATGCTTTTAGAGACTTGTTTGGGCTCATGAGAGGAGTAGAAAAACATCAAAAATTTCAGTCCTGCATGATTCTACCAAGAAATGTGTGTTCATTGAAACCGCTGGTTTTTGATAGTTTGGGCCCTATTGAATAATGAATGTTTTGAATTTTCTCCAAAAGTAAAGTAGTTGCAAACTCATCCTTTTAGAAACTTGTTTGGGCTGTTGAGAGGAGTAAAAAACCATCAAAAATTTCAATCCTGCATGATTCTACCAAGAAATGTGATTCTTCATTCAAAACGCTGGTTTTTGCTATTGGGCTCTATTGAATAATGAATGTTTTGAATTTTCTCCAAAAGTAAAGTAGTTGCAAACTCATGCTTTTAGAGACTTGTTTGGGCTCATGAGAGGAGTAGAAAAACATCAAAAATTTCAGTCCTGCATGATTCTACCAAGAAATGTGTGTTCATTCAAACTGCTGGTTTTTGATAGTTTGGGCCCTATTGAATAATTAATGTTTTGAATTTTCTCCAAAAGTAAAGTAGTTGCAAACTCATGCTTTTAGAGACTTGTTTGGGCTCATGAGAGGAGTAGAAAAACATCAAAAATTTCAGTCCTGCATGATTCTACCAAGAAATGTGTGTTCATTGAAACCGCTGGTTTTTGATAGTTTGGGCCCTATTGAATAATGAATGTTTTGAATTTTCTCCAAAAGTAAAGTAGTTGCAAACTCATCCTTTTAGAAACTTGTTTGGGCTGTTGAGAGGAGTAAAAAACCATCAAAAATTTCAATCCTGCATGATTCTACCAAGAAATGTGATTCTTCATTCAAAACGCTGGTTTTTGCTATTGGGCTCTATTGAATAATGAATGTTTTGAATTTTCTCCAAAAGTAAAGTAGTTGCAAACTCATGCTTTTAGAGACTTGTTTGGGCTCATGAGAGGAGTAGAAAAACATCAAAAATTTCAGTCCTGCATGATTCTACCAAGAAATGTGTGTTCATTGAAACCGCTGGTTTTTGATAGTTTGGGCCCTATTGAATAATGAATGTTTTGAATTTTCTCCAAAAGTAAAGTAGTTGCAAACTCATCCTTTTAGAAACTTGTTTGGGCTGTTGAGAGGAGTAAAAAACCATCAAAAATTTCAATCCTGCATGATTCTACCAAGAAATGTGATTCTTCATTCAAAACGCTGGTTTTTGCTATTGGGCTCTATTGAATAATGAAGGTTTTGAATTTTCTCCAAAAGTAAAGTAGTTGCAAACTCATGCTTTTAGAGACTTGTTTGGGCTCATGAGAGGAGTAGAAAAACATCAAAAATTTCAGTCCTGCATGATTCTACCAAGAAATGTGTGTTCATTGAAACCGCTGGTTTTTGATAGTTTGGGCCCTATTGAATAATGAATGTTTTGAATTTTCTCCAAAAGTAAAGTAGTTGCAAACTCATCCTTTTAGAAACTTGTTTGGGCTGTTGAGAGGAGTAAAAAACCATCAAAAATTTCAATCCTGCATGATTCTACCAAGAAATGTGATTCTTCATTCAAAACGCTGGTTTTTGCTATTGGGCTCTATTGAATAATGAATGTTTTGAATTTTCTCCAAAAGTAAAGTAGTTGCAAACTCATGCTTTTAGAGACTTGTTTGGGCTCATGAGACGAGTAGAAAAACATCAAAAATTTCAGTCCTGCATGATTCTACCAAGAAATGTGTGTTCATTGAAACCGCTGGTTTTTGATAGTTTGGGCCGTATTGAATAATGAATGTTTTGAATTTTCTCCAAAAGTAAAGTAGTTGCAAACTCATCCTTTTAGAAACTTGTTTGGGCTGTTGAGAGGAGTAAAAAACCATCAAAAATTTCAATCCTGCATGATTCTACCAAGAAATGTGATTCTTCATTCAAAACACTGGTTTTTGCTATTGGGCTCTATTGAATAATGAATGTTTTGAATTTTCTCCAAAAGTAAAGTAGTTGCAAACTCATGCTTTTAGAGACTTGTTTGGGCTCATGAGAGGAGTAGAAAAACATCAAAAATTTCAGTCCTGCATGATTCTACCAAGAAATGTGTGTTCATTGAAACCGCTGGTTTTTGATAGTTTGGGCCCTATTGAATGATGAATGTTTTGAATTTTCTCCAAAAGTAAAGTAGTTGCAAACTCATCCTTTTAGAAACTTGTTTGGGCTGTTGAGAGGAGTAAAAAACCATCAAAAATTTCAATCCTGCATGATTCTACCAAGAAATGTGATTCTTCATTCAAAACGCTGGTTTTTGCTATTGGGCTCTATTGAATAATGAATGTTTTGAATTTTCTCCAAAAGTAAAGTAGTTGCAAACTCATGCTTTTACAGACTTGTTTGGGCTCATGAGAGGAGTAGAAAAACATCAAAAATTTCAGTCCTGCATGATTCTACCAAGAAATGTGTGTTCATTGAAACCGCTGGTTTTTGATAGTTTGGGCCCTATTGAATAATGAATGTTTTGAATTTTCTCCAAAAGTAAAGTAGTTGCAAACTCATCCTTTTAGAAACTTGTTTGGGCTGTTGAGAGGAGTAAAAAACCATCAAAAATTTCAATCCTGCATGATTCTACCAAGAAATGTGATTCTTCATTCAAAACGCTGGTTTTTGCTATTGGGCTCTACTGAATAATGAATGTTTTGAATTTTCTCCAAAAGTAAAGTAGTTGAAAACTCATGCTTTTAGAGACTTGTTTGGGCTCATGAGAGGAGTAGAAAAACATCAAAAATTTCAGTCCTGCATGATTCTACCAAGAAATGTGTGTTCATTTAAACCGCTGGTTTTTGATAGTTTGGGCCCTATTGAATAATGAATGTTTTGAATTTTCTCCAAAAGTAAAGTAGTTGCAAACTCATCCTTTTAGAAACTTGTTTGGGCTGTTGAGAGGAGTAAAAAACCATCAAAAATTTCAATCCTGCATGATTCTACCAAGAAATGTGATTCTTCATTCAAAACTCTGGTTTTTGCTATTGGGCTTTATTGAATAATGAATGTTTTGAATTTTCTCCAAAAGTAAAGTAGTTGCAAACTCATGCTTTTAGAGACTTGTTTGGGCTCATGAGAGGAGTAGAAAAACATCAAAAATTTCAGTCCTGCATGATTCTACCAAGAAATGTGTGTTCATTGAAACCGCTGGTTTTTGATAGTTTGGGCCCTATTGAATAATGAATGTTTTGAATTTTCTCCAAAAGTAAAGTAGTTGCAAACTCATCCTTTTAGAAACTTGTTTGGGCTGTTGAGAGGAGTAAAAAACCATCAAAAATTTCAATCCTGCATGATTCTACCAAGAAATGTGATTCTTCATTCAAAACGCTGGTTTTTGCTATTGGGCTCTATTGAATAATGAATGTTTTGAATTTTCTCCAAAAGTAAAGTAGTTGCAAACTCATGCTTTTAGAGACTTGTTTGGGCTCATGAGAGGAGTAGAAAAACATCAAAAATTTCAGTCCTGCATGATTCTACCAAGAAATGTGTGTTCATTGAAACGGCTGGTTTTTGATAGTTTGGGCCCTATTGAATAATGAATGTTTTGAATTTTCTCCAAAAGTAAAGTAGTTGCAAACTCATCCTTTCAGAAACTTGTTTGGGCTGTTGAGAGGAGTAAAAAACCATCAAAAATTTCAATCCTGCATGATTTTACCAAGAAATGTGATTCTTCATTCAAAACCTGATTTTTGCTATTGGGCTCTATTGAATAGTGAATGTTTTGAATTTTCTCCAAAAGTAAAGTAGTTGCAAACTCATGCTTTTAGAGACTTGTTTGGGCTCATGAGAGGAGTAGAAAAACATCAAAAATTTCAATCCTGCATGATTCTACCAAGAAATGTGTGTTCATTGAAACCGCTGGTTTTTGATAGTTTGGGCCCTATTGAATAATGAATGTTTTGAATTTTCTCCAAAAGTAAAGTAGTTGCAAACTCATGCTTTTAGAGACTTGTTTGGGCTCATGAGATGAGTAAAAAAACATCAAAAATTTCAGTCCTGCATGATTCTACCAAGACATGTGTGTTCATTGAAACCGCTGGTTTTTGATAGTTTGGGCCATATTGAATAATGAATGTTTTGAATTTTCTCCAAAAGTAAAGTAGTTGCAAACTCATGCTTTTAGAGACTTGTTTGGGCTCATGAGAGGAGTAGAAAAACATCAAAAATTTCAATCCTGCATGATTCTACCAAGAAATGTGTGTTCATTGAAACCGCTGGTTTTTGATAGTTTGGGCCCTATTGAATAATGAATGTTTTGAATTTTCTCCAAAAGTAAAGTAGTTGCAAACTCATCCTTTTAGAAACTTGTTTGGGCTGTTGAGAGGAGTAAAAAACCATCAAAAATTTCAATCCTGCATGATTCTACCAAGAAATGTGATTCTTCATTCAAAACACTGGTTTTTGCTATTGGGCTCTATTGAATAATGAATGTTTTGAATTTTCTCCAAAAGTAAAGTAGTTGCAAACTCATGCTTTTAGAGACTTGTTTGGGCTCATGAGAGGAGTAGAAAAACATCAAAAATTTCAGTCCTGCATGATTCTACCAAGAAATGTGTGTTCATTCAAACTGCTGGTTTTTGATAGTTTGGGCCCTATTGAATAATGAATGTTTTGAATTTTCTCCAAAAGTAAAGTAGTTGCAAACTCATGCTTTTAGAGACTTGTTTGGGCTCATGAGAGGAGTAGAAAAACATCAAAAATTTCAGTCCTGCATGATTCTACCAAGAAATGTGTGTTCATTGAAACCGCTGGTTTTTGATAGTTTGGGCCCTATTGAATAATGAATGTTTTGAATTTTCTCCAAAAGTAAAGTAGTTGCAAACTCATCCTTTTAGAAACTTGTTTGGGCTGTTGAGAGGAGTAAAAAACCATCAAAAATTTCAATCCTGCATGATTCTACCAAGAAATGTGATTCTTCATTCAAAACGCTGGTTTTTGCTATTGGGCTCTATTGAATAATGAATGTTTTGAATTTTCTCCAAAAGTAAAGTAGTTGCAAACTCATGCTTTTAGAGACTTGTTTGGGCTCATGAGACGAGTAGAAAAACATCAAAAATTTCAGTCCTGCATGATTCTACCAAGAAATGTGTGTTCATTGAAACCGCTGGTTTTTGACAGTTTGGGCCGTATTGAATAATGAATGTTTTGAATTTTCTCCAAAAGTAAAGTAGTTGCAAACTCATCCTTTTAGAAACTTGTTTGGGCTGTTGAGAGGAGTAAAAAACCATCAAAAATTTCAATCCTGCATGATTCTACCAAGAAATGTGATTCTTCATTCAAAACACTGGTTTTTGCTATTGGGCTCTATTGAATAATGAATGTTTTGAATTTTCTCCAAAAGTAAAGTAGTTGCAAACTCATGCTTTTAGAGACTTGTTTGGGCTCATGAGAGGAGTAGAAAAACATCAAAAATTTCAGTACTGCATGATTCTACCAAGAAATGGGTGTTCATTCAAACTGCTGGTTTTTGATAGTTTGGGCCCTATTGAATAATGAATGTTTTGAATTTTCTCCAAAAGTAAAGTAGTTGCAAACTCATGTTTTTAGAGACTTGTTTGGGCTCATGAGAGGAGTAGAAAAACATCAAAAATTTCAGTCCTGCATGATTCTACCAAGAAATGTGTGTTCATTGAAACCGCTGGTTTTTGATAGTTTGGGCCCTATTGAATAATGAATGTTTTGAATTTTCTCCAAAAGTAAAGTAGTTGCAAACTCATCCTTTTAGAAACTTGTTTGGGCTGTTGAGAGGAGTAAAAAACCATCAAAAATTTCAATCCTGCATGATTCTACCAAGAAATGTGATTCTTCATTCAAAACGCTGTTTTTTGCTATTGGGCTCTATTGAATAATGAATGTTTTGAATTTTCTCCAAAAGTAAAGTAGTTGCAAACTCATGCTTTTAGAGACTTGTTTGGGCTCATGAGAGGAGTAGAAAAACATCAAAAATTTCAGTCCTGCATGATTCTACCAAGAAATGTGTGTTCATTGAAACCGCTGGTTTTTGATAGTTTGGGCCCTATTGAATAATGAATGTTTTGAATTTTCTCCAAAAGTAAAGTAGTTGCAAACTCATCCTTTTAGAAACTTGTTTGGGCTGTTGAGAGGAGTAAAAAACCATCAAAAATTTCAATCCTGCATGATTCTACCAAGAAATGTGATTCTTCATTCAAAACGCTGGTTTTTGCTATTGGGCTCTATTGAATAATGAATGTTTTGAATTTTCTCCAAAAGTAAAGTAGTTGCAAACTCATGCTTTTAGAGACTTGTTTGGGCTCATGAGAGGAGTAGAAAAACATCAAAAATTTCAGTCCTGCATGATTCTACCAAGAAATGTGTGTTCATTCAAACTGCTGGTTTTTGATAGTTTGGGCCCTATTGAATAATTAATGTTTTGAATTTTCTCCAAAAGTAAAGTAGTTGCAAACTCATGCTTTTAGAGACTTGTTTGGGCTCATGAGAGGAGTAGAAAAACATCAAAAATTTCAGTCCTGCATGATTCTACCAAGAAATGTGTGTTCATTGAAACCGCTGGTTTTTGATAGTTTGGGCCCTATTGAATAATGAATGTTTTGAATTTTCTCCAAAAGTAAAGTAGTTGCAAACTCATCCTTTTAGAAACTTGTTTGGGCTGTTGAGAGGAGTAAAAAACCATCAAAAATTTCAATCCTGCATGATTCTACCAAGAAATGTGATTCTTCATTCAAAACGCTGGTTTTTGCTATTGGGCTCTATTGAATAATGAATGTTTTGAATTTTCTCCAAAAGTAAAGTAGTTGCAAACTCATGCTTTTAGAGACTTGTTTGGGCTCATGAGAGGAGTAGAAAAACATCAAAAATTTCAGTCCTGCATGATTCTACCAAGAAATGTGTGTTCATTGAAACCGCTGGTTTTTGATAGTTTGGGCCCTATTGAATAATGAATGTTTTGAATTTTCTCCAAAAGTAAAGTAGTTGCAAACTCATCCTTTTAGAAACTTGTTTGGGCTGTTGAGAGGAGTAAAAAACCATCAAAAATTTCAATCCTGCATGATTCTACCAAGAAATGTGATTCTTCATTCAAAACGCTGGTTTTTGCTATTGGGCTCTATTGAATAATGAAGGTTTTGAATTTTCTCCAAAAGTAAAGTAGTTGCAAACTCATGCTTTTAGAGACTTGTTTGGGCTCATGAGAGGAGTAGAAAAACATCAAAAATTTCAGTCCTGCATGATTCTACCAAGAAATGTGTGTTCATTGAAACCGCTGGTTTTTGATAGTTTGGGCCCTATTGAATAATGAATGTTTTGAATTTTCTCCAAAAGTAAAGTAGTTGCAAACTCATCCTTTTAGAAACTTGTTTGGGCTGTTGAGAGGAGTAAAAAACCATCAAAAATTTCAATCCTGCATGATTCTACCAAGAAATGTGATTCTTCATTCAAAACGCTGGTTTTTGCTATTGGGCTCTATTGAATAATGAATGTTTTGAATTTTCTCCAAAAGTAAAGTAGTTGCAAACTCATGCTTTTAGAGACTTGTTTGGGCTCATGAGAGGAGTAGAAAAACATCAAAAATTTCAGTCCTGCATGATTCTACCAAGAAATGTGTGTTCATTGAAACCGCTGGTTTTTGATAGTTTGGGCCCTATTGAATAATGAATGTTTTGAATTTTCTCCAAAAGTAAAGTAGTTGCAAACTCATCCTTTTAGAAACTTGTTTGGGCTGTTGAGAGGAGTAAAAAACCATCAAAAATTTCAATCCTGCATGATTCTACCAAGAAATGTGATTCTTCATTCAAAACGCTGGTTTTTGCTATTGGGCTCTATTGAATAATGAAGGTTTTGAATTTTCTCCAAAAGTAAAGTAGTTGCAAACTCATGCTTTTAGAGACTTGTTTGGGCTCATGAGAGGAGTAGAAAAACATCAAAAATTTCAGTCCTGCATGATTCTACCAAGAAATGTGTGTTCATTGAAACCGCTGGTTTTTGATAGTTTGGGCCCTATTGAATAATGAATGTTTTGAATTTTCTCCAAAAGTAAAGTAGTTGCAAACTCATCCTTTTAGAAACTTGTTTGGGCTGTTGAGAGGAGTAAAAAACCATCAAAAATTTCAATCCTGCATGATTCTACCAAGAAATGTGATTCTTCATTCAAAACGCTGGTTTTTGCTATTGGGCTCTATTGAATAATGAATGTTTTGAATTTTCTCCAAAAGTAAAGTAGTTGCAAACTCATGCTTTTAGAGACTTGTTTGGGCTCATGAGACGAGTAGAAAAACATCAAAAATTTCAGTCCTGCATGATTCTACCAAGAAATGTGTGTTCATTGAAACCGCTGGTTTTTGATAGTTTGGGCCGTATTGAATAATGAATGTTTTGAATTTTCTCCAAAAGTAAAGTAGTTGCAAACTCATCCTTTTAGAAACTTGTTTGGGCTGTTGAGAGGAGTAAAAAACCATCAAAAATTTCAATCCTGCATGATTCTACCAAGAAATGTGATTCTTCATTCAAAACACTGGTTTTTGCTATTGGGCTCTATTGAATAATGAATGTTTTGAATTTTCTCCAAAAGTAAAGTAGTTGCAAACTCATGCTTTTAGAGACTTGTTTGGGCTCATGAGAGGAGTAGAAAAACATCAAAAATTTCAGTCCTGCATGATTCTACCAAGAAATGTGTGTTCATTGAAACCGCTGGTTTTTGATAGTTTGGGCCCTATTGAATAATGAATGTTTTGAATTTTCTCCAAAAGTAAAGTAGTTGCAAACTCATCCTTTTAGAAACTTGTTTGGGCTGTTGAGAGGAGTAAAAAACCATCAAAAATTTCAATCCTGCATGATTCTACCAAGAAATGTGATTCTTCATTCAAAACGCTGGTTTTTGCTATTGGGCTCTATTGAATAATGAATGTTTTGAATTTTCTCCAAAAGTAAAGTAGTTGCAAACTCATGCTTTTACAGACTTGTTTGGGCTCATGAGAGGAGTAGAAAAACATCAAAAATTTCAGTCCTGCATGATTCTACCAAGAAATGTGTGTTCATTGAAACCGCTGGTTTTTGATAGTTTGGGCCCTATTGAATAATGAATGTTTTGAATTTTCTCCAAAAGTAAAGTAGTTGCAAACTCATCCTTTTAGAAACTTGTTTGGGCTGTTGAGAGGAGTAAAAAACCATCAAAAATTTCAATCCTGCATGATTCTACCAAGAAATGTGATTCTTCATTCAAAACGCTGGTTTTTGCTATTGGGCTCTACTGAATAATGAATGTTTTGAATTTTCTCCAAAAGTAAAGTAGTTGAAAACTCATGCTTTTAGAGACTTGTTTGGGCTCATGAGAGGAGTAGAAAAACATCAAAAATTTCAGTCCTGCATGATTCTACCAAGAAATGTGTGTTCATTTAAACCGCTGGTTTTTGATAGTTTGGGCCCTATTGAATAATGAATGTTTTGAATTTTCTCCAAAAGTAAAGTAGTTGCAAACTCATCCTTTTAGAAACTTGTTTGGGCTGTTGAGAGGAGTAAAAAACCATCAAAAATTTCAATCCTGCATGATTCTACCAAGAAATGTGATTCTTCATTCAAAACTCTGGTTTTTGCTATTGGGCTTTATTGAATAATGAATGTTTTGAATTTTCTCCAAAAGTAAAGTAGTTGCAAACTCATGCTTTTAGAGACTTGTTTGGGCTCATGAGAGGAGTAGAAAAACATCAAAAATTTCAGTCCTGCATGATTCTACCAAGAAATGTGTGTTCATTGAAACCGCTGGTTTTTGATAGTTTGGGCCCTATTGAATAATGAATGTTTTGAATTTTCTCCAAAAGTAAAGTAGTTGCAAACTCATCCTTTTAGAAACTTGTTTGGGCTGTTGAGAGGAGTAAAAAACCATCAAAAATTTCAATCCTGCATGATTCTACCAAGAAATGTGATTCTTCATTCAAAACGCTGGTTTTTGCTATTGGGCTCTATTGAATAATGAATGTTTTGAATTTTCTCCAAAAGTAAAGTAGTTGCAAACTCATGCTTTTAGAGACTTGTTTGGGCTCATGAGAGGAGTAGAAAAACATCAAAAATTTCAGTCCTGCATGATTCTACCAAGAAATGTGTGTTCATTGAAACGGCTGGTTTTTGATAGTTTGGGCCCTATTGAATAATGAATGTTTTGAATTTTCTCCAAAAGTAAAGTAGTTGCAAACTCATCCTTTCAGAAACTTGTTTGGGCTGTTGAGAGGAGTAAAAAACCATCAAAAATTTCAATCCTGCATGATTTTACCAAGAAATGTGATTCTTCATTCAAAACCTGATTTTTGCTATTGGGCTCTATTGAATAGTGAATGTTTTGAATTTTCTCCAAAAGTAAAGTAGTTGCAAACTCATGCTTTTAGAGACTTGTTTGGGCTCATGAGAGGAGTAGAAAAACATCAAAAATTTCAGTCCTGCATGATTCTACCAAGAAATGTGTTCATTCAAACCGCTGGTTTTTGATAGTTTGGGCCCTATTGAATAATGAATGTTTTGAATTTTCTCCAAAAGTAAAGTAGTTGCAAACTCATCCTTTTAGAAACTTGTTTGGGCTGTTGAGAGGAGTAAAAAACCATCAAAAATTTCAATCCTGCATGATTCTACCAAGAAATGTGATTCTTCATTCAAAACGCTGGTTTTTGCTATTGGGCTCTATTGAATAATGAATGTTTTGAATTTTCTACAAAAGTAAAGTAGTTGCAAACTCATGCTTTTAGAGACTTGTTTGGGCTCATGAGATGAGTAGAAAAACATCAAAAATTTCAGTCCTGCATGATTCTACCAAGACATGTGTGTTCATTGAAACCGCTGGTTTTTGATAGTTTGGGCCCTATTGAATAATGAATGTTTTGAATTTTCTCCAAAAGTAAAGTAGTTGCAAACTCATGCTTTTAGAGACTTGTTTGGGCTCATGAGAGGAGTAGAAAAACATCAAAAATTTCAATCCTGCATGATTCTACCAAGAAATGTGTGTTCATTGAAACCGCTGGTTTTTGATAGTTTGGGCCCTATTGAATAATGAATGTTTTGAATTTTCTCCAAAAGTAAAGTAGTTGCAAACTCATGCTTTTAGAGACTTGTTTGGGCTCATGAGATGAGTAAAAAAACATCAAAAATTTCAGTCCTGCATGATTCTACCAAGACATGTGTGTTCATTGAAACGGATGGTTTTTGATAGTTTGGGCCCTATTGAATAATGAATGTTTTGAATTTTCTCCAAAAGTAAAGTAGTTGCAAACTCATCCTTTTAGAAACTTGTTTGGGCTGTTGAGAGGAGTAAAAAACCATCAAAAATTTCAATCCTGCATGATTCTACCAAGAAATGTGATTCTTCATTCAAAACACTGGTTTTTGCTATTGGGCTCTATTGAATAATGAATGTTTTGAATTTTCTCCAAAAGTAAAGTAGTTGCAAACTCATGCTTTTAGAGACTTGTTTGGGCTCATGAGATGAGTAGAAAAACATCAAAAATTTCAGTCCTGCATGATTCTACCAAGACATGTGTGTTCATTGAAACCGCTGGTTTTTGATAGTTTGGGCCCTATTGAATAATGAATGTTTTGAATTTTCTCCAAAAGTAAAGTAGTTGCAAACTCATGCTTTTAGAGACTTGTTTGGGCTCATGAGAGGAGTAGAAAAACATCAAAAATTTCAATCCTGCATGATTCTACCAAGAAATGTGTGTTCATTGAAACCGCTGGTTTTTGATAGTTTGGGCCCTATTGAATAATGAATGTTTTGAATTTTCTCCAAAAGTAAAGTAGTTGCAAACTCATGCTTTTAGAGACTTGTTTGGGCTCATGAGATGAGTAAAAAAACATCAAAAATTTCAGTCCTGCATGATTCTACCAAGACATGTGTGTTCATTGAAACGGATGGTTTTTGATAGTTTGGGCCCTATTGAATAATGAATGTTTTGAATTTTCTCCAAAAGTAAAGTAGTTGCAAACTCATCCTTTTAGAAACTTGTTTGGGCTGTTGAGAGGAGTAAAAAACCATCAAAAATTTCAATCCTGCATGATTCTACCAAGAAATGTGATTCTTCATTCAAAACACTGGTTTTTGCTATTGGGCTCTATTGAATAATGAATGTTTTGAATTTTCTCCAAAAGTAAAGTAGTTGCAAACTCATGCTTTTAGAGACTTGTTTGGGCTCATGAGAGGAGTAGAAAAACATCAAAAATTTCAGTCCTGCATGATTCTACCAAGAAATGTGTGTTCATTCAAACTGCTGGTTTTTGATAGTTTGGGCCCTATTGAATAATGAATGTTTTGAATTTTCTCCAAAAGTAAAGTAGTTGCAAACTCATGCTTTTAGAGACTTGTTTGGGCTCATGAGAGGAGTAGAAAAACATCAAAAATTTCAGTCCTGCATGATTCTACCAAGAAATGTGTGTTCATTGAAACCGCTGGTTTTTGATAGTTTGGGCCCTATTGAATAATGAATGTTTTGAATTTTCTCCAAAAGTAAAGTAGTTGCAAACTCATCCTTTTAGAAACTTGTTTGGGCTGTTGAGAGGAGTAAAAAACCATCAAAAATTTCAATCCTGCATGATTCTACCAAGAAATGTGATTCTTCATTCAAAACGCTGGTTTTTGCTATTGGGCTCTATTGAATAATGAATGTTTTGAATTTTCTCCAAAAGTAAAGTAGTTGCAAACTCATGCTTTTAGAGACTTGTTTGGGCTCATGAGAGGAGTAGAAAAACATCAAAAATTTCAGTCCTGCATGATTCTACCAAGAAATGTGTGTTCATTCAAACCGCTGGTTTTTGATAGTTTGGGCCCTATTGAATAATGAATGTTTTGAATTTTCTCCAAAAGTAAAGTAGTTGCAAACTCATCCTTTTAGAAACTTGTTTGGGCTGTTGAGAGGAGTAAAAAACCATCAAAAATTTCAATCCTGCATGATTCTACCAAGAAATGTGATTCTTCATTCAAAACTCTGGTTTTTGCTATTGGGCTCTATTGAATAATGAATGTTTTGAATTTTCTCCAAAAGTAAAGTAGTTGCAAACTCATGCTTTTAGAGACTTGTTTGGGCTCATGAGAGGAGTAGAAAAACATCAAAAATTTCAGTCCTGCATGATTCTACCAAGAAATGTGTGTTCATTGAAACCGCTGGTTTTTGATAGTTTGGGCCCTATTGAATAATGAATGTTTTGAATTTTCTCCAAAAGTAAAGTAGTTGCAAACTCATCCTTTTAGAAACTTGTTTGGGCTGTTGAGAGGAGTAAAAAACCATCAAAAATTTCAATCCTGCATGATTCTACCAAGAAATGTGATTCTTCATTCAAAACGCTGGTTTTTGCTATTGGGCTCTATTGAATAATGAATGTTTTGAATTTTCTCCAAAAGTAAAGTAGTTGCAAACTCATGCTTTTAGAGACTTGTTTGGGCTCATGAGAGGAGTAATAAAACATCAAAAATTTCAGTCCTGCATGATTCTACCAAGAAATGTGTGTTCATTGAAACGGCTGGTTTTTGATAGTTTGGGCCCTATTGAATAATGAATGTTTTGAATTTTCTCCAAAAGTAAAGTAGTTGCAAACTCATCCTTTCAGAAACTTGTTTGGGCTGTTGAGAGGAGTAAAAAACTATCAAAAATTTCAGTCCTGCATGATTCTACCAAGAAATGTGTGTTCATTGAAACGGCTGGTTTTTGATAGTTTGGGCCCTATTGAATAATGAATGTTTTGAATTTTCTCCAAAAGTAAAGTAGTTGCAAACTCATCCTTTCAGAAACTTGTTTGGGCTGTTGAGAGGAGTAAAAAACCATCAAAAATTTCAATCCTGCATGATTTTACCAAGAAATGTGATTCTTCATTCAAAACCTGATTTTTGCTATTGGGCTCTATTGAATAGTGAATGTTTTGAATTTTCTCCAAAAGTAAAGTAGTTGCAAACTCATGCTTTTAGAGACTTGTTTGGGCTCATGAGAGGAGTAGAAAAACATCAAAAATTTCAGTCCTGCATGATTCTACCAAGAAATGTGTTCATTCAAACCGCTGGTTTTTGATAGTTTGGGCCCTATTGAATAATGAATGTTTTGAATTTTCTCCAAAAGTAAAGTAGTTGCAAACTCATCCTTTTAGAAACTTGTTTGGGCTGTTGAGAGGAGTAAAAAACCATCAAAAATTTCAATCCTGCATGATTCTACCAAGAAATGTGATTCTTCATTCAAAACGCTGGTTTTTGCTATTGGGCTCTATTGAATAATGAATGTTTTGAATTTTCTCCAAAAGTAAAGTAGTTGCAAACTCATGCTTTTAGAGACTTGTTTGGGCTCATGAGAGGAGTAGAAAAACATCAAAAATTTCAGTCCTGCATGATTCTACCAAGAAATGTGTGTTCATTGAAACCGCTGGTTTTTGATAGTTTGGGCCCTATTGAATAATGAATGTTTTGAATTTTCTCCAAAAGTAAAGTAGTTGCAAACTCATCCTTTTAGAAACTTGTTTGGGCTGTTGAGAGGAGTAAAAAACCATCAAAAATTTCAATCCTGCATGATTCTACCAAGAAATGTGATTCTTCATTCAAAACGCTGGTTTTTGCTATTGGGCTCTATTGAATAATGAATGTTTTGAATTTTCTCCAAAAGTAAAGTAGTTGCAAACTCATGCTTTTAGAGACTTGTTTGGGCTCATGAGACGAGTAGAAAAACATCAAAAATTTCAGTCCTGCATGATTCTACCAAGAAATGTGTGTTCATTGAAACCGCTGGTTTTTGACAGTTTGGGCCGTATTGAATAATGAATGTTTTGAATTTTCTCCAAAAGTAAAGTAGTTGCAAACTCATCCTTTTAGAAACTTGTTTGGGCTGTTGAGAGGAGTAAAAAACCATCAAAAATTTCAATCCTGCATGATTCTACCAAGAAATGTGATTCTTCATTCAAAACACTGGTTTTTGC
Source organism: Dendrobates tinctorius (assembly GCF_039654945.1). NCBI lineage: Eukaryota > Metazoa > Chordata > Amphibia > Anura > Dendrobatidae > Dendrobates > Dendrobates tinctorius. The sequence continues at coordinate 30,841,709 of NW_027361716.1, forward strand.
TATTGGGCTCTATTGAATAATGAATGTTTTGAATTTTCTCCAAAAGTAAAGTAGTTGCAAACTCATGCTTTTAGAGACTTGTTTGGGCTCATGAGAGGAGTAGAAAAACATCAAAAATTTCAGTACTGCATGATTCTACCAAGAAATGGGTGTTCATTCAAACTGCTGGTTTTTGATAGTTTGGGCCCTATTGAATAATGAATGTTTTGAATTTTCTCCAAAAGTAAAGTAGTTGCAAACTCATGTTTTTAGAGACTTGTTTGGGCTCATGAGAGGAGTAGAAAAACATCAAAAATTTCAGTCCTGCATGATTCTACCAAGAAATGTGTGTTCATTGAAACCGCTGGTTTTTGATAGTTTGGGCCCTATTGAATAATGAATGTTTTGAATTTTCTCCAAAAGTAAAGTAGTTGCAAACTCATCCTTTTAGAAACTTGTTTGGGCTGTTGAGAGGAGTAAAAAACCATCAAAAATTTCAATCCTGCATGATTCTACCAAGAAATGTGATTCTTCATTCAAAACGCTGTTTTTTGCTATTGGGCTCTATTGAATAATGAATGTTTTGAATTTTCTCCAAAAGTAAAGTAGTTGCAAACTCATGCTTTTAGAGACTTGTTTGGGCTCATGAGAGGAGTAGAAAAACATCAAAAATTTCAGTCCTGCATGATTCTACCAAGAAATGTGTGTTCATTGAAACCGCTGGTTTTTGATAGTTTGGGCCCTATTGAATAATGAATGTTTTGAATTTTCTCCAAAAGTAAAGTAGTTGCAAACTCATCCTTTTAGAAACTTGTTTGGGCTGTTGAGAGGAGTAAAAAACCATCAAAAATTTCAATCCTGCATGATTCTACCAAGAAATGTGATTCTTCATTCAAAACGCTGGTTTTTGCTATTGGGCTCTATTGAATAATGAATGTTTTGAATTTTCTCCAAAAGTAAAGTAGTTGCAAACTCATGCTTTTAGAGACTTGTTTGGGCTCATGAGAGGAGTAGAAAAACATCAAAAATTTCAGTCCTGCATGATTCTACCAAGAAATGTGTGTTCATTCAAACTGCTGGTTTTTGATAGTTTGGGCCCTATTGAATAATTAATGTTTTGAATTTTCTCCAAAAGTAAAGTAGTTGCAAACTCATGCTTTTAGAGACTTGTTTGGGCTCATGAGAGGAGTAGAAAAACATCAAAAATTTCAGTCCTGCATGATTCTACCAAGAAATGTGTGTTCATTGAAACCGCTGGTTTTTGATAGTTTGGGCCCTATTGAATAATGAATGTTTTGAATTTTCTCCAAAAGTAAAGTAGTTGCAAACTCATCCTTTTAGAAACTTGTTTGGGCTGTTGAGAGGAGTAAAAAACCATCAAAAATTTCAATCCTGCATGATTCTACCAAGAAATGTGATTCTTCATTCAAAACGCTGGTTTTTGCTATTGGGCTCTATTGAATAATGAATGTTTTGAATTTTCTCCAAAAGTAAAGTAGTTGCAAACTCATGCTTTTAGAGACTTGTTTGGGCTCATGAGAGGAGTAGAAAAACATCAAAAATTTCAGTCCTGCATGATTCTACCAAGAAATGTGTGTTCATTGAAACCGCTGGTTTTTGATAGTTTGGGCCCTATTGAATAATGAATGTTTTGAATTTTCTCCAAAAGTAAAGTAGTTGCAAACTCATCCTTTTAGAAACTTGTTTGGGCTGTTGAGAGGAGTAAAAAACCATCAAAAATTTCAATCCTGCATGATTCTACCAAGAAATGTGATTCTTCATTCAAAACGCTGGTTTTTGCTATTGGGCTCTATTGAATAATGAAGGTTTTGAATTTTCTCCAAAAGTAAAGTAGTTGCAAACTCATGCTTTTAGAGACTTGTTTGGGCTCATGAGAGGAGTAGAAAAACATCAAAAATTTCAGTCCTGCATGATTCTACCAAGAAATGTGTGTTCATTGAAACCGCTGGTTTTTGATAGTTTGGGCCCTATTGAATAATGAATGTTTTGAATTTTCTCCAAAAGTAAAGTAGTTGCAAACTCATCCTTTTAGAAACTTGTTTGGGCTGTTGAGAGGAGTAAAAAACCATCAAAAATTTCAATCCTGCATGATTCTACCAAGAAATGTGATTCTTCATTCAAAACGCTGGTTTTTGCTATTGGGCTCTATTGAATAATGAATGTTTTGAATTTTCTCCAAAAGTAAAGTAGTTGCAAACTCATGCTTTTAGAGACTTGTTTGGGCTCATGAGACGAGTAGAAAAACATCAAAAATTTCAGTCCTGCATGATTCTACCAAGAAATGTGTGTTCATTGAAACCGCTGGTTTTTGATAGTTTGGGCCGTATTGAATAATGAATGTTTTGAATTTTCTCCAAAAGTAAAGTAGTTGCAAACTCATCCTTTTAGAAACTTGTTTGGGCTGTTGAGAGGAGTAAAAAACCATCAAAAATTTCAATCCTGCATGATTCTACCAAGAAATGTGATTCTTCATTCAAAACACTGGTTTTTGCTATTGGGCTCTATTGAATAATGAATGTTTTGAATTTTCTCCAAAAGTAAAGTAGTTGCAAACTCATGCTTTTAGAGACTTGTTTGGGCTCATGAGAGGAGTAGAAAAACATCAAAAATTTCAGTCCTGCATGATTCTACCAAGAAATGTGTGTTCATTGAAACCGCTGGTTTTTGATAGTTTGGGCCCTATTGAATGATGAATGTTTTGAATTTTCTCCAAAAGTAAAGTAGTTGCAAACTCATCCTTTTAGAAACTTGTTTGGGCTGTTGAGAGGAGTAAAAAACCATCAAAAATTTCAATCCTGCATGATTCTACCAAGAAATGTGATTCTTCATTCAAAACGCTGGTTTTTGCTATTGGGCTCTATTGAATAATGAATGTTTTGAATTTTCTCCAAAAGTAAAGTAGTTGCAAACTCATGCTTTTACAGACTTGTTTGGGCTCATGAGAGGAGTAGAAAAACATCAAAAATTTCAGTCCTGCATGATTCTACCAAGAAATGTGTGTTCATTGAAACCGCTGGTTTTTGATAGTTTGGGCCCTATTGAATAATGAATGTTTTGAATTTTCTCCAAAAGTAAAGTAGTTGCAAACTCATCCTTTTAGAAACTTGTTTGGGCTGTTGAGAGGAGTAAAAAACCATCAAAAATTTCAATCCTGCATGATTCTACCAAGAAATGTGATTCTTCATTCAAAACGCTGGTTTTTGCTATTGGGCTCTACTGAATAATGAATGTTTTGAATTTTCTCCAAAAGTAAAGTAGTTGAAAACTCATGCTTTTAGAGACTTGTTTGGGCTCATGAGAGGAGTAGAAAAACATCAAAAATTTCAGTCCTGCATGATTCTACCAAGAAATGTGTGTTCATTTAAACCGCTGGTTTTTGATAGTTTGGGCCCTATTGAATAATGAATGTTTTGAATTTTCTCCAAAAGTAAAGTAGTTGCAAACTCATCCTTTTAGAAACTTGTTTGGGCTGTTGAGAGGAGTAAAAAACCATCAAAAATTTCAATCCTGCATGATTCTACCAAGAAATGTGATTCTTCATTCAAAACTCTGGTTTTTGCTATTGGGCTTTATTGAATAATGAATGTTTTGAATTTTCTCCAAAAGTAAAGTAGTTGCAAACTCATGCTTTTAGAGACTTGTTTGGGCTCATGAGAGGAGTAGAAAAACATCAAAAATTTCAGTCCTGCATGATTCTACCAAGAAATGTGTGTTCATTGAAACCGCTGGTTTTTGATAGTTTGGGCCCTATTGAATAATGAATGTTTTGAATTTTCTCCAAAAGTAAAGTAGTTGCAAACTCATCCTTTTAGAAACTTGTTTGGGCTGTTGAGAGGAGTAAAAAACCATCAAAAATTTCAATCCTGCATGATTCTACCAAGAAATGTGATTCTTCATTCAAAACGCTGGTTTTTGCTATTGGGCTCTATTGAATAATGAATGTTTTGAATTTTCTCCAAAAGTAAAGTAGTTGCAAACTCATGCTTTTAGAGACTTGTTTGGGCTCATGAGAGGAGTAGAAAAACATCAAAAATTTCAGTCCTGCATGATTCTACCAAGAAATGTGTGTTCATTGAAACGGCTGGTTTTTGATAGTTTGGGCCCTATTGAATAATGAATGTTTTGAATTTTCTCCAAAAGTAAAGTAGTTGCAAACTCATCCTTTCAGAAACTTGTTTGGGCTGTTGAGAGGAGTAAAAAACCATCAAAAATTTCAATCCTGCATGATTTTACCAAGAAATGTGATTCTTCATTCAAAACCTGATTTTTGCTATTGGGCTCTATTGAATAGTGAATGTTTTGAATTTTCTCCAAAAGTAAAGTAGTTGCAAACTCATGCTTTTAGAGACTTGTTTGGGCTCATGAGAGGAGTAGAAAAACATCAAAAATTTCAATCCTGCATGATTCTACCAAGAAATGTGTGTTCATTGAAACCGCTGGTTTTTGATAGTTTGGGCCCTATTGAATAATGAATGTTTTGAATTTTCTCCAAAAGTAAAGTAGTTGCAAACTCATGCTTTTAGAGACTTGTTTGGGCTCATGAGATGAGTAAAAAAACATCAAAAATTTCAGTCCTGCATGATTCTACCAAGACATGTGTGTTCATTGAAACCGCTGGTTTTTGATAGTTTGGGCCATATTGAATAATGAATGTTTTGAATTTTCTCCAAAAGTAAAGTAGTTGCAAACTCATGCTTTTAGAGACTTGTTTGGGCTCATGAGAGGAGTAGAAAAACATCAAAAATTTCAATCCTGCATGATTCTACCAAGAAATGTGTGTTCATTGAAACCGCTGGTTTTTGATAGTTTGGGCCCTATTGAATAATGAATGTTTTGAATTTTCTCCAAAAGTAAAGTAGTTGCAAACTCATCCTTTTAGAAACTTGTTTGGGCTGTTGAGAGGAGTAAAAAACCATCAAAAATTTCAATCCTGCATGATTCTACCAAGAAATGTGATTCTTCATTCAAAACACTGGTTTTTGCTATTGGGCTCTATTGAATAATGAATGTTTTGAATTTTCTCCAAAAGTAAAGTAGTTGCAAACTCATGCTTTTAGAGACTTGTTTGGGCTCATGAGAGGAGTAGAAAAACATCAAAAATTTCAGTCCTGCATGATTCTACCAAGAAATGTGTGTTCATTCAAACTGCTGGTTTTTGATAGTTTGGGCCCTATTGAATAATGAATGTTTTGAATTTTCTCCAAAAGTAAAGTAGTTGCAAACTCATGCTTTTAGAGACTTGTTTGGGCTCATGAGAGGAGTAGAAAAACATCAAAAATTTCAGTCCTGCATGATTCTACCAAGAAATGTGTGTTCATTGAAACCGCTGGTTTTTGATAGTTTGGGCCCTATTGAATAATGAATGTTTTGAATTTTCTCCAAAAGTAAAGTAGTTGCAAACTCATCCTTTTAGAAACTTGTTTGGGCTGTTGAGAGGAGTAAAAAACCATCAAAAATTTCAATCCTGCATGATTCTACCAAGAAATGTGATTCTTCATTCAAAACGCTGGTTTTTGCTATTGGGCTCTATTGAATAATGAATGTTTTGAATTTTCTCCAAAAGTAAAGTAGTTGCAAACTCATGCTTTTAGAGACTTGTTTGGGCTCATGAGACGAGTAGAAAAACATCAAAAATTTCAGTCCTGCATGATTCTACCAAGAAATGTGTGTTCATTGAAACCGCTGGTTTTTGACAGTTTGGGCCGTATTGAATAATGAATGTTTTGAATTTTCTCCAAAAGTAAAGTAGTTGCAAACTCATCCTTTTAGAAACTTGTTTGGGCTGTTGAGAGGAGTAAAAAACCATCAAAAATTTCAATCCTGCATGATTCTACCAAGAAATGTGATTCTTCATTCAAAACACTGGTTTTTGCTATTGGGCTCTATTGAATAATGAATGTTTTGAATTTTCTCCAAAAGTAAAGTAGTTGCAAACTCATGCTTTTAGAGACTTGTTTGGGCTCATGAGAGGAGTAGAAAAACATCAAAAATTTCAGTACTGCATGATTCTACCAAGAAATGGGTGTTCATTCAAACTGCTGGTTTTTGATAGTTTGGGCCCTATTGAATAATGAATGTTTTGAATTTTCTCCAAAAGTAAAGTAGTTGCAAACTCATGTTTTTAGAGACTTGTTTGGGCTCATGAGAGGAGTAGAAAAACATCAAAAATTTCAGTCCTGCATGATTCTACCAAGAAATGTGTGTTCATTGAAACCGCTGGTTTTTGATAGTTTGGGCCCTATTGAATAATGAATGTTTTGAATTTTCTCCAAAAGTAAAGTAGTTGCAAACTCATCCTTTTAGAAACTTGTTTGGGCTGTTGAGAGGAGTAAAAAACCATCAAAAATTTCAATCCTGCATGATTCTACCAAGAAATGTGATTCTTCATTCAAAACGCTGTTTTTTGCTATTGGGCTCTATTGAATAATGAATGTTTTGAATTTTCTCCAAAAGTAAAGTAGTTGCAAACTCATGCTTTTAGAGACTTGTTTGGGCTCATGAGAGGAGTAGAAAAACATCAAAAATTTCAGTCCTGCATGATTCTACCAAGAAATGTGTGTTCATTGAAACCGCTGGTTTTTGATAGTTTGGGCCCTATTGAATAATGAATGTTTTGAATTTTCTCCAAAAGTAAAGTAGTTGCAAACTCATCCTTTTAGAAACTTGTTTGGGCTGTTGAGAGGAGTAAAAAACCATCAAAAATTTCAATCCTGCATGATTCTACCAAGAAATGTGATTCTTCATTCAAAACGCTGGTTTTTGTTATTGGGCTCTATTGAATAATGAATGTTTTGAATTTTCTCCAAAAGTAAAGTAGTTGCAAACTCATGCTTTTAGAGACTTGTTTGGGCTCATGAGAGGAGTAGAAAAACATCAAAAATTTCAGTCCTGCATGATTCTACCAAGAAATGTGTGTTCATTCAAACTGCTGGTTTTTGATAGTTTGGGCCCTATTGAATAATTAATGTTTTGAATTTTCTCCAAAAGTAAAGTAGTTGCAAACTCATGCTTTTAGAGACTTGTTTGGGCTCATGAGAGGAGTAGAAAAACATCAAAAATTTCAGTCCTGCATGATTCTACCAAGAAATGTGTGTTCATTGAAACCGCTGGTTTTTGATAGTTTGGGCCCTATTGAATAATGAATGTTTTGAATTTTCTCCAAAAGTAAAGTAGTTGCAAACTCATCCTTTTAGAAACTTGTTTGGGCTGTTGAGAGGAGTAAAAAACCATCAAAAATTTCAATCCTGCATGATTCTACCAAGAAATGTGATTCTTCATTCAAAACGCTGGTTTTTGCTATTGGGCTCTATTGAATAATGAATGTTTTGAATTTTCTCCAAAAGTAAAGTAGTTGCAAACTCATGCTTTTAGAGACTTGTTTGGGCTCATGAGAGGAGTAGAAAAACATCAAAAATTTCAGTCCTGCATGATTCTACCAAGAAATGTGTGTTCATTGAAACCGCTGGTTTTTGATAGTTTGGGCCCTATTGAATAATGAATGTTTTGAATTTTCTCCAAAAGTAAAGTAGTTGCAAACTCATCCTTTTAGAAACTTGTTTGGGCTGTTGAGAGGAGTAAAAAACCATCAAAAATTTCAATCCTGCATGATTCTACCAAGAAATGTGATTCTTCATTCAAAACGCTGGTTTTTGCTATTGGGCTCTATTGAATAATGAAGGTTTTGAATTTTCTCCAAAAGTAAAGTAGTTGCAAACTCATGCTTTTAGAGACTTGTTTGGGCTCATGAGAGGAGTAGAAAAACATCAAAAATTTCAGTCCTGCATGATTCTACCAAGAAATGTGTGTTCATTGAAACCGCTGGTTTTTGATAGTTTGGGCCCTATTGAATAATGAATGTTTTGAATTTTCTCCAAAAGTAAAGTAGTTGCAAACTCATCCTTTTAGAAACTTGTTTGGGCTGTTGAGAGGAGTAAAAAACCATCAAAAATTTCAATCCTGCATGATTCTACCAAGAAATGTGATTCTTCATTCAAAACGCTGGTTTTTGCTATTGGGCTCTATTGAATAATGAATGTTTTGAATTTTCTCCAAAAGTAAAGTAGTTGCAAACTCATGCTTTTAGAGACTTGTTTGGGCTCATGAGAGGAGTAGAAAAACATCAAAAATTTCAGTCCTGCATGATTCTACCAAGAAATGTGTGTTCATTGAAACCGCTGGTTTTTGATAGTTTGGGCCCTATTGAATAATGAATGTTTTGAATTTTCTCCAAAAGTAAAGTAGTTGCAAACTCATCCTTTTAGAAACTTGTTTGGGCTGTTGAGAGGAGTAAAAAACCATCAAAAATTTCAATCCTGCATGATTCTACCAAGAAATGTGATTCTTCATTCAAAACGCTGGTTTTTGCTATTGGGCTCTATTGAATAATGAAGGTTTTGAATTTTCTCCAAAAGTAAAGTAGTTGCAAACTCATGCTTTTAGAGACTTGTTTGGGCTCATGAGAGGAGTAGAAAAACATCAAAAATTTCAGTCCTGCATGATTCTACCAAGAAATGTGTGTTCATTGAAACCGCTGGTTTTTGATAGTTTGGGCCCTATTGAATAATGAATGTTTTGAATTTTCTCCAAAAGTAAAGTAGTTGCAAACTCATCCTTTTAGAAACTTGTTTGGGCTGTTGAGAGGAGTAAAAAACCATCAAAAATTTCAATCCTGCATGATTCTACCAAGAAATGTGATTCTTCATTCAAAACGCTGGTTTTTGCTATTGGGCTCTATTGAATAATGAATGTTTTGAATTTTCTCCAAAAGTAAAGTAGTTGCAAACTCATGCTTTTAGAGACTTGTTTGGGCTCATGAGACGAGTAGAAAAACATCAAAAATTTCAGTCCTGCATGATTCTACCAAGAAATGTGTGTTCATTGAAACCGCTGGTTTTTGATAGTTTGGGCCGTATTGAATAATGAATGTTTTGAATTTTCTCCAAAAGTAAAGTAGTTGCAAACTCATCCTTTTAGAAACTTGTTTGGGCTGTTGAGAGGAGTAAAAAACCATCAAAAATTTCAATCCTGCATGATTCTACCAAGAAATGTGATTCTTCATTCAAAACACTGGTTTTTGCTATTGGGCTCTATTGAATAATGAATGTTTTGAATTTTCTCCAAAAGTAAAGTAGTTGCAAACTCATGCTTTTAGAGACTTGTTTGGGCTCATGAGAGGAGTAGAAAAACATCAAAAATTTCAGTCCTGCATGATTCTACCAAGAAATGTGTGTTCATTGAAACCGCTGGTTTTTGATAGTTTGGGCCCTATTGAATAATGAATGTTTTGAATTTTCTCCAAAAGTAAAGTAGTTGCAAACTCATCCTTTTAGAAACTTGTTTGGGCTGTTGAGAGGAGTAAAAAACCATCAAAAATTTCAATCCTGCATGATTCTACCAAGAAATGTGATTCTTCATTCAAAACGCTGGTTTTTGCTATTGGGCTCTATTGAATAATGAATGTTTTGAATTTTCTCCAAAAGTAAAGTAGTTGCAAACTCATGCTTTTACAGACTTGTTTGGGCTCATGAGAGGAGTAGAAAAACATCAAAAATTTCAGTCCTGCATGATTCTACCAAGAAATGTGTGTTCATTGAAACCGCTGGTTTTTGATAGTTTGGGCCCTATTGAATAATGAATGTTTTGAATTTTCTCCAAAAGTAAAGTAGTTGCAAACTCATCCTTTTAGAAACTTGTTTGGGCTGTTGAGAGGAGTAAAAAACCATCAAAAATTTCAATCCTGCATGATTCTACCAAGAAATGTGATTCTTCATTCAAAACGCTGGTTTTTGCTATTGGGCTCTACTGAATAATGAATGTTTTGAATTTTCTCCAAAAGTAAAGTAGTTGAAAACTCATGCTTTTAGAGACTTGTTTGGGCTCATGAGAGGAGTAGAAAAACATCAAAAATTTCAGTCCTGCATGATTCTACCAAGAAATGTGTGTTCATTTAAACCGCTGGTTTTTGATAGTTTGGGCCCTATTGAATAATGAATGTTTTGAATTTTCTCCAAAAGTAAAGTAGTTGCAAACTCATCCTTTTAGAAACTTGTTTGGGCTGTTGAGAGGAGTAAAAAACCATCAAAAATTTCAATCCTGCATGATTCTACCAAGAAATGTGATTCTTCATTCAAAACTCTGGTTTTTGCTATTGGGCTTTATTGAATAATGAATGTTTTGAATTTTCTCCAAAAGTAAAGTAGTTGCAAACTCATGCTTTTAGAGACTTGTTTGGGCTCATGAGAGGAGTAGAAAAACATCAAAAATTTCAGTCCTGCATGATTCTACCAAGAAATGTGTGTTCATTGAAACCGCTGGTTTTTGATAGTTTGGGCCCTATTGAATAATGAATGTTTTGAATTTTCTCCAAAAGTAAAGTAGTTGCAAACTCATCCTTTTAGAAACTTGTTTGGGCTGTTGAGAGGAGTAAAAAACCATCAAAAATTTCAATCCTGCATGATTCTACCAAGAAATGTGATTCTTCATTCAAAACGCTGGTTTTTGCTATTGGGCTCTATTGAATAATGAATGTTTTGAATTTTCTCCAAAAGTAAAGTAGTTGCAAACTCATGCTTTTAGAGACTTGTTTGGGCTCATGAGAGGAGTAGAAAAACATCAAAAATTTCAGTCCTGCATGATTCTACCAAGAAATGTGTGTTCATTGAAACGGCTGGTTTTTGATAGTTTGGGCCCTATTGAATAATGAATGTTTTGAATTTTCTCCAAAAGTAAAGTAGTTGCAAACTCATCCTTTCAGAAACTTGTTTGGGCTGTTGAGAGGAGTAAAAAACCATCAAAAATTTCAATCCTGCATGATTTTACCAAGAAATGTGATTCTTCATTCAAAACCTGATTTTTGCTATTGGGCTCTATTGAATAGTGAATGTTTTGAATTTTCTCCAAAAGTAAAGTAGTTGCAAACTCATGCTTTTAGAGACTTGTTTGGGCTCATGAGAGGAGTAGAAAAACATCAAAAATTTCAGTCCTGCATGATTCTACCAAGAAATGTGTTCATTCAAACCGCTGGTTTTTGATAGTTTGGGCCCTATTGAATAATGAATGTTTTGAATTTTCTCCAAAAGTAAAGTAGTTGCAAACTCATCCTTTTAGAAACTTGTTTGGGCTGTTGAGAGGAGTAAAAAACCATCAAAAATTTCAATCCTGCATGATTCTACCAAGAAATGTGATTCTTCATTCAAAACGCTGGTTTTTGCTATTGGGCTCTATTGAATAATGAATGTTTTGAATTTTCTACAAAAGTAAAGTAGTTGCAAACTCATGCTTTTAGAGACTTGTTTGGGCTCATGAGATGAGTAGAAAAACATCAAAAATTTCAGTCCTGCATGATTCTACCAAGACATGTGTGTTCATTGAAACCGCTGGTTTTTGATAGTTTGGGCCCTATTGAATAATGAATGTTTTGAATTTTCTCCAAAAGTAAAGTAGTTGCAAACTCATGCTTTTAGAGACTTGTTTGGGCTCATGAGAGGAGTAGAAAAACATCAAAAATTTCAATCCTGCATGATTCTACCAAGAAATGTGTGTTCATTGAAACCGCTGGTTTTTGATAGTTTGGGCCCTATTGAATAATGAATGTTTTGAATTTTCTCCAAAAGTAAAGTAGTTGCAAACTCATGCTTTTAGAGACTTGTTTGGGCTCATGAGATGAGTAAAAAAACATCAAAAATTTCAGTCCTGCATGATTCTACCAAGACATGTGTGTTCATTGAAACGGATGGTTTTTGATAGTTTGGGCCCTATTGAATAATGAATGTTTTGAATTTTCTCCAAAAGTAAAGTAGTTGCAAACTCATCCTTTTAGAAACTTGTTTGGGCTGTTGAGAGGAGTAAAAAACCATCAAAAATTTCAATCCTGCATGATTCTACCAAGAAATGTGATTCTTCATTCAAAACACTGGTTTTTGCTATTGGGCTCTATTGAATAATGAATGTTTTGAATTTTCTCCAAAAGTAAAGTAGTTGCAAACTCATGCTTTTAGAGACTTGTTTGGGCTCATGAGATGAGTAGAAAAACATCAAAAATTTCAGTCCTGCATGATTCTACCAAGACATGTGTGTTCATTGAAACCGCTGGTTTTTGATAGTTTGGGCCCTATTGAATAATGAATGTTTTGAATTTTCTCCAAAAGTAAAGTAGTTGCAAACTCATGCTTTTAGAGACTTGTTTGGGCTCATGAGAGGAGTAGAAAAACATCAAAAATTTCAATCCTGTATGATTCTACCAAGAAATGTGTGTTCATTGAAACCGCTGGTTTTTGATAGTTTGGGCCCTATTGAATAATGAATGTTTTGAATTTTCTCCAAAAGTAAAGTAGTTGCAAACTCATGCTTTTAGAGACTTGTTTGGGCTCATGAGATGAGTAAAAAAACATCAAAAATTTCAGTCCTGCATGATTCTACCAAGACATGTGTGTTCATTGAAACGGATGGTTTTTGATAGTTTGGGCCCTATTGAATAATGAATGTTTTGAATTTTCTCCAAAAGTAAAGTAGTTGCAAACTCATCCTTTTAGAAACTTGTTTGGGCTGTTGAGAGGAGTAAAAAACCATCAAAAATTTCAATCCTGCATGATTCTACCAAGAAATGTGATTCTTCATTCAAAACACTGGTTTTTGCTATTGGGCTCTATTGAATAATGAATGTTTTGAATTTTCTCCAAAAGTAAAGTAGTTGCAAACTCATGCTTTTAGAGACTTGTTTGGGCTCATGAGAGGAGTAGAAAAACATCAAAAATTTCAGTCCTGCATGATTCTACCAAGAAATGTGTGTTCATTCAAACTGCTGGTTTTTGATAGTTTGGGCCCTATTGAATAATGAATGTTTTGAATTTTCTCCAAAAGTAAAGTAGTTGCAAACTCATGCTTTTAGAGACTTGTTTGGGCTCATGAGAGGAGTAGAAAAACATCAAAAATTTCAGTCCTGCATGATTCTACCAAGAAATGTGTGTTCATTGAAACCGCTGGTTTTTGATAGTTTGGGCCCTATTGAATAATGAATGTTTTGAATTTTCTCCAAAAGTAAAGTAGTTGCAAACTCATCCTTTTAGAAACTTGTTTGGGCTGTTGAGAGGAGTAAAAAACCATCAAAAATTTCAATCCTGCATGATTCTACCAAGAAATGTGATTCTTCATTCAAAACGCTGGTTTTTGCTATTGGGCTCTATTGAATAATGAATGTTTTGAATTTTCTCCAAAAGTAAAGTAGTTGCAAACTCATGCTTTTAGAGACTTGTTTGGGCTCATGAGAGGAGTAGAAAAACATCAAAAATTTCAGTCCTGCATGATTCTACCAAGAAATGTGTGTTCATTCAAACCGCTGGTTTTTGATAGTTTGGGCCCTATTGAATAATGAATGTTTTGAATTTTCTCCAAAAGTAAAGTAGTTGCAAACTCATCCTTTTAGAAACTTGTTTGGGCTGTTGAGAGGAGTAAAAAACCATCAAAAATTTCAATCCTGCATGATTCTACCAAGAAATGTGATTCTTCATTCAAAACTCTGGTTTTTGCTATTGGGCTCTATTGAATAATGAATGTTTTGAATTTTCTCCAAAAGTAAAGTAGTTGCAAACTCATGCTTTTAGAGACTTGTTTGGGCTCATGAGAGGAGTAGAAAAACATCAAAAATTTCAGTCCTGCATGATTCTACCAAGAAATGTGTGTTCATTGAAACCGCTGGTTTTTGATAGTTTGGGCCCTATTGAATAATGAATGTTTTGAATTTTCTCCAAAAGTAAAGTAGTTGCAAACTCATCCTTTTAGAAACTTGTTTGGGCTGTTGAGAGGAGTAAAAAACCATCAAAAATTTCAATCCTGCATGATTCTACCAAGAAATGTGATTCTTCATTCAAAACGCTGGTTTTTGCTATTGGGCTCTATTGAATAATGAATGTTTTGAATTTTCTCCAAAAGTAAAGTAGTTGCAAACTCATGCTTTTAGAGACTTGTTTGGGCTCATGAGAGGAGTAATAAAACATCAAAAATTTCAGTCCTGCATGATTCTACCAAGAAATGTGTGTTCATTGAAACGGCTGGTTTTTGATAGTTTGGGCCCTATTGAATAATGAATGTTTTGAATTTTCTCCAAAAGTAAAGTAGTTGCAAACTCATCCTTTCAGAAACTTGTTTGGGCTGTTGAGAGGAGTAAAAAACTATCAAAAATTTCAGTCCTGCATGATTCTACCAAGAAATGTGTGTTCATTGAAACGGCTGGTTTTTGATAGTTTGGGCCCTATTGAATAATGAATGTTTTGAATTTTCTCCAAAAGTAAAGTAGTTGCAAACTCATCCTTTCAGAAACTTGTTTGGGCTGTTGAGAGGAGTAAAAAACCATCAAAAATTTCAATCCTGCATGATTTTACCAAGAAATGTGATTCTTCATTCAAAACCTGATTTTTGCTATTGGGCTCTATTGAATAGTGAATGTTTTGAATTTTCTCCAAAAGTAAAGTAGTTGCAAACTCATGCTTTTAGAGACTTGTTTGGGCTCATGAGAGGAGTAGAAAAACATCAAAAATTTCAGTCCTGCATGATTCTACCAAGAAATGTGTTCATTCAAACCGCTGGTTTTTGATAGTTTGGGCCCTATTGAATAATGAATGTTTTGAATTTTCTCCAAAAGTAAAGTAGTTGCAAACTCATCCTTTTAGAAACTTGTTTGGGCTGTTGAGAGGAGTAAAAAACCATCAAAAATTTCAATCCTGCATGATTCTACCAAGAAATGTGATTCTTCATTCAAAACGCTGGTTTTTGCTATTGGGCTCTATTGAATAATGAATGTTTTGAATTTTCTCCAAAAGTAAAGTAGTTGCAAACTCATGCTTTTAGAGACTTGTTTGGGCTCATGAGAGGAGTAGAAAAACATCAAAAATTTCAGTCCTGCATGATTCTACCAAGAAATGTGTGTTCATTGAAACGGCTGGTTTTTGATAGTTTGGGCCCTATTGAATAATGAATGTTTTGAATTTTCTCCAAAAGTAAAGTAGTTGCAAACTCATCCTTTCAGAAACTTGTTTGGGCTGTTGAGAGGAGTAAAAAACCATCAAAAATTTCAATCCTGCATGATTTTACCAAGAAATGTGATTCTTCATTCAAAACCTGATTTTTGCTATTGGGCTCTATTGAATAGTGAATGTTTTGAATTTTCTCCAAAAGTAAAGTAGTTGCAAACTCATGCTTTTAGAGACTTGTTTGGGCTCATGAGAGGAGTAGAAAAACATCAAAAATTTCAGTCCTGCATGATTCTACCAAGAAATGTGTTCATTCAAACCGCTGGTTTTTGATAGTTTGGGCCCTATTGAATAATGAATGTTTTGAATTTTCTCCAAAAGTAAAGTAGTTGCAAACTCATCCTTTTAGAAACTTGTTTGGGCTGTTGAGAGGAGTAAAAAACCATCAAAAATTTCAATCCTGCATGATTCTACCAAGAAATGTGATTCTTCATTCAAAACGCTGGTTTTTGCTATTGGGCTCTATTGAATAATGAATGTTTTGAATTTTCTACAAAAGTAAAGTAGTTGCAAACTCATGCTTTTAGAGACTTGTTTGGGCTCATGAGATGAGTAGAAAAACATCAAAAATTTCAGTCCTGCATGATTCTACCAAGACATGTGTGTTCATTGAAACCGCTGGTTTTTGATAGTTTGGGCCCTATTGAATAATGAATGTTTTGAATTTTCTCCAAAAGTAAAGTAGTTGCAAACTCATGCTTTTAGAGACTTGTTTGGGCTCATGAGAGGAGTAGAAAAACATCAAAAATTTCAATCCTGCATGATTCTACCAAGAAATGTGTGTTCATTGAAACCGCTGGTTTTTGATAGTTTGGGCCCTATTGAATAATGAATGTTTTGAATTTTCTCCAAAAGTAAAGTAGTTGCAAACTCATGCTTTTAGAGACTTGTTTGGGCTCATGAGATGAGTAAAAAAACATCAAAAATTTCAGTCCTGCATGATTCTACCAAGACATGTGTGTTCATTGAAACGGATGGTTTTTGATAGTTTGGGCCCTATTGAATAATGAATGTTTTGAATTTTCTCCAAAAGTAAAGTAGTTGCAAACTCATCCTTTTAGAAACTTGTTTGGGCTGTTGAGAGGAGTAAAAAACCATCAAAAATTTCAATCCTGCATGATTCTACCAAGAAATGTGATTCTTCATTCAAAACACTGGTTTTTGCTATTGGGCTCTATTGAATAATGAATGTTTTGAATTTTCTCCAAAAGTAAAGTAGTTGCAAACTCATGCTTTTAGAGACTTGTTTGGGCTCATGAGATGAGTAGAAAAACATCAAAAATTTCAGTCCTGCATGATTCTACCAAGACATGTGTGTTCATTGAAACCGCTGGTTTTTGATAGTTTGGGCCCTATTGAATAATGAATGTTTTGAATTTTCTCCAAAAGTAAAGTAGTTGCAAACTCATGCTTTTAGAGACTTGTTTGGGCTCATGAGAGGAGTAGAAAAACATCAAAAATTTCAATCCTGTATGATTCTACCAAGAAATGTGTGTTCATTGAAACCGCTGGTTTTTGATAGTTTGGGCCCTATTGAATAATGAATGTTTTGAATTTTCTCCAAAAGTAAAGTAGTTGCAAACTCATGCTTTTAGAGACTTGTTTGGGCTCATGAGATGAGTAAAAAAACATCAAAAATTTCAGTCCTGCATGATTCTACCAAGACATGTGTGTTCATTGAAACGGATGGTTTTTGATAGTTTGGGCCCTATTGAATAATGAATGTTTTGAATTTTCTCCAAAAGTAAAGTAGTTGCAAACTCATCCTTTTAGAAACTTGTTTGGGCTGTTGAGAGGAGTAAAAAACCATCAAAAATTTCAATCCTGCATGATTCTACCAAGAAATGTGATTCTTCATTCAAAACACTGGTTTTTGCTATTGGGCTCTATTGAATAATGAATGTTTTGAATTTTCTCCAAAAGTAAAGTAGTTGCAAACTCATGCTTTTAGAGACTTGTTTGGGCTCATGAGAGGAGTAGAAAAACATCAAAAATTTCAGTCCTGCATGATTCTACCAAGAAATGTGTGTTCATTCAAACTGCTGGTTTTTGATAGTTTGGGCCCTATTGAATAATGAATGTTTTGAATTTTCTCCAAAAGTAAAGTAGTTGCAAACTCATGCTTTTAGAGACTTGTTTGGGCTCATGAGAGGAGTAGAAAAACATCAAAAATTTCAGTCCTGCATGATTCTACCAAGAAATGTGTGTTCATTGAAACCGCTGGTTTTTGATAGTTTGGGCCCTATTGAATAATGAATGTTTTGAATTTTCTCCAAAAGTAAAGTAGTTGCAAACTCATCCTTTTAGAAACTTGTTTGGGCTGTTGAGAGGAGTAAAAAACCATCAAAAATTTCAATCCTGCATGATTCTACCAAGAAATGTGATTCTTCATTCAAAACGCTGGTTTTTGCTATTGGGCTCTATTGAATAATGAATGTTTTGAATTTTCTCCAAAAGTAAAGTAGTTGCAAACTCATGCTTTTAGAGACTTGTTTGGGCTCATGAGAGGAGTAGAAAAACATCAAAAATTTCAGTCCTGCATGATTCTACCAAGAAATGTGTGTTCATTCAAACCGCTGGTTTTTGATAGTTTGGGCCCTATTGAATAATGAATGTTTTGAATTTTCTCCAAAAGTAAAGTAGTTGCAAACTCATCCTTTTAGAAACTTGTTTGGGCTGTTGAGAGGAGTAAAAAACCATCAAAAATTTCAATCCTGCATGATTCTACCAAGAAATGTGATTCTTCATTCAAAACTCTGGTTTTTGCTATTGGGCTCTATTGAATAATGAATGTTTTGAATTTTCTCCAAAAGTAAAGTAGTTGCAAACTCATGCTTTTAGAGACTTGTTTGGGCTCATGAGAGGAGTAGAAAAACATCAAAAATTTCAGTCCTGCATGATTCTACCAAGAAATGTGTGTTCATTGAAACCGCTGGTTTTTGATAGTTTGGGCCCTATTGAATAATGAATGTTTTGAATTTTCTCCAAAAGTAAAGTAGTTGCAAACTCATCCTTTTAGAAACTTGTTTGGGCTGTTGAGAGGAGTAAAAAACCATCAAAAATTTCAATCCTGCATGATTCTACCAAGAAATGTGATTCTTCATTCAAAACGCTGGTTTTTGCTATTGGGCTCTATTGAATAATGAATGTTTTGAATTTTCTCCAAAAGTAAAGTAGTTGCAAACTCATGCTTTTAGAGACTTGTTTGGGCTCATGAGAGGAGTAATAAAACATCAAAAATTTCAGTCCTGCATGATTCTACCAAGAAATGTGTGTTCATTGAAACGGCTGGTTTTTGATAGTTTGGGCCCTATTGAATAATGAATGTTTTGAATTTTCTCCAAAAGTAAAGTAGTTGCAAACTCATCCTTTCAGAAACTTGTTTGGGCTGTTGAGAGGAGTAAAAAACTATCAAAAATTTCAGTCCTGCATGATTCTACCAAGAAATGTGTGTTCATTGAAACGGCTGGTTTTTGATAGTTTGGGCCCTATTGAATAATGAATGTTTTGAATTTTCTCCAAAAGTAAAGTAGTTGCAAACTCATCCTTTCAGAAACTTGTTTGGGCTGTTGAGAGGAGTAAAAAACCATCAAAAATTTCAATCCTGCATGATTTTACCAAGAAATGTGATTCTTCATTCAAAACCTGATTTTTGCTATTGGGCTCTATTGAATAGTGAATGTTTTGAATTTTCTCCAAAAGTAAAGTAGTTGCAAACTCATGCTTTTAGAGACTTGTTTGGGCTCATGAGAGGAGTAGAAAAACATCAAAAATTTCAGTCCTGCATGATTCTACCAAGAAATGTGTTCATTCAAACCGCTGGTTTTTGATAGTTTGGGCCCTATTGAATAATGAATGTTTTGAATTTTCTCCAAAAGTAAAGTAGTTGCAAACTCATCCTTTTAGAAACTTGTTTGGGCTGTTGAGAGGAGTAAAAAACCATCAAAAATTTCAATCCTGCATGATTCTACCAAGAAATGTGATTCTTCATTCAAAACGCTGGTTTTTGCTATTGGGCTCTATTGAATAATGAATGTTTTGAATTTTCTCCAAAAGTAAAGTAGTTGCAAACTCATGCTTTTAGAGACTTGTTTGGGCTCATGAGATGAGTAGAAAAACATCAAAAATTTCAGTCCTGCATGATTCTACCAAGACATGTGTGTTCATTGAAACCGCTGGTTTTTGATAGTTTGGGCCCTATTGAATAATGAATGTTTTGAATTTTCTCCAAAAGTAAAGTAGTTGCAAACTCATGCTTTTAGAGACTTGTTTGGGCTCATGAGAGGAGTAGAAAAACATCAAAAATTTCAATCCTGCATGATTCTACCAAGAAATGTGTGTTCATTGAAACCGCTGGTTTTTGATAGTTTGGGCCCTATTGAATAATGAATGTTTTGAATTTTCTCCAAAAGTAAAGTAGTTGCAAACTCATGCTTTTAGAGACTTGTTTGGGCTCATGAGATGAGTAAAAAAACATCAAAAATTTCAGTCCTGCATGATTCTACCAAGACATGTGTGTTCATTGAAACGGATGGTTTTTGATAGTTTGGGCCCTATTGAATAATGAATGTTTTGAATTTTCTCCAAAAGTAAAGTAGTTGCAAACTCATCCTTTTAGAAACTTGTTTGGGCTGTTGAGAGGAGTAAAAAACCATCAAAAATTTCAATCCTGCATGATTCTACCAAGAAATGTGATTCTTCATTCAAAACACTGGTTTTTGCTATTGGGCTCTATTGAATAATGAATGTTTTGAATTTTCTCCAAAAGTAAAGTAGTTGCAAACTCATGCTTTTAGAGACTTGTTTGGGCTCATGAGATGAGTAGAAAAACATCAAAAATTTCAGTCCTGCATGATTCTACCAAGACATGTGTGTTCATTGAAACCGCTGGTTTTTGATAGTTTGGGCCCTATTGAATAATGAATGTTTTGAATTTTCTCCAAAAGTAAAGTAGTTGCAAACTCATGCTTTTAGAGACTTGTTTGGGCTCATGAGAGGAGTAGAAAAACATCAAAAATTTCAATCCTGCATGATTCTACCAAGAAATGTGTGTTCATTGAAACCGCTGGTTTTTGATAGTTTGGGCCCTATTGAATAATGAATGTTTTGAATTTTCTCGAAAAGTAAAGTAGTTGCAAACTCATGCTTTTAGAGACTTGTTTGGGCTCATGAGATGAGTAAAAAAACATCAAAAATTTCAGTCCTGCATGATTCTACCAAGACATGTGTGTTCATTGAAACGGATGGTTTTTGATAGTTTGGGCCCTATTGAATAATGAATGTTTTGAATTTTCTCCAAAAGTAAAGTAGTTGCAAACTCATCCTTTTAGAAACTTGTTTGGGCTGTTGAGAGGAGTAAAAAACCATCAAAAATTTCAATCCTGCATGATTCTACCAAGAAATGTGATTCTTCATTCAAAACACTGGTTTTTGCTATTGGGCTCTATTGAATAATGAATGTTTTGAATTTTCTCCAAAAGTAAAGTAGTTGCAAACTCATGCTTTTAGAGACTTGTTTGGGCTCATGAGAGGAGTAGAAAAACATCAAAAATTTCAGTCCTGCATGATTCTACCAAGAAATGTGTGTTCATTCAAACTGCTGGTTTTTGATAGTTTGGGCCCTATTGAATAATGAATGTTTTGAATTTTCTCCAAAAGTAAAGTAGTTGCAAACTCATGCTTTTAGAGACTTGTTTGGGCTCATGAGAGGAGTAGAAAAACATCAAAAATTTCAGTCCTGCATGATTCTACCAAGAAATGTGTGTTCATTGAAACCGCTGGTTTTTGATAGTTTGGGCCCTATTGAATAATGAATGTTTTGAATTTTCTCCAAAAGTAAAGTAGTTGCAAACTCATCCTTTTAGAAACTTGTTTGGGCTGTTGAGAGGAGTAAAAAACCATCAAAAATTTCAATCCTGCATGATTCTACCAAGAA
Source organism: Dendrobates tinctorius (assembly GCF_039654945.1). Classification (NCBI taxonomy): domain Eukaryota; kingdom Metazoa; phylum Chordata; class Amphibia; order Anura; family Dendrobatidae; genus Dendrobates; species Dendrobates tinctorius. The sequence continues at coordinate 30,862,667 of NW_027361716.1, forward strand.
ATGTGATTCTTCATTCAAAACGCTGGTTTTTGCTATTGGGCTCTATTGAATAATGAATGTTTTGAATTTTCTCCAAAAGTAAAGTAGTTGCAAACTCATGCTTTTAGAGACTTGTTTGGGCTCATGAGAGGAGTAGAAAAACATCAAAAATTTCAGTCCTGCATGATTCTACCAAGAAATGTGTGTTCATTCAAACCGCTGGTTTTTGATAGTTTGGGCCCTATTGAATAATGAATGTTTTGAATTTTCTCCAAAAGTAAAGTAGTTGCAAACTCATCCTTTTAGAAACTTGTTTGGGCTGTTGAGAGGAGTAAAAAACCATCAAAAATTTCAATCCTGCATGATTCTACCAAGAAATGTGATTCTTCATTCAAAACTCTGGTTTTTGCTATTGGGCTCTATTGAATAATGAATGTTTTGAATTTTCTCCAAAAGTAAAGTAGTTGCAAACTCATGCTTTTAGAGACTTGTTTGGGCTCATGAGAGGAGTAGAAAAACATCAAAAATTTCAGTCCTGCATGATTCTACCAAGAAATGTGTGTTCATTGAAACCGCTGGTTTTTGATAGTTTATGCCCTATTGAATAATGAATGTTTTGAATTTTCTCCAAAAGTAAAGTAGTTGCAAACTCATCCTTTTAGAAACTTGTTTGGGCTGTTGAGAGGAGTAAAAAACCATCAAAAATTTCAATCCTGCATGATTCTACCAAGAAATGTGATTCTTCATTCAAAACGCTGGTTTTTGCTATTGGGCTCTATTGAATAATGAATGTTTTGAATTTTCTCCAAAAGTAAAGTAGTTGCAAACTCATGCTTTTAGAGACTTGTTTGGGCTCATGAGAGGAGTAATAAAACATCAAAAATTTCAGTCCTGCATGATTCTACCAAGAAATGTGTGTTCATTGAAACGGCTGGTTTTTGATAGTTTGGGCCCTATTGAATAATGAATGTTTTGAATTTTCTCCAAAAGTAAAGTAGTTGCAAACTCATCCTTTCAGAAACTTGTTTGGGCTGTTGAGAGGAGTAAAAAACTATCAAAAATTTCAATCCTGCATGATTTTACCAAGAAATGTGATTCTTCATTCAAAACCTGATTTTTGCTATTGGGCTCTATTGAATAGTGAATGTTTTAAATTTTCTCCAAAAGTAAAGTAGTTGCAAACTCATGCTTTTAGAGACTTGTTTGGGCTCATGAGAGGAGTAGAAAAACATCAAAAATTTCAGTCCTGCATGATTCTACCAAGAAATGTGTTCATTCAAACCGCTGGTTTTTGATAGTTTGGGCCCTATTGAATAATGAATGTTTTGAATTTTCTCCAAAAGTAAAGTAGTTGCAAACTCATCCTTTTAGAAACTTGTTTGGGCTGTTGAGAGGAGTAAAAAACCATCAAAAATTTAAATCCTGCATGATTCTACCAAGAAATGTGATTCTTCATTCAAAACGCTGGTTTTTGCTATTGGGCTCTATTGAATAATGAATGTTTTGAATTTTCTCCAAAAGTAAAGTAGTTGCAAACTCATGCTTTTAGAGACTTGTTTGGGCTCATGAGATGAGTAGAAAAACATCAAAAATTTCAGTCCTGCATGATTCTACCAAGACATGTGTGTTCATTGAAACCGCTGGTTTTTGATAGTTTGGGCCCTATTGAATAATGAATGTTTTGAATTTTCTCCAAAAGTAAAGTAGTTGCAAACTCATGCTTTTAGAGACTTGTTTGGGCTCATGAGAGGAGTAGAAAAACATCAAAAATTTCAGTCCTGCATGATTCTACCAAGAAATGTGTGTTCATTGAAACCGCTGGTTTTTGATAGTTTGGGCCCTATTGAATAATGAATGTTTTGAATTTTCTCCAAAAGTAAAGTAGTTGCAAACTCATCCTTTTAGAAACTTGTTTGGGCTGTTGAGAGGAGTAAAAAACCAACAAAAATTTCAATCCTGCATGATTCTACCAAGAAATGTGATTCTTCATTCAAAACGCTGGTTTTTGCTATTGGGCTCTATTGAATAATGAATGTTTTGAATTTTCTCCAAAAGTAAAGTAGTTGCAAACTCATGCTTTTAGAGACTTGTTTGGGCTCATGAGAGGAGTAGAAAAACATCAAAAATTTCAGTCCTGCATGATTCTACCAAGAAATGTGTGTTCATTGAAACCGCTGGTTTTTGATAGTTTGGGCCCTATTGAATAATGAATGTTTTGAATTTTCTCCAAAAGTAAAGTAGTTGCAAACTCATCCTTTTAGAAACTTGTTTGGGCTGTTGAGAGGAGTAAAAAACCATCAAAAATTTCAATCCTGCATGATTCTACCAAGAAATGTGATTCTTCATTAAAAACGCTGGTTTTTGCTATTGGGCTCTATTGAATAATGAATGTTTTGAATTTTCTCCAAAAGTAAAGTAGTTGCAAACTCATGCTTTTAGAGACTTGTTTGGGCTCATGAGAGGAGTAGAAAAACATCAAAAATTTCAGTCCTGCATGATTCTACCAAGAAATGTGTGTTCATTCAAACCGCTGGTTTTTGATAGTTTGGGCCCTATTGAATAATGAATGTTTTGAATTTTCTCCAAAAGTAAAGTAGTTGCAAACTCATCCTTTTAGAAACTTGTTTGGGCTGTTGAGAGGAGTAAAAAACCATCAAAAATTTCAATCCTGCATGATTCTACCAAGAAATGTGATTCTTCATTCAAAACTCTGGTTTTTGCTATTGGGCTCTATTGAATAATGAATGTTTTGAATTTTCTCCAAAAGTAAAGTAGTTGCAAACTCATGCTTTTAGAGACTTGTTTGGGCTCATGAGAGGAGTAGAAAAACATCAAAAATTTCAGTCCTGCATGATTCTACCAAGAAATATGTGTTCATTCAAACCGCTGGTTTTTGATAGTTTGGGCCCTATTGAATAATGAATGTTTTGAATTTTCTCCAAAAGTAAAGTAGTTGCAAACTCATGCTTTTAGAGACTTGTTTGGGCTCATGAGAGGAGTAGAAAAACATCAAAAATTTCAGTCCTGCATGATTCTACCAAGAAATGTGTGTTCATTGAAACCGCTGGTTTTTGATAGTTTGGGCCCTATTGAATAATGAATGTTTTGAATTTTCTCCAAAAGTAAAGTAGTTGCAAACTCATCCTTTTAGAAACTTGTTTGGGCTGTTGAGAGGAGTAAAAAACCATCAAAAATTTCAATCCTGCATGATTCTACCAAGAAATGTGATTCTTCATTCAAAACGCTGGTTTTTGCTATTGGGCTCTATTGAATAATGAATGTTTTGAATTTTCTCCAAAAGTAAAGTAGTTGCAAACTCATGCTTTTAGAGACTTGTTTGGGCTCATGAGAGGAGTAGAAAAACATCAAAAATTTCAGTCCTGCATGATTCTACCAAGAAATGTGTGTTCATTGAAACCGCTGGTTTTTGATAGTTTGGGCCCTATTGAATAATGAATGTTTTGAATTTTCTCCAAAAGTAAAGTAGTTGCAAACTCATCCTTTTAGAAACTTGTTTGGGCTGTTGAGAGGAGTAAAAAACCATCAAAAATTTCAATCCTGCATGATTCTACCAAGAAATGTGATTCTTCATTCAAAACGCTGGTTTTTGCTATTGGGCTCTATTGAATAATGAATGTTTTGAATTTTCTCCAAAAGTAAAGTAGTTGCAAACTCATGCTTTTAGAGACTTGTTTGGGCTCATGAGACGAGTAGAAAAACATCAAAAATTTCAGTCCTGCATGATTCTACCAAGAAATGTGTGTTCATTGAAACCGCTGGTTTTTGACAGTTTGGGCCGTATTGAATAATGAATGTTTTGAATTTTCTCCAAAAGTAAAGTAGTTGCAAACTCATCCTTTTAGAAACTTGTTTGGGCTGTTGAGAGGAGTAAAAAACCATCAAAAATTTCAATCCTGCATGATTCTACCAAGAAATGTGATTCTTCATTCAAAACACTGGTTTTTGCTATTGGGCTCTATTGAATAATGAATGTTTTGAATTTTCTCCAAAAGTAAAGTAGTTGCAAACTCATGCTTTTAGAGACTTGTTTGGGCTCATGAGAGGAGTAGAAAAACATCAAAAATTTCAATCCTGCATGATTCTACCAAGAAATGTGTGTTCATTCAAACTGCTGGTTTTTGATAGTTTGGGCCCTATTGAATAATGAATGTTTTGAATTTTCTCCAAAAGTAAAGTAGTTGCAAACTCATGTTTTTAGAGACTTGTTTGGGCTCATGAGAGGAGTAGAAAAACATCAAAAATTTCAGTCCTGCATGATTCTACCAAGAAATGTGTGTTCATTGAAACCGCTGGTTTTTGATAGTTTGGGCCCTATTGAATAGTGAATGTTTTGAATTTTCTCCAAAAGTAAAGTAGTTGCAAACTCATCCTTTTAGAAACTTGTTTGGGCTGTTGAGAGGAGTAAAAAACCATCAAAAATTTCAATCCTGCATGATTCTACCAAGAAATGTGATTCTTCATTCAAAACGCTGGTTTTTGCTATTGGGCTCTATTGAATAATGAATGTTTTGAATTTTCTCCAAAAGTAAAGTAGTTGCAAACTCATGCTTTTAGAGACTTGTTTGGGCTCATGAGAGGAGTAGAAAAACATCAAAAATTTCAGTCCTGCATGATTCTACCAAGAAATGTGTGTTCATTGAAACCGCTGGTTTTTGATAGTTTGGGCCCTATTGAATAATGAATGTTTTGAATTTTCTCCAAAAGTAAAGTAGTTGCAAACTCATCCTTTTAGAAACTTGTTTGGGCTGTTGAGAGGAGTAAAAAACCATCAAAAATTTCAATCCTGCATGATTCTACCAAGAAATGTGATTCTTCATTCAAAACGCTGGTTTTTGCTATTGGGCTCTATTGAATAATGAAGGTTTTGAATTTTCTCCAAAAGTAAAGTAGTTGCAAACTCATGCTTTTAGAGACTTGTTTGGGCTCATGAGAGGAGTAGAAAAACATCAAAAATTTCAGTCCTGCATGATTCTACCAAGAAATGTGTGTTCATTGAAACCGCTGGTTTTTGATAGTTTGGGCCCTATTGAATAATGAATGTTTTGAATTTTCTCCAAAAGTAAAGTAGTTGCAAACTCATCCTTTTAGAAACTTGTTTGGGCTGTTGAGAGGAGTAAAAAACCATCAAAAATTTCAATCCTGCATGATTCTACCAAGAAATGTGATTCTTCATTCAAAACGCTGGTTTTTGCTATTGGGCTCTATTGAATAATGAATGTTTTGAATTTTCTCCAAAAGTAAAGTAGTTGCAAACTCATGCTTTTAGAGACTTGTTTGGGCTCATGAGAGGAGTAGAAAAACATCAAAAATTTCAGTCCTGCATGATTCTACCAAGAAATGTGTGTTCATTGAAACGGCTGGTTTTTGATAGTTTGGGCCCTATTGAATAATGAATGTTTTGAATTTTCTCCAAAAGTAAAGTAGTTGCAAACTCATCCTTTCAGAAACTTGTTTGGGCTGTTGAGAGGAGTAAAAAACCATCAAAAATTTCAATCCTGCATGATTTTACCAAGAAATGTGATTCTTCATTCAAAACCTGATTTTTGCTATTGGGCTCTATTGAATAGTGAATGTTTTGAATTTTCTCCAAAAGTAAAGTAGTTGCAAACTCATGCTTTTAGAGACTTGTTTGGGCTCATGAGAGGAGTAGAAAAACATCAAAAATTTCAGTCCTGCATGATTCTACCAAGAAATGTGTTCATTCAAACCGCTGGTTTTTGATAGTTTGGGCCCTATTGAATAATGAATGTTTTGAATTTTCTCCAAAAGTAAAGTAGTTGCAAACTCATCCTTTTAGAAACTTGTTTGGGCTGTTGAGAGGAGTAAAAAACCATCAAAAATTTCAATCCTGCATGATTCTACCAAGAAATGTGATTCTTCATTCAAAACGCTGGTTTTTGCTATTGGGCTCTATTGAATAATGAATGTTTTGAATTTTCTACAAAAGTAAAGTAGTTGCAAACTCATGCTTTTAGAGACTTGTTTGGGCTCATGAGATGAGTAGAAAAACATCAAAAATTTCAGTCCTGCATGATTCTACCAAGACATGTGTGTTCATTGAAACCGCTGGTTTTTGATAGTTTGGGCCCTATTGAATAATGAATGTTTTGAATTTTCTCCAAAAGTAAAGTAGTTGCAAACTCATGCTTTTAGAGACTTGTTTGGGCTCATGAGAGGAGTAGAAAAACATCAAAAATTTCAATCCTGCATGATTCTACCAAGAAATGTGTGTTCATTGAAACCGCTGGTTTTTGATAGTTTGGGCCCTATTGAATAATGAATGTTTTGAATTTTCTCCAAAAGTAAAGTAGTTGCAAACTCATGCTTTTAGAGACTTGTTTGGGCTCATGAGATGAGTAAAAAAACATCAAAAATTTCAGTCCTGCATGATTCTACCAAGACATGTGTGTTCATTGAAATGGATGGTTTTTGATAGTTTGGGCCCTATTGAATAATGAATGTTTTGAATTTTCTCCAAAAGTAAAGTAGTTGCAAACTCATCCTTTTAGAAACTTGTTTGGGCTGTTGAGAGGAGTAAAAAACCATCAAAAATTTCAATCCTGCATGATTCTACCAAGAAATGTGATTCTTCATTCAAAACACTGGTTTTTGCTATTGGGCTCTATTGAATAATGAATGTTTTGAATTTTCTCCAAAAGTAAAGTAGTTGCAAACTCATGCTTTTAGAGACTTGTTTGGGCTCATGAGATGAGTAGAAAAACATCAAAAATTTCAGTCCTGCATGATTCTACCAAGACATGTGTGTTCATTGAAACCGCTGGTTTTTGATAGTTTGGGCCCTATTGAATAATGAATGTTTTGAATTTTCTCCAAAAGTAAAGTAGTTGCAAACTCATGCTTTTAGAGACTTGTTTGGGCTCATGAGAGGAGTAGAAAAACATCAAAAATTTCAATCCTGCATGATTCTACCAAGAAATGTGTGTTCATTGAAACCGCTGGTTTTTGATAGTTTGGGCCCTATTGAATAATGAATGTTTTGAATTTTCTCCAAAAGTAAAGTAGTTGCAAACTCATGCTTTTAGAGACTTGTTTGGGCTCATGAGATGAGTAAAAAAACATCAAAAATTTCAGTCCTGCATGATTCTACCAAGACATGTGTGTTCATTGAAACGGATGGTTTTGGTAGTTTGGGCCCTATTGAATAATGAATGTTTTGAATTTTCTCCAAAAGTAAAGTAGTTGCAAACTCATCCTTTTAGAAACTTGTTTGGGCTGTTGAGAGGAGTAAAAAACCATCAAAAATTTCAATCCTGCATGATTCTACCAAGAAATGTGATTCTTCATTCAAAACACTGGTTTTTGCTATTGGGCTCTATTGAATAATGAATGTTTTGAATTTTCTCCAAAAGTAAAGTAGTTGCAAACTCATGCTTTTAGAGACTTGTTTGGGCTCATGAGAGGAGTAGAAAAACATCAAAAATTTCAGTCCTGCATGATTCTACCAAGAAATGTGTGTTCATTCAAACTGCTGGTTTTTGATAGTTTGGGCCCTATTGAATAATGAATGTTTTGAATTTTCTCCAAAAGTAAAGTAGTTGCAAACTCATGCTTTTAGAGACTTGTTTGGGCTCATGAGAGGAGTAGAAAAACATCAAAAATTTCAGTCCTGCATGATTCTACCAAGAAATGTGTGTTCATTGAAACCGCTGGTTTTTGATAGTTTGGGCCCTATTGAATAATGAATGTTTTGAATTTTCTCCAAAAGTAAAGTAGTTGCAAACTCATCCTTTTAGAAACTTGTTTGGGCTGTTGAGAGGAGTAAAAAACCATCAAAAATTTCAATCCTGCATGATTCTACCAAGAAATGTGATTCTTCATTCAAAACGCTGGTTTTTGCTATTGGGCTCTATTGAATAATGAATGTTTTGAATTTTCTCCAAAAGTAAAGTAGTTGCAAACTCATGCTTTTAGAGACTTGTTTGGGCTCATGATAGGAGTAGAAAAACATCAAAAATTTCAGTCCTGCATGATTCTACCAAGAAATGTGTGTTCATTCAAACCGCTGGTTTTTGATAGTTTGGGCCCTATTGAATAATGAATGTTTTGAATTTTCTCCAAAAGTAAAGTAGTTGCAAACTCATCCTTTTAGAAACTTGTTTGGGCTGTTGAGAGGAGTAAAAAACCATCAAAAATTTCAATCCTGCATGATTCTACCAAGAAATGTGATTCTTCATTCAAAACTCTGGTTTTTGCTATTGGGCTCTATTGAATAATGAATGTTTTGAATTTTCTCCAAAAGTAAAGTAGTTGCAAACTCATGCTTTTAGAGACTTGTTTGGGCTCATGAGAGGAGTAGAAAAACATCAAAAATTTCAGTCCTGCATGATTCTACCAAGAAATGTGTGTTCATTGAAACCGCTGGTTTTTGATAGTTTGGGCCCTATTGAATAATGAATGTTTTGAATTTTCTCCAAAAGTAAAGTAGTTGCAAACTCATCCTTTTAGAAACTTGTTTGGGCTGTTGAGAGGAGTAAAAAACCATCAAAAATTTCAATCCTGCAAGATTCTACCAAGAAATGTGATTCTTCATTCAAAACGCTGGTTTTTGCTATTGGGCTCTATTGAATAATGAATGTTTTGAATTTTCTCCAAAAGTAAAGTAGTTGCAAACTCATGCTTTTAGAGACTTGTTTGGGCTCATGAGAGGAGTAGAAAAACATCAAAAATTTCAGTCCTGCATGATTCTACCAAGAAATGTGTGTTCATTGAAACCGCTGGTTTTTGATAGTTTGGGCCCTATTGAATAATGAATGTTTTGAATTTTCTCCAAAAGTAAAGTAGTTGCAAACTCATCCTTTTAGAAACTTGTTTGGGCTGTTGAGAGGAGTAAAAAACCAACAAAAATTTCAATCCTGCATGATTCTACCAAGAAATGTGATTCTTCATTCAAAACGCTGGTTTTTGCTATTGGGCTCTATTGAATAATGAATGTTTTGAATTTTCTCCAAAAGTAAAGTAGTTGCAAACTCATGCTTTTAGAGACTTGTTTGGGCTCATGAGAGGAGTAGAAAAACATCAAAAATTTCAGTCCTGCATGATTCTACCAAGAAATGTGTGTTCATTGAAACCGCTGGTTTTTGATAGTTTGGGCCCTATTGAATAATGAATGTTTTGAATTTTCTCCAAAAGTAAAGTAGTTGCAAACTCATCCTTTTAGAAACTTGTTTGGGCTGTTGAGAGGAGTAAAAAACCATCAAAAATTTCAATCCTGCATGATTCTACCAAGAAATGTGATTCTTCATTAAAAACGCTGGTTTTTGCTACTGGGCTCTATTGAATAATGAATGTTTTGAATTTTCTCCAAAAGTAAAGTAGTTGCAAACTCATGCTTTTAGAGACTTGTTTGGGCTCATGAGAGGAGTAGAAAAACATCAAAAATTTCAGTCCTGCATGATTCTACCAAGAAATGTGTGTTCATTCAAACCGCTGGTTTTTGATAGTTTGGGCCCTATTGAATAATGAATGTTTTGAATTTTCTCCAAAAGTAAAGTAGTTGCAAACTCATCCTTTTAGAAACTTGTTTGGGCTGTTGAGAGGAGTAAAAAACCATCAAAAATTTCAATCCTGCATGATTCTACCAAGAAATGTGATTCTTCATTCAAAACTCTGGTTTTTGCTATTGGGCTCTTTTGAATAATGAATGTTTTGAATTTTCTCCAAAAGTAAAGTAGTTGCAAACTCATGCTTTTAGAGACTTGTTTGGGCTCATGAGAGGAGTAGAAAAACATCAAAAATTTCAGTCCTGCATGATTCTACCAAGAAATATGTGTTCATTCAAACCGCTGGTTTTTGATAGTTTGGGCCCTATTGAATAATGAATGTTTTGAATTTTCTCCAAAAGTAAAGTAGTTGCAAACTCATGCTTTTAGAGACTTGTTTGGGCTCATGAGAGGAGTAGAAAAACATCAAAAATTTCAGTCCTGCATGATTCTACCAAGAAATGTGTGTTCATTGAAACCGCTGGTTTTTGATAGTTTGGGCCCTATTGAATAATGAATGTTTTGAATTTTCTCCAAAAGTAAAGTAGTTGCAAACTCATCCTTTTAGAAACTTGTTTGGGCTGTTGAGAGGAGTAAAAAACCATCAAAAATTTCAATCCTGCATGATTCTACCAAGAAATGTGATTCTTCATTCAAAACGCTGGTTTTTGCTATTGGGCTCTATTGAATAATGAATGTTTTGAATTTTCTCCAAAAGTAAAGTAGTTGCAAACTCATGCTTTTAGAGACTTGTTTGGGCTCATGAGAGGAGTAGAAAAACATCAAAAATTTCAGTCCTGCATGATTCTACCAAGAAATGTGTGTTCATTGAAACCGCTGGTTTTTGATAGTTTGGGCCCTATTGAATAATGAATGTTTTGAATTTTCTCCAAAAGTAAAGTAGTTGCAAACTCATCCTTTTAGAAACTTGTTTGGGCTGTTGAGAGGAGTAAAAAACCATCAAAAATTTCAATCCTGCATGATTCTACCAAGAAATGTGATTCTTCATTCAAAACGCTGGTTTTTGCTATTGGGCTCTATTGAATAATGAATGTTTTGAATTTTCTCCAAAAGTAAAGTAGTTGCAAACTCATGCTTTTAGAGACTTGTTTGGGCTCATGAGACGAGTAGAAAAACATCAAAAATTTCAGTCCTGCATGATTCTACCAAGAAATGTGTGTTCATTGAAACCGCTGGTTTTTGATAGTTTGGGCCCTATTGAATAATGAATGTTTTGAATTTTCTCCAAAAGTAAAGTAGTTGCAAACTCATCCTTTTAGAAACTTGTTTGGGCTGTTGAGAGGAGTAAAAAACCATCAAAAATTTCAATCCTGCATGATTCTACCAAGAAATGTGATTCTTCATTCAAAACGCTGGTTTTTGCTATTGGGCTCTATTGAATAATGAATGTTTTGAATTTTCTCCAAAAGTAAAGTAGTTGCAAACTCATGCTTTTAGAGACTTGTTTGGGCTCATGAGAGGAGTAGAAAAACATCAAAAATTTCAGTCCTGCATGATTCTACCAAGAAATGTGTGTTCATTCAAACTGCTGGTTTTTGATAGTTTGGGCCCTATTGAATAATTAATGTTTTGAATTTTCTCCAAAAGTAAAGTAGTTGCAAACTCATGCTTTTAGAGACTTGTTTGGGCTCATGAGAGGAGTAGAAAAACATCAAAAATTTCAGTCCTGCATGATTCTACCAAGAAATGTGTGTTCATTGAAACCGCTGGTTTTTGATAGTTTGGGCCCTATTGAATAATGAATGTTTTGAATTTTCTCCAAAAGTAAAGTAGTTGCAAACTCATCCTTTTAGAAACTTGTTTGGGCTGTTGAGAGGAGTAAAAAACCATCAAAAATTTCAATCCTGCATGATTCTACCAAGAAATGTGATTCTTCATTCAAAACGCTGGTTTTTGCTATTGGGCTCTATTGAATAATGAATGTTTTGAATTTTCTCCAAAAGTAAAGTAGTTGCAAACTCATGCTTTTAGAGACTTGTTTGGGCTCATGAGAGGAGTAGAAAAACATCAAAAATTTCAGTCCTGCATGATTCTACCAAGAAATGTGTGTTCATTGAAACCGCTGGTTTTTGATAGTTTGGGCCCTATTGAATAATGAATGTTTTGAATTTTCTCCAAAAGTAAAGTAGTTGCAAACTCATCCTTTTAGAAACTTGTTTGGGCTGTTGAGAGGAGTAAAAAACCATCAAAAATTTCAATCCTGCATGATTCTACCAAGAAATGTGATTCTTCATTCAAAACGCTGGTTTTTGCTATTGGGCTCTATTGAATAATGAAGGTTTTGAATTTTCTCCAAAAGTAAAGTAGTTGCAAACTCATGCTTTTAGAGACTTGTTTGGGCTCATGAGAGGAGTAGAAAAACATCAAAAATTTCAGTCCTGCATGATTCTACCAAGAAATGTGTGTTCATTGAAACCGCTGGTTTTTGATAGTTTGGGCCCTATTGAATAATGAATGTTTTGAATTTTCTCCAAAAGTAAAGTAGTTGCAAACTCATCCTTTTAGAAACTTGTTTGGGCTGTTGAGAGGAGTAAAAAACCATCAAAAATTTCAATCCTGCATGATTCTACCAAGAAATGTGATTCTTCATTCAAAACGCTGGTTTTTGCTATTGGGCTCTATTGAATAATGAATGTTTTGAATTTTCTCCAAAAGTAAAGTAGTTGCAAACTCATGCTTTTAGAGACTTGTTTGGGCTCATGAGACGAGTAGAAAAACATCAAAAATTTCAGTCCTGCATGATTCTACCAAGAAATGTGTGTTCATTGAAACCGCTGGTTTTTGATAGTTTGGGCCCTATTGAATAATGAATGTTTTGAATTTTCTCCAAAAGTAAAGTAGTTGCAAACTCATCCTTTTAGAAACTTGTTTGGGCTGTTGAGAGGAGTAAAAAACCATCAAAAATTTCAATCCTGCATGATTCTACCAAGAAATGTGATTCTTCATTCAAAACACTGGTTTTTGCTATTGGGCTCTATTGAATAATGAATGTTTTGAATTTTCTCCAAAAGTAAAGTAGTTGCAAACTCATGCTTTTAGAGACTTGTTTGGGCTCATGAGAGGAGTAGAAAAACATCAAAAATTTCAGTCCTGCATGATTCTACCAAGAAATGTGTGTTCATTGAAACCGCTGGTTTTTGATAGTTTGGGCCCTATTGAATAATGAATGTTTTGAATTTTCTCCAAAAGTATAGTTGCAAACTCATCCTTTTAGAAACTTGTTTGGGCTGTTGAGAGGAGTAAAAAACCATCAAAAATTTCAATCCTGCATGATTTTACCAAGAAATGTGATTCTTCATTCAAAACCTGATTTTTGCTATTGGGCTCTATTGAATAGTGAATGTTTTGAATTTTCTCCAAAAGTAAAGTAGTTGCAAACTCATGCTTTTAGAGACTTGTTTGGGCTCATGAGAGGAGTAGAAAAACATCAAAAATTTCAGTCCTGCATGATTCTACCAAGAAATGTGTTCATTCAAACCGCTGGTTTTTGATAGTTTGGGCCCTATTGAATAATGAATGTTTTGAATTTTCTCCAAAAGTAAAGTAGTTGCAAACTCATCCTTTTAGAAACTTGTTTGGGCTGTTGAGAGGAGTAAAAAACCATCAAAAATTTCAATCCTGCATGATTCTACCAAGAAATGTGATTCTTCATTCAAAACGCTGGTTTTTGCTTTTGGGCTCTATTGAATAATGAATGTTTTGAATTTTCTCCAAAAGTAAAGTAGTTGCAAACTCATGCTTTTAGAGACTTGTTTGGGCTCATGAGATGAGTAGAAAAACATCAAAAATTTCAGTCCTGCATGATTCTACCAAGACGTGTGTTCATTGAAACGGCTGGTTTTTGATAGTTTGGGCCCTATTGAATAATGAATGTTTTGAATTTTCTCCAAAAGTAAAGTAGTTGCAAACTCATCCTTTTAGAAACTTGTTTGGGCTGTTGAGAGGAGTAAAAAACCATCAAAAATTTCAATCCTGCATGATTCTACCAAGAAATGTGATTCTTCATTCAAAACGCTGGTTTTTGCTATTGGGCTCTATTGAATAATGAATGTTTTGAATTTTCTCCAAAAGTAAAGTAGTTGCAAACTCATGCTTTTAGAGACTTGTTTGGGCTCATGAGAGGAGTAGAAAAACATCAAAAATTTCAGTCCTGCATGATTCTACCAAGAAATGTGTGTTCATTGAAACCGCTGGTTTTTGATAGTTTGGGCCCTATTGAATAATGAATGTTTTGAATTTTCTCCAAAAGTAAAGTAGTTGCAAACTCATCCTTTTAGAAACTTGTTTGGGCTGTTGAGTGGAGTAAAAAACCATCAAAAATTTCAATCCTGCATGATTCTACCAAGAAATGTGATTCTTCATTCAAAACGCTGGTTTTTGCTTTTGGGCTCTATTGAATAATGAATGTTTTGAATTTTCTCCAAAAGTAAAGTAGTTGCAAACTCATGCTTTTAGAGACTTGTTTGGGCTCATGAGAGGAGTAGAAAAACATCAAAAATTTCAGTCCTGCATGATTCTACCAAGAAATGTGTGTTCATTCAAACTGCTGGTTTTTGATAGTTTGGGCCCTATTGAATAATGAATGTTTTGAATTTTCTCCAAAAGTAAAGTAGTTGCAAACTCATGTTTTTAGAGACTTGTTTGGGCTCATGAGAGGAGTAGAAAAACATCAAAAATTTCAGTCCTGCATGATTCTACCAAGAAATGTGTGTTCATTGAAACCGCTGGTTTTTGATAGTTTGGGCCCTATTGAATAATGAATGTTTTGAATTTTCTCCAAAAGTAAAGTAGTTGCAAACTCATCCTTTTAGAAACTTGTTTGGGCTGTTGAGAGGAGTAAAAAACCATCAAAAATTTCAATCCTGCATGATTTTACCAAGAAATGTGATTCTTCATTCAAAACCTGATTTTTGCTATTGGGCTCTATTGAATAGTGAATGTTTTGAATTTTCTCCAAAAGTAAAGTAGTTGCAAACTCATGCTTTTAGAGACTTGTTTGGGCTCATGAGAGGAGTAGAAAAACATCAAAAATTTCAGTCCTGCATGATTCTACCAAGAAATGTGTTCATTCAAACCGCTGGTTTTTGATAGTTTGGGCCCTATTGAATAATGAATGTTTTGAATTTTCTCCAAAAGTAAAGTAGTTGCAAACTCATCCTTTTAGAAACTTGTTTGGGCTGTTGAGAGGAGTAAAAAACCATCAAAAATTTCAATCCTGCATGATTCTACCAAGAAATGTGATTCTTCATTCAAAACGCTGGTTTTTGCTATTGGGCTCTATTGAATAATGAATGTTTTGAATTTTCTACAAAAGTAAAGTAGTTGCAAACTCATGCTTTTAGAGACTTGTTTGGGCTCATGAGATGAGTAGAAAAACATCAAAAATTTCAGTCCTGCATGATTCTACCAAGACATGTGTGTTCATTGAAACCGCTGGTTTTTGATAGTTTGGGCCCTATTGAATAATGAATGTTTTGAATTTTCTCCAAAAGTAAAGTAGTTGCAAACTCATGCTTTTAGAGACTTGTTTGGGCTCATGAGAGGAGTAGAAAAACATCAAAAATTTCAATCCTGCATGATTCTACCAAGAAATGTGTGTTCATTGAAACCGCTGGTTTTTGATAGTTTGGGCCCTATTGAATAATGAATGTTTTGAATTTTCTCCAAAAGTAAAGTAGTTGCAAACTCATGCTTTTAGAGACTTGTTTGGGCTCATGAGATGAGTAAAAAAACATCAAAAATTTCAGTCCTGCATGATTCTACCAAGACATGTGTGTTCATTGAAACGGATGGTTTTTGATAGTTTGGGCCCTATTGAATAATGAATGTTTTGAATTTTCTCCAAAAGTAAAGTAGTTGCAAACTCATCCTTTTAGAAACTTGTTTGGGCTGTTGAGAGGAGTAAAAAACCATCAAAAATTTCAATCCTGCATGATTCTACCAAGAAATGTGATTCTTCATTCAAAACACTGGTTTTTGCTATTGGGCTCTATTGAATAATGAATGTTTTGAATTTTCTCCAAAAGTAAAGTAGTTGCAAACTCATGCTTTTAGAGACTTGTTTGGGCTCATGAGATGAGTAGAAAAACATCAAAAATTTCAGTCCTGCATGATTCTACCAAGACATGTGTGTTCATTGAAACCGCTGGTTTTTGATAGTTTGGGCCCTATTGAATAATGAATGTTTTGAATTTTCTCCAAAAGTAAAGTAGTTGCAAACTCATGCTTTTAGAGACTTGTTTGGGCTCATGAGAGGAGTAGAAAAACATCAAAAATTTCAATCCTGCATGATTCTACCAAGAAATGTGTGTTCATTGAAACCGCTGGTTTTTGATAGTTTGGGCCCTATTGAATAATGAATGTTTTGAATTTTCTCCAAAAGTAAAGTAGTTGCAAACTCATGCTTTTAGAGACTTGTTTGGGCTCATGAGATGAGTAAAAAAACATCAAAAATTTCAGTCCTGCATGATTCTACCAAGACATGTGTGTTCATTGAAACGGATGGTTTTTGATAGTTTGGGCCCTATTGAATAATGAATGTTTTGAATTTTCTCCAAAAGTAAAGTAGTTGCAAACTCATCCTTTTAGAAACTTGTTTGGGCTGTTGAGAGGAGTAAAAAACCATCAAAAATTTCAATCCTGCATGATTCTACCAAGAAATGTGATTCTTCATTCAAAACACTGGTTTTTGCTATTGGGCTCTATTGAATAATGAATGTTTTGAATTTTCTCCAAAAGTAAAGTAGTTGCAAACTCATGCTTTTAGAGACTTGTTTGGGCTCATGAGAGGAGTAGAAAAACATCAAAAATTTCAGTCCTGCATGATTCTACCAAGAAATGTGTGTTCATTCAAACTGCTGGTTTTTGATAGTTTGGGCCCTATTGAATAATGAATGTTTTGAATTTTCTCCAAAAGTAAAGTAGTTGCAAACTCATGCTTTTAGAGACTTGTTTGGGCTCATGAGAGGAGTAGAAAAACATCAAAAATTTCAGTCCTGCATGATTCTACCAAGAAATGTGTGTTCATTGAAACCGCTGGTTTTTGATAGTTTGGGCCCTATTGAATAATGAATGTTTTGAATTTTCTCCAAAAGTAAAGTAGTTGCAAACTCATCCTTTTAGAAACTTGTTTGGGCTGTTGAGAGGAGTAAAAAACCATCAAAAATTTCAATCCTGCATGATTCTACCAAGAAATGTGATTCTTCATTCAAAACGCTGGTTTTTGCTATTGGGCTCTATTGAATAATGAATGTTTTGAATTTTCTCCAAAAGTAAAGTAGTTGCAAACTCATGCTTTTAGAGACTTGTTTGGGCTCATGAGAGGAGTAGAAAAACATCAAAAATTTCAGTCCTGCATGATTCTACCAAGAAATGTGTGTTCATTCAAACCGCTGGTTTTTGATAGTTTGGGCCCTATTGAATAATGAATGTTTTGAATTTTCTCCAAAAGTAAAGTAGTTGCAAACTCATCCTTTTAGAAACTTGTTTGGGCTGTTGAGAGGAGTAAAAAACCATCAAAAATTTCAATCCTGCATGATTCTACCAAGAAATGTGATTCTTCATTCAAAACTCTGGTTTTTGCTATTGGGCTCTATTGAATAATGAATGTTTTGAATTTTCTCCAAAAGTAAAGTAGTTGCAAACTCATGCTTTTAGAGACTTGTTTGGGCTCATGAGAGGAGTAGAAAAACATCAAAAATTTCAGTCCTGCATGATTCTACCAAGAAATGTGTGTTCATTGAAACCGCTGGTTTTTGATAGTTTGGGCCCTATTGAATAATGAATGTTTTGAATTTTCTCCAAAAGTAAAGTAGTTGCAAACTCATCCTTTTAGAAACTTGTTTGGGCTGTTGAGAGGAGTAAAAAACCATCAAAAATTTCAATCCTGCATGATTCTACCAAGAAATGTGATTCTTCATTCAAAACGCTGGTTTTTGCTATTGGGCTCTATTGAATAATGAATGTTTTGAATTTTCTCCAAAAGTAAAGTAGTTGCAAACTCATGCTTTTAGAGACTTGTTTGGGCTCATGAGAGGAGTAGTAAAACATCAAAAATTTCAGTCCTGCATGATTCTACCAAGAAATGTGTGTTCATTGAAACGGCTGGTTTTTGATAGTTTGGGCCCTATTGAATAATGAATGTTTTGAATTTTCTCCAAAAGTAAAGTAGTTGCAAACTCATCCTTTCAGAAACTTGTTTGGGCTGTTGAGAGGAGTAAAAAACTATCAAAAATTTCAATCCTGCATGATTTTACCAAGAAATGTGATTCTTCATTCAAAACCTGATTTTTGCTATTGGGCTCTATTGAATAGTGAATGTTTTGAATTTTCTCCAAAAGTAAAGTAGTTGCAAACTCATGCTTTTAGATACTTGTTTGGGCTCATGAGAGGAGTAGAAAAACATCAAAAATTTCAGTCCTGCATGATTCTACCAAGAAATGTGTTCATTCAAACCGCTGGTTTTTGATAGTTTGGGCCCTATTGAATAATGAATGTTTTGAATTTTCTCCAAAAGTAAAGTAGTTGCAAACTCATCCTTTTAGAAACTTGTTTGGGCTGTTGAGAGGAGTAAAAAACCATCAAAAATTTAAATCCTGCATGATTCTACCAAGAAATGTGATTCTTCATTCAAAACGCTGGTTTTTGCTATTGGGCTCTATTGAATAATGAATGTTTTGAATTTTCTCCAAAAGTAAAGTAGTTGCAAACTCATGCTTTTAGAGACTTGTTTGGGCTCATGAGATGAGTAGAAAAACATCAAAAATTTCAGTCCTGCATGATTCTACCAAGACATGTGTGTTCATTGAAACCGCTGGTTTTTGATAGTTTGGGCCCTATTGAATAATGAATGTTTTGAATTTTCTCCAAAAGTAAAGTAGTTGCAAACTCATGCTTTTAGAGACTTGTTTGGGCTCATGAGAGGAGTAGAAAAACATCAAAAATTTCAGTCCTGCATGATTCTACCAAGAAATGTGTGTTCATTGAAACCGCTGGTTTTTGATAGTTTGGGCCCTATTGAATAATGAATGTTTTGAATTTTCTCCAAAAGTAAAGTAGTTGCAAACTCATCCTTTTAGAAACTTGTTTGGGCTGTTGAGAGGAGTAAAAAACCAACAAAAATTTCAATCCTGCATGATTCTACCAAGAAATGTGATTCTTCATTCAAAACGCTGGTTTTTGCTATTGGGCTCTATTGAATAATGAATGTTTTGAATTTTCTCCAAAAGTAAAGTAGTTGCAAACTCATGCTTTTAGAGACTTGTTTGGGCTCATGAGAGGAGTAGAAAAACATCAAAAATTTCAGTCCTGCATGATTCTACCAAGAAATGTGTGATCATTGAAACCGCTGGTTTTTGATAGTTTGGGCCCTATTGAATAATGAATGTTTTGAATTTTCTCCAAAAGTAAAGTAGTTGCAAACTCATCCTTTTAGAAACTTGTTTGGGCTGTTGAGAGGAGTAAAAAACCATCAAAAATTTCAATCCTGCATGATTCTACCAAGAAATGTGATTCTTCATTAAAAACGCTGGTTTTTGCTATTGGGCTCTATTGAATAATGAATGTTTTGAATTTTCTCCAAAAGTAAAGTAGTTGCAAACTCATGCTTTTAGAGACTTGTTTGGGCTCATGAGAGGAGTAGAAAAACATCAAAAATTTCAGTCCTGCATGATTCTACCAAGAAATGTGTGTTCATTCAAACCGCTGGTTTTTGATAGTTTGGGCCCTATTGAATAATGAATGTTTTGAATTTTCTCCAAAAGTAAAGTAGTTGCAAACTCATCCTTTTAGAAACTTGTTTGGGCTGTTGAGAGGAGTAAAAAACCATCAAAAATTTCAATCCTGCATGATTCTACCAAGAAATGTGATTCTTCATTCAAAACTCTGGTTTTTGCTATTGGGCTCTATTGAATAATGAATGTTTTGAATTTTCTCCAAAAGTAAAGTAGTTGCAAACTCATGCTTTTAGAGACTTGTTTGGGCTCATGAGAGGAGTAGAAAAACATCAAAAATTTCAGTCCTGCATGATTCTACCAAGAAATGTGTGTTCATTGAAACCGCTGGTTTTTGATAGTTTGGGCCCTATTGAATAATGAATGTTTTGAATTTTCTCCAAAAGTAAAGTAGTTGCAAACTCATCCTTTTAGAAACTTGTGTGGGCTGTTGAGAGGAGTAAAAAACCATCAAAAATTTCAATCCTGCATGATTCTACCAAGAAATGTGATTCTTCATTCAAAACGCTGGTTTTTGCTATTGGGCTCTATTGAATAATGAATGTTTTGAATTTTCTCCAAAAGTAAAGTAGTTGCAAACTCATGCTTTTAGAGACTTGTTTGGGCTCATGAGAGGAGTAGAAAAACATCAAAAATTTCAGTCCTGCATGATTCTACCAAGAAATGTGTGTTCATTGAAACGGCTGGTTTTTGATAGTTTGGGCCCTATTGAATAATGAATGTTTTGAATTTTCTCCAAAAGTAAAGTAGTTGCAAACTCATCCTTTTAGAAACTTGTTTGGGCTGTTGAGAGGAGTAAAAAACCATCAAAAATTTCAATCCTGCATGATTTTACCAAGAAATGTGATTCTTCATTCAAAACCTGATTTTTGCTATTGGGCTCTATTGAATAGTGAATGTTTTGAATTTTCTCCAAAAGTAAAGTAGTTGCAAACTCATGCTTTTAGAGACTTGTTTGGGCTCATGAGAGGAGTAGAAAAACATCAAAAATTTCAGTCCTGCATGATTCTACCAAGAAATGTGTTCATTCAAACCGCTGGTTTTTGATAGTTTGGGCCCTATTGAATAATGAATGTTTTGAATTTTCTCCAAAAGTAAAGTAGTTGCAAACTCATCCTTTTAGAAACTTGTTTGGGCTGTTGAGAGGAGTAAAAAACCATCAAAAATTTCAATCCTGCATGATTCTACCAAGAAATGTGATTCTTCATTCAAAACGCTGGTTTTTGCTTTTGGGCTCTATTGAATAATGAATGTTTTGAATTTTCTCCAAAAGTAAAGTAGTTGCAAACTCATGCTTTTAGAGACTTGTTTGGGCTCATGAGATGAGTAGAAAAACATCAAAAATTTCAGTCCTGCATAATTCTACCAAGACATGTGTGTTCATTGAAACGGCTGGTTTTTGATAGTTTGAGCCCTATTGAATAATGAATGTTTTGAATTTTCTCCAAAAGTAAAGTAGTTGCAAACTCATCCTTTTAGAAACTTGTTTGGGCTGTTGAGAGGAGTAAAAAACCATCAAAAATTTCAATCCTGCATGATTCTACCAAGAAATGTGATTCTTCATTCAAAACGCTGGTTTTTGCTATTGGGCTCTATTGAATAATGAATGTTTTGAATTTTCTCCAAAAGTAAAGTAGTTGCAAACTCATGCTTTTAGAGACTTGTTTGGGCTCATGAGAGGAGTAGAAAAACATCAAAAATTTCAGTCCTGCATGATTCTACCGAGAAATATGTGTTCATTCAAACCGCTGGTTTTTGATAGTTTGGGCCCTATTGAATAATGAATGTTTTGAATTTTCTCCAAAAGTAAAGTAGTTGCAAACTCATGCTTTTATTTTTCAATAATTTTTATTGGTATTTTAAACATTTTTTAAAGGTTATAGATCAAGGGTGAGGAACAACAGGTAGGGTAGAAAAACTGTTTGGAGGGAAGGTAAATTAAACAAGGGAAAAGTGATAGGAAAGAAAATTCCCTGTGAAGACAGGGAATGCCCCCACGAAGTGAGGGAATAGACAGGCAGACATATACATACAAATACTGTTGAAATAAAGCAAATATAGCCTATTACAGCATCAAGTAAGACGTTGCTTAATAGGAAAAGCAAGATTTCAGTAACTTTATAACATAAAATCTATACATGTTGTATGCATCAACTAATACGTCGAGGTTCCACACCTTAAAATAAAAAAAAGTTAGTGTTATTATTATTATTATTATTATATGTGAGCCCATCCCGTCCGGGTGCACTATATGTGACCCTAAGACCAAGTGGGGGGAATGTCCGGTTTCTTTAAATGCAAATCAAATGGAACATATATCCTTTAAGCTTAAGTAATAGGAAAGAGACTGAATGTCTTTATCCACCAGGAAACAATTATATTGCTATTGCGAAGAATCCATAAGAGAATTCACTGCTCTGTTTTAAGCCTGTCAATTTGGGAGAAGGTCTGATTTTGATGGCCAGAGTCCTGGAGTAGCCGTTGAAAGTTCTAGTCCAAGTCCAGCAGATCTCAGAAAATCTATTCCTCCCTCCAGAGAGGATATGTTGATTATTTTCGCTGCAAATTTTACTTGTAGATTGGAGTACTGAGACCAATTGTAAGGAATGTCAGCGCGTCGGAGTTCACGAGTAATATGTTGAAAAATTTTCCTTTTATTTAGAGTTTCTTTAGACAGATCTTTGAAAAAAAATAAATGACTGTATGGAGAGGCATGGAAATTAGAATCCTTAGATATATCAAGGAGAACATTCCTTATCCAGTTTGGGTAGAACGTAACAATAACGTCTCTAGCTATATCGGATGGAAGTGAGGGAGGTCTTCGAATTCTATAGACTTTTTCAATCAGATTTGGCTCTTCAGTGATTGGAAGAATATGAAGAATCATCTTGGAAATATAGCTCTTTAATTGAAAAGACGGGACTGACTCCGGAATCCCCCTAATTTTTACATTTCTTCTTCTTTTGAAGTCTTCAAAATTTGCTATATTATTTTTTAAAGAGTCAATATCTTTCTGGATTTTTTCCACAGTGTCAGATAAAGTTGAACAACTCTGAATTTCCTTGTTGTAAGAGTCCTCATGGTTCGTATGTATAATTTCAGTAATTTTTGATTCCTGAAGCAGTCTATCAGTAGTTTTAATAGAAATTGGGTGAGACAAGTCAGTTATGGAAGACAATGTATTCTGAAATAGCTTCTTAATAAAAGTCTCAGATGCTTTATTTTTGCTTAAATATGTAGCTTCAGTCATCTTGGATTCAATTTCAAGCACAACTTCTGATTTGTCATCGTTAATGGTGTCTTTCCCCAAATTTTTCAAAGATATTAGGAGGGCTTTACATAAACTGAGCATGAAACCCTCTGTGGGATAGTCATCGGAGGCAGGTATTCCATCTAACAATGTGGTATTAAAAAAATGTTGCTCATCACTCATATCGGAATTGTCGCATCTGTCTTTGTTTTCTGAAGAGGAAGATGAAGTTTCATCTGAATAGTCTGAGAGGTCAGTTTCTCTACGATCAGGGAAGTCTATCCCCTCAATAAACTCTTCTGAGTCGATCCCTTCCAAAGCATCCAATGAATTAAAAGAGTTATCAGAATAGTCCATTAGGTCTGATTCATTATTACTGTCAAGCGCTTTCTGATCGCTTTTAACAGAATGAGGATAGGAGCCAGGATCACCATTGTTCTTTACATCTTTTAAAGTAGCATTATGGGATACATAAAGG
The DNA here is from genome assembly GCF_039654945.1 of Dendrobates tinctorius. Classification (NCBI taxonomy): domain Eukaryota; kingdom Metazoa; phylum Chordata; class Amphibia; order Anura; family Dendrobatidae; genus Dendrobates; species Dendrobates tinctorius. The sequence goes on from NW_027361716.1 coordinate 30,885,647, forward strand.
GTGCCCCCTCCACTTAAATGGCGACTTCGGGATCCTTTATTTTTCTCATTAGACAAACACTTAGCCCCTTTCAACTGTAGCTCACTATTTGCAGAGTTATAGCTTAATCCCCCATTATTCCCAGAGATCTGGTTCACATCTCCCTCAGACTTTTTATCTGGGGTGTTGAAAGCTATAATCTTCAGGCTTTTATATGGGAGATTAACAGTGGCACCTCTTGTATTAGAGGGTGACTGAATATTAGCATATTTAAATACCTGTGCTTTGTTTGCCCCTTCAGGTGTAGGCCCAGCAGCTCCAATCACAAAGCCTTTTGTCTCCCGTTCTTTAGTTGATTTGCATATGAAAGATTTCCCTCCTGCTTTGTTTACCGCTCCAGGTATCAGCCCAGCAGCTCCAATCACAAAGCCTTTTGTCTCCCGTTCTTTAGTTGATGTGCATATGAAAGATTTCCCTCCTGCTTTGTTTACCGTTCCAGGTATCAGCCCAGCAGCTCCATTCACAGATCCTTTTGTGCTCTTCTTTGCCTGTTCTCCCCTCTGCAGATTCACAGCATGGAAGCTCCCCACAGTCTCTCCACGGCTCTTTAAATCCACAGCAGCTGTCACTCCATCTGCAGTGGAAGCAGGAGTCTTCCGACACCTGCCTCCTGTGTGTTGCTTTGCCTGCTCTCTCCTCTGCAGCATCACAGCATCAGGACTCCCCGCAACCTCCCCTCGGCACTTAGATCGAACAGCAGCTGTCATAGGAGCCATGGAGGAAGCAGGAATCTTTCCATGCCTGCCTCCTGTTTGAAGTCCTGCAGTCGGTGTACCATCTAGCCCATGCCGCTGGAAAGCTGCTGACTCATCCTGCTTTCTCCTCTGCAGCATCGCAGCGTGAGAACCCCTAGCTGTCTCGCGGTGGCTTTTTGGATCTTCAGCAGCTGTCACTGAAGTCGCAGCAGATGCAGGAAGTGTCTTTGCAGGTCTCTGAAGTGTTGCTTGTGGTCTTCAGATTCCAGACTTCCCTGGTTCTTTGCAGGAGACTGCAGCTTGAAAACAAGGTTTCCTTTCTCCTGAGGAGAGAAGGCCCTTGCTGGATTTCTCCTCACTGTCTTTAGGTCCCAATAAAATTTCTCTTCCTGAGGTGGCTCCTTTCTTCTTGATACTTTGTCCAGGCATATTCCAGGTGGATTACAGGATAATTATTCCATCTTTAGTAAGCTAAAGCTGCTTAAAAAGGGGAACAGCAGGAGCTCCTGGTAAACAGGTCTGCTCCCTTCCCCTGCAAACCACGCCCTCCCAAACTCATGCTTTTAGAGACTTGTTTGGGCTCATGAGAGGAGTAGAAAAACATCAAAAATTTCAGTCCTGCATGATTCTACCAAGAAATGTGTGTTCATTGAAACCGCTGGTTTTTGATAGTTTGGGCCCTATTGAATAATGAATGTTTTGAATTTTCTCCAAAAGTAAAGTAGTTGCAAACTCATCCTTTTAGAAACTTGTTTGGGCTGTTGAGAGGAGTAAAAAACCATCAAAAATTTCAATCCTGCATGATTCTACCAAGAAATGTGATTCTTCATTCAAAACGCTGGTTTTTGCTATTGGGCTCTATTGAATAATGAATGTTTTGAATTTTCTCCAAAAGTAAAGTAGTTGCAAACTCATGCTTTTAGAGACTTGTTTGGGCTCATGAGAGGAGTAGAAAAACATCAAAAATTTCAGTCCTGCATGATTCTACCAAGAAATGTGTGTTCATTGAAACCGCTGGTTTTTGATAGTTTGGGCCCTATTGAATAATGAATGTTTTGAATTTTCTCCAAAAGTAAAGTAGTTGCAAACTCATCCTTTTAGAAACTTGTTTGGGCTGTTGAGAGGAGTAAAAAACCATCAAAAATTTCAATCCTGCATGATTCTACCAAGAAATGTGATTCTTCATTCAAAACACTGGTTTTTGCTATTGGGCTCTATTGAATAATGAATGTTTTGAATTTTCTCCAAAAGTAAAGTAGTTGCAAACTCATGCTTTTAGAGACTTGTTTGGGCTCATGAGAGGAGTAGAAAAACATCAAAAATTTCAGTCCTGCATGATTCTACCAAGAAATGTGTGTTCATTCAAACTGCTGGTTTTTGATAGTTTGGGCCCTATTGAATAATGAATGTTTTGAATTTTCTCCAAAAGTAAAGTAGTTGCAAACTCATGCTTTTAGAGACTTGTTTGGGCTCATGAGAGGAGTAGAAAAACATCAAAAATTTCAGTCCTGCATGATTCTACCAAGAAATGTGTGTTCATTGAAACCGCTGGTTTTTGATAGTTTGGGCCCTATTGAATAATGAATGTTTTGAATTTTCTCCAAAAGTAAAGTAGTTGCAAACTCATCCTTTTAGAAACTTGTTTGGGCTGTTGAGAGGAGTAAAAAACCATCAAAAATTTCAATCCTGCATGATTCTACCAAGAAATGTGATTCTTCATTCAAAACGCTGGTTTTTGCTATTGGGCTCTATTGAATAATGAATGTTTTGAATTTTCTCCAAAAGTAAAGTAGTTGCAAACTCATGCTTTTAGAGACTTGTTTGGGCTCATGAGAGGAGTAGAAAAACATCAAAAATTTCAGTCCTGCATGATTCTACCAAGAAATGTGTGTTCATTGAAACCGCTGGTTTTTGATAGTTTGGGCCCTATTGAATAATGAATGTTTTGAATTTTCTCCAAAAGTAAAGTAGTTGCAAACTCATCCTTTTAGAAACTTGTTTGGGCTGTTGAGAGGAGTAAAAAACCATCAAAAATTTCAATCCTGCATGATTCTACCAAGAAATGTGATTCTTCATTCAAAACTCTGGTTTTTGCTATTGGGCTTTATTGAATAATGAATGTTTTGAATTTTCTCCAAAAGTAAAGTAGTTGCAAACTCATGCTTTTAGAGACTTGTTTGGGCTCATGAGAGGAGTAGAAAAACATCAAAAATTTCAGTCCTGCATGATTCTACCAAGAAATGTGTGTTCATTGAAACCGCTGGTTTTTGATAGTTTGGGCCCTATTGAATAATGAATGTTTTGAATTTTCTCCAAAAGTAAAGTAGTTGCAAACTCATCCTTTTAGAAACTTGTTTGGGCTGTTGAGAGGAGTAAAAAACCATCAAAAATTTCAATCCTGCATGATTCTACCAAGAAATGTGATTCTTCATTCAAAACGCTGGTTTTTGCTATTGGGCTCTATTGAATAATGAATGTTTTGAATTTTCTCCAAAAGTAAAGTAGTTGCAAACTCATGCTTTTAGAGACTTGTTTGGGCTCATGAGAGGAGTAGAAAAACATCAAAAATTTCAGTCCTGCATGATTCTACCAAGAAATGTGTGTTCATTGAAATGGCTGGTTTTTGATAGTTTGGGCCCTATTGAATAATGAATGTTTTGAATTTTCTCCAAAAGTAAAGTAGTTGCAAACTCATCCTTTCAGAAACTTGTTTGGGCTGTTGAGAGGAGTAAAAAACCATCAAAAATTTCAATCCTGCATGATTTTACCAAGAAATGTGATTCTTCATTCAAAACCTGATTTTTGCTATTGGGCTCTATTGAATAGTGAATGTTTTGAATTTTCTCCAAAAGTAAAGTAGTTGCAAACTCATGCTTTTAGAGACTTGTTTGGGCTCATGAGAGGAGTAGAAAAACATCAAAAATTTCAGTCCTGCATGATTCTACCAAGAAATGTGTTCATTCAAACCGCTGGTTTTTGATAGTTTGGGCCCTATTGAATAATGAATGTTTTGAATTTTCTCCAAAAGTAAAGTAGTTGCAAACTCATCCTTTTAGAAACTTGTTTGGGCTGTTGAGAGGAGTAAAAAACCATCAAAAATTTCAATCCTGCATGATTCTACCAAGAAATGTGATTCTTCATTCAAAACGCTGGTTTTTGCTATTGGGCTCTATTGAATAATGAATGTTTTGAATTTTCTACAAAAGTAAAGTAGTTGCAAACTCATGCTTTTAGAGACTTGTTTGGGCTCATGAGATGAGTAGAAAAACATCAAAAATTTCAGTCCTGCATGATTCTACCAAGACATGTGTGTTCATTGAAACCGCTGGTTTTTGATAGTTTGGGCCCTATTGAATAATGAATGTTTTGAATTTTCTCCAAAAGTAAAGTAGTTGCAAACTCATGCTTTTAGAGACTTGTTTGGGCTCATGAGAGGAGTAGAAAAACATCAAAAATTTCAATCCTGCATGATTCTACCAAGAAATGTGTGTTCATTGAAACTGCTGGTTTTTGATAGTTTGGGCCCTATTGAATAATGAATGTTTTGAATTTTCTCCAAAAGTAAAGTAGTTGCAAACTCATGCTTTTAGAGACTTGTTTGGGCTCATGAGATGAGTAAAAAAACATCAAAAATTTCAGTCCTGCATGATTCTACCAAGACATGTGTGTTCATTGAAACGGATGGTTTTTGATAGTTTGGGCCCTATTGAATAATGAATGTTTTGAATTTTCTCCAAAAGTAAAGTAGTTGCAAACTCATCCTTTTAGAAACTTGTTTGGGCTGTTGAGAGGAGTAAAAAACCATCAAAAATTTCAATCCTGCATGATTCTACCAAGAAATGTGATTCTTCATTCAAAACACTGGTTTTTGCTATTGGGCTCTATTGAATAATGAATGTTTTGAATTTTCTCCAAAAGTAAAGTAGTTGCAAACTCATGCTTTTAGAGACTTGTTTGGGCTCATGAGATGAGTAGAAAAACATCAAAAATTTCAGTCCTGCATGATTCTACCAAGACATGTGTGTTCATTGAAACCGCTGGTTTTTGATAGTTTGGGCCCTATTGAATAATGAATGTTTTGAATTTTCTCCAAAAGTAAAGTAGTTGCAAACTCATCCTTTTAGAAACTTGTTTGGGCTGTTGAGAGGAGTAAAAAACCATCAAAAATTTCAATCCTGCATGATTCTACCAAGAAATGTGATTCTTCATTCAAAACGCTGGTTTTTGCTATTGGGCTCTATTGAATAATGAATGTTTTGAATTTTCTCCAAAAGTAAAGTAGTTGCAAACTCATGCTTTTAGAGACTTGTTTGGGCTCATGAGAGGAGTAGAAAAACATCAAAAATTTCAGTCCTGCATGATTCTACCAAGAAATGTGTGTTCATTGAAACCGCTGGTTTTTGATAGTTTGGGCCCTATTGAATAATGAATGTTTTGAATTTTCTCCAAAAGTAAAGTAGTTGCAAACTCATCCTTTTAGAAACTTGTTTGGGCTGTTGAGAGGAGTAAAAAACCATCAAAAATTTCAATCCTGCATGATTCTACCAAGAAATGTGATTCTTCATTCAAAACTCTGGTTTTTGCTATTGGGCTTTATTGAATAATGAATGTTTTGAATTTTCTCCAAAAGTAAAGTAGTTGCAAACTCATGCTTTTAGAGACTTGTTTGGGCTCATGAGAGGAGTAGAAAAACATCAAAAATTTCAGTCCTGCATGATTCTACCAAGAAATGTGTGTTCATTGAAACCGCTGGTTTTTGATAGTTTGGGCCCTATTGAATAATGAATGTTTTGAATTTTCTCCAAAAGTAAAGTAGTTGCAAACTCATCCTTTTAGAAACTTGTTTGGGCTGTTGAGAGGAGTAAAAAACCATCAAAAATTTCAATCCTGCATGATTCTACCAAGAAATGTGATTCTTCATTCAAAACGCTGGTTTTTGCTATTGGGCTCTATTGAATAATGAATGTTTTGAATTTTCTCCAAAAGTAAAGTAGTTGCAAACTCATGCTTTTAGAGACTTGTTTGGGCTCATGAGAGGAGTAGAAAAACATCAAAAATTTCAGTCCTGCATGATTCTACCAAGAAATGTGTGTTCATTGAAATGGCTGGTTTTTGATAGTTTGGGCCCTATTGAATAATGAATGTTTTGAATTTTCTCCAAAAGTAAAGTAGTTGCAAACTCATCCTTTCAGAAACTTGTTTGGGCTGTTGAGAGGAGTAAAAAACCATCAAAAATTTCAATCCTGCATGATTTTACCAAGAAATGTGATTCTTCATTCAAAACCTGATTTTTGCTATTGGGCTCTATTGAATAGTGAATGTTTTGAATTTTCTCCAAAAGTAAAGTAGTTGCAAACTCATGCTTTTAGAGACTTGTTTGGGCTCATGAGAGGAGTAGAAAAACATCAAAAATTTCAGTCCTGCATGATTCTACCAAGAAATGTGTTCATTCAAACCGCTGGTTTTTGATAGTTTGGGCCCTATTGAATAATGAATGTTTTGAATTTTCTCCAAAAGTAAAGTAGTTGCAAACTCATCCTTTTAGAAACTTGTTTGGGCTGTTGAGAGGAGTAAAAAACCATCAAAAATTTCAATCCTGCATGATTCTACCAAGAAATGTGATTCTTCATTCAAAACGCTGGTTTTTGCTATTGGGCTCTATTGAATAATGAATGTTTTGAATTTTCTACAAAAGTAAAGTAGTTGCAAACTCATGCTTTTAGAGACTTGTTTGGGCTCATGAGATGAGTAGAAAAACATCAAAAATTTCAGTCCTGCATGATTCTACCAAGACATGTGTGTTCATTGAAACCGCTGGTTTTTGATAGTTTGGGCCCTATTGAATAATGAATGTTTTGAATTTTCTCCAAAAGTAAAGTAGTTGCAAACTCATGCTTTTAGAGACTTGTTTGGGCTCATGAGAGGAGTAGAAAAACATCAAAAATTTCAATCCTGCATGATTCTACCAAGAAATGTGTGTTCATTGAAACTGCTGGTTTTTGATAGTTTGGGCCCTATTGAATAATGAATGTTTTGAATTTTCTCCAAAAGTAAAGTAGTTGCAAACTCATGCTTTTAGAGACTTGTTTGGGCTCATGAGATGAGTAAAAAAACATCAAAAATTTCAGTCCTGCATGATTCTACCAAGACATGTGTGTTCATTGAAACGGATGGTTTTTGATAGTTTGGGCCCTATTGAATAATGAATGTTTTGAATTTTCTCCAAAAGTAAAGTAGTTGCAAACTCATCCTTTTAGAAACTTGTTTGGGCTGTTGAGAGGAGTAAAAAACCATCAAAAATTTCAATCCTGCATGATTCTACCAAGAAATGTGATTCTTCATTCAAAACACTGGTTTTTGCTATTGGGCTCTATTGAATAATGAATGTTTTGAATTTTCTCCAAAAGTAAAGTAGTTGCAAACTCATGCTTTTAGAGACTTGTTTGGGCTCATGAGATGAGTAGAAAAACATCAAAAATTTCAGTCCTGCATGATTCTACCAAGACATGTGTGTTCATTGAAACCGCTGGTTTTTGATAGTTTGGGCCCTATTGAATAATGAATGTTTTGAATTTTCTCCAAAAGTAAAGTAGTTGCAAACTCATGCTTTTAGAGACTTGTTTGGGCTCATGAGAGGAGTAGAAAAACATCAAAAATTTCAATCCTGCATGATTCTACCAAGAAATGTGTGTTCATTGAAACCGCTGGTTTTTGATAGTTTGGGCCCTATTGAATAATGAATGTTTTGAATTTTCTCCAAAAGTAAAGTAGTTGCAAACTCATGCTTTTAGAGACTTGTTTGGGCTCATGAGATGAGTAAAAAAACATCAAAAATTTCAGTCCTGCATGATTCTACCAAGACATGTGTGTTCATTGAAACGGATGGTTTTTGATAGTTTGGGCCCTATTGAATAATGAATGTTTTGAATTTTCTCCAAAAGTAAAGTAGTTGCAAACTCATCCTTTTATAAACTTGTTTGGGCTGTTGAGAGGAGTAAAAAACCATCAAAAATTTCAATCCTGCATGATTCTACCAAGAAATGTGATTCTTCATTCAAAACACTGGTTTTTGCTATTGGGCTCTATTGAATAATGAATGTTTTGAATTTTCTCCAAAAGTAAAGTAGTTGCAAACTCATGCTTTTAGAGACTTGTTTGGGCTCATGAGAGGAGTAGAAAAACATCAAAAATTTCAGTCCTGCATGATTCTACCAAGAAATGTGTGTTCATTCAAACTGCTGGTTTTTGATAGTTTGGGCCCTATTGAATAATGAATGTTTTGAATTTTCTCCAAAAGTAAAGTAGTTGCAAACTCATGCTTTTAGAGACTTGTTTGGGCTCATGAGAGGAGTAGAAAAACATCAAAAATTTCAGTCCTGCATGATTCTACCAAGAAATGTGTGTTCATTGAAACCGCTGGTTTTTGATAGTTTGGGCCCTATTGAATAATGAATGTTTTGAATTTTCTCCAAAAGTAAAGTAGTTGCAAACTCATCCTTTTAGAAACTTGTTTGGGCTGTTGAGAGGAGTAAAAAACCATCAAAAATTTCAATCCTGCATGATTCTACCAAGAAATGTGATTCTTCATTCAAAACGCTGGTTTTTGCTATTGGGCTCTATTGAATAATGAATGTTTTGAATTTTCTCCAAAAGTAAAGTAGTTGCAAACTCATGCTTTTAGAGACTTGTTTGGGCTCATGAGAGGAGTAGAAAAACATCAAAAATTTCAGTCCTGCATGATTCTACCAAGAAATGTGTGTTCATTCAAACCGCTGGTTTTTGATAGTTTGGGCCCTATTGAATAATGAATGTTTTGAATTTTCTCCAAAAGTAAAGTAGTTGCAAACTCATCCTTTTAGAAACTTGTTTGGGCTGTTGAGAGGAGTAAAAAACCATCAAAAATTTCAATCCTGCATGATTCTACCAAGAAATGTGATTCTTCATTCAAAACTCTGGTTTTTGCTATTGGGCTCTATTGAATAATGAATGTTTTGAATTTTCTCCAAAAGTAAAGTAGTTGCAAACTCATGCTTTTAGAGACTTGTTTGGGCTCATGAGAGGAGTAGAAAAACATCAAAAATTTCAGTCCTGCATGATTCTACCAAGAAATGTGTGTTCATTGAAACCGCTGGTTTTTGATAGTTTGGGCCCTATTGAATAATGAATGTTTTGAATTTTCTCCAAAAGTAAAGTAGTTGCAAACTCATCCTTTTAGAAACTTGTTTGGGCTGTTGAGAGGAGTAAAAAACCATCAAAAATTTCAATCCTGCATGATTCTACCAAGAAATGTGATTCTTCATTCAAAACGCTGGTTTTTGCTATTGGGCTCTATTGAATAATGAATGTTTTGAATTTTCTCCAAAAGTAAAGTAGTTGCAAACTCATGCTTTTAGAGACTTGTTTGGGCTCATGAGAGGAGTAGTAAAACATCAAAAATTTCAGTCCTGCATGATTCTACCAAGAAATGTGTGTTCATTGAAACGGCTGGTTTTTGATAGTTTGGGCCCTATTGAATAATGAATGTTTTGAATTTTCTCCAAAAGTAAAGTAGTTGCAAACTCATCCTTTCAGAAACTTGTTTGGGCTGTTGAGAGGAGTAAAAAACTATCAAAAATTTCAATCCTGCATGATTTTACCAAGAAATGTGATTCTTCATTCAAAACCTGATTTTTGCTATTGGGCTCTATTGAATAGTGAATGTTTTGAATTTTCTCCAAAAGTAAAGTAGTTGCAAACTCATGCTTTTAGATACTTGTTTGGGCTCATGAGAGGAGTAGAAAAACATCAAAAATTTCAGTCCTGCATGATTCTACCAAGAAATGTGTTCATTCAAACCGCTGGTTTTTGATAGTTTGGGCCCTATTGAATAATGAATGTTTTGAATTTTCTCCAAAAGTAAAGTAGTTGCAAACTCATCCTTTTAGAAACTTGTTTGGGCTGTTGAGAGGAGTAAAAAACCATCAAAAATTTCAATCCTGCATGATTCTACCAAGAAATGTGATTCTTCATTAAAAACGCTGGTTTTTGCTATTGGGCTCTATTGAATAATGAATGTTTTGAATTTTCTCCAAAAGTAAAGTAGTTGCAAACTCATGCTTTTAGAGACTTGTTTGGGCTCATGAGAGGAGTAGAAAAACATCAAAAATTTCAGTCCTGCATGATTCTACCAAGAAATGTGTGTTCATTGAAACCGCTGGTTTTTGATAGTTTGGGCCCTATTGAATAATGAATGTTTTGAATTTTCTCCAAAAGTAAAGTAGTTGCAAACTCATCCTTTTAGAAACTTGTTTGGGCTGTTGAGAGGAGTAAAAAACCATCAAAAATTTCAATCCTGCATGATTCTACCAAGAAATGTGATTCTTCATTAAAAACGCTGGTTTTTGCTATTGGGCTCTATTGAATAATGAATGTTTTGAATTTTCTCCAAAAGTAAAGTAGTTGCAAACTCATGCTTTTAGAGACTTGTTTGGGCTCATGAGAGGAGTAGAAAAACATCAAAAATTTCAGTCCTGCATGATTCTACCAAGAAATGTGTGTTCATTCAAACCGCTGGTTTTTGATAGTTTGGGCCCTATTGAATAATGAATGTTTTGAATTTTCTCCAAAAGTAAAGTAGTTGCAAACTCATCCTTTTAGAAACTTGTGTGGGCTGTTGAGAGGAGTAAAAAACCATCAAAAATTTCAATCCTGCATGATTCTACCAAGAAATGTGATTCTTCATTCAAAACGCTGGTTTTTGCTATTGGGCTCTATTGAATAATGAATGTTTTGAATTTTCTCCAAAAGTAAAGTAGTTGCAAACTCATGCTTTTAGAGACTTGTTTGGGCTCATGAGAGGAGTAGAAAAACATCAAAAATTTCAGCCCTGCATGATTCTACCAAGAAATGTGTGTTCTTTGAAACGGCTGGTTTTTGATAGTTTGGGCCCTATTGAATAATGAATGTTTTGAATTTTCTCCAAAAGTAAAGTAGTTGCAAACTCATCCTTTTAGAAACTTGTTTGGGCTGTTGAGAGGAGTAAAAAACCATCAAAAATTTCAATCCTGCATGATTTTACCAAGAAATGTGATTCTTCATTCAAAACCTGATTTTTGCTATTGGGCTCTATTGAATAGTGAATGTTTTGAATTTTCTCCAAAAGTAAAGTAGTTGCAAACTCATGCTTTTAGAGACTTGTTTGGGCTCATGAGAGGAGTAGAAAAACATCAAAAATTTCAGTCCTGCATGATTCTACCAAGAAATGTGTTCATTCAAACCGCTGGTTTTTGATAGTTTGGGCCCTATTGAATAATGAATGTTTTGAATTTTCTCCAAAAGTAAAGTAGTTGCAAACTCATCCTTTTAGAAACTTGTTTGGGCTGTTGAGAGGAGTAAAAAACCATCAAAAATTTCAATCCTGCATGATTCTACCAAGAAATGTGATTCTTCATTCAAAACGCTGGTTTTTGCTATTGGGCTCTATTGAATAATGAATGTTTTGAATTTTCTCCAAAAGTAAAGTAGTTGCAAACTCATGCTTTTAGAGACTTGTTTGGGCTCATGAGAGGAGTAGTAAAACATCAAAAATTTCAGTCCTGCATGATTCTACCAAGAAATGTGTGTTCATTGAAACGGCTGGTTTTTGATAGTTTGGGCCCTATTGAATAATGAATGTTTTGAATTTTCTCCAAAAGTAAAGTAGTTGCAAACTCATCCTTTCAGAAACTTGTTTGGGCTGTTGAGAGGAGTAAAAAACTATCAAAAATTTCAATCCTGCATGATTTTACCAAGAAATGTGATTCTTCATTCAAAACCTGATTTTTGCTATTGGGCTCTATTGAATAGTGAATGTTTTGAATTTTCTCCAAAAGTAAAGTAGTTGCAAACTCATGCTTTTAGATACTTGTTTGGGCTCATGAGAGGAGTAGAAAAACATCAAAAATTTCAGTCCTGCATGATTCTACCAAGAAATGTGTTCATTCAAACCGCTGGTTTTTGATAGTTTGGGCCCTATTGAATAATGAATGTTTTGAATTTTCTCCAAAAGTAAAGTAGTTGCAAACTCATCCTTTTAGAAACTTGTTTGGGCTGTTGAGAGGAGTAAAAAACCATCAAAAATTTCAATCCTGCATGATTCTACCAAGAAATGTGATTCTTCATTAAAAACGCTGGTTTTTGCTATTGGGCTCTATTGAATAATGAATGTTTTGAATTTTCTCCAAAAGTAAAGTAGTTGCAAACTCATGCTTTTAGAGACTTGTTTGGGCTCATGAGAGGAGTAGAAAAACATCAAAAATTTCAGTCCTGCATGATTCTACCAAGAAATGTGTGTTCATTGAAACCGCTGGTTTTTGATAGTTTGGGCCCTATTGAATAATGAATGTTTTGAATTTTCTCCAAAAGTAAAGTAGTTGCAAACTCATCCTTTTAGAAACTTGTTTGGGCTGTTGAGAGGAGTAAAAAACCATCAAAAATTTCAATCCTGCATGATTCTACCAAGAAATGTGATTCTTCATTAAAAACGCTGGTTTTTGCTATTGGGCTCTATTGAATAATGAATGTTTTGAATTTTCTCCAAAAGTAAAGTAGTTGCAAACTCATGCTTTTAGAGACTTGTTTGGGCTCATGAGAGGAGTAGAAAAACATCAAAAATTTCAGTCCTGCATGATTCTACCAAGAAATGTGTGTTCATTCAAACCGCTGGTTTTTGATAGTTTGGGCCCTATTGAATAATGAATGTTTTGAATTTTCTCCAAAAGTAAAGTAGTTGCAAACTCATCCTTTTAGAAACTTGTTTGGGCTGTTGAGAGGAGTAAAAAACCATCAAAAATTTCAATCCTGCATGATTCTACCAAGAAATGTGATTCTTCATTCAAAACTCTGGTTTTTGCTATTGGGCTCTATTGAATAATGAATGTTTTGAATTTTCTCCAAAAGTAAAGTAGTTGCAAACTCATGCTTTTAGAGACTTGTTTGGGCTCATGAGAGGAGTAGAAAAACATCAAAAATTTCAGTCCTGCATGATTCTACCAAGAAATGTGTGTTCATTGAAACCGCTGGTTTTTGATAGTTTGGGCCCTATTGAATAATGAATGTTTTGAATTTTCTCCAAAAGTAAAGTAGTTGCAAACTCATCCTTTTAGAAACTTGTGTGGGCTGTTGAGAGGAGTAAAAAACCATCAAAAATTTCAATCCTGCATGATTCTACCAAGAAATGTGATTCTTCATTCAAAACGCTGGTTTTTGCTATTGGGCTCTATTGAATAATGAATGTTTTGAATTTTCTCCAAAAGTAAAGTAGTTGCAAACTCATGCTTTTAGAGACTTGTTTGGGCTCATGAGAGGAGTAGAAAAACATCAAAAATTTCAGCCCTGCATGATTCTACCAAGAAATGTGTGTTCATTGAAACGGCTGGTTTTTGATAGTTTGGGCCCTATTGAATAATGAATGTTTTGAATTTTCTCCAAAAGTAAAGTAGTTGCAAACTCATCCTTTTAGAAACTTGTTTGGGCTGTTGAGAGGAGTAAAAAACCATCAAAAATTTCAATCCTGCATGATTTTACCAAGAAATGTGATTCTTCATTCAAAACCTGATTTTTGCTATTGGGCTCTATTGAATAGTGAATGTTTTGAATTTTCTCCAAAAGTAAAGTAGTTGCAAACTCATGCTTTTAGAGACTTGTTTGGGCTCATGAGAGGAGTAGAAAAACATCAAAAATTTCAGTCCTGCATGATTCTACCAAGAAATGTGTTCATTCAAACCGCTGGTTTTTGATAGTTTGGGCCCTATTGAATAATGAATGTTTTGAATTTTCTCCAAAAGTAAAGTAGTTGCAAACTCATCCTTTTAGAAACTTGTTTGGGCTGTTGAGAGGAGTAAAAAACCATCAAAAATTTCAATCCTGCATGATTCTACCAAGAAATGTGATTCTTCATTCAAAACGCTGGTTTTTGCTTTTGGGCTCTATTGAATAATGAATGTTTTGAATTTTCTCCAAAAGTAAAGTAGTTGCAAACTCATGCTTTTAGAGACTTGTTTGGGCTCATGAGATGAGTAGAAAAACATCAAAATTTCAGTCCTGCATAATTCTACCAAGACATGTGTGTTCATTGAAACGGCTGGTTTTTGATAGTTTGAGCCCTATTGAATAATGAATGTTTTGAATTTTCTCCAAAAGTAAAGTAGTTGCAAACTCATCCTTTTAGAAACTTGTTTGGGCTGTTGAGAGGAGTAAAAAACCATCAAAAATTTCAATCCTGCATGATTCTACCAAGAAATGTGATTCTTCATTCAAAACGCTGGTTTTTGCTATTGGGCTCTATTGAATAATGAATGTTTTGAATTTTCTCCAAAAGTAAAGTAGTTGCAAACTCATGCTTTTAGAGACTTGTTTGGGCTCATGAGAGGAGTAGAAAAACATCAAAAATTTCAGTCCTGCATGATTCTACCGAGAAATATGTGTTCATTCAAACCGCTGGTTTTTGATAGTTTGGGCCCTATTGAATAATGAATGTTTTGAATTTTCTCCAAAAGTAAAGTAGTTGCAAACTCATGCTTTTAGAGACTTGTTTGGGCTCATGAGAGGAGTAGAAAAACATCAAAAATTTCAGTCCTGCATGATTCTACCAAGAAATGTGTGTTCATTGAAACCGCTGGTTTTTGATAGTTTGGGCCCTATTGAATAATGAATGTTTTGAATTTTCTCCAAAAGTAAAGTAGTTGCAAACTCATCCTTTTAGAAACTTGTTTGGGCTGTTGAGAGGAGTAAAAAACCATCAAAAATTTCAATCCTGCATGATTCTACCAAGAAATGTGATTCTTCATTCAAAACGCTGGTTTTTGCTATTGGGCTCTATTGAATAATGAATGTTTTGAATTTTCTCCAAAAGTAAAGTAGTTGCAAACTCATGCTTTTAGAGACTTGTTTGGGCTCATGAGAGGAGTAGAAAAACATCAAAAATTTCAGTCCTGCATGATTCTACCAAGAAATGTGTGTTCATTGAAACCGCTGGTTTTTGATAGTTTGGGCCCTATTGAATAATGAATGTTTTGAATTTTCTCCAAAAGTAAAGTAGTTGCAAACTCATCCTTTTAGAAACTTGTTTGGGCTGTTGAGAGGAGTAAAAAACCATCAAAAATTTCAATCCTGCATGATTCTACCAAGAAATGTGATTCTTCATTCAAAACACTGGTTTTTGCTATTGGGCTCTATTGAATAATGAATGTTTTGAATTTTCTCCAAAAGTAAAGTAGTTGCAAACTCATGCTTTTAGAGACTTGTTTGGGCTCATGAGAGGAGTAGAAAAACATCAAAAATTTCAGTCCTGCATGATTCTACCAAGAAATGTGTGTTCATTCAAACTGCTGGTTTTTGATAGTTTGGGCCCTATTGAATAATGAATGTTTTGAATTTTCTCCAAAAGTAAAGTAGTTGCAAACTCATGCTTTTAGAGACTTGTTTGGGCTCATGAGAGGAGTAGAAAAACATCAAAAATTTCAGTCCTGCATGATTCTACCAAGAAATGTGTGTTCATTGAAACCGCTGGTTTTTGATAGTTTGGGCCCTATTGAATAATGAATGTTTTGAATTTTCTCCAAAAGTAAAGTAGTTGCAAACTCATCCTTTTAGAAACTTGTTTGGGCTGTTGAGAGGAGTAAAAAACCATCAAAAATTTCAATCCTGCATGATTCTACCAAGAAATGTGATTCTTCATTCAAAACGCTGGTTTTTGCTATTGGGCTCTATTGAATAATGAATGTTTTGAATTTTCTCCAAAAGTAAAGTAGTTGCAAACTCATGCTTTTAGAGACTTGTTTGGGCTCATGAGAGGAGTAGAAAAACATCAAAAATTTCAGTCCTGCATGATTCTACCAAGAAATGTGTGTTCATTGAAACCGCTGGTTTTTGATAGTTTGGGCCCTATTGAATAATGAATGTTTTGAATTTTCTCCAAAAGTAAAGTAGTTGCAAACTCATCCTTTTAGAAACTTGTTTGGGCTGTTGAGAGGAGTAAAAAACCATCAAAAATTTCAATCCTGCATGATTCTACCAAGAAATGTGATTCTTCATTCAAAACGCTGGTTTTTGCTATTTGGGCTCTATTGAATAATGAATGTTTTGAATTTTCTCCAAAAGTAAAGTAGTTGCAAACTCATGCTTTTAGAGACTTGTTTGGGCTCATGAGAGGAGTAGAAAAACATCAAAAATTTCAGTCCTGCATGATTCTACCAAGAAATGTGTGTTCATTGAAACGGCTGGTTTTTGATAGTTTGGGCCCTATTGAATAATGAATGTTTTGAATTTTCTCCAAAAGTAAAGTAGTTGCAAACTCATCCTTTTAGAAACTTGTTTGGGCTGTTGAGAGGAGTAAAAAACCATCAAAAATTTCAATCCTGCATGATTCTACCAAGAAATGTGATTCTTCATTCAAAACGCTGGTTTTTGCTATTGGGCTCTATTGAATAATGAATGTTTTGAATTTTCTCCAAAAGTAAAGTAGTTGCAAACTCATGCTTTTAGAGACTTGTTTGGGCTCATGAGACGAGTAGAAAAACATCAAAAATTTCAGTCCTGCATGATTCTACCAAGAAATGTGTGTTCATTGAAACCGCTGGTTTTTGATAGTTTGGGCCGTATTGAATAATGAATGTTTTGAATTTTCTCCAAAAGTAAAGTAGTTGCAAACTCATCCTTTTAGAAACTTGTTTGGGCTGTTGAGAGGAGTAAAAAACCATCAAAAATTTCAATCCTGCATGATTCTACCAAGAAATGTGATTCTTCATTCAAAACACTGGTTTTTGCTATTGGGCTCTATTGAATAATGAATGTTTTGAATTTTCTCCAAAAGTAAAGTAGTTGCAAACTCATGCTTTTAGAGACTTGTTTGGGCTCATGAGAGGAGTAGAAAAACATCAAAAATTTCAGTCCTGCATGATTCTACCAAGAAATGTGTGTTCATTGAAACCGCTGGTTTTTGATAGTTTGGGCCCTATTGAATAATGAATGTTTTGAATTTTCTCCAAAAGTAAAGTAGTTGCAAACTCATCCTTTTAGAAACTTGTTTGGGCTGTTGAGAGGAGTAAAAAACCATCAAAAATTTCAATCCTGCATGATTCTACCAAGAAATGTGATTCTTCATTCAAAACGCTGGTTTTTGCTATTGGGCTCTATTGAATAATGAATGTTTTGAATTTTCTCCAAAAGTAAAGTAGTTGCAAACTCATGCTTTTAGAGACTTGTTTGGGCTCATGAGAGGAGTAGAAAAACATCAAAAATTTCAGTCCTGCATGATTCTACCAAGAAATGTGTGTTCATTGAAACCGCTGGTTTTTGATAGTTTGGGCCCTATTGAATAATGAATGTTTTGAATTTTCTCCAAAAGTAAAGTAGTTGCAAACTCATCCTTTTAGAAACTTGTTTGGGCTGTTGAGAGGAGTAAAAAACCATCAAAAATTTCAATCCTGCATGATTCTACCAAGAAATGTGATTCTTCATTCAAAACGCTGGTTTTTGCTATTGGGCTCTATTGAATAATGAATGTTTTGAATTTTCTCCAAAAGTAAAGTAGTTGCAAACTCATGCTTTTAGAGACTTGTTTGGGCTCATGAGAGGAGTAGAAAAACATCAAAAATTTCAGTCCTGCATGATTCTACCAAGAAATGTGTGTTCATTGAAACCGCTGGTTTTTGATAGTTTGGGCCCTATTGAATAATGAATGTTTTGAATTTTCTCCAAAAGTAAAGTAGTTGCAAACTCATCCTTTTAGAAACTTGTTTGGGCTGTTGAGAGGAGTAAAAAACCATCAAAAATTTCAATCCTGCATGATTCTACCAAGAAATGTGATTCTTCATTCAAAACGCTGGTTTTTGCTATTGGGCTCTATTGAATAATGAATGTTTTGAATTTTCTCCAAAAGTAAAGTAGTTGCAAACTCATGCTTTTAGAGACTTGTTTGGGCTCATGAGAGGAGTAGAAAAACATCAAAAATTTCAGTCCTGCATGATTCTACCAAGAAATGTGTGTTCATTGAAACGGCTGGTTTTTGATAGTTTGGGCCCTATTGAATAATGAATGTTTTGAATTTTCTCCAAAAGTAAAGTAGTTGCAAACTCATCCTTTTAGAAACTTGTTTGGGCTGTTGAGAGGAGTAAAAAACCATCAAAAATTTCAATCCTGCATGATTCTACCAAGAAATGTGATTCTTCATTCAAAACGCTGGTTTTTGCTATTGGGCTCTATTGAATAATGAATGTTTGGAATTTTCTCCAAAAGTAAAGTAGTTGCAAACTCATGCTTTTAGAGACTTGTTTGGGCTCATGAGAGGAGTAGAAAAACATCAAAAATTTGAGTCCTGCATGATTCTACCAAGAAATGTGTGTTCATTGAAACCGCTGGTTTTTGATAGTTTGGGCCCTATTGAATAATGAATGTTTTGAATTTTCTCCAAAAGTAAAGTAGTTGCAAACTCATCCTTTTAGAAACTTGTTTGGGCTGTTGAGAGGAGTAAAAAACCATCAAAAATTTCAATCCTGCATGATTCTACCAAGAAATGTGATTCTTCATTCAAAACGCTGGTTTTTGCTATTGGGCTCTATTGAATAATGAATGTTTTGAATTTTCTCCAAAAGTAAAGTAGTTGCAAACTCATGCTTTTAGAGACTTGTTTGGGCTCATGAGAGGAGTAGAAAAACATCAAAAATTTCAGTCCTGCATGATTCTACCAAGAAATGTGTGTTCATTGAAACCGCTGGTTTTTGATAGTTTGGGCCCTATTGAATAATGAATGTTTTGAATTTTCTCCAAAAGTAAAGTAGTTGCAAACTCATCCTTTTAGAAACTTGTTTGGGCTGTTGAGAGGAGTAAAAAACCATCAAAAATTTCAATCCTGCATGATTCTACCAAGAAATGTGATTCTTCATTCAAAACGCTGGTTTTTGCTATTGGGCTCTATTGAATAATGAATGTTTTGAATTTTCTCCAAAAGTAAAGTAGTTGCAAACTCATGCTTTTAGAGACTTGTTTGGGCTCATGAGACGAGTAGAAAAACATCAAAAATTTCAATCCTGCATGATTCTACCAAGAAATGTGTGTTCATTGAAACCGCTGGTTTTTGATAGTTTGGGCCCTATTGAATAATGAATGTTTTGAATTTTCTCCAAAAGTAAAGTAGTTGCAAACTCATGCTTTTAGAGACTTGTTTGGGCTCATGAGATGAGTAAAAAAACATCAAAAATTTCAGTCCTGCATGATTCTACCAAGACATGTGTGTTCATTGAAACGGATGGTTTTTGATAGTTTGGGCCCTATTGAATAATGAATGTTTTGAATTTTCTCCAAAAGTAAAGTAGTTGCAAACTCATCCTTTTAGAAACTTGTTTGGGCTGTTGAGAGGAGTAAAAAACCATCAAAAATTTCAATCCTGCATGATTCTACCAAGAAATGTGATTCTTCATTCAAAACACTGGTTTTTGCTATTGGGCTCTATTGAATAATGAATGTTTTGAATTTTCTCCAAAAGTAAAGTAGTTGCAAACTCATGCTTTTAGAGACTTGTTTGGGCTCATGAGATGAGTAGAAAAACATCAAAAATTTCAGTCCTGCATGATTCTACCAAGACATGTGTGTTCATTGAAACCGCTGGTTTTTGATAGTTTGGGCCCTATTGAATAATGAATGTTTTGAATTTTCTCCAAAAGTAAAGTAGTTGCAAACTCATGCTTTTAGAGACTTGTTTGGGCTCATGAGAGGAGTAGAAAAACATCAAAAATTTCAATCCTGCATGATTCTACCAAGAAATGTGTGTTCATTGAAACCGCTGGTTTTTGATAGTTTGGGCCCTATTGAATAATGAATGTTTTGAATTTTCTCCAAAAGTAAAGTAGTTGCAAACTCATGCTTTTAGAGACTTGTTTGGGCTCATGAGATGAGTAAAAAAACATCAAAAATTTCAGTCCTGCATGATTCTACCAAGACATGTGTGTTCATTGAAACGGATGGTTTTTGATAGTTTGGGCCCTATTGAATAATGAATGTTTTGAATTTTCTCCAAAAGTAAAGTAGTTGCAAACTCATCCTTTTAGAAACTTGTTTGGGCTGTTGAGAGGAGTAAAAAACCATCAAAAATTTCAATCCTGCATGATTCTACCAAGAAATGTGATTCTTCATTCAAAACACTGGTTTTTGCTATTGGGCTCTATTGAATAATGAATGTTTTGAATTTTCTCCAAAAGTAAAGTAGTTGCAAACTCATGCTTTTAGAGACTTGTTTGGGCTCATGAGAGGAGTAGAAAAACATCAAAAATTTCAGTCCTGCATGATTCTACCAAGAAATGTGTGTTCATTCAAACTGCTGGTTTTTGATAGTTTGGGCCCTATTGAATAATGAATGTTTTGAATTTTCTCCAAAAGTAAAGTAGTTGCAAACTCATGCTTTTAGAGACTTGTTTGGGCTCATGAGAGGAGTAGAAAAACATCAAAAATTTCAGTCCTGCATGATTCTACCAAGAAATGTGTGTTCATTGAAACCGCTGGTTTTTGATAGTTTGGGCCCTATTGAATAATGAATGTTTTGAATTTTCTCCAAAAGTAAAGTAGTTGCAAACTCATCCTTTTAGAAACTTGTTTGGGCTGTTGAGAGGAGTAAAAAACCATCAAAAATTTCAATCCTGCATGATTCTACCAAGAAATGTGATTCTTCATTCAAAACGCTGGTTTTTGCTATTGGGCTCTATTGAATAATGAATGTTTTGAATTTTCTCCAAAAGTAAAGTAGTTGCAAACTCATGCTTTTAGAGACTTGTTTGGGCTCATGAGAGGAGTAGAAAAACATCAAAAATTTCAGTCCTGCATGATTCTACCAAGAAATGTGTGTTCATTCAAACCGCTGGTTTTTGATAGTTTGGGCCCTATTGAATAATGAATGTTTTGAATTTTCTCCAAAAGTAAAGTAGTTGCAAACTCATCCTTTTAGAAACTTGTTTGGGCTGTTGAGAGGAGTAAAAAACCATCAAAAATTTCAATCCTGCATGATTCTACCAAGAAATGTGATTCTTCATTCAAAACTCTGGTTTTTGCTATTGGGCTCTATTGAATAATGAATGTTTTGAATTTTCTCCAAAAGTAAAGTAGTTGCAAACTCATGCTTTTAGAGACTTGTTTGGGCTCATGAGAGGAGTAGAAAAACATCAAAAATTTCAGTCCTGCATGATTCTACCAAGAAATGTGTGTTCATTGAAACCGCTGGTTTTTGATAGTTTGGGCCCTATTGAATAATGAATGTTTTGAATTTTCTCCAAAAGTAAAGTAGTTGCAAACTCATCCTTTTAGAAACTTGTTTGGGCTGTTGAGAGGAGTAAAAAACCATCAAAAATTTCAATCCTGCATGATTCTACCAAGAAATGTGATTCTTCATTCAAAACGCTGGTTTTTGCTATTGGGCTCTATTGAATAATGAATGTTTTGAATTTTCTCCAAAAGTAAAGTAGTTGCAAACTCATGCTTTTAGAGACTTGTTTGGGCTCATGAGAGGAGTAGTAAAACATCAAAAATTTCAGTCCTGCATGATTCTACCAAGAAATGTGTGTTCATTGAAACGGCTGGTTTTTGATAGTTTGGGCCCTATTGAATAATGAATGTTTTGAATTTTCTCCAAAAGTAAAGTAGTTGCAAACTCATCCTTTCAGAAACTTGTTTGGGCTGTTGAGAGGAGTAAAAAACTATCAAAAATTTCAATCCTGCATGATTTTACCAAGAAATGTGATTCTTCATTCAAAACCTGATTTTTGCTATTGGGCTCTATTGAATAGTGAATGTTTTGAATTTTCTCCAAAAGTAAAGTAGTTGCAAACTCATGCTTTTAGATACTTGTTTGGGCTCATGAGAGGAGTAGAAAAACATCAAAAATTTCAGTCCTGCATGATTCTACCAAGAAATGTGTTCATTCAAACCGCTGGTTTTTGATAGTTTGGGCCCTATTGAATAATGAATGTTTTGAATTTTCTCCAAAAGTAAAGTAGTTGCAAACTCATCCTTTTAGAAACTTGTTTGGGCTGTTGAGAGGAGTAAAAAACCAACAAAAATTTCAATCCTGCATGATTCTACCAAGAAATGTGATTCTTCATTCAAAACGCTGGTTTTTGCTATTGGGCTCTATTGAATAATGAATGTTTTGAATTTTCTCCAAAAGTAAAGTAGTTGCAAACTCATGCTTTTAGAGACTTGTTTGGGCTCATGAGAGGAGTAGAAAAACATCAAAAATTTCAGTCCTGCATGATTCTACCAAGAAATGTGTGTTCATTGAAACCGCTGGTTTTTGATAGTTTGGGCCCTATTGAATAATGAATGTTTTGAATTTTCTCCAAAAGTAAAGTAGTTGCAAACTCATCCTTTTAGAAACTTGTTTGGGCTGTTGAGAGGAGTAAAAAACCATCAAAAATTTCAATCCTGCATGATTCTACCAAGAAATGTGATTCTTCATTAAAAACGCTGGTTTTTGCTATTGGGCTCTATTGAATAATGAATGTTTTGAATTTTCTCCAAAAGTAAAGTAGTTGCAAACTCATGCTTTTAGAGACTTGTTTGGGCTCATGAGAGGAGTAGAAAAACATCAAAAATTTCAGTCCTGCATGATTCTACCAAGAAATGTGTGTTCATTCAAACCGCTGGTTTTTGATAGTTTGGGCCCTATTGAATAATGAATGTTTTGAATTTTCTCCAAAAGTAAAGTAGTTGCAAACTCATCCTTTTAGAAACTTGTTTGGGCTGTTGAGAGGAGTAAAAAACCATCAAAAATTTCAATCCTGCATGATTCTACCAAGAAATGTGATTCTTCATTCAAAACTCTGGTTTTTGCTATTGGGCTCTATTGAATAATGAATGTTTTGAATTTTCTCCAAAAGTAAAGTAGTTGCAAACTCATGCTTTTAGAGACTTGTTTGGGCTCATGAGAGGAGTAGAAAAACATCAAAAATTTCAGTCCTGCATGATTCTACCAAGAAATGTGTGTTCATTGAAACCGCTGGTTTTTGATAGTTTGGGCCCTATTGAATAATGAATGTTTTGAATTTTCTCCAAAAGTAAAGTAGTTGCAAACTCATCCTTTTAGAAACTTGTGTGGGCTGTTGAGAGGAGTAAAAAACCATCAAAAATTTCAATCCTGCATGATTCTACCAAGAAATGTGATTCTTCATTCAAAACGCTGGTTTTTGCTATTGGGCTCTATTGAATAATGAATGTTTTGAATTTTCTCCAAAAGTAAAGTAGTTGCAAACTCATGCTTTTAGAGACTTGTTTGGGCTCATGAGAGGAGTAGAAAAACATCAAAAATTTCAGCCCTGCATGATTCTACCAAGAAATGTGTGTTCATTGAAACGGCTGGTTTTTGATAGTTTGGGCCCTATTGAATAATGAATGTTTTGAATTTTCTCCAAAAGTAAAGTAGTTGCAAACTCATCCTTTTAGAAACTTGTTTGGGCTGTTGAGAGGAGTAAAAAACCATCAAAAATTTCAATCCTGCATGATTTTACCAAGAAATGTGATTCTTCATTCAAAACCTGATTTTTGCTATTGGGCTCTATTGAATAGTGAATGTTTTGAATTTTCTCCAAAAGTAAAGTAGTTGCAAACTCATGCTTTTAGAGACTTGTTTGGGCTCATGAGAGGAGTAGAAAAACATCAAAAATTTCAGTCCTGCATGATTCTACCAAGAAATGTGTTCATTCAAACCGCTGGTTTTTGATAGTTTGGGCCCTATTGAATAATGAATGTTTTGAATTTTCTCCAAAAGTAAAGTAGTTGCAAACTCATCCTTTTAGAAACTTGTTTGGGCTGTTGAGAGGAGTAAAAAACCATCAAAAATTTCAATCCTGCATGATTCTACCAAGAAATGTGATTCTTCATTCAAAACGCTGGTTTTTGCTTTTGGGCTCTATTGAATAATGAATGTTTTGAATTTTCTCCAAAAGTAAAGTAGTTGCAAACTCATGCTTTTAGAGACTTGTTTGGGCTCATGAGATGAGTAGAAAAACATCAAAATTTCAGTCCTGCATAATTCTACCAAGACATGTGTGTTCATTGAAACGGCTGGTTTTTGATAGTTTGAGCCCTATTGAATAATGAATGTTTTGAATTTTCTCCAAAAGTAAAGTAGTTGCAAACTCATCCTTTTAGAAACTTGTTTGGGCTGTTGAGAGGAGTAAAAAACCATCAAAAATTTCAATCCTGCATGATTCTACCAAGAAATGTGATTCTTCATTCAAAACGCTGGTTTTTGCTATTGGGCTCTATTGAATAATGAATGTTTTGAATTTTCTCCAAAAGTAAAGTAGTTGCAAACTCATGCTTCTAGAGACTTGTTTGGGCTCATGAGAGGAGTAGAAAAACATCAAAAATTTCAGTCCTGCATGATTCTACCGAGAAATATGTGTTCATTCAAACCGCTGGTTTTTGATAGTTTGGGCCCTATTGAATAATGAATGTTTTGAATTTTCTCCAAAAGTAAAGTAGTTGCAAACTCATGCTTTTAGAGACTTGTTTGGGCTCATGAGAGGAGTAGAAAAACATCAAAAATTTCAGTCCTGCATGATTCTACCAAGAAATGTGTGTTCATTGAAACCGCTGGTTTTTGATAGTTTGGGCCCTATTGAATAATGAATGTTTTGAATTTTCTCCAAAAGTAAAGTAGTTGCAAACTCATCCTTTTAGAAACTTGTTTGGGCTGTTGAGAGGAGTAAAAAACCATCAAAAATTTCAATCCTGCATGATTCTACCAAGAAATGTGATTCTTCATTCAAAACGCTGGTTTTTGCTATTGGGCTCTATTGAATAATGAATGTTTTGAATTTTCTCCAAAGGTAAAGTAGTTGCAAACTCATGCTTTTAGAGACTTGTTTGGGCTCATGAGAGGAGTAGAAAAACATCAAAAATTTCAGTCCTGCATGATTCTACCAAGAAATGTGTGTTCATTGAAACCGCTGGTTTTTGATAGTTTGGGCCCTATTGAATAATGAATGTTTTGAATTTTCTCCAAAAGTAAAGTAGTTGCAAACTCATCCTTTTAGAAACTTGTTTGGGCTGTTGAGAGGAGTAAAAAACCATCAAAAATTTCAATCCTGCATGATTCTACCAAGAAATGTGATTCTTCATTCAAAACACTGGTTTTTGCTATTGGGCTCTATTGAATAATGAATGTTTTGAATTTTCTCCAAAAGTAAAGTAGTTGCAAACTCATGCTTTTAGAGACTTGTTTGGGCTCATGAGAGGAGTAGAAAAACATCAAAAATTTCAGTCCTGCATGATTCTACCAAGAAATGTGTGTTCATTCAAACTGCTGGTTTTTGATAGTTTGGGCCCTATTGAATAATGAATGTTTTGAATTTTCTCCAAAAGTAAAGTAGTTGCAAACTCATGCTTTTAGAGACTTGTTTGGGCTCATGAGAGGAGTAGAAAAACATCAAAAATTTCAGTCCTGCATGATTCTACCAAGAAATGTGTGTTCATTGAAACCGCTGGTTTTTGATAGTTTGGGCCCTATTGAATAATGAATGTTTTGAATTTTCTCCAAAAGTAAAGTAGTTGCAAACTCATCCTTTTAGAAACTTGTTTGGGCTGTTGAGAGGAGTAAAAAACCATCAAAAATTTCAATCCTGCATGATTCTACCAAGAAATGTGATTCTTCATTCAAAACGCTGGTTTTTGCTATTGGGCTCTATTGAATAATGAATGTTTTGAATTTTCTCCAAAAGTAAAGTAGTTGCAAACTCATGCTTTTAGAGACTTGTTTGGGCTCATGAGAGGAGTAGAAAAACATCAAAAATTTCAGTCCTGCATGATTCTACCAAGAAATGTGTGTTCATTGAAACCGCTGGTTTTTGATAGTTTGGGCCCTATTGAATAATGAATGTTTTGAATTTTCTCCAAAAGTAAAGTAGTTGCAAACTCATCCTTTTAGAAACTTGTTTGGGCTGTTGAGAGGAGTAAAAAACCATCAAAAATTTCAATCCTGCATGATTCTACCAAGAAATGTGATTCTTCATTCAAAACGCTGGTTTTTGCTATTTGGGCTCTATTGAATAATGAATGTTTTGAATTTTCTCCAAAAGTAAAGTAGTTGCAAACTCATGCTTTTAGAGACTTGTTTGGGCTCATGAGAGGAGTAGAAAAACATCAAAAATTTCAGTCCTGCATGATTCTACCAAGAAATGTGTGTTCATTGAAACGGCTGGTTTTTGATAGTTTGGGCCCTATTGAATAATGAATGTTTTGAATTTTCTCCAAAAGTAAAGTAGTTGCAAACTCATCCTTTTAGAAACTTGTTTGGGCTGTTGAGAGGAGTAAAAAACCATCAAAAATTTCAATCCTGCATGATTCTACCAAGAAATGTGATTCTTCATTCAAAACGCTGGTTTTTGCTATTGGGCTCTATTGAATAATGAATGTTTTGAATTTTCTCCAAAAGTAAAGTAGTTGCAAACTCATGCTTTTAGAGACTTGTTTGGGCTCATGAGACGAGTAGAAAAACATCAAAAATTTCAGTCCTGCATGATTCTACCAAGAAATGTGTGTTCATTGAAACCGCTGGTTTTTGATAGTTTGGGCCGTATTGAATAATGAATGTTTTGAATTTTCTCCAAAAGTAAAGTAGTTGCAAACTCATCCTTTTAGAAACTTGTTTGGGCTGTTGAGAGGAGTAAAAAACCATCAAAAATTTCAATCCTGCATGATTCTACCAAGAAATGTGATTCTTCATTCAAAACACTGGTTTTTGCTATTGGGCTCTATTGAATAATGAATGTTTTGAATTTTCTCCAAAAGTAAAGTAGTTGCAAACTCATGCTTTTAGAGACTTGTTTGGGCTCATGAGAGGAGTAGAAAAACATCAAAAATTTCAGTCCTGCATGATTCTACCAAGAAATGTGTGTTCATTGAAACCGCTGGTTTTTGATAGTTTGGGCCCTATTGAATAATGAATGTTTTGAATTTTCTCCAAAAGTAAAGTAGTTGCAAACTCATCCTTTTAGAAACTTGTTTGGGCTGTTGAGAGGAGTAAAAAACCATCAAAAATTTCAATCCTGCATGATTCTACCAAGAAATGTGATTCTTCATTCAAAACGCTGGTTTTTGCTATTGGGCTCTATTGAATAATGAATGTTTTGAATTTTCTCCAAAAGTAAAGTAGTTGCAAACTCATGCTTTTAGAGACTTGTTTGGGCTCATGAGAGGAGTAGAAAAACATCAAAAATTTCAGTCCTGCATGATTCTACCAAGAAATGTGTGTTCATTGAAACCGCTGGTTTTTGATAGTTTGGGCCCTATTGAATAATGAATGTTTTGAATTTTCTCCAAAAGTAAAGTAGTTGCAAACTCATCCTTTTAGAAACTTGTTTGGGCTGTTGAGAGGAGTAAAAAACCATCAAAAATTTCAATCCTGCATGATTCTACCAAGAAATGTGATTCTTCATTCAAAACGCTGGTTTTTGCTATTGGGCTCTATTGAATAATGAATGTTTTGAATTTTCTCCAAAAGTAAAGTAGTTGCAAACTCATGCTTTTAGAGACTTGTTTGGGCTCATGAGAGGAGTAGAAAAACATCAAAAATTTCAGTCCTGCATGATTCTACCAAGAAATGTGTGTTCATTGAAACCGCTGGTTTTTGATAGTTTGGGCCCTATTGAATAATGAATGTTTTGAATTTTCTCCAAAAGTAAAGTAGTTGCAAACTCATCCTTTTAGAAACTTGTTTGGGCTGTTGAGAGGAGTAAAAAACCATCAAAAATTTCAATCCTGCATGATTCTACCAAGAAATGTGATTCTTCATTCAAAACGCTGGTTTTTGCTATTGGGCTCTATTGAATAATGAATGTTTTGAATTTTCTCCAAAAGTAAAGTAGTTGCAAACTCATGCTTTTAGAGACTTGTTTGGGCTCATGAGAGGAGTAGAAAAACATCAAAAATTTCAGTCCTGCATGATTCTACCAAGAAATGTGTGTTCATTGAAACGGCTGGTTTTTGATAGTTTGGGCCCTATTGAATAATGAATGTTTTGAATTTTCTCCAAAAGTAAAGTAGTTGCAAACTCATCCTTTTAGAAACTTGTTTGGGCTGTTGAGAGGAGTAAAAAACCATCAAAAATTTCAATCCTGCATGATTCTACCAAGAAATGTGATTCTCATTCAAAACGCTGGTTTTTGCTATTGGGCTCTATTGAATAATGAATGTTTGGAATTTTCTCCAAAAGTAAAGTAGTTGCAAACTCATGCTTTTA
Organism: Dendrobates tinctorius; assembly: GCF_039654945.1. Lineage (NCBI taxonomy): Eukaryota > Metazoa > Chordata > Amphibia > Anura > Dendrobatidae > Dendrobates > Dendrobates tinctorius. The sequence continues at coordinate 30,913,622 of NW_027361716.1, forward strand.
GAGACTTGTTTGGGCTCATGAGAGGAGTAGAAAAACATCAAAAATTTGAGTCCTGCATGATTCTACCAAGAAATGTGTGTTCATTGAAACCGCTGGTTTTTGATAGTTTGGGCCCTATTGAATAATGAATGTTTTGAATTTTCTCCAAAAGTAAAGTAGTTGCAAACTCATCCTTTTAGAAACTTGTTTGGGCTGTTGAGAGGAGTAAAAAACCATCAAAAATTTCAATCCTGCATGATTCTACCAAGAAATGTGATTCTTCATTCAAAACGCTGGTTTTTGCTATTGGGCTCTATTGAATAATGAATGTTTTGAATTTTCTCCAAAAGTAAAGTAGTTGCAAACTCATGCTTTTAGAGACTTGTTTGGGCTCATGAGAGGAGTAGAAAAACATCAAAAATTTCAGTCCTGCATGATTCTACCAAGAAATGTGTGTTCATTGAAACCGCTGGTTTTTGATAGTTTGGGCCCTATTGAATAATGAATGTTTTGAATTTTCTCCAAAAGTAAAGTAGTTGCAAACTCATCCTTTTAGAAACTTGTTTGGGCTGTTGAGAGGAGTAAAAAACCATCAAAAATTTCAATCCTGCATGATTCTACCAAGAAATGTGATTCTTCATTCAAAACGCTGGTTTTTGCTATTGGGCTCTATTGAATAATGAATGTTTTGAATTTTCTCCAAAAGTAAAGTAGTTGCAAACTCATGCTTTTAGAGACTTGTTTGGGCTCATGAGACGAGTAGAAAAACATCAAAAATTTCAGTCCTGCATGATTCTACCAAGAAATGTGTGTTCATTGAAACCGCTGGTTTTTGATAGTTTGGGCCGTATTGAATAATGAATGTTTTGAATTTTCTCCAAAAGTAAAGTAGTTGCAAACTCATCCTTTTAGAAACTTGTTTGGGCTGTTGAGAGGAGTAAAAAACCATCAAAAATTTCAATCCTGCATGATTCTACCAAGAAATGTGATTCTTCATTCAAAACACTGGTTTTTGCTATTGGGCTCTATTGAATAATGAATGTTTTGAATTTTCTCCAAAAGTAAAGTAGTTGCAAACTCATGCTTTTAGAGACTTGTTTGGGCTCATGAGAGGAGTAGAAAAACATCAAAAATTTCAGTCCTGCATGATTCTACCAAGAAATGTGTGTTCATTGAAACCGCTGGTTTTTGATAGTTTGGGCCCTATTGAATAATGAATGTTTTGAATTTTCTCCAAAAGTAAAGTAGTTGCAAACTCATCCTTTTAGAAACTTGTTTGGGCTGTTGAGAGGAGTAAAAAACCATCAAAAATTTCAATCCTGCATGATTCTACCAAGAAATGTGATTCTTCATTCAAAACGCTGGTTTTTGCTATTGGGCTCTATTGAATAATGAATGTTTTGAATTTTCTCCAAAAGTAAAGTAGTTGCAAACTCATGCTTTTAGAGACTTGTTTGGGCTCATGAGAGGAGTAGAAAAACATCAAAAATTTCAGTCCTGCATGATTCTACCAAGAAATGTGTGTTCATTGAAACCGCTGGTTTTTGATAGTTTGGGCCCTATTGAATAATGAATGTTTTGAATTTTCTCCAAAAGTAAAGTAGTTGCAAACTCATCCTTTTAGAAACTTGTTTGGGCTGTTGAGAGGAGTAAAAAACCATCAAAAATTTCAATCCTGCATGATTCTACCAAGAAATGTGATTCTTCATTCAAAACGCTGGTTTTTGCTATTGGGCTCTATTGAATAATGAATGTTTTGAATTTTCTCCAAAAGTAAAGTAGTTGCAAACTCATGCTTTTAGAGACTTGTTTGGGCTCATGAGAGGAGTAGAAAAACATCAAAAATTTCAGTCCTGCATGATTCTACCAAGAAATGTGTGTTCATTTAAACCGCTGGTTTTTGATAGTTTGGGCCCTATTGAATAATGAATGTTTTGAATTTTCTCCAAAAGTAAAGTAGTTGCAAACTCATCCTTTTAGAAACTTGTTTGGGCTGTTGAGAGGAGTAAAAAACCATCAAAAATTTCAATCCTGCATGATTCTACCAAGAAATGTGATTCTTCATTCAAAACGCTGGTTTTTGCTATTGGGCTCTATTGAATAATGAATGTTTTGAATTTTCTCCAAAAGTAAAGTAGTTGCAAACTCATGCTTTTAGAGACTTGTTTGGGCTCATGAGAGGAGTAGAAAAACATCAAAAATTTCAGTCCTGCATGATTCTACCAAGAAATGTGTGTTCATTGAAACGGCTGGTTTTTGATAGTTTGGGCCCTATTGAATAATGAATGTTTTGAATTTTCTCCAAAAGTAAAGTAGTTGCAAACTCATCCTTTTAGAAACTTGTTTGGGCTGTTGAGAGGAGTAAAAAACCATCAAAAATTTCAATCCTGCATGATTTTACCAAGAAATGTGATTCTTCATTCAAAACCTGATTTTTGCTATTGGGCTCTATTGAATAGTGAATGTTTTGAATTTTCTCCAAAAGTAAAGTAGTTGCAAACTCATGCTTTTAGAGACTTGTTTGGGCTCATGAGAGGAGTAGAAAAACATCAAAAATTTCAGTCCTGCATGATTCTACCAAGAAATGTGTTCATTGAAACCGCTGGTTTTTGATAGTTTGGGCCCTATTGAATAATGAATGTTTTGAATTTTCTCCAAAAGTAAAGTAGTTGCAAACTCATCCTTTTAGAAACTTGTTTGGGCTGTTGAGAGGAGTAAAAAACCATCAAAAATTTCAATCCTGCATGATTCTACCAAGAAATGTGATTCTTCATTCAAAACGCTGGTTTTTGCTATTGGGCTCTATTGAATAATGAATGTTTTGAATTTTCTCCAAAAGTAAAGTAGTTGCAAACTCATGCTTTTAGAGACTTGTTTGGGCTCATGAGATGAGTAGAAAAACATCAAAAATTTCAGTTCTGCATGATTCTACCAAGACATGTGTGTTCATTGAAACGGCTGGTTTTTGATAGTTTGGGCCCTATTGAATAATGAATGTTTTGAATTTTCTCCAAAAGTAAAGTAGTTGCAAACTCATCCTTTTAGAAACTTGTTTGGGCTGTTGAGAGGAGTAAAAAACCATCAAAAATTTCAATCCTGCATGATTCTACCAAGAAATGTGATTCTTCATTCAAAACGCAGGTTTTTGCTATTGGGCTCTATTGAATAATGAATGTTTTGAATTTTCTCCAAAAGTAAAGTAGTTGCAAACTCATGCTTTTAGAGACTTGTTTGGGCTCATGAGAGGAGTAGAAAAACATCAAAAATTTCAGTCCTGCATGATTCTACCAAGAAATATGTGTTCATTCAAACCGCTGGTTTTTGATAGTTTGGGCCCTATTGAATAATGAATGTTTTGAATTTTCTCCAAAAGTAAAGTAGTTGCAAACTCATGCTTTTAGAGACTTGTTTGGGCTCATGAGAGGAGTAGAAAAACATCAAAAATTTCAGTCCTGCATGATTCTACCAAGAAATGTGTGTTCATTGAAACCGCTGGTTTTTGATAGTTTGGGCCCTATTGAATAATGAATGTTTTGAATTTTCTCCAAAAGTAAAGTAGTTGCAAACTCATCCTTTCAGAAACTTGTTTGGGCTGTTGAGAGGAGTAAAAAACTATCAAAAATTTCAATCCTGCATGATTTTACCAAGAAATGTGATTCTTCATTCAAAACCTGATTTTTGCTATTGGGCTCTATTGAATAGTGAATGTTTTGAATTTTCTCCAAAAGTAAAGTAGTTGCAAACTCATGCTTTTAGATACTTGTTTGGGCTCATGAGAGGAGTAGAAAAACATCAAAAATTTCAGTCCTGCATGATTCTACCAAGAAATGTGTTCATTCAAACCGCTGGTTTTTGATAGTTTGGGCCCTATTGAATAATGAATGTTTTGAATTTTCTCCAAAAGTAAAGTAGTTGCAAACTCATCCTTTTAGAAACTTGTTTGGGCTGTTGAGAGGAGTAAAAAACCATCAAAAATTTAAATCCTGCATGATTCTACCAAGAAATGTGATTCTTCATTCAAAACGCTGGTTTTTGCTATTGGGCTCTATTGAATAATGAATGTTTTGAATTTTCTCCAAAAGTAAAGTAGTTGCAAACTCATGCTTTTAGAGACTTGTTTGGGCTCATGAGATGAGTAAAAAAACATCAAAAATTTCAGTCCTGCATGATTCTACCAAGACATGTGTGTTCATTGAAACCGCTGGTTTTTGATAGTTTGGGCCCTATTGAATAATGAATGTTTTGAATTTTCTCCAAAAGTAAAGTAGTTGCAAACTCATGCTTTTAGAGACTTGTTTGGGCTCATGAGAGGAGTAGAAAAACATCAAAAATTTCAGTCCTGCATGATTCTACCAAGAAATGTGTGTTCATTGAAACCGCTGGTTTTTGATAGTTTGGGCCCTATTGAATAATGAATGTTTTGAATTTTCTCCAAAAGTAAAGTAGTTGCAAACTCATCCTTTTAGAAACTTGTTTGGGCTGTTGAGAGGAGTAAAAAACCAACAAAAATTTCAATCCTGCATGATTCTACCAAGAAATGTGATTCTTCATTCAAAACGCTGGTTTTTGCTATTGGGCTCTATTGAATAATGAATGTTTTGAATTTTCTCCAAAAGTAAAGTAGTTGCAAACTCATGCTTTTAGAGACTTGTTTGGGCTCATGAGAGGAGTAGAAAAACATCAAAAATTTCAGTCCTGCATGATTCTACCAAGAAATGTGTGATCATTGAAACCGCTGGTTTTTGATAGTTTGGGCCCTATTGAATAATGAATGTTTTGAATTTTCTCCAAAAGTAAAGTAGTTGCAAACTCATCCTTTTAGAAACTTGTTTGGGCTGTTGAGAGGAGTAAAAAACCATCAAAAATTTCAATCCTGCATGATTCTACCAAGAAATGTGATTCTTCATTAAAAACGCTGGTTTTTGCTATTGGGCTCTATTGAATAATGAATGTTTTGAATTTTCTCCAAAAGTAAAGTAGTTGCAAACTCATGCTTTTAGAGACTTGTTTGGGCTCATGAGAGGAGTAGAAAAACATCAAAAATTTCAGTCCTGCATGATTCTACCAAGAAATGTGTGTTCATTCAAACCGCTGGTTTTTGATAGTTTGGGCCCTATTGAATAATGAATGTTTTGAATTTTCTCCAAAAGTAAAGTAGTTGCAAACTCATCCTTTTAGAAACTTGTTTGGGCTGTTGAGAGGAGTAAAAAACCATCAAAAATTTCAATCCTGCATGATTCTACCAAGAAATGTGATTCTTCATTCAAAACTCTGGTTTTTGCTATTGGGCTCTATTGAATAATGAATGTTTTGAATTTTCTCCAAAAGTAAAGTAGTTGCAAACTCATGCTTTTAGAGACTTGTTTGGGCTCATGAGAGGAGTAGAAAAACATCAAAAATTTCAGTCCTGCATGATTCTACCAAGAAATGTGTGTTCATTGAAACCGCTGGTTTTTGATAGTTTGGGCCCTATTGAATAATGAATGTTTTGAATTTTCTCCAAAAGTAAAGTAGTTGCAAACTCATCCTTTTAGAAACTTGTGTGGGCTGTTGAGAGGAGTAAAAAACCATCAAAAATTTCAATCCTGCATGATTCTACCAAGAAATGTGATTCTTCATTCAAAACGCTGGTTTTTGCTATTGGGCTCTATTGAATAATGAATGTTTTGAATTTTCTCCAAAAGTAAAGTAGTTGCAAACTCATGCTTTTAGAGACTTGTTTGGGCTCATGAGAGGAGTAGAAAAACATCAAAAATTTCAGTCCTGCATGATTCTACCAAGAAATGTGTGTTCATTGAAACGGCTGGTTTTTGATAGTTTGGGCCCTATTGAATAATGAATGTTTTGAATTTTCTCCAAAAGTAAAGTAGTTGCAAACTCATCCTTTTAGAAACTTGTTTGGGCTGTTGAGAGGAGTAAAAAACCATCAAAAATTTCAATCCTGCATGATTCTACCAAGAAATGTGATTCTTCATTCAAAACGCTGGTTTTTGCTATTGGGCTCTATTGAATAATGAATGTTTTGAATTTTCTCCAAAAGTAAAGTAGTTGCAAACTCATGCTTTTAGAGACTTGTTTGGGCTCATGAGAGGAGTAGAAAAACATCAAAAATTTCAGTCCTGCATGATTCTACCAAGAAATGTGTGTTCATTCAAACCGCTGGTTTTTGATAGTTTGGGCCCTATTGAATAATGAATGTTTTGAATTTTCTCCAAAAGTAAAGTAGTTGCAAACTCATCCTTTTAGAAACTTGTTTGGGCTGTTGAGAGGAGTAAAAAACCATCAAAAATTTCAATCCTGCATGATTCTACCAAGAAATGTGATTCTTCATTCAAAACTCTGGTTTTTGCTATTGGGCTCTATTGAATAATGAATGTTTTGAATTTTCTCCAAAAGTAAAGTAGTTGCAAACTCATGCTTTTAGAGACTTGTTTGGGCTCATGAGAGGAGTAGAAAAACATCAAAAATTTCAGTCCTGCATGATTCTACCAAGAAATGTGTGTTCATTTAAACCGCTGGTTTTTGATAGTTTGGGCCCTATTGAATAATGAATGTTTTGAATTTTCTCCAAAAGTAAAGTAGTTGCAAACTCATCCTTTTAGAAACTTGTTTGGGCTGTTGAGAGGAGTAAAAAACCATCAAAAATTTCAATCCTGCATGATTCTACCAAGAAATGTGATTCTTCATTCAAAACGCTGGTTTTTGCTATTGGGCTCTATTGAATAATGAATGTTTTGAATTTTCTCCAAAAGTAAAGTAGTTGCAAACTCATGCTTTTAGAGACTTGTTTGGGCTCATGAGAGGAGTAGAAAAACATCAAAAATTTCAGTCCTGCATGATTCTACCAAGAAATGTGTGTTCATTGAAACGGCTGGTTTTTGATAGTTTGGGCCCTATTGAATAATGAATGTTTTGAATTTTCTCCAAAAGTAAAGTAGTTGCAAACTCATCCTTTTAGAAACTTGTTTGGGCTGTTGAGAGGAGTAAAAAACCATCAAAAATTTCAATCCTGCATGATTTTACCAAGAAATGTGATTCTTCATTCAAAACCTGATTTTTGCTATTGGGCTCTATTGAATAGTGAATGTTTTGAATTTTCTCCAAAAGTAAAGTAGTTGCAAACTCATGCTTTTAGAGACTTGTTTGGGCTCATGAGAGGAGTAGAAAAACATCAAAAATTTCAGTCCTGCATGATTCTACCAAGAAATGTGTTCATTCAAACCGCTGGTTTTTGATAGTTTGGGCCCTATTGAATAATGAATGTTTTGAATTTTCTCCAAAAGTAAAGTAGTTGCAAACTCATCCTTTTAGAAACTTGTTTGGGCTGTTGAGAGGAGTAAAAAACCATCAAAAATTTCAATCCTGCATGATTCTACCAAGAAATGTGATTCTTCATTCAAAACGCTGGTTTTTGCTATTGGGCTCTATTGAATAATGAATGTTTTGAATTTTCTCCAAAAGTAAAGTAGTTGCAAACTCATGCTTTTAGAGACTTGTTTGGGCTCATGAGATGAGTAGAAAAACATCAAAAATTTCAGTCCTGCATGATTCTACCAAGACATGTGTGTTCATTGAAACGGCTGGTTTTTGATAGTTTGGGCCCTATTGAATAATGAATGTTTTGAATTTTCTCCAAAAGTAAAGTAGTTGCAAACTCATCCTTTTAGAAACTTGTTTGGGCTGTTGAGAGGAGTAAAAAACCATCAAAAATTTCAATCCTGCATGATTCTACCAAGAAATGTGATTCTTCATTCAAAACGCTGGTTTTTGCTATTGGGCTCTATTGAATAATGAATGTTTTGAATTTTCTCCATTTTCAAAGAACTTTATTAAGTTTTCAAGATAACAGCAATAGTTTAACATTGATGTTTAAGTGTAGATATTACAATAAGGCAAAGGGAAAGGAAGGGTAAGGGGTTCGGAGTAAGTTTTAAGTTGCTTTATTGAGACGTACAAAGGGTAGAACAGAGGGAAGAAAGGAGGGAAATAAACTATACTAAAGTGTCTTGTCTCTTCGATATAGTGGGGATTGAAAAACCCCATAAAGAAGAGCCAAGACAAAGACTAACAGTATGTTTCTTTGTAGTGTTTTAGGAGTGAATAAACTCCTATTGTATGAGGACAAGCATACATATACTAGTACACAAAAAAAAAATTTAAGTAACTCAAATGTTATATGCAAACTTGTCGCGTTGGTCCGAGTATCCAGTACCCAAAGACCAATAGGAGGAGGAAAGTTCGGCTTTTTTTATTCTCAGATTATCTTAGTGGAGCAAGCAACCACAAATCTTGAAGTTATTTCAGTTGCAAATCAAAATAAGGAGAAACAAACCCTGACAGTCCACAATAGAGAAGATCCAAGGGAGTCCAAAGTTCATGTATGATGGAGACGGAGGTCCTGTGCAGATGGACGAAGAGTATTAGAAGGAGAGACAATAGGGATCAGTCCGGTATTTTTAAGGAAGTCCAAACCCTCCTCCGGAGATCGAATGTGAACCAACTTGGAAGCAAAATTCACAAGTAATGTTGATGATTGGGTCCAATTATAACTAATATGAGCATTTCGAAGCCAAGTTGTTGTCTGGAAAAATGATCTGCGTTTTTGTATAGTGAATCTGGATAGATCTTTGAAGAAAGTTAAGTTACTGTAAGGTGACGAGAGGAAGTTTGAATCTCTGGATACGCCAAGGAGGGTATTGCTCACCCAATTAGGATAGAATGAAACGATGACATCACTGGCTAGATCAGGTGGCAAAGAAGAAGGTCTTCTAATCCTAAATATTTTCTCAATAAGGTTTTTCCCTTTAGTTTCCGGAACTAAATAAGACACCATTGAAGAGACGTACTCCTTAAGTCGGGATGGTTGGATTGACTCAGGAATGCCTCTGATTTTTATATTATTCTTTCTCTTTAAATCCTCAAAATTGGACAAGCAGCATCTAAAAGAGGCAATATCATTCTGTATTTTCTTCACAGAGTCCGAGAGTTCATGAAAATCTGAAGCTTTTTCAGAAGACGAGAATTCAAATTTTTTAGAAGTAGATTCTGCACTTTGAAGAGAAATGTCAGGTGTGGAGTTAGGTTTTATTATATTATCGCTGACTACTATCAATAATATGTCCTTCATGAGTTGCTTAATCAAGTTTCCTATTGCTTTAACTTTGTCAGTTCCCGAGTCTCCCCCACCGACAACTCCCAGGCCATTCAATGAGGTCAAGAAAGCTTTGCATAATTTAACCAGAAAATCGTCAGCGGGATACTCCCCAGAAACCATTATATTGTCCAGCGACAATAAATCAAGAGATGTCTCCTCAGTATCAGCATCATTATTCTTTTTAGCTATAGTAGGTTTATCCTCGTTAGAAATCTGCTCGTCTCCAGAGTCCCCATGGCCGACAGAACTCTCCGAATTAAAAGAACATGTTGAAAATGCCTCATCCATAACACTACTATCAATCAAGTCACTTTCTGAGCTTATAGTAGAGACCACCTCCTCAAGAGATCCATCAGAGCAAACACTTTCTGACTCCTCCCCGCCATCAGACGATATATCTGATTTGTTATGGTTTAAATCTGCGTTAGTAGTAGGAAGAGGAGGAGGAGAAGGAGACAGGTCTTTAATTTCAGAATTGTTGAGTCTAGATCTAATGTCCTCATCAGTTTTTTTATTAATGTCTGCAAAAAGCTTATAACAGAAATCAGCCAGTGATTGTTTGGTGGAAACAGAAACTGGTTGCTCCAACCCCTTTTTTGGCGAATGCAAAGATCCATTTTTTTGTGGACCCTTATTAATATCATTTTGAGGCTCCACACTATCACCTAGCTCAGAGGGGGATGGGACCCCCCCACAATGCAGTAGTGGCTTTATATTTGTCTCCCCATTTAATTGCTGGTTAAACGGATGTGCCGGAATAAATTCCACTGCATCGCATCGCAAAACACTGTTGGGATATGCGTTAGAGGTTATTAAAGTTGCAGTAGAAGTAATTAAAGATGAACCTTCGGCATATTTATGCAGCGGCAATGCAGAGGATTCCCCACAACCATACTCCCCCAGGTGCACGGCCATGACTCCAACTGAATTTCCCGGGCTTTTAACAACTACAGCTGGGACCGCACTAAGCCCAGGGGGCTCCTCCGCCAACACCCCACTCACTGTTTGGTCTCCTGATGGTTTCATATGCTCAGTAACAAAGGGTGAACCGGCCGGTTCATAAGGCGGTGTTGCAGGAGATTTCTCTTTGATGTTCTTCTGTAGCGGCTTAGCCGCGGCTCCCCCGCACCTCTCAACTGAAGCCAGAACAAAAGAATCCACCGCCGAAGATTTGGTTCCTGTGTAAACTCCCAATGGATCTGGAGTTCTTCTTTGCAGGCCCAAAGATGATGTATATGCAGCTCCACACCGCGGCGCCTGCAGCTGCACAGCCACGGCTCTCACGTCGGTCTCTCCTCTCTCATAAGTTAAAGCAGGGACCGCTCCACAAGCTTCACCGCCGCTGCTTCCCTGCAACTGCACAGCTGCGGCTTTCATCCTGATCCTCCCGCTCCCGGCAGCCGAAGCAGAGACTGCTCCACAAGTAGGGGAACTCACCGCTGCAGGATCTCCACACCGCAGCGCTGCAGGAGCTCCACCGCCGCTACTTCCCCGCAGCTGCACAGCCACGGCTCTCACGACGGTCTCCCCTCTCTCATCAGTCAAAGCAGGGACCGCTTCACAAGCTTCACTGCCGCTGCTTCCCCGCAACTGCACAGCCGCAGCTCTCCCCGCGGGCCCCCCGCTCCGATCAACTGAAGCAGGGACCGCGCCAGATGCAAGGGAATTCACCGCTGTCGTTCTGCATGCTGTCAGGACTCCACGTGGGCATTCCTCCCCTCCTCCACCCCGCCGGTGATTAGAATATTGTGGCGGCCTCTGTTGTTTACCTTCAGCATGAGGAAGGCCTAGGTCGGGTGCCTCACCGGAGCCTCTTAGTCCTGCCAAGTGTTTTTTCTCCCATGGGGCCGCTTTTTTCTTCTTATATCTTCGTCCAGGCATGTTCTCTTTGATTTGCAGTCCAATTACTCCACAAATAAGCAATCTTCTTTTAGCTTAAGTTAGGGAAGAGCAGGAGCTCCCGAAAACACGACTGCTCTGCTCCCCTGCAAGCCACGCCCCTTGAATTTTCTCCAAAAGTAAAGTAGTTGCAAACTCATGCTTTTAGAGACTTGTTTGGGCTCATGAGAGGAGTAGAAAAACATCAAAAATTTCAGTCCTGCATGATTCTACCAAGAAATATGTGTTCATTCAAACCGCTGGTTTTTGATAGTTTGGGCCCTATTGAATAATGAATGTTTTGAATTTTCTCCAAAAGTAAAGTAGTTGCAAACTCATGCTTTTAGAGACTTGTTTGGGCTCATGAGAGGAGTAGAAAAACATCAAAAATTTCAGTCCTGCATGATTCTACCAAGAAATGTGTGTTCATTGAAACCGCTGGTTTTTGATAGTTTGGGCCCTATTGAATAATGAATGTTTTGAATTTTCTCCAAAAGTAAAGTAGTTGCAAACTCATCCTTTTAGAAACTTGTTTGGGCTGTTGAGAGGAGTAAAAAACCATCAAAAATTTCAATCCTGCATGATTCTACCAAGAAATGTGATTCTTCATTCAAAACGCTGGTTTTTGCTATTGGGCTCTATTGAATAATGAATGTTTTGAATTTTCTCCAAAAGTAAAGTAGTTGCAAACTCATGCTTTTAGAGACTTGTTTGGGCTCATGAGAGGAGTAGAAAAACATCAAAAATTTCAGTCCTGCATGATTCTACCAAGAAATGTGTGTTCATTGAAACCGCTGGTTTTTGATAGTTTGGGCCCTATTGAATAATGAATGTTTTGAATTTTCTCCAAAAGTAAAGTAGTTGCAAACTCATCCTTTTAGAAACTTGTTTGGGCTGTTGAGAGGAGTAAAAAACCATCAAAAATTTCAATCCTGCATGATTCTACCAAGAAATGTGATTCTTCATTCAAAACGCTGGTTTTTGCTATTGGGCTCTATTGAATAATGAATGTTTTGAATTTTCTCCAAAAGTAAAGTAGTTGCAAACTCATGCTTTTAGAGACTTGTTTGGGCTCATGAGATGAGTAGAAAAACATCAAAAATTTCAGTCCTGCATGATTCTACCAAGAAATGTGTGTTCATTGAAACCGCTGGTTTTTGATAGTTTGGGCCGTATTGAATAATGAATGTTTTGAATTTTCTCCAAAAGTAAAGTAGTTGCAAACTCATCCTTTTAGAAACTTGTTTGGGCTGTTGAGAGGAGTAAAAAACCATCAAAAATTTCAATCCTGCATGATTCTACCAAGAAATGTGATTCTTCATTCAAAACACTGGTTTTTGCTATTGGGCTCTATTGAATAATGAATGTTTTGAATTTTCTCCAAAAGTAAAGTAGTTGCAAACTCATCCTTTTAGAGACTTGTTTGGGCTCATGAGAGGAGTAGAAAAACATCAAAAATTTCAGTCCTGCATGATTCTACCAAGAAATGTGTGTTCATTCAAACTGCTGGTTTTTGATAGTTTGGGCCCTATTGAATAATGAATGTTTTGAATTTTCTCCAAAAGTAAAGTAGTTGCAAACTCATGCTTTTAGAGACTTGTTTGGGCTCATGAGAGGAGTAGAAAAACATCAAAAATTTCAGTCCTGCATGATTCTACCAAGAAATGTGTGTTCATTGAAACCGCTGGTTTTTGATAGTTTGGGCCCTATTGAATAATGAATGTTTTGAATTTTCTCCAAAAGTAAAGTAGTTGCAAACTCATCCTTTTAGAAACTTGTTTGGGCTGTTGAGAGGAGTAAAAAACCATCAAAAATTTCAATCCTGCATGATTCTACCAAGAAATGTGATTCTTCATTCAAAATGCTGGTTTTTGCTATTGGGCTCTATTGAATAATGAATGTTTTGAATTTTCTCCAAAAGTAAAGTAGTTGCAAACTCATGCTTTTAGAGACTTGTTTGGGCTCATGAGAGGAGTAGAAAAACATCAAAAATTTCAGTCCTGCATGATTCTACCAAGAAATGTGTGTTCATTGAAACGGCTGGTTTTTGATAGTTTGGGCCCTATTGAATAATGAATGTTTTGAATTTTCTCCAAAAGTAAAGTAGTTGCAAACTCATCCTTTTAGAAACTTGTTTGGGCTGTTGAGAGGAGTAAAAAACCATCAAAAATTTCAATCCTGCATGATTTTACCAAGAAATGTGATTCTTCATTCAAAACCTGATTTTTGCTATTGGGCTCTATTGAATAGTGAATGTTTTGAATTTTCTCCAAAAGTAAAGTAGTTGCAAACTCATGCTTTTAGAGACTTGTTTGGGCTCATGAGAGGAGTAGAAAAACATCAAAAATTTCAGTCCTGCATGATTCTACCAAGAAATGTGTTCATTCAAACCGCTGGTTTTTGATAGTTTGGGCCCTATTGAATAATGAATGTTTTGAATTTTCTCCAAAAGTAAAGTAGTTGCAAACTCATCCTTTTAGAAACTTGTTTGGGCTGTTGAGAGGAGTAAAAAACCATCAAAAATTTCAATCCTGCATGATTCTACCAAGAAATGTGATTCTTCATTCAAAACGCTGGTTTTTGCTATTGGGCTCTATTGAATAATGAATGTTTTGAATTTTCTCCAAAAGTAAAGTAGTTGCAAACTCATGCTTTTAGAGACTTGTTTGGGCTCATGAGATGAGTAGAAAAACATCAAAAATTTCAGTCCTGCATGATTCTACCAAGACATGTGTGTTCATTGAAACGGCTGGTTTTTGATAGTTTGGGCCCTATTGAATAATGAATGTTTTGAATTTTCTCCAAAAGTAAAGTAGTTGCAAACTCATCCTTTTAGAAACTTGTTTGGGCTGTTGAGAGGAGTAAAAAACCATCAAAAATTTCAATCCTGCATGATTCTACCAAGAAATGTGATTCTTCATTCAAAACGCTGGTTTTTGCTATTGGGCTCTATTGAATAATGAATGTTTTGAATTTTCTCCAAAAGTAAAGTAGTTGCAAACTCATGCTTTTAGAGACTTGTTTGGGCTCATGAGAGGAGTAGAAAAACATCAAAAATTTCAGTCCTGCATGATTCTACCAAGAAATATGTGTTCATTCAAACCGCTGGTTTTTGATAGTTTGGGCCCTATTGAATAATGAATGTTTTGAATTTTCTCCAAAAGTAAAGTAGTTGCAAACTCATGCTTTTAGAGACTTGTTTGGGCTCATGAGAGGAGTAGAAAAACATCAAAAATTTCAGTCCTGCATGATTCTACCAAGAAATGTGTGTTCATTGAAACCGCTGGTTTTTGATAGTTTGGGCCCTATTGAATAATGAATGTTTTGAATTTTCTCCAAAAGTAAAGTAGTTGCAAACTCATCCTTTTAGAAACTTGTTTGGGCTGTTGAGAGGAGTAAAAAACCATCAAAAATTTCAATCCTGCATGATTCTACCAAGAAATGTGATTCTTCATTCAAAACGCTGGTTTTTGCTATTGGGCTCTATTGAATAATGAATGTTTTGAATTTTCTCCAAAAGTAAAGTAGTTGCAAACTCATGCTTTTAGAGACTTGTTTGGGCTCATGAGAGGAGTAGAAAAACATCAAAAATTTCAGTCCTGCATGATTCTACCAAGAAATGTGTGTTCATTGAAACCGCTGGTTTTTGATAGTTTGGGCCCTATTGAATAATGAATGTTTTGAATTTTCTCCAAAAGTAAAGTAGTTGCAAACTCATCCTTTTAGAAACTTGTTTGGGCTGTTGAGAGGAGTAAAAAACCATCAAAAATTTCAATCCTGCATGATTCTACCAAGAAATGTGATTCTTCATTCAAAACGCTGGTTTTTGCTATTGGGCTCTATTGAATAATGAATGTTTTGAATTTTCTCCAAAAGTAAAGTAGTTGCAAACTCATGCTTTTTGAGACTTGTTTGGGCTCATGAGACGAGTAGAAAAACATCAAAAATTTCAGTCCTGCATGATTCTACCAAGAAATGTGTGTTCATTGAAACCGCTGGTTTTTGATAGTTTGGGCCGTATTGAATAATGAATGTTTTGAATTTTCTCCAAAAGTAAAGTAGTTGCAAACTCATCCTTTTAGAAACTTGTTTGGGCTGTTGAGAGGAGTAAAAAACCATCAAAAATTTCAATCCTGCATGATTCTACCAAGAAATGTGATTCTTCATTCAAAACACTGGTTTTTGCTATTGGGCTCTATTGAATAATGAATGTTTTGAATTTTCTCCAAAAGTAAAGTAGTTGCAAACTCATCCTTTTAGAGACTTGTTTGGGCTCATGAGAGGAGTAGAAAAACATCAAAAATTTCAGTCCTGCATGATTCTACCAAGAAATGTGTGTTCATTCAAACTGCTGGTTTTTGATAGTTTGGGCCCTATTGAATAATGAATGTTTTGAATTTTCTCCAAAAGTAAAGTAGTTGCAAACTCATGCTTTTAGAGACTTGTTTGGGCTCATGAGAGGAGTAGAAAAACATCAAAAATTTCAGTCCTGCATGATTCTACCAAGAAATGTGTGTTCATTGAAACCGCTGGTTTTTGATAGTTTGGGCCCTATTGAATAATGAATGTTTTGAATTTTCTCCAAAAGTAAAGTAGTTGCAAACTCATCCTTTTAGAAACTTGTTTGGGCTGTTGAGAGGAATAAAAAACCATCAAAAATTTCAATCCTGCATGATTCTACCAAGAAATGTGATTCTTCATTCAAAACGCTGGTTTTTGCTATTGGGCTCTATTGAATAATGAATGTTTTGAATTTTCTCCAAAAGTAAAGTAGTTGCAAACTCATGCTTTTAGAGACTTGTTTGGGCTCATGAGACGAGTAGAAAAACATCAAAAATTTCAGTCCTGCATGATTCTACCAAGAAATGTGTGTTCATTGAAACCGCTGGTTTTTGATAGTTTGGGCCGTATTGAATAATGAATGTTTTGAATTTTCTCCAAAAGTAAAGTAGTTGCAAACTCATCCTTTTAGAAATTTGTTTGGGCTGTTGAGAGGAGTAAAAAACCATCAAAAATTTCAATCCTGCATGATTCTACCAAGAAATGTGATTCTTCATTCAAAACACTGTTTTTTGCTATTGGGCTCTATTGAATAATGAATGTTTTGAATTTTCTCCAAAAGTAAAGTAGTTGCAAACTCATCCTTTTAGAGACTTGTTTGGGCTCATGAGAGGAGTAGAAAAACATCAAAAATTTCAGTCCTGCATGATTCTACCAAGAAATGTGTGTTCATTCAAACTGCTGGTTTTTGATAGTTTGAGCCCTATTGAATAATGAATGTTTTGAATTTTCTCCAAAAGTAAAGTAGTTGCAAACTCATGCTTTTAGAGACTTGTTTGGGCTCATGAGAGGAGTAGAAAAACATCAAAAATTTCAGTCCTGCATGATTCTACCAAGAAATGTGTGTTCATTGAAACCGCTGGTTTTTGATAGTTTGGGCCCTATTGAATAATGAATGTTTTGAATTTTCTCCAAAAGTAAAGTAGTTGCAAACTCATCCTTTTAGAAAAATGTTTGGGCTGTTGAGAGGAGTAGAAAACCATCAAAAATTTCAATCCTGCATGATTCTACCAAGAAATGTGATTCTTCATTCAAAACGCTGGTTTTTGCTATTGGGCTCTATTGAATAATGAATGTTTTGAATTTTCTCCAAAAGTAAAGTAGTTGCAAACTCATGCTTTTAGAGACTTGTTTGGGCTCATGAGAGGAGTAGAAAAACATTAAAAATTTCAGTCCTGCATGATTCTACCAAGAAATGTGTGTTCATTGAAACCGCTGGTTTTTGATAGTTTGGGCCCTATTGAATAATGAATGTTTTGAATTTTCTCCAAAAGTAAAGTAGTTGCAAACTCATCCTTTTAGAAACTTGTTTGGGCTGTTGAGAGGAGTAAAAAAACCATCAAAAATTTCAATCCTGCATGATTCTACCAAGAAATGTGATTCTTCATTCAAAACGCTGGTTTTTGCTATTGGGCTCTATTGAATAATGAATGTTTTGAATTTTCTCCAAAAGTAAAGTAGTTGCAAACTCATGCTTTTAGAGACTTGTTTGGGCTCATGAGAGGAGTAGAAAAACATCAAAAATTTCAGTCCTGCATGATTCTACCAAGAAATGTGTGTTCATTGAAACCGCTGGTTTTTGATAGTTTGGGCCCTATGAATAATGAATGTTTTGAATTTTCTCCAAAAGTAAAGTAGTTGCAAACTCATCCTTTTAGAAACTTGTTTGGGCTGTTGAGAGGAGTAAAAAACCATCAAAAATTTCAATCCTGCATGATTCTACCAAGAAATGTGATTCTTCATTCAAAACGCTGGTTTTTGCTATTGGGCTCTATTGAATAATGAATGTTTTGAATTTTCTCCAAAAGTAAAGTAGTTGCAAACTCATGCTTTTAGAGACTTGTTTGGGCTCATGAGACGAGTAGAAAAACATCAAAAATTTCAGTCCTGCATGATTCTACCAAGTAATGTGTGTTCATTCAAACCGCTGGTTTTTGATAGTTTGGGCCGTATTGAATAATGAATGTTTTGAATTTTCTCCAAAAGTAAAGTAGTTGCAAACTCATCCTTTTAGAAACTTGTTTGGGCTGTTGAGAGGAGTAAAAAACCATCAAAAATTTCAATCCTGCATGATTCTACCAAGAAATGTGATTCTTCATTCAAAACACTGGTTTTTGCTATTGGGCTCTATTGAATAATGAATGTTTTGAATTTTCTCCAAAAGTAAAGTAGTTGCAAACTCATGCTTTTAGAGACTTGTTTGGGCTCATGAGAGGAGTAGAAAAACATCAAAAATTTCAGTCCTGCATGATTCTACCAAGAAATGTGTGTTCATTGAAACCGCTGGTTTTTGATAGTTTGGGCCCTATTGAATAATGAATGTTTTGAATTTTCTCCAAAAGTAAAGTAGTTGCAAACTCATCCTTTTAGAAACTTGTTTGGGCTGTTGAGAGGAGTAAAAAACCATCAAAAATTTCAATCCTGCATGATTCTACCAAGAAATGTGATTCTTCATTCAAAACGCTGGTTTTTGCTATTGGGCTCTATTGAATAATGAATGTTTTGAATTTTCTCCAAAAGTAAAGTAGTTGCAAACTCATGCTTTTAGAGACTTGTTTGGGCTCATGAGAGGAGTAGAAAAACATCAAAAATTTCAGTCCTGCATGATTCTACCAAGAAATGTGTGTTCATTGAAACCGCTGGTTTTTGATAGTTTGGGCCCTATTGAATAATGAATGTTTTGAATTTTCTCCAAAAGTAAAGTAGTTGCAAACTCATCCTTTTAGAAACTTGTTTGGGCTGTTGAGAGGAGTAAAAAACCATCAAAAATTTCAATCCTGCATGATTCTACCAAGAAATGTGATTCTTCATTCAAAACGCTGGTTTTTGCTATTGGGCTCTATTGAATAATGAATGTTTTGAATTTTCTCCAAAAGTAAAGTAGTTGCAAACTCATGCTTTTAGAGACTTGTTTGGGCTCATGAGAGGAGTAGAAAAACATCAAAAATTTCAGTCCTGCATGATTCTACCAAGAAATGTGTGTTCATTGAAACCGCTGGTTTTTGATAGTTTGGGCCCTATTGAATAATGAATGTTTTGAATTTTCTCCAAAAGTAAAGTAGTTGCAAACTCATCCTTTTAGAAACTTGTTTGGGCTGTTGAGAGGAGTAAAAAACCATCAAAAATTTCAATCCTGCATGATTCTACCAAGAAATGTGATTCTTCATTCAAAACGCTGGTTTTTGCTATTGGGCTCTATTGAATAATGAATGTTTTGAATTTTCTCCAAAAGTAAAGTAGTTGCAAACTCATGCTTTTAGAGACTTGTTTGGGCTCATGAGACGAGTAGAAAAACATCAAAAATTTCAGTCCTGCATGATTCTACCAAGAAATGTGTGTTCACTGAAACCGCTGGTTTTTGATAGTTTGGGCCGTATTGAATAATGAATGTTTTGAATTTTCTCCAAAAGTAAAGTAGTTGCAAACTCATCCTTTTAGAAACTTGTTTGGGCTTTTGAGAGGAGTAAAAAACCATCAAAAATTTCAATCCTGCATGATTCTACCAAGAAATGTGATTCTTCATTCAAAACACTGGTTTTTGCTATTGGGCTCTATTGAATAATGAATGTTTTGAATTTTCTCCAAAAGTAAAGTAGTTGCAAACTCATCCTTTTAGAGACTTGTTTGGGCTCATGAGAGGAGTAGAAAAACATCAAAAATTTCAGTCCTGCATGATTCTACCAAGAAATGTGTGTTCATTGAAACCGCTGGTTTTTGATAGTTTGGGCCCTATTGAATAATGAATGTTTTGAATTTTCTCCAAAAGTAAAGTAGTTGCAAACTCATCCTTTTAGAAACTTGTTTGGGCTGTTGAGAGGAATAAAAAACCATCAAAAATTTCAATCCTGCATGATTCTACCAAGAAATGTGATTCTTCATTCAAAACGCTGGTTTTTGCTATTGGGCTCTATTGAATAATGAATGTTTTGAATTTTCTCCAAAAGTAAAGTAGTTGCAAACTCATGCTTTTAGAGACTTGTTTGGGCTCATGAGACGAGTAGAAAAACATCAAAAATTTCAGTCCTGCATGATTCTACCAAGAAATGTGTGTTCATTGAAACCGCTGGTTTTTGATAGTTTGGGCCGTATTGAATAATGAATGTTTTGAATTTTCTCCAAAAGTAAAGTAGTTGCAAACTCATCCTTTTAGAAACTTGTTTGGGCTGTTGAGAGGAGTAAAAAACCATCAAAAATTTCAATCCTGCATGATTCTACCAAGAAATGTGATTCTTCATTCAAAACACTGTTTTTTGCTATTGGGCTCTATTGAATAATGAATGTTTTGAATTTTCTCCAAAAGTAAAGTAGTTGCAAACTCATCCTTTTAGAGACTTGTTTGGGCTCATGAGAGGAGTAGAAAAACATCAAAAATTTCAGTCCTGCATGATTCTACCAAGAAATGTGTGTTCATTCAAACTGCTGGTTTTTGATAGTTTGAGCCCTATTGAATAATGAATGTTTTGAATTTTCTCCAAAAGTAAAGTAGTTGCAAACTCATCCTTTTAGAAACTTGTTTGGGCTGTTGAGAGGAGTAGAAAACCATCAAAAATTTCAATCCTGCATGATTCTACCAAGAAATGTGATTCTTCATTCAAAACGCTGGTTTTTGCTATTGGGCTCTATTGAATAATGAATGTTTTGAATTTTCTCCAAAAGTAAAGTAGTTGCAAACTCATGCTTTTAGAGACTTGTTTGGGCTCATGAGAGGAGTAGAAAAACATTAAAAATTTCAGTCCTGCATGATTCTACCAAGAAATGTGTGTTCATTGAAACCGCTGGTTTTTGATAGTTTGGGCCCTATTGAATAATGAATGTTTTGAATTTTCTCCAAAAGTAAAGTAGTTGCAAACTCATCCTTTTAGAAACTTGTTTGGGCTGTTGAGAGGAGTAAAAAACCATCAAAAATTTCAATCCTGCATGATTCTACCAAGAAATGTGATTCTTCATTCAAAACGCTGGTTTTTGCTATTGGGCTCTATTGAATAATGAATGTTTTGAATTTTCTCCAAAAGTAAAGTAGTTGCAAACTCATGCTTTTAGAGACTTGTTTGGGCTCATGAGAGGAGTAGAAAAACATCAAAAATTTCAGTCCTGCATGATTCTACCAAGAAATGTGTGTTCATTGAGACCGCTGGTTTTTGATAGTTTGGGCCCTATTGAATAATGAATGTTTTGAATTTTCTCCAAAAGTAAAGTAGTTGCAAACTCATCCTTTTAGAAACTTGTTTGGGCTGTTGAGAGGAGTAAAAAACCATCAAAAATTTCAATCCTGCATGATTCTACCAAGAAATGTGATTCTTCATTCAAAACGCTGGTTTTTGCTATTGGGCTCTATTGAATAATGAATGTTTTGAATTTTCTCCAAAAGTAAAGTAGTTGCAAACTCATGCTTTTAGAGACTTGTTTGGGCTCATGAGAGGAGTAGAAAAACATCAAAAATTTCAGTCCTGCATGATTCTACCAAGAAATGTGTGTTCATTGAAACCGCTGGTTTTTGATAGTTTGGGCCCTATTGAATAATGAATGTTTTGAATTTTCTCCAAAAGTAAAGTAGTTGCAAACTCATCCTTTTAGAAACTTGTTTGGGCTGTTGAGAGGATTAAAAAAACATCAAAAATTTCAATCCTGCATGATTCTACCAAGAAATGTGATTCTTCATTCAAAACACTCGTTTTTGCTATTGGGCTCTATTGAATTATGAATGTTTTGAATTTTCTCCAAAAGTAAAGTAGTTGCAAACTCATGCTTTTAGAGACTTGTTTGGGCTCATGAGAGGAGTAGAAAAACATCAAAAATTTCAGTCCTGCATGATTCTACCAAGAAATGTGTGTTCATTGAAACCGCTGGTTTTTGATAGTTTGGGCCGTATTGAATAATGAATGTTTTGAATTTTCTCCAAAAGTAAAGTAGTTGCAAACTCATCCTTTTAGAAACTTGTTTGGGCTGTTGAGAGGAGTAAAAAACCATCAAAAATTTCAATCCTGCATGATTCTACCAAGAAATGTGATTCTTCATTCAAAACGCTGGTTTTTGCTATTGGGCTCTATTGAATAATGAATGTTTTGAATTTTCTCCAAAAGTAAAGTAGTTGCAAACTCATGCTTTTAGAGACATGTTTGGGCTCATGAGAGGAGTAGAAAAACATCAAAAATTTCAGTCCTGCATGATTCTACCAAGAAATGTGTTCATTCAAACCGCTGGTTTTTGATAGTTTGGGCCCTATTGAATAATGAATGTTTTGAATTTTCTCCAAAAGTAAAGTAGTTGCAAACTCATCCTTTTAGAAACTTGTTTGGGCTGTTGAGAGGAGTAAAAAACCATCAAAAATTTCAATCCTGCATGATTCTACCAAGAAATGTGATTCTTCATTCAAAACGCTGGTTTTTGCTATTGGGCTCTATTGAATAATGAATGTTTTGAATTTTCTCCAAAAGTAAAGTAGTTGCAAACTCATGCTTTTAGAGACTTGTTTGGGCTCATGAGATGAGTAGAAAAACATCAAAAATTTCAGTCCTGCATGATTCTACCAAGACATGTGTGTTCATTGAAACGGCTGGTTTTTGATAGTTTGGGCCCTATTGAATAATGAATGTTTTGAATTTTCTCCAAAAGTAAAGTAGTTGCAAACTCATCCTTTTAGAAACTTGTTTGGGCTGTTGAGAGGAGTAAAAAACCATCAAAAATTTCAATCCTGCATGATTCTACCAAGAAATGTGATTCTTCATTCAAAACGCTGGTTTTTGCTATTGGGCTCTATTGAATAATGAATGTTTTGAATTTTCTCCAAAAGTAAAGTAGTTGCAAACTCATGCTTTTAGAGACTTGTTTGGGCTCATGAGAGGAGTAGAAAAACATCAAAAATTTCAGTCCTGCATGATTCTACCAAGAAATATGTGTTCATTCAAACCGCTGGTTTTTGATAGTTTGGGCCCTATTGAATAATGAATGTTTTGAATTTTCTCCAAAAGTAAAGTAGTTGCAAACTCATGCTTTTAGAGACTTGTTTGGGCTCATGAGAGGAGTAGAAAAACATCAAAAATTTCAGTCCTGCATGATTCTACCAAGAAATGTGTGTTCATTGAAACCGCTGGTTTTTGATAGTTTGGGCCCTATTGAATAATGAATGTTTTGAATTTTCTCCAAAAGTAAAGTAGTTGCAAACTCATCCTTTTAGAAACTTGTTTGGGCTGTTGAGAGGAGTAAAAAACCATCAAAAATTTCAATCCTGCATGATTCTACCAAGAAATGTGATTCTTCATTCAAAACGCTGGTTTTTGCTATTGGGCTCTATTGAATAATGAATGTTTTGAATTTTCTCCAAAAGTAAAGTAGTTGCAAACTCATGCTTTTAGAGACTTGTTTGGGCTCATGAGAGGAGTAGAAAAACATCAAAAATTTCAGTCCTGCATGATTCTACCAAGAAATGTGTGTTCATTGAAACCGCTGGTTTTTGATAGTTTGGGCCCTATTGAATAATGAATGTTTTGAATTTTCTCCAAAAGTAAAGTAGTTGCAAACTCATCCTTTTAGAAACTTGTTTGGGCTGTTGAGAGGAGTAAAAAACCATCAAAAATTTCAATCCTGCATGATTCTACCAAGAAATGTGATTCTTCATTCAAAACGCTGGTTTTTGCTATTGGGCTCTATTGAATAATGAATGTTTTGAATTTTCTCCAAAAGTAAAGTAGTTGCAAACTCATGCTTTTAGAGACTTGTTTGGGCTCATGAGACGAGTAGAAAAACATCAAAAATTTCAGTCCTGCATGATTCTACCAAGAAATGTGTGTTCATTGAAACCGCTGGTTTTTGATAGTTTGGGCCGTATTGAATAATGAATGTTTTGAATTTTCTCCAAAAGTAAAGTAGTTGCAAACTCATCCTTTTAGAAACTTGTTTGGGCTGTTGAGAGGAGTAAAAAACCATCAAAAATTTCAATCCTGCATGATTCTACCAAGAAATGTGATTCTTCATTCAAAACACTGGTTTTTGCTATTGGGCTCTATTGAATAATGAATGTTTTGAATTTTCTCCAAAAGTAAAGTAGTTGCAAACTCATCCTTTTAGAGACTTGTTTGGGCTCATGAGAGGAGTAGAAAAACATCAAAAATTTCAGTCCTGCATGATTCTACCAAGAAATGTGTGTTCATTCAAACTGCTGGTTTTTGATAGTTTGGGCCCTATTGAATAATGAATGTTTTGAATTTTCTCCAAAAGTAAAGTAGTTGCAAACTCATGCTTTTAGAGACTTGTTTGGGCTCATGAGAGGAGTAGAAAAACATCAAAAATTTCAGTCCTGCATGATTCTACCAAGAAATGTGTGTTCATTGAAACCGCTGGTTTTTGATAGTTTGGGCCCTATTGAATAATGAATGTTTTGAATTTTCTCCAAAAGTAAAGTAGTTGCAAACTCATCCTTTTAGAAACTTGTTTGGGCTGTTGAGAGGAATAAAAAACCATCAAAAATTTCAATCCTGCATGATTCTACCAAGAAATGTGATTCTTCATTCAAAACGCTGGTTTTTGCTATTGGGCTCTATTGAATAATGAATGTTTTGAATTTTCTCCAAAAGTAAAGTAGTTGCAAACTCATGCTTTTAGAGACTTGTTTGGGCTCATGAGACGAGTAGAAAAACATCAAAAATTTCAGTCCTGCATGATTCTACCAAGAAATGTGTGTTCATTGAAACCGCTGGTTTTTGATAGTTTGGGCCGTATTGAATAATGAATGTTTTGAATTTTCTCCAAAAGTAAAGTAGTTGCAAACTCATCCTTTTAGAAACTTGTTTGGGCTGTTGAGAGGAGTAAAAAACCATCAAAAATTTCAATCCTGCATGATTCTACCAAGAAATGTGATTCTTCATTCAAAACACTGTTTTTTGCTATTGGGCTCTATTGAATAATGAATGTTTTGAATTTTCTCCAAAAGTAAAGTAGTTGCAAACTCATCCTTTTAGAGACTTGTTTGGGCTCATGAGAGGAGTAGAAAAACATCAAAAATTTCAGTCCTGCATGATTCTACCAAGAAATGTGTGTTCATTCAAACTGCTGGTTTTTGATAGTTTGAGCCCTATTGAATAATGAATGTTTTGAATTTTCTCCAAAAGTAAAGTAGTTGCAAACTCATGCTTTTAGAGACTTGTTTGGGCTCATGAGAGGAGTAGAAAAACATCAAAAATTTCAGTCCTGCATGATTCTACCAAGAAATGTGTGTTCATTGAAACCGCTGGTTTTTGATAGTTTGGGCCCTATTGAATAATGAATGTTTTGAATTTTCTCCAAAAGTAAAGTAGTTGCAAACTCATCCTTTTAGAAACTTGTTTGGGCTGTTGAGAGGAGTAGAAAACCATCAAAAATTTCAATCCTGCATGATTCTACCAAGAAATGTGATTCTTCATTCAAAACGCTGGTTTTTGCTATTGGGCTCTATTGAATAATGAATGTTTTGAATTTTCTCCAAAAGTAAAGTAGTTGCAAACTCATGCTTTTAGAGACTTGTTTGGGCTCATGAGAGGAGTAGAAAAACATTAAAAATTTCAGTCCTGCATGATTCTACCAAGAAATGTGTGTTCATTGAAACCGCTGGTTTTTGATAGTTTGGGCCCTATTGAATAATGAATGTTTTGAATTTTCTCCAAAAGTAAAGTAGTTGCAAACTCATCCTTTTAGAAACTTGTTTGGGCTGTTGAGAGGAGTAAAAAAACCATCAAAAATTTCAATCCTGCATGATTCTACCAAGAAATGTGATTCTTCATTCAAAACGCTGGTTTTTGCTATTGCGCTCTATTGAATAATGAATGTTTTGAATTTTCTCCAAAAGTAAAGTAGTTGCAAACTCATGCTTTTAGAGACTTGTTTGGGCTCATGAGAGGAGTAGAAAAACATCAAAAATTTCAGTCCTGCATGATTCTACCAAGAAATGTGTGTTCATTGAAACCGCTGGTTTTTGATAGTTTGGGCCCTATTGAATAATGAATGTTTTGAATTTTCTCCAAAAGTAAAGTAGTTGCAAACTCATCCTTTTAGAAACTTGTTTGGGCTGTTGAGAGGAGTAAAAAACCATCAAAAATTTCAATCCTGCATGATTCTACCAAGAAATGTGATTCTTCATTCAAAACGCTGGTTTTTGCTATTGGGCTCTATTGAATAATGAATGTTTTGAATTTTCTCCAAAAGTAAAGTAGTTGCAAACTCATGCTTTTAGAGACTTGTTTGGGCTCATGAGAGGAGTAGAAAAACATCAAAAATTTCAGTCCTGCATGATTCTACCAAGAAATGTGTGTTCATTGAAACCGCTGGTTTTTGATAGTTTGGGCCGTATTGAATAATGAATGTTTTGAATTTTCTCCAAAAGTAAAGTAGTTGCAAACTCATCCTTTTAGAAACTTGTTTGGGCTGTTGAGAGGAGTAAAAAACCATCAAAAATTTCAATCCTGCATGATTCTACCAAGAAATGTGATTCTTCATTCAAAACGCTGGTTTTTGCTATTGGGCTCTATTGAATAATGAATGTTTTGAATTTTCTCCAAAAGTAAAGTAGTTGCAAACTCATGCTTTTAGAGACTTGTTTGGGCTCATGAGAGGAGTAGAAAAACATCAAAAATTTCAGTCCTGCATGATTCTACCAAGAAATGTGTGTTCATTGAAACCGCTGGTTTTTGATAGTTTGGGCCCTATTGAATAATGAATGTTTTGAATTTTCTCCAAAAGTAAAGTAGTTGCAAACTCATCCTTTTAGAAACTTGTTTGGGCTGTTGAGAGGAGTAAAAAACCATCAAAAATTTCAATCCTGCATGATTCTACCAAGAAATGTGATTCTTCATTCAAAACGCTGGTTTTTGCTATTGGGCTCTATTGAATAATGAATGTTTTGAATTTTCTCCAAAAGTAAAGTAGTTGCAAACTCATGCTTTTAGAGACTTGTTTGGGCTCATGAGAGGAGTAGAAAAACATCAAAAATTTCAGTCCTGCATGATTCTACCAAGAAATGTGTGTTCATTGAAACCGCTGGTTTTTGATAGTTTGGGCCCTATTGAATAATGAATGTTTTGAATTTTCTCCAAAAGTAAAGTAGTTGCAAACTCATCCTTTTAGAAACTTGTTTGGGCTGTTGAGAGGAGTAAAAAACCATCAAAAATTTCAATCCTGCATGATTCTACCAAGAAATGTGATTCTTCATTCAAAACGCTGGTTTTTGCTATTGGGCTCTATTGAATAATGAATGTTTTGAATTTTCTCCAAAAGTAAAGTAGTTGCAAACTCATGCTTTTAGAGACTTGTTTGGGCTCATGAGACGAGTAGAAAAACATCAAAAATTTCAGTCCTGCATGATTCTACCAAGAAATGTGTGTTCATTGAAACCGCTGGTTTTTGATAGTTTGGGCCGTATTGAATAATGAATGTTTTGAATTTTCTCCAAAAGTAAAGTAGTTGCAAACTCATCCTTTTAGAAACTTGTTTGGGCTGTTGAGAGGAGTAAAAAACCATCAAAAATTTCAATCCTGCATGATTCTACCAAGAAATGTGATTCTTCATTCAAAACACTGGTTTTTGCTATTGGGCTCTATTGAATAATGAATGTTTTGAATTTTCTCCAAAAGTAAAGTAGTTGCAAACTCATCCTTTTAGAGACTTGTTTGGGCTCATGAGAGGAGTAGAAAAACATCAAAAATTTCAGTCCTGCATGATTCTACCAAGAAATGTGTGTTCATTCAAACTGCTGGTTTTTGATAGTTTGGGCCCTATTGAATAATGAATGTTTTGAATTTTCTCCAAAAGTAAAGTAGTTGCAAACTCATGCTTTTAGAGACTTGTTTGGGCTCATGAGAGGAGTAGAAAAACATCAAAAATTTCAGTCCTGCATGATTCTACCAAGAAATGTGTGTTCATTGAAACCGCTGGTTTTTGATAGTTTGGGCCCTATTGAATAATGAATGTTTTGAATTTTCTCCAAAAGTAAAGTAGTTGCAAACTCATCCTTTTAGAAACTTGTTTGGGCTGTTGAGAGGAATAAAAAACCATCAAAAATTTCAATCCTGCATGATTCTACCAAGAAATGTGATTCTTCATTCAAAACGCTGGTTTTTGCTATTGGGCTCTATTGAATAATGAATGTTTTGAATTTTCTCCAAAAGTAAAGTAGTTGCAAACTCATGCTTTTAGAGACTTGTTTGGGCTCATGAGACGAGTAGAAAAACATCAAAAATTTCAGTCCTGCATGATTCTACCAAGAAATGTGTGTTCATTGAAACCGCTGGTTTTTGATAGTTTGGGCCGTATTGAATAATGAATGTTTTGAATTTTCTCCAAAAGTAAAGTAGTTGCAAACTCATCCTTTTAGAAACTTGTTTGGGCTGTTGAGAGGAGTAAAAAACCATCAAAAATTTCAATCCTGCATGATTCTACCAAGAAATGTGATTCTTCATTCAAAACACTGTTTTTTGCTATTGGGCTCTATTGAATAATGAATGTTTTGAATTTTCTCCAAAAGTAAAGTAGTTGCAAACTCATCCTTTTAGAGACTTGTTTGGGCTCATGAGAGGAGTAGAAAAACATCAAAAATTTCAGTCCTGCATGATTCTACCAAGAAATGTGTGTTCATTCAAACTGCTGGTTTTTGATAGTTTGAGCCCTATTGAATAATGAATGTTTTGAATTTTCTCCAAAAGTAAAGTAGTTGCAAACTCATGCTTTTAGAGACTTGTTTGGGCTCATGAGAGGAGTAGAAAAACATCAAAAATTTCAGTCCTGCATGATTCTACCAAGAAATGTGTGTTCATTGAAACCGCTGGTTTTTGATAGTTTGGGCCCTATTGAATAATGAATGTTTTGAATTTTCTCCAAAAGTAAAGTAGTTGCAAACTCATCCTTTTAGAAACTTGTTTGGGCTGTTGAGAGGAGTAGAAAACCATCAAAAATTTCAATCCTGCATGATTCTACCAAGAAATGTGATTCTTCATTCAAAACGCTGGTTTTTGCTATTGGGCTCTATTGAATAATGAATGTTTTGAATTTTCTCCAAAAGTAAAGTAGTTGCAAACTCATGCTTTTAGAGACTTGTTTGGGCTCATGAGAGGAGTAGAAAAACATTAAAAATTTCAGTCCTGCATGATTCTACCAAGAAATGTGTGTTCATTGAAACCGCTGGTTTTTGATAGTTTGGGCCCTATTGAATAATGAATGTTTTGAATTTTCTCCAAAAGTAAAGTAGTTGCAAACTCATCCTTTTAGAAACTTGTTTGGGCTGTTGAGAGGAGTAAAAAACCATCAAAAATTTCAATCCTGCATGATTCTACCAAGAAATGTGATTCTTCATTCAAAACGCTGTTTTTGCTATTGGGCTCTATTGAATAATGAATGTTTTGAATTTTCTCCAAAAGTAAAGTAGTTGCAAACTCATGCTTTTAGAGACTTGTTTGGGCTCATGAGAGGAGTAGAAAAACATCAAAAATTTCAGTCCTGCATGATTCTACCAAGAAATGTGTGTTCATTGAGACCGCTGGTTTTTGATAGTTTGGGCCCTATTGAATAATGAATGTTTTGAATTTTCTCCAAAAGTAAAGTAGTTGCAAACTCATCCTTTTAGAAACTTGTTTGGGCTGTTGAGAGGAGTAAAAAACCATCAAAAATTTCAATCCTGCATGATTCTACCAAGAAATGTGATTCTTCATTCAAAACGCTGGTTTTTGCTATTGGGCTCTATTGAATAATGAATGTTTTGAATTTTCTCCAAAAGTAAAGTAGTTGCAAACTCATGCTTTTAGAGACTTGTTTGGGCTCATGAGAGGAGTAGAAAAACATCAAAAATTTCAGTCCTGCATGATTCTACCAAGAAATGTGTGTTCATTGAAACCGCTGGTTTTTGATAGTTTGGGCCCTATTGAATAATGAATGTTTTGAATTTTCTCCAAAAGTAAAGTAGTTGCAAACTCATCCTTTTAGAAACTTGTTTGGGCTGTTGAGAGGATTAAAAAAACATCAAAAATTTCAATCCTGCATGATTCTACCAAGAAATGTGATTCTTCATTCAAAACACTCGTTTTTGCTATTGGGCTCTATTGAATAATGAATGTTTTGAATTTTCTCCAAAAGTAAAGTAGTTGCAAACTCATGCTTTTAGAGACTTGTTTGGGCTCATGAGAGGAGTAGAAAAACATCAAAAATTTCAGTCCTGCATGATTCTACCAAGAAATGTGTGTTCATTGAAACCGCTGGTTTTTGATAGTTTGGGCCGTATTGAATAATGAATGTTTTGAATTTTCTCCAAAAGTAAAGTAGTTGCAAACTCATCCTTTTAGAAACTTGTTTGGGCTGTTGAGAGGAGTAAAAAACCATCAAAAATTTCAATCCTGCATGATTCTACCAAGAAATGTGATTCTTCATTCAAAACGCTGGTTTTTGCTATTGGGCTCTATTGAATAATGAATGTTTTGAATTTTCTCCAAAAGTAAAGTAGTTGCAAACTCATGCTTTTAGAGACATGTTTGGGCTCATGAGAGGAGTAGAAAAACATCAAAAATTTCAGTCCTGCATGATTCTACCAAGAAATGTGTGTTCATTGAAACCGCTGGTTTTTGATAGTTTGGGCCCTATTGAATAATGAATGTTTTGAATTTTCTCCAAAAGTAAAGTAGTTGCAAACTCATCCTTTTAGAAACTTGTTTGGGCTGTTGAGAGGAGTAAAAAACCATCAAAAATTTCAATCCTGCATGATTCTACCAAGAAATGTGATTCTTCATTCAAAACGCTGGTTTTTGCTATTGGGCTCTATTAAATAATGAATGTTTTGAATTTTCTCCAAAAGTAAAGTAGTTGCAAACTCATGCTTTTAGAGACTTGTTTGGGCTCATGAGAGGAGTAGAAAAACATCAAAAATTTCAGTCCTGCATGATTCTACCAAGAAATGTGTGTTCATTGAAACCGCTGGTTTTTGATAGTTTGGGCCCTATTGAATAATGAATGTTTTGAATTTTCTCCAAAAGTAAAGTAGTTGCAAACTCATCCTTTTAGAAACTTGTTTGGGCTGTTGAGAGGAGTAAAAAACCATCAAAAATTTCAATCCTGCATGATTCTACCAAGAAATGTGATTCTTCATTCAAAACGCTGGTTTTTGCTATTGGGCTCTATTGAATAATGAATGTTTTGAATTTTCTCCAAAAGTAAAGTAGTTGCAAACTCATGCTTTTAGAGACTTGTTTGGGCTCATGAGAGGAGTAGAAAAACATCAAAAATTTCAGTCCTGCATGATTCTACCAAGAAATGTGTGTTCATTGAAACCGCTGGTTTTTGATAGTTTGGGCCCTATTGAATAATGAATGTTTTGAATTTTCTCCAAAAGTAAAGTAGTTGCAAACTCATCCTTTTAGAAACTTGTTTGGGCTGTTGAGAGGAGTAAAAAACCATCAAAAATTTCAATCCTGCATGATTTTACCAAGAAATGTGATTCTTCATTCAAAACCTGATTTTTGCTATTGGGCTCTATTAAATAGTGAATGTTTTGAATTTTCTCCAAAAGTAAAGTAGTTGCAAACTCATGCTTTTAGAGACTTGTTTGGGCTCATGAGAGGAGTAGAAAAACATCAAAAATTTCAGTCCTGCATGATTCTACCAAGAAATATGTTCATTCAAACCGCTGGTTTTTGATAGTTTGGGCCCTATTGAATAATGAATGTTTTGAATTTTCTCCAAAAGTAAAGTAGTTGCAAACTCATCCTTTTAGAAACTTGTTTGGGCTGTTGAGAGGAGTAAAAAACCATCAAAAATTTCAATCCTGCATGATTCTACCAAGAAATGTGATTCTTCATTCAAAACGCTGGTTTTTGCTATTGGGCTATATTGAATAATGAATGTTTTGAATTTTCTCCAAAAGTAAAGTAGTTGCAAACTCATGCTTTTAGAGACTTGTTTGGGCTCATGAGAGGAGTAGAAAAACATCAAAAATTTCAGTCCTGCATGATTCTACCAAGAAATGTGTGTTCATTGAAACCGCTGGTTTTTGATAGTTTGGGCCCTATTGAATAATGAATGTTTTGAATTTTCTCCAAAAGTAAAGTAGTTGCAAACTCATCCTTTTAGAAACTTGTTTGGGCTGTTGAGAGGAGTAAAAAACCATCAAAAATTTCAATCCTGCATGATTCTACCAAGAAATGTGATTCTTCATTCAAAACGCTGGTTTTTGCTATTGGGCTCTATTGAATAATGAATGTTTTGAATTTTCTCCAAAAGTAAAGTAGTTGCAAACTCATGCTTTTAGAGACTTGTTTGGGCTCATGAGAGGAGTAGAAAAACATCAAAAATTTCAGTCCTGCATGATTCTACCAAGAAATGTGTGTTCATTGAAACCGCTGGTTTTTGATAGTTTGGGCCCTATTGAATAATGAATGTTTTGAATTTTCTCCAAAAGTAAAGTAGTTGCAAACTCATCCTTTTAGAAACTTGTTTGGGCTGTTGAGAGGAGTAAAAAACCATCAAAAATTTCAATCCTGCATGATTCTACCAAGAAATGTGATTCTTCATTCAAAACGCTGGTTTTTGCTATTGGTCTCTATTGAATAATGAATGTTTTGAATTTTCTCCAAAAGTAAAGTAGTTGCAAACTCATGCTTTTAGAGACTTGTTTGGGCTCATGAGAGGAGTAGAAAAACATCAAAAATTTCAGTCCTGCATGATTCTACCAAGAAATGTGTGTTCATTGAAACCGCTGGTTTTTGATAGTTTGGGCCCTATTGAATAATGAATGTTTTGAATTTTCTCCAAAAGTAAAGTAGTTGCAAACTCATCCTTTTAGAAACTTGTTTGGGCTGTTGAGAGGAGTAAAAAACCATCAAAAATTTCAATCCTGCATGATTCTACCAAGAAATGTGATTCTTCATTCAAAACGCTGGTTTTTGCTATTGGGCTCTATTGAATAATGAATGTTTTGAATTTTCTCCAAAAGTAAAGTAGTTGCAAACTCATGCTTTTAGAGACTTGTTTGGGCTCATGAGACGAGTAGAAAAACATCAAAAATTTCAGTCCTGCATGATTCTACCAAGAAATGTGTGTTCATTGAAACCGCTGGTTTTTGATAGTTTGGGCCGTATTGAATAATGAATGTTTTGAATTTTCTCCAAAAGTAAAGTAGTTGCAAACTCATCCTTTTAGAAACTTGTTTGGGCTGTTGAGAGGAGTAAAAAACCATCAAAAATTTCAATCCTGCATGATTCTACCAAGAAATGTGATTCTTCATTCAAAACACTGGTTTTTGCTATTGGGCTCTATTGAATAATGAATGTTTTGAATTTTCTCCAAAAGTAAAGTAGTTGCAAACTCATCCTTTTAGAGACTTGTTTGGGCTCATGAGAGGAGTAGAAAAACATCAAAAATTTCAGTCCTGCATGATTCTACCAAGAAATGTGTGTTCATTCAAACTGCTGGTTTTTGATAGTTTGGGCCCTATTGAATAATGAATGTTTTGAATTTTCTCCAAAAGTAAAGTAGTTGCAAACTCATGCTTTTAGAGACTTGTTTGGGCTCATGAGAGGAGTAGAAAAACATCAAAAATTTCAGTCCTGCATGATTCTACCAAGAAATGTGTGTTCATTGAAACCGCTGGTTTTTGATAGTTTGGGCCCTATTGAATAATGAATGTTTTGAATTTTCTCCAAAAGTAAAGTAGTTGCAAACTCATCCTTTTAGAAACTTGTTTGGGCTGTTGAGAGGAATAAAAAACCATCAAAAATTTCAATCCTGCATGATTCTACCAAGAAATGTGATTCTTCATTCAAAACGCTGGTTTTTGCTATTGGGCTCTATTGAATAATGAATGTTTTGAATTTTCTCCAAAAGTAAAGTAGTTGCAAACTCATGCTTTTAGAGACTTGTTTGGGCTCATGAGACGAGTAGAAAAACATCAAAAATTTCAGTCCTGCATGATTCTACCAAGAAATGTGTGTTCATTGAAACCGCTGGTTTTTGATAGTTTGGGCCGTATTGAATAATGAATGTTTTGAATTTTCTCCAAAAGTAAAGTAGTTGCAAACTCATCCTTTTAGAAACTTGTTTGGGCTGTTGAGAGGAGTAAAAAACCATCAAAAATTTCAATCCTGCATGATTCTACCAAGAAATGTGATTCTTCATTCAAAACACTGTTTTTTGCTATTGGGCTCTATTGAATAATGAATGTTTTGAATTTTCTCCAAAAGTAAAGTAGTTGCAAACTCATCCTTTTAGAGACTTGTTTGGGCTCATGAGAGGAGTAGAAAAACATCAAAAATTTCAGTCCTGCATGATTCTACCAAGAAATGTGTGTTCATTCAAACTGCTGGTTTTTGATAGTTTGAGCCCTATTGAATAATGAATGTTTTGAATTTTCTCCAAAAGTAAAGTAGTTGCAAACTCATGCTTTTAGAGACTTGTTTGGGCTCATGAGAGGAGTAGAAAAACATCAAAAATTTCAGTCCTGCATGATTCTACCAAGAAATGTGTGTTCATTGAAACCGCTGGTTTTTGATAGTTTGGGCCCTATTGAATAATGAATGTTTTGAATTTTCTCCAAAAGTAAAGTAGTTGCAAACTCATCCTTTTAGAAACTTGTTTGGGCTGTTGAGAGGATTAAAAAAACATCAAAAATTTCAATCCTGCATGATTCTACCAAGAAATGTGATTCTTCATTCAAAACACTCGTTTTTGCTATTGGGCTCTATTGAATAATGAATGTTTTGAATTTTCTCCAAAAGTAAAGTAGTTGCAAACTCATGCTTTTAGAGACTTGTTTGGGCTCATGAGAGGAGTAGAAAAACATCAAAAATTTCAGTCCTGCATGATTCTACCAAGAAATGTGTGTTCATTGAAACCGCTGGTTTTTGATAGTTTGGGCCGTATTGAATAATGAATGTTTTGAATTTTCTCCAAAAGTAAAGTAGTTGCAAACTCATCCTTTTAGAAACTTGTTTGGGCTGTTGAGAGGAGTAAAAAACCATCAAAAATTTCAATCCTGCATGATTCTACCAAGAAATGTGATTCTTCATTCAAAACGCTGGTTTTTGCTATTGGGCTCTATTGAATAATGAATGTTTTGAATTTTCTCCAAAAGTAAAGTAGTTGCAAACTCATGCTTTTAGAGACATGTTTGGGCTCATGAGAGGAGTAGAAAAACATCAAAAATTTCAGTCCTGCATGATTCTACCAAGAAATGTGTGTTCATTGAAACCGCTGGTTTTTGATAGTTTGGGCCCTATTGAATAATGAATGTTTTGAATTTTCTCCAAAAGTAAAGTAGTTGCAAACTCATCCTTTTAGAAACTTGTTTGGGCTGTTGAGAGGAGTAAAAAACCATCAAAAATTTCAATCCTGCATGATTCTACCAAGAAATGTGATTCTTCATTCAAAACGCTGGTTTTTGCTATTGGGCTCTATTAAATAATGAATGTTTTGAATTTTCTCCAAAAGTAAAGTAGTTGCAAACTCATGCTTTTAGAGACTTGTTTGGGCTCATGAGAGGAGTAGAAAAACATCAAAAATTTCAGTCCTGCATGATTCTACCAAGAAATGTGTGTTCATTGAAACCGCTGGTTTTTGATAGTTTGGGCCCTATTGAATAATGAATGTTTTGAATTTTCTCCAAAAGTAAAGTAGTTGCAAACTCATCCTTTTAGAAACTTGTTTGGGCTGTTGAGAGGAGTAAAAAACCATCAAAAATTTCAATCCTGCATGATTCTACCAAGAAATGTGATTCTTCATTCAAAACGCTGGTTTTTGCTATTGGGCTCTATTGAATAATGAATGTTTTGAATTTTCTCCAAAAGTAAAGTAGTTGCAAACTCATGCTTTTAGAGACTTGTTTGGGCTCATGAGAGGAGTAGAAAAACATCAAAAATTTCAGTCCTGCATGATTCTACCAAGAAATGTGTGTTCATTGAAACCGCTGGTTTTTGATAGTTTGGGCCCTATTGAATAATGAATGTTTTGAATTTTCTCCAAAAGTAAAGTAGTTGCAAACTCATCCTTTTAGAAACTTGTTTGGGCTGTTGAGAGGAGTAAAAAACCATCAAAAATTTCAATCCTGCATGATTTTACCAAGAAATGTGATTCTTCATTCAAAACCTGATTTTTGCTATTGGGCTCTATTAAATAGTGAATGTTTTGAATTTTCTCCAAAAGTAAAGTAGTTGCAAACTCATGCTTTTAGAGACTTGTTTGGGCTCATGAGAGGAGTAGAAAAACATCAAAAATTTCAGTCCTGCATGATTCTACCAAGAAATATGTTCATTCAAACCGCTGGTTTTTGATAGTTTGGGCCCTATTGAATAATGAATGTTTTGAATTTTCTCCAAAAGTAAAGTAGTTGCAAACTCATCCTTTTAGAAACTTGTTTGGGCTGTTGAGAGGAGTAAAAAACCATCAAAAATTTCAATCCTGCATGATTCTACCAAGAAATGTGATTCTTCATTCAAAACGCTGGTTTTTGCTATTGGGCTCTATTGAATAATGAATGTTTTGAATTTTCTCCAAAAGTAAAGTAGTTGCAAACTCATGCTTTTAGAGACTTGTTTGGGCTCATGAGAGGAGTAGAAAAACATCAAAAATTTCAGTCCTGCATGATTCTACCAAGAAATGTGTGTTCATTGAAACCGCTGGTTTTTGATAGTTTGGGCCCTATTGAATAATGAATGTTTTGAATTTTCTCCAAAAGTAAAGTAGTTGCAAACTCATCCTTTTAGAAACTTGTTTGGGCTGTTGAGAGGAGTAAAAAACCATCAAAAATTTCAATCCTGCATGATTCTACCAAGAAATGTGATTCTTCATTCAAAACGCTGGTTTTTGCTATTGGGCTCTATTGAATAATGAATGTTTTGAATTTTCTCCAAAAGTAAAGTAGTTGCAAACTCATGCTTTTAGAGACTTGTTTGGGCTCATGAGACGAGTAGAAAAACATCAAAAATTTCAGTCCTGCATGATTCTACCAAGAAATGTGTGTTCATTGAAACCACTGGTTTTTGATAGTTTGGGCCGTATTGAATAATGAATGTTTTGAATTTTCTCCAAAAGTAAAGTAGTTGCAAACTCATCCTTTTAGAAACTTGTTTGGGCTGTTGAGAGGAGTAAAAAACCATCAAAAATTTCAATCCTGCATGATTCTACCAAGAAATGTGATTCTTCATTCAAAACACTGGTTTTTGCTATTGGGCTCTATTGAATAATGAATGTTTTGAATTTTCTCCAAAAGTAAAGTAGTTGCAAACTCATGCTTTTAGAGACTTGTTTGGGCTCATGAGAGGAGTAGAAAAACATCAAAAATTTCAGTCCTGCATGATTCTACCAAGAAATGTGTGTTCATTCAAACTGCTGGTTTTTGATAGTTTGGGCCCTATTGAATAATGAATGTTTTGAATTTTCACCAAAAGTAAAGTAGTTGCAAACTCATGCTTTTAGAGACTTGTTTGGGCTCATGAGAGGAGTAGAAAAACATCAAAAATTTCAGTCCTGCATGATTCTACCAAGAAATGTGTGTTCATTGAAACCGCTGGTTTTTGATAGTTTGGGCCCTATTGAATAATGAATGTTTTGAATTTTCTTCAAAAGTAAAGTAGTTGCAAACTCATCCTTTTAGAAACTTGTTTGGGCTGTTGAGAGGAGTAAAAAACCATCAAAAATTTCAATCCTGCATGATTCTACCAAGAAATGTGATTCTTCATTCAAAACGCTGGTTTTTGCTATTGGGCTCTATTGAATAATGAATGTTTTGAATTTTCTCCAAAAGTAAAGTAGTTGCAAACTCATGCTTTTAGAGACTTGTTTGGGCTCATGAGAGGAGTAGAAAAACATCAAAAATTTCAGTCCTGCATGATTCTACCAAGAAATGTGTGTTAATTGAAACCGCTGGTTTTTGATAGTTTGGGCCCTATTGAATAATGAATGTTTTGAATTTTCTCCAAAAGTAAAGTAGTTGCAAACTCATCCTTTTAGAAACTTGTTTGGGCTGTTGAGAGGAGTAAAAAACCATCAAAAATTTCAATCCTGCTTGATTCTAACAAGAAATGTGATTCTTCATTCAAAACGCTGGTTTTTGCTATTGGGCTCTATTGAATAATGAATGTTTTGAATTTTCTCCAAAAGTAAAGTAGTTGCAAACTCATGCTTTTAGAGACTTGTTTGGGCTCATGAGAGGAGTAGAAAAACATCAAAAATTTCAGTCCTGCATGATTCTACCAAGAAATGTGTGTTCATTGAAACCGCTGGTTTTTGATAGTTTGGGCCCTATTGAATAATGAATGTTTTGAATTTTCTCCAAAAGTAAAGTAGTTGCAAACTCATCCTTTTAGAAACTTGTTTGGGCTGTTGAGAGGAGTAAAAAACCATCAAAAATTTCAATCCTGCATGATTCTACCAAGAAATGTGATTCTTCATTCAAAACTCTGGTTTTTGCTATTGGGCTCTATTGAATAATGAATGTTTTGAATTTTCTCCAAAAGTAAAGTAGTTGCAAACTCATGCTTTTAGAGACTTGTTTGGGCTCATGAGAGGAGTAGAAAAACATCAAAAATTTCAGTCCTGCATGATTCTACCAAGAAATGTGTTCATTGAAACCGCTGGTTTTTGATAGTTTGGGCCCTATTGAATAATGAATGTTTTGAATTTTCTCCAAAAGTAAAGTAGTTGCAAACTCATCCTTTTAGAAACTTGTTTGGGCTGTTGAGAGGAGTAAAAAACCATCAAAAATTTCAATCCTGCATGATTCTACCAAGAAATGTGATTCTTCATTCAAAACGCTGGTTTTTGCTATTGGGCTCTATTGAATAATGAATGTTTTGAATTTTCTCCAAAAGTAAAGTAGTTGCAAACTCATGCTTTTAGAGACTTGTTTGGGCTCATGAGAGGAGTAGAAAAACATCAAAAATTTCAGTCCTGCATGATTCTACCAAGAAATGTGTGTTCATTGAAACCGCTGGTTTTTGATAGTTTGGGCCCTATTGAATAATGAATGTTTTGAATTTTCTCCAAAAGTAAAGTAGTTGCAAACTCATCCTTTTAGAAACTTGTTTGGGCTGTTGAGAGGAGTAAAAAACCATCAAAAATTTCAATCCTGCATGATTTTACCAAGAAATGTGATTCTTCATTCAAAACCTGATTTTTGCTATTGGGCTCTATTGAATAGTGAATGTTTTGAATTTTCTCCAAAAGTAAAGTAGTTGCAAACTCATGCTTTTAGAGACTTGTTTGGGCTCATGAGAGGAGTAGAAAAACATCAAAAATTTCAGTCCTGCATGATTCTACCAAGAAATGTTTTCATTCAAACCGCTGGTTTTTGATAGTTTGGGCCCTATTGAATAATGAATGTTTTGAATTTTCTCCAAAAGTAAAGTAGTTGCAAACTCATCCTTTTAGAAACTTGTTTGGGCTGTTGAGAGGAGTAAAAAACCATCAAAAATTTCAATCCTGCATGATTCTACCAAGAAATGTGATTCTTCATTCAAAACGCTGGTTTTTGCTATTGGGCTCTATTGAATAATGAATGTTTTGAATTTTCTCCAAAAGTAAAGTAGTTGCAAACTCATGCTTTTAGAGACTTGTTTGGGCTCATGAGATGAGTAGAAAAACATCAAAAATTTCAGTCCTGCATGATTCTACCAAGACATGTGTGTTCATTGAAACGGCTGGTTTTTGATAGTTTGGGCCCTATTGAATAATGAATGTTTTGAATTTTCTCCAAAAGTAAAGTAGTTGCAAACTCATCCTTTTAGAAACTTGTTTGGGCTGTTGAGAGGAGTAAAAAACCATCAAAAATTTCAATCCTGCATGATTCTACCAAGAAATGTGATTCTTCATTCAAAACGCTGGTTTTTGCTATTGGGCTCTATTGAATAATGAATGTTTTGAATTTTCTCCAAAAGTAAAGTAGTTGCAAACTCATGCTTTTAGAGACTTGTTTGGGCTCATGAGAGGAGTAGAAAAACATCAAAAATTTCAGTCCTGCATGATTCTACCAAGAAATGTGTGTTCATTCAAACCGCTGGTTTTTGATAGTTTGGGCCCTATTGAATAATGAATGTTTTGAATTTTCTCCAAAAGTAAAGTAGTTGCAAACTCATGCTTTTAGAGACTTGTTTGGGCTCATGAGAGGAGTAGAAAAACATCAAAAATTTCAGTCCTGCATGATTCTACCAAGAAATGTGTGTTCATTGAAACCGCTGGTTTTTGATAGTTTGGGCCCTATTGAATAATGAATGTTTTGAATTTTCTCCAAAAGTAAAGTAGTTGCAAACTCATCCTTTTAGAAACTTGTTTGGGCTGTTGAGAGGAGTAAAAAACCATCAAAAATTTCAATCCTGCATGATTCTACCAAGAAATGTGATTCTTCATTCAAAACGCTGGTTTTTGCTATTGGGCTCTATTGAATAATGAATGTTTTGAATTTTCTCCAAAAGTAAAGTAGTTGCAAACTCATGCTTTTAGAGACTTGTTTGGGCTCATGAGAGGAGTAGAAAAACATCAAAAATTTCAGTCCTGCATGATTCTACCAAGAAATGTGTGTTCATTGAAACCGCTGGTTTTTGATAGTTTGGGCCCTATTGAATAATGAATGTTTTGAATTTTCTCCAAAAGTAAAGTAGTTGCAAACTCATCCTTTTAGAAACTTGTTTGGGCTGTTGAGAGGAGTAAAAAAACCATCAAAAATTTCAATCCTGCATGATTCTACCAAGAAATGTGATTCTTCATTCAAAACGCTGGTTTTTGCTATTGGGCTCTATTGAATAATGAATGTTTTGAATTTTCTCCAAAAGTAAAGTAGTTGCAAACTCATGCTTTTAGAGACTTGTTTGGGCTCATGAGAGGAGTAGAAAAACATCAAAAATTTCAGTCCTGCATGATTCTACCAAGAAATGTGTGTTCATTGAAACCGCTGGTTTTTGATAGTTTGGGCCCTATTGAATAATGAATGTTTTGAATTTTCTCCAAAAGTAAAGTAGTTGCAAACTCATCCTTTTAGAAACTTGTTTGGGCTGTTGAGAGGAGTAAAAAACCATCAAAAATTTCAATCCTGCATGATTCTACCAAGAAATGTGATTCTTCATTCAAAACTCTGGTTTTTGCTATTGGGCTCTATTGAATAATGAATGTTTTGAATTTTCTCCAAAAGTAAAGTAGTTGCAAACTCATGCTTTTAGAGACTTGTTTGGGCTCATGAGAGGAGTAGAAAAACATCAAAAATTTCAGTCCTGCATGATTCTACCAAGAAATGTGTTCATTGAAACCGCTGGTTTTTGATAGTTTGGGCCCTATTGAATAATGAATGTTTTGAATTTTCTCCAAAAGTAAAGTAGTTGCAAACTCATCCTTTTAGAAACTTGTTTGGGCTGTTGAGAGGAGTAAAAAACCATCAAAAATTTCAATCCTGCATGATTCTACCAAGAAATGTGATTCTTCATTCAAAACGCTGGTTTTTGCTATTGGGCTCTATTGAATAATGAATGTTTTGAATTTTCTCCAAAAGTAAAGTAGTTGCAAACTCATGCTTTTAGAGACTTGTTTGGGCTCATGAGAGGAGTAGAAAAACATCAAAAATTTCAGTCCTGCATGATTCTACCAAGAAATGTGTGTTCATTGAAACCGCTGGTTTTTGATAGTTTGGGCCCTATTGAATAATGAATGTTTTGAATTTTCTCCAAAAGTAAAGTAGTTGCAAACTCATCCTTTTAGAAACTTGTTTGGGCTGTTGAGAGGAGTAAAAAACCATCAAAAATTTCAATCCTGCATGATTTTACCAAGAAATGTGATTCTTCATTCAAAACCTGATTTTTGCTATTGGGCTCTATTGAATAGTGAATGTTTTGAATTTTCTCCAAAAGTAAAGTAGTTGCAAACTCATGCTTTTAGAGACTTGTTTGGGCTCATGAGAGGAGTAGAAAAACATCAAAAATTTCAGTCCTGCATGATTCTACCAAGAAATGTTTTCATTCAAACCGCTGGTTTTTGATAGTTTGGGCCCTATTGAATAATGAATGTTTTGAATTTTCTCCAAAAGTAAAGTAGTTGCAAACTCATCCTTTTAGAAACTTGTTTGGGCTGTTGAGAGGAGTAAAAAACCATCAAAAATTTCAATCCTGCATGATTCTACCAAGAAATGTGATTCTTCATTCAAAACGCTGGTTTTTGCTATTGGGCTCTATTGAATAATGAATGTTTTGAATTTTCTCCAAAAGTAAAGTAGTTGCAAACTCATGCTTTTAGAGACTTGTTTGGGCTCATGAGATGAGTAGAAAAACATCAAAAATTTCAGTCCTGCATGATTCTACCAAGACATGTGTGTTCATTGAAACGGCTGGTTTTTGATAGTTTGGGCCCTATTGAATAATGAATGTTTTGAATTTTCTCCAAAAGTAAAGTAGTTGCAAACTCATCCTTTTAGAAACTTGTTTGGGCTGTTGAGAGGAGTAAAAAACCATCAAAAATTTCAATCCTGCATGATTCTACCAAGAAATGTGATTCTTCATTCAAAACGCTGGTTTTTGCTATTGGGCTCTATTGAATAATGAATGTTTTGAATTTTCTCCAAAAGTAAAGTAGTTGCAAACTCATGCTTTTAGAGACTTGTTTGGGCTCATGAGAGGAGTAGAAAAACATCAAAAATTTCAGTCCTGCATGATTCTACCAAGAAATGTGTGTTCATTCAAACCGCTGGTTTTTGATAGTTTGGGCCCTATTGAATAATGAATGTTTTGAATTTTCTCCAAAAGTAAAGTAGTTGCAAACTCATGCTTTTAGAGACTTGTTTGGGCTCATGAGAGGAGTAGAAAAACATCAAAAATTTCAGTCCTGCATGATTCTACCAAGAAATGTGTGTTCATTGAAACCGCTGGTTTTTGATAGTTTGGGCCCTATTGAATAATGAATGTTTTGAATTTTCTCCAAAAGTAAAGTAGTTGCAAACTCATCCTTTTAGAAACTTGTTTGGGCTGTTGAGAGGAGTAAAAAACCATCAAAAATTTCAATCCTGCATGATTCTACCAAGAAATGTGATTCTTCATTCAAAACGCTGGTTTTTGCTATTGGGCTCTATTGAATAATGAATGTTTTGAATTTTCTCCAAAAGTAAAGTAGTTGCAAACTCATGCTTTTAGAGACTTGTTTGGGCTCATGAGAGGAGTAGAAAAACATCAAAAATTTCAGTCCTGCATGATTCTACCAAGAAATGTGTGTTCATTGAAACCGCTGGTTTTTGATAGTTTGGGCCCTATTGAATAATGAATGTTTTGAATTTTCTCCAAAAGTAAAGTAGTTGCAAACTCATCCTTTTAGAAACTTGTTTGG
Organism: Dendrobates tinctorius; assembly: GCF_039654945.1. NCBI lineage: Eukaryota > Metazoa > Chordata > Amphibia > Anura > Dendrobatidae > Dendrobates > Dendrobates tinctorius. The sequence goes on from NW_027361716.1 coordinate 30,956,478, forward strand.
GCTGTTGAGAGGATTAAAAAACCATCAAAAATTTCAATCCTGCATGATTCTACCAAGAAATGTGATTCTTCATTCAAAACGCTCGTTTTTGCTATTGGGCTCTATTGAATAATGAATGTTTTGAATTTTCTCCAAAAGTAAAGTAGTTGCAAACTCATGCTTTTAGAGACTTGTTTGGGCTCATGAGAGGAGTAGAAAAACATCAAAAATTTCAGTCCTGCATGATTCTACCAAGAAATGTGTGTTCATTGAAACTGCTGGTTTTTGATAGTTTGGGCCGTATTGAATAATGAATGTTTTGAATTTTCTCCAAAAGTAGTTGCAAACTCATCCTTTTAGAAACTTGTTTGGGCTGTTGAGAGGAGTAAAAAACCATCAAAAATTTCAATCCTGCATGATTCTACCAAGAAATGTGATTCTTCATTCAAAACGCTGGTTTTTGCTATTGGGCTCTATTGAATAATGAATGTTTTGAATTTTCTCCAAAAGTAAAGTAGTTGCAAACTCATGCTTTTAGAGACTTGTTTGGGCTCATGAGAGGAGTAGAAAAACATCAAAAATTTCAGTCCTGCATGATTCTACCAAGAAATGTGTGTTCATTGAAACCGCTGGTTTTTGATAGTTTGGGCCCTATTGAATAATGAATGTTTTGAATTTTCTCCAAAAGTAAAGTAGTTGCAAACTCATCCTTTTAGAAACTTGTTTGGGCTGTTGAGAGGAGTAAAAAACCATCAAAAATTTCAATCCTGCATGATTCTACCAAGAAATGTGATTCTTCATTCAAAACACTCGTTTTTGCTATTGGGCTCTATTGAATAATGAATGTTTTGAATTTTCTCCAAAAGTAAAGTAGTTGCAAACTCATGCTTTTAGAGACTTGTTTGGGCTCATGAGAGTAGAAAAACATCAAAAATTTCAGTCCTGCATGATTCTACCAAGAAATGTGTGTTCATTAAAACCGCTGGTTTTTGATAGTTTGGGCCGTATTGAATAATGAATGTTTTGAATTTTCTCCAAAAGTAAAGTAGTTGCAAACTCATCCTTTTAGAAACTTGTTTGGGCTGTTGAGAGGAGTAAAAAACCATCAAAAATTTCAATCCTGCATGATTCTACCAAGAAATGTGATTCTTCATTCAAAACGCTGGTTTTTGCTATTGGGCTCTATTGAATAATGAATGTTTTGAATTTTCTCCAAAAGTAAAGTAGTTGCAAACTCATGCTTTTAGAGACTTGTTTGGGCTCATGAGAGGAGTAGAAAAACATCAAAAATTTCAGTCCTGCATGATTCTACCAAGAAATGTGTGTTCATTGAAACCGCTGGTTTTTGATAGTTTGGGCCCTATTGAATAATGAATGTTTTGAATTTTCTCCAAAAGTAAAGTAGTTGCAAACTCATCCTTTTAGAAACTTGTTTGGGCTGTTGAGAGGAGTAAAAAACCATCAAAAATTTCAATCCTGCATGATTCTACCAAGAAATGTGATTCTTCATTCAAAACGCTGGTTTTTGCTATTGGGCTCTATTAAATAATGAATGTTTTGAATTTTCTCCAAAAGTAAAGTAGTTGCAAACTCATGCTTTTAGAGACTTGTTTGGGCTCATGAGAGGAGTAGAAAAACATCAAAAATTTCAGTCCTGCATGATTCTACCAAGAAATGTGTGTTCATTGAAACCGCTGGTTTTTGATAGTTTGGGCCCTATTGAATAATGAATGTTTTGAATTTTCTCCAAAAGTAAAGTAGTTGCAAACTCATCCTTTTAGAAACTTGTTTGGGCTGTTGAGAGGAGTAAAAAACCATCAAAAATTTCAATCCTGCATGATTCTACCAAGAAATGTGATTCTTCATTCAAAACGCTGGTTTTTGCTTTTGGGCTCTATTGAATAATGAATGTTTTGAATTTTCTCCAAAAGTAAAGTAGTTGCAAACTCATGCTTTTAGAGACTTGTTTGGGCTCATGAGAGGAGTAGAAAAACATCAAAAATTTCAGTCCTGCATGATTCTACCAAGAAATGTGTGTTCATTGAAACCGCTGGTTTTTGATAGTTTGGGCCCTATTGAATAATGAATGTTTTGAATTTTCTCCAAAAGTAAAGTAGTTGCAAACTCATCCTTTTAGAAACTTGTTTGGGCTGTTGAGAGGAGTAAAAAACCATCAAAAATTTCAATCCTGCATGATTCTACCAAGAAATGTGATTCTTCATTCAAAACGCTGGTTTTTGCTATTGGGCTCTATTAAATAATGAATGTTTTGAATTTTCTCCAAAAGTAAAGTAGTTGCAAACTCATGCTTTTAGAGACTTGTTTGGGCTCATGAGAGGAGTAGAAAAACATCAAAAATTTCAGTCCTGCATGATTCTACCAAGAAATGTGTGTTCATTGAAACCGCTGGTTTTTGATAGTTTGGGCCCTATTGAATAATGAATGTTTTGAATTTTCTCCAAAAGTAAAGTAGTTGCAAACTCATCCTTTTAGAAACTTGTTTGGGCTGTTGAGAGGAGTAAAAAACCATCAAAAATTTCAATCCTGCATGATTCTACCAAGAAATGTGATTCTTCATTCAAAACGCTGGTTTTTGCTATTGGGCTCTATTGAATAATGAATGTTTTGAATTTTCTCCAAAAGTAAAGTAGTTGCAAACTCATCCTTTTAGAGACTTGTTTGGGCTCATGAGAGGAGTAGAAAAACATCAAAAATTTCAGTCCTGCATGATTCTACCAAGAAATGTGTGTTCATTCAAACTGCTGGTTTTTGATAGTTTGGGCCCTATTGAATAATGAATGTTTTGAATTTTCTCCAAAAGTAAAGTAGTTGCAAACTCATGCTTTTAGAGACTTGTTTGGGCTCATGAGAGGAGTAGAAAAACATCAAAAATTTCAGTCCTGCATGATTCTACCAAGAAATGTGTGTTCATTGAAACCGCTGGTTTTTGATAGTTTGGGCCCTATTGAATAATGAATGTTTTGAATTTTCTCCAAAAGTAAAGTAGTTGCAAACTCATCCTTTTAGAAACTTGTTTGGGCTGTTGAGAGGAATAAAAAACCATCAAAAATTTCAATCCTGCATGATTCTACCAAGAAATGTGATTCTTCATTCAAAACGCTGGTTTTTGCTATTGGGCTCTATTGAATAATGAATGTTTTGAATTTTCTCCAAAAGTAAAGTAGTTGCAAACTCATGCTTTTAGAGACTTGTTTGGGCTCATGAGACGAGTAGAAAAACATCAAAAATTTCAGTCCTGCATGATTCTACCAAGAAATGTGTGTTCATTGAAACCGCTGGTTTTTGATAGTTTGGGCCGTATTGAATAATGAATGTTTTGAATTTTCTCCAAAAGTAAAGTAGTTGCAAACTCATCCTTTTAGAAACTTGTTTGGGCTGTTGAGAGGAGTAAAAAACCATCAAAAATTTCAATCCTGCATGATTCTACCAAGAAATGTGATTCTTCATTCAAAACACTGTTTTTTGCTATTGGGCTCTATTGAATAATGAATGTTTTGAATTTTCTCCAAAAGTAAAGTAGTTGCAAACTCATCCTTTTAGAGACTTGTTTGGGCTCATGAGAGGAGTAGAAAAACATCAAAAATTTCAGTCCTGCATGATTCTACCAAGAAATGTGTGTTCATTCAAACTGCTGGTTTTTGATAGTTTGAGCCCTATTGAATAATGAATGTTTTGAATTTTCTCCAAAAGTAAAGTAGTTGCAAACTCATGCTTTTAGAGACTTGTTTGGGCTCATGAGAGGAGTAGAAAAACATCAAAAATTTCAGTCCTGCATGATTCTACCAAGAAATGTGTGTTCATTGAAACCGCTGGTTTTTGATAGTTTGGGCCCTATTGAATAATGAATGTTTTGAATTTTCTCCAAAAGTAAAGTAGTTGCAAACTCATCCTTTTAGAAACTTGTTTGGGCTGTTGAGAGGAGTAGAAAACCATCAAAAATTTCAATCCTGCATGATTCTACCAAGAAATGTGATTCTTCATTCAAAACGCTGGTTTTTGCTATTGGGCTCTATTGAATAATGAATGTTTTGAATTTTCTCCAAAAGTAAAGTAGTTGCAAACTCATGCTTTTAGAGACTTGTTTGGGCTCATGAGAGGAGTAGAAAAACATTAAAAATTTCAGTCCTGCATGATTCTACCAAGAAATGTGTGTTCATTGAAACCGCTGGTTTTTGATAGTTTGGGCCCTATTGAATAATGAATGTTTTGAATTTTCTCCAAAAGTAAAGTAGTTGCAAACTCATCCTTTTAGAAACTTGTTTGGGCTGTTGAGAGGAGTAAAAAACCATCAAAAATTTCAATCCTGCATGATTCTACCAAGAAATGTGATTCTTCATTCAAAACGCTGGTTTTTGCTATTGGGCTCTATTGAATAATGAATGTTTTGAATTTTCTCCAAAAGTAAAGTAGTTGCAAACTCATGCTTTTAGAGACTTGTTTGGGCTCATGAGAGGAGTAGAAAAACATCAAAAATTTCAGTCCTGCATGATTCTACCAAGAAATGTGTGTTCATTGAGACCGCTGGTTTTTGATAGTTTGGGCCCTATTGAATAATGAATGTTTTGAATTTTCTCCAAAAGTAAAGTAGTTGCAAACTCATCCTTTTAGAAACTTGTTTGGGCTGTTGAGAGGAGTAAAAAACCATCAAAAATTTCAATCCTGCATGATTCTACCAAGAAATGTGATTCTTCATTCAAAACGCTGGTTTTTGCTATTGGGCTCTATTGAATAATGAATGTTTTGAATTTTCTCCAAAAGTAAAGTAGTTGCAAACTCATGCTTTTAGAGACTTGTTTGGGCTCATGAGAGGAGTAGAAAAACATCAAAAATTTCAGTCCTGCATGATTCTACCAAGAAATGTGTGTTCATTGAAACCGCTGGTTTTTGATAGTTTGGGCCCTATTGAATAATGAATGTTTTGAATTTTCTCCAAAAGTAAAGTAGTTGCAAACTCATCCTTTTAGAAACTTGTTTGGGCTGTTGAGAGGATTAAAAAAACATCAAAAATTTCAATCCTGCATGATTCTACCAAGAAATGTGATTCTTCATTCAAAACACTCGTTTTTGCTATTGGGCTCTATTGAATAATGAATGTTTTGAATTTTCTCCAAAAGTAAAGTAGTTGCAAACTCATGCTTTTAGAGACTTGTTTGGGCTCATGAGAGGAGTAGAAAAACATCAAAAATTTCAGTCCTGCATGATTCTACCAAGAAATGTGTGTTCATTGAAACCGCTGGTTTTTGATAGTTTGGGCCGTATTGAATAATGAATGTTTTGAATTTTCTCCAAAAGTAAAGTAGTTGCAAACTCATCCTTTTAGAAACTTGTTTGGGCTGTTGAGAGGAGTAAAAAACCATCAAAAATTTCAATCCTGCATGATTCTACCAAGAAATGTGATTCTTCATTCAAAACGCTGGTTTTTGCTATTGGGCTCTATTGAATAATGAATGTTTTGAATTTTCTCCAAAAGTAAAGTAGTTGCAAACTCATGCTTTTAGAGACATGTTTGGGCTCATGAGAGGAGTAGAAAAACATCAAAAATTTCAGTCCTGCATGATTCTACCAAGAAATGTGTTCATTCAAACCGCTGGTTTTTGATAGTTTGGGCCCTATTGAATAATGAATGTTTTGAATTTTCTCCAAAAGTAAAGTAGTTGCAAACTCATCCTTTTAGAAACTTGTTTGGGCTGTTGAGAGGAGTAAAAAACCATCAAAAATTTCAATCCTGCATGATTCTACCAAGAAATGTGATTCTTCATTCAAAACGCTGGTTTTTGCTATTGGGCTCTATTGAATAATGAATGTTTTGAATTTTCTCCAAAAGTAAAGTAGTTGCAAACTCATGCTTTTAGAGACTTGTTTGGGCTCATGAGATGAGTAGAAAAACATCAAAAATTTCAGTCCTGCATGATTCTACCAAGACATGTGTGTTCATTGAAACGGCTGGTTTTTGATAGTTTGGGCCCTATTGAATAATGAATGTTTTGAATTTTCTCCAAAAGTAAAGTAGTTGCAAACTCATCCTTTTAGAAACTTGTTTGGGCTGTTGAGAGGAGTAAAAAACCATCAAAAATTTCAATCCTGCATGATTCTACCAAGAAATGTGATTCTTCATTCAAAACGCTGGTTTTTGCTATTGGGCTCTATTGAATAATGAATGTTTTGAATTTTCTCCAAAAGTAAAGTAGTTGCAAACTCATGCTTTTAGAGACTTGTTTGGGCTCATGAGAGGAGTAGAAAAACATCAAAAATTTCAGTCCTGCATGATTCTACCAAGAAATATGTGTTCATTCAAACCGCTGGTTTTTGATAGTTTGGGCCCTATTGAATAATGAATGTTTTGAATTTTCTCCAAAAGTAAAGTAGTTGCAAACTCATGCTTTTAGAGACTTGTTTGGGCTCATGAGAGGAGTAGAAAAACATCAAAAATTTCAGTCCTGCATGATTCTACCAAGAAATGTGTGTTCATTGAAACCGCTGGTTTTTGATAGTTTGGGCCCTATTGAATAATGAATGTTTTGAATTTTCTCCAAAAGTAAAGTAGTTGCAAACTCATCCTTTTAGAAACTTGTTTGGGCTGTTGAGAGGAGTAAAAAACCATCAAAAATTTCAATCCTGCATGATTCTACCAAGAAATGTGATTCTTCATTCAAAACGCTGGTTTTTGCTATTGGGCTCTATTGAATAATGAATGTTTTGAATTTTCTCCAAAAGTAAAGTAGTTGCAAACTCATGCTTTTAGAGACTTGTTTGGGCTCATGAGAGGAGTAGAAAAACATCAAAAATTTCAGTCCTGCATGATTCTACCAAGAAATGTGTGTTCATTGAAACCGCTGGTTTTTGATAGTTTGGGCCCTATTGAATAATGAATGTTTTGAATTTTCTCCAAAAGTAAAGTAGTTGCAAACTCATCCTTTTAGAAACTTGTTTGGGCTGTTGAGAGGAGTAAAAAACCATCAAAAATTTCAATCCTGCATGATTCTACCAAGAAATGTGATTCTTCATTCAAAACGCTGGTTTTTGCTATTGGGCTCTATTGAATAATGAATGTTTTGAATTTTCTCCAAAAGTAAAGTAGTTGCAAACTCATGCTTTTAGAGACTTGTTTGGGCTCATGAGACGAGTAGAAAAACATCAAAAATTTCAGTCCTGCATGATTCTACCAAGAAATGTGTGTTCATTGAAACCGCTGGTTTTTGATAGTTTGGGCCGTATTGAATAATGAATGTTTTGAATTTTCTCCAAAAGTAAAGTAGTTGCAAACTCATCCTTTTAGAAACTTGTTTGGGCTGTTGAGAGGAGTAAAAAACCATCAAAAATTTCAATCCTGCATGATTCTACCAAGAAATGTGATTCTTCATTCAAAACACTGGTTTTTGCTATTGGGCTCTATTGAATAATGAATGTTTTGAATTTTCTCCAAAAGTAAAGTAGTTGCAAACTCATCCTTTTAGAGACTTGTTTGGGCTCATGAGAGGAGTAGAAAAACATCAAAAATTTCAGTCCTGCATGATTCTACCAAGAAATGTGTGTTCATTCAAACTGCTGGTTTTTGATAGTTTGGGCCCTATTGAATAATGAATGTTTTGAATTTTCTCCAAAAGTAAAGTAGTTGCAAACTCATGCTTTTAGAGACTTGTTTGGGCTCATGAGAGGAGTAGAAAAACATCAAAAATTTCAGTCCTGCATGATTCTACCAAGAAATGTGTGTTCATTGAAACCGCTGGTTTTTGATAGTTTGGGCCCTATTGAATAATGAATGTTTTGAATTTTCTCCAAAAGTAAAGTAGTTGCAAACTCATCCTTTTAGAAACTTGTTTGGGCTGTTGAGAGGAATAAAAAACCATCAAAAATTTCAATCCTGCATGATTCTACCAAGAAATGTGATTCTTCATTCAAAACGCTGGTTTTTGCTATTGGGCTCTATTGAATAATGAATGTTTTGAATTTTCTCCAAAAGTAAAGTAGTTGCAAACTCATGCTTTTAGAGACTTGTTTGGGCTCATGAGACGAGTAGAAAAACATCAAAAATTTCAGTCCTGCATGATTCTACCAAGAAATGTGTGTTCATTGAAACCGCTGGTTTTTGATAGTTTGGGCCGTATTGAATAATGAATGTTTTGAATTTTCTCCAAAAGTAAAGTAGTTGCAAACTCATCCTTTTAGAAACTTGTTTGGGCTGTTGAGAGGAGTAAAAAACCATCAAAAATTTCAATCCTGCATGATTCTACCAAGAAATGTGATTCTTCATTCAAAACACTGTTTTTTGCTATTGGGCTCTATTGAATAATGAATGTTTTGAATTTTCTCCAAAAGTAAAGTAGTTGCAAACTCATCCTTTTAGAGACTTGTTTGGGCTCATGAGAGGAGTAGAAAAACATCAAAAATTTCAGTCCTGCATGATTCTACCAAGAAATGTGTGTTCATTCAAACTGCTGGTTTTTGATAGTTTGAGCCCTATTGAATAATGAATGTTTTGAATTTTCTCCAAAAGTAAAGTAGTTGCAAACTCATGCTTTTAGAGACTTGTTTGGGCTCATGAGAGGAGTAGAAAAACATCAAAAATTTCAGTCCTGCATGATTCTACCAAGAAATGTGTGTTCATTGAAACCGCTGGTTTTTGATAGTTTGGGCCCTATTGAAAAATGAATGTTTTGAATTTTCTCCAAAAGTAAAGTAGTTGCAAACTCATCCTTTTAGAAACTTGTTTGGGCTGTTGAGAGGAGTAGAAAACCATCAAAAATTTCAATCCTGCATGATTCTACCAAGAAATGTGATTCTTCATTCAAAACGCTGGTTTTTGCTATTGGGCTCTATTGAATAATGAATGTTTTGAATTTTCTCCAAAAGTAAAGTAGTTGCAAACTCATGCTTTTAGAGACTTGTTTGGGCTCATGAGAGGAGTAGAAAAACATTAAAAATTTCAGTCCTGCATGATTCTACCAAGAAATGTGTGTTCATTGAAACCGCTGGTTTTTGATAGTTTGGGCCCTATTGAATAATGAATGTTTTGAATTTTCTCCAAAAGTAAAGTAGTTGCAAACTCATCCTTTTAGAAACTTGTTTGGGCTGTTGAGAGGAGTAAAAAAACCATCAAAAATTTCAATCCTGCATGATTCTACCAAGAAATGTGATTCTTCATTCAAAACGCTGGTTTTTGCTATTGGGCTCTATTGAATAATGAATGTTTTGAATTTTCTCCAAAAGTAAAGTAGTTGCAAACTCATGCTTTTAGAGACTTGTTTGGGCTCATGAGAGGAGTAGAAAAACATCAAAAATTTCAGTCCTGCATGATTCTACCAAGAAATGTGTGTTCATTGAAACCGCTGGTTTTTGATAGTTTGGGCCCTATTGAATAATGAATGTTTTGAATTTTCTCCAAAAGTAAAGTAGTTGCAAACTCATCCTTTTAGAAACTTGTTTGGGCTGTTGAGAGGAGTAAAAAACCATCAAAAATTTCAATCCTGCATGATTCTACCAAGAAATGTGATTCTTCATTCAAAACGCTGGTTTTTGCTATTGGGCTCTATTGAATAATGAATGTTTTGAATTTTCTCCAAAAGTAAAGTAGTTGCAAACTCATGCTTTTAGAGACTTGTTTGGGCTCATGAGACGAGTAGAAAAACATCAAAAATTTCAGTCCTGCATGATTCTACCAAGTAATGTGTGTTCATTCAAACCGCTGGTTTTTGATAGTTTGGGCCGTATTGAATAATGAATGTTTTGAATTTTCTCCAAAAGTAAAGTAGTTGCAAACTCATCCTTTTAGAAACTTGTTTGGGCTGTTGAGAGGAGTAAAAAACCATCAAAAATTTCAATCCTGCATGATTCTACCAAGAAATGTGATTCTTCATTCAAAACACTGGTTTTTGCTATTGGGCTCTATTGAATAATGAATGTTTTGAATTTTCTCCAAAAGTAAAGTAGTTGCAAACTCATGCTTTTAGAGACTTGTTTGGGCTCATGAGAGGAGTAGAAAAACATCAAAAATTTCAGTCCTGCATGATTCTACCAAGAAATGTGTGTTCATTGAAACCGCTGGTTTTTGATAGTTTGGGCCCTATTGAATAATGAATGTTTTGAATTTTCTCCAAAAGTAAAGTAGTTGCAAACTCATCCTTTTAGAAACTTGTTTGGGCTGTTGAGAGGAGTAAAAAACCATCAAAAATTTCAATCCTGCATGATTCTACCAAGAAATGTGATTCTTCATTCAAAACGCTGGTTTTTGCTATTGGGCTCTATTGAATAATGAATGTTTTGAATTTTCTCCAAAAGTAAAGTAGTTGCAAACTCATGCTTTTAGAGACTTGTTTGGGCTCATGAGAGGAGTAGAAAAACATCAAAAATTTCAGTCCTGCATGATTCTACCAAGAAATGTGTGTTCATTGAAACCGCTGGTTTTTGATAGTTTGGGCCCTATTGAATAATGAATGTTTTGAATTTTCTCCAAAAGTAAAGTAGTTGCAAACTCATCCTTTTAGAAACTTGTTTGGGCTGTTGAGAGGAGTAAAAAACCATCAAAAATTTCAATCCTGCATGATTCTACCAAGAAATGTGATTCTTCATTCAAAACGCTGGTTTTTGCTATTGGGCTCTATTGAATAATGAATGTTTTGAATTTTCTCCAAAAGTAAAGTAGTTGCAAACTCATGCTTTTAGAGACTTGTTTGGGCTCATGAGACGAGTAGAAAAACATCAAAAATTTCAGTCCTGCATGATTCTACCAAGTAATGTGTGTTCATTCAAACCGCTGGTTTTTGATAGTTTGGGCCGTATTGAATAATGAATGTTTTGAATTTTCTCCAAAAGTAAAGTAGTTGCAAACTCATCCTTTTAGAAACTTGTTTGGGCTGTTGAGAGGAGTAAAAAACCATCAAAAATTTCAATCCTGCATGATTCTACCAAGAAATGTGATTCTTCATTCAAAACACTGGTTTTTGCTATTGGGCTCTATTGAATAATGAATGTTTTGAATTTTCTCCAAAAGTAAAGTAGTTGCAAACTCATGCTTTTAGAGACTTGTTTGGGCTCATGAGAGGAGTAGAAAAACATCAAAAATTTCAGTCCTGCATGATTCTACCAAGAAATGTGTGTTCATTGAAACCGCTGGTTTTTGATAGTTTGGGCCCTATTGAATAATGAATGTTTTGAATTTTCTCCAAAAGTAAAGTAGTTGCAAACTCATCCTTTTAGAAACTTGTTTGGGCTGTTGAGAGGAGTAAAAAACCATCAAAAATTTCAATCCTGCATGATTCTACCAAGAAATGTGATTCTTCATTCAAAACGCTGGTTTTTGCTATTGGGCTCTATTGAATAATGAATGTTTTGAATTTTCTCCAAAAGTAAAGTAGTTGCAAACTCATGCTTTTAGAGACTTGTTTGGGCTCATGAGAGGAGTAGAAAAACATCAAAAATTTCAGTCCTGCATGATTCTACCAAGAAATGTGTGTTCATTGAAACCGCTGGTTTTTGATAGTTTGGGCCCTATTGAATAATGAATGTTTTGAATTTTCTCCAAAAGTAAAGTAGTTGCAAACTCATCCTTTTAGAAACTTGTTTGGGCTGTTGAGAGGAGTAAAAAACCATCAAAAATTTCAATCCTGCATGATTCTACCAAGAAATGTGATTCTTCATTCAAAACGCTGGTTTTTGCTATTGGGCTCTATTGAATAATGAATGTTTTGAATTTTCTCCAAAAGTAAAGTAGTTGCAAACTCATGCTTTTAGAGACTTGTTTGGGCTCATGAGAGGAGTAGAAAAACATCAAAAATTTCAGTCCTGCATGATTCTACCAAGAAATGTGTGTTCATTGAAACCGCTGGTTTTTGATAGTTTGGGCCCTATTGAATAATGAATGTTTTGAATTTTCTCCAAAAGTAAAGTAGTTGCAAACTCATCCTTTTAGAAACTTGTTTGGGCTGTTGAGAGGAGTAAAAAACCATCAAAAATTTCAATCCTGCATGATTCTACCAAGAAATGTGATTCTTCATTCAAAACGCTGGTTTTTGCTATTGGGCTCTATTGAATAATGAATGTTTTGAATTTTCTCCAAAAGTAAAGTAGTTGCAAACTCATGCTTTTAGAGACTTGTTTGGGCTCATGAGACGAGTAGAAAAACATCAAAAATTTCAGTCCTGCATGATTCTACCAAGAAATGTGTGTTCATTGAAACCGCTGGTTTTTGATAGTTTGGGCCGTATTGAATAATGAATGTTTTGAATTTTCTCCAAAAGTAAAGTAGTTGCAAACTCATCCTTTTAGAAACTTGTTTGGGCTGTTGAGAGGAGTAAAAAACCATCAAAAATTTCAATCCTGCATGATTCTACCAAGAAATGTGATTCTTCATTCAAAACACTGGTTTTTGCTATTGGGCTCTATTGAATAATGAATGTTTTGAATTTTCTCCAAAAGTAAAGTAGTTGCAAACTCATCCTTTTAGAGACTTGTTTGGGCTCATGAGAGGAGTAGAAAAACATCAAAAATTTCAGTCCTGCATGATTCTACCAAGAAATGTGTGTTCATTCAAACTGCTGGTTTTTGATAGTTTGGGCCCTATTGAATAATGAATGTTTTGAATTTTCTCCAAAAGTAAAGTAGTTGCAAACTCATGCTTTTAGAGACTTGTTTGGGCTCATGAGAGTAGAAAAACATCAAAAATTTCAGTCCTGCATGATTCTACCAAGAAATGTGTGTTCATTGAAACCGCTGGTTTTTGATAGTTTGGGCCCTATTGAATAATGAATGTTTTGAATTTTCTCCAAAAGTAAAGTAGTTGCAAACTCATCCTTTTAGAAACTTGTTTGGGCTGTTGAGAGGAATAAAAAACCATCAAAAATTTCAATCCTGCATGATTCTACCAAGAAATGTGATTCTTCATTCAAAACGCTGGTTTTTGCTATTGGGCTCTATTGAATAATGAATGTTTTGAATTTTCTCCAAAAGTAAAGTAGTTGCAAACTCATGCTTTTAGAGACTTGTTTGGGCTCATGAGACGAGTAGAAAAACATCAAAAATTTCAGTCCTGCATGATTCTACCAAGAAATGTGTGTTCATTGAAACCGCTGGTTTTTGATAGTTTGGGCCGTATTGAATAATGAATGTTTTGAATTTTCTCCAAAAGTAAAGTAGTTGCAAACTCATCCTTTTAGAAACTTGTTTGGGCTGTTGAGAGGAGTAAAAAACCATCAAAAATTTCAATCCTGCATGATTCTACCAAGAAATGTGATTCTTCATTCAAAACACTGTTTTTTGCTATTGGGCTCTATTGAATAATGAATGTTTTGAATTTTCTCCAAAAGTAAAGTAGTTGCAAACTCATCCTTTTAGAGACTTGTTTGGGCTCATGAGAGGAGTAGAAAAACATCAAAAATTTCAGTCCTGCATGATTCTACCAAGAAATGTGTGTTCATTCAAACTGCTGGTTTTTGATAGTTTGAGCCCTATTGAATAATGAATGTTTTGAATTTTCTCCAAAAGTAAAGTAGTTGCAAACTCATGCTTTTAGAGACTTGTTTGGGCTCATGAGAGGAGTAGAAAAACATCAAAAATTTCAGTCCTGCATGATTCTACCAAGAAATGTGTGTTCATTGAAACCGCTGGTTTTTGATAGTTTGGGCCCTATTGAATAATGAATGTTTTGAATTTTCTCCAAAAGTAAAGTAGTTGCAAACTCATCCTTTTAGAAACTTGTTTGGGCTGTTGAGAGGAGTAGAAAACCATCAAAAATTTCAATCCTGCATGATTCTACCAAGAAATGTGATTCTTCATTCAAAACGCTGGTTTTTGCTATTGGGCTCTATTGAATAATGAATGTTTTGAATTTTCTCCAAAAGTAAAGTAGTTGCAAACTCATGCTTTTAGAGACTTGTTTGGGCTCATGAGAGGAGTAGAAAAACATTAAAAATTTCAGTCCTGCATGATTCTACCAAGAAATGTGTGTTCATTGAAACCGCTGGTTTTTGATAGTTTGGGCCCTATTGAATAATGAATGTTTTGAATTTTCTCCAAAAGTAAAGTAGTTGCAAACTCATCCTTTTAGAAACTTGTTTGGGCTGTTGAGAGGAGTAAAAAACCATCAAAAATTTCAATCCTGCATGATTCTACCAAGAAATGTGATTCTTCATTCAAAACGCTGGTTTTTGCTATTGGGCTCTATTGAATAATGAATGTTTTGAATTTTCTCCAAAAGTAAAGTAGTTGCAAACTCATGCTTTTAGAGACTTGTTTGGGCTCATGAGAGGAGTAGAAAAACATCAAAAATTTCAGTCCTGCATGATTCTACCAAGAAATGTGTGTTCATTGAGACCGCTGGTTTTTGATAGTTTGGGCCCTATTGAATAATGAATGTTTTGAATTTTCTCCAAAAGTAAAGTAGTTGCAAACTCATCCTTTTAGAAACTTGTTTGGGCTGTTGAGAGGAGTAAAAAACCATCAAAAATTTCAATCCTGCATGATTCTACCAAGAAATGTGATTCTTCATTCAAAACGCTGGTTTTTGCTATTGGGCTCTATTGAATAATGAATGTTTTGAATTTTCTCCAAAAGTAAAGTAGTTGCAAACTCATGCTTTTAGAGACTTGTTTGGGCTCATGAGAGGAGTAGAAAAACATCAAAAATTTCAGTCCTGCATGATTCTACCAAGAAATGTGTGTTCATTGAAACCGCTGGTTTTTGATAGTTTGGGCCCTATTGAATAATGAATGTTTTGAATTTTCTCCAAAAGTAAAGTAGTTGCAAACTCATCCTTTTAGAAACTTGTTTGGGCTGTTGAGAGGATTAAAAAAACATCAAAAATTTCAATCCTGCATGATTCTACCAAGAAATGTGATTCTTCATTCAAAACACTCGTTTTTGCTATTGGGCTCTATTGAATAATGAATGTTTTGAATTTTCTCCAAAAGTAAAGTAGTTGCAAACTCATGCTTTTAGAGACTTGTTTGGGCTCATGAGAGGAGTAGAAAAACATCAAAAATTTCAGTCCTGCATGATTCTACCAAGAAATGTGTGTTCATTGAAACCGCTGGTTTTTGATAGTTTGGGCCCTATTGAATAATGAATGTTTTGAATTTTCTCCAAAAGTAAAGTAGTTGCAAACTCATCCTTTTAGAAACTTGTTTGGGCTGTTGAGAGGATTAAAAAAACATCAAAAATTTCAATCCTGCATGATTCTACCAAGAAATGTGATTCTTCATTCAAAACACTCGTTTTTGCTATTGGGCTCTATTGAATAATGAATGTTTTGAATTTTCTCCAAAAGTAAAGTAGTTGCAAACTCATGCTTTTAGAGACTTGTTTGGGCTCATGAGAGGAGTAGAAAAACATCAAAAATTTCAGTCCTGCATGATTCTACCAAGAAACGTGTGTTCATTGAAACCGCTGGTTTTTGATAGTTTGGGCCGTATTGAATAATGAATGTTTTGAATTTTCTCCAAAAGTAAAGTAGTTGCAAACTCATCCTTTTAGAAACTTGTTTGGGCTGTTGAGAGGAGTAAAAAACCATCAAAAATTTCAATCCTGCATGATTCTACCAAGAAATGTGATTCTTCATTCAAAACGCTGGTTTTTGCTATTGGGCTCTATTGAATAATGAATGTTTTGAATTTTCTCCAAAAGTAAAGTAGTTGCAAACTCATGCTTTTAGAGACATGTTTGGGCTCATGAGAGGAGTAGAAAAACATCAAAAATTTCAGTCCTGCATGATTCTACCAAGAAATGTGTGTTCATTGAAACCGCTGGTTTTTGATAGTTTGGGCCCTATTGAATAATGAATGTTTTGAATTTTCTCCAAAAGTAAAGTAGTTGCAAACTCATCCTTTTAGAAACTTGTTTGGGCTGTTGAGAGGAGTAAAAAACCATCAAAAATTTCAATCCTGCATGATTCTACCAAGAAATGTGATTCTTCATTCAAAACGCTGGTTTTTGCTATTGGGCTCTATTAAATAATGAATGTTTTGAATTTTCTCCAAAAGTAAAGTAGTTGCAAACTCATGCTTTTAGAGACTTGTTTGGGCTCATGAGAGGAGTAGAAAAACATCAAAAATTTCAGTCCTGCATGATTCTACCAAGAAATGTGTGTTCATTGAAACCGCTGGTTTTTGATAGTTTGGGCCCTATTGAATAATGAATGTTTTGAATTTTCTCCAAAAGTAAAGTAGTTGCAAACTCATCCTTTTAGAAACTTGTTTGGGCTGTTGAGAGGAGTAAAAAACCATCAAAAATTTCAATCCTGCATGATTCTACCAAGAAATGTGATTCTTCATTCAAAACGCTGGTTTTTGCTATTGGGCTCTATTGAATAATGAATGTTTTGAATTTTCTCCAAAAGTAAAGTAGTTGCAAACTCATGCTTTTAGAGACTTGTTTGGGCTCATGAGAGGAGTAGAAAAACATCAAAAATTTCAGTCCTGCATGATTCTACCAAGAAATGTGTGTTCATTGAAACCGCTGGTTTTTGATAGTTTGGGCCCTATTGAATAATGAATGTTTTGAATTTTCTCCAAAAGTAAAGTAGTTGCAAACTCATCCTTTTAGAAACTTGTTTGGGCTGTTGAGAGGAGTAAAAAACCATCAAAAATTTCAATCCTGCATGATTTTACCAAGAAATGTGATTCTTCATTCAAAACCTGATTTTTGCTATTGGGCTCTATTAAATAGTGAATGTTTTGAATTTTCTCCAAAAGTAAAGTAGTTGCAAACTCATGCTTTTAGAGACTTGTTTGGGCTCATGAGAGGAGTAGAAAAACATCAAAAATTTCAGTCCTGCATGATTCTACCAAGAAATATGTTCATTCAAACCGCTGGTTTTTGATAGTTTGGGCCCTATTGAATAATGAATGTTTTGAATTTTCTCCAAAAGTAAAGTAGTTGCAAACTCATCCTTTTAGAAACTTGTTTGGGCTGTTGAGAGGAGTAAAAAACCATCAAAAATTTCAATCCTGCATGATTCTACCAAGAAATGTGATTCTTCATTCAAAACGCTGGTTTTTGCTATTGGGCTCTATTGAATAATGAATGTTTTGAATTTTCTCCAAAAGTAAAGTAGTTGCAAACTCATCCTTTTAGAAACTTGTTTGGGCTGTTGAGAGGAGTAAAAAACCATCAAAAATTTCAATCCTGCATGATTCTACCAAGAAATGTGATTCTTCATTCAAAACGCTGGTTTTTGCTATTGGGCTCTATTGAATAATGAATGTTTTGAATTTTCTCCAAAAGTAAAGTAGTTGCAAACTCATGCTTTTAGAGACTTGTTTGGGCTCATGAGTGGAGTAGAAAAACATCAAAAATTTCAGTCCTGCATGATTCTACCAAGAAATGTGTGTTCATTGAAACCGCTGGTTTTTGATAGTTTGGGCCCTATTGAATAATGAATGTTTTGAATTTTCTCCAAAAGTAAAGTAGTTGCAAACTCATCCTTTTAGAAACTTGTTTGGGCTGTTGAGAGGAGTAAAAAACCATCAAAAATTTCAATCCTGCATGATTCTACCAAGAAATGTGATTCTTCATTCAAAACGCTGGTTTTTGCTATTGGGCTCTATTAAATAATGAATGTTTTGAATTTTCTCCAAAAGTAAAGTAGTTGCAAACTCATGCTTTTAGAGACTTGTTTGGGCTCATGAGAGGAGTAGAAAAACATCAAAAATTTCAGTCCTGCATGATTCTACCAAGAAATGTGTGTTCATTGAAACCGCTGGTTTTTGATAGTTTGGGCCCTATTGAATAATGAATGTTTTGAATTTTCTCCAAAAGTAAAGTAGTTGCAAACTCATCCTTTTAGAAACTTGTTTGGGCTGTTGAGAGGAGTAAAAAACCATCAAAAATTTCAATCCTGCATGATTCTACCAAGAAATGTGATTCTTCATTCAAAACGCTGGTTTTTGCTATTGGGCTCTATTGAATAATGAATGTTTTGAATTTTCTCCAAAAGTAAAGTAGTTGCAAACTCATGCTTTTAGAGACTTGTTTGGGCTCATGAGAGGAGTAGAAAAACATCAAAAATTTCAGTCCTGCATGATTCTACCAAGAAATGTGTGTTCATTGAAACCGCTGGTTTTTGATAGTTTGGGCCCTATTGAATAATGAATGTTTTGAATTTTCTCCAAAAGTAAAGTAGTTGCAAACTCATCCTTTTAGAAACTTGTTTGGGCTGTTGAGAGGAGTAAAAAACCATCAAAAATTTCAATCCTGCATGATTCTACCAAGAAATGTGATTCTTCATTCAAAACGCTGGTTTTTGCTATTGGGCTCTATTGAATAATGAATGTTTTGAATTTTCTCCAAAAGTAAAGTAGTTGCAAACTCATGCTTTTAGAGACTTGTTTGGGCTCATGAGAGGAGTAGAAAAACATCAAAAATTTCAGTCCTGCATGATTCTACCAAGAAATGTGTGTTCATTGAAACCGCTGGTTTTTGATAGTTTGGGCCCTATTGAATAATGAATGTTTTGAATTTTCTCCAAAAGTAAAGTAGTTGCAAACTCATCCTTTTAGAAACTTGTTTGGGCTGTTGAGAGGAGTAAAAAACCATCAAAAATTTCAATCCTGCATGATTTTACCAAGAAATGTGATTCTTCATTCAAAACCTGATTTTTGCTATTGGGCTCTATTAAATAGTGAATGTTTTGAATTTTCTCCAAAAGTAAAGTAGTTGCAAACTCATGCTTTTAGAGACTTGTTTGGGCTCATGAGAGGAGTAGAAAAACATCAAAAATTTCAGTCCTGCATGATTCTACCAAGAAATATGTTCATTCAAACCGCTGGTTTTTGATAGTTTGGGCCCTATTGAATAATGAATGTTTTGAATTTTCTCCAAAAGTAAAGTAGTTGCAAACTCATCCTTTTAGAAACTTGTTTGGGCTGTTGAGAGGAGTAAAAAACCATCAAAAATTTCAATCCTGCATGATTCTACCAAGAAATGTGATTCTTCATTCAAAACGCTGGTTTTTGCTATTGGGCTCTATTGAATAATGAATGTTTTGAATTTTCTCCAAAAGTAAAGTAGTTGCAAACTCATCCTTTTAGAAACTTGTTTGGGCTGTTGAGAGGAGTAAAAAACCATCAAAAATTTCAATCCTGCATGATTCTACCAAGAAATGTGATTCTTCATTCAAAACGCTGGTTTTTGCTATTGGGCTCTATTGAATAATGAATGTTTTGAATTTTCTCCAAAAGTAAAGTAGTTGCAAACTCATGCTTTTAGAGACTTGTTTGGGCTCATGAGTGGAGTAGAAAAACATCAAAAATTTCAGTCCTGCATGATTCTACCAAGAAATGTGTGTTCATTGAAACCGCTGGTTTTTGATAGTTTGGGCCCTATTGAATAATGAATGTTTTGAATTTTCTCCAAAAGTAAAGTAGTTGCAAACTCATCCTTTTAGAAACTTGTTTGGGCTGTTGAGAGGAGTAAAAAACCATCAAAAATTTCAATCCTGCATGATTCTACCAAGAAATGTGATTCTTCATTCAAAACGCTGGTTTTTGCTATTGGGCTCTATTAAATAATGAATGTTTTGAATTTTCTCCAAAAGTAAAGTAGTTGCAAACTCATGCTTTTAGAGACTTGTTTGGGCTCATGAGAGGAGTAGAAAAACATCAAAAATTTCAGTCCTGCATGATTCTACCAAGAAATGTGTGTTCATTGAAACCGCTGGTTTTTGATAGTTTGGGCCCTATTGAATAATGAATGTTTTGAATTTTCTCCAAAAGTAAAGTAGTTGCAAACTCATCCTTTTAGAAACTTGTTTGGGCTGTTGAGAGGAGTAAAAAACCATCAAAAATTTCAATCCTGCATGATTCTACCAAGAAATGTGATTCTTCATTCAAAACGCTGGTTTTTGCTATTGGGCTCTATTGAATAATGAATGTTTTGAATTTTCTCCAAAAGTAAAGTAGTTGCAAACTCATGCTTTTAGAGACTTGTTTGGGCTCATGAGAGGAGTAGAAAAACATCAAAAATTTCAGTCCTGCATGATTCTACCAAGAAATGTGTGTTCATTGAAACCGCTGGTTTTTGATAGTTTGGGCCCTATTGAATAATGAATGTTTTGAATTTTCTCCAAAAGTAAAGTAGTTGCAAACTCATCCTTTTAGAAACTTGTTTGGGCTGTTGAGAGGATTAAAAAACCATCAAAAATTTCAATCCTGCATGATTCTACCAAGAAATGTGATTCTTCATTCAAAACGCTCGTTTTTGCTATTGGGCTCTATTGAATAATGAATGTTTTGAATTTTCTCCAAAAGTAAAGTAGTTGCAAACTCATGCTTTTAGAGACTTGTTTGGGCTCATGAGAGGAGTAGAAAAACATCAAAAATTTCAGTCCTGCATGATTCTACCAAGAAATGTGTGTTCATTGAAACCGCTGGTTTTTGATAGTTTGGGCCGTATTGAATAATGAATGTTTTGAATTTTCTCCAAAAGTAGTTGCAAACTCATCCTTTTAGAAACTTGTTTGGGCTGTTGAGAGGAGTAAAAAACCATCAAAAATTTCAATCCTGCATGATTCTACCAAGAAATGTGATTCTTCATTCAAAACGCTGGTTTTTGCTATTGGGCTCTATTGAATAATGAATGTTTTGAATTTTCTCCAAAAGTAAAGTAGTTGCAAACTCATGCCTTTAGAGACTTGTTTGGGCTCATGAGAGGAGTAGAAAAACATCAAAAATTTCAGTCCTACATGATTCTACCAAGAAATGTGTGTTCATTGAAACCGCTGGTTTTTGATAGTTTGGGCCCTATTGAATAATGAATGTTTTGAATTTTCTCCAAAAGTAAAGTAGTTGCAAACTCATCCTTTTAGAAACTTGTTTGGGCTGTTGAGAGGAGTAAAAAACCATCAAAAATTTCAATCCTGCATGATTCTACCAAGAAATGTGATTCTTCATTCAAAACACTCGTTTTTGCTATTGGGCTCTATTGAATAATGAATGTTTTGAATTTTCTCCAAAAGTAAAGTAGTTGCAAACTCATGCTTTTAGAGACTTGTTTGGGCTCATGAGAGTAGAAAAACATCAAAAATTTCAGTCCTGCATGATTCTACCAAGAAATGTGTGTTCATTAAAACCGCTGGTTTTTGATAGTTTGGGCCGTATTGAATAATGAATGTTTTGAATTTTCTCCAAAAGTAAAGTAGTTGCAAACTCATCCTTTTAGAAACTTGTTTGGGCTGTTGAGAGGAGTAAAAAACCATCAAAAATTTCAATCCTGCATGATTCTACCAAGAAATGTGATTCTTCATTCAAAACGCTGGTTTTTGCTATTGGGCTCTATTGAATAATGAATGTTTTGAATTTTCTCCAAAAGTAAAGTAGTTGCAAACTCATGCTTTTAGAGACTTGTTTGGGCTCATGAGTGGAGTAGAAAAACATCAAAAATTTCAGTCCTGCATGATTCTACCAAGAAATGTGTGTTCATTGAAACCGCTGGTTTTTGATAGTTTGGGCCCTATTGAATAATGAATGTTTTGAATTTTCTCCAAAAGTAAAGTAGTTGCAAACTCATCCTTTTAGAAACTTGTTTGGGCTGTTGAGAGGAGTAAAAAACCATCAAAAATTTCAATCCTGCATGATTCTACCAAGAAATGTGATTCTTCATTCAAAACGCTGGTTTTTGCTATTGGGCTCTATTAAATAATGAATGTTTTGAATTTTCTCCAAAAGTAAAGTAGTTGCAAACTCATGCTTTTAGAGACTTGTTTGGGCTCATGAGAGGAGTAGAAAAACATCAAAAATTTCAGTCCTGCATGATTCTACCAAGAAATGTGTGTTCATTGAAACCGCTGGTTTTTGATAGTTTGGGCCCTATTGAATAATGAATGTTTTGAATTTTCTCCAAAAGTAAAGTAGTTGCAAACTCATCCTTTTAGAAACTTGTTTGGGCTGTTGAGAGGAGTAAAAAACCATCAAAAATTTCAATCCTGCATGATTCTACCAAGAAATGTGATTCTTCATTCAAAACGCTGGTTTTTGCTATTGGGCTCTATTGAATAATGAATGTTTTGAATTTTCTCCAAAAGTAAAGTAGTTGCAAACTCATGCTTTTAGAGACTTGTTTGGGCTCATGAGAGGAGTAGAAAAACATCAAAAATTTCAGTCCTGCATGATTCTACCAAGAAATGTGTGTTCATTGAAACCGCTGGTTTTTGATAGTTTGGGCCCTATTGAATAATGAATGTTTTGAATTTTCTCCAAAAGTAAAGTAGTTGCAAACTCATCCTTTTAGAAACTTGTTTGGGCTGTTGAGAGGATTAAAAAACCATCAAAAATTTCAATCCTGCATGATTCTACCAAGAAATGTGATTCTTCATTCAAAACACTCGTTTTTGCTATTGGGCTCTATTGAATAATGAATGTTTTGAATTTTCTCCAAAAGTAAAGTAGTTGCAAACTCATGCTTTTAGAGACTTGTTTGGGCTCATGAGAGTAGAAAAACATCAAAAATTTCAGTCCTGCATGATTCTACCAAGAAATGTGTGTTCATTAAAACCGCTGGTTTTTGATAGTTTGGGCCGTATTGAATAATGAATGTTTTGAATTTTCTCCAAAAGTAAAGTAGTTGCAAACTCATCCTTTTAGAAACTTGTTTGGGCTGTTGAGAGGAGTAAAAAACCATCAAAAATTTCAATCCTGCATGATTCTACCAAGAAATGTGATTCTTCATTCAAAACGCTGGTTTTTGCTATTGGGCTCTATTGAATAATGAATGTTTTGAATTTTCTCCAAAAGTAAAGTAGTTGCAAACTCATGCTTTTAGAGACTTGTTTGGGCTCATGAGAGGAGTAGAAAAACATCAAAAATTTCAGTCCTGCATGATTCTACCAAGAAATGTGTGTTCATTGAAACCGCTGGTTTTTGATAGTTTGGGCCCTATTGAATAATGAATGTTTTGAATTTTCTCCAAAAGTAAAGTAGTTGCAAACTCATCCTTTTAGAAACTTGTTTGGGCTGTTGAGAGGAGTAAAAAACCATCAAAAATTTCAATCCTGCATGATTCTACCAAGAAATGTGATTCTTCATTCAAAACGCTGGTTTTTGCTATTGGGCTCTATTAAATAATGAATGTTTTGAATTTTCTCCAAAAGTAAAGTAGTTGCAAACTCATGCTTTTAGAGACTTGTTTGGGCTCATGAGAGGAGTAGAAAAACATCAAAAATTTCAGTCCTGCATGATTCTACCAAGAAATGTGTGTTCATTGAAACCGCTGGTTTTTGATAGTTTGGGCCCTATTGAATAATGAATGTTTTGAATTTTCTCCAAAAGTAAAGTAGTTGCAAACTCATCCTTTTAGAAACTTGTTTGGGCTGTTGAGAGGAGTAAAAAACCATCAAAAATTTCAATCCTGCATGATTCTACCAAGAAATGTGATTCTTCATTCAAAACGCTGGTTTTTGCTATTGGGCTCTATTGAATAATGAATGTTTTGAATTTTCTCCAAAAGTAAAGTAGTTGCAAACTCATGCTTTTAGAGACTTGTTTGGGCTCATGAGAGGAGTAGAAAAACATCAAAAATTTCAGTCCTGCATGATTCTACCAAGAAATGTGTGTTCATTGAAACGGCTGGTTTTTGATAGTTTGGGCCCTATTGAATAATGAATGTTTTGAATTTTCTCCAAAAGTAAAGTAGTTGCAAACTCATCCTTTTAGAAACTTGTTTGGGCTGTTGAGAGGAGTAAAAAACCATCAAAAATTTCAATCCTGCATGATTCTACCAAGAAATGTGATTCTTCATTCAAACCGCTGGTTTTTGCTATTGGGCTCTATTGAATAATGAATGTTTTGAATTTTCTCCAAAAGTAAAGTAGTTGCAAACTCATGCTTTTAGAGACTTGTTTGGGCTCATGAGAGGAGTAGAAAAACATCAAAAATTTCAGTCCTGCATGATTCTACCAAGAAATGTGTGTTCATTGAAACCGCTGGTTTTTGATAGTTTGGGCCCTATTGAATAATGAATGTTTTGAATTTTCTCCAAAAGTAAAGTAGTTGCAAACTCATCCTTTTAGAAACTTGTTTGGGCTGTTGAGAGGAGTAAAAAAC
The DNA here is from genome assembly GCF_039654945.1 of Dendrobates tinctorius. Taxonomy (NCBI): domain Eukaryota; kingdom Metazoa; phylum Chordata; class Amphibia; order Anura; family Dendrobatidae; genus Dendrobates; species Dendrobates tinctorius. The sequence goes on from NW_027361716.1 coordinate 30,980,501, forward strand.
CATCAAAAATTTCAATCCTGCATGATTCTACCTAGAAATGTGATTCTTCATTCAAAACGCTGGTTTTTGCTATTGGGCTCTATTGAATAATGAATGTTTTGAATTTTCTCCAAAAGTAAAGTAGTTGCAAACTCATGCTTTTAGAGACTTGTTTGGGCTCATGAGACGAGTAGAAAAACATCAAAAATTTCAGTCCTGCATGATTCTACCAAGAAATGTGTGTTCATTCAAACTGCTGGTTTTTGATAGTTTGGGCCCTATTGAATAATGAATGTTTTGAATTTTCACCAAAAGTAAAGTAGTTGCAAACTCATGCTTTTAGAGACTTGTTTGGGCTCATGAGAGGAGTAGAAAAACATCAAAAATTTCAGTCCTGCATGATTCTACCAAGAAATGTGTGTTCATTGAAACCGCTGGTTTTTGATAGTTTGGGCCCTATTGAATAATGAATGTTTTGAATTTTCTCCAAAAGTAAAGTAGTTGCAAACTCATCCTTTTAGAAACTTGTTTGGGCTGTTGAGAGGAGTAAAAAACCATCAAAAATTTCAATCCTGCATGATTCTACCAAGAAATGTGATTCTTCATTCAAAACGCTGGTTTTTGCTATTGGGCTCTATTGAATAATGAATGTTTTGAATTTTCTCCAAAAGTAAAGTAGTTGCAAACTCATGCTTTTAGAGACTTGTTTGGGCTCATGAGAGGAGTAGAAAAACATCAAAAATTTCAGTCCTGCATGATTCTACCAAGAAATGTGTGTTCATTGAAACCGCTGGTTTTTGATAGTTTGGGCCCTATTGAATAATGAATGTTTTGAATTTTCTCCAAAAGTAAAGTAGTTGCAAACTCATCCTTTTAGAAACTTGTTTGGGCTGTTGAGAGGAGTAAAAAACCATCAAAAATTTCAATCCTGCATGATTCTACCAAGAAATGTGATTCTTCATTCAAACCGCTGGTTTTTGCTATTGGGCTCTATTGAATAATGAATGTTTTGAATTTTCTCCAAAAGTAAAGTAGTTGCAAACTCATGCTTTTAGAGACTTGTTTGGGCTCATGAGAGGAGTAGAAAAACATCAAAAATTTCAGTCCTGCATGATTCTACCAAGAAATGTGTGTTCATTGAAACCGCTGGTTTTTGATAGTTTGGGCCCTATTGAATAATGAATGTTTTGAATTTTCTCCAAAAGTAAAGTAGTTGCAAACTCATCCTTTTAGAAACTTGTTTGGGCTGTTGAGAGGAGTAAAAAACCATCAAAAATTTCAATCCTGCATGATTCTACCTAGAAATGTGATTCTTCATTCAAAACGCTGGTTTTTGCTATTGGGCTCTATTGAATAATGAATGTTTTGAATTTTCTCCAAAAGTAAAGTAGTTGCAAACTCATGCTTTTAGAGACTTGTTTGGGCTCATGAGACGAGTAGAAAAACATCAAAAATTTCAGTCCTGCATGATTCTACCAAGAAATGTGTGTTCATTCAAACTGCTGGTTTTTGATAGTTTGGGCCCTATTGAATAATGAATGTTTTGAATTTTCACCAAAAGTAAAGTAGTTGCAAACTCATGCTTTTAGAGACTTGTTTGGGCTCATGAGAGGAGTAGAAAAACATCAAAAATTTCAGTCCTGCATGATTCTACCAAGAAATGTGTGTTCATTGAAACCGCTGGTTTTTGATAGTTTGGGCCCTATTGAATAATGAATGTTTTGAATTTTCTCCAAAAGTAAAGTAGTTGCAAACTCATCCTTTTAGAAACTTGTTTGGGCTGTTGAGAGGAGTAAAAAACCATCAAAAATTTCAATCCTGCATGATTCTACCAAGAAATGTGATTCTTCATTCAAAACGCTGGTTTTTGCTATTGGGCTCTATTGAATAATGAATGTTTTGAATTTTCTCCAAAAGTAAAGTAGTTGCAAACTCATGCTTTTAGAGACTTGTTTGGGCTCATGAGAGGAGTAGAAAAACATCAAAAATTTCAGTCCTGCATGATTCTACCAAGAAATGTGTGTTCATTGAAACCGCTGGTTTTTGATAGTTTGGGCCCTATTGAATAATGAATGTTTTGAATTTTCTCCAAAAGTAAAGTAGTTGCAAACTCATCCTTTTAGAAACTTGTTTGGGCTGTTGAGAGGAGTAAAAAACCATCAAAAATTTCAATCCTGCCGCATTTTACCAAGAAATGTGATTCTTCATTCAAAACCTGATTTTTGCTATTGGGCTCTATTGAATAGTGAATGTTTTGAATTTTCTCCAAAAGTAAATTAGTTGCAAACTCATGCTTTTAGAGACTTGTTTGGGCTCATGAGAGGAGTAGAAAAACATCAAAAATTTCAGTCCTGCATGATTCTACCAAGAAATATGTTCATTCAAACCGCTGGTTTTTGATAGTTTGGGCCCTATTGAATAATGAATGTTTTGAATTTTCTCCAAAAGTAAAGTAGTTGCAAACTCATCCTTTTAGAAACTTGTTTGGGCTGTTGAGAGGAGTAAAAAACCATCAAAAATTTCAATCCTGCATGATTCTACCAAGAAATGTGATTCTTCATTCAAACCGCTGGTTTTTGCTATTGGGCTCTATTGAATAATGAATGTTTTGAATTTTCTCCAAAAGTAAAGTAGTTGCAAACTCATGCTTTTAGAGACTTGTTTGGGCTCATGAGAGGAGTAGAAAAACATCAAAAATTTCAGTCCTGCATGATTCTACCAAGAAATGTGTGTTCATTGAAACCGCTGGTTTTTGATAGTTTGGGCCCTATTGAATAATGAATGTTTTGAATTTTCTCCAAAAGTAAAGTAGTTGCAAACTCATCCTTTTAGAAACTTGTTTGGGCTGTTGAGAGGAGTAAAAAACCATCAAAAATTTCAATCCTGCATGATTCTACCTAGAAATGTGATTCTTCATTCAAAACGCTGGTTTTTGCTATTGGGCTCTATTGAATAATGAATGTTTTGAATTTTCTCCAAAAGTAAAGTAGTTGCAAACTCATGCTTTTAGAGACTTGTTTGGGCTCATGAGACGAGTAGAAAAACATCAAAAATTTCAGTCCTGCATGATTCTACCAAGAAATGTGTGTTCATTCAAACTGCTGGTTTTTGATAGTTTGGGCCCTATTGAATAATGAATGTTTTGAATTTTCACCAAAAGTAAAGTAGTTGCAAACTCATGCTTTTAGAGACTTGTTTGGGCTCATGAGAGGAGTAGAAAAACATCAAAAATTTCAGTCCTGCATGATTCTACCAAGAAATGTGTGTTCATTGAAACCGCTGGTTTTTGATAGTTTGGGCCCTATTGAATAATGAATGTTTTGAATTTTCTCCAAAAGTAAAGTAGTTGCAAACTCATCCTTTTAGAAACTTGTTTGGGCTGTTGAGAGGAGTAAAAAACCATCAAAAATTTCAATCCTGCATGATTCTACCAAGAAATGTGATTCTTCATTCAAAACGCTGGTTTTTGCTATTGGGCTCTATTGAATAATGAATGTTTTGAATTTTCTCCAAAAGTAAAGTAGTTGCAAACTCATGCTTTTAGAGACTTGTTTGGGCTCATGAGAGGAGTAGAAAAACATCAAAAATTTCAGTCCTGCATGATTCTACCAAGAAATGTGTGTTCATTGAAACCGCTGGTTTTTGATAGTTTGGGCCCTATTGAATAATGAATGTTTTGAATTTTCACCAAAAGTAAAGTAGTTGCAAACTCATGCTTTTAGAGACTTGTTTGGGCTCATGAGAGGAGTAGAAAAACATCAAAAATTTCAGTCCTGCATGATTCTACCAAGAAATGTGTGTTCATTGAAACCGCTGGTTTTTGATAGTTTGGGCCCTATTGAATAATGAATGTTTTGAATTTTCTCCAAAAGTAAAGTAGTTGCAAACTCATCCTTTTAGAAACTTGTTTGGGCTGTTGAGAGGAGTAAAAAACCATCAAAAATTTCAATCCTGCATGATTCTACCAAGAAATGTGATTCTTCATTCAAAACGCTGGTTTTTGCTATTGGGCTCTATTGAATAATGAATGTTTTGAATTTTCTCCAAAAGTAAAGTAGTTGCAAACTCATGCTTTTAGAGACTTGTTTGGGCTCATGAGAGGAGTAGAAAAACATCAAAAATTTCAGTCCTGCATGATTCTACCAAGAAATGTGTGTTCATTGAAACCGCTGGTTTTTGATAGTTTGGGCCCTATTGAATAATGAATGTTTTGAATTTTCTCCAAAAGTAAAGTAGTTGCAAACTCATCCTTTTAGAAACTTGTTTGGGCTGTTGAGAGGAGTAAAAAACCATCAAAAATTTCAATCCTGCCGCATTTTACCAAGAAATGTGATTCTTCATTCAAAACCTGATTTTTGCTATTGGGCTCTATTGAATAGTGAATGTTTTGAATTTTCTCCAAAAGTAAAGTAGTTGCAAACTCATGCTTTTAGAGACTTGTTTGGGCTCATGAGAGGAGTAGAAAAACATCAAAAATTTCAGTCCTGCATGATTCTACCAAGAAATGTGTGTTCATTGAAACCGCTGGTTTTTGATAGTTTGGGCCCTATTGAATAATGAATGTTTTGAATTTTCTCCAAAAGTAAAGTAGTTGCAAACTCATCCTTTTAGAAACTTGTTTGGGCTGTTGAGAGGAGTAAAAAACCATCAAAAATTTCAATCCTGCATGATTCTAACAAGAAATGTGATTCTTCATTCAAAACGCTGGTTTTTGCTATTGGGCTCTATTGAATAATGAATGTTTTGAATTTTCTCCAAAAGTAAAGTAGTTGCAAACTCATGCTTTTAGAGACTTGTTTGGGCTCATGAGAGGAGTAGAAAAACATCAAAAATTTCAGTCCTGCATGATTCTACCAAGAAATGTGTGTTCATTGAAACCGCTGGTTTTTGATAGTTTGGGCCCTATTGAATAATGAATGTTTTGAATTTTCTCCAAAAGTAAAGTAGTTGCAAACTCATCCTTTTAGAAACTTGTTTGGGCTGTTGAGAGGAGTAAAAAACCATCAAAAATTTCAATCCTGCATGATTTTACCAAGAAATGTGATTCTTCATTCAAAACCTGATTTTTGCTATTGGGCTCTATTGAATAGTGAATGTTTTGAATTTTCTCCAAAAGTAAATTAGTTGCAAACTCATGCTTTTAGAGACTTGTTTGGGCTCATGAGAGGAGTAGAAAAACATCAAAAATTTCAGTCCTGCATGATTCTACCAAGAAATGTGTTCATTCAAACCGCTGGTTTTTGATAGTTTGGGCCCTATTGAATAATGAATGTTTTGAATTTTCTCCAAAAGTAAAGTAGTTGCAAACTCATCCTTTTAGAAACTTGTTTGGGCTGTTGAGAGGAGTAAAAAACCATCAAAAATTTCAATCCTGCATGATTCTACCAAGAAATGTGATTCTTCATTCAAAACGCTGGTTTTTGCTATTGGGCTCTATTGAATAATGAATGTTTTGAATTTTCTCCAAAAGTAAAGTAGTTGCAAACTCATGCTTTTAGAGACTTGTTTGGGCTCATGAGATGAGTAGAAAAACATCAAAAATTTCAGTCCTGCATGATTCTACCAAGACATGTGTGTTCATTCAAACCTCTGGTTTTTGATAGTTTGGGCCCTATTGAATAATGAATGTTTTGAATTTTCTCCAAAAGTAAAGTAGTTGCAAACTCATGCTTTTAGAGACTTTTTTGGGCTCATGAGAGGAGCAGAAAAACATCAAAAATTTCAGTCCTGCATGATTCTACCAAGAAATGTGTGTTCATTGAAACCGCTGGTTTTTGATAGTTTGGGCCCTATTGAATAATGAATGTTTTGAATTTTCTCCAAAAGTAAAGTAGTTGCAAACTCATCCTTTTAGAAACTTGTTTGGGCTGTTGAGAGGAGTAAAAAACCATCAAAAATTTCAATCCTGCATGATTCTACCAAGAAATGTGATTCTTCATTCAAAACGCTGGTTTTTGCTATTGGGCTCTATTGAATGTTTTGAATTTTCTCCAAAAGTAAAGTAGTTGCAAACTCATGCTTTTAGAGACTTGTTTGGGCTCATGAGAGGAGTAGAAAAACATCAAAAATTTCAGTCCTGCATGATTCTACCAAGAAATGTGTGTTCATTGAAACCGCTGGTTTTTGATAGTTTGGGCCCTATTGAATAATGAATGTTTTGAATTTTCTCCAAAAGTAAAGTAGTTGCAAACTCATCCTTTTAGAAACTTGTTTGGGCTGTTGAGAGGAGTAAAAAACCATCAAAAATTTCAATCCTGCATGATTTTACCAAGAAATGTGATTCTTCATTCAAAACCTGATTTTTGCTATTGGGCTCTATTGAATAGTGAATGTTTTGAATTTTCTCCAAAAGTAAATTAGTTGCAAACTCATGCTTTTAGAGACTTGTTTGGGCTCATGAGAGGAGTAGAAAAACATCAAAAATTTCAGTCCTGCATGATTCTACCAAGAAATGTGTTCATTCAAACCGCTGGTTTTTGATAGTTTGTGCCCTATTGAATAATGAATGTTTTGAATTTTCTCCAAAAGTAAAGTAGTTGCAAACTCATCCTTTTAGAAACTTGTTTGGGCTGTTGAGAGGAGTAAAAAACCATCAAAAATTTCAATCCTGCATGATTCTACCAAGAAATGTGATTCTTCATTCAAAACGCTGGTTTTTGCTATTGGGCTCTATTGAATAATGAATGTTTTGAATTTTCTCCAAAAGTAAAGTAGTTGCAAACTCATGCTTTTAGAGACTTGTTTGGGCTCATGAGAGGAGTAGAAAAACATCAAAAATTTCAGTCCTGCATGATTCTACCAAGAAATGTGTGTTCATTGAAACCGCTGGTTTTTGATAGTTTGGGCCCTATTGAATAATGAATGTTTTGAATTTTCTCCAAAAGTAAAGTAGTTGCAAACTCATCCTTTTAGAAACTTGTTTGGGCTGTTGAGAGGAGTAAAAAACCATCAAAAATTTCAATCCTGCATGATTCTACCAAGAAATGTGATTCTTCATTCAAAACGCTGGTTTTTGCTATTGGGCTCTATTGAATAATGAATGTTTTGAATTTTCTCCAAAAGTAAAGTAGTTGCAAACTCATGCTTTTAGAGACTTGTTTGGGCTCATGAGAGGAGTAGAAAAACATCAAAAATTTCAGTCCTGCATGATTCTACCAAGAAATGTGTGTTCATTGAAACCGCTGGTTTTTGATAGTTTGGGCCCTATTGAATAATGAATGTTTTGAATTTTCTCCAAAAGTAAAGTAGTTGCAAACTCATCCTTTTAGAAACTTGTTTGGGCTGTTGAGAGGAGTAAAAAACCATTAAAAATTTCAATCCTGCATGATTCTACCAAGAAATGTGATTCTTCATTCAAAACGCTGGTTTTTGCTATTGGGCTCTATTGAATAATGAATGTTTTGAATTTTCTCCAAAAGTAAAGTAGTTGCAAACTCATGCTTTTAGAGACTTGTTTGGGCTCATGAGAGGAGTAGAAAAACATCAAAAATTTCAGTCCTGCATGATTCTACCAAGAAATGTGTGTTCATTGAAACCGCTGGTTTTTGATAGTTTGGGCCCTATTGAATAATGAATGTTTTGAATTTTCTCCAAAAGTATAGTAGTTGCAAACTCATCCTTTTAGAAACTTGTTTGGGCTGTTGAGAGGAGTAAAAAACCATCAAAAATTTCAATCCTGCATGATTTTACCAAGAAATGTGATTCTTCATTCAAAACCTGATTTTTGCTATTGGGCTCTATTGAATAGTGAATGTTTTGAATTTTCTCCAAAAGTAAATTAGTTGCAAACTCATGCTTTTAGAGACTTGTTTGGGCTCATGAGAGGAGTAGAAAAACATCAAAAATTTCAGTCCTGCATGATTCTACCAAGAAATGTGTTCATTCAAACCGCTGGTTTTTGATAGTTTGGTCCCTATTGAATAATGAATGTTTTGAATTTTCTCCAAAAGTAAAGTAGTTGCAAACTCATCCTTTTAGAAACTTGTTTGGGCTGTTGAGAGGAGTAAAAAACCATCAAAAATTTCAATTCTGCATGATTCTACCAAGAAATGTGATTCTTCATTCAAAACGCTGGTTTTTGCTATTGGGCTCTATTGAATAATGAATGTTTTGAATTTTCTCCAAAAGTAAAGTAGTTGCAAACTCATGCTTTTAGAGACTTGTTTGGGCTCATGAGATGAGTAGAAAAACATCAAAAATTTCAGTCCTGCATGATTCTACCAAGACATGTGTGTTCATTCAAACCGCTGGTTTTTGATAGTTTGGGCCCTATTGAATAATGAATGTTTTGAATTTTCTCCAAAAGTAAAGTAGTTGCAAACTCATCCTTTTAGAAACTTGTTTGGGCTGTTGAGAGGAGTAAAAAACCATCAAAAATTTCAATCCTGCATGATTTTACCAAGAAATGTGATTCTTCATTCAAAACCTGATTTTTGCTATTGGGCTCTATTGAATAGTGAATGTTTTGAATTTTCTCCAAAAGTAAATTAGTTGCAAACTCATGCTTTTAGAGACTTGTTTGGGCTCATGAGAGGAGTAGAAAAACATCAAAAATTTCAGTCCTGCATGATTCTACCAAGAAATGTGTTCATTCAAACCGCTGGTTTTTGATAGTTTGGGCCCTATTGAATAATGAATGTTTTGAATTTTCTCCAAAAGTAAAGTAGTTGCAAACTCATCCTTTTAGAAACTTGTTTGGGCTGTTGAGAGGAGTAAAAAACCATCAAAAATTTCAATCCTGCATGATTCTACCAAGAAATGTGATTCTTCATTCAAAACGCTGGTTTTTGCTATTGGGCTCTATTGAATAATGAATGTTTTGAATTTTCTCCAAAAGTAAAGTAGTTGCAAACTCATGCTTTTAGAGACTTGTTTGGGCTCATGAGAGGAGTAGAAAAACATCAAAAATTTCAGTCCTGCATGATTCTACCAAGAAATGTGTGTTCATTGAAACCGCTGGTTTTTGATAGTTTGGGCCCTATTGAATAATGAATGTTTTGAATTTTCTCCAAAAGTAAAGTAGTTGCAAACTCATCCTTTTAGAAACTTGTTTGGGCTGTTGAGAGGAGTAAAAAACCTTCAAAAATTTCAATCCTGCATGATTTTACCAAGAAATGTGATTCTTCATTCAAAACCTGATTTTTGCTATTGGGCTCTATTGAATAATGAATGTTTTGAATTTTCTCCAAAAGTAAAGTAGTTGCAAACTCATGCTTTTAGAGACTTGTTTGGGCTCATGAGAGGAGTAGAAAAACATCAAAAATTTCAGTCCTGCATGATTCTACCAAGAAATGTGTTCATTCAAACCGCTGGTTTTTGATAGTTTGGGCCCTATTGAATAATGAATGTTTTGAATTTTCTCCAAAAGTAAAGTAGTTGCAAACTCATCCTTTTAGAAACTTGTTTGGGCTGTTGAGAGGAGTAAAACACCATCAAAAATTTCAATCCTGCATGATTCTACCAAGAAATGTGATTCTTCATTCAAAACGCTGGTTTTTGCTATTGGGCTCTATTGAATAATGAATGTTTTGAATTTTCTCCAAAAGTAAAGTAGTTGCAAACTCATGCTTTTAGAGACTTGTTTGGGCTCATGAGAGGAGTAGAAAAACAGTAAAAATTTCAGTCCTGCATGATTCTACCAAGAAATGTGTGTTCATTGAAACCGCTGGTTTTTGATAGTTTGGGCCCTATTGAATAATGAATGTTTTGAATTTTCTCCAAAAGTATAGTAGTTGCAAACTCATCCTTTTAGAAACTTGTTTGGGCTGTTGAGAGGAGTAAAAAACCATCAAAAATTTCAATCCTGCATGATTTTACCAAGAAATGTGATTCTTCATTCAAAACCTGATTTTTGCTATTGGGCTCTATTGAATAGTGAATGTTTTGAATTTTCTCCAAAAGTAAATTAGTTGCAAACTCATGCTTTTAGAGACTTGTTTGGGCTCATGAGAGGAGTAGAAAAACATCAAAAATTTCAGTCCTGCATGATTCTACCAAGAAATGTGTTCATTCAAACCGCTGGTTTTTGATAGTTTGGGCCCTATTGAATAATGAATGTTTTGAATTTTCTCCAAAAGTAAAGTAGTTGCAAACTCATCCTTTTAGAAACTTGTTTGGGCTGTTGAGAGGAGTAAAAAAACCATCAAAAATTTCAATCCTGCATGATTCTACCAAGAAATGTGATTCTTCATTCAAAACGCTGGTTTTTGCTATTGGGCTCTATTGAATAATGAATGTTTTGAATTTTCTCCAAAAGTAAAGTAGTTGCAAACTCATGCTTTTAGAGACTTGTTTGGGCTCATGAGATGAGTAGAAAAACATCAAAAATTTCAGTCCTGCATGATTCTACCAAGACATGTGTGTTCATTCAAACCGCTGGTTTTTGATAGTTTGGGCCCTATTGAATAATGAATGTTTTGAATTTTCTCCAAAAGTAAAGTAGTTGCAAACTCATGCTTTTAGAGACTTGTTTGGGCTCATAAGAGGAGCAGAAAAACATCAAAAATTTCAGTCCTGCATGATTCTACCAAGAAATGTGTGTTCATTGAAACCGCTGGTTTTTGATAGTTTGGGCCCTATTGAATAATGAATGTTTTGAATTTTCTCCAAAAGTAAAGTAGTTGCAAACTCATTCTTTTAGAAACTTGTTTGGGCTGTTGAGAGGAGTAAAAAACCATCAAAAATTTCAATCCTGCATGATTCTACCAAGAAATGTGATTCTTCATTCAAAACGCTGGTTTTTGCTATTGGGCTCTATTGAATAATGAATGTTTTGAATTTTCTCCAAAAGTAAAGTAGTTGCAAACTCATGCTTTTAGAGACTTGTTTGGGCTCATGAGAGGAGTAGAAAAACATCAAAAATTTCAGTCCTGCATGATTCTACCAAGAAATGTGTGTTCATTGAAACCGCTGGTTTTTGATAGTTTGGGCCCTATTGAATAATGAATGTTTTGAATTTTCTCCAAAAGTAAAGTAGTTGCAAACTCATCCTTTTAGAAACTTGTTTGGGCTGTTGAGAGGAGTAAAAAACCATCAAAAATTTCAATCCTGCATGATTTTACCAAGAAATGTGATTCTTCATTCAAAACCTGATTTTTGCTATTGGGCTCTATTGAATAGTGAATGTTTTGAATTTTCTCCAAAAGTAAATTAGTTGCAAACTCATGCTTTTAGAGACTTGTTTGGGCTCATGAGAGGAGTAGAAAAACATCAAAAATTTCAGTCCTGCATGATTCTACCAAGAAATGTGTTCATTCAAACCGCTGGTTTTTGATAGTTTGGGCCCTATTGAATAATGAATGTTTTGAATTTTCTCCAAAAGTAAAGTAGTTGCAAACTCATCCTTTTAGAAACTTGTTTGGGCTGTTGAGAGGAGTAAAAAACCATCAAAAATTTCAATCCTGCATGATTCTACCAAGAAATGTGATTCTTCATTCAAAACGCTGGTTTTTGCTATTGGGCTCTATTGAATAATGAATGTTTTGAATTTTCTCCAAAAGTAAAGTCGTTGCAAACTCATGCTTTTAGAGACTTGTTTGGGCTCATGAGAGGAGTAGAAAAACATCAAAAATTTCAGTCCTGCATGATTCTACCAAGAAATGTGTGTTCATTGAAACCGCTGGTTTTTGATAGTTTGGGCCCTATTGAATAATGAATGTTTTGAATTTTCTCCAAAAGTAAAGTAGTTGCAAACTCATCCTTTTAGAAACTTGTTTGGGCTGTTGAGAGGAGTAAAAAACCTTCAAAAATTTCAATCCTGCATGATTTTACCAAGAAATGTGATTCTTCATTCAAAACCTGATTTTTGCTATTGGGCTCTATTGAATAATGAATGTTTTGAATTTTCTCCAAAAGTAAAGTAGTTGCAAACTCATGCTTTTAGAGACTTGTTTGGGCTCATGAGAGGAGTAGAAAAACATCAAAAATTTCAGTCCTGCATGATTCTACCAAGAAATGTGTTCATTCAAACCGCTGGTTTTTGATAGTTTGGGCCCTATTGAATAATGAATGTTTTGAATTTTCTCCAAAAGTAAAGTAGTTGCAAACTCATCCTTTTAGAAACTTGTTTGGGCTGTTGAGAGGAGTAAAAAACCATCAAAAATTTCAATCCTGCATGATTCTACCAAGAAATGTGATTCTTCATTCAAAACGCTGGTTTTTGCTATTGGGCTCTATTGAATAATGAATGTTTTGAATTTTCTCCAAAAGTAAAGTAGTTGCAAACTCATGCTTTTAGAGACTTGTTTGGGCTCATGAGAGGAGTAGAAAAACATCAAAAATTTCAGTCCTGCATGATTCTACCAAGAAATGTGTTCATTCAAACCGCTGGTTTTTGATAGTTTGGGCCCTATTGAATAATGAATGTTTTGAATTTTCTCCAAAAGTAAAGTAGTTGCAAACTCATCCTTTTAGAAACTTGTTCGGGCTGTTGAGAGGAGCAAAAAAACATCAAAAATTTCAATCCTGCATGATTCTACCAAGAAATGTGATTCTTCATTCAAAACGCTGGTTTTTGCTATTGGGCTCTATTGAATAATGAATGTTTTGAATTTTCTCCAAAAGTAAAGTAGTTGCAAACTCATGCTTTTAGAGACTTGTTTGGGCTCATGAGAGGAGTAGAAAAACATCAAAAATTTCAGTCCTGCATGATTCTACCAAGAAATGTGTGTTCATTGAAACCGCTGGTTTTTGATAGTTTGGGCACTATTGAATAATGAATGTTTTGAATTTGTTTGGGCTGTTGGGGCTGTTTTGGGCTGTTGGGGCTGTTTTGGGCTGTTGGGGCTGTTTTGTTTTGGGCTGTTGTTTGGGCTTTGTTTTGAACTTGTTTGGGCTGTTGAGAGGAGTAAAAAACCATCAAAAATTTCAATCCTGCATGATTCTACCAAGAAATGTGATTCTTCATTCAAAACGCTGGTTTTTGCTATTGGGCTCTATTGAATAATGAATGTTTTGAATTTTCTCCAAAAGTAAAGTAGTTGCAAACTCATGCTTTTAGAGACTTGTTTGGGCTCATGAGAGGAGTAGAAAAACATCAAAAATTTCAGTCCTGCATGATTCTACCAAGAAATGTGTGTTCATTGAAACCGCTGGTTTTTGATAGTTTGGGCCCTATTGAATAATGAATGTTTTGAATTTTCTCCAAAAGTAAAGTAGTTGCAAACTCATCCTTTTAGAAACTTGTTTGGGCTGTTGAGATGAGTAAAAAACCATCAAAAATTTCAATCCTGCATGATTTTACCAAGAAATGTGATTCTTCATTCAAAACCTGATTTTTGCTATTGGGCTCTATTGAATAGTGAATGTTTTGAATTTTCTCCAAAAGTAAATTAGTTGCAAACTCATGCTTCTACAGACTTGTTTGGGCTCATGAGAGGAGTAGAAAAACATCAAAAATTTCAGTCCTGCATGATTCTACCAAGAAATGTGTTCATTCAAACCGCTGGTTTTTGATAGTTTGGGCCCTATTGAATAATGAATGTTTTGAATTTTCTCCAAAAGTAAAGTAGTAGCAAACTCATCCTTTTAGAAACTTGTTTGGGCTGTTGAGAGGAGTAAAAAACCATCAAAAATTTCAATCCTGCATGATTCTACCAAGAAATGTGATTCTTCATTCAAAACGCTGGTTTTTGCTATTGGGCTCTATTGAATAATGAATGTTTTGAAATTTCTCCAAAAGTAAAGTAGTTGCAAACTCATGCTTTTAGAGACTTGTTTGGGCTCATGAGATGAGTAGAAAAACATCAAAAATTTCAGTCCTGCATGATTCTACCAAGACATGTGTGTTCATTCAAACCGCTGGTTTTTGATAGTTTGGGCCCTATTGAATAATGAATGTTTTGAATTTTCTCCAAAAGTAAAGTAGTTGCAAACTCATGCTTTTAGAGACTTGTTTGGGCTCATGAGAGGAGCAGAAAAACATCAAAAATTTCAGTCCTGCATGATTCTACCAAGAAATGTGTGTTCATTGAAACCGCTGGTTTTTGATAGTTTGGGCCCTATTGAATAATGAATGTTTTGAATTTTCTCCAAAAGTAAAGCAGTTGCAAACTCATCCTTTTAGAAACATGTTTGGGCTGTTGAGAGGAGTAAAAAACCATCAAAAATTTCAATCCTGCATGATTCTACCAAGAAATGTGATTCTTCATTCAAAACGCTGGTTTTTGCTATTGGGCTCTATTGAATAATGAATGTTTTGAATTTTCTCCAAAAGTAAAGTAGTTGCAAACTCATGCTTTTAGAGACTTGTTTGGGCTCATGAGATGAGTAGAAAAACATCAAAAATTTCAGTCCTGCATGATTCTACCAAGACATGTGTGTTCATTCAAACCGCTGGTTTTTGATAGTTTGGGCCCTATTGAATAATGAATGTTTTGAATTTTCTCCAAAAGTAAAGTAGTTGCAAACTCATGCTTTTAGAGACTTGTTTGGGCTCATAAGAGGAGCAGAAAAACATCAAAAATTTCAGTCCTGCATGATTCTACCAAGAAATGTGTGTTCATTGAAACCGCTGGTTTTTGATAGTTTGGGCCCTATTGAATAATGAATGTTTTGAATTTTCTCCAAAAGTAAAGTAGTTGCAAACTCATCCTTTTAGAAACTTGTTTGGGCTGTTGAGAGGAGTAAAAAACCATCAAAAATTTCAATCCTGCATGATTCTACCAAGAAATGTGATTCTTCATTCAAAACGCTGGTTTTTGCTATTGGGCTCTATTGAATAATGAATGTTTTGAATTTTCTCCAAAAGTAAAGTAGTTGCAAACTCATGCTTTTAGAGACTTGTTTGGGCTCATGAGAGGAGTAGAAAAACATCAAAAATTTCAGTCCTGCATGATTCTACCAAGAAATGTGTGTTCATTGAAACCGCTGGTTTTTGATAGTTTGGGCCCTATTGAATAATGAATGTTTTGAATTTTCTCCAAAAGTAAAGTAGTTGCAAACTCATCCTTTTAGAAACTTGTTTGGGCTGTTGAGAGGAGTAAAAAACCATCAAAAATTTCAATCCTGCATGATTTTACCAAGAAATGTGATTCTTCATTCAAAACCTGATTTTTGCTATTGGGCTCTATTGAATAGTGAATGTTTTGAATTTTCTCCAAAAGTAAATTAGTTGCAAACTCATGCTTTTAGAGACTTGTTTGGGCTCATGAGAGGAGTAGAAAAACATCAAAAATTTCAGTCCTGCATGATTCTACCAAGAAATGTGTTCATTCAAACCGCTGGTTTTTGATAGTTTGGGCCCTATTGAATAATGAATGTTTTGAATTTTCTCCAAAAGTAAAGTAGTTGCAAACTCATCCTTTTAGAAACTTGTTTGGGCTGTTGAGAGGAGTAAAAAACCATCAAAAATTTCAATCCTGCATGATTCTACCAAGAAATGTGATTCTTCATTCAAAACGCTGGTTTTTGCTATTGGGCTCTATTGAATAATGAATGTTTTGAATTTTCTCCAAAAGTAAAGTAGTTGCAAACTCATGCTTTTAGAGACTTGTTTGGGCTCATGAGAGGAGTAGAAAAACATCAAAAATTTCAGTCCTGCATGATTCTACCAAGAAATGTGTGTTCATTGAAACCGCTGGTTTTTGATAGTTTGGGCCCTATTGAATAATGAATGTTTTGAATTTTCTCCAAAAGTAAAGTAGTTGCAAACTCATCCTTTTAGAAACTTGTTTGGGCTGTTGAGAGGAGTAAAAAACCATCAAAAATTTCAATCCTGCATGATTTTACCAAGAAATGTGATTCTTCATTCAAAACCTGATTTTTGCTATTGGGCTCTATTGAATAATGAATGTTTTGAATTTTCTCCAAAAGTAAAGTAGTTGCAAACTCATGCTTTTAGAGACTTGTTTGGGCTCATGAGAGGAGTAGAAAAACATCAAAAATTTCAGTCCTGCATGATTCTACCAAGAAATGTGTTCATTCAAACCGCTGTTTTTTGATAGTTTGGGCCCTATTGAATAATGAATGTTTTGAATTTTCTCCAAAAGTAAAGTAGTTGCAAACTCATCCTTTTAGAAACTTGTTTGGGCTGTTGAGAGGAGTAAAAAACCATCAAAAATTTCAATCCTGCATGATTCTACCAAGAAATGTGATTCTTCATTCAAAACGCTGGTTTTTGCTATTGGGCTCTATTTAATAATGAATGTTTTGAATTTTCTCCAAAAGTAAAGTAGTTGCAAACTCATGCTTTTAGAGACTTGTTTGGGCTCATGAGAGGAGTAGAAAAACATCAAAAATTTCAGTCCTGCATGATTCTACCAAGAAATGTGTTCATTCAAACCGCTGGTTTTTGATAGTTTGGGCCCTATTGAATAATGAATGTTTTGAATTTTCTCCAAAAGTAAAGTAGTTGCAAACTCATCCTTTTAGAAACTTGTTTGGGCTGTTGAGAGGAGTAAAAAACCATCAAAAATTTCAATCCTGCATGATTCTACCAAGAAATGTGATTCTTCATTCAAAACGCTGGTTTTTGCTATTGGGCTCTATTGAATAATGAATGTTTTGAATTTTCTCCAAAAGTAAAGTAGTTGCAAACTCATGCTTTTAGAGACTTGTTTGGGCTCATGAGAGGAGTAGAAAAACATCGAAAATTTCAGTCCTGCATGATTCTACCAAGAAATGTGTGTTCATTGAAACCGCTGGTTTTTGATAGTTTGGGCCCTATTGAATAATGAATGTTTTGAATTTGTTTGGGCTGTTGGGGCTGTTTTGGGCTGTTGGGGCTGTTTTGGGCTGTTGGGGCTGTTTTGTTTTGGGCTGTTGTTTGGGCTTTGTTTTGAACTTGTTTGGGCTGTTGAGAGGAGTAAAAAACCATCAAAAATTTCAATCCTGCATGATTCTACCAAGAAATGTGATTCTTCATTCAAAACGCTGGTTTTTGCTATTGGGCTCTATTGAATAATGAATGTTTTGAATTTTCTCCAAAAGTAAAGTAGTTGCAAACTCATGCTTTTAGAGACTTGTTTGGGCTCATGAGAGGAGTAGAAAAACATCAAAAATTTCAGTCCTGCATGATTCTACCAAGAAATGTGTGTTCATTGAAACCGCTGGTTTTTGATAGTTTGGGCCCTATTGAATAATGAATGTTTTGAATTTTCTCCAAAAGTAAAGTAGTTGCAAACTCATCCTTTTAGAAACTTGTTTGGGCTGTTGAGAGGAGTAAAAAACCATCAAAAATTTCAATCCTGCATGATTTTACCAAGAAATGTGATTCTTCATTCAAAACCTGATTTTTGCTATTGGGCTCTATTGAATAGTGAATGTTTTGAATTTTCTCCAAAAGTAAATTAGTTGCAAACTCATGCTTTTAGAGACTTGTTTGGGCTCATGAGAGGAGTAGAAAAACATCAAAAATTTCAGTCCTGCATGATTCTACCAAGAAATGTGTTCATTCAAACCGCTGGTTTTTGATAGTTTGGGCCCTATTGAATAATGAATGTTTTGAATTTTCTCCAAAAGTAAAGTAGTAGCAAACTCATCGTTTTAGAAACTTGTTTGGGCTGTTGAGAGGAGTAAAAAACCATCAAAAATTTCAATCCTGCATGATTCTACCAAGAAATGTGATTCTTCATTCAAAACGCTGGTTTTTGCTATTGGGCTCTATTGAATAATGAATGTTTTGAATTTTCTCCAAAAGTAAAGTAGTTGCAAACTCATGCTTTTAGAGACTTGTTTGGGCTCATGAGATGAGTAGAAAAACATCAAAAATTTCAGTCCTGCATGATTCTACCAAGACATGTGTGTTCATTCAAACCTCTGGTTTTTGATAGTTTGGGCCCTATTGAATAATGAATGTTTTGAATTTTCTCCAAAAGTAAAGTAGTTGCAAACTCATGCTTTTAGAGACTTTTTTGGGCTCATGAGAGGAGCAGAAAAACATCAAAAATTTCAGTCCTGCATGATTCTACCAAGAAATGTGTGTTCATTGAAACCGCTGGTTTTTGATAGTTTGGGCCCTATTGAATAATGAATGTTTTGAATTTTCTCCAAAAGTAAAGTAGTTGCAAACTCATCCTTTTAGAAACTTGTTTGGGCTGTTGAGAGGAGTAAAAAACCATCAAAAATTTCAATCCTGCATGATTCTACCAAGAAATGTGATTCTTCATTCAAAACGCTGGTTTTTGCTATTGGGCTCTATTGAATAATGAATGTTTTGAATTTTCTCCAAAAGTAAAGTAGTTGCAAACTCATGCTTTTAGAGACTTGTTTGGGCTCATGAGAGGAGTAGAAAAACATCAAAAATTTCAGTCCTGCATGATTCTACCAAGAAATGTGTGTTCATTGAAACCGCTGGTTTTTGATAGTTTGGGCCCTATTGAATAATGAATGTTTTGAATTTTCTCCAAAAGTAAAGTAGTTGCAAACTCATCCTTTTAGAAACTTGTTTGGGCTGTTGAGAGGAGTAAAAAACCATCAAAAATTTCAATCCTGCATGATTTTACCAAGAAATGTGATTCTTCATTCAAAACCTGATTTTTGCTATTGGGCTCTATTGAATAGTGAATGTTTTGAATTTTCTCCAAAAGTAAATTAGTTGCAAACTCATGCTTTTAGAGACTTGTTTGGGCTCATGAGAGGAGTAGAAAAACATCAAAAATTTCAGTCCTGCATGATTCTACCAAGAAATGTGTTCATTCAAACCGCTGGTTTTTGATAGTTTGTGCCCTATTGAATAATGAATGTTTTGAATTTTCTCCAAAAGTAAAGTAGTTGCAAACTCATCCTTTTAGAAACTTGTTTGGGCTGTTGAGAGGAGTAAAAAACCATCAAAAATTTCAATCCTGCATGATTCTACCAAGAAATGTGATTCTTCATTCAAAACGCTGGTTTTTGCTATTGGGCTCTATTGAATAATGAATGTTTTGAATTTTCTCCAAAAGTAAAGTAGTTGCAAACTCATGCTTTTAGAGACTTGTTTGGGCTCATGAGAGGAGTAGAAAAACATCAAAAATTTCAGTCCTGCATGATTCTACCAAGAAATGTGTGTTCATTGAAACCGCTGGTTTTTGATAGTTTGGGCCCTATTGAATAATGAATGTTTTGAATTTTCTCCAAAAGTAAAGTAGTTGCAAACTCATCCTTTTAGAAACTTGTTTGGGCTGTTGAGAGGAGTAAAAAACCATCAAAAATTTCAATCCTGCATGATTCTACCAAGAAATGTGATTCTTCATTCAAAACGCTGGTTTTTGCTATTGGGCTCTATTGAATAATGAATGTTTTGAATTTTCTCCAAAAGTAAAGTAGTTGCAAACTCATGCTTTTAGAGACTTGTTTGGGCTCATGAGAGGAGTAGAAAAACATCAAAAATTTCAGTCCTGCATGATTCTACCAAGAAATGTGTGTTCATTGAAACCGCTGGTTTTTGATAGTTTGGGCCCTATTGAATAATGAATGTTTTGAATTTTCTCCAAAAGTAAAGTAGTTGCAAACTCATCCTTTTAGAAACTTGTTTGGGCTGTTGAGAGGAGTAAAAAACCATTAAAAATTTCAATCCTGCATGATTCTACCAAGAAATGTGATTCTTCATTCAAAACGCTGGTTTTTGCTATTGGGCTCTATTGAATAATGAATGTTTTGAATTTTCTCCAAAAGTAAAGTAGTTGCAAACTCATGCTTTTAGAGACTTGTTTGGGCTCATGAGAGGAGTAGAAAAACATCAAAAATTTCAGTCCTGCATGATTCTACCAAGAAATGTGTGTTCATTGAAACCGCTGGTTTTTGATAGTTTGGGCCCTATTGAATAATGAATGTTTTGAATTTTCTCCAAAAGTATAGTAGTTGCAAACTCATCCTTTTAGAAACTTGTTTGGGCTGTTGAGAGGAGTAAAAACCATCAAAAATTTCAATCCTGCATGATTTTACCAAGAAATGTGATTCTTCATTCAAAACCTGATTTTTGCTATTGGGCTCTATTGAATAGTGAATGTTTTGAATTTTCTCCAAAAGTAAATTAGTTGCAAACTCATGCTTTTAGAGACTTGTTTGGGCTCATGAGAGGAGTAGAAAAACATCAAAAATTTCAGTCCTGCATGATTCTACCAAGAAATGTGTTCATTCAAACCGCTGGTTTTTTATAGTTTGGTCCCTATTGAATAATGAATGTTTTGAATTTTCTCCAAAAGTAAAGTAGTTGCAAACTCATCCTTTTAGAAACTTGTTTGGGCTGTTGAGAGGAGTAAAAAACCATCAAAAATTTCAATCCTGCATGATTCTACCAAGAAATGTGATTCTTCATTCAAAACGCTGGTTTTTGCTATTGGGCTCTATTGAATAATGAATGTTTTGAATTTTCTCCAAAAGTAAAGTAGTTGCAAACTCATGCTTTTAGAGACTTGTTTGGGCTCATGAGATGAGTAGAAAAACATCAAAAATTTCAGTCCTGCATGATTCTACCAAGACATGTGTGTTCATTCAAACCGCTGGTTTTTGATAGTTTGGGCCCTATTGAATAATGAATGTTTTGAATTTTCTCCAAAAGTAAAGTAGTTGCAAACTCATCCTTTTAGAAACTTGTTTGGGCTGTTGAGAGGAGTAAAAAACCATCAAAAATTTCAATCCTGCATGATTTTACCAAGAAATGTGATTCTTCATTCAAAACCTGATTTTTGCTATTGGGCTCTATTGAATAGTGAATGTTTTGAATTTTCTCCAAAAGTAAATTAGTTGCAAACTCATGCTTTTAGAGACTTGTTTGGGCTCATGAGAGGAGTAGAAAAACATCAAAAATTTCAGTCCTGCATGATTCTACCAAGAAATGTGTTCATTCAAACCGCTGGTTTTTGATAGTTTGGGCCCTATTGAATAATGAATGTTTTGAATTTTCTCCAAAAGTAAAGTAGTTGCAAACTCATCCTTTTAGAAACTTGTTTGAGCTGTTGAGAGGAGTAAAAAACCATCAAAAATTTCAATCCTGCATGATTCTACCAAGAAATGTGATTCTTCATTCAAAACGCTGGTTTTTGCTATTGGGCTCTATTGAATAATGAATGTTTTGAATTTTCTCCAAAAGTAAAGTAGTTGCAAACTCATGCTTTTAGAGACTTGTTTGGGCTCATGAGAGGAGTAGAAAAACATCAAAAATTTCAGTCCTGCATGATTCTACCAAGAAATGTGTGTTCATTGAAACCGCTGGTTTTTGATAGTTTGGGCCCTATTGAATAATGAATGTTTTGAATTTTCTCCAAAAGTAAAGTAGTTGCAAACTCATCCTTTTAGAAACTTGTTTGGGCTGTTGAGAGGAGTAAAAAACCTTCAAAAATTTCAATCCTGCATGATTTTACCAAGAAATGTGATTCTTCATTCAAAACCTGATTTTTGCTATTGGGCTCTATTGAATAATGAATGTTTTGAATTTTCTCCAAAAGTAAAGTAGTTGCAAACTCATGCTTTTAGAGACTTGTTTGGGCTCATGAGAGGAGTAGAAAAACATCAAAAATTTCAGTCCTGCATGATTCTACCAAGAAATGTGTTCATTCAAACCGCTGGTTTTTGATAGTTTGGGCCCTATTGAATAATGAATGTTTTGAATTTTCTCCAAAAGTAAAGTAGTTGCAAACTCATCCTTTTAGAAACTTGTTTGGGCTGTTGAGAGGAGTAAAACACCATCAAAAATTTCAATCCTGCATGATTCTACCAAGAAATGTGATTCTTCATTCAAAACGCTGGTTTTTGCTATTGGGCTCTATTGAATAATGAATGTTTTGAATTTTCTCCAAAAGTAAAGTAGTTGCAAACTCATGCTTTTAGAGACTTGTTTGGGCTCATGAGAGGAGTAGAAAAACAGTAAAAATTTCAGTCCTGCATGATTCTACCAAGAAATGTGTGTTCATTGAAACCGCTGGTTTTTGATAGTTTGGGCCCTATTGAATAATGAATGTTTTGAATTTTCTCCAAAAGTATAGTAGTTGCAAACTCATCCTTTTAGAAACTTGTTTGGGCTGTTGAGAGGAGTAAAAAACCATCAAAAATTTCAATCCTGCATGATTTTACCAAGAAATGTGATTCTTCATTCAAAACCTGATTTTTGCTATTGGGCTCTATTGAATAGTGAATGTTTTGAATTTTCTCCAAAAGTAAATTAGTTGCAAACTCATGCTTTTAGAGACTTGTTTGGGCTCATGAGAGGAGTAGAAAAACATCAAAAATTTCAGTCCTGCATGATTCTACCAAGAAATGTGTTCATTCAAACCGCTGGTTTTTGATAGTTTGGGCCCTATTGAATAATGAATGTTTTGAATTTTCTCCAAAAGTAAAGTAGTTGCAAACTCATCCTTTTAGAAACTTGTTTGGGCTGTTGAGAGGAGTAAAAAAACCATCAAAAATTTCAATCCTGCATGATTCTACCAAGAAATGTGATTCTTCATTCAAAACGCTGGTTTTTGCTATTGGGCTCTATTGAATAATGAATGTTTTGAATTTTCTCCAAAAGTAAAGTAGTTGCAAACTCATGCTTTTAGAGACTTGTTTGGGCTCATGAGATGAGTAGAAAAACATCAAAAATTTCAGTCCTGCATGATTCTACCAAGACATGTGTGTTCATTCAAACCGCTGGTTTTTGATAGTTTGGGCCCTATTGAATAATGAATGTTTTGAATTTTCTCCAAAAGTAAAGTAGTTGCAAACTCATGCTTTTAGAGACTTGTTTGGGCTCATAAGAGGAGCAGAAAAACATCAAAAATTTCAGTCCTGCATGATTCTACCAAGAAATGTGTGTTCATTGAAACCGCTGGTTTTTGATAGTTTGGGCCCTATTGAATAATGAATGTTTTGAATTTTCTCCAAAAGTAAAGTAGTTGCAAACTCATTCTTTTAGAAACTTGTTTGGGCTGTTGAGAGGAGTAAAAAACCATCAAAAATTTCAATCCTGCATGATTCTACCAAGAAATGTGATTCTTCATTCAAAACGCTGGTTTTTGCTATTGGGCTCTATTGAATAATGAATGTTTTGAATTTTCTCCAAAAGTAAAGTAGTTGCAAACTCATGCTTTTAGAGACTTGTTTGGGCTCATGAGAGGAGTAGAAAAACATCAAAAATTTCAGTCCTGCATGATTCTACCAAGAAATGTGTGTTCATTGAAACCGCTGGTTTTTGATAGTTTGGGCCCTATTGAATAATGAATGTTTTGAATTTTCTCCAAAAGTAAAGTAGTTGCAAACTCATCCTTTTAGAAACTTGTTTGGGCTGTTGAGAGGAGTAAAAAACCATCAAAAATTTCAATCCTGCATGATTTTACCAAGAAATGTGATTCTTCATTCAAAACCTGATTTTTGCTATTGGGCTCTATTGAATAGTGAATGTTTTGAATTTTCTCCAAAAGTAAATTAGTTGCAAACTCATGCTTTTAGAGACTTGTTTGGGCTCATGAGAGGAGTAGAAAAACATCAAAAATTTCAGTCCTGCATGATTCTACCAAGAAATGTGTTCATTCAAACCGCTGGTTTTTGATAGTTTGGGCCCTATTGAATAATGAATGTTTTGAATTTTCTCCAAAAGTAAAGTAGTTGCAAACTCATCCTTTTAGAAACTTGTTTGGGCTGTTGAGAGGAGTAAAAAACCATCAAAAATTTCAATCCTGCATGATTCTACCAAGAAATGTGATTCTTCATTCAAAACGCTGGTTTTTGCTATTGGGCTCTATTGAATAATGAATGTTTTGAATTTTCTCCAAAAGTAAAGTCGTTGCAAACTCATGCTTTTAGAGACTTGTTTGGGCTCATGAGAGGAGTAGAAAAACATCAAAAATTTCAGTCCTGCATGATTCTACCAAGAAATGTGTGTTCATTGAAACCGCTGGTTTTTGATAGTTTGGGCCCTATTGAATAATGAATGTTTTGAATTTTCTCCAAAAGTAAAGTAGTTGCAAACTCATCCTTTTAGAAACTTGTTTGGGCTGTTGAGAGGAGTAAAAAACCTTCAAAAATTTCAATCCTGCATGATTTTACCAAGAAATGTGATTCTTCATTCAAAACCTGATTTTTGCTATTGGGCTCTATTGAATAATGAATGTTTTGAATTTTCTCCAAAAGTAAAGTAGTTGCAAACTCATGCTTTTAGAGACTTGTTTGGGCTCATGAGAGGAGTAGAAAAACATCAAAAATTTCAGTCCTGCATGATTCTACCAAGAAATGTGTTCATTCAAACCGCTGGTTTTTGATAGTTTGGGCCCTATTGAATAATGAATGTTTTGAATTTTCTCCAAAAGTAAAGTAGTTGCAAACTCATCCTTTTAGAAACTTGTTTGGGCTGTTGAGAGGAGTAAAAAACCATCAAAAATTTCAATCCTGCATGATTCTACCAAGAAATGTGATTCTTCATTCAAAACGCTGGTTTTTGCTATTGGGCTCTATTGAATAATGAATGTTTTGAATTTTCTCCAAAAGTAAAGTAGTTGCAAACTCATGCTTTTAGAGACTTGTTTGGGCTCATGAGAGGAGTAGAAAAACATCAAAAATTTCAGTCCTGCATGATTCTACCAAGAAAAGTGTTCATTCAAACCGCTGGTTTTTGATAGTTTGGGCCCTATTGAATAATGAATGTTTTGAATTTTCTCCAAAAGTAAAGTAGTTGCAAACTCATCCTTTTAGAAACTTGTTCGGGCTGTTGAGAGGAGCAAAAAAACATCAAAAATTTCAATCCTGCATGATTCTACCAAGAAATGTGATTCTTCATTCAAAACGCTGGTTTTTGCTATTGGGCTCTATTGAATAATGAATGTTTTGAATTTTCTCCAAAAGTAAAGTAGTTGCAAACTCATGCTTTTAGAGACTTGTTTGGGCTCATGAGAGGAGTAGAAAAACATCAAAAATTTCAGTCCTGCATGATTCTACCAAGAAATGTGTGTTCATTGAAACCGCTGGTTTTTGATAGTTTGGGCACTATTGAATAATGAATGTTTTGAATTTGTTTGGGCTGTTGGGGCTGTTTTGGGCTGTTGGGGCTGTTTTGGGCTGTTGGGGCTGTTTTGTTTTGGGCTGTTGTTTGGGCTTTGTTTTGAACTTGTTTGGGCTGTTGAGAGGAGTAAAAAACCATCAAAAATTTCAATCCTGCATGATTCTACCAAGAAATGTGATTCTTCATTCAAAACGCTGGTTTTTGCTATTGGGCTCTATTGAATAATGAATGTTTTGAATTTTCTCCAAAAGTAAAGTAGTTGCAAACTCATGCTTTTAGAGACTTGTTTGGGCTCATGAGAGGAGTAGAAAAACATCAAAAATTTCAGTCCTGCATGATTCTACCAAGAAATGTGTGTTCATTGAAACCGCTGGTTTTTGATAGTTTGGGCCCTATTGAATAATGAATGTTTTGAATTTTCTCCAAAAGTAAAGTAGTTGCAAACTCATCCTTTTAGAAACTTGTTTGGGCTGTTGAGATGAGTAAAAAACCATCAAAAATTTCAATCCTGCATGATTTTACCAAGAAATGTGATTCTTCATTCAAAACCTGATTTTTGCTATTGGGCTCTATTGAATAGTGAATGTTTTGAATTTTCTCCAAAAGTAAATTAGTTGCAAACTCATGCTTCTACAGACTTGTTTGGGCTCATGAGAGGAGTAGAAAAACATCAAAAATTTCAGTCCTGCATGATTCTACCAAGAAATGTGTTCATTCAAACCGCTGGTTTTTGATAGTTTGGGCCCTATTGAATAATGAATGTTTTGAATTTTCTCCAAAAGTAAAGTAGTAGCAAACTCATCCTTTTAGAAACTTGTTTGGGCTGTTGAGAGGAGTAAAAAACCATCAAAAATTTCAATCCTGCATGATTCTACCAAGAAATGTGATTCTTCATTCAAAACGCTGGTTTTTGCTATTGGGCTCTATTGAATAATGAATGTTTTGAAATTTCTCCAAAAGTAAAGTAGTTGCAAACTCATGCTTTTAGAGACTTGTTTGGGCTCATGAGATGAGTAGAAAAACATCAAAAATTTCAGTCCTGCATGATTCTACCAAGACATGTGTGTTCATTCAAACCGCTGGTTTTTGATAGTTTGGGCCCTATTGAATAATGAATGTTTTGAATTTTCTCCAAAAGTAAAGTAGTTGCAAACTCATGCTTTTAGAGACTTGTTTGGGCTCATGAGAGGAGCAGAAAAACATCAAAAATTTCAGTCCTGCATGATTCTACCAAGAAATGTGTGTTCATTGAAACCGCTGGTTTTTGATAGTTTGGGCCCTATTGAATAATGAATGTTTTGAATTTTCTCCAAAAGTAAAGCAGTTGCAAACTCATCCTTTTAGAAACATGTTTGTGCTGTTGAGAGGAGTAAAAAACCATCAAAAATTTCAATCCTGCATGATTCTACCAAGAAATGTGATTCTTCATTCAAAACGCTGGTTTTTGCTATTGGGCTCTATTGAATAATGAATGTTTTGAATTTTCTCCAAAAGTAAAGTAGTTGCAAACTCATGCTTTTAGAGACTTGTTTGGGCTCATGAGATGAGTAGAAAAACATCAAAAATTTCAGTCCTGCATGATTCTACCAAGACATGTGTGTTCATTCAAACCGCTGGTTTTTGATAGTTTGGGCCCTATTGAATAATGAATGTTTTGAATTTTCTCCAAAAGTAAAGTAGTTGCAAACTCATGCTTTTAGAGACTTGTTTGGGCTCATAAGAGGAGCAGAAAAACATCAAAAATTTCAGTCCTGCATGATTCTACCAAGAAATGTGTGTTCATTGAAACCGCTGGTTTTTGATAGTTTGGGCCCTATTGAATAATGAATGTTTTGAATTTTCTCCAAAAGTAAAGTAGTTGCAAACTCATCCTTTTAGAAACTTGTTTGGGCTGTTGAGAGGAGTAAAAAACCATCAAAAATTTCAATCCTGCATGATTCTACCAAGAAATGTGATTCTTCATTCAAAACGCTGGTTTTTGCTATTGGGCTCTATTGAATAATGAATGTTTTGAATTTTCTCCAAAAGTAAAGTAGTTGCAAACTCATGCTTTTAGAGACTTGTTTGGGCTCATGAGAGGAGTAGAAAAACATCAAAAATTTCAGTCCTGCATGATTCTACCAAGAAATGTGTGTTCATTGAAACCGCTGGTTTTTGATAGTTTGGGCCCTATTGAATAATGAATGTTTTGAATTTTCTCCAAAAGTAAAGTAGTTGCAAACTCATCCTTTTAGAAACTTGTTTGGGCTGTTGAGAGGAGTAAAAAACCATCAAAAATTTCAATCCTGCATGATTTTACCAAGAAATGTGATTCTTCATTCAAAACCTGATTTTTGCTATTGGGCTCTATTGAATAGTGAATGTTTTGAATTTTCTCCAAAAGTAAATTAGTTGCAAACTCATGCTTTTAGAGACTTGTTTGGGCTCATGAGAGGAGTAGAAAAACATCAAAAATTTCAGTCCTGCATGATTCTACCAAGAAATGTGTTCATTCAAACCGCTGGTTTTTGATAGTTTGGGCCCTATTGAATAATGAATGTTTTGAATTTTCTCCAAAAGTAAAGTAGTTGCAAACTCATCCTTTTAGAAACTTGTTTGGGCTGTTGAGAGGAGTAAAAAACCATCAAAAATTTCAATCCTGCATGATTCTACCAAGAAATGTGATTCTTCATTCAAAACGCTGGTTTTTGCTATTGGGCTCTATTGAATAATGAATGTTTTGAATTTTCTCCAAAAGTAAAGTAGTTGCAAACTCATGCTTTTAGAGACTTGTTTGGGCTCATGAGAGGAGTAGAAAAACATCAAAAATTTCAGTCCTGCATGATTCTACCAAGAAATGTGTGTTCATTGAAACCGCTGGTTTTTGATAGTTTGGGCCCTATTGAATAATGAATGTTTTGAATTTTCTCCAAAAGTAAAGTAGTTGCAAACTCATCCTTTTAGAAACTTGTTTGGGCTGTTGAGAGGAGTAAAAAACCATCAAAAATTTCAATCCTGCATGATTTTACCAAGAAATGTGATTCTTCATTCAAAACCTGATTTTTGCTATTGGGCTCTATTGAATAATGAATGTTTTGAATTTTCTCCAAAAGTAAAGTAGTTGCAAACTCATGCTTTTAGAGACTTGTTTGGGCTCATGAGAGGAGTAGAAAAACATCAAAAATTTCAGTCCTGCATGATTCTACCAAGAAATGTGTTCATTCAAACCGCTGTTTTTTGATAGTTTGGGCCCTATTGAATAATGAATGTTTTGAATTTTCTCCAAAAGTAAAGTAGTTGCAAACTCATCCTTTTAGAAACTTGTTTGGGCTGTTGAGAGGAGAAAAAAACATCAAAAATTTCAATCCTGCATGATTCTACCAAGAAATGTGATTCTTCATTCAAAACGCTGGTTTTTGCTATTGGGCTCTATTTAATAATGAATGTTTTGAATTTTCTCCAAAAGTAAAGTAGTTGCAAACTCATGCTTTTAGAGACTTGTTTGGGCTCATGAGAGGAGTAGAAAAACATCAAAAATTTCAGTCCTGCATGATTCTACCAAGAAATGTGTTCATTCAAACCGCTGGTTTTTGATAGTTTGGGCCCTATTGAATAATGAATGTTTTGAATTTTCTCCAAAAGTAAAGTAGTTGCAAACTCATCCTTTTAGAAACTTGTTTGGGCTGTTGAGAGGAGTAAAAAACCATCAAAAATTTCAATCCTGCATGATTCTACCAAGAAATGTGATTCTTCATTCAAAACGCTGGTTTTTGCTATTGGGCTCTATTGAATAATGAATGTTTTGAATTTTCTCCAAAAGTAAAGTAGTTGCAAACTCATGCTTTTAGAGACTTGTTTGGGCTCATGAGAGGAGTAGAAAAACATCGAAAATTTCAGTCCTGCATGATTCTACCAAGAAATGTGTGTTCATTGAAACCGCTGGTTTTTGATAGTTTGGGCCCTATTGAATAATGAATGTTTTGAATTTGTTTGGGCTGTTGGGGCTGTTTTGGGCTGTTGGGGCTGTTTTGGGCTGTTGGGGCTGTTTTGTTTTGGGCTGTTGTTTGGGCTTTGTTTTGAACTTGTTTGGGCTGTTGAGAGGAGTAAAAAACCATCAAAAATTTCAATCCTGCATGATTCTACCAAGAAATGTGATTCTTCATTCAAAACGCTGGTTTTTGCTATTGGGCTCTATTGAATAATGAATGTTTTGAATTTTCTCCAAAAGTAAAGTAGTTGCAAACTCATGCTTTTAGAGACTTGTTTGGGCTCATGAGAGGAGTAGAAAAACATCAAAAATTTCAGTCCTGCATGATTCTACCAAGAAATGTGTGTTCATTGAAACCGCTGGTTTTTGATAGTTTGGGCCCTATTGAATAATGAATGTTTTGAATTTTCTCCAAAAGTAAAGTAGTTGCAAACTCATCCTTTTAGAAACTTGTTTGGGCTGTTGAGAGGAGTAAAAAACCATCAAAAATTTCAATCCTGCATGATTTTACCAAGAAATGTGATTCTTCATTCAAAACCTGATTTTTGCTATTGGGCTCTATTGAATAGTGAATGTTTTGAATTTTCTCCAAAAGTAAATTAGTTGCAAACTCATGCTTTTAGAGACTTGTTTGGGCTCATGAGAGGAGTAGAAAAACATCAAAAATTTCAGTCCTGCATGATTCTACCAAGAAATGTGTTCATTCAAACCGCTGGTTTTTGATAGTTTGGGCCCTATTGAATAATGAATGTTTTGAATTTTCTCCAAAAGTAAAGTAGTAGCAAACTCATCGTTTTAGAAACTTGTTTGGGCTGTTGAGAGGAGTAAAAAACCATCAAAAATTTCAATCCTGCATGATTCTACCAAGAAATGTGATTCTTCATTCAAAACGCTGGTTTTTGCTATTGGGATCTATTGAATAATGAATGTTTTGAATTTTCTCCAAAAGTAAAGTAGTTGCAAACTCATGCTTTTAGAGACTTGTTTGGGCTCATGAGATGAGTAGAAAAACATCAAAAATTTCAGTCCTGCATGATTCTACCAAGACATGTGTGTTCATTCAAACCGCTGGTTTTTGATAGTTTGGGCCCTATTGAATAATGAATGTTTTGAATTTTCTCCAAAAGTAAAGTAGTTGCAAACTCATGCTTTTAGAGACTTGTTTGGGCTCATGAGAGGAGCAGAAAAACATCAAAAATTTCAGTCCTGCATGATTCTACCAAGAAATGTGTGTTCATTGAAACCGCTGGTTTTTGATAGTTTGGGCCCTATTGAATAATGAATGTTTTGAATTTTCTCCAAAAGTAAAGTAGTTGCAAACTCATCCTTTTAGAAACTTGTTTGGGCTGTTGAGAGGAGTAAAAAACCATCAAAAATTTCAATCCTGCATGATTCTACCAAGAAATGTGATTCTTCATTCAAAACGCTGGTTTTTGCTATTGGGCTCTATTGAATAATGAATGTTTTGAATTTTCTCCAAAAGTAAAGTAGTTGCAAACTCATGCTTTTAGAGACTTGTTTGGGCTCATGAGATGAGTAGAAAAACATCAAAAATTTCAGTCCTGCATGATTCTACCAAGACATGTGTGTTCATTGAAACGGATGGTTTTTGATAGTTTGGGCCCTATTGAATAATGAATGTTTTGAATTTTCTCCAAAAGTAAAGTAGTTGCAAACTCATCCTTTTAGAAACTTGTTTGGGCTGTTGAGAGGAGTAAAAAACCATCAAAAATTTCAATCCTGCATGATTCTACCAAGAAATGTGATTCTTCATTCAAAACACTGGTTTTTGCTATTGGGCTCTATTGAATAATGAATGTTTTGAATTTTCTCCAAAAGTAAAGTAGTTGCAAACTCATCCTTTTAGAGACTTGTTTGGGCTCATGAGAGGAGTAGAAAAACATCAAAAATTTCAGTCCTGCATGATTCTACCAAGAAATGTGTGTTCATTCAAACTGCTGGTTTTTGATAGTTTGGGCCCTATTGAATAATGAATGTTTTGAATTTTCTCCAAAAGTAAAGTAGTTGCAAACTCATGCTTTTAGAGACTTGTTTGGGCTCATGAGAGGAGTAGAAAAACATCAAAAATTTCAGTCCTGCATGATTCTACCAAGAAATGTGTGTTCATTGAAACCGCTGGTTTTTGATAGTTTGGGCCCTATTGAATAATGAATGTTTTGAATTTTCTCCAAAAGTAAAGTAGTTTCAAACTCATCCTTTTAGAAACTTGTTTGGGCTGTTGAGAGGAGTAAAAAACCATCAAAAATTTCAATCCTGCATGATTCTACCAAGAAATGTGATTCTTCATTCAAAACGCTGGTTTTTGCTATTGGGCTCTATTGAATAATGAATGTTTTGAATTTTCTCCAAAAGTAAAGTAGTTGCAAACTCATGCTTTTAGAGACTTGTTTGGGCTCATGAGAGGAGTAGAAAAACATCAAAAATTTCAGTCCTGCATGATTCTACCAAGAAATGTGTGTTCATTGAAACCGCTGGTTTTTGATAGTTTGGGCCCTATTGAATAATGAATGTTTTGAATTTTCTCCAAAAGTAAAGTAGTTGCAAACTCATCCTTTTAGAAACTTGTTTGGGCTGTTGAGAGGAGTAAAAAACCATCAAAAATTTCAATCCTGCATGATTCTACCAAGAAATGTGATTCTTCATTCAAAACGCTGGTTTTTGCTATTGGGCTCTATTGAATAGTGAATGTTTTGAATTTTCTCCAAAAGTAAAGTAGTTGCAAACTCATGCTTTTAGAGACTTGTTTGGGCTCATGAGAGGAGTAGAAAAACATCAAAAATTTCAGTCCTGCATGATTCTACCAAGAAATGTGTGTTCATTGAAACCGCTGGTTTTTGATAGTTTGGGCCCTATTGAATAATGAATGTTTTGAATTTTCTCCAAAAGTAAAGTAGTTTCAAACTCATCCTTTTAGAAACTTGTTTGGGCTGTTGAGAGGAGTAAAAAACCATCAAAAATTTCAATCCTGCATGATTCTACCAAGAAATGTGATTCTTCATTCAAAACGCTGGTTTTTGCTATTGGGCTCTATTGAATAATGAATGTTTTGAATTTTCTCCAAAAGTAAAGTAGTTGCAAACTCATGCTTTTAGAGACTTGTTTGGGCTCATGAGAGCAGTAGAAAAACATCAAAAATTTCAGTCCTGCATGATTCTACCAAGAAATGTGTGTTCATTGAAACCGCTGGTTTTTGATAGTTTGGGCCCTATTGAATAATGAATGTTTTGAATTTTCTCCAAAAGTAAAGTAGTTGCAAACTCATCCTTTTAGAAACTTGTTTGGGCTGTTGAGAGGAGTAAAAAACCATCAAAAATTTCGATCCTGCATGATTTTACCAAGAAATGTGATTCTTCATTCAAAACGCTGGTTTTTGCTATTGGGCTCTATTGAATAGTGAATGTTTTGAATTTTCTCCAAAAGTAAATTAGTTGCAAACTCATGCTTTTAGAGACTTGTTTGGGCTCATGAGAGGAGTAGAAAAACATCAAAAATTTCAGTCCTGCATGATTCTACCAAGAAATGTGTTCATTCAAACCGCTGGTTTTTGATAGTTTGGGCCCTATTGAATAATGAATGTTTTGAATTTTCTCCAAAAGTAAAGTAGTTGCAAACTCATCCTTTTAGAAACTTGTTTGGGCTGTTGAGAGGAGTAAAAAACCATCAAAAATTTCAATCCTGCATGATTCTACCAAGAAATGTGATTCTTCATTCAAAACGCTGGTTTTTGCTATTGGGCTCTATTGAATAATGAATGTTTTGAATTTTCTCCAAAAGTAAAGTAGTTGCAAACTCATGCTTTTAGAGACTTGTTTGGGCTCATGAGATGAGTAGAAAAACATCAAAAATTTCAGTCCTGCATGATTCTACCAAGACATGTGTGTTCATTCAAACCGCTGGTTTTTGATAGTTTGGGCCCTATTGAATAATGAATGTTTTGAATTTTCTCCAAAAGTAAAGTAGTTGCAAACTCATGCTTTTAGAGACTTGTTTGGGCTCATGAGAGGAGCAGAAAAACATCAAAAATTTCAGTCCTGCATGATTCTACCAAGAAATGTGTGTTCATTGAAACCGCTGGTTTTTGATAGTTTGGGCCCTATTGAATAATGAATGTTTTGAATTTTCTCCAAAAGTAAAGTAGTTGCAAACTCATCCTTTTAGAAACTTGTTTGGGCTGTTGAGAGGAGTAAAAAACCATCAAAAATTTCAATCCTGCATGATTCTACCAAGAAATGTGATTCTTCATTCAAAACGCTGGTTTTTGCTATTGGGCTCTATTGAATAATGAATGTTTTGAATTTTCTCCAAAAGTAAAGTAGTTGCAAACTCATGCTTTTAGAGACTTGTTTGGGCTCATGAGAGGAGTAGAAAAACATCAAAAATTTCAGTCCTGCATGATTCTACCAAGAAATGTGTGTTCATTGAAACCGCTGGTTTTTGATAGTTTGGGCCCTATTGAATAATGAATGTTTTGAATTTTCTCCAAAAGTAAAGTAGTTGCAAACTCATCCTTTTAGAAACTTGTTTGGGCTGTTGAGAGGAGTAAAAAACCATCAAAAATTTCAATCCTGCATGATTCTACCAAGAAATGTGATTCTTCATTCAAAACGCTGGTTTTTGCTATTGGGCTCTATTGAATAATGAATGTTTTGAATTTTCTCCAAAAGTAAAGTAGTTGCAAACTCATGCTTTTAGAGACTTGTTTGGGCTCATGAGAGGAGTAGAAAAACATCAAAAATTTCAGTCCTGCATGATTCTACCAAGAAATGTGTGTTCATTGAAACCGCTGGTTTTTGATAGTTTGGGCCCTATTGAATAATGAATGTTTTGAATTTTCTCCAAAAGTAAAGTAGTTGCAAACTCATCCTTTTAGAAACTTGTTTGGGCTGTTGAGAGGAGTAAAAAACCATCAAAAATTTCAATCCTGCATGATTCTACCAAGAAATGTGATTCTTCATTCAAAACGCTGGTTTTTGCTATTGGGCTCTATTGAATAATGAATGTTTTGAATTTTCTCCAAAAGTAAAGTAGTTGCAAACTCATGATTTTAGAGACTTGTTTGGGCTCATGAGAGGAGTAGAAAAACATCAAAAATTTCAGTCCTGCATGATTCTACCAAGAAATGTGTGTTCATTGAAACCGCTGGTTTTTGATAGTTTGGGCCCTATTGAATAATGAATGTTTTGAATTTTCTCCAAAAGTAAAGTAGTTGCAAACTCATCCTTTTAGAAACTTGTTTGGGCTGTTGAGAGGAGTAAAAAACCATCAAAAATTTCAATCCTGCATGATTCTACCAAGAAATGTGATTCTTCATTCAAAACGCTGGTTTTTGCTATTGGGCTCTATTGAATAGTGAATGTTTTGAATTTTCTCCAAAAGTAAAGTAGTTGCAAACTCATGCTTTTAGAGACTTGTTTGGGCTCATGAGAGGAGTAGAAAAACATCAAAAATTTCAGTCCTGCATGATTCTACCAAGAAATGTGTGTTCATTCAAACTGCTGGTTTTTGATAGTTTGGGCCCTATTGAATAATGAATGTTTTGAATTTTCTCCAAAAGTAAAGTAGTTGCAAACTCATGCTTTTAGAGACTTGTTTGGGCTCATGAGAGGAGTAGAAAAACATCAAAAATTTCAGTCCTGCATGATTCTACCAAGAAATGTGTGTTCATTGAAACCGCTGGTTTTTGATAGTTTGGGCCCTATTGAATAATGAATGTTTTGAATTTTCTCCAAAAGTAAAGTAGTTTCAAACTCATCCTTTTAGAAACTTGTTTGGGCTGTTGAGAGGAGTAAAAAACCATCAAAAATTTCAATCCTGCATGATTCTACCAAGAAATGTGATTCTTCATTCAAAACGCTGGTTTTTGCTATTGGGCTCTATTGAATAATGAATGTTTTGAATTTTCTCCAAAAGTAAAGTAGTTGCAAACTCATGCTTTTAGAGACTTGTTTGGGCTCATGAGAGGAGTAGAAAAACATCAAAAATTTCAGTCCTGCATGATTCTACCAAGAAATGTGTGTTCATTGAAACCGCTGGTTTTTGATAGTTTGGGCCCTATTGAATAATGAATGTTTTGAATTTTCTCCAAAAGTAAAGTAGTTGCAAACTCATCCTTTTAGAAACTTGTTTGGGCTGTTGAGAGGAGTAAAAAACCATCAAAAATTTCAATCCTGCATGATTCTACCAAGAAATGTGATTCTTCATTCAAAACGCTGGTTTTTGCTATTGGGCTCTATTGAATAGTGAATGTTTTGAATTTTCTCCAAAAGTAAAGTAGTTGCAAACTCATGCTTTTAGAGACTTGTTTGGGCTCAAGAGAGGAGTAGAAAAACATCAAAAATTTCAGTCCTGCATGATTCTACCAAGAAATGTGTGTTCATTCAAACCGCTGGTTTTTGATAGTTTGGGCCCTATTGAATAATGAATGTTTTGAATTTTCTCCAAAAGTAAAGTAGTTGCAAACTCATCCTTTTAGAAACTTGTTTGGGCTGTTGAGAGGAGTAAAAGACCATCAAAAATTTCAATCCTGCATGATTCTACCAAGAAATGTGATTCTTCATTCAAAACGCTGGTTTTTGCTATTGGGCTCTATTGAATAATGAATGTTTTGAATTTTCTCCAAAAGTAAAGTAGTTGCAAACTCATGCTTTTAGAGACTTGTTTGGGCTCATGAGAGGAGTAGAAAAACATCAAAAATTTCAGTCCTGCATGATTCTACCAAGAAATGTGTGTTCATTGAAACCGCTGGTTTTTGATAGTTTGGGCCCTATTGAATAATGAATGTTTTGAATTTTCTCCAAAAGTAAAGTAGTTGCAAACTCATCCTTTTAGAAACTTGTTTGGGCTGTTGAGAGGAGTAAAAAACCATCAAAAATTTCGATCCTGCATGATTTTACCAAGAAATGTGATTCTTCATTCAAAACGCTGGTTTTTGCTATTGGGCTCTATTGAATAGTGAATGTTTTGAATTTTCTCCAAAAGTAAATTAGTTGCAAACTCATGCTTTTAGAGACTTGTTTGGGCTCATGAGAGGAGTAGAAAAACATCAAAAATTTCAGTCCTGCATGATTCTACCAAGAAATGTGTTCATTCAAACCGCTGGTTTTTGATAGTTTGGGCCCTATTGAATAATGAATGTTTTGAATTTTCTCCAAAAGTAAAGTAGTTGCAAACTCATCCTTTTAGAAACTTGTTTGGGCTGTTGAGAGGAGTAAAAAACCATCAAAAATTTCAATCCTGCATGATTCTACCAAGAAATGTGATTCTTCATTCAAAACGCTGTTTTTTGCTATTGGGCTCTATTGAATAATGAATGTTTTGAATTTTCTCCAAAAGTAAAGTAGTTGCAAACTCATGCTTTTAGAGACTTGTTTGGGCTCATGAGATGAGTAGAAAAACATCAAAAATTTCAGTCCTGCATGATTCTACCAAGACATGTGTGTTCATTCAAACCGCTGGTTTTTGATAGTTTGGGCCCTATTGAATAATGAATGTTTTGAATTTTCTCCAAAAGTAAAGTAGTTGCAAACTCATGCTTTTAGAGACTTGTTTGGGCTCATGAGAGGAGCAGAAAAACATCAAAAATTTCAGTCCTGCATGATTCTACCAAGAAATGTGTGTTCATTGAAACCGCTGGTTTTTGATAGTTTGGGCCCTATTGAATAATGAATGTTTTGAATTTTCTCCAAAAGTAAAGTAGTTGCAAACTCATCCTTTTAGAAACTTGTTTGGGCTGTTGAGAGGAGTAAAAAACCATCAAAAATTTCAATCCTGCATGATTCTACCAAGAAATGTGATTCTTCATTCAAAACGCTGGTTTTTGCTATTGGGCTCTATTGAATAATGAATGTTTTGAATTTTCTCCAAAAGTAAAGTAGTTGCAAACTCATGCTTTTAGAGACTTGTTTGGGCTCATGAGAGGAGTAGAAAAACATCAAAAATTTCAGTCCTGCATGATTCTACCAAGAAATGTGTGTTCATTGAAACCGCTGGTTTTTGATAGTTTGGGCCCTATTGAATAATGAATGTTTTGAATTTTCTCCAAAAGTAAAGTAGTTGCAAACTCATCCTTTTAGAAACTTGTTTGGGCTGTTGAGAGGAGTAAAAAACCATCAAAAATTTCAATCCTGCATGATTCTACCAAGAAATGTGATTCTTCATTCAAAACGCTGGTTTTTGCTATTGGGCTCTATTGAATAATGAATGTTTTGAATTTTCTCCAAAAGTAAAGTAGTTGCAAACTCATGCTTTTAGAGACTTGTTTGGGCTCATGAGAGGAGTAGAAAAACATCAAAAATTTCAGTCCTGCATGATTCTACCAAGAAATGTGTGTTCATTGAAACCGCTGGTTTTTGATATTTTGGGCCCTATTGAATAATGAATGTTTTGAATTTTCTCCAAAAGTAAAGTAGTTGCAAACTCATCCTTTTAGAAACTTGTTTGGGCTGTTGAGAGGAGTAAAAAACCATCAAAAATTTCAATCCTGCATGATTCTACCAAGAAATGTGATTCTTCATTCAAAACGCTGGTTTTTGCTATTGGGCTCTATTGAATAATGAATGTTTTGAATTTTCTCCAAAAGTAAAGTAGTTGCAAACTCATGCTTTTAGAGACTTGTTTGGGCTCATGAGAGGAGTAGAAAAACATCAAAAATTTCAGTCCTGCATGATTCTACCAAGAAATGTGTGTTCATTGAAACCGCTGGTTTTTGATAGTTTGGGCCCTATTGAATAATGAATGTTTTGAATTTTCTCCAAAAGTAAAGTAGTTGCAAACTCATCCTTTTAGAAACTTGTTTGGGCTGTTGAGAGGAGTAAAAAACCATCAAAAATTTCAATCCTGCATGATTCTACCAAGAAATGTGATTCTTCATTCAAAACGCTGGTTTTTGCTATTGGGCTCTATTGAATAATGAATGTTTTGAATTTTCTCCAAAAGTAAAGTAGTTGCAAACTCATGCTTTTAGAGACTTGTTTGGGCTCATGAGAGGAGTAGAAAAACATCAAAAATTTCAGTCCTGCATGATTCTACCAAGAAATGTGTGTTCATTGAAACCGCTGGTTTTTGATAGTTTGGGCCCTATTGAATAATGAATGTTTTGAATCTTCTCCAAAAGTAAAGTAGTTGCAAACTCATCCTTTTAGAAACTTGTTTGGGCTGTTGAGAGGAGTAAAAAACCATCAAAAATTTCAATCCTGCATGATTTTACCAAGAAATGTGATTCTTCATTCAAAACCTGATTTTTGCTATTGGGCTCTATTGAATAGTGAATGTTTTGAATTTTCTCCAAAAGTAAATTAGTTGCAAACTCATGCTTTTAGAGACTTGTTTGGGCTCATGAGAGGAGTAGAAAAACATCAAAAATTTCAGTCCTGCATGATTCTACCAAGAAATGTGTTCATTCAAACCGCTGGTTTTTGATAGTTTGGGCCCTATTGAATAATGAATGTTTTGAATTTTCTCCAAAAGTAAAGTAGTTGCAAACTCATCCTTTTAGAAACTTGTTTGGGCTGTTGAGAGGAGTAAAAAACCATCAAAAATTTCAATCCTGCATGATTCTACCAAGAAATGTGATTCTTCATTCAAAACGCTGGTTTTTGCTATTGGGCTCTATTGAATAATGAATGTTTTGAATTTTCTCCAAAAGTAAAGTAGTTGCAAACTCATGCTTTTAGAGACTTGTTTGGGCTCATGAGATGAGTAGAAAAACATCAAAAATTTCAGTCCTGCATGATTCTACCAAGACATGTGTGTTCATTCAAACCGCTGGTTTTTGATAGTTTGGGCCCTATTGAATAATGAATGTTTTGAATTTTCTCCAAAAGTAAAGTAGTTGCAAACTCATGCTTTTAGAGACTTGTTTGGGCTCATGAGAGGAGCAGAAAAACATCAAAAATTTCAGTCCTGCATGATTCTACCAAGAAATGTGATTCTTCATTCAAAACGCTGGTTTTTGCTATTGGGCTCTATTGAATAATGAATGTTTTGAATTTTCTCCAAAAGTAAAGTAGTTGCAAACTCATGCTTTTAGAGACTTGTTTGGGCTCATGAGATGAGTAGAAAAACATCAAAAATTTCAGTCCTGCATGATTCTACCAAGACATGTGTGTTCATTCAAACCGCTGGTTTTTGATAGTTTGGGCCCTATTGAATAATGAATGTTTTGAATTTTCTCCAAAAGTAAAGTAGTTGCAAACTCATGCTTTTAGAGACTTGTTTGGGCTCATGAGAGGAGCAGAAAAACATCAAAAATTTCAGTCCTGCATGATTCTACCAAGAAATGTGTGTTCATTGAAACCGCTGGTTTTTGATAGTTTGGGCCCTATTGAATAATGAATGTTTTGAATTTTCTCCAAAAGTAAAGTAGTTGCAAACTCATCCTTTTAGAAACTTGTTTGGGCTGTTGAGAGGAGTAAAAAACCATCAAAAATTTCAATCCTGCATGATTCTACCAAGAAATGTGATTCTTCATTCAAAACGCTGGTTTTTGCTATTGGGCTCTATTGAATAATGAATGTTTTGAATTTTCTCCAAAAGTAAAGTAGTTGCAAACTCATGCTTTTAGAGACTTGTTTGGGCTCATGAGAGGAGTAGAAAAACATCAAAAATTTCAGTCCTGCATGATTCTACCAAGAAATGTGTGTTCATTGAAACCGCTGGTTTTTGATAGTTTGGGCCCTATTGAATAATGAATGTTTTGAATTTTCTCCAAAAGTAAAGTAGTTGCAAACTCATCCTTTTAGAAACTTGTTTGGGCTGTTGAGAGGAGTAAAAAACCATCAAAAATTTCAATCCTGCATGATTCTACCAAGAAATGTGATTCTTCATTCAAAACGCTGGTTTTTGCTATTGGGCTCTATTGAATAATGAATGTTTTGAATTTTCTCCAAAAGTAAAGTAGTTGCAAACTCATGCTTTTAGAGACTTGTTTGGGCTCATGAGAGGAGTAGAAAAACATCAAAAATTTCAGTCCTGCATGATTCTACCAAGAAATGTGTGTTCATTCAAACCGCTGGTTTTTGATAGTTTGGGCCCTATTGAATAATGAATGTTTTGAATTTTCTCCAAAAGTAAAGTAGTTGCAAACTCATCCTTTTAGAAACTTGTTTGGGCTGTTGAGAGGAGTAAAAAACCATCAAAAATTTCAATCCTGCATGATTTTACCAAGAAATGTGATTCTTCATTCAAAACCTGATTTTTGCTATTGGGCTCTATTGAATAGTGAATGTTTTGAATTTTCTCCAAAAGTAAATTAGTTGCAAACTCATGCTTTTAGAGACTTGTTTGGGCTCATGAGAGGAGTAGAAAAACATCAAAAATTTCAGTCCTGCATGATTCTACCAAGAAATGTGTTCATTCAAACCGCTGGTTTTTGATAGTTTGGGCCCTATTAAATAATGAATGTTTTGAATTTTCTCCAAAAGTAAAGTAGTTGCAAACTCATCCTTTTAGAAACTTGTTTGGGCTGTTGAGAGGAGTAAAAAACCATCAAAAATTTCAATCCTGCATGATTCTACCAAGAAATGTGATTCTTCATTCAAAA
The DNA here is from genome assembly GCF_039654945.1 of Dendrobates tinctorius. NCBI lineage: Eukaryota > Metazoa > Chordata > Amphibia > Anura > Dendrobatidae > Dendrobates > Dendrobates tinctorius. Next base: position 31,020,896 of record NW_027361716.1, read on the forward strand.
CGCTGGTTTTTGCTATTGGGCTCTATTGAATAATGAATGTTTTGAATTTTCTCCAAAAGTAAAGTAGTTGCAAACTCATGCTTTTAGAGACTTGTTTGGGCTCATGAGAGGAGTAGAAAAACATCAAAAATTTCAGTCCTGCATGATTCTACCAAGAAATGTGTGTTCATTGAAACCGCTGGTTTTTGATAGTTTGGGCCCTATTGAATAATGAATGTTTTGAATTTTCTCCAAAAGTAAAGTAGTTGCAAACTCATCCTTTTAGAAACTTGTTTGGGCTGTTGAGAGGAGTAAAAAACCATCAAAAATTTCAATCCTGCATGATTCTACCAAGAAATGTGATTCTTCATTCAAAACGCTGGTTTTTGCTATTGGGCTCTATTGAATAATGAATGTTTTGAATTTTCTCCAAAAGTAAAGTAGTTGCAAACTCATGCTTTTAGAGACTTGTTTGGGCTCATGAGAGGAGTAGAAAAACATCAAAAATTTCAGTCCTGCATGATTCTACCAAGAAATGTGTGTTCATTGAAACCGCTGGTTTTTGATAGTTTGGGCCCTATTGAATAATGAATGTTTTGAATTTTCTCCAAAAGTAAAGTAGTTGCAAACTCATCCTTTTAGAAACTTGTTTGGGCTGTTGAGAGGAGTAAAAAACCATCAAAAATTTCAATCCTGCATGATTTTACCAAGAAATGTGATTCTTCATTCAAAACCTGATTTTTGCTATTGGGCTCTATTGAATAGTGAATGTTTTGAATTTTCTCCAAAAGTAAATTAGTTGCAAACTCATGCTTTTAGAGACTTGTTTGGGCTCATGAGAGGAGTAGAAAAACATCAAAAATTTCAGTCCTGCATGATTCTACCAAGAAATGTGTTCATTCAAACCGCTGGTTTTTGATAGTTTGGGCCCTATTGAATAATGAATGTTTTGAATTTTCTCCAAAAGTAAAGTAGTTGCAAACTCATCCTTTTAGAAACTTGTTTGGGCTGTTGAGAGGAGTAAAAAACCATCAAAAATTTCAATCCTGCATGATTCTACCAAGAAATGTGATTCTTCATTCAAAACGCTGGTTTTTGCTATTGGGCTCTATTGAATAATGAATGTTTTGAATTTTCTCCAAAAGTAAAGTAGTTGCAAACTCATGCTTTTAGAGACTTGTTTGGGCTCATGAGATGAGTAGAAAAACATCAAAAATTTCAGTCCTGCATGATTCTACCAAGACATGTGTGTTCATTCAAACCGCTGGTTTTTGATAGTTTGGGCCCTATTGAATAATGAATGTTTTGAATTTTCTCCAAAAGTAAAGTAGTTGCAAACTCATGCTTTTAGAGACTTGTTTGGGCTCATGAGAGGAGCAGAAAAACATCAAAAATTTCAGTCCTGCATGATTCTACCAAGAAATGTGTGTTCATTGAAACCGCTGGTTTTTGACAGTTTGGGCCCTATTGAATAATGAATGTTTTGAATTTTCTCCAAAAGTAAAGTAGTTGCAAACTCATCCTTTTAGAAACTTGTTTGGGCTGTTGAGAGGAGTAAAAAACCATCAAAAATTTCAATCCTGCATGATTCTACCAAGAAATGTGATTCTTCATTCAAAACGCTGGTTTTTGCTATTGGGCTCTATTGAATAATGAATGTTTTGAATTTTCTCCAAAAGTAAAGTAGTTGCAAACTCATGCTTTTAGAGACTTGTTTGGGCTCATGAGAGGAGTAGAAAAACATCAAAAATTTCAGTCCTGCATGATTCTACCAAGAAATGTGTGTTCATTGAAACCGCTGGTTTTTGATAGTTTGGGCCCTATTGAATAATGAATGTTTTGAATTTTCTCCAAAAGTAAAGTAGTTGCAAACTCATCCTTTTAGAAACTTGTTTGGGCTGTTGAGAGGAGTAAAAAACCATCAAAAATTTCAATCCTGCATGATTCTACCAAGAAATGTGATTCTTCATTCAAAACGCTGGTTTTTGCTATTGGGCTCTATTGAATAATGAATGTTTTGAATTTTCTCCAAAAGTAAAGTAGTTGCAAACTCATGCTTTTAGAGACTTGTTTGGGCTCATGAGAGGAGTAGAAAAACATCAAAAATTTCAGTCCTGCATGATTCTACCAAGAAATGTGTGTTCATTGAAACCGCTGGTTTTTGATAGTTTGGGCCCTATTGAATAATGAATGTTTTGAATTTTCTCCAAAAGTAAAGTAGTTGCAAACTCATCCTTTTAGAAACTTGTTTGGGCTGTTGAGAGGAGTAAAAAACCATCAAAAATTTCAATCCTGCATGATTCTACCAAGAAATGTGATTCTTCATTCAAAACGCTGGTTTTTGCTATTGGGCTCTATTGAATAATGAATGTTTTGAATTTTCTCCAAAAGTAAAGTAGTTGCAAACTCATGCTTTTAGAGACTTGTTTGGGCTCATGAGAGGAGTAGAAAAACATCAAAAATTTCAGTCCTGCATGATTCTACCAAGAAATGTGTGTTCATTGAAACCGCTGGTTTTTGATACTTTGGGCCCTATTGAATAATGAATGTTTTGAATTTTCTCCAAAAGTAAAGTAGTTGCAAACTCATCCTTTTAGAAACTTGTTTGGGCTGTTGAGAGGAGTAAAAAACCATCAAAAATTTCAATCCTGCATGATTCTACCAAGAAATGTGATTCTTCATTCAAAACGCTGGTTTTTGCTATTGGGCTCTATTGAATAATGAATGTTTTGAATTTTCTCCAAAAGTAAAGTAGTTGCAAACTCATGCTTTTAGAGACTTGTTTGGGCTCATGAGAGGAGTAGAAAAACATCAAAAATTTCAGTCCTGCATGATTCTACCAAGAAATGTGTGTTCATTGAAACCGCTGGTTTTTGATAGTTTGGGCCGTATTGAATAATGAATGTTTTGAATTTTCTCCAAAAGTAAAGTAGTTGCAAACTCATCCTTTTAGAAACTTGTTTGGGCTGTTGAGAGGAGTAAAAAACCATCAAAAATTTCAATCCTGCATGATTCTACCAAGAAATGTCATTCTTCATTCAAAACGCTGGTTTTTGCTATTGGGCTCTATTGAATAATGAATGTTTTGAATTTTCTCCAAAAGTAAAGTAGTTGCAAACTCATGCTTTTAGAGACTTGTTTGGGCTCATGAGAGGAGTAGAAAAACATCAAAAATTTCAGTCCTGCATGATTCTACCAAGAAATGTGTGTTCATTGAAACCGCTGGTTTTTGATAGTTTGGGCCCTATTGAATAATGAATGTTTTGAATTTTCTCCAAAAGTAAAGTAGTTGCAAACTCATCCTTTTAGAAACTTGTTTGGGCTGTTGAGAGGAGTAAAAAACCATCAAAAATTTCAATCCTGCATGATTTTACCAAGAAATGTGATTCTTCATTCAAAACCTGATTTTTGCTATTGGGCTCTATTGAATAGTGAATGTTTTGAATTTTCTCCAAAAGTAAATTAGTTGCAAACTCATGCTTTTAGAGACTTGTTTGGGCTCATGAGAGGAGTAGAAAAACATCAAAAATTTCAGTCCTGCATGATTCTACCAAGAAATGTGTTCATTCAAACCGCTGGTTTTTGATAGTTTGGGCCCTATTGAATAATGAATGTTTTGAATTTTCTCCAAAAGTAAAGTAGTTGCAAACTCATCCCTTTAGAAACTTGTTTGGGCTGTTGAGAGGAGTAAAAAACCATCAAAAATTTCAATCCTGCATGATTCTACCAAGAAATGTGATTCTTCGTTCAAAACGCTGGTTTTTGCTATTTGGCTCTATTGAATAATGAATGTTTTGAATTTTCTCCAAAAGTAAAGTAGTTGCAAACTCATGCTTTTAGAGACTTGTTTGGGCTCATGAGAGGAGTAGAAAAACATCAAAAATTTCAGTCCTGCATGATTCTACCAAGAAATGTGTGTTCATTGAAACCGCTGGTTTTTGATAGTTTGGGCCCTATTGAATAATGAATGTTTTGAATTTTCTCCAAAAGTAAAGTAGTTGCAAACTCATCCTTTTAGAAACTTGTTTGGGCTGTTGAGAGGAGTAAAAAACCATCAAAAATTTCAATCCTGCATGATTCTACCAAGAAATGTGATTCTTCATTCAAAACGCTGGTTTTTGCTATTGGGCTCTATTGAATAATGAATGTTTTGAATTTTCTCCAAAAGTAAAGTAGTTGCAAACTCATGCTTTTAGAGACTTGTTTGGGCTCATGAGAGGAGTAGAAAAACATCAAAAATTTCAGTCCTGCATGATTCTACCAAGAAATGTGTGTTCATTGAAACCGCTGGTTTTTGATAGTTTGGGCCCTATTGAATAATGAATGTTTTGAATTTTCTCCAAAAGTAAAGTAGTTGCAAACTCATCCTTTTAGAAACTTGTTTGGGCTGTTGAGAGGAGTAAAAAACCATCAAAAATTTCAATCCTGCATGATTCTACCAAGAAATGTGATTCTTCATTCAAAACGCTGGTTTTTGCTATTGGGCTCTATTGAATAATGAATGTTTTGAATTTTCTCCAAAAGTAAAGTAGTTGCAAACTCATGCTTTTAGAGACTTGTTTGGGCTCATGAGAGGAGTAGAAAAACATCAAAAATTTCAGTCCTGCATGATTCTACCAAGAAATGTGTGTTCATTGAAACCGCTGGTTTTTGATAGTTTGGGCCCTATTGAATAATGAATGTTTTGAATTTTCTCCAAAAGTAAAGTAGTTGCAAACTCATCCTTTTAGAAACTTGTTTGGGCTGTTGAGAGGAGTAAAAAACCATCAAAAATTTCAATCCTGCATGATTTTACCAAGAAATGTGATTCTTCATTCAAAACCTGATTTTTGCTATTGGGCTCTATTGAATAGTGAATGTTTTGAATTTTCTCCAAAAGTAAATTAGTTGCAAACTCATGCTTTTAGAGACTTGTTTAGGCTCATGAGAGGAGTAGAAAAACATCAAAAATTTCAGTCCTGCATGATTCTACCAAGAAATGTGTTCATTCAAACCGCTGGTTTTTGATAGTTTGGGCCCTATTGAATAATGAATGTTTTGAATTTTCTCCAAAAGTAAAGTAGTTGCAAACTCATCCTTTTAGAAACTTGTTTGGGCTGTTGAGAGGAGTAAAAAACCATCAAAAATTTCAATCCTGCATGATTCTACCAAGAAATGTGATTCTTCATTCAAAACGCTGGTTTTTGCTATTGGGCTCTATTGAATAATGAATGTTTTGAATTTTCTCCAAAAGTAAAGTAGTTGCAAACTCATGCTTTTAGAGACTTGTTTGGGCTCATGAGAGGAGTAGAAAAACATCAAAAATTTCAGTCCTGCATGATTCTACCAAGAAATGTGTGTTCATTGAAACCGCTGGTTTTTGATAGTTTGGGCCCTATTGAATAATGAATGTTTTGAATTTTCTCCAAAAGTAAAGTAGTTGCAAACTCATCCTTTTAGAAACTTGTTTGGGCTGTTGAGAGGAGTAAAAAACCATCAAAAATTTCAATCCTGCATGATTCTACCAAGAAATGTGATTCTTCATTCAAAACGCTGGTTTTTGCTATTGGGCTCTATTGAATAATGAATGTTTTGAATTTTCTCCAAAAGTAAAGTAGTTGCAAACTCATGCTTTTAGAGACTTGTTTGGGCTCATGAGAGGAGTAGAAAAACATCAAAAATTTCAGTCCTGCATGATTCTACCAAGAAATGTGTGTTCATTGAAACCGCTGGTTTTTGATAGTTTGGGCCCTATTGAATAATGAATGTTTTGAATTTTCTCCAAAAGTAAAGTAGTTGCAAACTCATCCTTTTAGAAACTTGTTTGGGCTGTTGAGAGGAGTAAAAAACCATCAAAAATTTCAATCCTGCATGATTCTACCAAGAAATGTGATTCTTCATTCAAAACGCTGGTTTTTCCTATTGGGCTCTATTGAATAATGAATGTTTTGAATTTTCTCCAAAAGTAAAGTAGTTGCAAACTCATCCTTTTAGAAACTTGTTTGGGCTGTTGAGAGGAGTAAAAAACCATCAAAAATTTCAATCCTGCATGATTCTACCAAGAAATGTGATTCTTCATTCAAAACGCTGGTTTTTGCTATTGGGCTCTATTGAATAATGAATGTTTTGAATTTTCTCCAAAAGTAAAGTAGTTGCAAACTCATGCTTTTAGAGACTTGTTTGGGCTCATGAGAGGAGTAGAAAAACATCAAAAATTTCAGTCCTGCATGATTCTACCAAGAAATGTGTGTTCATTGAAACCGCTGGTTTTTGATAGTTTGGGCCCTATTGAATAATGAATGTTTTGAATTTTCTCCAAAAGTAAAGTAGTTGCAAACTCATCCTTTTAGAAACTTGTTTGGGCTGTTGAGAGGAGTAAAAAACCATCAAAAATTTCAATCCTGCATGATTTTACCAAGAAATGTGATTCTTCATTCAAAACCTGATTTTTGCTATTGGGCTCTATTGAATAGTGAATGTTTTGAATTTTCTCCAAAAGTAAATTAGTTGCAAACTCATGCTTTTAGAGACTTGTTTAGGCTCATGAGAGGAGTAGAAAAACATCAAAAATTTCAGTCCTGCATGATTCTACCAAGAAATGTGTTCATTCAAACCGCTGGTTTTTGATAGTTTGGGCCCTATTGAATAATGAATGTTTTGAATTTTCTCCAAAAGTAAAGTAGTTGCAAACTCATCCTTTTAGAAACTTGTTTGGGCTGTTGAGAGGAGTAAAAAACCATCAAAAATTTCAATCCTGCATGATTCTACCAAGAAATGTGATTCTTCATTCAAAACGCTGGTTTTTGCTATTGGGCTCTATTGAATAATGAATGTTTTGAATTTTCTCCAAAAGTAAAGTAGTTGCAAACTCATGCTTTTAGAGACTTGTTTGGGCTCATGAGAGGAGTAGAAAAACATCAAAAATTTCAGTCCTGCATGATTCTACCAAGAAATGTGTGTTCATTGAAACCGCTGGTTTTTGATAGTTTGGGCCCTATTGAATAATGAATGTTTTGAATTTTCTCCAAAAGTAAAGTAGTTGCAAACTCATCCTTTTAGAAACTTGTTTGGGCTGTTGAGAGGAGTAAAAAACCATCAAAAATTTCAATCCTGCATGATTCTACCAAGAAATGTGATTCTTCATTCAAAACGCTGGTTTTTGCTATTGGGCTCTATTGAATAATGAATGTTTTGAATTTTCTCCAAAAGTAAAGTAGTTGCAAACTCATGCTTTTAGAGACTTGTTTGGGCTCATGAGAGGAGTAGAAAAACATCAAAAATTTCAGTCCTGCATGATTCTACCAAGAAATGTGTGTTCATTGAAACCGCTGGTTTTTGATAGTTTGGGCCCTATTGAATAATGAATGTTTTGAATTTTCTCCAAAAGTAAAGTAGTTGCAAACTCATCCTTTTAGAAACTTGTTTGGGCTGTTGAGAGGAGTAAAAAACCATCAAAAATTTCAATCCTGCATGATTCTACCAAGAAATGTGATTCTTCATTCAAAACGCTGGTTTTTGCTATTGGGCTCTATTGAATAATGAATGTTTTGAATTTTCTCCAAAAGTAAAGTAGTTGCAAACTCATGCTTTTAGAGACTTGTTTGGGCTCATGAGAGGAGTAGAAAAACATCAAAAATTTCAGTCCTGCATGATTCTACCAAGAAATGTGTGTTCATTGAAACCGCTGGTTTTTGATAGTTTGGGCCCTATTGAATAATGAATGTTTTGAATTTTCTCCAAAAGTAAAGTAGTTGCAAACTCATCCTTTTAGAAACTTGTTTGGGCTGTTGAGAGGAGTAAAAAACCATCAAAAATTTCAATCCTGCATGATTTTACCAAGAAATGTGATTCTTCATTCAAAACCTGATTTTTGCTATTGGGCTCTATTGAATAGTGAATGTTTTGAATTTTCTCCAAAAGTAAATTAGTTGCAAACTCATGCTTTTAGAGACTTGTTTAGGCTCATGAGAGGAGTAGAAAAACATCAAAAATTTCAGTCCTGCATGATTCTACCAAGAAATGTGTTCATTCAAACCGCTGGTTTTTGATAGTTTGGGCCCTATTGAATAATGAATGTTTTGAATTTTCTCCAAAAGTAAAGTAGTTGCAAACTCATCCTTTTAGAAACTTGTTTGGGCTGTTGAGAGGAGTAAAAAACCATCAAAAATTTCAATCCTGCATGATTCTACCAAGAAATGTGATTCTTCATTCAAAACGCTGGTTTTTGCTATTGGGCTCTATTGAATAATGAATGTTTTGAATTTTCTCCAAAAGTAAAGTAGTTGCAAACTCATGCTTTTAGAGACTTGTTTGGGCTCATGAGAGGAGTAGAAAAACATCAAAAATTTCAGTCCTGCATGATTCTACCAAGAAATGTGTGTTCATTGAAACCGCTGGTTTTTGATAGTTTGGGCCCTATTGAATAATGAATGTTTTGAATTTTCTCCAAAAGTAAAGTAGTTGCAAACTCATCCTTTTAGAAACTTGTTTGGGCTGTTGAGAGGAGTAAAAAACCATCAAAAATTTCAATCCTGCATGATTCTACCAAGAAATGTGATTCTTCATTCAAAACGCTGGTTTTTGCTATTGGGCTCTATTGAATAATGAATGTTTTGAATTTTCTCCAAAAGTAAAGTAGTTGCAAACTCATGCTTTTAGAGACTTGTTTGGGCTCATGAGAGGAGTAGAAAAACATCAAAAATTTCAGTCCTGCATGATTCTACCAAGAAATGTGTGTTCATTGAAACCGCTGGTTTTTGATAGTTTGGGCCCTATTGAATAATGAATGTTTTGAATTTTCTCCAAAAGTAAAGTAGTTGCAAACTCATCCTTTTAGAAACTTGTTTGGGCTGTTGAGAGGAGTAAAAAACCATCAAAAATTTCAATCCTGCATGATTCTACCAAGAAATGTGATTCTTCATTCAAAACGCTGGTTTTTGCTATTGGGCTCTATTGAATAATGAATGTTTTGAATTTTCTCCAAAAGTAAAGTAGTTGCAAACTCATGCTTTTAGAGACTTGTTTGGGCTCATGAGAGGAGTAGAAAAACATCAAAAATTTCAGTCCTGCATGATTCTACCAAGAAATGTGTGTTCATTGAAACCGCTGGTTTTTGATAGTTTGGGCCCTATTGAATAATGAATGTTTTGAATTTTCTCCAAAAGTAAAGTAGTTGCAAACTCATCCTTTTAGAAACTTGTTTGGGCTGTTGAGAGGAGTAAAAAACCATCAAAAATTTCAATCCTGCATGATTCTACCAAGAAATGTGATTCTTCATTCAAAACGCTGGTTTTTGCTATTGGGCTCTATTGAATAATGAATGTTTTGAATTTTCTCCAAAAGTAAAGTAGTTGCAAACTCATGCTTTTAGAGACTTGTTTGGGCTCATGAGAGGAGTAGAAAAACATCAAAAATTTCAGTCCTGCATGATTCTACCAAGAAATGTGTGTTCATTGAAACCGCTGGTTTTTGATAGTTTGGGCCCTATTGAATAATGAATGTTTTGAATTTTCTCCAAAAGTAAAGTAGTTGCAAACTCATCCTTTTAGAAACTTGTTTGGGCTGTTGAGAGGAGTAAAAAACCATCAAAAATTTCAATCCTGCATGATTCTACCAAGAAATGTGATTCTTCATTCAAAACGCTGGTTTTTGCTATTGGGCTCTATTGAATAATGAATGTTTTGAATTTTCTCCAAAAGTAAAGTAGTTGCAAACTCATGCTTTTAGAGACTTGTTTGGGCTCATGAGAGGAGTAGAAAAACATCAAAAATTTCAGTCCTGCATGATTCTACCAAGAAATGTGTGTTCATTGAAACCGCTGGTTTTTGATACTTTGGGCCCTATTGAATAATGAATGTTTTGAATTTTCTCCAAAAGTAAAGTAGTTGCAAACTCATCCTTTTAGAAACTTGTTTGGGCTGTTGAGAGGAGTAAAAAACCATCAAAAATTTCAATCCTGCATGATTCTACCAAGAAATGTGATTCTTCATTCAAAACGCTGGTTTTTGCTATTGGGCTCTATTGAATAATGAATGTTTTGAATTTTCTCCAAAAGTAAAGTAGTTGCAAACTCATGCTTTTAGAGACTTGTTTGGGCTCATGAGAGGAGTAGAAAAACATCAAAAATTTCAGTCCTGCATGATTCTACCAAGAAATGTGTGTTCATTGAAACCGCTGGTTTTTGATAGTTTGGGCCGTATTGAATAATGAATGTTTTGAATTTTCTCCAAAAGTAAAGTAGTTGCAAACTCATCCTTTTAGAAACTTGTTTGGGCTGTTGAGAGGAGTAAAAAACCATCAAAAATTTCAATCCTGCATGATTCTACCAAGAAATGTCATTCTTCATTCAAAACGCTGGTTTTTGCTATTGGGCTCTATTGAATAATGAATGTTTTGAATTTTCTCCAAAAGTAAAGTAGTTGCAAACTCATGCTTTTAGAGACTTGTTTGGGCTCATGAGAGGAGTAGAAAAACATCAAAAATTTCAGTCCTGCATGATTCTACCAAGAAATGTGTGTTCATTGAAACCGCTGGTTTTTGATAGTTTGGGCCCTATTGAATAATGAATGTTTTGAATTTTCTCCAAAAGTAAAGTAGTTGCAAACTCATCCTTTTAGAAACTTGTTTGGGCTGTTGAGAGGAGTAAAAAACCATCAAAAATTTCAATCCTGCATGATTTTACCAAGAAATGTGATTCTTCATTCAAAACCTGATTTTTGCTATTGGGCTCTATTGAATAGTGAATGTTTTGAATTTTCTCCAAAAGTAAATTAGTTGCAAACTCATGCTTTTAGAGACTTGTTTGGGCTCATGAGAGGAGTAGAAAAACATCAAAAATTTCAGTCCTGCATGATTCTACCAAGAAATGTGTTCATTCAAACCGCTGGTTTTTGATAGTTTGGGCCCTATTGAATAATGAATGTTTTGAATTTTCTCCAAAAGTAAAGTAGTTGCAAACTCATCCCTTTAGAAACTTGTTTGGGCTGTTGAGAGGAGTAAAAAACCATCAAAAATTTCAATCCTGCATGATTCTACCAAGAAATGTGATTCTTCGTTCAAAACGCTGGTTTTTGCTATTTGGCTCTATTGAATAATGAATGTTTTGAATTTTCTCCAAAAGTAAAGTAGTTGCAAACTCATGCTTTTAGAGACTTGTTTGGGCTCATGAGAGGAGTAGAAAAACATCAAAAATTTCAGTCCTGCATGATTCTACCAAGAAATGTGTGTTCATTGAAACCGCTGGTTTTTGATAGTTTGGGCCCTATTGAATAATGAATGTTTTGAATTTTCTCCAAAAGTAAAGTAGTTGCAAACTCATCCTTTTAGAAACTTGTTTGGGCTGTTGAGAGGAGTAAAAAACCATCAAAAATTTCAATCCTGCATGATTCTACCAAGAAATGTGATTCTTCATTCAAAACGCTGGTTTTTGCTATTGGGCTCTATTGAATAATGAATGTTTTGAATTTTCTCCAAAAGTAAAGTAGTTGCAAACTCATGCTTTTAGAGACTTGTTTGGGCTCATGAGAGGAGTAGAAAAACATCAAAAATTTCAGTCCTGCATGATTCTACCAAGAAATGTGTGTTCATTGAAACCGCTGGTTTTTGATAGTTTGGGCCCTATTGAATAATGAATGTTTTGAATTTTCTCCAAAAGTAAAGTAGTTGCAAACTCATCCTTTTAGAAACTTGTTTGGGCTGTTGAGAGGAGTAAAAAACCATCAAAAATTTCAATCCTGCATGATTCTACCAAGAAATGTGATTCTTCATTCAAAACGCTGGTTTTTGCTATTGGGCTCTATTGAATAATGAATGTTTTGAATTTTCTCCAAAAGTAAAGTAGTTGCAAACTCATGCTTTTAGAGACTTGTTTGGGCTCATGAGAGGAGTAGAAAAACATCAAAAATTTCAGTCCTGCATGATTCTACCAAGAAATGTGTGTTCATTGAAACCGCTGGTTTTTGATAGTTTGGGCCCTATTGAATAATGAATGTTTTGAATTTTCTCCAAAAGTAAAGTAGTTGCAAACTCATCCTTTTAGAAACTTGTTTGGGCTGTTGAGAGGAGTAAAAAACCATCAAAAATTTCAATCCTGCATGATTTTACCAAGAAATGTGATTCTTCATTCAAAACCTGATTTTTGCTATTGGGCTCTATTGAATAGTGAATGTTTTGAATTTTCTCCAAAAGTAAATTAGTTGCAAACTCATGCTTTTAGAGACTTGTTTAGGCTCATGAGAGGAGTAGAAAAACATCAAAAATTTCAGTCCTGCATGATTCTACCAAGAAATGTGTTCATTCAAACCGCTGGTTTTTGATAGTTTGGGCCCTATTGAATAATGAATGTTTTGAATTTTCTCCAAAAGTAAAGTAGTTGCAAACTCATCCTTTTAGAAACTTGTTTGGGCTGTTGAGAGGAGTAAAAAACCATCAAAAATTTCAATCCTGCATGATTCTACCAAGAAATGTGATTCTTCATTCAAAACGCTGGTTTTTGCTATTGGGCTCTATTGAATAATGAATGTTTTGAATTTTCTCCAAAAGTAAAGTAGTTGCAAACTCATGCTTTTAGAGACTTGTTTGGGCTCATGAGAGGAGTAGAAAAACATCAAAAATTTCAGTCCTGCATGATTCTACCAAGAAATGTGTGTTCATTGAAACCGCTGGTTTTTGATAGTTTGGGCCCTATTGAATAATGAATGTTTTGAATTTTCTCCAAAAGTAAAGTAGTTGCAAACTCATCCTTTTAGAAACTTGTTTGGGCTGTTGAGAGGAGTAAAAAACCATCAAAAATTTCAATCCTGCATGATTCTACCAAGAAATGTGATTCTTCATTCAAAACGCTGGTTTTTGCTATTGGGCTCTATTGAATAATGAATGTTTTGAATTTTCTCCAAAAGTAAAGTAGTTGCAAACTCATGCTTTTAGAGACTTGTTTGGGCTCATGAGAGGAGTAGAAAAACATCAAAAATTTCAGTCCTGCATGATTCTACCAAGAAATGTGTGTTCATTGAAACCGCTGGTTTTTGATAGTTTGGGCCCTATTGAATAATGAATGTTTTGAATTTTCTCCAAAAGTAAAGTAGTTGCAAACTCATCCTTTTAGAAACTTGTTTGGGCTGTTGAGAGGAGTAAAAAACCATCAAAAATTTCAATCCTGCATGATTCTACCAAGAAATGTGATTCTTCATTCAAAACGCTGGTTTTTCCTATTGGGCTCTATTGAATAATGAATGTTTTGAATTTTCTCCAAAAGTAAAGTAGTTGCAAACTCATCCTTTTAGAAACTTGTTTGGGCTGTTGAGAGGAGTAAAAAACCATCAAAAATTTCAATCCTGCATGATTCTACCAAGAAATGTGATTCTTCATTCAAAACGCTGGTTTTTGCTATTGGGCTCTATTGAATAATGAATGTTTTGAATTTTCTCCAAAAGTAAAGTAGTTGCAAACTCATGCTTTTAGAGACTTGTTTGGGCTCATGAGAGGAGTAGAAAAACATCAAAAATTTCAGTCCTGCATGATTCTACCAAGAAATGTGTGTTCATTGAAACCGCTGGTTTTTGATAGTTTGGGCCCTATTGAATAATGAATGTTTTGAATTTTCTCCAAAAGTAAAGTAGTTGCAAACTCATCCTTTTAGAAACTTGTTTGGGCTGTTGAGAGGAGTAAAAAACCATCAAAAATTTCAATCCTGCATGATTTTACCAAGAAATGTGATTCTTCATTCAAAACCTGATTTTTGCTATTGGGCTCTATTGAATAGTGAATGTTTTGAATTTTCTCCAAAAGTAAATTAGTTGCAAACTCATGCTTTTAGAGACTTGTTTAGGCTCATGAGAGGAGTAGAAAAACATCAAAAATTTCAGTCCTGCATGATTCTACCAAGAAATGTGTTCATTCAAACCGCTGGTTTTTGATAGTTTGGGCCCTATTGAATAATGAATGTTTTGAATTTTCTCCAAAAGTAAAGTAGTTGCAAACTCATCCTTTTAGAAACTTGTTTGGGCTGTTGAGAGGAGTAAAAAACCATCAAAAATTTCAATCCTGCATGATTCTACCAAGAAATGTGATTCTTCATTCAAAACGCTGGTTTTTGCTATTGGGCTCTATTGAATAATGAATGTTTTGAATTTTCTCCAAAAGTAAAGTAGTTGCAAACTCATGCTTTTAGAGACTTGTTTGGGCTCATGAGAGGAGTAGAAAAACATCAAAAATTTCAGTCCTGCATGATTCTACCAAGAAATGTGTGTTCATTGAAACCGCTGGTTTTTGATAGTTTGGGCCCTATTGAATAATGAATGTTTTGAATTTTCTCCAAAAGTAAAGTAGTTGCAAACTCATCCTTTTAGAAACTTGTTTGGGCTGTTGAGAGGAGTAAAAAACCATCAAAAATTTCAATCCTGCATGATTCTACCAAGAAATGTGATTCTTCATTCAAAACGCTGGTTTTTGCTATTGGGCTCTATTGAATAATGAATGTTTTGAATTTTCTCCAAAAGTAAAGTAGTTGCAAACTCATGCTTTTAGAGACTTGTTTGGGCTCATGAGAGGAGTAGAAAAACATCAAAAATTTCAGTCCTGCATGATTCTACCAAGAAATGTGTGTTCATTGAAACCGCTGGTTTTTGATAGTTTGGGCCCTATTGAATAATGAATGTTTTGAATTTTCTCCAAAAGTAAAGTAGTTGCAAACTCATCCTTTTAGAAACTTGTTTGGGCTGTTGAGAGGAGTAAAAAACCATCAAAAATTTCAATCCTGCATGATTCTACCAAGAAATGTGATTCTTCATTCAAAACGCTGGTTTTTGCTATTGGGCTCTATTGAATAATGAATGTTTTGAATTTTCTCCAAAAGTAAAGTAGTTGCAAACTCATGCTTTTAGAGACTTGTTTGGGCTCATGAGAGGAGTAGAAAAACATCAAAAATTTCAGTCCTGCATGATTCTACCAAGAAATGTGTGTTCATTGAAACCGCTGGTTTTTGATAGTTTGGGCCCTATTGAATAATGAATGTTTTGAATTTTCTCCAAAAGTAAAGTAGTTGCAAACTCATCCTTTTAGAAACTTGTTTGGGCTGTTGAGAGGAGTAAAAAACCATCAAAAATTTCAATCCTGCATGATTTTACCAAGAAATGTGATTCTTCATTCAAAACCTGATTTTTGCTATTGGGCTCTATTGAATAGTGAATGTTTTGAATTTTCTCCAAAAGTAAATTAGTTGCAAACTCATGCTTTTAGAGACTTGTTTAGGCTCATGAGAGGAGTAGAAAAACATCAAAAATTTCAGTCCTGCATGATTCTACCAAGAAATGTGTTCATTCAAACCGCTGGTTTTTGATAGTTTGGGCCCTATTGAATAATGAATGTTTTGAATTTTCTCCAAAAGTAAAGTAGTTGCAAACTCATCCTTTTAGAAACTTGTTTGGGCTGTTGAGAGGAGTAAAAAACCATCAAAAATTTCAATCCTGCATGATTCTACCAAGAAATGTGATTCTTCATTCAAAACGCTGGTTTTTGCTATTGGGCTCTATTGAATAATGAATGTTTTGAATTTTCTCCAAAAGTAAAGTAGTTGCAAACTCATGCTTTTAGAGACTTGTTTGGGCTCATGAGAGGAGTAGAAAAACATCAAAAATTTCAGTCCTGCATGATTCTACCAAGAAATGTGTGTTCATTGAAACCGCTGGTTTTTGATAGTTTGGGCCCTATTGAATAATGAATGTTTTGAATTTTCTCCAAAAGTAAAGTAGTTGCAAACTCATCCTTTTAGAAACTTGTTTGGGCTGTTGAGAGGAGTAAAAAACCATCAAAAATTTCAATCCTGCATGATTCTACCAAGAAATGTGATTCTTCATTCAAAACGCTGGTTTTTGCTATTGGGCTCTATTGAATAATGAATGTTTTGAATTTTCTCCAAAAGTAAAGTAGTTGCAAACTCATGCTTTTAGAGACTTGTTTGGGCTCATGAGAGGAGTAGAAAAACATCAAAAATTTCAGTCCTGCATGATTCTACCAAGAAATGTGTGTTCATTGAAACCGCTGGTTTTTGATAGTTTGGGCCCTATTGAATAATGAATGTTTTGAATTTTCTCCAAAAGTAAAGTAGTTGCAAACTCATCCTTTTAGAAACTTGTTTGGGCTGTTGAGAGGAGTAAAAAACCATCAAAAATTTCAATCCTGCATGATTCTACCAAGAAATGTGATTCTTCATTCAAAACGCTGGTTTTTGCTATTGGGCTCTATTGAATAATGAATGTTTTGAATTTTCTCCAAAAGTAAAGTAGTTGCAAACTCATGCTTTTAGAGACTTGTTTGGGCTCATGAGAGGAGTAGAAAAACATCAAAAATTTCAGTCCTGCATGATTCTACCAAGAAATGTGTGTTCATTGAAACCGCTGGTTTTTGATAGTTTGGGCCCTATTGAATAATGAATGTTTTGAATTTTCTCCAAAAGTAAAGTAGTTGCAAACTCATCCTTTTAGAAACTTGTTTGGGCTGTTGAGAGGAGTAAAAAACCATCAAAAATTTCAATCCTGCATGATTCTACCAAGAAATGTGATTCTTCATTCAAAACGCTGGTTTTTGCTATTGGGCTCTATTGAATAATGAATGTTTTGAATTTTCTCCAAAAGTAAAGTAGTTGCAAACTCATGCTTTTAGAGACTTGTTTGGGCTCATGAGAGGAGTAGAAAAACATCAAAAATTTCAGTCCTGCATGATTCTACCAAGAAATGTGTGTTCATTGAAACCGCTGGTTTTTGATAGTTTGGGCCCTATTGAATAATGAATGTTTTGAATTTTCTCCAAAAGTAAAGTAGTTGCAAACTCATCCTTTTAGAAACTTGTTTGGGCTGTTGAGAGGAGTAAAAAACCATCAAAAATTTCAATCCTGCATGATTTTACCAAGAAATGTGATTCTTCATTCAAAACCTGATTTTTGCTATTGGGCTCTATTGAATAGTGAATGTTTTGAATTTTCTCCAAAAGTAAATTAGTTGCAAACTCATGCTTTTAGAGACTTGTTTAGGCTCATGAGAGGAGTAGAAAAACATCAAAAATTTCAGTCCTGCATGATTCTACCAAGAAATGTGTTCATTCAAACCGCTGGTTTTTGATAGTTTGGGCCCTATTGAATAATGAATGTTTTGAATTTTCTCCAAAAGTAAAGTAGTTGCAAACTCATCCTTTTAGAAACTTGTTTGGGCTGTTGAGAGGAGTAAAAAACCATCAAAAATTTCAATCCTGCATGATTCTACCAAGAAATGTGATTCTTCATTCAAAACGCTGGTTTTTGCTATTGGGCTCTATTGAATAATGAATGTTTTGAATTTTCTCCAAAAGTAAAGTAGTTGCAAACTCATGCTTTTAGAGACTTGTTTGGGCTCATGAGAGGAGTAGAAAAACATCAAAAATTTCAGTCCTGCATGATTCTACCAAGAAATGTGTGTTCATTGAAACCGCTGGTTTTTGATAGTTTGGGCCCTATTGAATAATGAATGTTTTGAATTTTCTCCAAAAGTAAAGTAGTTGCAAACTCATCCTTTTAGAAACTTGTTTGGGCTGTTGAGAGGAGTAAAAAACCATCAAAAATTTCAATCCTGCATGATTCTACCAAGAAATGTGATTCTTCATTCAAAACGCTGGTTTTTGCTATTGGGCTCTATTGAATAATGAATGTTTTGAATTTTCTCCAAAAGTAAAGTAGTTGCAAACTCATGCTTTTAGAGACTTGTTTGGGCTCATGAGAGGAGTAGAAAAACATCAAAAATTTCAGTCCTGCATGATTCTACCAAGAAATGTGTGTTCATTGAAACCGCTGGTTTTTGATAGTTTGGGCCCTATTGAATAATGAATGTTTTGAATTTTCTCCAAAAGTAAAGTAGTTGCAAACTCATCCTTTTAGAAACTTGTTTGGGCTGTTGAGAGGAGTAAAAAACCATCAAAAATTTCAATCCTGCATGATTCTACCAAGAAATGTGATTCTTCATTCAAAACGCTGGTTTTTGCTATTGGGCTCTATTGAATAATGAATGTTTTGAATTTTCTCCAAAAGTAAAGTAGTTGCAAACTCATGCTTTTAGAGACTTGTTTGGGCTCATGAGAGGAGTAGAAAAACATCAAAAATTTCAGTCCTGCATGATTCTACCAAGAAATGTGTGTTCATTGAAACCGCTGGTTTTTGATAGTTTGGGCCCTATTGAATAATGAATGTTTTGAATTTTCTCCAAAAGTAAAGTAGTTGCAAACTCATCCTTTTAGAAACTTGTTTGGGCTGTTGAGAGGAGTAAAAAACCATCAAAAATTTCAATCCTGCATGATTCTACCAAGAAATGTGATTCTTCATTCAAAACGCTGGTTTTTGCTATTGGGCTCTATTGAATAATGAATGTTTTGAATTTTCTCCAAAAGTAAAGTAGTTGCAAACTCATGCTTTTAGAGACTTGTTTGGGCTGTTGAGAGGAGTAAAAAACCATCAAAAATTTCAATCCTGCATGATTCTACCAAGAAATGTGATTCTTCATTCAAAACGCTGGTTTTTGCTATTGGGCTCTATTGAATAATGAATGTTTTGAATTTTCTCCAAAAGTAAAGTAGTTGCAAACTCATGCTTTTAGAGACTTGTTTGGGCTCATGAGAGGAGTAGAAAAACATCAAAAATTTCAGTCCTGCATGATTCTACCAAGAAATGTGTGTTCATTGAAACCGCTGGTTTTTGATAGTTTGGGCCCTATTGAATAATGAATGTTTTGAATTTTCTCCAAAAGTAAAGTAGTTGCAAACTCATCCTTTTAGAAACTTGTTTGGGCTGTTGAGAGGAGTAAAAAACCATCAAAAATTTCAATCCTGCATGATTTTACCAAGAAATGTGATTCTTCATTCAAAACCTGATTTTTGCTATTGGGCTCTATTGAATAGTGAATGTTTTGAATTTTCTCCAAAAGTAAATTAGTTGCAAACTCATGCTTTTAGAGACTTGTTTGGGCTCATGAGAGGAGTAGAAAAACATCAAAAATTTCAGTCCTGCATGATTCTACCAAGAAATGTGTTCATTCAAACCGCTGGTTTTTGATAGTTTGGGCCCTATTGAATAATGAATGTTTTGAATTTTCTCCAAAAGTAAAGTAGTTGCAAACTCATCCTTTTAGAAACTTGTTTGGGCTGTTGAGAGGAGTAAAAAACCATCAAAAATTTCAATCCTGCATGATTCTACCAAGAAATGTGATTCTTCATTCAAAACGCTGGTTTTTGCTATTGGGCTCTATTGAATAATGAATGTTTTGAATTTTCTCCAAAAGTAAAGTAGTTGCAAACTCATGCTTTTAGAGACTTGTTTGGGCTCATGAGATGAGTAGAAAAACATCAAAAATTTCAGTCCTGCATGATTCTACCAAGACATGTGTGTTCATTCAAACCGCTGGTTTTTGATAGTTTGGGCCCTATTGAATAATGAATGTTTTGAATTTTCTCCAAAAGTAAAGTAGTTGCAAACTCATGCTTTTAGAGACTTGTTTGGGCTCATGAGAGGAGCAGAAAAACATCAAAAATTTCAGTCCTGCATGATTCTACCAAGAAATGTGTGTTCATTGAAACCGCTGGTTTTTGATAGTTTGGGCCCTATTGAATAATGAATGTTTTGAATTTTCTCCAAAAGTAAAGTAGTTGCAAACTCATCCTTTTAGAAACTTGTTTGGGCTGTTGAGAGGAGTAAAAAACCATCAAAAATTTCAATCCTGCATGATTCTACCAAGAAATGTGATTCTTCATTCAAAACGCTGGTTTTTGCTATTGGGCTCTATTGAATAATGAATGTTTTGAATTTTCTCCAAAAGTAAAGTAGTTGCAAACTCATGCTTTTAGAGACTTGTTTGGGCTCATGAGAGGAGTAGAAAAACATCAAAAATTTCAGTCCTGCATGATTCTACCAAGAAATGTGTGTTCATTGAAACCGCTGGTTTTTGATAGTTTGGGCCGTATTGAATAATGAATGTTTTGAATTTTCTCCAAAAGTAAAGTAGTTGCAAACTCATCCTTTTAGAAACTTGTTTGCGCTGTTGAGAGGAGTAAAAAACCATCAAAAATTTCAATCCTGCATGATTCTACCAAGAAATGTGATTCTTCATTCAAAACGCTGGTTTTTGCTATTGGGCTCTATTGAATAATGAATGTTTTGAATTTTCTCCAAAAGTAAAGTAGTTGCAAACTCATGCTTTTAGAGACTTGTTTGGGCTCATGAGAGGAGTAGAAAAACATCAAAAATTTCAGTCCTGCATGATTCTACCAAGAAATGTGTGTTCATTGAAACCGCTGGTTTTTGATAGTTTGGGCCCTATTGAATAATGAATGTTTTGAATTTTCTCCAAAAGTAAAGTAGTTGCAAACTCATCCTTTTAGAAACTTGTTTGGGCTGTTGAGAGGAGTAAAAAACCATCAAAAATTTCAATCCTGCATGATTCTACCAAGAAATGTGATTCTTCATTCAAAACGCTGGTTTTTGCTATTGGGCTCTATTGAATAATGAATGTTTTGAATTTTCTCCAAAAGTAAAGTAGTTGCAAACTCATGCTTTTAGAGACTTGTTTGGGCTCATGAGAGGAGTAGAAAAACATCAAAAATTTCAGTCCTGCATGATTCTACCAAGAAATGTGTGTTCATTGAAACCGCTGGTTTTTGATAGTTTGGGCCCTATTGAATAATGAATGTTTTGAATTTTCTCCAAAAGTAAAGTAGTTGCAAACTCATCCTTTTAGAAACTTGTTTGGGCTGTTGAGAGGAGTAAAAAACCATCAAAAATTTCAATCCTGCATGATTCTACCAAGAAATGTGATTCTTCATTCAAAACGCTGGTTTTTGCTATTGGGCTCTATTGAATAATGAATGTTTTGAATTTTCTCCAAAAGTAAAGTAGTTGCAAACTCATGCTTTTAGAGACTTGTTTGGGCTCATGAGAGGAGTAGAAAAACATCAAAAATTTCAGTCCTGCATGATTCTACCAAGAAATGTGTGTTCATTGAAACCGCTGGTTTTTGATAGTTTGGGCCCTATTGAATAATGAATGTTTTGAATTTTCTCCAAAAGTAAAGTAGTTGCAAACTCATCCTTTTAGAAACTTGTTTGGGCTGTTGAGAGGAGTAAAAAACCATCAAAAATTTCAATCCTGCATGATTTTACCAAGAAATGTGATTCTTCATTCAAAACCTGATTTTTGCTATTGGGCTCTATTGAATAGTGAATGTTTTGAATTTTCTCCAAAAGTAAATTAGTTGCAAACTCATGCTTTTAGAGACTTGTTTGGGCTCATGAGAGGAGTAGAAAAACATCAAAAATTTCAGTCCTGCATGATTCTACCAAGAAATGTGTTCATTCAAACCGCTGGTTTTTGATAGTTTGGGCCCTATTGAATAATGAATGTTTTGAATTTTCTCCAAAAGTAAAGTAGTTGCAAACTCATCCTTTTAGAAACTTGTTTGGGCTGTTGAGAGGAGTAAAAAACCATCAAAAATTTCAATCCTGCATGATTCTACCAAGAAATGTGATTCTTCATTCAAAACGCTGGTTTTTGCTATTGGGCTCTATTGAATAATGAATGTTTTGAATTTTCTGCAAAAGTAAAGTAGTTGCAAACTCATGCTTTTAGAGACTTGTTTGGGCTCATGAGATGAGTAGAAAAACATCAAAAATTTCAGTCCTGCATGATTCTACCAAGACATGTGTGTTCATTCAAACCGCTGGTTTTTGATAGTTTGGGCCCTATTGAATAATGAATGTTTTGAATTTTCTCCAAAAGTAAAGTAGTTGCAAACTCATGCTTTTAGAGACTTGTTTGGGCTCATGAGAGGAGCAGAAAAACATCAAAAATTTCAGTCCTGCATGATTCTACCAAGAAATGTGTGTTCATTGAAACCGCTGGTTTTTGATAGTTTGGGCCCTATTGAATAATGAATGTTTTGAATTTTCTCCAAAAGTAAAGTAGTTGCAAACTCATCCTTTTAGAAACTTGTTTGGGCTGTTGAGAGGAGTAAAAAACCATCAAAAATTTCAATCCTGCATGATTCTACCAAGAAATGTGATTCTTCATTCAAAACGCTGGTTTTTGCTATTGGGCTCTATTGAATAATGAATGTTTTGAATTTTCTCCAAAAGTAAAGTAGTTGCAAACTCATGCTTTTAGAGACTTGTTTGGGCTCATGAGAGGAGTAGAAAAACATCAAAAATTTCAGTCCTGCATGATTCTACCAAGAAATGTGTGTTCATTGAAACCGCTGGTTTTTGATAGTTTGGGCCCTATTGAATAATGAATGTTTTGAATTTTCTCCAAAAGTAAAGTAGTTGCAAACTCATCCTTTTAGAAACTTGTTTGGGCTGTTGAGAGGAGTAAAAAACCATCAAAAATTTCAATCCTGCATGATTCTACCAAGAAATGTGATTCTTCATTCAAAACGCTGGTTTTTGCTATTGGGCTCTATTGAATAATGAATGTTTTGAATTTTCTCCAAAAGTAAAGTAGTTGCAAACTCATGCTTTTAGAGACTTGTTTCGGCTCATGAGAGGAGTAGAAAAACATCAAAAATTTCAGTCCTGCATGATTCTACCAAGAAATGTGTGTTCATTGAAACCGCTGGTTTTTGATAGTTTGGGCCCTATTGAATAATGAATGTTTTGAATTTTCTCCAAAAGTAAAGTAGTTGCAAACTCATCCTTTTAGAAACTTGTTTGGGCTGTTGAGAGGAGTAAAAAACCATCAAAAATTTCAATCCTGCATGATTTTACCAAGAAATGTGATTCTTCATTCAAAACCTGATTTTTGCTATTGGGCTCTATTGAATAGTGAATGTTTTGAATTTTCTCCAAAAGTAAATTAGTTGCAAACTCATGCTTTTAGAGACTTGTTTGGGCTCATGAGAGGAGTAGAAAAACATCAAAAATTTCAGTCCTGCATGATTCTACCAAGAAATGTGTTCATTCAAACCGCTGGTTTTTGATAGTTTGGGCCCTATTGAATAATGAATGTTTTGAATTTTCTCCAAAAGTAAAGTAGTTGCAAACTCATCCTTTTAGAAACTTGTTTGGGCTGTTGAGAGGAGTAAAAAACCATCAAAAATTTCAATCCTGCATGATTCTACCAAGAAATGTGATTCTTCATTCAAAACGCTGGTTTTTGCTATTGGGCTCTATTGAATAATGAATGTTTTGAATTTTCTCCAAAAGTAAAGTAGTTGCAAACTCATGCTTTTAGAGACTTGTTTGGGCTCATGAGAGGAGTAGAAAAACATCAAAAATTTCAGTCCTGCATGATTCTACCAAGAAATGTGTGTTCATTGAAACCGCTGGTTTTTGATAGTTTGGGCCCTATTGAATAATGAATGTTTTGAATTTTCTCCAAAAGTAAAGTAGTTGCAAACTCATCCTTTTAGAAACTTGTTTGGGCTGTTGAGAGGAGTAAAAAACCATCAAAAATTTCAATCCTGCATGATTCTACCAAGAAATGTGATTCTTCATTCAAAACGCTGGTTTTTGCTATTGGGCTCTATTGAATAATGAATGTTTTGAATTTTCTCCAAAAGTAAAGTAGTTGCAAACTCATGCTTTTAGAGACTTGTTTCGGCTCATGAGAGGAGTAGAAAAACATCAAAAATTTCAGTCCTGCATGATTCTACCAAGAAATGTGTGTTCATTGAAACCGCTGGTTTTTGATAGTTTGGGCCCTATTGAATAATGAATGTTTTGAATTTTCTCCAAAAGTAAAGTAGTTGCAAACTCATCCTTTTAGAAACTTGTTTGGGCTGTTGAGAGGAGTAAAAAACCATCAAAAATTTCAATCCTGCATGATTTTACCAAGAAATGTGATTCTTCATTCAAAACCTGATTTTTGCTATTGGGCTCTATTGAATAGTGAATGTTTTGAATTTTCTCCAAAAGTAAATTAGTTGCAAACTCATGCTTTTAGAGACTTGTTTGGGCTCATGAGAGGAGTAGAAAAACATCAAAAATTTCAGTCCTGCATGATTCTACCAAGAAATGTGTTCATTCAAACCGCTGGTTTTTGATAGTTTGGGCCCTATTGAATAATGAATGTTTTGAATTTTCTCCAAAAGTAAAGTAGTTGCAAACTCATCCTTTTAGAAACTTGTTTGGGCTGTTGAGAGGAGTAAAAAACCATCAAAAATTTCAATCCTGCATGATTCTACCAAGAAATGTGATTCTTCATTCAAAACGCTGGTTTTTGCTATTGGGCTCTATTGAATAATGAATGTTTTGAATTTTCTCCAAAAGTAAAGTAGTTGCAAACTCATGCTTTTAGAGACTTGTTTGGGCTCATGAGATGAGTAGAAAAACATCAAAAATTTCAGTCCTGCATGATTCTACCAAGACATGTGTGTTCATTCAAACCGCTGGTTTTTGATAGTTTGGGCCCTATTGAATAATGAATGTTTTGAATTTTCTCCAAAAGTAAAGTAGTTGCAAACTCATGCTTTTAGAGACTTGTTTGGGCTCATGAGAGGAGCAGAAAAACATCAAAAATTTCAGTCCTGCATGATTCTACCAAGAAATGTGTGTTCATTGAAACCGCTGGTTTTTGATAGTTTGGGCCCTATTGAATAATGAATGTTTTGAATTTTCTCCAAAAGTAAAGTAGTTGCAAACTCATCCTTTTAGAAACTTGTTTGGGCTGTTGAGAGGAGTAAAAAACCATCAAAAATTTCAATCCTGCATGATTCTACCAAGAAATGTGATTCTTCATTCAAAACGCTGGTTTTTGCTATTGGGCTCTATTGAATAATGAATGTTTTGAATTTTCTCCAAAAGTAAAGTAGTTGCAAACTCATGCTTTTAGAGACTTGTTTGGGCTCATGAGAGGAGTAGAAAAACATCAAAAATTTCAGTCCTGCATGATTCTACCAAGAAATGTGTGTTCATTGAAACCGCTGGTTTTTGATAGTTTGGGCCCTATTGAATAATGAATGTTTTGAATTTTCTCCAAAAGTAAAGTAGTTGCAAACTCATCCTTTTAGAAACTTGTTTGGGCTGTTGAGAGGAGTAAAAAACCATCAAAAATTTCAATCCTGCATGATTCTACCAAGAAATGTGATTCTTCATTCAAAACGCTGGTTTTTGCTATTGGGCTCTATTGAATAATGAATGTTTTGAATTTTCTCCAAAAGTAAAGTAGTTGCAAACTCATGCTTTTAGAGACTTGTTTCGGCTCATGAGAGGAGTAGAAAAACATCAAAAATTTCAGTCCTGCATGATTCTACCAAGAAATGTGTGTTCATTGAAACCGCTGGTTTTTGATAGTTTGGGCCCTATTGAATAATGAATGTTTTGAATTTTCTCCAAAAGTAAAGTAGTTGCAAACTCATCCTTTTAGAAACTTGTTTGGGCTGTTGAGAGGAGTAAAAAACCATCAAAAATTTCAATCCTGCATGATTTTACCAAGAAATGTGATTCTTCATTCAAAACCTGATTTTTGCTATTGGGCTCTATTGAATAGTGAATGTTTTGAATTTTCTCCAAAAGTAAATTAGTTGCAAACTCATGCTTTTAGAGACTTGTTTGGGCTCATGAGAGGAGTAGAAAAACATCAAAAATTTCAGTCCTGCATGATTCTACCAAGAAATGTGTTCATTCAAACCGCTGGTTTTTGATAGTTTGGGCCCTATTGAATAATGAATGTTTTGAATTTTCTCCAAAAGTAAAGTAGTTGCAAACTCATCCTTTTAGAAACTTGTTTGGGCTGTTGAGAGGAGTAAAAAACCATCAAAAATTTCAATCCTGCATGATTCTACCAAGAAATGTGATTCTTCATTCAAAACGCTGGTTTTTGCTATTGGGCTCTATTGAATAATGAATGTTTTGAATTTTCTCCAAAAGTAAAGTAGTTGCAAACTCATGCTTTTAGAGACTTGTTTGGGCTCATGAGATGAGTAGAAAAACATCAAAAATTTCAGTCCTGCATGATTCTACCAAGACATGTGTGTTCATTCAAACCGCTGGTTTTTGATAGTTTGGGCCCTATTGAATAATGAATGTTTTGAATTTTCTCCAAAAGTAAAGTAGTTGCAAACTCATGCTTTTAGAGACTTGTTTGGGCTCATGAGAGGAGCAGAAAAACATCAAAAATTTCAGTCCTGCATGATTCTACCAAGAAATGTGTGTTCATTGAAACCGCTGGTTTTTGATAGTTTGGGCCCTATTGAATAATGAATGTTTTGAATTTTCTCCAAAAGTAAAGTAGTTGCAAACTCATCCTTTTAGAAACTTGTTTGGGCTGTTGAGAGGAGTAAAAAACCATCAAAAATTTCAATCCTGCATGATTCTACCAAGAAATGTGATTCTTCATTCAAAACGCTGGTTTTTGCTATTGGGCTCTATTGAATAATGAATGTTTTGAATTTTCTCCAAAAGTAAAGTAGTTGCAAACTCATGCTTTTAGAGACTTGTTTGGGCTCATGAGATGAGTAGAAAAACATCAAAAATTTCAGTCCTGCATGATTCTACCAAGACATGTGTGTTCATTGAAACGGATGGTTTTTGATAGTTTGGGCCCAATTGAATAATGAATGTTTTGAATTTTCTCCAAAAGTAAAGTAGTTGCAAACTCATCCTTTTAGAAACTTGTTTGGGCTGTTGAGAGGAGTAAAAAACCATCAAAAATTTCAATCCTGCATGATTCTACCAAGAAATGTGATTCTTCATTCAAAACACTGGTTTTTGCTATTGGGCTCTATTGAATAATGAATGTTTTGAATTTTCTCCAAAAGTAAAGTAGTTGCAAACTCATGCTTTTAGAGACTTGTTTGGGCTCATGAGAGGAGTAGAAAAACATCAAAAATTTCAGTCCTGCATGATTCTACCAAGAAATGTGTGTTCATTCAAACTGCTGGTTTTTGATAGTTTGGGCCCTATTGAATAATGAATGTTTTGAATTTTCTCCAAAAGTAAAGTAGTTGCAAACTCATGCTTTTAGAGACTTGTTTGGGCTCATGAGGGCAGTAGAAAAACATCAAAAATTTCAGTCCTGCATGATTCTACCAAGAAATGTGTGTTCATTGAAACCGCTGGTTTTTGATAGTTTGGGCCCTATTGAATAATGAATGTTTTGAATTTTCTCCAAAAGTAAAGTAGTTGCAAACTCATGCTTTTAGAGACTTGTTTGGGCTCATGAGATGAGTAGAAAAACATCAAAAATTTCAGTCCTGCATGATTCTACCAAGACATATGTGTTCATTGAAACGGATGGTTTTTGATAGTTTGGGCCCTATTGAATAATGAATGTTTTGAATTTTCTCCAAAAGTAAAGTAGTTGCAAACTCATCCTTTTAGAAACTTGTTTGGGCTGTTGAGAGGAGTAAAAAACCATCAAAAATTTCAATCCTGCATGATTCTACCAAGAAATGTGATTCTTCATTCAAAACACTGGTTTTTGCTATTGGGCTCTATTGAATAATGAATGTTTTGAATTTTCTCCAAAAGTAAAGTAGTTGCAAACTCATGCTTTTAGAGACTTGTTTGGGCTCATGAGAGGAGTAGAAAAACATCAAAAATTTCAGTCCTGCATGATTCTACCAAGAAATGTGTGTTCATTCAAACTGCTGGTTTTTGATAGTTTGGGCCCTATTGAATAATGAATGTTTTGAATTTTCTCCAAAAGTAAAGTAGTTGCAAACTCATGCTTTTAGAGACTTGTTTGGGCTCATGAGAGGAGTAGAAAAACATCAAAAATTTCAGTCCTGCATGATTCTACCAAGAAATGTGTGTTCATTGAAACCGCTGGTTTTTGATAGTTTGGGCCCTATTGAATAATGAATGTTTTGAATTTTCTCCAAAAGTAAAGTCGTTGCAAACTCATCCTTTTAGAAACTTGTTTGGGCTGTTGAGAGGAGTAAAAAACCATCAAAAATTTCAATCCTGCATGATTCTACCAAGAAATGTGATTCTTCATTCAAAACGCTGGTTTTTGCTATTGGGCTCTATTGAATAATGAATGTTTTGAATTTTCTCCAAAAGTAAAGTAGTTGCAAACTCATGCTTTTAGAGACTTGTTTCGGCTCATGAGAGGAGTAGAAAAACATCAAAAATTTCAGTCCTGCATGATTCTACCAAGAAATGTGTGTTCATTGAAACCGCTGGTTTTTGATAGTTTGGGCCCTATTGAATAATGAATGTTTTGAATTTTCTCCAAAAGTAAAGTAGTTGCAAACTCATCCTTTTAGAAACTTGTTTGGGCTGTTGAGAGGAGTAAAAAACCATCAAAAATTTCAATCCTGCATGATTTTACCAAGAAATGTGATTCTTCATTCAAAACCTGATTTTTGCTATTGGGCTCTATTGAATAGTGAATGTTTTGAATTTTCTCCAAAAGTAAATTAGTTGCAAACTCATGCTTTTAGAGACTTGTTTGGGCTCATGAGAGGAGTAGGAAAACATCAAAAATTTCAGTCCTGCATGATTCTACCAAGAAATGTGTTCATTCAAACCGCTGGTTTTTGATAGTTTGGGCCCTATTGAATAATGAATGTTTTGAATTTTCTCCAAAAGTAAAGTAGTTGCAAACTCATCCTTTTAGAAACTTGTTTGGGCTGTTGAGAGGAGTAAAAAACCATCAAAAATTTCAATCCTGCATGATTCTACCAAGAAATGTGATTCTTCATTCAAAACGCTGGTTTTTGCTATTGGGCTCTATTGAATAATGAATGTTTTGAATTTTCTCCAAAAGTAAAGTAGTTGCAAACTCATGCTTTTAGAGACTTGTTTGGGCTCATGAGATGAGTAGAAAAACATCAAAAATTTCAGTCCTGCATGATTCTACCAAGAAATGTGTGTTCATTGAAACCGCTGGTTTTTGATAGTTTGGGCCCTATTGAATAATGAATGTTTTGAATTTTCTCCAAAAGTAAAGTCGTTGCAAACTCATCCTTTTAGAAACTTGTTTGGGCTGTTGAGAGGAGTAAAAAACCATCAAAAATTTCAATCCTGCATGATTCTACCAAGAAATGTGATTCTTCATTCAAAACGCTGGTTTTTGCTATTGGGCTCTATTGAATAATGAATGTTTTGAATTTTCTCCAAAAGTAAAGTAGTTGCAAACTCATGCTTTTAGAGACTTGTTTCGGCTCATGAGAGGAGTAGAAAAACATCAAAAATTTCAGTCCTGCATGATTCTACCAAGAAATGTGTGTTCATTGAAACCGCTGGTTTTTGATAGTTTGGGCCCTATTGAATAATGAATGTTTTGAATTTTCTCCAAAAGTAAAGTAGTTGCAAACTCATCCTTTTAGAAACTTGTTTGGGCTGTTGAGAGGAGTAAAAAACCATCAAAAATTTCAATCCTGCATGATTTTACCAAGAAATGTGATTCTTCATTCAAAACCTGATTTTTGCTATTGGGCTCTATTGAATAGTGAATGTTTTGAATTTTCTCCAAAAGTAAATTAGTTGCAAACTCATGCTTTTAGAGACTTGTTTGGGCTCATGAGAGGAGTAGGAAAACATCAAAAATTTCAGTCCTGCATGATTCTACCAAGAAATGTGTTCATTCAAACCGCTGGTTTTTGATAGTTTGGGCCCTATTGAATAATGAATGTTTTGAATTTTCTCCAAAAGTAAAGTAGTTGCAAACTCATCCTTTTAGAAACTTGTTTGGGCTGTTGAGAGGAGTAAAAAACCATCAAAAATTTCAATCCTGCATGATTCTACCAAGAAATGTGATTCTTCATTCAAAACGCTGGTTTTTGCTATTGGGCTCTATTGAATAATGAATGTTTTGAATTTTCTCCAAAAGTAAAGTAGTTGCAAACTCATGCTTTTAGAGACTTGTTTGGGCTCATGAGATGAGTAGAAAAACATCAAAAATTTCAGTCCTGCATGATTCTACCAAGAAATGTGTGTTCATTGAAACCGCTGGTTTTTGATAGTTTGGGCCCTATTGAATAATGAATGTTTTGAATTTTCTCCAAAAGTAAAGTAGTTGCAAACTCATCCTTTTAGAAACTTGTTTGGGCTGTTGAGAGGAGTAAAAAACCATCAAAAATTTCAATCCTGCATGATTCTACCAAGAAATGTGATTCTTCATTCAAAACGCTGGTTTTTGCTATTGGGCTCTATTGAATAATGAATGTTTTGAATTTTCTCCAAAAGTAAAGTAGTTGCAAACTCATGCTTTTAGAGACTTGTTTGGGCTCATGAGAGGAGTAGAAAAACATCAAAAATTTCAGTCCTGCATGATTCTACCAAGAAATGTGTGTTCATTGAAACCGCTGGTTTTTGATAGTTTGGGCCCTATTGAATAATGAATGTTTTGAATTTTCTCCAAAAGTAAAGTAGTTGCAAACTCATCCTTTTAGAAACTTGTTTGGGCTGTTGAGAGGAGTAAAAAACCATCAAAAATTTCAATCCTGCATGATTCTACCAAGAAATGTGATTCTTCATTCAAAACGCTGGTTTTTGCTATTGGGCTCTATTGAATAATGAATGTTTTGAATTTTCTGCAAAAGTAAAGTAGTTGCAAACTCATGCTTTTAGAGACTTGTTTGGGCTCATGAGATGAGTAGAAAAACATCAAAAATTTCAGTCCTGCATGATTCTACCAAGACATGTGTGTTCATTCAAACCGCTGGTTTTTGATAGTTTGGGCCCTATTGAATAATGAATGTTTTGAATTTTCTCCAAAAGTAAAGTAGTTGCAAACTCATGCTTTTAGAGACTTGTTTGGGCTCATGAGAGGAGCAGAAAAACATCAAAAATTTCAGTCCTGCATGATTCTACCAAGAAATGTGTGTTCATTGAAACCGCTGGTTTTTGATAGTTTGGGCCCTATTGAATAATGAATGTTTTGAATTTTCTCCAAAAGTAAAGTAGTTGCAAACTCATCCTTTTAGAAACTTGTTTGGGCTGTTGAGAGGAGTAAAAAACCATCAAAAATTTCAATCCTGCATGATTCTACCAAGAAATGTGATTCTTCATTCAAAACGCTGGTTTTTGCTATTGGGCTCTATTGAATAATGAATGTTTTGAATTTTCTCCAAAAGTAAAGTAGTTGCAAACTCATGCTTTTAGAGACTTGTTTGGGCTCATGAGAGGAGTAGAAAAACATCAAAAATTTCAGTCCTGCATGATTCTACCAAGAAATGTGTGTTCATTGAAACCGCTGGTTTTTGATAGTTTGGGCCCTATTGAATAATGAATGTTTTGAATTTTCTCCAAAAGTAAAGTAGTTGCAAACTCATCCTTTTAGAAACTTGTTTGGGCTGTTGAGAGGAGTAAAAAACCATCAAAAATTTCAATCCTGCATGATTCTACCAAGAAATGTGATTCTTCATTCAAAACGCTGGTTTTTGCTATTGGGCTCTATTGAATAATGAATGTTTTGAATTTTCTCCAAAAGTAAAGTAGTTGCAAACTCATGCTTTTAGAGACTTGTTTGGGCTCATGAGATGAGTAGAAAAACATCAAAAATTTCAGTCCTGCATGATTCTACCAAGACATGTGTGTTCATTGAAACGGATGGTTTTTGATAGTTTGGGCCCAATTGAATAATGAATGTTTTGAATTTTCTCCAAAAGTAAAGTAGTTGCAAACTCATCCTTTTAGAAACTTGTTTGGGCTGTTGAGAGGAGTAAAAAACCATCAAAAATTTCAATCCTGCATGATTCTACCAAGAAATGTGATTCTTCATTCAAAACACTGGTTTTTGCTATTGGGCTCTATTGAATAATGAATGTTTTGAATTTTCTCCAAAAGTAAAGTAGTTGCAAACTCATGCTTTTAGAGACTTGTTTGGGCTCATGAGAGGAGTAGAAAAACATCAAAAATTTCAGTCCTGCATGATTCTACCAAGAAATGTGTGTTCATTCAAACTGCTGGTTTTTGATAGTTTGGGCCCTATTGAATAATGAATGTTTTGAATTTTCTCCAAAAGTAAAGTAGTTGCAAACTCATGCTTTTAGAGACTTGTTTGGGCTCATGAGGGCAGTAGAAAAACATCAAAAATTTCAGTCCTGCATGATTCTACCAAGAAATGTGTGTTCATTGAAACCGCTGGTTTTTGATAGTTTGGGCCCTATTGAATAATGAATGTTTTGAATTTTCTCCAAAAGTAAAGTAGTTGCAAACTCATGCTTTTAGAGACTTGTTTGGGCTCATGAGATGAGTAGAAAAACATCAAAAATTTCAGTCCTGCATGATTCTACCAAGACATGTGTGTTCATTGAAACGGATGGTTTTTGATAGTTTGGGCCCTATTGAATAATGAATGTTTTGAATTTTCTCCATTTTCAAAGAACTTTATTAAGTTTTCAAGATAACAGCAATAGTTTAACATTGATGTTTAAGTGTAGATATTACAATAAGGCAAAGGGAAAGGAAGGGTAAGGGGTTCGGAGTAAGTTTTAAGTTGCTTTATTGAGACGTACAAAGGGTAGAACAGAGGGAAGAAAGGAGGGAAATAAACTATACTAAAGTGTCTTGTCTCTTCGATATAGTGGGGATTGAAAAACCCCATAAAGAAGAGCCAAGACAAAGACTAACAGTATGTTTCTTTGTAGTGTTTTAGGAGTGAATAAACTCCTATTGTATGAGGACAAGCATACATATACTAGTACACAAAAAAAAAATTTAAGTAACTCAAATGTTATATGCAAACTTGTCGCGTTGGTCCGAGTATCCAGTACCCAAAGACCAATAGGAGGAGGAAAGTTCGGCTTTTTTTATTCTCAGATTATCTTAGTGGAGCAAGCAACCACAAATCTTGAAGTTATTTCAGTTGCAAATCAAAATAAGGAGAAACAAACCCTGACAGTCCACAATAGAGAAGATCCAAGGGAGTCCAAAGTTCATGTATGATGGAGACGGAGGTCCTGCGCAGATGGACGAAGAGTATTAGAAGGAGAGACAATAGGGATCAGTCCGGTATTTTTAAGGAAGTCCAAACCCTCCTCCGGAGATCGAATGTGAACCAACTTGGAAGCAAAATTCACAAGTAATGTTGATGATTGGGTCCAATTATAACTAATATGAGCATTTCGAAGCCAAGTTGTTGTCTGGAAAAATGATCTGCGTTTTTGTATAGTGAATCTGGATAGATCTTTGAAGAAAGTTAAGTTACTGTAAGGTGACGAGAGGAAGTTTGAATCTCTGGATACGCCAAGGAGGGTATTGCTCACCCAATTAGGATAGAATGAAACGATGACATCACTGGCTAGATCAGGTGGCAAAGAAGAAGGTCTTCTAATCCTAAATATTTTCTCAATAAGGTTTTTCCCTTTAGTTTCCGGAACTAAATAAGACACCATTGAAGAGACGTACTCCTTAAGTCGGGATGGTTGGATTGACTCAGGAATGCCTCTGATTTTTATATTATTCTTTCTCTTTAAATCCTCAAAATTGGACAAGCAGCATCTAAAAGAGGCAATATCATTCTGTATTTTCTTCACAGAGTCCGAGAGTTCATGAAAATCTGAAGCTTTTTCAGAAGACGAGAATTCAAATTTTTTAGAAGTAGATTCTGCACTTTGAAGAGAAATGTCAGGTGTGGAGTTAGGTTTTATTATATTATCGCTGACTACTATCAATAATATGTCCTTCATGAGTTGCTTAATCAAGTTTCCTATTGCTTTAACTTTGTCAGTTCCCGAGTCTCCCCCACCGACAACTCCCAGGCCATTCAATGAGGTCAAGAAAGCTTTGCATAATTTAACCAGAAAATCGTCAGCGGGATACTCCCCAGAAACCATTATATTGTCCAGCGACAATAAATCAAGAGATGTCTCCTCAGTATCAGCATCATTATTCTTTTTAGCTATAGTAGGTTTATCCTCGTTAGAAATCTGCTCGTCTCCAGAGTCCCCATGGCCGACAGAACTCTCCGAATTAAAAGAACATGTTGAAAATGCCTCATCCATAACACTACTATCAATCAAGTCACTTTCTGAGCTTATAGTAGAGACCACCTCCTCAAGAGATCCATCAGAGCAAACACTTTCTGACTCCTCCCCGCCATCAGACGATATATCTGATTTGTTATGGTTTAAATCTGCGTTAGTAGTAGGAAGAGGAGGAGGAGAAGGAGACAGGTCTTTAATTTCAGAATTGTTGAGTCTAGATCTAATGTCCTCATCAGTTTTTTTATTAATGTCTGCAAAAAGCTTATAACAGAAATCAGCCAGTGATTGTTTGGTGGAAACAGAAACTGGTTGCTCCAACCCCTTTTTTGGCGAATGCAAAGATCCATTTTTTTGTGGACCCTTATTAATATCATTTTGAGGCTCCACACTATCACCTAGCTCAGAGGGGGATGGGACCCCCCCACAATGCAGTAGTGGCTTTATATTTGTCTCCCCATTTAATTGCTGGTTAAACGGATGTGCCGGAATAAATTCCACTGCATCGCATCGCAAAACACTGTTGGGATATGCGTTAGAGGTTATTAAAGTTGCAGTAGAAGTAATTAAAGATGAACCTTCGGCATATTTATGCAGCGGCAATGCAGAGGTTTCCCCACAACCATACTCCCCCAGGTGCACGGCCATGACTCCAACTGAATTTCCCGGGCTTTTAACAACTACAGCTGGGACCGCACTAAGCCCAGGGGGCTCCTCCGCCAACACCCCACTCACTGTTTGGTCTCCTGATGGTTTCATATGCTCAGTAACAAAGGGTGAACCGGCCGGTTCATAAGGCGGTGTTGCAGGAGATTTCTCTTTGATGTTCTTCTGTAGCGGCTTAGCCGCGGCTCCCCCGCACCTCTCAACTGAAGCCAGAACAAAAGAATCCACCGCCGAAGATTTGGTTCCT
Source organism: Dendrobates tinctorius (assembly GCF_039654945.1). Lineage (NCBI taxonomy): Eukaryota > Metazoa > Chordata > Amphibia > Anura > Dendrobatidae > Dendrobates > Dendrobates tinctorius. The sequence goes on from NW_027361716.1 coordinate 31,055,639, forward strand.
GTGTAAACTCCCAATGGATCTGGAGTTCTTCTTTGCAGGCCCAAAGATGATGTATATGCAGCTCCACACCGCGGCGCCTGCAGCTGCACAGCCACGGCTCTCACGTCGGTCTCTCCTCTCTCATAAGTTAAAGCAGGGACCGCTCCACAAGCTTCACCGCCGCTGCTTCCCTGCAACTGCACAGCTGCGGCTTTCATCCTGATCCTCCCGCTCCCGGCAGCCGAAGCAGAGACTGCTCCACAAGTAGGGGAACTCACCGCTGCAGGATCTCCACACCGCAGCGCTGCAGGAGCTCCACCGCCGCTACTTCCCCGCAGCTGCACAGCCACGGCTCTCACGACGGTCTCCCCTCTCTCATCAGTCAAAGCAGGGACCGCTTCACAAGCTTCACTGCCGCTGCTTCCCCGCAACTGCACAGCCGCAGCTCTCCCCGCGGGCCCCCCGCTCCGATCAACTGAAGCAGGGACCGCGCCAGATGCAAGGGAATTCACCGCTGTCGTTCTGCATGCTGTCAGGACTCCACGTGGGCATTCCTCCCCTCCTCCACCCCGCCGGTGATTAGAATATTGTGGCGGCCTCTGTTGTTTACCTTCAGCATGAGGAAGGCCTAGGTCGGGTGCCTCACCGGAGCCTCTTAGTCCTGCCAAGTGTTTTTTCTCCCATGGGGCCGCTTTTTTCTTCTTATATCTTCGTCCAGGCATGTTCTCTTTGATTTGCAGTCCAATTACTCCACAAATAAGCAATCTTCTTTTAGCTTAAGTTAGGGAAGAGCAGGAGCTCCCGAAAACACGACTGCTCTGCTCCCCTGCAAGCCACGCCCCTCTTGAATTTTCTCCAAAAGTAAAGTAGTTGCAAACTCATCCTTTTAGAAACTTGTTTGGGCTGTTGAGAGGAGTAAAAAACCATCAAAAATTTCAATCCTGCATGATTCTACCAAGAAATGTGATTCTTCATTCAAAACACTGGTTTTTGCTATTGGGCTCTATTGAATAATGAATGTTTTGAATTTTCTCCAAAAGTAAAGTAGTTGCAAACTCATGCTTTTAGAGACTTGTTTGGGCTCATGAGAGGAGTAGAAAAACATCAAAAATTTCAGTCCTGCATGATTCTACCAAGAAATGTGTGTTCATTCAAACTGCTGGTTTTTGATAGTTTGGGCCCTATTGAATAATGAATGTTTTGAATTTTCTCCAAAAGTAAAGTAGTTGCAAACTCATGCTTTTAGAGACTTGTTTGGGCTCATGAGAGGAGTAGAAAAACATCAAAAATTTCAGTCCTGCATGATTCTACCAAGAAATGTGTGTTCATTGAAACCGCTGGTTTTTGATAGTTTGGGCCCTATTGAATAATGAATGTTTTGAATTTTCTCCAAAAGTAAAGTCGTTGCAAACTCATCCTTTTAGAAACTTGTTTGGGCTGTTGAGAGGAGTAAAAAACCATCAAAAATTTCAATCCTGCATGATTCTACCAAGAAATGTGATTCTTCATTCAAAACGCTGGTTTTTGCTATTGGGCTCTATTGAATAATGAATGTTTTGAATTTTCTCCAAAAGTAAAGTAGTTGCAAACTCATGCTTTTAGAGACTTGTTTCGGCTCATGAGAGGAGTAGAAAAACATCAAAAATTTCAGTCCTGCATGATTCTACCAAGAAATGTGTGTTCATTGAAACCGCTGGTTTTTGATAGTTTGGGCCCTATTGAATAATGAATGTTTTGAATTTTCTCCAAAAGTAAAGTAGTTGCAAACTCATCCTTTTAGAAACTTGTTTGGGCTGTTGAGAGGAGTAAAAAACCATCAAAAATTTCAATCCTGCATGATTTTACCAAGAAATGTGATTCTTCATTCAAAACCTGATTTTTGCTATTGGGCTCTATTGAATAGTGAATGTTTTGAATTTTCTCCAAAAGTAAATTAGTTGCAAACTCATGCTTTTAGAGACTTGTTTGGGCTCATGAGAGGAGTAGGAAAACATCAAAAATTTCAGTCCTGCATGATTCTACCAAGAAATGTGTTCATTCAAACCGCTGGTTTTTGATAGTTTGGGCCCTATTGAATAATGAATGTTTTGAATTTTCTCCAAAAGTAAAGTAGTTGCAAACTCATCCTTTTAGAAACTTGTTTGGGCTGTTGAGAGGAGTAAAAAACCATCAAAAATTTCAATCCTGCATGATTCTACCAAGAAATGTGATTCTTCATTCAAAACGCTGGTTTTTGCTATTGGGCTCTATTGAATAATGAATGTTTTGAATTTTCTCCAAAAGTAAAGTAGTTGCAAACTCATGCTTTTAGAGACTTGTTTGGGCTCATGAGATGAGTAGAAAAACATCAAAAATTTCAGTCCTGCATGATTCTACCAAGAAATGTGTGTTCATTGAAACCGCTGGTTTTTGATAGTTTGTGCCCTATTGAATAATGAATGTTTTGAATTTTCTCCAAAAGTAAAGTAGTTGCAAACTCATCCTTTTAGAAACTTGTTTGGGCTGTTGAGAGGAGTAAAAAACCATCAAAAATTTCAATCCTGCATGATTCTACCAAGAAATGTGATTCTTCATTCAAAACGCTGGTTTTTGCTATTGGGCTCTATTGAATAATGAATGTTTTGAATTTTCTCCAAAAGTAAATTAGTTGCAAACTCATGCTTTTAGAGACTTGTTTGGGCTCATGAGAGGAGTAGAAAAACATCAAAAATTTCAGTCCTGCATGATTCTACCAAGAAATGTGTTCATTCAAACCGCTGGTTTTTGATAGTTTGGGCCCTATTGAATAATGAATGTTTTGAATTTTCTCCAAAAGTAAAGTAGTTGCAAACTCATCCTTTTAGAAACTTGTTTGGGCTGTTGAGAGGAGTAAAAAACCATCAAAAATTTCAATCCTGCATGATTCTACCAAGAAATGTGATTCTTCATTCAAAACGCTGGTTTTTGCTATTGGGCTCTATTGAATAATGAATGTTTTGAATTTTCTCCAAAAGTAAAGTAGTTGCAAACTCATGCTTTTAGAGACTTGTTTGGGCTCATGAGAGGAGTAGAAAAACATCAAAAATTTCAGTCCTGCATGATTCTACCAAGAAATGTGTGTTCATTGAAACCGCTGGTTTTTGATAGTTTGGGCCCTATTGAATAATGAATGTTTTGAATTTTCTCCAAAAGTAAAGTAGTTGCAAACTCATCCTTTTAGAAACTTGTTTGGGCTGTTGAGAGGAGTAAAAAACCATCAAAAATTTCAATCCTGCATGATTCTACCAAGAAATGTGATTCTTCATTCAAAACGCTGGTTTTTGCTATTGGGCTCTATTGAATAATGAATGTTTTGAATTTTCTCCAAAAGTAAAGTAGTTGCAAACTCATGCTTTTAGAGACTTGTTTGGGCTCATGAGAGGAGTAGAAAAACATCAAAAATTTCAGTCCTGCATGATTCTACCAAGAAATGTGTGTTCATTGAAACCGCTGGTTTTTGATAATTTGGGCCCTATTGAATAATGAATGTTTTGAATTTTCTCCAAAAGTAAAGTAGTTGCAAACTCATCCTTTTAGAAACTTGTTTGGGCTGTTGAGAGGAGTAAAAAACCATCAAAAATTTCAATCCTGCATGATTTTACCAAGAAATGTGATTCTTCATTCAAAACCTGATTTTTGCTATTGGGCTCTATTGAATAGTGAATGTTTTGAATTTTCTCCAAAAGTAAATTAGTTGCAAACTCATGCTTTTAGAGACTTGTTTGGGCTCATGAGAGGAGTAGAAAAACATCAAAAATTTCAGTCCTGCATGATTCTACCAAGAAATGTGTTCATTCAAACCGCTGGTTTTTGATAGTTTGGGCCCTATTGAATAATGAATGTTTTGAATTTTCTCCAAAAGTAAAGTAGTTGCAAACTCATCCTTTTAGAAACTTGTTTGGGCTGTTGAGAGGAGTAAAAAACCATCAAAAATTTCAATCCTGCATGATTCTACCAAGAAATGTGATTCTTCATTCAAAACGCTGGTTTTTGCTATTGGGCTCTATTGAATAATGAATGTTTTGAATTTTCTGCAAAAGTAAAGTAGTTGCAAACTCATGCTTTTAGAGACTTGTTTGGGCTCATGAGATGAGTAGAAAAACATCAAAAATTTCAGTCCTGCATGATTCTACCAAGACATGTGTGTTCATTCAAACCGCTGGTTTTTGATAGTTTGGGCCCTATTGAATAATGAATGTTTTGAATTTTCTCCAAAAGTAAAGTAGTTGCAAACTCATGCTTTTAGAGACTTGTTTGGGCTCATGAGAGGAGCAGAAAAACATCAAAAATTTCAGTCCTGCATGATTCTACCAAGAAATGTGTGTTCATTGAAACCGCTGGTTTTTGATAGTTTGGGCCCTATTGAATAATGAATGTTTTGAATTTTCTCCAAAAGTAAAGTAGTTGCAAACTCATCCTTTTAGAAACTTGTTTGGGCTGTTGAGAGGAGTAAAAAACCATCAAAAATTTCAATCCTGCATGATTCTACCAAGAAATGTGATTCTTCATTCAAAACGCTGGTTTTTGCTATTGGGCTCTATTGAATAATGAATGTTTTGAATTTTCTCCAAAAGTAAAGTAGTTGCAAACTCATGCTTTTAGAGACTTGTTTGGGCTCATGAGAGGAGTAGAAAAACATCAAAAATTTCAGTCCTGCATGATTCTACCAAGAAATGTGTGTTCATTGAAACCGCTGGTTTTTGATAGTTTGGGCCCTATTGAATAATGAATGTTTTGAATTTTCTCCAAAAGTAAAGTAGTTGCAAACTCATCCTTTTAGAAACTTGTTTGGGCTGTTGAGAGGAGTAAAAAACCATCAAAAATTTCAATCCTGCATGATTCTACCAAGAAATGTGATTCTTCATTCAAAACGCTGGTTTTTGCTATTGGGCTCTATTGAATAATGAATGTTTTGAATTTTCTCCAAAAGTAAAGTAGTTGCAAACTCATGCTTTTAGAGACTTGTTTCGGCTCATGAGAGGAGTAGAAAAACATCAAAAATTTCAGTCCTGCATGATTCTACCAAGAAATGTGTGTTCATTGAAACCGCTGGTTTTTGATAGTTTGGGCCCTATTGAATAATGAATGTTTTGAATTTTCTCCAAAAGTAAAGTAGTTGCAAACTCATCCTTTTAGAAACTTGTTTGGGCTGTTGAGAGGAGTAAAAAACCATCAAAAATTTCAATCCTGCATGATTTTACCAAGAAATGTGATTCTTCATTCAAAACCTGATTTTTGCTATTGGGCTCTATTGAATAGTGAATGTTTTGAATTTTCTCCAAAAGTAAATTAGTTGCAAACTCATGCTTTTAGAGACTTGTTTGGGCTCATGAGAGGAGTAGGAAAACATCAAAAATTTCAGTCCTGCATGATTCTACCAAGAAATGTGTTCATTCAAACCGCTGGTTTTTGATAGTTTGGGCCCTATTGAATAATGAATGTTTTGAATTTTCTCCAAAAGTAAAGTAGTTGCAAACTCATCCTTTTAGAAACTTGTTTGGGCTGTTGAGAGGAGTAAAAAACCATCAAAAATTTCAATCCTGCATGATTCTACCAAGAAATGTGATTCTTCATTCAAAACGCTGGTTTTTGCTATTGGGCTCTATTGAATAATGAATGTTTTGAATTTTCTCCAAAAGTAAAGTAGTTGCAAACTCATGCTTTTAGAGACTTGTTTGGGCTCATGAGATGAGTAGAAAAACATCAAAAATTTCAGTCCTGCATGATTCTACCAAGAAATGTGTGTTCATTGAAACCGCTGGTTTTTGATAGTTTGTGCCCTATTGAATAATGAATGTTTTGAATTTTCTCCAAAAGTAAAGTAGTTGCAAACTCATCCTTTTAGAAACTTGTTTGGGCTGTTGAGAGGAGTAAAAAACCATCAAAAATTTCAATCCTGCATGATTCTACCAAGAAATGTGATTCTTCATTCAAAACGCTGGTTTTTGCTATTGGGCTCTATTGAATAATGAATGTTTTGAATTTTCTCCAAAAGTAAAGTAGTTGCAAACTCATGCTTTTAGAGACTTGTTTGGGCTCATGAGAGGAGTAGAAAAACATCAAAAATTTCAGTCCTGCATGATTCTACCAAGAAATGTGTGTTCATTGAAACCGCTGGTTTTTGATAGTTTGGGCCCTATTGAATAATGAATGTTTTGAATTTTCTCCAAAAGTAAAGTAGTTGCAAACTCATCCTTTTAGAAACTTGTTTGGGCTGTTGAGAGGAGTAAAAAACCATCAAAAATTTCAATCCTGCATGATTTTACCAAGAAATGTGATTCTTCATTCAAAACCTGATTTTTGCTATTGGGCTCTATTGAATAGTGAATGTTTTGAATTTTCTCCAAAAGTAAATTAGTTGCAAACTCATGCTTTTAGAGACTTGTTTGGGCTCATGAGAGGAGTAGAAAAACATCAAAAATTTCAGTCCTGCATGATTCTACCAAGAAATGTGTTCATTCAAACCGCTGGTTTTTGATAGTTTGGGCCCTATTGAATAATGAATGTTTTGAATTTTCTCCAAAAGTAAAGTAGTTGCAAACTCATCCTTTTAGAAACTTGTTTGGGCTGTTGAGAGGAGTAAAAAACCATCAAAAATTTCAATCCTGCATGATTCTACCAAGAAATGTGATTCTTCATTCAAAACGCTGGTTTTTGCTATTGGGCTCTATTGAATAATGAATGTTTTGAATTTTCTCCAATAGTAAAGTAGTTGCAAACTCATGCTTTTAGAGACTTGTTTGGGCTCATGAGAGGAGTAGAAAAACATCAAAAATTTCAGTCCTGCATGATTCTACCAAGAAATGTGTGTTCATTGAAACCGCTGGTTTTTGATAGTTTGGGCCCTATTGAATAATGAATGTTTTGAATTTTCTCCAAAAGTAAAGTAGTTGCAAACTCATCCTTTTAGAAACTTGTTTGGGCTGTTGAGAGGAGTAAAAAACCATCAAAAATTTCAATCCTGCATGATTCTACCAAGAAATGTGATTCTTCATTCAAAACGCTGGTTTTTGCTATTGGGCTCTATTGAATAATGAATGTTTTGAATTTTCTCCAAAAGTAAAGTAGTTGCAAACTCATGCTTTTAGAGACTTGTTTGGGCTCATGAGAGGAGTAGAAAAACATCAAAAATTTCAGTCCTGCATGATTCTACCAAGAAATGTGTGTTCATTGAAACCGCTGGTTTTTGATAGTTTGGGCCCTATTGAATAATGAATGTTTTGAATTTTCTCCAAAAGTAAAGTAGTTGCAAACTCATCCTTTTAGAAACTTGTTTGGGCTGTTGAGAGGAGTAAAAAACCATCAAAAATTTCAATCCTGCATGATTCTACCAAGAAATGTGATTCTTCATTCAAAACGCTGGTTTTTGCTATTGGGCTCTATTGAATAATGAATGTTTTGAATTTTCTCCAAAAGTAAAGTAGTTGCAAACTCATGCTTTTAGAGACTTGTTTCGGCTCATGAGAGGAGTAGAAAAACATCAAAAATTTCAGTCCTGCATGATTCTACCAAGAAATGTGTGTTCATTGAAACCGCTGGTTTTTGATAGTTTGGGCCCTATTGAATAATGAATGTTTTGAATTTTCTCCAAAAGTAAAGTAGTTGCAAACTCATCCTTTTAGAAACTTGTTTGGGCTGTTGAGAGGAGTAAAAAACCATCAAAAATTTCAATCCTGCATGATTTTACCAAGAAATGTGATTCTTCATTCAAAACCTGATTTTTGCTATTGGGCTCTATTGAATAGTGAATGTTTTGAATTTTCTCCAAAAGTAAATTAGTTGCAAACTCATGCTTTTAGAGACTTGTTTGGGCTCATGAGAGGAGTAGAAAAACATCAAAAATTTCAGTCCTGCATGATTCTACCAAGAAATGTGTTCATTCAAACCGCTGGTTTTTGATAGTTTGGGCCCTATTGAATAATGAATGTTTTGAATTTTCTCCAAAAGTAAAGTAGTTGCAAACTCATCCTTTTAGAAACTTGTTTGGGCTGTTGAGAGGAGTAAAAAACCATCAAAAATTTCAATCCTGCATGATTCTACCAAGAAATGTGATTCTTCATTCAAAACGCTGGTTTTTGCTATTGGGCTCTATTGAATAATGAATGTTTTGAATTTTCTGCAAAAGTAAAGTAGTTGCAAACTCATGCTTTTAGAGACTTGTTTGGGCTCATGAGATGAGTAGAAAAACATCAAAAATTTCAGTCCTGCATGATTCTACCAAGACATGTGTGTTCATTCAAACCGCTGGTTTTTGATAGTTTGGGCCCTATTGAATAATGAATGTTTTGAATTTTCTCCAAAAGTAAAGTAGTTGCAAACTCATGCTTTTAGAGACTTGTTTGGGCTCATGAGAGGAGCAGAAAAACATCAAAAATTTCAGTCCTGCATGATTCTACCAAGAAATGTGTGTTCATTGAAACCGCTGGTTTTTGATAGTTTGGGCCCTATTGAATAATGAATGTTTTGAATTTTCTCCAAAAGTAAAGTAGTTGCAAACTCATCCTTTTAGAAACTTGTTTGGGCTGTTGAGAGGAGTAAAAAACCATCAAAAATTTCAATCCTGCATGATTCTACCAAGAAATGTGATTCTTCATTCAAAACGCTGGTTTTTGCTATTGGGCTCTATTGAATAATGAATGTTTTGAATTTTCTCCAAAAGTAAAGTAGTTGCAAACTCATGCTTTTAGAGACTTGTTTGGGCTCATGAGAGGAGTAGAAAAACATCAAAAATTTCAGTCCTGCATGATTCTACCAAGAAATGTGTGTTCATTGAAACCGCTGGTTTTTGATAGTTTGGGCCCTATTGAATAATGAATGTTTTGAATTTTCTCCAAAAGTAAAGTAGTTGCAAACTCATCCTTTTAGAAACTTGTTTGGGCTGTTGAGAGGAGTAAAAAACCATCAAAAATTTCAATCCTGCATGATTCTACCAAGAAATGTGATTCTTCATTCAAAACGCTGGTTTTTGCTATTGGGCTCTATTGAATAATGAATGTTTTGAATTTTCTCCAAAAGTAAAGTAGTTGCAAACTCATGCTTTTAGAGACTTGTTTGGGCTCATGAGAGGAGTAGAAAAACATCAAAAATTTCAGTCCTGCATGATTCTACCAAGAAATGTGTGTTCATTGAAACCGCTGGTTTTTGATAGTTTGGGCCCTATTGAATAATGAATGTTTTGAATTTTCTCCAAAAGTAAAGTAGTTGCAAACTCATCCTTTTAGAAACTTGTTTGGGCTGTTGAGAGGAGTAAAAAACCATCAAAAATTTCAATCCTGCATGATTCTACCAAGAAATGTGATTCTTCATTCAAAACGCTGGTTTTTGCTATTGGGCTCTATTGAATAATGAATGTTTTGAATTTTCTCCAAAAGTAAAGTAGTTGCAAACTCATGCTTTTAGAGACTTGTTTGGGCTCATGAGAGGAGTAGAAAAACATCAAAAATTTCAGTCCTGCATGATTCTACCAAGAAATGTGTGTTCATTGAAACCGCTGGTTTTTGATAGTTTGGGCCCTATTGAATAATGAATGTTTTGAATTTTCTCCAAAAGTAAAGTAGTTGCAAACTCATCCTTTTAGAAACTTGTTTGGGCTGTTGAGAGGAGTAAAAAACCATCAAAAATTTCAATCCTGCATGATTTTACCAAGAAATGTGATTCTTCATTCAAAACCTGATTTTTGCTATTGGGCTCTATTGAATAGTGAATGTTTTGAATTTTCTCCAAAAGTAAATTAGTTGCAAACTCATGCTTTTAGAGACTTGTTTGGGCTCATGAGAGGAGTAGAAAAACATCAAAAATTTCAGTCCTGCATGATTCTACCAAGAAATGTGTTCATTCAAACCGCTGGTTTTTGATAGTTTGGGCCCAATTGAATAATGAATGTTTTGAATTTTCTCCAAAAGTAAAGTAGTTGCAAACTCATCCTTTTAGAAACTTGTTTGGGCTGTTGAGAGGAGTAAAAAACCATCAAAAATTTCAATCCTGCATGATTCTACCAAGAAATGTGATTCTTCATTCAAAACGCTGGTTTTTGCTATTGGGCTCTATTGAATAATGAATGTTTTGAATTTTCTGCAAAAGTAAAGTAGTTGCAAACTCATGCTTTTAGAGACTTGTTTGGGCTCATGAGATGAGTAGAAAAACATCAAAAATTTCAGTCCTGCATGATTCTACCAAGACATGTGTGTTCATTCAAACCGCTGGTTTTTGATAGTTTGGGCCCTATTGAATAATGAATGTTTTGAATTTTCTCCAAAAGTAAAGTAGTTGCAAACTCATGCTTTTAGAGACTTGTTTGGGCTCATGAGAGGAGCAGAAAAACATCAAAAATTTCAGTCCTGCATGATTCTACCAAGAAATGTGTGTTCATTGAAACCGCTGGTTTTTGATAGTTTGGGCCCTATTGAATAATGAATGTTTTGAATTTTCTCCAAAAGTAAAGTAGTTGCAAACTCATCCTTTTTAGAAACTTGTTTGGGCTGTTGAGAGGAGTAAAAAACCATCAAAAATTTCAATCCTGCATGATTCTACCAAGAAATGTGATTCTTCATTCAAAACGCTGGTTTTTGCTATTGGGCTCTATTGAATAATGAATGTTTTGAATTTTCTCCAAAAGTAAAGTAGTTGCAAACTCATGCTTTTAGAGACTTGTTTGGGCTCATGAGAGGAGTAGAAAAACATCAAAAATTTCAGTCCTGCATGATTCTACCAAGAAATGTGTGTTCATTGAAACCGCTGGTTTTTGATAGTTTGGGCCCTATTGAATAATGAATGTTTTGAATTTTCTCCAAAAGTAAAGTAGTTGCAAACTCATCCTTTTAGAAACTTGTTTGGGCTGTTGAGAGGAGTAAAAAACCATCAAAAATATCAATCCTGCATGATTCTACCAAGAAATGTGATTCTTCATTCAAAACGCTGGTTTTTGCTATTGGGCTCTATTGAATAATGAATGTTTTGAATTTTCTCCAAAAGTAAAGTAGTTGCAAACTCATGCTTTTAGAGACTTGTTTGGGCTCATGAGATGAGTAGAAAAACATCAAAAATTTCAGTCCTGCATGATTCTACCAAGACATGTGTGTTCATTCAAACCGCTGGTTTTTGATAGTTTGGGCCCTATTGAATAATGAATGTTTTGAATTTTCTCCAAAAGTAAAGTAGTTGCAAACTCATGCTTTTAGAGACTTGTTTGGGCTCATGAGAGGAGCAGAAGAACATCAAAAATTTCAGTCCTGCATGATTCTACCAAGAAATGTGTGTTCATTGAAACCGCTGGTTTTTGATAGTTTGGGCCCTATTGAATAATGAATGTTTTGAATTTTCTCCAAAAGTAAAGTAGTTGCAAACTCATCCTTTTAGAAACTTGTTTGGGCTGTTGAGAGGAGTAAAAAACCATCAAAAATTTCAATCCTGCATGATTCTACCAAGAAATGTGATTCTTCATTCAAAACGCTGGTTTTTGCTATTGGGCTCTATTGAATAATGAATGTTTTGAATTTTCTCCAAAAGTAAAGTAGTTGCAAACTCATGCTTTTAGAGACTTGTTTGGGCTCATGAGAGGAGTAGAAAAACATCAAAAATTTCAGTCCTGCATGATTCTACCAAGAAATGTGTGTTCATTGAAACCGCTGGTTTTTGATAGTTTGGGCCCTATTGAATAATGAATGTTTTGAATTTTCTCCAAAAGTAAAGTAGTTGCAAACTCATCCTTTTAGAAACTTGTTTGGGCTGTTGAGAGGAGTAAAAAACCATCAAAAATTTCAATCCTGCATGATTCTACCAAGAAATGTGATTCTTCATTCAAAACGCTGGTTTTTGCTATTGGGCTCTATTGAATAATGAATGTTTTGAATTTTCTCCAAAAGTAAAGTAGTTGCAAACTCATGCTTTTAGAGACTTGTTTCGGCTCATGAGAGGAGTAGAAAAACATCAAAAATTTCAGTCCTGCATGATTCTACCAAGAAATGTGTGTTCATTGAAACCGCTGGTTTTTGATAGTTTGGGCCCTATTGAATAATGAATGTTTTGAATTTTCTCCAAAAGTAAAGTAGTTGCAAACTCATCCTTTTAGAAACTTGTTTGGGCTGTTGAGAGGAGTAAAAAACCATCAAAAATTTCAATCCTGCATGATTTTACCAAGAAATGTGATTCTTCATTCAAAACCTGATTTTTGCTATTGGGCTCTATTGAATAGTGAATGTTTTGAATTTTCTCCAAAAGTAAATTAGTTGCAAACTCATGCTTTTAGAGACTTGTTTGGGCTCATGAGAGGAGTAGAAAAACATCAAAAATTTCAGTCCTGCATGATTCTACCAAGAAATGTGTTCATTCAAACCGCTGGTTTTTGATAGTTTGGGCCCTATTGAATAATGAATGTTTTGAATTTTCTCCAAAAGTAAAGTAGTTGCAAACTCATCCTTTTAGAAACTTGTTTGGGCTGTTGAGAGGAGTAAAAAACCATCAAAAATTTCAATCCTGCATGATTCTACCAAGAAATGTGATTCTTCATTCAAAACGCTGGTTTTTGCTATTGGGCTCTATTGAATAATGAATGTTTTGAATTTTCTGCAAAAGTAAAGTAGTTGCAAACTCATGCTTTTAGAGACTTGTTTGGGCTCATGAGATGAGTAGAAAAACATCAAAAATTTCAGTCCTGCATGATTCTACCAAGACATGTGTGTTCATTCAAACCGCTGGTTTTTGATAGTTTGGGCCCTATTGAATAATGAATGTTTTGAATTTTCTCCAAAAGTAAAGTAGTTGCAAACTCATGCTTTTAGAGACTTGTTTGGGCTCATGAGAGGAGCAGAAAAACATCAAAAATTTCAGTCCTGCATGATTCTACCAAGAAATGTGTGTTCATTGAAACCGCTGGTTTTTGATAGTTTGGGCCCTATTGAATAATGAATGTTTTGAATTTTCTCCAAAAGTAAAGTAGTTGCAAACTCATCCTTTTAGAAACTTGTTTGGGCTGTTGAGAGGAGTAAAAAACCATCAAAAATTTCAATCCTGCATGATTCTACCAAGAAATGTGATTCTTCATTCAAAACGCTGGTTTTTGCTATTGGGCTCTATTGAATAATGAATGTTTTGAATTTTCTCCAAAAGTAAAGTAGTTGCAAACTCATGCTTTTAGAGACTTGTTTGGGCTCATGAGAGGAGTAGAAAAACATCAAAAATTTCAGTCCTGCATGATTCTACCAAGAAATGTGTGTTCATTGAAACCGCTGGTTTTTGATAGTTTGGGCCCTATTGAATAATGAATGTTTTGAATTTTCTCCAAAAGTAAAGTAGTTGCAAACTCATCCTTTTAGAAACTTGTTTGGGCTGTTGAGAGGAGTAAAAAACCATCAAAAATTTCAATCCTGCATGATTCTACCAAGAAATGTGATTCTTCATTCAAAACGCTGGTTTTTGCTATTGGGCTCTATTGAATAATGAATGTTTTGAATTTTCTCCAAAAGTAAAGTAGTTGCAAACTCATGCTTTTAGAGACTTGTTTGGGCTCATGAGAGGAGTAGAAAAACATCAAAAATTTCAGTCCTGCATGATTCTACCAAGAAATGTGTGTTCATTGAAACCGCTGGTTTTTGATAGTTTGGGCCCTATTGAATAATGAATGTTTTGAATTTTCTCCAAAAGTAAAGTAGTTGCAAACTCATCCTTTTAGAAACTTGTTTGGGCTGTTGAGAGGAGTAAAAAACCATCAAAAATTTCAATCCTGCATGATTCTACCAAGAAATGTGATTCTTCATTCAAAACGCTGGTTTTTGCTATTGGGCTCTATTGAATAATGAATGTTTTGAATTTTCTCCAAAAGTAAAGTAGTTGCAAACTCATGCTTTTAGAGACTTGTTTGGGCTCATGAGAGGAGTAGAAAAACATCAAAAATTTCAGTCCTGCATGATTCTACCAAGAAATGTGTGTTCATTGAAACCGCTGGTTTTTGATAGTTTGGGCCCTATTGAATAATGAATGTTTTGAATTTTCTCCAAAAGTAAAGTAGTTGCAAACTCATCCTTTTAGAAACTTGTTTGGGCTGTTGAGAGGAGTAAAAAACCATCAAAAATTTCAATCCTGCATGATTTTACCAAGAAATGTGATTCTTCATTCAAAACCTGATTTTTGCTATTGGGCTCTATTGAATAGTGAATGTTTTGAATTTTCTCCAAAAGTAAATTAGTTGCAAACTCATGCTTTTAGAGACTTGTTTGGGCTCATGAGAGGAGTAGAAAAACATCAAAAATTTCAGTCCTGCATGATTCTACCAAGAAATGTGTTCATTCAAACCGCTGGTTTTTGATAGTTTGGGCCCTATTGAATAATGAATGTTTTGAATTTTCTCCAAAAGTAAAGTAGTTGCAAACTCATCCTTTTAGAAACTTGTTTGGGCTGTTGAGAGGAGTAAAAAACCATCAAAAATTTCAATCCTGCATGATTCTACCAAGAAATGTGATTCTTCATTCAAAACGCTGGTTTTTGCTATTGGGCTCTATTGAATAATGAATGTTTTGAATTTTCTGCAAAAGTAAAGTAGTTGCAAACTCATGCTTTTAGAGACTTGTTTGGGCTCATGAGATGAGTAGAAAAACATCAAAAATTTCAGTCCTGCATGATTCTACCAAGACATGTGTGTTCATTCAAACCGCTGGTTTTTGATAGTTTGGGCCCTATTGAATAATGAATGTTTTGAATTTTCTCCAAAAGTAAAGTAGTTGCAAACTCATGCTTTTAGAGACTTGTTTGGGCTCATGAGAGGAGCAGAAAAACATCAAAAATTTCAGTCCTGCATGATTCTACCAAGAAATGTGTGTTCATTGAAACCGCTAGTTTTTGATAGTTTGGGCCCTATTGAATAATGAATGTTTTGAATTTTCTCCAAAAGTAAAGTAGTTGCAAACTCATCCTTTTAGAAACTTGTTTGGGCTGTTGAGAGGAGTAAAAAACCATCAAAAATTTCAATCCTGCATGATTCTACCAAGAAATGTGATTCTTCATTCAAAACGCTGGTTTTTGCTATTGGGCTCTATTGAATAATGAATGTTTTGAATTTTCTCCAAAAGTAAAGTAGTTGCAAACTCATGCTTTTAGAGACTTGTTTGGGCTCATGAGAGGAGTAGAAAAACATCAAAAATTTCAGTCCTGCATGATTCTACCAAGAAATGTGTGTTCATTGAAACCGCTGGTTTTTGATAGTTTGGGCCCTATTGAATAATGAATGTTTTGAATTTTCTCCAAAAGTAAAGTAGTTGCAAACTCATCCTTTTAGAAACTTGTTTGGGCTGTTGAGAGGAGTAAAAAACCATCAAAAATATCAATCCTGCATGATTCTACCAAGAAATGTGATTCTTCATTCAAAACGCTGGTTTTTGCTATTGGGCTCTATTGAATAATGAATGTTTTGAATTTTCTCCAAAAGTAAAGTAGTTGCAAACTCATGCTTTTAGAGACTTGTTTGGGCTCATGAGAGGAGCAGAAAAACATCAAAAATTTCAGTCCTGCATGATTCTACCAAGAAATGTGTGTTCATTGAAACCGCTGGTTTTTGATAGTTTGGGCCCTATTGAATAATGAATGTTTTGAATTTTCTCCAAAAGTAAAGTAGTTGCAAACTCATCCTTTTAGAAACTTGTTTGGGCTGTTGAGAGGAGTAAAAAACCATCAAAAATTTCAATCCTGCATGATTCTACCAAGAAATGTGATTCTTCATTCAAAACGCTGGTTTTTGCTATTGGGCTCTATTGAATAATGAATGTTTTGAATTTTCTCCAAAAGTAAAGTAGTTGCAAACTCATGCTTTTAGAGACTTGTTTGGGCTCATGAGAGGAGTAGAAAAACATCAAAAATTTCAGTCCTGCATGATTCTACCAAGAAATGTGTGTTCATTGAAACCGCTGGTTTTTGATAGTTTGGGCCCTATTGAATAATGAATGTTTTGAATTTTCTCCAAAAGTAAAGTAGTTGCAAACTCATCCTTTTAGAAACTTGTTTGGGCTGTTGAGAGGAGTAAAAAACCATCAAAAATTTCAATCCTGCATGATTCTACCAAGAAATGTGATTCTTCATTCAAAACGCTGGTTTTTGCTATTGGGCTCTATTGAATAATGAATGTTTTGAATTTTCTCCAAAAGTAAAGTAGTTGCAAACTCATGCTTTTAGAGACTTGTTTGGGCTCATGAGAGGAGTAGAAAAACATCAAAAATTTCAGTCCTGCATGATTCTACCAAGAAATGTGTGTTCATTGAAACCGCTGGTTTTTGATAGTTTGGGCCCTATTGAATAATGAATGTTTTGAATTTTCTCCAAAAGTAAAGTAGTTGCAAACTCATCCTTTTAGAAACTTGTTTGGGCTGTTGAGAGGAGTAAAAAACCATCAAAAATTTCAATCCTGCATGATTCTACCAAGAAATGTGATTCTTCATTCAAAACGCTGGTTTTTGCTATTGGGCTCTATTGAATAATGAATGTTTTGAATTTTCTCCAAAAGTAAAGTAGTTGCAAACTCATGCTTTTAGAGACTTGTTTGGGCTCATGAGATGAGTAGAAAAACATCAAAAATTTCAGTCCTGCATGATTCTACCAAGAAATGTGTGTTCATTGAAACCGCTGGTTTTTGATAGTTTGGGCCCTATTGAATAATGAATGTTTTGAATTTTCTCCAAAAGTAAAGTAGTTGCAAACTCATCCTTTTAGAAACTTGTTTGGGCTGTTGAGAGGAGTAAAAAACCATCAAAAATTTCAATCCTGCATGATTTTACCAAGAAATGTGATTCTTCATTCAAAACCTGATTTTTGCTATTGGGCTCTATTGAATAGTGAATGTTTTGAATTTTCTCCAAAAGTAAATTAGTTGCAAACTCATGCTTTTAGAGACTTGTTTGGGCTCATGAGAGGAGTAGAAAAACATCAAAAATTTCAGTCCTGCATGATTCTACCAAGAAATGTGTTCATTCAAACCGCTGGTTTTTGATAGTTTGGGCCCTATTGAATAATGAATGTTTTGAATTTTCTCCAAAAGTAAAGTAGTTGCAAACTCATCCTTTTAGAAACTTGTTTGGGCTGTTGAGAGGAGTAAAAAACCATCAAAAATTTCAATCCTGCATGATTCTACCAAGAAATGTGATTCTTCATTCAAAACGCTGGTTTTTGCTATTGGGCTCTATTGAATAATGAATGTTTTGAATTTTCTGCAAAAGTAAAGTAGTTGCAAACTCATGCTTTTAGAGACTTGTTTGGGCTCATGAGATGAGTAGAAAAACATCAAAAATTTCAGTCCTGCATGATTCTACCAAGACATGTGTGTTCATTCAAACCGCTGGTTTTTGATAGTTTGGGCCCTATTGAATAATGAATGTTTTGAATTTTCTCCAAAAGTAAAGTAGTTGCAAACTCATGCTTTTAGAGACTTGTTTGGGCTCATGAGAGGAGCAGAAAAACATCAAAAATTTCAGTCCTGCATGATTCTACCAAGAAATGTGTGTTCATTGAAACCGCTAGTTTTTGATAGTTTGGGCCCTATTGAATAATGAATGTTTTGAATTTTCTCCAAAAGTAAAGTAGTTGCAAACTCATCCTTTTAGAAACTTGTTTGGGCTGTTGAGAGGAGTAAAAAACCATCAAAAATTTCAATCCTGCATGATTCTACCAAGAAATGTGATTCTTCATTCAAAACGCTGGTTTTTGCTATTGGGCTCTATTGAATAATGAATGTTTTGAATTTTCTCCAAAAGTAAAGTAGTTGCAAACTCATGCTTTTAGAGACTTGTTTGGGCTCATGAGAGGAGTAGAAAAACATCAAAAATTTCAGTCCTGCATGATTCTACCAAGAAATGTGTGTTCATTGAAACCGCTGGTTTTTGATAGTTTGGGCCCTATTGAATAATGAATGTTTTGAATTTTCTCCAAAAGTAAAGTAGTTGCAAACTCATCCTTTTAGAAACTTGTTTGGGCTGTTGAGAGGAGTAAAAAACCATCAAAAATATCAATCCTGCATGATTCTACCAAGAAATGTGATTCTTCATTCAAAACGCTGGTTTTTGCTATTGGGCTCTATTGAATAATGAATGTTTTGAATTTTCTCCAAAAGTAAAGTAGTTGCAAACTCATGCTTTTAGAGACTTGTTTGGGCTCATGAGATGAGTAGAAAAACATCAAAAATTTCAGTCCTGCATGATTCTACCAAGACATGTGTGTTCATTCAAACCGCTGGTTTTTGATAGTTTGGGCCCTATTGAATAATGAATGTTTTGAATTTTCTCCAAAAGTAAAGTAGTTGCAAACTCATGCTTTTAGAGACTTGTTTGGGCTCATGAGAGGAGCAGAAAAACATCAAAAATTTCAGTCCTGCATGATTCTACCAAGAAATGTGTGTTCATTGAAACCGCTGGTTTATGATAGTTTGGGCCCTATTGAATAATGAATGTTTTGAATTTTCTCCAAAAGTAAAGTAGTTGCAAACTCATCCTTTTAGAAACTTGTTTGGGCTGTTGAGAGGAGTAAAAAACCATCAAAAATTTCAATCCTGCATGATTCTACCAAGAAATGTGATTCTTCATTCAAAACGCTGGTTTTTGCTATTGGGCTCTATTGAATAATGAATGTTTTGAATTTTCTCCAAAAGTAAAGTAGTTGCAAACTCATGCTTTTAGAGACTTGTTTGGGCTCATGAGATGAGTAGAAAAACATCAAAAATTTCAGTCCTGCATGATTCTACCAAGACATGTGTGTTCATTGAAACGGATGGTTTTTGATAGTTTGGGCCCAATTGAATAATGAATGTTTTGAATTTTCTCCAAAAGTAAAGTAGTTGCAAACTCATGCTTTTAGAGACTTGTTTGGGCTCATGAGAGGAGTAGAAAAACATCAAAAATTTCAGTCCTGCATGATTCTACCAAGAAATGTGTGTTCATTCAAACTGCTGGTTTTTGATAGTTTGGGCCCTATTGAATAATGAATGTTTTGAATTTTCTCCAAAAGTAAAGTAGTTGCAAACTCATGCTTTTAGAGACTTGTTTGGGCTCATGAGGGCAGTAGAAAAACATCAAAAATTTCAGTCCTGCATGATTCTACCAAGAAATGTGTGTTCATTGAAACCGCTGGTTTTTGATAGTTTGGGCCCTATTGAATAATGAATGTTTTGAATTTTCTCCAAAAGTAAAGTAGTTGCAAACTCATGCTTTTAGAGACTTGTTTGGGCTCATGAGATGAGTAGAAAAACATCAAAAATTTCAGTCCTGCATGATTCTACCAAGACATGTGTGTTCATTGAAACGGATGGTTTTTGATAGTTTGGGCCCTATTGAATAATGAATGTTTTGAATTTTCTCCAAAAGTAAAGTAGTTGCAAACTCATCCTTTTAGAAACTTGTTTGGGCTGTTGAGAGGAGTAAAAAACCATCAAAAATTTCAATCCTGCATGATTCTACCAAGAAATGTGATTCTTCATTCAAAACACTGGTTTTTGCTATTGGGCTCTATTGAATAATGAATGTTTTGAATTTTCTCCAAAAGTAAAGTAGTTGCAAACTCATGCTTTTAGAGACTTGTTTGGGCTCATGAGAGGAGTAGAAAAACATCAAAAATTTCAGTCCTGCATGATTCTACCAAGAAATGTGTGTTCATTCAAACTGCTGGTTTTTGATAGTTTGGGCCCTATTGAATAATGAATGTTTTGAATTTTCTCCAAAAGTAAAGTAGTTGCAAACTCATGCTTTTAGAGACTTGTTTGGGCTCATGAGAGGAGTAGAAAAACATCAAAAATTTCAGTCCTGCATGATTCTACCAAGAAATGTGTGTTCATTGAAACCGCTGGTTTTTGATAGTTTGGGCCCTATTGAATAATGAATGTTTTGAATTTTCTCCAAAAGTAAAGTCGTTGCAAACTCATCCTTTTAGAAACTTGTTTGGGCTGTTGAGAGGAGTAAAAAACCATCAAAAATTTCAATCCTGCATGATTCTACCAAGAAATGTGATTCTTCATTCAAAACGCTGGTTTTTGCTATTGGGCTCTATTGAATAATGAATGTTTTGAATTTTCTCCAAAAGTAAAGTAGTTGCAAACTCATGCTTTTAGAGACTTGTTTCGGCTCATGAGAGGAGTAGAAAAACATCAAAAATTTCAGTCCTGCATGATTCTACCAAGAAATGTGTGTTCATTGAAACCGCTGGTTTTTGATAGTTTGGGCCCTATTGAATAATGAATGTTTTGAATTTTCTCCAAAAGTAAAGTAGTTGCAAACTCATCCTTTTAGAAACTTGTTTGGGCTGTTGAGAGGAGTAAAAAACCATCAAAAATTTCAATCCTGCATGATTTTACCAAGAAATGTGATTCTTCATTCAAAACCTGATTTTTGCTATTGGGCTCTATTGAATAGTGAATGTTTTGAATTTTCTCCAAAAGTAAATTAGTTGCAAACTCATGCTTTTAGAGACTTGTTTGGGCTCATGAGAGGAGTAGGAAAACATCAAAAATTTCAGTCCTGCATGATTCTACCAAGAAATGTGTTCATTCAAACCGCTGGTTTTTGATAGTTTGGGCCCTATTGAATAATGAATGTTTTGAATTTTCTCCAAAAGTAAAGTAGTTGCAAACTCATCCTTTTAGAAACTTGTTTGGGCTGTTGAGAGGAGTAAAAAACCATCAAAAATTTCAATCCTGCATGATTCTACCAAGAAATGTGATTCTTCATTCAAAACGCTGGTTTTTGCTATTGGGCTCTATTGAATAATGAATGTTTTGAATTTTCTCCAAAAGTAAAGTAGTTGCAAACTCATGCTTTTAGAGACTTGTTTGGGCTCATGAGATGAGTAGAAAAACATCAAAAATTTCAGTCCTGCATGATTCTACCAAGAAATGTGTGTTCATTGAAACCGCTGGTTTTTGATAGTTTGTGCCCTATTGAATAATGAATGTTTTGAATTTTCTCCAAAAGTAAAGTAGTTGCAAACTCATCCTTTTAGAAACTTGTTTGGGCTGTTGAGAGGAGTAAAAAACCATCAAAAATTTCAATCCTGCATGATTCTACCAAGAAATGTGATTCTTCATTCAAAACGCTGGTTTTTGCTATTGGGCTCTATTGAATAATGAATGTTTTGAATTTTCTCCAAAAGTAAAGTAGTTGCAAACTCATGCTTTTAGAGACTTGTTTGGGCTCATGAGATGAGTAGAAAAACATCAAAAATTTCAGTCCTGCATGATTCTACCAAGACATGTGTGTTCATTGAAACGGATGGTTTTTGATAGTTTGGGCCCAATTGAATAATGAATGTTTTGAATTTTCTCCAAAAGTAAAGTAGTTGCAAACTCATGCTTTTAGAGACTTGTTTGGGCTCATGAGAGGAGTAGAAAAACATCAAAAATTTCAGTCCTGCATGATTCTACCAAGAAATGTGTGTTCATTCAAACTGCTGGTTTTTGATAGTTTGGGCCCTATTGAATAATGAATGTTTTGAATTTTCTCCAAAAGTAAAGTAGTTGCAAACTCATGCTTTTAGAGACTTGTTTGGGCTCAAGAGGGCAGTAGAAAAACATCAAAAATTTCAGTCCTGCATGATTCTACCAAGAAATGTGTGTTCATTGAAACCGCTGGTTTTTGATAGTTTGGGCCCTATTGAATAATGAATGTTTTGAATTTTCTCCAAAAGTAAAGTAGTTGCAAACTCATGCTTTTAGAGACTTGTTTGGGCTCATGAGATGAGTAGAAAAACATCAAAAATTTCAGTCCTGCATGATTCTACCAAGACATGTGTGTTCATTGAAACGGATGGTTTTTGATAGTTTGGGCCCTATTGAATAATGAATGTTTTGAATTTTCTCCAAAAGTAAAGTAGTTGCAAACTCATCCTTTTAGAAACTTGTTTGGGCTGTTGAGAGGAGTAAAAAACCATCAAAAATTTCAATCCTGCATGATTCTACCAAGAAATGTGATTCTTCATTCAAAACACTGGTTTTTGCTATTGGGCTCTATTGAATAATGAATGTTTTGAATTTTCTCCAAAAGTAAAGTAGTTGCAAACTCATGCTTTTAGAGACTTGTTTGGGCTCATGAGAGGAGTAGAAAAACATCAAAAATTTCAGTCCTGCATGATTCTACCAAGAAATGTGTGTTCATTCAAACTGCTGGTTTTTGATAGTTTGGGCCCTATTGAATAATGAATGTTTTGAATTTTCTCCAAAAGTAAAGTAGTTGCAAACTCATGCTTTTAGAGACTTGTTTGGGCTCATGAGAGGAGTAGAAAAACATCAAAAATTTCAGTCCTGCATGATTCTACCAAGAAATGTGTGTTCATTGAAACCGCTGGTTTTTGATAGTTTGGGCCCTATTGAATAATGAATGTTTTGAATTTTCTCCAAAAGTAAAGTCGTTGCAAACTCATCCTTTTAGAAACTTGTTTGGGCTGTTGAGAGGAGTAAAAAACCATCAAAAATTTCAATCCTGCATGATTCTACCAAGAAATGTGATTCTTCATTCAAAACGCTGGTTTTTGCTATTGGGCTCTATTGAATAATGAATGTTTTGAATTTTCTCCAAAAGTAAAGTAGTTGCAAACTCATGCTTTTAGAGACTTGTTTCGGCTCATGAGAGGAGTAGAAAAACATCAAAAATTTCAGTCCTGCATGATTCTACCAAGAAATGTGTGTTCATTGAAACCGCTGGTTTTTGATAGTTTGGGCCCTATTGAATAATGAATGTTTTGAATTTTCTCCAAAAGTAAAGTAGTTGCAAACTCATCCTTTTAGAAACTTGTTTGGGCTGTTGAGAGGAGTAAAAAACCATCAAAAATTTCAATCCTGCATGATTTTACCAAGAAATGTGATTCTTCATTCAAAACCTGATTTTTGCTATTGGGCTCTATTGAATAGTGAATGTTTTGAATTTTCTCCAAAAGTAAATTAGTTGCAAACTCATGCTTTTAGAGACTTGTTTGGGCTCATGAGAGGAGTAGGAAAACATCAAAAATTTCAGTCCTGCATGATTCTACCAAGAAATGTGTTCATTCAAACCGCTGGTTTTTGATAGTTTGGGCCCTATTGAATAATGAATGTTTTGAATTTTCTCCAAAAGTAAAGTAGTTGCAAACTCATCCTTTTAGAAACTTGTTTGGGCTGTTGAGAGGAGTAAAAAACCATCAAAAATTTCAATCCTGCATGATTCTACCAAGAAATGTGATTCTTCATTCAAAACGCTGGTTTTTGCTATTGGGCTCTATTGAATAATGAATGTTTTGAATTTTCTCCAAAAGTAAAGTAGTTGCAAACTCATGCTTTTAGAGACTTGTTTGGGCTCATGAGATGAGTAGAAAAACATCAAAAATTTCAGTCCTGCATGATTCTACCAAGAAATGTGTGTTCATTGAAACCGCTGGTTTTTGATAGTTTGTGCCCTATTGAATAATGAATGTTTTGAATTTTCTCCAAAAGTAAAGTAGTTGCAAACTCATCCTTTTAGAAACTTGTTTGGGCTGTTGAGAGGAGTAAAAAACCATCAAAAATTTCAATCCTGCATGATTCTACCAAGAAATGTGATTCTTCATTCAAAACGCTGGTTTTTGCTATTGGGCTCTATTGAATAATGAATGTTTTGAATTTTCTCCAAAAGTAAATTAGTTGCAAACTCATGCTTTTAGAGACTTGTTTGGGCTCATGAGAGGAGTAGAAAAACATCAAAAATTTCAGTCCTGCATGATTCTACCAAGAAATGTGTTCATTCAAACCGCTGGTTTTTGATAGTTTGGGCCCTATTGAATAATGAATGTTTTGAATTTTCTCCAAAAGTAAAGTAGTTGCAAACTCATCCTTTTAGAAACTTGTTTGGGCTGTTGAGAGGAGTAAAAAACCATCAAAAATTTCAATCCTGCATGATTCTACCAAGAAATGTGATTCTTCATTCAAAACGCTGGTTTTTGCTATTGGGCTCTATTGAATAATGAATGTTTTGAATTTTCTCCAAAAGTAAAGTAGTTGCAAACTCATGCTTTTAGAGACTTGTTTGGGCTCATGAGAGGAGTAGAAAAACATCAAAAATTTCAGTCCTGCATGATTCTACCAAGAAATGTGTGTTCATTGAAACCGCTGGTTTTTGATAGTTTGGGCCCTATTGAATAATGAATGTTTTGAATTTTCTCCAAAAGTAAAGTAGTTGCAAACTCATCCTTTTAGAAACTTGTTTGGGCTGTTGAGAGGAGTAAAAAACCATCAAAAATTTCAATCCTGCATGATTCTACCAAGAAATGTGATTCTTCATTCAAAACGCTGGTTTTTGCTATTGGGCTCTATTGAATAATGAATGTTTTGAATTTTCTCCAAAAGTAAAGTAGTTGCAAACTCATGCTTTTAGAGACTTGTTTGGGCTCATGAGAGGAGTAGAAAAACATCAAAAATTTCAGTCCTGCATGATTCTACCAAGAAATGTGTGTTCATTGAAACCGCTGGTTTTTGATAGTTTGGGCCCTATTGAATAATGAATGTTTTGAATTTTCTCCAAAAGTAAAGTAGTTGCAAACTCATCCTTTTAGAAACTTGTTTGGGCTGTTGAGAGGAGTAAAAAACCATCAAAAATTTCAATCCTGCATGATTTTACCAAGAAATGTGATTCTTCATTCAAAACCTGATTTTTGCTATTGGGCTCTATTGAATAGTGAATGTTTTGAATTTTCTCCAAAAGTAAATTAGTTGCAAACTCATGCTTTTAGAGACTTGTTTGGGCTCATGAGAGGAGTAGAAAAACATCAAAAATTTCAGTCCTGCATGATTCTACCAAGAAATGTGTTCATTCAAACCGCTGGTTTTTGATAGTTTGGGCCCTATTGAATAATGAATGTTTTGAATTTTCTCCAAAAGTAAAGTAGTTGCAAACTCATCCTTTTAGAAACTTGTTTGGGCTGTTGAGAGGAGTAAAAAACCATCAAAAATTTCAATCCTGCATGATTCTACCAAGAAATGTGATTCTTCATTCAAAACGCTGGTTTTTGCTATTGGGCTCTATTGAATAATGAATGTTTTGAATTTTCTGCAAAAGTAAAGTAGTTGCAAACTCATGCTTTTAGAGACTTGTTTGGGCTCATGAGATGAGTAGAAAAACATCAAAAATTTCAGTCCTGCATGATTCTACCAAGACATGTGTGTTCATTCAAACCGCTGGTTTTTGATAGTTTGGGCCCTATTGAATAATGAATGTTTTGAATTTTCTCCAAAAGTAAAGTAGTTGCAAACTCATGCTTTTAGAGACTTGTTTGGGCTCATGAGAGGAGCAGAAAAACATCAAAAATTTCAGTCCTGCATGATTCTACCAAGAAATGTGTGTTCATTGAAACCGCTGGTTTTTGATAGTTTGGGCCCTATTGAATAATGAATGTTTTGAATTTTCTCCAAAAGTAAAGTAGTTGCAAACTCATCCTTTTAGAAACTTGTTTGGGCTGTTGAGAGGAGTAAAAAACCATCAAAAATTTCAATCCTGCATGATTCTACCAAGAAATGTGATTCTTCATTCAAAACGCTGGTTTTTGCTATTGGGCTCTATTGAATAATGAATGTTTTGAATTTTCTCCAAAAGTAAAGTAGTTGCAAACTCATGCTTTTAGAGACTTGTTTGGGCTCATGAGAGGAGTAGAAAAACATCAAAAATTTCAGTCCTGCATGATTCTACCAAGAAATGTGTGTTCATTGAAACCGCTGGTTTTTGATAGTTTGGGCCCTATTGAATAATGAATGTTTTGAATTTTCTCCAAAAGTAAAGTAGTTGCAAACTCATCCTTTTAGAAACTTGTTTGGGCTGTTGAGAGGAGTAAAAAACCATCAAAAATTTCAATCCTGCATGATTCTACCAAGAAATGTGATTCTTCATTCAAAACGCTGGTTTTTGCTATTGGGCTCTATTGAATAATGAATGTTTTGAATTTTCTCCAAAAGTAAAGTAGTTGCAAACTCATGCTTTTAGAGACTTGTTTCGGCTCATGAGAGGAGTAGAAAAACATCAAAAATTTCAGTCCTGCATGATTCTACCAAGAAATGTGTGTTCATTGAAACCGCTGGTTTTTGATAGTTTGGGCCCTATTGAATAATGAATGTTTTGAATTTTCTCCAAAAGTAAAGTAGTTGCAAACTCATCCTTTTAGAAACTTGTTTGGGCTGTTGAGAGGAGTAAAAAACCATCAAAAATTTCAATCCTGCATGATTTTACCAAGAAATGTGATTCTTCATTCAAAACCTGATTTTTGCTATTGGGCTCTATTGAATAGTGAATGTTTTGAATTTTCTCCAAAAGTAAATTAGTTGCAAACTCATGCTTTTAGAGACTTGTTTGGGCTCATGAGAGGAGTAGAAAAACATCAAAAATTTCAGTCCTGCATGATTCTACCAAGAAATGTGTTCATTCAAACCGCTGGTTTTTGATAGTTTGGGCCCTATTGAATAATGAATGTTTTGAATTTTCTCCAAAAGTAAAGTAGTTGCAAACTCATCCTTTTAGAAACTTGTTTGGGCTGTTGAGAGGAGTAAAAAACCATCAAAAATTTCAATCCTGCATGATTCTACCAAGAAATGTGATTCTTCATTCAAAACGCTGGTTTTTGCTATTGGGCTCTATTGAATAATGAATGTTTTGAATTTTCTGCAAAAGTAAAGTAGTTGCAAACTCATGCTTTTAGAGACTTGTTTGGGCTCATGAGATGAGTAGAAAAACATCAAAAATTTCAGTCCTGCATGATTCTACCAAGACATGTGTGTTCATTCAAACCGCTGGTTTTTGATAGTTTGGGCCCTATTGAATAATGAATGTTTTGAATTTTCTCCAAAAGTAAAGTAGTTGCAAACTCATGCTTTTAGAGACTTGTTTGGGCTCATGAGAGGAGCAGAAAAACATCAAAAATTTCAGTCCTGCATGATTCTACCAAGAAATGTGTGTTCATTGAAACCGCTGGTTTTTGATAGTTTGGGCCCTATTGAATAATGAATGTTTTGAATTTTCTCCAAAAGTAAAGTAGTTGCAAACTCATCCTTTTAGAAACTTGTTTGGGCTGTTGAGAGGAGTAAAAAACCATCAAAAATTTCAATCCTGCATGATTCTACCAAGAAATGTGATTCTTCATTCAAAACGCTGGTTTTTGCTATTGGGCTCTATTGAATAATGAATGTTTTGAATTTTCTCCAAAAGTAAAGTAGTTGCAAACTCATGCTTTTAGAGACTTGTTTGGGCTCATGAGAGGAGTAGAAAAACATCAAAAATTTCAGTCCTGCATGATTCTACCAAGAAATGTGTGTTCATTGAAACCGCTGGTTTTTGATAGTTTGGGCCCTATTGAATAATGAATGTTTTGAATTTTCTCCAAAAGTAAAGTAGTTGCAAACTCATCCTTTTAGAAACTTGTTTGGGCTGTTGAGAGGAGTAAAAAACCATCAAAAATTTCAATCCTGCATGATTCTACCAAGAAATGTGATTCTTCATTCAAAACGCTGGTTTTTGCTATTGGGCTCTATTGAATAATGAATGTTTTGAATTTTCTCCAAAAGTAAAGTAGTTGCAAACTCATGCTTTTAGAGACTTGTTTCGGCTCATGAGAGGAGTAGAAAAACATCAAAAATTTCAGTCCTGCATGATTCTACCAAGAAATGTGTGTTCATTGAAACCGCTGGTTTTTGATAGTTTGGGCCCTATTGAATAATGAATGTTTTGAATTTTCTCCAAAAGTAAAGTAGTTGCAAACTCATCCTTTTAGAAACTTGTTTGGGCTGTTGAGAGGAGTAAAAAACCATCAAAAATTTCAATCCTGCATGATTTTACCAAGAAATGTGATTCTTCATTCAAAACCTGATTTTTGCTATTGGGCTCTATTGAATAGTGAATGTTTTGAATTTTCTCCAAAAGTAAATTAGTTGCAAACTCATGCTTTTAGAGACTTGTTTGGGCTCATGAGAGGAGTAGAAAAACATCAAAAATTTCAGTCCTGCATGATTCTACCAAGAAATGTGTTCATTCAAACCGCTGGTTTTTGATAGTTTGGGCCCTATTGAATAATGAATGTTTTGAATTTTCTCCAAAAGTAAAGTAGTTGCAAACTCATGCTTTTAGAGACTTGTTTGGGCTCATGAGAGGAGCAGAAAAACATCAAAAATTTCAGTCCTGCATGATTCTACCAAGAAATGTGTGTTCATTGAAACCGCTGGTTTTTGATAGTTTGGGCCCTATTGAATAATTAATGTTTTGAATTTTCTCCAAAAGTAAAGTAGTTGCAAACTCATCCTTTTAGAAACTTGTTTGGGCTGTTGAGAGGAGTAAAAAACCATCAAAAATTTCAATCCTGCATGATTCTACCAAGAAATGTGATTCTTCATTCAAAACGCTGGTTTTTGCTATTGGGCTCTATTGAATAATGAATGTTTTGAATTTTCTCCAAAAGTAAAGTAGTTGCAAACTCATGCTTTTAGAGACTTGTTTGGGCTCATGAGATGAGTAGAAAAACATCAAAAATTTCAGTCCTGCATGATTCTACCAAGACATGTGTGTTCATTGAAACGGATGGTTTTTGATAGTTTGGGCCCAATTGAATAATGAATGTTTTGAATTTTCTCCAAAAGTAAAGTAGTTGCAAACTCATCCTTTTAGAAACTTGTTTGGGCTGTTGAGAGGAGTAAAAAACCATCAAAAATTTCAATCCTGCATGATTCTACCAAGAAATGTGATTCTTCATTCAAAACACTGGTTTTTGCTATTGGGCTCTATTGAATAATGAATGTTTTGAATTTTCTCCAAAAGTAAAGTAGTTGCAAACTCATGCTTTTAGAGACTTGTTTGGGCTCATGAGAGGAGTAGAAAAACATCAAAAATTTCAGTCCTGCATGATTCTACCAAGAAATGTGTGTTCATTCAAACTGCTGGTTTTTGATAGTTTGGGCCCTATTGAATAATGAATGTTTTGAATTTTCTCCAAAAGTAAAGTAGTTGCAAACTCATGCTTTTAGAGACTTGTTTGGGCTCATGAGAGCAGTAGAAAAACATCAAAAATTTCAGTCCTGCATGATTCTACCAAGAAATGTGTGTTCATTGAAACCGCTGGTTTTTGATAGTTTGGGCCCTATTGAATAATGAATGTTTTGAATTTTCTCCAAAAGTAAAGTAGTTGCAAACTCATGCTTTTAGAGACTTGTTTGGGCTCATGAGATGAGTAGAAAAACATCAAAAATTTCAGTCCTGCATGATTCTACCAAGACATGTGTGTTCATTGAAACGGATGGTTTTTGATAGTTTGGGCCCTATTGAATAATGAATGTTTTGAATTTTCTCCAAAAGTAAAGTAGTTGCAAACTCATCCTTTTAGAAACTTGTTTGGGCTGTTGAGAGGAGTAAAAAACCATCAAAAATTTCAATCCTGCATGATTCTACCAAGAAATGTGATTCTTCATTCAAAACACTGGTTTTTGCTATTGGGCTCTATTGAATAATGAATGTTTTGAGTTTTCTCCAAAAGTAAAGTAGTTGCAAACTCATGCTTTTAGAGACTTGTTTGGGCTCATGAGAGGAGTAGAAAAACATCAAAAATTTCAGTCCTGCATGATTCTACCAAGAAATGTGTGTTCATTCAAACTGCTGGTTTTTGATAGTTTGGGCCCTATTGAATAATGAATGTTTTGAATTTTCTCCAAAAGTAAAGTAGTTGCAAACTCATGCTTTTAGAGACTTGTTTGGGCTCATGAGAGGAGTAGAAAAACATCAAAAATTTCAGTCCTGCATGATTCTACCAAGAAATATGTGTTCATTGAAACCGCTGGTTTTTGATAGTTTGGGCCCTATTGAATAATGAATGTTTTGAATTTTCTCCAAAAGTAAAGTCGTTGCAAACTCATCCTTTTAGAAACTTGTTTGGGCTGTTGAGAGGAGTAAAAAACCATCAAAAATTTCAATCCTGCATGATTCTAAAAAGAAATGTGATTCTTCATTCAAAACGCTGGTTTTTGCTATTGGGCTCTATTGAATAATGAATGTTTTGAATTTTCTCCAAAAGTAAAGTAGTTGCAAACTCATGCTTTTAGAGACTTGTTTGGGCTCATGAGAGGAGTAGAAAAACATCAAAAATTTCAGTCCTGCATGATTCTACCAAGAAATGTGTGTTCATTGAAACCGCTGTTTTTTGATAGTTTGGGCCCTATTGAATAATGAATGTTTTGAATTTTCTCCAAAAGTAAAGTAGTTGCAAACTCATCCTTTTAGAAACTTGTTTGGGCTGTTGAGAGGAGTAAAAAACCATCAAAAATTTCAATCCTGCATGATTCTACCAAGAAATGTGATTCTTCATTCAAAACGCTGGTTTTTGCTATTGGGCTCTATTGAATAATGAATGTTTTGAATTTTCTCCAAAAGTAAAGTAGTTGCAAACTCATGCTTTTAGAGACTTGTTTGGGCTCATGAGAGGAGTAGAAAAACATCAAAAATTTCAGTCCTGCATGATTCTACCAAGAAATGTGTGTTCATTCAAACCGCTGGTTTTTGATAGTTTGGGCCCTATTGAATAATGAATGTTTTGAATTTTCTCCAAAAGTAAAGTAGTTGCAAACTCATCCTTTTAGAAACTTGTTTGGGCTGTTGAGAGGAGTAAAAAACCATCAAAAATTTCAATCCTGCATGATTCTACCAAGAAATGTGATTCTTCATTCAAAACTCTGGTTTTTGCTATTGGGCTCTAATGAATAATGAATGTTTTGAATTTTCTCCAAAAGTAAAGTAGTTGCAAACTCATGCTTTTAGAGACTTGTTTGGGCTCATGAGAGGAGTAGAAAAACATCAAAAATTTCAGTCCTGCATGATTCTACCAAGAAATGTGTGTTCATTGAAACCGCTGGTTTTTGATAGTTTGGGCCCTATTGAATAATGAATGTTTTGAATTTTCTCCAAAAGTAAAGTAGTTGCAAACTCATCCTTTTAGAAACTTGTTTGGGCTGTTGAGAGGAGTAAAAAACCATCAAAAATTTCAATCCTGCATGATTCTACCAAGAAATGTGATTCTTCATTCAAAACGCTGGTTTTTGCTATTGGGCTCTATTGAATAATGAATGTTTTGAATTTTCTCCAAAAGTAAAGTAGTTGCAAAACTCATGCTTTTAGAGACTTGTTTGGGCTCATGAGAGGAGTAGAAAAACATCAAAAATTTCAGTCCTGCATGATTCTACCAAGAAATGTGTGTTCATTGAAACCGCTGGTTTTTGATAGTTTGGGCCCTATTGAATAATGAATGTTTTGAATTTTCTCCAAAAGTAAAGTAGTTGCAAACTCATCCTTTTAGAAACTTGTTTGGGCTGTTGAGAGGAGTAAAAAACCATCAAAAATTTCAATCCTGCATGATTTTACCAAGAAATGTGATTCTTCATTCAAAACCTGATTTTTGCTATTGGGCTCTATTGAATAGTGAATGTTTTGAATTTTCTCCAAAAGTAAAGTAGTTGCAAACTCATGCTTTTAGAGACTTGTTTGGGCTCATGAGAGGAGTAGAAAAACATCAAAAATTTCAGTCCTGCATGATTCTACCAAGAAATGTTTTCATTCAAACCGCTGGTTTTTGATAGTTTGGGCCCTATTGAATAATGAATGTTTTGAATTTTCTCCAAAAGTAAAGTAGTTGCAAACTCATCCTTTTAGAAACTTGTTTGGGCTGTTGAGAGGAGTAAAAAACCATCAAAAATTTCAATCCTGCATGATTCTACCAAGAAATGTGATTCTTCATTCAAAACGCTGGTTTTTGCTATTGGGCTCTATTGAATAATGAATGTTTTGAATTTTCTCCAAAAGTAAAGTAGTTGCAAACTCATGCTTTTAGAGACTTGTTTGGGCTCATGAGATGAGTAGAAAAACATCAAAAATTTCAGTCCTGCATGATTCTACCAAGACATGTGTGTTCATTGAAACGGCTGGTTTTTGATAGTTTGGGCCCTATTGAATAATGAATGTTTTGAATTTTCTCCAAAAGTAAAGTAGTTGCAAACTCATCTTTTTAGAAACTTGTTTGGGCTGTTGAGAGGAGTAAAAAACCATCAAAAATTTCAATCCTGCATGATTCTACCAAGAAATGTGATTCTTCATTCAAAACGCTGGTTTTTGCTATTGGGCTCTATTGAATAATGAATGTTTTGAATTTTCTCCAAAAGTAAAGTAGTTGCAAACTCATGCTTTTAGAGACTTGTTTGAGCTCATGAGAGGAGTAGAAAAACATTAAAAATTTCAGTCCTGCATGATTCTACCAAGAAATGTGTGTTCATTCAAACCGCTGGTTTTTGATAGTTTGGGCCCTATTGAATAATGAATGTTTTGAATTTTCTCCAAAAGTAAAGTAGTTGCAAACTCATGCTTTTAGAGACTTGTTTGGGCTCATGAGAGGAGTAGAAAAACATCAAAAATTTCAGTCCTGCATGATTCTACCAAGAAATGTGTGTTCATTGAAACCGCTGGTTTTTGATAGTTTGGGCCCTATTGAATAATGAATGTTTTGAATTTTCTCCAAAAGTAAAGTAGTTGCAAACTCATCCTTTTAGAAACTTGTTTGGGCTGTTGAGAGGAGTAAAAAACCATCAAAAATTTCAATCCTGCATGATTCTACCAAGAAATGTGATTCTTCATTCAAAACGCTGGTTTTTGCTATTGGGCTCTATTGAATAATGAATGTTTTGAATTTTCTCCAAAAGTAAAGTAGTTGCAAACTCATGCTTTTAGAGACTTGTTTGGGCTCATGAGAGGAGTAGAAAAACATCAAAAATTTCAGTCCTGCATGATTCTACCAAGAAATGTGTGTTCATTGAAACCGCTGGTTTTTGATAGTTTGGGCCCTATTGAATAATGAATGTTTTGAATTTTCTCCAAAAGTAAAGTAGTTGCAAACTCATCCTTTTAGAAACTTGTTTGGGCTGTTGAGAGGAGTAAAAAACCATCAAAAATTTCAATCCTGCATGATTCTACCAAGAAATGTGATTCTTCATTCAAAACGCTCGTTTTTGCTATTGGGCTCTATTGAATAATGAATGTTTTGAATTTTCTCCAAAAGTAAAGTAGTTGCAAACTCATGCTTTTAGAGACTTGTTTGGGCTCATGAGAGGAGTAGAAAAACATCAAAAATTTCAGTCCTGCATGATTCTACCAAGAAATGTGTGTTCATTGAAACCGCTGGTTTTTGATAGTTTGGGCCGTATTGAATAATGAATGTTTTGAATTTTCTCCAAAAGTAAAGTAGTTGCAAACTCATCCTTTCAGAAACTTGTTTGGGCTGTTGAGAGGAGTAAAAAAACATCAAAAATTTCAATCCTGCATGATTCTACCAAGAAATGTGATTCTTCATTCAAAACGCTGGTTTTTGCTATTGGGCTCTATTGAATAATGAATCTTTTGAATTTTCTCCAAAAGTAAAGTAGTTGCAAACTCATGCTTTTATGTTCCAATAATCTTTATTAAAGTTTCAAAATTTTTGAGGGAAGGGGGGGATACAAGAAAAAAGGGATAGGGAAGGGAAAAGATTACCCTGTGAAGACAGGGAAATCCCCCAAGTGGGGGAGTAGACAGGCAATATACATTACACATCAGAGACCTCATAGTCTTATGTATCAACCTTTCAAAATACAAAGATTCTTTAAAATATTAACTAACAGTAAGAAATATACCAGTACATAAAAATATGCAGTAACATTCGCTTATCTGTGTAGCGAAGAAATGCTACAAATTCAACATAGCCAACCTGTTGCCTAATTTCTCAACAATAAGTAGTGATGTAGACATCTTCGTATTGATACCTGAAAACAAAAACAATTATTCTTGTTCGCCTCCAATGTGTCAATTAGTGAACATTCTATATATAAGGTAGATTATAAGAAGTATAGTAACCTGCCCCGTCCGGGTCACCTAGTGGTGGCCCTAAGACCGATTGGGGGGAAAGTCCGGTTCAATTCCAGAATGTTATAAACGTGGAATACAATAAGTAAGTAGACTATAAAGATACAATTCTTTCAATCAGGATGATAGTCCGTATTTAAAGAAGAGATTTCCTTTGGAATCCTGGAAAGTACAATTCCGACGCTTTCTAGGAAGTCAGTCCCTTCATCTGGAGAGGAAATAGGGATTAACTTTGTTGCAAATTTCACAAGGAGAGTCGAAGATTGAGACCAATAATATGGTATCCCGGCGCGCAAAAGTTCCCGTGTAGTAGAGGAGAATGTTTTCCTTTTTTGCAGGGTGTTTTTTGATAAGTCCTTGAAGAAAGATAAATGACTGTAGGGGGAAGACTCGAATTTTGATTCTTTAGACATTCTAAGGAGCGCATTCCTTATCCAGTTTGGACAAAACGAGACAATAACATCCCTTGCTAATTCTTGCGGAAGTGTAGGTGGTCTGCGTATGCGAAACGTTTTTTCAATCAGATAATTCTCATTAGTGTTGGGAAACAAATAGGTGACCATTGAAGATATATAGCTCTTTAACTGGGAGGTCTGAACAGATTCAGGGATCCCACGTATCTTAACATTATTTTTCCTTTTAAAATCCTCATAGTTGGCCAGAGTAGAGTTAAAATAAGCAATGTCCCTTTTAATTTTATTCAATGAGTCTGAAACCATGGACAGCGTTTGTGAGTTGCCTAATTGTAATATATCACTATCGATTTTAGCAGAATCAGTTATCTTTATATCATCAGAATAAGACCCAGAGACCCTTGAAGAATTTGAAAAAGTGGAATGGGTTGAATAAACTGAACGGGTATCATCTGTTAGTATTGTTGAAGTATCTTTAAAAAGCTTTTTGATAAAAATTTCAGAAGCTTCATGTTTATCCGTCTGTTTAACATCAGACAGCTGGATTTTGGGGCCATGCGATAGATCCAGATCGCTCCTTCTAGAGGTTTCAACTGAGTTTATAAGGGCTATAAACATTTTCGCCATGAACCCCTCTGTAGGGTAATTATCAGATGCTGGTATTTCATCTATAGATAACGGGTTAGAGAAAGACTGCTCATGGTCTATATCATGAATCAACCCAGTCTTGCCAGCTTGAAATAAAATTTTTTCAGTAAGCTCAGAATTTGTTCGCGTAACCGAATTTTTTGAAGACGAAGATATAGAATGAATTTCATCTGAATTGTTGCTGAAGGAGTCACTTTCACTATTTTCACATGATCCCCTATCCACATAAAAATCCCCTGAGTATACACTTTCTAGACCCTCCAACGAATCAAGAGAGCCTCCGCTTACAAGGGACGCTTTGGATGTCCCATTCAGAAAATGCTTAGCAGTATGATGATCTAAATCTGGGTTTTTAGCGTTAAAACTAGTAATTTGTAGTGTAGGGTTAAAAAGATTAGGAGGAGAATCTCCTCCATTCTGCACCCCCAAACGCAATCCTCCATATTCAGACCCATTTATCTGTGCACAGGTATGTCCAGCATCAGAGCCCCCAACATTCTTCTGATGTGGTTTATTTATATCTTTATAAGTGTTCCCATACACCTCTCCTGTATTAAATTGGTCTCCACATACCCCACCATCTAGATCCAGGCTTCCAGAATGCGCCCCTGATGTTTCTCCTTCAGTCATCACTCCCCAAGGTGCCACTTCCAACATCTGAAATCCAGGTCTTGCCTGTGTCCTAGGCACAAATACAGGCGCATCGCTTCTCAGTGAAGGCTCACCATTCATCCCTTTGGAGTCTTGTTTAGGACGCAGTGGTAAAGTAGGAGATTCACTGCCGATATCCCCCTGCAGCCACACAGCCTCAGCAAGCATCCCCGATTCCCGGCTATGATCCTCCACAGCTGTGGCCACTTTGAATTCCGGGGACCTCACCGTCAGTGTCCGATATCCAGGTCGGGCATTTAATGAGTCCAGATCCCCTCCGCAACTGCTGACAAGCTGATCGCATGTTCCCTTCTTCGCCTCGGTGGAAGATTCATCAGCATGTCTCCCCTGCAGCCACGCGGCCTCAGGTCTCTCCCCGCCGCGCTCCCGACTTCTGTATCCCGCAGCCAGGGTCGCGCTGATTTCCCATGACCTCACCTCCGAATCCCGACTACTCTGCCGGACTCCCGATGTCCCAGCGGAGGTCTCCTCCGATTTCTTCATCGGCGCCGCTTGATCCTTATTGCAGCGGCTCCCCGGCAGCCACGCGGCTCCTGTATTCAGCGCGGTCTGTCGGCTTCTTCTTTGAACTTGTGCCAGGACCGCGCTCTGCTCAGGGAGCCCAGCCGCTGATCTCCGTATTGTCTGGAGGGACTCTTCAGCTCCCCGCCTCTCTTCCTTGTCGGCTGACTTCTTCAGCGGAGCCGCTTCTTCTCTGCAGCGGCTCCCCCGCAGCCGCGCGGCTCCTGTCTCCAGCGCGGTCTGCTGACTTCTTCTTTGAGCTTGTGCCAGGACCGCGCTCTGCTCAGGGAGCCCAGCCGCTGACCCCCGCACTGACCGGAGGGACCCATCGGCTCCCCGCCTTTCATCCTTGTCGGCTTCAGCTGCAGCTGCTTGAAGCCTGGGGCCATCTTGTTTACAAACAGCACGGCGGGGACTAGGGCCCGACAGGTTCCCCAGACTGCTTGGACCCGCTGGTCGATTTCTCCTCACCAGAAAAGCTCTTCTCCTATTGTACTTCTTCCCAGGCATCTTCTTCTTGGTCTTTAAGTATATTATTCCACGATTTAGTAGTCTTTTCTGTAGCTTAAAGTGGGGAAGAGCAGGAGCTCCTAGAAGACACGTCTGCTCAGCTCCCCTGCAAACCACGCCCCCCAAACTCATGCTTTTAGAGACTTGTTTGGGCTCATGAGATGAGTAGAAAAACATCAAAAATTTCAGTCCTGCATGATTCTACCAAGACATGTGTGTTCATTGAAACGGCTGGTTTTTGATAGTTTGGGCCCTATTGAATAATGAATGTTTTGAATTTTCTCCAAAAGTAAAGTAGTTGCAAACTCATCTTTTTAGAAACTTGTTTGGGCTGTTGAGAGGAGTAAAAAACCATCAAAAATTTCAATCCTGCATGATTCTACCAAGAAATGTGATTCTTCATTCAAAACGCTGGTTTTTGCTATTGGGCTCTATTGAATAATGAATGTTTTGAATTTTCTCCAAAAGTAAAGTAGTTGCAAACTCATGCTTTTAGAGACTTGTTTGAGCTCATGAGAGGAGTAGAAAAACATCAAAAATTTCAGTCCTGCATGATTCTACCAAGAAATGTGTGTTCATTCAAACCGCTGGTTTTTGATAGTTTGGGCCCTATTGAATAATGAATGTTTTGAATTTTCTCCAAAAGTAAAGTAGTTGCAAACTCATGCTTTTAGAGACTTGTTTGGGCTCATGAGAGGAGTAGAAAAACATCAAAAATTTCAGTCCTGCATGATTCTACCAAGAAATGTGTGTTCATTGAAACCGCTGGTTTTTGATAGTTTGGGCCCTATTGAATAATGAATGTTTTGAATTTTCTCCAAAAGTAAAGTCGTTGCAAACTCATCCTTTTAGAAACTTGTTTGGGCTGTTGAGAGGAGTAAAAAACCATCAAAAATTTCAATCCTGCATGATTCTACCAAGAAATGTGATTCTTCATTCAAAACGCTGGTTTTTGCTATTGGGCTCTATTGAATAATGAATGTTTTGAATTTTCTCCAAAAGTAAAGTAGTTGCAAACTCATGCTTTTAGAGACTTGTTTCGGCTCATGAGAGGAGTAGAAAAACATCAAAAATTTCAGTCCTGCATGATTCTACCAAGAAATGTGTGTTCATTGAAACCGCTGGTTTTTGATAGTTTGGGCCCTATTGAATAATGAATGTTTTGAATTTTCTCCAAAAGTAAAGTAGTTGCAAACTCATCCTTTTAGAAACTTGTTTGGGCTGTTGAGAGGAGTAAAAAACCATCAAAAATTTCAATCCTGCATGATTTTACCAAGAAATGTGATTCTTCATTCAAAACCTGATTTTTGCTATTGGGCTCTATTGAATAGTGAATGTTTTGAATTTTCTCCAAAAGTAAATTAGTTGCAAACTCATGCTTTTAGAGACTTGTTTGGGCTCATGAGAGGAGTAGGAAAACATCAAAAATTTCAGTCCTGCATGATTCTACCAAGAAATGTGTTCATTCAAACCGCTGGTTTTTGATAGTTTGGGCCCTATTGAATAATGAATGTTTTGAATTTTCTCCAAAAGTAAAGTAGTTGCAAACTCATCCTTTTAGAAACTTGTTTGGGCTGTTGAGAGGAGTAAAAAACCATCAAAAATTTCAATCCTGCATGATTCTACCAAGAAATGTGATTCTTCATTCAAAACGCTGGTTTTTGCTATTGGGCTCTATTGAATAATGAATGTTTTGAATTTTCTCCAAAAGTAAAGTAGTTGCAAACTCATGCTTTTAGAGACTTGTTTGGGCTCATGAGATGAGTAGAAAAACATCAAAAATTTCAGTCCTGCATGATTCTACCAAGAAATGTGTGTTCATTGAAACCGCTGGTTTTTGATAGTTTGTGCCCTATTGAATAATGAATGTTTTGAATTTTCTCCAAAAGTAAAGTAGTTGCAAACTCATCCTTTTAGAAACTTGTTTGGGCTGTTGAGAGGAGTAAAAAACCATCAAAAATTTCAATCCTGCATGATTCTACCAAGAAATGTGATTCTTCATTCAAAACGCTGGTTTTTGCTATTGGGCTCTATTGAATAATGAATGTTTTGAATTTTCTCCAAAAGTAAATTAGTTGCAAACTCATGCTTTTAGAGACTTGTTTGGGCTCATGAGAGGAGTAGAAAAACATCAAAAATTTCAGTCCTGCATGATTCTACCAAGAAATGTGTTCATTCAAACCGCTGGTTTTTGATAGTTTGGGCCCTATTGAATAATGAATGTTTTGAATTTTCTCCAAAAGTAAAGTAGTTGCAAACTCATCCTTTTAGAAACTTGTTTGGGCTGTTGAGAGGAGTAAAAAACCATCAAAAATTTCAATCCTGCATGATTCTACCAAGAAATGTGATTCTTCATTCAAAACGCTGGTTTTTGCTATTGGGCTCTATTGAATAATGAATGTTTTGAATTTTCTCCAAAAGTAAAGTAGTTGCAAACTCATGCTTTTAGAGACTTGTTTGGGCTCATGAGAGGAGTAGAAAAACATCAAAAATTTCAGTCCTGCATGATTCTACCAAGAAATGTGTGTTCATTGAAACCGCTGGTTTTTGATAGTTTGGGCCCTATTGAATAATGAATGTTTTGAATTTTCTCCAAAAGTAAAGTAGTTGCAAACTCATCCTTTTAGAAACTTGTTTGGGCTGTTGAGAGGAGTAAAAAACCATCAAAAATTTCAATCCTGCATGATTCTACCAAGAAATGTGATTCTTCATTCAAAACGCTGGTTTTTGCTATTGGGCTCTATTGAATAATGAATGTTTTGAATTTTCTCCAAAAGTAAAGTAGTTGCAAACTCATGCTTTTAGAGACTTGTTTGGGCTCATGAGAGGAGTAGAAAAACATCAAAAATTTCAGTCCTGCATGATTCTACCAAGAAATGTGTGTTCATTGAAACCGCTGGTTTTTGATAGTTTGGGCCCTATTGAATAATGAATGTTTTGAATTTTCTCCAAAAGTAAAGTAGTTGCAAACTCATCCTTTTAGAAACTTGTTTGGGCTGTTGAGAGGAGTAAAAAACCATCAAAAATTTCAATCCTGCATGATTTTACCAAGAAATGTGATTCTTCATTCAAAACCTGATTTTTGCTATTGGGCTCTATTGAATAGTGAATGTTTTGAATTTTCTCCAAAAGTAAATTAGTTGCAAACTCATGCTTTTAGAGACTTGTTTGGGCTCATGAGAGGAGTAGAAAAACATCAAAAATTTCAGTCCTGCATGATTCTACCAAGAAATGTGTTCATTCAAACCGCTGGTTTTTGATAGTTTGGGCCCTATTGAATAATGAATGTTTTGAATTTTCTCCAAAAGTAAAGTAGTTGCAAACTCATCCTTTTAGAAACTTGTTTGGGCTGTTGAGAGGAGTAAAAAACCATCAAAAATTTCAATCCTGCATGATTCTACCAAGAAATGTGATTCTTCATTCAAAACGCTGGTTTTTGCTATTGGGCTCTATTGAATAATGAATGTTTTGAATTTTCTGCAAAAGTAAAGTAGTTGCAAACTCATGCTTTTAGAGACTTGTTTGGGCTCATGAGATGAGTAGAAAAACATCAAAAATTTCAGTCCTGCATGATTCTACCAAGACATGTGTGTTCATTCAAACCGCTGGTTTTTGATAGTTTGGGCCCTATTGAATAATGAATGTTTTGAATTTTCTCCAAAAGTAAAGTAGTTGCAAACTCATGCTTTTAGAGACTTGTTTGGGCTCATGAGAGGAGCAGAAAAACATCAAAAATTTCAGTCCTGCATGATTCTACCAAGAAATGTGTGTTCATTGAAACCGCTGGTTTTTGATAGTTTGGGCCCTATTGAATAATGAATGTTTTGAATTTTCTCCAAAAGTAAAGTAGTTGCAAACTCATCCTTTTAGAAACTTGTTTGGGCTGTTGAGAGGAGTAAAAAACCATCAAAAATTTCAATCCTGCATGATTCTACCAAGAAATGTGATTCTTCATTCAAAACGCTGGTTTTTGCTATTGGGCTCTATTGAATAATGAATGTTTTGAATTTTCTCCAAAAGTAAAGTAGTTGCAAACTCATGCTTTTAGAGACTTGTTTGGGCTCATGAGAGGAGTAGAAAAACATCAAAAATTTCAGTCCTGCATGATTCTACCAAGAAATGTGTGTTCATTGAAACCGCTGGTTTTTGATAGTTTGGGCCCTATTGAATAATGAATGTTTTGAATTTTCTCCAAAAGTAAAGTAGTTGCAAACTCATCCTTTTAGAAACTTGTTTGGGCTGTTGAGAGGAGTAAAAAACCATCAAAAATTTCAATCCTGCATGATTCTACCAAGAAATGTGATTCTTCATTCAAAACGCTGGTTTTTGCTATTGGGCTCTATTGAATAATGAATGTTTTGAATTTTCTCCAAAAGTAAAGTAGTTGCAAACTCATGCTTTTAGAGACTTGTTTCGGCTCATGAGAGGAGTAGAAAAACATCAAAAATTTCAGTCCTGCATGATTCTACCAAGAAATGTGTGTTCATTGAAACCGCTGGTTTTTGATAGTTTGGGCCCTATTGAATAATGAATGTTTTGAATTTTCTCCAAAAGTAAAGTAGTTGCAAACTCATCCTTTTAGAAACTTGTTTGGGCTGTTGAGAGGAGTAAAAAACCATCAAAAATTTCAATCCTGCATGATTTTACCAAGAAATGTGATTCTTCATTCAAAACCTGATTTTTGCTATTGGGCTCTATTGAATAGTGAATGTTTTGAATTTTCTCCAAAAGTAAATTAGTTGCAAACTCATGCTTTTAGAGACTTGTTTGGGCTCATG
Organism: Dendrobates tinctorius; assembly: GCF_039654945.1. NCBI lineage: Eukaryota > Metazoa > Chordata > Amphibia > Anura > Dendrobatidae > Dendrobates > Dendrobates tinctorius. The sequence goes on from NW_027361716.1 coordinate 31,097,012, forward strand.
AGAGGAGTAGAAAAACATCAAAAATTTCAGTCCTGCATGATTCTACCAAGAAATGTGTTCATTCAAACCGCTGGTTTTTGATAGTTTGGGCCCTATTGAATAATGAATGTTTTGAATTTTCTCCAAAAGTAAAGTAGTTGCAAACTCATCCTTTTAGAAACTTGTTTGGGCTGTTGAGAGGAGTAAAAAACCATCAAAAATTTCAATCCTGCATGATTCTACCAAGAAATGTGATTCTTCATTCAAAACGCTGGTTTTTGCTATTGGGCTCTATTGAATAATGAATGTTTTGAATTTTCTGCAAAAGTAAAGTAGTTGCAAACTCATGCTTTTAGAGACTTGTTTGGGCTCATGAGATGAGTAGAAAAACATCAAAAATTTCAGTCCTGCATGATTCTACCAAGACATGTGTGTTCATTCAAACCGCTGGTTTTTGATAGTTTGGGCCCTATTGAATAATGAATGTTTTGAATTTTCTCCAAAAGTAAAGTAGTTGCAAACTCATGCTTTTAGAGACTTGTTTGGGCTCATGAGAGGAGCAGAAAAACATCAAAAATTTCAGTCCTGCATGATTCTACCAAGAAATGTGTGTTCATTGAAACCGCTGGTTTTTGATAGTTTGGGCCCTATTGAATAATGAATGTTTTGAATTTTCTCCAAAAGTAAAGTAGTTGCAAACTCATCCTTTTAGAAACTTGTTTGGGCTGTTGAGAGGAGTAAAAAACCATCAAAAATTTCAATCCTGCATGATTCTACCAAGAAATGTGATTCTTCATTCAAAACGCTGGTTTTTGCTATTGAGCTCTATTGAATAATGAATGTTTTGAATTTTCTCCAAAAGTAAAGTAGTTGCAAACTCATGCTTTTAGAGACTTGTTTGGGCTCATGAGAGGAGTAGAAAAACATCAAAAATTTCAGTCCTGCATGATTCTACCAAGAAATGTGTGTTCATTGAAACCGCTGGTTTTTGATAGTTTGGGCCCTATTGAATAATGAATGTTTTGAATTTTCTCCAAAAGTAAAGTAGTTGCAAACTCATCCTTTTAGAAACTTGTTTGGGCTGTTGAGAGGAGTAAAAAACCATCAAAAATTTCAATCCTGCATGATTCTACCAAGAAATGTGATTCTTCATTCAAAACGCTGGTTTTTGCTATTGGGCTCTATTGAATAATGAATGTTTTGAATTTTCTCCAAAAGTAAAGTAGTTGCAAACTCATGCTTTTAGAGACTTGTTTCGGCTCATGAGAGGAGTAGAAAAACATCAAAAATTTCAGTCCTGCATGATTCTACCAAGAAATGTGTGTTCATTGAAACCGCTGGTTTTTGATAGTTTGGGCCCTATTGAATAATGAATGTTTTGAATTTTCTCCAAAAGTAAAGTAGTTGCAAACTCATCCTTTTAGAAACTTGTTTGGGCTGTTGAGAGGAGTAAAAAACCATCAAAAATTTCAATCCTGCATGATTTTACCAAGAAATGTGATTCTTCATTCAAAACCTGATTTTTGCTATTGGGCTCTATTGAATAGTGAATGTTTTGAATTTTCTCCAAAAGTAAATTAGTTGCAAACTCATGCTTTTAGAGACTTGTTTGGGCTCATGAGAGGAGTAGAAAAACATCAAAAATTTCAGTCCTGCATGATTCTACCAAGAAATGTGTTCATTCAAACCGCTGGTTTTTGATAGTTTGGGCCCTATTGAATAATGAATGTTTTGAATTTTCTCCAAAAGTAAAGTAGTTGCAAACTCATCCTTTTAGAAACTTGTTTGGGCTGTTGAGAGGAGTAAAAAACCATCAAAAATTTCAATCCTGCATGATTCTACCAAGAAATGTGATTCTTCATTCAAAACGCTGGTTTTTGCTATTGGGCTCTATTGAATAATGAATGTTTTGAATTTTCTCCAAAAGTAAAGTAGTTGCAAACTCATGCTTTTAGAGACTTGTTTGGGCTCATGAGATGAGTAGAAAAACATCAAAAATTTCAGTCCTGCATGATTCTACCAAGACATGTGTGTTCATTCAAACCGCTGGTTTTTGATAGTTTGGGCCCTATTGAATAATGAATGTTTTGAATTTTCTCCAAAAGTAAAGTAGTTGCAAACTCATGCTTTTAGAGACTTGTTTGGGCTCATGAGAGGAGCAGAAAAACATCAAAAATTTCAGTCCTGCATGATTCTACCAAGAAATGTGTGTTCATTGAAACCGCTGGTTTTTGATAGTTTGGGCCCTATTGAATAATGAATGTTTTGAATTTTCTCCAAAAGTAAAGTAGTTGCAAACTCATCCTTTTAGAAACTTGTTTGGGCTGTTGAGAGGAGTAAAAAACCATCAAAAATTTCAATCCTGCATGATTCTACCAAGAAATGTGATTCTTCATTCAAAACGCTGGTTTTTGCTATTGGGCTCTATTGAATAATGAATGTTTTGAATTTTCTCCAAAAGTAAAGTAGTTGCAAACTCATGCTTTTAGAGACTTGTTTGGGCTCATGAGATGAGTAGAAAAACATCAAAAATTTCAGTCCTGCATGATTCTACCAAGACATGTGTGTTCATTGAAACGGATGGTTTTTGATAGTTTGGGCCCAATTGAATAATGAATGTTTTGAATTTTCTCCAAAAGTAAAGTAGTTGCAAACTCATCCTTTTAGAAACTTGTTTGGGCTGTTGAGAGGAGTAAAAAACCATCAAAAATTTCAATCCTGCATGATTCTACCAAGAAATGTGATTCTTCATTCAAAACACTGGTTTTTGCTATTGGGCTCTATTGAATAATGAATGTTTTGAATTTTCTCCAAAAGTAAAGTAGTTGCAAACTCATGCTTTTAGAGACTTGTTTGGGCTCATGAGAGGAGTAGAAAAACATCAAAAATTTCAGTCCTGCATGATTCTACCAAGAAATGTGTGTTCATTCAAACTGCTGGTTTTTGATAGTTTGGGCCCTATTGAATAATGAATGTTTTGAATTTTCTCCAAAAGTAAAGTAGTTGCAAACTCATGCTTTTAGAGACTTGTTTGGGCTCATGAGAGCAGTAGAAAAACATCAAAAATTTCAGTCCTGCATGATTCTACCAAGAAATGTGTGTTCATTGAAACCGCTGGTTTTTGATAGTTTGGGCCCTATTGAATAATGAATGTTTTGAATTTTCTCCAAAAGTAAAGTAGTTGCAAACTCATGCTTTTAGAGACTTGTTTGGGCTCATGAGATGAGTAGAAAAACATCAAAAATTTCAGTCCTGCATGATTCTACCAAGACATGTGTGTTCATTGAAACGGATGGTTTTTGATAGTTTGGGCCCTATTGAATAATGAATGTTTTGAATTTTCTCCAAAAGTAAAGTAGTTGCAAACTCATCCTTTTAGAAACTTGTTTGGGCTGTTGAGAGGAGTAAAAAACCATCAAAAATTTCAATCCTGCATGATTCTACCAAGAAATGTGATTCTTCATTCAAAACACTGGTTTTTGCTATTGGGCTCTATTGAATAATGAATGTTTTGAATTTTCTCCAAAAGTAAAGTAGTTGCAAACTCATGCTTTTAGAGACTTGTTTGGGCTCATGAGAGGAGTAGAAAAACATCAAAAATTTCAGTCCTGCATGATTCTACCAAGAAATGTGTGTTCATTCAAACTGCTGGTTTTTGATAGTTTGGGCCCTATTGAATAATGAATGTTTTGAATTTTCTCCAAAAGTAAAGTAGTTGCAAACTCATGCTTTTAGAGACTTGTTTGGGCTCATGAGAGGAGTAGAAAAACATCAAAAATTTCAGTCCTGCATGATTCTACCAAGAAATATGTGTTCATTGAAACCGCTGGTTTTTGATAGTTTGGGCCCTATTGAATAATGAATGTTTTGAATTTTCTCCAAAAGTAAAGTCGTTGCAAACTCATCCTTTTAGAAACTTGTTTGGGCTGTTGAGAGGAGTAAAAAACCATCAAAAATTTCAATCCTGCATGATTCTAAAAAGAAATGTGATTCTTCATTCAAAACGCTGGTTTTTGCTATTGGGCTCTATTGAATAATGAATGTTTTGAATTTTCTCCAAAAGTAAAGTAGTTGCAAACTCATGCTTTTAGAGACTTGTTTGGGCTCATGAGAGGAGTAGAAAAACATCAAAAATTTCAGTCCTGCATGATTCTACCAAGAAATGTGTGTTCATTGAAACCGCTGTTTTTTGATAGTTTGGGCCCTATTGAATAATGAATGTTTTGAATTTTCTCCAAAAGTAAAGTAGTTGCAAACTCATCCTTTTAGAAACTTGTTTGGGCTGTTGAGAGGAGTAAAAAACCATCAAAAATTTCAATCCTGCATGATTCTACCAAGAAATGTGATTCTTCATTCAAAACGCTGGTTTTTGCTATTGGGCTCTATTGAATAATGAATGTTTTGAATTTTCTCCAAAAGTAAAGTAGTTGCAAACTCATGCTTTTAGAGACTTGTTTGGGCTCATGAGAGGAGTAGAAAAACATCAAAAATTTCAGTCCTGCATGATTCTACCAAGAAATGTGTGTTCATTCAAACCGCTGGTTTTTGATAGTTTGGGCCCTATTGAATAATGAATGTTTTGAATTTTCTCCAAAAGTAAAGTAGTTGCAAACTCATCCTTTTAGAAACTTGTTTGGGCTGTTGAGAGGAGTAAAAAACCATCAAAAATTTCAATCCTGCATGATTCTACCAAGAAATGTGATTCTTCATTCAAAACTCTGGTTTTTGCTATTGGGCTCTAATGAATAATGAATGTTTTGAATTTTCTCCAAAAGTAAAGTAGTTGCAAACTCATGCTTTTAGAGACTTGTTTGGGCTCATGAGAGGAGTAGAAAAACATCAAAAATTTCAGTCCTGCATGATTCTACCAAGAAATGTGTGTTCATTGAAACCGCTGGTTTTTGATAGTTTGGGCCCTATTGAATAATGAATGTTTTGAATTTTCTCCAAAAGTAAAGTAGTTGCAAACTCATCCTTTTAGAAACTTGTTTGGGCTGTTGAGAGGAGTAAAAAACCATCAAAAATTTCAATCCTGCATGATTCTACCAAGAAATGTGATTCTTCATTCAAAACGCTGGTTTTTGCTATTGGGCTCTATTGAATAATGAATGTTTTGAATTTTCTCCAAAAGTAAAGTAGTTGCAAAACTCATGCTTTTAGAGACTTGTTTGGGCTCATGAGAGGAGTAGAAAAACATCAAAAATTTCAGTCCTGCATGATTCTACCAAGAAATGTGTGTTCATTGAAACCGCTGGTTTTTGATAGTTTGGGCCCTATTGAATAATGAATGTTTTGAATTTTCTCCAAAAGTAAAGTAGTTGCAAACTCATCCTTTTAGAAACTTGTTTGGGCTGTTGAGAGGAGTAAAAAACCATCAAAAATTTCAATCCTGCATGATTTTACCAAGAAATGTGATTCTTCATTCAAAACCTGATTTTTGCTATTGGGCTCTATTGAATAGTGAATGTTTTGAATTTTCTCCAAAAGTAAAGTAGTTGCAAACTCATGCTTTTAGAGACTTGTTTGGGCTCATGAGAGGAGTAGAAAAACATCAAAAATTTCAGTCCTGCATGATTCTACCAAGAAATGTTTTCATTCAAACCGCTGGTTTTTGATAGTTTGGGCCCTATTGAATAATGAATGTTTTGAATTTTCTCCAAAAGTAAAGTAGTTGCAAACTCATCCTTTTAGAAACTTGTTTGGGCTGTTGAGAGGAGTAAAAAACCATCAAAAATTTCAATCCTGCATGATTCTACCAAGAAATGTGATTCTTCATTCAAAACGCTGGTTTTTGCTATTGGGCTCTATTGAATAATGAATGTTTTGAATTTTCTCCAAAAGTAAAGTAGTTGCAAACTCATGCTTTTAGAGACTTGTTTGGGCTCATGAGATGAGTAGAAAAACATCAAAAATTTCAGTCCTGCATGATTCTACCAAGACATGTGTGTTCATTGAAACGGCTGGTTTTTGATAGTTTGGGCCCTATTGAATAATGAATGTTTTGAATTTTCTCCAAAAGTAAAGTAGTTGCAAACTCATCTTTTTAGAAACTTGTTTGGGCTGTTGAGAGGAGTAAAAAACCATCAAAAATTTCAATCCTGCATGATTCTACCAAGAAATGTGATTCTTCATTCAAAACGCTGGTTTTTGCTATTGGGCTCTATTGAATAATGAATGTTTTGAATTTTCTCCAAAAGTAAAGTAGTTGCAAACTCATGCTTTTAGAGACTTGTTTGAGCTCATGAGAGGAGTAGAAAAACATTAAAAATTTCAGTCCTGCATGATTCTACCAAGAAATGTGTGTTCATTCAAACCGCTGGTTTTTGATAGTTTGGGCCCTATTGAATAATGAATGTTTTGAATTTTCTCCAAAAGTAAAGTAGTTGCAAACTCATGCTTTTAGAGACTTGTTTGGGCTCATGAGAGGAGTAGAAAAACATCAAAAATTTCAGTCCTGCATGATTCTACCAAGAAATGTGTGTTCATTGAAACCGCTGGTTTTTGATAGTTTGGGCCCTATTGAATAATGAATGTTTTGAATTTTCTCCAAAAGTAAAGTAGTTGCAAACTCATCCTTTTAGAAACTTGTTTGGGCTGTTGAGAGGAGTAAAAAACCATCAAAAATTTCAATCCTGCATGATTCTACCAAGAAATGTGATTCTTCATTCAAAACGCTGGTTTTTGCTATTGGGCTCTATTGAATAATGAATGTTTTGAATTTTCTCCAAAAGTAAAGTAGTTGCAAACTCATGCTTTTAGAGACTTGTTTGGGCTCATGAGAGGAGTAGAAAAACATCAAAAATTTCAGTCCTGCATGATTCTACCAAGAAATGTGTGTTCATTGAAACCGCTGGTTTTTGATAGTTTGGGCCCTATTGAATAATGAATGTTTTGAATTTTCTCCAAAAGTAAAGTAGTTGCAAACTCATCCTTTTAGAAACTTGTTTGGGCTGTTGAGAGGAGTAAAAAACCATCAAAAATTTCAATCCTGCATGATTCTACCAAGAAATGTGATTCTTCATTCAAAACGCTCGTTTTTGCTATTGGGCTCTATTGAATAATGAATGTTTTGAATTTTCTCCAAAAGTAAAGTAGTTGCAAACTCATGCTTTTAGAGACTTGTTTGGGCTCATGAGAGGAGTAGAAAAACATCAAAAATTTCAGTCCTGCATGATTCTACCAAGAAATGTGTGTTCATTGAAACCGCTGGTTTTTGATAGTTTGGGCCGTATTGAATAATGAATGTTTTGAATTTTCTCCAAAAGTAAAGTAGTTGCAAACTCATCCTTTCAGAAACTTGTTTGGGCTGTTGAGAGGAGTAAAAAAACATCAAAAATTTCAATCCTGCATGATTCTACCAAGAAATGTGATTCTTCATTCAAAACGCTGGTTTTTGCTATTGGGCTCTATTGAATAATGAATGTTTTGAATTTTCTCCAAAAGTAAAGTAGTTGCAAACTCATGCTTTTATGTTCCAATAATCTTTATTAAAGTTTCAAAATTTTTGAGGGAAGTGGGGGATACAAGAAAAAAGGGATAGGGAAGGGAAAAGATTACCCTGTGAAGACAGGGAAATCCCCCAAGTGGGGGAGTAGACAGGCAATATACATTACACATCAGAGACCTCATAGTCTTATGTATCAACCTTTCAAAATACAAAGATTCTTTAAAATATTAACTAACAGTAAGAAATATACCAGTACATAAAAATATGCAGTAACATTCGCTTATCTGTGTAGCGAAGAAATGCTACAAATTCAACATAGCCAACCTGTTGCCTAATTTCTCAACAATAAGTAGTGATGTAGACATCTTCGTATTGATACCTGAAAACAAAAACAATTATTCTTGTTCGCCTCCAATGTGTCAATTAGTGAACATTCTATATATAAGGTAGATTATAAGAAGTATAGTAACCTGCCCCGTCCGGGTCACCTAGTGGTGGCCCTAAGACCGATTGGGGGGAAAGTCCGGTTCAATTCCAGAATGTTATAAACGTGGAATACAATAAGTAAGTAGACTATAAAGATACAATTCTTTCAATCAGGATGATAGTCCGTATTTAAAGAAGAGATTTCCTTTGGAATCCTGGAAAGTACAATTCCGACGCTTTCTAGGAAGTCAGTCCCTTCATCTGGAGAGGAAATAGGGATTAACTTTGTTGCAAATTTCACAAGGAGAGTCGAAGATTGAGACCAATAATATGGTATCCCGGCGCGCAAAAGTTCCCGTGTAGTAGAGGAGAATGTTTTCCTTTTTTGCAGGGTGTTTTTTGATAAGTCCTTGAAGAAAGATAAATGACTGTAGGGGGAAGACTCGAATTTTGATTCTTTAGACATTCTAAGGAGCGCATTCCTTATCCAGTTTGGACAAAACGAGACAATAACATCCCTTGCTAATTCTTGCGGAAGTGTAGGTGGTCTGCGTATGCGAAACGTTTTTTCAATCAGATAATTCTCATTAGTGTTGGGAAACAAATAGGTGACCATTGAAGATATATAGCTCTTTAACTGGGAGGTCTGAACAGATTCAGGGATCCCACGTATCTTAACATTATTTTTCCTTTTAAAATCCTCATAGTTGGCCAGAGTAGAGTTAAAATAAGCAATGTCCCTTTTAATTTTATTCAATGAGTCTGAAACCATGGACAGCGTTTGTGAGTTGCCTAATTGTAATATATCACTATCGATTTTAGCAGAATCAGTTATCTTTATATCATCAGAATAAGACCCAGAGACCCTTGAAGAATTTGAAAAAGTGGAATGGGTTGAATAAACTGAACGGGTATCATCTGTTAGTATTGTTGAAGTATCTTTAAAAAGCTTTTTGATAAAAATTTCAGAAGCTTCATGTTTATCCGTCTGTTTAACATCAGACAGCTGGATTTTGGGGCCATGCGATAGATCCAGATCGCTCCTTCTAGAGGTTTCAACTGAGTTTATAAGGGCTATAAACATTTTCGCCATGAACCCCTCTGTAGGGTAATTATCAGATGCTGGTATTTCATCTATAGATAACGGGTTAGAGAAAGACTGCTCATGGTCTATATCATGAATCAACCCAGTCTTGCCAGCTTGAAATAAAATTTTTTCAGTAAGCTCAGAATTTGTTCGCGTAACCGAATTTTTTGAAGACGAAGATATAGAATGAATTTCATCTGAATTGTTGCTGAAGGAGTCACTTTCACTATTTTCACATGATCCCCTATCCACATAAAAATCCCCTGAGTATACACTTTCTAGACCCTCCAACGAATCAAGAGAGCCTCCGCTTACAAGGGACGCTTTGGATGTCCCATTCAGAAAATGCTTAGCAGTATGATGATCTAAATCTGGGTTTTTAGCGTTAAAACTAGTAATTTGTAGTGTAGGGTTAAAAAGATTAGGAGGAGAATCTCCTCCATTCTGCACCCCCAAACGCAATCCTCCATATTCAGACCCATTTATCTGTGCACAGGTATGTCCAGCATCAGAGCCCCCAACATTCTTCTGATGTGGTTTATTTATATCTTTATAAGTGTTCCCATACACCTCTCCTGTATTAAATTGGTCTCCACATACCCCACCATCTAGATCCAGGCTTCCAGAATGCGCCCCTGATGTTTCTCCTTCAGTCATCACTCCCCAAGGTGCCACTTCCAACATCTGAAATCCAGGTCTTGCCTGTGTCCTAGGCACAAATACAGGCGCATCGCTTCTCAGTGAAGGCTCACCATTCATCCCTTTGGAGTCTTGTTTAGGACGCAGTGGTAAAGTAGGAGATTCACTGCCGATATCCCCCTGCAGCCACACAGCCTCAGCAAGCATCCCCGATTCCCGGCTATGATCCTCCACAGCTGTGGCCACTTTGAATTCCGGGGACCTCACCGTCAGTGTCCGATATCCAGGTCGGGCATTTAATGAGTCCAGATCCCCTCCGCAACTGCTGACAAGCTGATCGCATGTTCCCTTCTTCGCCTCGGTGGAAGATTCATCAGCATGTCTCCCCTGCAGCCACGCGGCCTCAGGTCTCTCCCCGCCGCGCTCCCGACTTCTGTATCCCGCAGCCAGGGTCGCGCTGATTTCCCATGACCTCACCTCCGAATCCCGACTACTCTGCCGGACTCCCGATGTCCCAGCGGAGGTCTCCTCCGATTTCTTCATCGGCGCCGCTTGATCCTTATTGCAGCGGCTCCCCGGCAGCCACGCGGCTCCTGTATTCAGCGCGGTCTGTCGGCTTCTTCTTTGAACTTGTGCCAGGACCGCGCTCTGCTCAGGGAGCCCAGCCGCTGATCTCCGTATTGTCTGGAGGGACTCTTCAGCTCCCCGCCTCTCTTCCTTGTCGGCTGACTTCTTCAGCGGAGCCGCTTCTTCTCTGCAGCGGCTCCCCCGCAGCCGCGCGGCTCCTGTCTCCAGCGCGGTCTGCTGACTTCTTCTTTGAGCTTGTGCCAGGACCGCGCTCTGCTCAGGGAGCCCAGCCGCTGACCCCCGCACTGACCGGAGGGACCCATCGGCTCCCCGCCTTTCATCCTTGTCGGCTTCAGCTGCAGCTGCTTGAAGCCTGGGGCCATCTTGTTTACAAACAGCACGGCGGGGACTAGGGCCCGACAGGTTCCCCAGACTGCTTGGACCCGCTGGTCGATTTCTCCTCACCAGAAAAGCTCTTCTCCTATTGTACTTCTTCCCAGGCATCTTCTTCTTGGTCTTTAAGTATATTATTCCACGATTTAGTAGTCTTTTCTGTAGCTTAAAGTGGGGAAGAGCAGGAGCTCCTAGAAGACACGTCTGCTCAGCTCCCCTGCAAACCACGCCCCCCAAACTCATGCTTTTAGAGACTTGTTTGGGCTCATGAGATGAGTAGAAAAACATCAAAAATTTCAGTCCTGCATGATTCTACCAAGACATGTGTGTTCATTGAAACGGCTGGTTTTTGATAGTTTGGGCCCTATTGAATAATGAATGTTTTGAATTTTCTCCAAAAGTAAAGTAGTTGCAAACTCATCTTTTTAGAAACTTGTTTGGGCTGTTGAGAGGAGTAAAAAACCATCAAAAATTTCAATCCTGCATGATTCTACCAAGAAATGTGATTCTTCATTCAAAACGCTGGTTTTTGCTATTGGGCTCTATTGAATAATGAATGTTTTGAATTTTCTCCAAAAGTAAAGTAGTTGCAAACTCATGCTTTTAGAGACTTGTTTGAGCTCATGAGAGGAGTAGAAAAACATCAAAAATTTCAGTCCTGCATGATTCTACCAAGAAATGTGTGTTCATTCAAACCGCTGGTTTTTGATAGTTTGGGCCCTATTGAATAATGAATGTTTTGAATTTTCTCCAAAAGTAAAGTAGTTGCAAACTCATGCTTTTAGAGACTTGTTTGGGCTCATGAGAGGAGTAGAAAAACATCAAAAATTTCAGTCCTGCATGATTCTACCAAGAAATGTGTGTTCATTGAAACCGCTGGTTTTTGATAGTTTGGGCCCTATTGAATAATGAATGTTTTGAATTTTCTCCAAAAGTAAAGTAGTTGCAAACTCATCCTTTTAGAAACTTGTTTGGGCTGTTGAGAGGAGTAAAAAACCATCAAAAATTTCAATCCTGCATGATTCTACCAAGAAATGTGATTCTTCATTCAAAACGCTGGTTTTTGCTATTGGGCTCTATTGAATAATGAATGTTTTGAATTTTCTCCAAAAGTAAAGTAGTTGCAAACTCATGCTTTTAGAGACTTGTTTGGGCTCATGAGAGGAGTAGAAAAACATCAAAAATTTCAGTCCTGCATGATTCTACCAAGAAATGTGTGTTCATTGAAACCGCTGGTTTTTGATAGTTTGGGCCCTATTGAATAATGAATGTTTTGAATTTTCTCCAAAAGTAAAGTAGTTGCAAACTCATCCTTTTAGAAACTTGTTTGGGCTGTTGAGAGGAGTAAAAAACCATCAAAAATTTCAATCCTGCATGATTCTACCAAGAAATGTGATTCTTCATTCAAAACGCTGGTTTTTGCTATTGGGCTCTATTGAATAATGAATGTTTTGAATTTTCTCCAAAAGTAAAGTAGTTGCAAACTCATGCTTTTAGAGACTTGTTTGGGCTCATGAGAGGAGTAGAAAAACATCAAAAATTTCAGTCCTGCATGATTCTACCAAGAAATGTGTGTTCATTGAAACCGCTGGTTTTTGATAGTTTGGGCCGTATTGAATAATGAATGTTTTGAATTTTCTCCAAAAGTAAAGTAGTTGCAAACTCATCCTTTCAGAAACTTGTTTGGGCTGTTGAGAGGAGTAAAAAAACATCAAAAATTTCAATCCTGCATGATTCTACCAAGAAATGTGATTCTTCATTCAAAACGCTGGTTTTTGCTATTGGGCTCTATTGAATAATGAATGTTTTGAATTTTCTCCAAAAGTAAAGTAGTTGCAAACTCATGCTTTTAGAGACTTGTTTGGGCTCATGAGAGGAGTAGAAAAACATCAAAAATTTCAGTCCTGCATGATTCTACCAAGAAATGTGTGTTCATTGAAACCGCTGGTTTTTGATAGTTTGGGCCCTATTGAATAATGAATGTTTTGAATTTTCTCCAAAAGTAAAGTAGTTGCAAACTCATCCTTTTAGAAACTTGTTTGGGCTGTTGAGAGGAGTAAAAAACCATCAAAAATTTCAATCCTGCATGATTCTACCAAGAAATGTGATTCTTCATTCAAAACGCTGGTTTTTGCTATTGGGCTCTATTGAATAATGAATGTTTTGAATTTTCTCCAAAAGTAAAGTAGTTGCAAACTCATGCTTTTAGAGACTTGTTTGGGCTCATGAGAGGAGTAGAAAAACATCAAAAATTTCAGTCCTGCATGATTCTACCAAGAAATGTGTGTTCATTGAAACCGCTGGTTTTTGATAGTTTGGGCCCTATTGAATAATGAATGTTTTGAATTTTCTCCAAAAGTAAAGTAGTTGCAAACTCATCCTTTTAGAAACTTGTTTGGGCTGTTGAGAGGAGTAAAAAACCATCAAAAATTTCAATCCTGCATGATTCTACCAAGAAATGTGATTCTTCATTCAAAACGCTGGTTTTTGCTATTGGGCTCTATTGAATAATGAATGTTTTGAATTTTCTTTAACAATAATTTTTATTAGAATTTCCAGAATAGTAGGCAGAATGTAAAATTTACACTTGTACAGACTCATTCAAGTAAGTTATTGTACTGATGTAAAAAAAAATATGAATACATCACAATATGATGACATTTCAATAGTATATCAACATTGAGAGTAAATGTAGTAAACACTAAACAAATAGTACCAGAAAGAAACAATAAAAAGAGAGGTAAATTTAGGCACTTGAATATGTGAAATATTGGCACATCATAAACCATAAGAAATAAAATATGAGTTCAGGATATGAAATCCTTTTCTATTTTAGACTTTAGTTCCATCCATTTATACCATCTGTCATCAAATATTTTAATTAAGCCTTTATTAATATAGTGAATCTTCTCGTAGACACAATGTTTGTCCACCAGTAAAATAAGGGTGACAATGTCTGGAGGTTGCTTCCTGTTCCAACCCTTCGCTACAAGGAAGGCTGCAGACATAAGGATATGAGCCGCCAGAAATGTATTTCTTTTAAATCTATGTATGTCTATTAGTAACAAGGCTAGAGCAGGTTGTGGTTGAATACACCAATTGCATATGAGTGAAAGCAAATCGAACACCCTGGACCAGTACAACTTCAGCATAGGGCATCCCTAAAAAACATGTAATAAATCTGCCTGAGATCCACAGTTACGCCAACACATTCCAGATCCCCCCCCTCCAAAATGTTTCAATCTATTTGGGGTAAGGTAATATCTATGAATTAATTTGTAATGCGTTTCTAGTATATTCATACATCTTGTGGATTTGATTGCAATTTTAAGAGAGGAGATCCACTGAGGACCATATATCTGTCTCTGTAATGTGGTTTCCCATTTTTCAAAGCATCCTTCATTGGTGAAGGTGTCTTTGTTGGTCAGGCTATTATATAAGGGTCTAAGATAACTCTTATGTCTAGATGACATATTAAATAGAAAATTGTTAATAGTAAGGTCAATTGGAACCACTCTAAAAAGGTATTTCTTATATTTGTTGTATTCTTCCTTGAGTAGGAGATATGTCATATACTCCGAATTGGGAACCCCAAATCTGTTCTTTAATAACTCAAAGGGTATGACTCTGTTATTGTCTATCAAGTCATCTACAAAGGTGATCGGAAATTTGGTCCAGCTGTCAAATATAGGTCTTAGAGAAGTCCTGACAGGAGACAGATAAGGGAGTCTCAACCTCTCGAGTGAAAAAGAGGAAGAGCTAGTCTTTCTTTTGCATACATACGACCAGCACAACATAGAGGCCTTAAGTATGGGATTATCTATTTTCATAATTTCCCTTCTATGTAGAAGGAAGTAGGTTATGAATAAAACTGGTTCCCTATTGGGCATCATATCTCTTTCAATATTTGGCCACCCCAGGTCTGTCTGTTCCACAAACCAGCCTTTTGTCAGTTCAGTCATAGTGGCATAATAATATGCCTCAAGATCTGGTATGGCCACCCCCCCTTTCTCCTTGGATTTAAGTAGAGTGCGCTTTTTCACTCTAGGTTTCCCATTGTTCCAAATAAATTTATTCATCTGGTGTGTTAGTTTTTGTATATACTGTACAGATATAGGCAGAGGGACGTTCCTGTATAAAAATAGGACTTTGGGTAGGCAGAACATCTTATATAGCACTATTCTGCCCATCCATGTGGCTGGGGTCTTCGACAGTTCCTTCAACTTAAGGTCGAGAGACTGTAGAAGGTGATCCATGTTTACCTCACTCATATGCATGGGGTTACCTGTGAGCCAAATTCCTAAGTACGGTATCCTGGTACAGCCCCAATTAAAGGGATAATTGTCTCTTAGTTGCTGTTTCGTAGAGGCTGAAAGGAAAAGTGATAGAACATTAGTCTTTTTTACATTTAATTTATAGTATGAAACTGAGCCAAATACATTTATGATATCCCATATCTTTCCCAGGGAATCAATTGGATTTGTGAGTGTGAGTATAATGTCATCTGCATAGAGGTTAATCTTATGCTCTGAATCTTTCAATTGTACACCGTGTACTTCACCAGAATCCCTTATCATTTGAGCCAAAGGTTCCAGGCTCAGGATAAAAATTATTGGGGATAGAGGACATCCCTGTCTTGTCCCATTAGTTATAAAAAATGTATCTGACATCGTGTTGTTGACCAGCACAGAGGCAGATGGCCGAGAGTATAAAGCTCGAATACTTCTCATCATCTCCCCACCAAAACCCATTTTCTCCAATACTGTAAAGGCATAGGCCCAATTGATCCGGTCAAAGGCCTTTTCAGCGTCAAGAGCCACAAACAAACTGGAAATCCTATTTTTGTAGCATGAATATAAGTGATGCAGGACACTTCTAGAACTGTCTGAAGTTTGCCTAGATTTTACAAAACCGACTTGATCGGGATGTATAAGGAATGGAACAACGTCCTGTAATCTTTCTGCTAATATTTTTGCGTAGATCTTGATATCCACATTTAGGAGAGAAATAGGCCTATAGTTTTCGATTTTGGTCGAATCTTTATCTGGTTTGGGAATCACCACTATTGTGGCTCTCAGCATATCTGTGCTGCACTTTCCTTCTGATTTAATAAAATTCAGGGCATTAGTTAAGTGTGGGATGAGTTCCTTTTTAAATTCTTTATAATACTCTATAGGAAAGCCATCTGGACCTGGAGCCTTGTCATTTTTAAGATTATTCATCGCAAAAGAGACCTCACCCTCAGTAAAGGGTGCGTCAAGTGACTCCTTCTGCTTTAGAGACAAAGATCCCAGCTTTACTTTTTCCAAAAAATTATTTATCATCTCTGGTGAAGGAGAGGGATGAGCTCCATTGTTTCCTATGTTGTATAATTTAGAATAGTAGCTCTCAAAGGCTAGGGCTATCTCTTTGGGTTTTTCTATAGTCTTTGAGCTTTGGGTTATTTTTTTGATTGGATGTTTTTTATTTATGGGTTTAAACCTATTTGCCATATTTTTGGAGAACTTATTATTATTAACATAAAACCCTGCCCTATTAAATAAAGTCTTTTTCTCATATAAGTTGATGAGGAGATTACTAAGTTCCAGTCTGAGGGAGTACAATTCATTATATTTAGCAAAATTTTTGTCTGCTTTAGCTTGGGATTCTAATTTTTGGATCTGTTCTAACAACATCCTCTGTTGGCTCTCTCTTGCCCTTTTTTGTCTCGAAGCAACTTGGATCAGATGACCCCTAATGACACATTTGTGTGCTAGCCACAATGTTTCAGGTGTAATTTCTTGGGAACAGTTCTCTTTGAAGTAGTTCATTAAGACATTCTTTGCTAATGATATGTTTTCTGGGGAGTCAACAGTGAATTTACTATATCTCCAATTGTATTGTTTTGGGATCATGGAGGAAGTATGTAAGGTCAGTAGGATTGGGGCATGGTCTGACCATGTAATAGGACCAGTCTGGAAATCTATGTATGAGTCTAGTAGCGAGAAGCTAGTGAACACATGATCAATCCTAGTGTAAGACTTGTTATGTGGACAAAATCTTGTGTATTCTTTTGAGGTAGAGTTCAATATCTTACAGATGTCATGCAAATTGGAATCTCCCAACCATCTTCCCAGATTCACGCTTCTATAATATGGGGCATCAGATGAACAATCAGTATTTGGGTCAACTATACAATTAAAATCTCCTCCCCAGATTATGTGACCTCTACTAAAATTGGACAATTTCTTCTTGACCTTATTTAGAAAACTAATTTGCCGGACATTAGGGGTGTATACATTTACCACTGTATATTCCACACCCTCCAAAGTAAAATTAATAGCAAGTTGTCTACCATTGCTGTCCCTATATATGTCTGAGACCACTATTGGCAAATCTTTGTGGAAGGCGATGGCCACCCCAGCTTTTTTCTTTCCCTCAGTGTAAGAAAAGAAAATCTGAGGGAAGTCTTTATTTTTGAGTCTTGTGTTATCAATTTCTAGAAGGTGTGTTTCTTGTATCATTGCTATGTTGGCCTTCAATTTTTTAATCTCCTTCCACAAAGCAAATCTCTTGAATGGGCTATTGAGCCCATTTACATTAAATGACAGTACCCTCAATTCCATAATGTGTCAGGAAGGAAAAAAAGCATTAGATGATTCACTGAAACAGAACATTTCACCCGAAAATACATCCAAAAGACAGTGGGTTTCCTTAGTGATTTTTTGTTAGTGCCTGGTGTGCCTGTAAACAAAAACATGTTACAACCTAGAACAGAACAAAACTTATAAACTAGACAAATTTAGATTTCTCAAAAGAAATGGTACCGAGAGAATGTCTCTCAGTTATCACGTGGGGAGTGAAAAAGAGAAAGTTCAGGCCTAAAGCCAGGGTCAGTACCTACCAAGTCTATTTTCTTTTCTTTTGCGTATTCCAGGACTGGGAAAGGCGTCTTTGCTGCTGCAAGGGGATATTCCTTTCTTGATTGTAGAATGATGATGATGGTGGAGTCTCCAGTGGAGGGATACCTAAATCTTGGAAAAAACTATTACAGTTATCAATATTAGACAAGGCAAAAGTGGTATTCTCTTTCATGACTAGAATTTTTGTAGGGAAACCCCATCTGTATAAAGTCTTGTGTTTCCTCAGATGTGCAGTGATTGGAAAGAAGTCTCTCCTTTTCTGTAGGGTAGCTTTTGAGAAGTCTGCAAAAATCTTGATATCCTCGTATGGCCTTGGTAATATAGGTGATTGCTTACTTCTCCTCAGAATGTCCTCCTTTGTCAGGAAATAATGAAAATATGCAATGACATCTCTTGGGGCTCTGTCTGGGGCATATTTGGACTTGGGGAGTCTGTGTATACGTTCCATCAATAGGTCCCCTTTAGAGGCCCCTGGAAGTATTGTATGGAGCATCTTTTGCACATATGCATTAAGGTCTCTGTCTTTGACATTTTCAGGTATTCCCCTGAATTTAAGGTTGTTCCTTCTACTTCTGTCTTCTTGCTCTATCAACCTTGATTTTAAGAAGACAACCTCTTTTTCTAGGGCATAGTGTTCATCTATCAAGTTATTATGGGATTTAACCAATTCTTCCATTTTGGATTCAAGATGGTCCACTCTCTGGCCCAGACCGTCTATGTTATTTTGGAGATTTGTATTATAGCCCTCCAGTTGTTTCTGAAATGTCTTTGCTAGAAGGCATAGCATGTTTTTAATAAATATTTCTGAGGCTGTATTACTGGTAGCCTCCACCTCTGTTAAAA
Source organism: Dendrobates tinctorius (assembly GCF_039654945.1). Taxonomy (NCBI): domain Eukaryota; kingdom Metazoa; phylum Chordata; class Amphibia; order Anura; family Dendrobatidae; genus Dendrobates; species Dendrobates tinctorius. The sequence continues at coordinate 31,115,295 of NW_027361716.1, forward strand.
CGTGTAAAATGTTCTCCGGTATGGGATTATCAGAAGGACAGGAGTCCTCAATTTGTAATTCCTGTTGCATCTCAGCTGAGCTGCTGCTAAATCTGCGGCTAGTCACTGAGAAAGGAGACATTTCCCTCTGTAATGGCGTTAGAGGAGTATCTGACACACTGGAGATGTCAGGACAGGATGAGGAACCCCTTAATACATTTGTCTCCTCCATATCAGCGGTCAGCGGTGCTGCTGCACCATAATTCACAAGCTGCACTGTATTTTTGCTTAAGTTACGCAAATTGCGTATCTGTTGCGTAGTCTCGCTTGTCCCCCGGTCACTCTCGCGAGATCTCGCTCCTTTCACCTCAGCGCTACTTTTAATGTGTAAATTAGCGCTTCTATTAGCCTGCAGAGCGGCGGTTTTAGCTGGGGCAGGGGTAGACTTACCCCCTGACTTGAATGCTGCATGCTTCAGCCGCTGTGGCGTCCTTTGCCGCTGTGTACCGCTCAGGCTGGGGCTGCAGGCTGTGGCTGCTGCTGTGAGGCGGGCGCCATCTTGGCTCCTCAGCATGAGGGGAGAGCGCTCTGTTTTCTTTCCTTTTTCTGCTTTTTTACTGAGCAGATCCATAGTGTGGGGGCACCGCTGGTGTCTATGGAGGTTCCCACAAGTTTTCAGCCAGTCCTGGCTTGTAAATCGCTTGTTAATAGCGCTTGGTAGGCTGCCCTGTGGAGGAGCTCAGAGCTCAGGCTTCCATTCAGCTCAGACGCTGGCCACGCCCCCCAATGTTTTGAATTTTCTCCAAAAGTAAAGTAGTTGCAAACTCATGCTTTTAGAGACTTGTTTGGGCTCATGAGATGAGTAGAAAAACATCAAAAATTTCAGTCCTGCATGATTCTACCAAGACATGTGTGTTCATTGAAACGGCTGGTTTTTGATAGTTTGGGCCCTATTGAATAATGAATGTTTTGAATTTTCTCCAAAAGTAAAGTAGTTGCAAACTCATCCTTTTAGAAACTTGTTTGGGCTGTTGAGAGGAGTAAAAAACCATCAAAAATTTCAATCCTGCATGATTCTACCAAGAAATGTGATTCTTCATTCAAAACGCTGGTTTTTGCTATTGGGCTCTATTGAATAATGAATGTTTTGAATTTTCTCCAAAAGTAAAGTAGTTGCAAACTCATGCTTTTAGAGACTTGTTTGGGCTCATGAGAGGAGTAGAAAAACATCAAAAATTTCAGTCCTGCATGATTCTACCAAGAAATGTGTGTTCATTGAAACCGCTGGTTTTTGATAGTTTGGGCCGTATTGAATAATGAATGTTTTGAATTTTCTCCAAAAGTAAAGTAGTTGCAAACTCATCCTTTCAGAAACTTGTTTGGTCTGTTGAGAGGAGTAAAACAACATCAAAAATTTCAATCCTGCATGATTCTACCAAGAAATGTGATTCTTCATTCAAAACGCTGGTTTTTGCTATTGGGCTCTATTGAATAATGAATGTTTTGAATTTTCTCCAAAAGTAAAGTAGTTGCAAACTCATGCTTTTAGAGACTTGTTTGGGCTCATGAGAGGAGTAGAAAAACATCAAAAATTTCAGTCCTGCATGATTCTACCAAGAAATGTGTGTTCATTGAAACCGCTGGTTTTTGATAGTTTGGGCCCTATTGAATAATGAATGTTTTGAATTTTCTCCAAAAGTAAAGTAGTTGCAAACTCATCCTTTTAGAAACTTGTTTGGGCTGTTGAGAGGAGTAAAAAACCATCAAAAATTTCAATCCTGCATGATTCTACCAAGAAATGTGATTCTTCATTCAAAACGCTGGTTTTTGCTATTGGGCTCTATTGAATAATGAATGTTTTGAATTTTCTCCAAAAGTAAAGTAGTTGCAAACTCATGCTTTTAGAGACTTGTTTGGGCTCATGAGAGGAGTAGAAAAACATCAAAAATTTCAGTCCTGCATGATTCTACCAAGAAATGTGTGTTCATTGAAACCGCTGGTTTTTGATAGTTTGGGCCCTATTGAATAATGAATGTTTTGAATTTTCTCCAAAAGTAAAGTAGTTGCAAACTCATCCTTTTAGAAACTTGTTTGGGCTGTTGAGAGGAGTAAAAAACCATCAAAAATTTCAATCCTGCATGATTCTACCAAGAAATGTGATTCTTCATTCAAAACGCTGGTTTTTGCTATTGGGCTCTATTGAATAATGAATGTTTTGAATTTTCTTTAACAATAATTTTTATTAGAATTTCCAGAATAGTAGGCAGAATGTAAAATTTACACTTGTACAGACTCATTCAAGTAAGTTATTGTACTGATGTAAAAAAAAATATGAATACATCACAATATGATGACATTTCAATAGTATATCAACATTGAGAGTAAATGTAGTAAACACTAAACAAATAGTACCAGAAAGAAACAATAAAAAGAGAGGTAAATTTAGGCACTTGAATATGTGAAATATTGGCACATCATAAACCATAAGAAATAAAATATGAGTTCAGGATATGAAATCCTTTTCTATTTTAGACTTTAGTTCCATCCATTTATACCATCTGTCATCAAATATTTTAATTAAGCCTTTATTAATATAGTGAATCTTCTCGTAGACACAATGTTTGTCCACCAGTAAAATAAGGGTGACAATGTCTGGAGGTTGCTTCCTGTTCCAACCCTTCGCTACAAGGAAGGCTGCAGACATAAGGATATGAGCCGCCAGAAATGTATTTCTTTTAAATCTATGTATGTCTATTAGTAACAAGGCTAGAGCAGGTTGTGGTTGAATACACCAATTGCATATGAGTGAAAGCAAATCGAACACCCTGGACCAGTACAACTTCAGCATAGGGCATCCCCAAAAAACATGTAATAAATCTGCCTGAGATCCACAGTTACGCCAACACATTCCAGATCCCCCCCCTCCAAAATGTTTCAATCTATTTGGGGTAAGGTAATATCTATGAATTAATTTGTAATGCGTTTCTAGTATATTCATACATCTTGTGGATTTGATTGCAATTTTAAGAGAGGAGATCCACTGAGGACCATATATCTGTCTCTGTAATGTGGTTTCCCATTTTTCAAAGCATCCTTCATTGGTGAAGGTGTCTTTGTTGGTCAGGCTATTATATAAGGGTCTAAGATAACTCTTATGTCTAGATGACATATTAAATAGAAAATTGTTAATAGTAAGGTCAATTGGAACCACTCTAAAAAGGTATTTCTTATATTTGTTGTATTCTTCCTTGAGTAGGAGATATGTCATATACTCCGAATTGGGAACCCCAAATCTGTTCTTTAATAACTCAAAGGGTATGACTCTGTTATTGTCTATCAAGTCATCTACAAAGGTGATCGGAAATTTGGTCCAGCTGTCAAATATAGGTCTTAGAGAAGTCCTGACAGGAGACAGATAAGGGAGTCTCAACCTCTCGAGTGAAAAAGAGGAAGAGCTAGTCTTTCTTTTGCATACATACGACCAGCACAACATAGAGGCCTTAAGTATGGGATTATCTATTTTCATAATTTCCCTTCTATGTAGAAGGAAGTAGGTTATGAATAAAACTGGTTCCCTATTGGGCATCATATCTCTTTCAATATTTGGCCACCCCAGGTCTGTCTGTTCCACAAACCAGCCTTTTGTCAGTTCAGTCATAGTGGCATAATAATATGCCTCAAGATCTGGTATGGCCACCCCCCCTTTCTCCTTGGATTTAAGTAGAGTGCGCTTTTTCACTCTAGGTTTCCCATTGTTCCAAATAAATTTATTCATCTGGTGTGTTAGTTTTTGTATATACTGTACAGATATAGGCAGAGGGACGTTCCTGTATAAAAATAGGACTTTGGGTAGGCAGAACATCTTATATAGCACTATTCTGCCCATCCATGTGGCTGGGGTCTTCGACAGTTCCTTCAACTTAAGGTCGAGAGACTGTAGAAGGTGATCCATGTTTACCTCACTCATATGCATGGGGTTACCTGTGAGCCAAATTCCTAAGTACGGTATCCTGGTACAGTCCCAATTAAAGGGATAATTGTCTCTTAGTTGCTGTTTCGTAGAGGCTGAAAGGAAAAGTGATAGAACATTAGTCTTTTTTACATTTAATTTATAGTATGAAACTGAGCCAAATACATTTATGATATCCCATATCTTTCCCAGGGAATCAATTGGATTTGTGAGTGTGAGTATAATGTCATCTGCATAGAGGTTAATCTTATGCTCTGAATCTTTCAATTGTACACCGTGTACTTCACCAGAATCCCTTATCATTTGAGCCAAAGGTTCCAGGCTCAGGATAAAAATTATTGGGGATAGAGGACATCCCTGTCTTGTCCCATTAGTTATAAAAAATGTATCTGACATCGTGTTGTTGACCAGCACAGAGGCAGATGGCCGAGAGTATAAAGCTCGAATACTTCTCATCATCTCCCCACCAAAACCCATTTTCTCCAATACTGTAAAGGCATAGGCCCAATTGATCCGGTCAAAGGCCTTTTCAGCGTCAAGAGCCACAAACAAACTGGAAATCCTATTTTTGTAGCATGAATATAAGTGATGCAGGACACTTCTAGAACTGTCTGAAGTTTGCCTAGATTTTACAAAACCGACTTGATCGGGATGTATAAGGAATGGAACAACGTCCTGTAATCTTTCTGCTAATATTTTTGCGTAGATCTTGATATCCACATTTAGGAGAGAAATAGGCCTATAGTTTTCGATTTTGGTCGAATCTTTATCTGGTTTGGGAATCACCACTATTGTGGCTCTCAGCATATCTGTGCTGCACTTTCCTTCTGATTTAATAAAATTCAGGGCATTAGTTAAGTGTGGGATGAGTTCCTTTTTAAATTCTTTATAATACTCTATAGGAAAGCCATCTGGACCTGGAGCCTTGTCATTTTTAAGATTATTCATCGCAAAAGAGACCTCACCCTCAGTAAAGGGTGCGTCAAGTGACTCCTTCTGCTTTAGAGACAAAGATCCCAGCTTTACTTTTTCCAAAAAATTATTTATCATCTCTGGTGAAGGAGAGGGATGAGCTCCATTGTTTCCTATGTTGTATAATTTAGAATAGTAGCTCTCAAAGGCTAGGGCTATCTCTTTGGGTTTTTCTATAGTCTTTGAGCTTTGGGTTATTTTTTTGATTGGATGTTTTTTATTTATGGGTTTAAACCTATTTGCCATATTTTTGGAGAACTTATTATTATTAACATAAAACCCTGCCCTATTAAATAAAGTCTTTTTCTCATATAAGTTGATGAGGAGATTACTAAGTTCCAGTCTGAGGGAGTACAATTCATTATATTTAGCAAAATTTTTGTCTGCTTTAGCTTGGGATTCTAATTTTTGGATCTGTTCTAACAACATCCTCTGTTGGCTCTCTCTTGCCCTTTTTTGTCTCGAAGCAACTTGGATCAGATGACCCCTAATGACACATTTGTGTGCTAGCCACAATGTTTCAGGTGTAATTTCTTGGGAACAGTTCTCTTTGAAGTAGTTCATTAAGACATTCTTTGCTAATGATATGTTTTCTGGGGAGTCAACAGTGAATTTACTATATCTCCAATTGTATTGTTTTGGGATCATGGAGGAAGTATGTAAGGTCAGTAGGATTGGGGCATGGTCTGACCATGTAATAGGACCAGTCTGGAAATCTATGTATGAGTCTAGTAGCGAGAAGCTAGTGAACACATGATCAATCCTAGTGTAAGACTTGTTATGTGGACAAAATCTTGTGTATTCTTTTGAGGTAGAGTTCAATATCTTACAGATGTCATGCAAATTGGAATCTCCCAACCATCTTCCCAGATTCACGCTTCTATAATATGGGGCATCAGATGAACAATCAGTATTTGGGTCAACTATACAATTAAAATCTCCTCCCCAGATTATGTGACCTCTACTAAAATTGGACAATTTCTTCTTGACCTTATTTAGAAAACTAATTTGCCGGACATTAGGGGTGTATACATTTACCACTGTATATTCCACACCCTCCAAAGTAAAATTAATAGCAAGTTGTCTACCATTGCTGTCCCTATATATGTCTGAGACCACTATTGGCAAATCTTTGTGGAAGGCGATGGCCACCCCAGCTTTTTTCTTTCCCTCAGTGTAAGAAAAGAAAATCTGAGGGAAGTCTTTATTTTTGAGTCTTGTGTTATCAATTTCTAGAAGGTGTGTTTCTTGTATCATTGCTATGTTGGCCTTCAATTTTTTAATCTCCTTCCACAAAGCAAATCTCTTGAATGGGCTATTGAGCCCATTTACATTAAATGACAGTACCCTCAATTCCATAATGTGTCAGGAAGGAAAAAAAGCATTAGATGATTCACTGAAACAGAACATTTCACCCGAAAATACATCCAAAAGACAGTGGGTTTCCTTAGTGATTTTTTGTTAGTGCCTGGTGTGCCTGTAAACAAAAACATGTTACAACCTAGAACAGAACAAAACTTATAAACTAGACAAATTTAGATTTCTCAAAAGAAATGGTACCGAGAGAATGTCTCTCAGTTATCACGTGGGGAGTGAAAAAGAGAAAGTTCAGGCCTAAAGCCAGGGTCAGTACCTACCAAGTCTATTTTCTTTTCTTTTGCGTATTCCAGGACTGGGAAAGGCGTCTTTGCTGCTGCAAGGGGATATTCCTTTCTTGATTGTAGAATGATGATGATGGTGGAGTCTCCAGTGGAGGGATACCTAAATCTTGGAAAAAACTATTACAGCTATCAATATTAGACAAGGCAAAAGTGGTATTCTCTTTCATGACTAGAATTTTTGTAGGGAAACCCCATCTGTATAAAGTCTTGTGTTTCCTCAGATGTGCAGTGATTGGAAAGAAGTCTCTCCTTTTCTGTAGGGTAGCTTTTGAGAAGTCTGCAAAAATCTTGATATCCTCGTATGGCCTTGGTAATATAGGTGATTGCTTACTTCTCCTCAGAATGTCCTCCTTTGTCAGGAAATAATGAAAATATGCAATGACATCTCTTGGGGCTCTGTCTGGGGCATATTTGGACTTGGGGAGTCTGTGTATACGTTCCATCAATAGGTCCCCTTTAGAGGCCCCTGGAAGTATTGTATGGAGCATCTTTTGCACATATGCATTAAGGTCTCTGTCTTTGACATTTTCAGGTATTCCCCTGAATTTAAGGTTGTTCCTTCTACTTCTGTCTTCTTGCTCTATCAACCTTGATTTTAAGAAGACAACCTCTTTTTCTAGGGCATAGTGTTCATCTATCAAGTTATTATGGGATTTAACCAATTCTTCCATTTTGGATTCAAGATGGTCCACTCTCTGGCCCAGACCGTCTATGTTATTTTGGAGATTTGTATTATAGCCCTCCAGTTGTTTCTGAAATGTCTTTGCTAGAAGGCATAGCATGTTTTTAATAAATATTTCTGAGGCTGTATTACTGGTAGCCTCCACCTCTGTTAAAACGTGTAAAATGTTCTCCGGTATGGGATTATCAGAAGGACAGGAGTCCTCAATTTGTAATTCCTGTTGCATCTCAGCTGAGCTGCTGCTAAATCTGCGGCTAGTCACTGAGAAAGGAGACATTTCCCTCTGTAATGGCGTTAGAGGAGTATCTGACACACTGGAGATGTCAGGACAGGATGAGGAACCCCTTAATACATTTGTCTCCTCCATATCAGCGGTCAGCGGTGCTGCTGCACCATAATTCACAAGCTGCACTGTATTTTTGCTTAAGTTACGCAAATTGCGTATCTGTTGCGTAGTCTCGCATGTCCCCCGGTCACTCTCGCGAGATCTCGCTCCTTTCACCTCAGCGCTACTTTTAATGTGTAAATTAGCGCTTCTATTAGCCTGCAGAGCGGCGGTTTTAGCTGGGGCAGGGGTAGACTTACCCCCTGACTTGAATGCTGCATGCTTCAGCCGCTGTGGCGTCCTTTGCCGCTGTGTACCGCTCAGGCTGGGGCTGCAGGCTGTGGCTGCTGCTGTGAGGCGGGCGCCATCTTGGCTCCTCAGCATGAGGGGAGAGCGCTCTGTTTTCTTTCCTTTTTCTGCTTTTTTACTGAGCAGATCCATAGTGTGGGGGCACCGCTGGTGTCTATGGAGGTTCCCACAAGTTTTCAGCCAGTCCTGGCTTGTAAATCGCTTGTTAATAGCGCTTGGTAGGCTGCCCTGTGGAGGAGCTCAGAGCTCAGGCTTCCATTCAGCTCAGACGCTGGCCACGCCCCCCAATGTTTTGAATTTTCTCCAAAAGTAAAGTAGTTGCAAACTCATGCTTTTAGAGACTTGTTTGGGCTCATGAGATGAGTAGAAAAACATCAAAAATTTCAGTCCTGCATGATTCTACCAAGACATGTGTGTTCATTGAAACGGCTGGTTTTTGATAGTTTGGGCCCTATTGAATAATGAATGTTTTGAATTTTCTCCAAAAGTAAAGTAGTTGCAAACTCATCCTTTTAGAAACTTGTTTGGGCTGTTGAGAGGAGTAAAAAACCATCAAAAATTTCAATCCTGCATGATTCTACCAAGAAATGTGATTCTTCATTCAAAACGCTGGTTTTTGCTATTGGGCTCTATTGAATAATGAATGTTTTGAATTTTCTCCAAAAGTAAAGTAGTTGCAAACTCATGCTTTTAGAGACTTGTTTGGGCTCATGAGAGGAGTAGAAAAACATCAAAAATTTCAGTCCTGCATGATTCTACCAAGAAATGTGTGTTCATTGAAACCGCTGGTTTTTGATAGTTTGGGCCCTATTGAATAATGAATGTTTTGAATTTTCTCCAAAAGTAAAGTAGTTGCAAACTCATCCTTTTAGAAACTTGTTTGGGCTGTTGAGAGGAGTAAAAAACCATCAAAAATTTCAATCCTGCATGATTTTACCAAGAAATGTGATTCTTCATTCAAAACCTGATTTTTGCTATTGGGCTCTATTGAATAGTGAATGTTTTGAATTTTCTCCAAAAGTAAAGTAGTTGCAAACTCATGCTTTTAGAGACTTGTTTGGGCTCATGAGAGGAGTAGAAAAACATCAAAAATTTCAGTCCTGCATGATTCTACCAAGAAATGTGTTCATTGAAACCGCTGGTTTTTGATAGTTTGGGCCCTATTGAATAATGAATGTTTTGAATTTTCTCCAAAAGTAAAGTAGTTGCAAACTCATCCTTTTAGAAACTTGTTTGGGCTGTTGAGAGGAGTAAAAAACCATCAAAAATTTCAATCCTGCATGATTCTACCAAGAAATGTGATTATTCATTCAAAACGCTGGTTTTTGCTATTGGGCTCTATTGAATAATGAATGTTTTGAATTTTCTCCAAAAGTAAAGTAGTTGCAAACTCATGCTTTTAGAGACTTGTTTGGGCTCATGAGATGATAGAAAAACATCAAAAATTTCAGTCCTGCATGATTCTACCAAGAAATGTGTGTTCATTCAAACCGCTGGTTTTTGATAGTTTGGGCCCTATTGAATAATGAATGTTTTGAATTTTCTCCAAAAGTAAAGTAGTTGCAATCTCATGCTTTTAGAGACTTGTTTGGGCTCATGAGAGGAGTAGAAAAACATCAAAAATTTCAGTCCTGCATGATTCTACCAAGAAATGTGTGTTCATTGAAACCGCTGGTTTTTGATAGTTTGGGCCCCATTGAATAATGAATGTTTTGAATTTTCTCCAAAAGTAAAGTAGTTGCAAACTCATCCTTTTAGAAACTTGTTTGGGCTGTTGAGAGGAGTAAAAAACCATCAAAAATTTCAATCCTGCATGATTCTACCAAGAAATGTGATTCTTCATTCAAAACGCTGGTTTTTGCTATTGGGCTCTATTGAATAATGAATGTTTTGAATTTTCTCCAACAGTAAAGTAGTTGCAATCTCATGCTTTTAGAGACTTGTTTGGGCTCATGAGATGAGTAGAAAAACATCAAAAATTTCAGTCCTGCATGATTCTACCAAGACATGTGTGTTCATTGAAACGGCTGGTTTTTGATAGTTTGGGCCCTATTGAATAATGAATGTTTTGAATTTTCTCCAAAAGTAAAGTAGTTGCAAACTCATCCTTTTAGAAACTTGTTTGGGCTGTTGAGAGGAGTAAAAAACCATCAAAAATTTCAATCCTGCATGATTCTACCAAGAAATGTGATTCTTCATTCAAAACGCTGGTTTTTGCTATTGGGCTCTATTGAATAATGAATGTTTTGAATTTTCTCCAAAAGTAAAGTAGTTGCAAACTCATGCTTTTAGAGACTTGTTTGGGCTCATGAGAGGAGTAGAAAAACATCAAAAATTTCAGTCCTGCATGATTCTACCAAGAAATGTGTGTTCATTCAAACCGCTGGTTTTTGATAGTTTGGGCCCTATTGAATAATGAATGTTTTGAATTTTCTCCAAAAGTAAAGTAGTTGCAAACTCATGCTTTTAGAGACTTGTTTGGGCTCATGAGAGGAGTAGAAAAACATCAAAAATTTCAGTCCTGCATGATTCTACCAAGAAATGTGTGTTCATTGAAACCGCTGGTTTTTGATAGTTTGGGCCCTATTGAATAATGAATGTTTTGAATTCTCTCCAAAAGTAAAGTAGTTGCAAACTCATCCTTTTAGAAACTTGTTTGGGCTGTTGAGAGGAGTAAAAAACCATCAAAAATTTCAATCCTGCATGATTCTACCAAGAAATGTGATTCTTCATTCAAAACGCTGGTTTTTGCTATTGGGCTCTATTGAATAATGAATGTTTTGAATTTTCTCCAAAAGTAAAGTAGTTGCAAACTCATGCTTTTAGAGACTTGTTTGGGCTCATGAGAGGAGTAGAAAAACATCAAAAATTTCAGTCCTGCATGATTCTACCAAGAAATGTGTGTTCATTGAAACCGCTGGTTTTTGATAGTTTGGGCCCTATTGAATAATGAATGTTTTGAATTTTCTCCAAAAGTAAAGTAGTTGCAAACTCATCCTTTTAGAAACTTGTTTGGGCTTTTGAGAGGAGTAAAAAACCATCAAAAATTTCAATCCTGCATGATTCTACCAAGAAATGTGATTCTTCATTCAAAACGCTGGTTTTTGCTATTGGGCTCTAATGAATAATGAATGTTTTGAATTTTCTCCAAAAGTAAAGTAGTTGCAAACTCATGCTTTTAGAGACTTGTTTGGGCTCATGAGAGGAGTAGAAAAACATCAAAAATTTCAGTCCTGCATGATTCTACCAAGAAATGTGTGTTCATTGAAACCGCTGGTTTTTGATAGTTTGGGCCCTATTGACTAATGAATGTTTTGAATTTTCTCCAAAAGTAAAGTAGTTGCAAACTCATCCTTTTAGAAACTTGTTTGGGCTGTTGAGAGGAGTAAAAAACCATCAAAAATTTCAATCCTGCATGATTCTACCAAGAAATGTGATTCTTCATTCAAAACGCTGGTTTTTGCTATTGGGCTCTATTGAATAATGAATGTTTTGAATTTTCTCCAAAAGTAAAGTAGTTGCAAACTCATGCTTTTAGAGACTTGTTTGGGCTCATGAGAGGAGTAGAAAAACATCAAAAATTTCAGTCCTGCATGATTCTACCAAGAAATGTGTGTTCATTGAAACCGCTGGTTTTTGATAGTTTGGGCCCTATTGAATAATGAATGTTTTGAATTTTCTCCAAAAGTAAAGTATAGTTGCAAACTCATCCTTTTAGAAACTTGTTTGGGCTGTTGAGAGGAGTAAAAAACCATCAAAAATTTCAATCCTGCATGATTCTACCAAGAAATGTGATTCTTCATTCAAAACGCTGGTTTTTGCTATTGGGCTCTATTGAATAATGAATGTTTTGAATTTTCTCCAACAGTAAAGTAGTTGCAATCTCATGCTTTTAGAGACTTGTTTGGGCTCATGAGATGAGTAGAAAAACATCAAAAATTTCAGTCCTGCATGATTCTTCCAAGACATGTGTGTTCATTGAAACGGCTGGTTTTTGATAGTTTGGGCCCTATTGAATAATGAATGTTTTGAATTTTCTCCAAAAGTAGAGTAGTTGCAAACTCATCCTTTTAGAAACTTGTTTGGGCTGTTGAGACGAGTAAAAAACCATCAAAAATTTCAATCCTGCATGATTCTACCAAGAAATGTGATTCTTCATTCAAAACGCTGGTTTTTGCTATTGGGCTCTATTGAATAATGAATGTTTTGAATTTTCTCCAAAAGTAAAGTAGTTGCAAACTCATGCTTTTAGAGACTTGTTTGGGCTCATGAGAGGAGTAGAAAAACATCAAAAATTTCAGTCCTGCATGATTCTACCAAGAAATGTGTGTTCATTCAAACCGCTGGTTTTTGATAGTTTGGGCCCTATTGAATAATGAATGTTTTGAATTTTCTCCAAAAGTAAAGTAGTTGCAAACTCATGCTTTTAGAGACTTGTTTGGGCTCATGAGAGGAGTAGAAAAACATCAAAAATTTCAGTCCTGCATGATTCTACCAAGAAATGTGTGTTCATTGAAACCGCTGTTTTTTGATAGTTTGGGCCCTATTGAATAATGAATGTTTTGAATTCTCTCCAAAAGTAAAGTAGTTGCAAACTCATCCTTTTAGAAACTTGTTTGGGCTGTTGAGAGGAGTAAAAAACCATCAAAAATTTCAATCCTGCATGATTCTACCAAGAAATGTGATTCTTCATTCAAAACGCTGGTTTTTGCTATTGGGCTCTATTGAATAATGAATGTTTTGAATTTTCTCCAAAAGTAAAGTAGTTGCAAACTCATGCTTTTAGAGACTTGTTTGGGCTCATGAGAGGAGTAGAAAAACATCAAAAATTTCAGTCCTGCATGATTCTACCAAGAAATGTGTGTTCATTGAAACCGCTGGTTTTTGATAGTTTGGGCCCTATTGAATAATGAATGTTTTGAATTTTCTCCAAAAGTAAAGTAGTTGCAAACTCATCCTTTTAGAAACTTGTTTGGGCTGTTGAGAGGAGTAAAAAACCATCAAAAATTTCAATCCTGCATGATTCTACCAAGAAATGTGATTCTTCATTCAAAACGCTGGTTTTTGCTATTGGGCTCTAATGAATAATGAATGTTTTGAATTTTCTCCAAAAGTAAAGTAGTTGCAAACTCATGCTTTTAGAGACTTGTTTGGGCTCATGAGAGGAGTAGAAAAACATCAAAAATTTCAGTCCTGCATGATTCTACCAAGAAATGTGTGTTCATTGAAACCGCTGGTTTTTGATAGTTTGGGCCCTATTGACTAATGAATGTTTTGAATTTTCTCCAAAAGTAAAGTAGTTGCAAACTCATCCTTTTAGAAACTTGTTTGGGCTGTTGAGAGGAGTAAAAAACCATCAAAAATTTCAATCCTGCATGATTCTACCAAGAAATGTGATTCTTCATTCAAAACGCTGGTTTTTGCTATTGGGCTCTATTGAATAATGAATGTTTTGAATTTTCTCCAAAAGTAAAGTAGTTGCAAACTCATGCTTTTAGAGACTTGTTTGGGCTCATGAGAGGAGTAGAAAAACATCAAAAATTTCAGTCCTGCATGATTCTACCAAGAAATGTGTGTTCATTGAAACCGCTGGTTTTTGATAGTTTGGGCCCTATTGAATAATGAATGTTTTGAATTTTCTCCAAAAGTAAAGTAGTTGCAAACTCATCCTTTTAGAAACTTGTTTGGGCTGTTGAGAGGAGTAAAAAACCATCAAAAATTTCAATCCTGCATGATTCTACCAAGAAATGTGATTATTCATTCAAAACCTGATTTTTGCTATTGGGCTCTATTGAATAATGAATGTTTTGAATTTTCTCCAAAAGTAAAGTAGTTGCAAACTCATGATTTTAGAGACTTGTTTGGGCTCATGAGAGGAGTAGAAAAACATCAAAAATTTCAGTCCTGCATGATTCTACCAAGAAATGTGTGTTCATTGAAACCGCTGGTTTTTGATAGTTTGGGCCCTATTGAATAATGAATGTTTTGAATTTTCTCCAAAAGTAAAGTAGTTGCAAACTCATCCTTTTAGAAACTTGTTTGGGCTGTTGAGAGGAGTAAAAACCCATCAAAAATTTCAATCCTGCATGATTTTACCAAGAAATGTGATTCTTCATTCAAAACCTGATTTTTGCTATTGGTCTCTATTGAATAGTGAATGTTTTGAATTTTCTCCAAAAGTAAAGTAGTTGCAAACTCATGCTTTTAGAGACTTGTTTGGGCTCATGAGAGGAGTAGAAAAACATCAAAAATTTCAGTCCTGCATGATTCTACCAAGAAATGTGTTCATTGAAACCGCTGGTTTTTGATAGTTTGGGCCCTATTGAATAATGAATGTTTTGAATTTTCTCCAAAAGTAAAGTAGTTGCAAACTCATCCTTTTAGAAACTTGTTTGGGCTGTTGAGAGGAGTAAAAAACCATCAAAAATTTCAATCCTGCATGATTCAAACCAAGAAATGTGATTCTTCATTCAAAACGCTGGTTTTTGCTATTGGGCTCTATTGAATAATGAATGTTTTGAATTTTCTCCAAAAGTAAAGTAGTTGCAAACTCATGCTTTTAGAGACTTGTTTGGGCTCATGAGATGAGTAGAAAAACATCAAAAATTTCAGTCCTGCATGATTCTTCCAAGACATGTGTGTTCATTGAAACGGCTGGTTTTTGATAGTTTGGGCCCTATTGAATAATGAATGTTTTGAATTTTCTCCAAAAGTAGAGTAGTTGCAAACTCATCCTTTTAGAAACTTGTTTGGGCTGTTGAGAGGAGTAAAAAACCATCAAAAATTTCAATCCTGCATGATTCTACCAAGAAATGTGATTCTTCATTCAAAACGCTGGTTTTTGCTATTGGGCTCTATTGAATAATGAATGTTTTGAATTTTCTCCAAAAGTAAAGTAGTTGCAAACTCATGCTTTTAGAGACTTGTTTGGGCTCATGAGAGGAGTAGAAAAACATCAAAAATTTCAGTCCTGCATGATTCTACCAAGAAATGTGTGTTCATTCAAACCGCTGGTTTTTGATAGTTTGGGCCCTATTGAATAATGAATGTTTTGAATTTTCTCCAAAAGTAAAGTAGTTGCAAACTCATGCTTTTAGAGACTTGTTTGGGCTCATGAGAGGAGTAGAAAAACATCAAAAATTTCAGTCCTGCATGATTCTACCAAGAAATGTGTGTTCATTGAAACCGCTGGTTTTTGATAGTTTGGGCCCTATTGAATAATGAATGTTTTGAATTCTCTCCAAAAGTAAAGTAGTTGCAAACTCATCCTTTTAGAAACTTGTTTGGGCTGTTGAGAGGAGTAAAAAACCATCAAAAATTTCAATCCTGCATGATTCTACCAAGAAATGTGATTCTTCATTCAAAACGCTGGTTTTTGCTATTGGGCTCTATTGAATAATGAATGTTTTGAATTTTCTCCAAAAGTAAAGTAGTTGCAAACTCATGCTTTTAGAGACTTGTTTGGGCTCATGAGAGGAGTAGAAAAACATCAAAAATTTCAGTCCTGCATGATTCTACCAAGAAATGTGTGTTCATTGAAACCGCTGGTTTTTGATAGTTTGGGCCCTATTGAATAATGAATGTTTTGAATTTTCTCCAAAAGTAAAGTAGTTGCAAACTCATCCTTTTAGAAACTTGTTTGGGCTGTTGAGAGGAGTAAAAAACCATCAAAAATTTCAATCCTGCATGATTCTACCAAGAAATGTGATTCTTCATTCAAAACGCTGGTTTTTGCTATTGGGCTCTAATGAATAATGAATGTTTTGAATTTTCTCCAAAAGTAAAGTAGTTGCAAACTCATGCTTTTAGAGACTTGTTTGGGCTCATGAGAGGAGTAGAAAAACATCAAAAATTTCAGTCCTGCATGATTCTACCAAGAAATGTGTGTTCATTGAAACCGCTGGTTTTTGATAGTTTGGGCCCTATTGACTAATGAATGTTTTGAATTTTCTCCAAAAGTAAAGTAGTTGCAAACTCATCCTTTTAGAAACTTGTTTGGGCTGTTGAGAGGAGTAAAAAACCATCAAAAATTTCAATCCTGCATGATTCTACCAAGAAATGTGATTCTTCATTCAAAACGCTGGTTTTTGCTATTGGGCTCTATTGAATAATGAATGTTTTGAATTTTCTCCAAAAGTAAAGTAGTTGCAAACTCATGCTTTTAGAGACTTGTTTGGGCTCATGAGAGGAGTAGAAAAACATCAAAAATTTCAGTCCTGCATGATTCTACCAAGAAATGTGTGTTCATTGAAACCGCTGGTTTTTGATAGTTTGGGCCCTATTGAATAATGAATGTTTTGAATTTTCTCCAAAAGTAAAGTAGTTGCAAACTCATCCTTTTAGAAACTTGTTTGGGCTGTTGAGAGGAGTAAAAAACCATCAAAAATTTCAATCCTGCATGATTCTACCAAGAAATGTGATTCTTCATTCAAAACCTGATTTTTGCTATTGGGCTCTATTGAATAATGAATGTTTTGAATTTTCTCCAAAAGTAAAGTAGTTGCAAACTCATGATTTTAGAGACTTGTTTGGGCTCATGAGAGGAGTAGAAAAACATCAAAAATTTCAGTCCTGCATGATTCTACCAAGAAATGTGTGTTCATTGAAACCGCTGGTTTTTGATAGTTTGGGCCCTATTGAATAATGAATGTTTTGAATTTTCTCCAAAAGTAAAGTAGTTGCAAACTCATCCTTTTAGAAACTTGTTTGGGCTGTTGAGAGGAGTAAAAACCCATCAAAAATTTCAATCCTGCATGATTTTACCAAGAAATGTGATTCTTCATTCAAAACCTGATTTTTGCTATTGGTCTCTATTGAATAGTGAATGTTTTGAATTTTCTCCAAAAGTAAAGTAGTTGCAAACTCATGCTTTTAGAGACTTGTTTGGGCTCATGAGAGGAGTAGAAAAACATCAAAAATTTCAGTCCTGCATGATTCTACCAAGAAATGTGTTCATTGAAACCGCTGGTTTTTGATAGTTTGGGCCCTATTGAATAATGAATGTTTTGAATTTTCTCCAAAAGTAAAGTAGTTGCAAACTCATCCTTTTAGAAACTTGTTTGGGCTGTTGAGAGGAGTAAAAAACCATCAAAAATTTCAATCCTGCATGATTCAAACCAAGAAATGTGATTCTTCATTCAAAACGCTGGTTTTTGCTATTGGGCTCTATTGAATAATGAATGTTTTGAATTTTCTCCAAAAGTAAAGTAGTTGCAAACTCATGCTTTTAGAGACTTGTTTGGGCTCATGAGATGAGTAGAAAAACATCAAAAATTTCAGTCCTGCATGATTCTTCCAAGACATGTGTGTTCATTGAAACGTCTGGTTTTTGATAGTTTGGGCCCTATTGAATAATGAATGTTTTGAATTTTCTCCAAAAGTAGAGTAGTTGCAAACTCATCCTTTTAGAAACTTGTTTGGGCTGTTGAGAGGAGTAAAAAACCATCAAAAATTTCAATCCTGCATGATTCTACCAAGAAATGTGATTCTTCATTCAAAACGCTGGTTTTTGCTATTGGGCTCTATTGAATAATGAATGTTTTGAATTTTCTCCAAAAGTAAAGTAGTTGCAAACTCATGCTTTTAGAGACTTGTTTGGGCTCATGAGAGGAGTAGAAAAACATCAAAAATTTCAGTCCTGCATGATTCTACCAAGAAATGTGTGTTCATTCAAACCGCTGGTTTTTGATAGTTTGGGCCCTATTGAATAATGAATGTTTTGAATTTTCTCCAAAAGTAAAGTAGTTGCAAACTCATGCTTTTAGAGACTTGTTTGGGCTCATGAGAGGAGTAGAAAAACATCAAAAATTTCAGTCCTGCATGATTCTACCAAGAAATGTGTGTTCATTGAAACCGCTGGTTTTTGATAGTTTGGGCCCTATTGAATAATGAATGTTTTGAATTCTCTCCAAAAGTAAAGTAGTTGCAAACTCATCCTTTTAGAAACTTGTTTGGGCTGTTGAGAGGAGTAAAAAACCATCAAAAATTTCAATCCTGCATGATTCTACCAAGAAATGTGATTCTTCATTCAAAACGCTGGTTTTTGCTATTGGGCTCTATTGAATAATGAATGTTTTGAATTTTCTCCAAAAGTAAAGTAGTTGCAAACTCATGCTTTTAGAGACTTGTTTGGGCTCATGAGAGGAGTAGAAAAACATCAAAAATTTCAGTCCTGCATGATTCTACCAAGAAATGTGTGTTCATTGAAACCGCTGGTTTTTGATAGTTTGGGCCCTATTGAATAATGAATGTTTTGAATTTTCTCCAAAAGTAAAGTAGTTGCAAACTCATCCTTTTAGAAACTTGTTTGGGCTGTTGAGAGGAGTAAAAAACCATCAAAAATTTCAATCCTGCATGATTCTACCAAGAAATGTGATTCTTCATTCAAAACGCTGGTTTTTGCTATTGGGCTCTAATGAATAATGAATGTTTTGAATTTTCTCCAAAAGTAAAGTAGTTGCAAACTCATGCTTTTAGAGACTTGTTTGGGCTCATGAGAGGAGTAGAAAAACATCAAAAATTTCAGTCCTGCATGATTCTACCAAGAAATGTGTGTTCATTGAAACCGCTGGTTTTTGATAGTTTGGGCCCTATTGACTAATGAATGTTTTGAATTTTCTCCAAAAGTAAAGTAGTTGCAAACTCATCCTTTTAGAAACTTGTTTGGGCTGTTGAGAGGAGTAAAAAACCATCAAAAATTTCAATCCTGCATGATTCTACCAAGAAATGTGATTCTTCATTCAAAACGCTGGTTTTTGCTATTGGGCTCTATTGAATAATGAATGTTTTGAATTTTCTCCAAAAGTAAAGTAGTTGCAAACTCATGCTTTTAGAGACTTGTTTGGGCTCATGAGAGGAGTAGAAAAACATCAAAAATTTCAGTCCTGCATGATTCTACCAAGAAATGTGTGTTCATTGAAACCGCTGGTTTTTGATAGTTTGGGCCCTATTGAATAATGAATGTTTTGAATTTTCTCCAAAAGTAAAGTAGTTGCAAACTCATCCTTTTAGAAACTTGTTTGGGCTGTTGAGAGGAGTAAAAAACCATCAAAAATTTCAATCCTGCATGATTCTACCAAGAAATGTGATTCTTCATTCAAAACCTGATTTTTGCTATTGGGCTCTATTGAATAATGAATGTTTTGAATTTTCTCCAAAAGTAAAGTAGTTGCAAACTCATGATTTTAGAGACTTGTTTGGGCTCATGAGAGGAGTAGAAAAACATCAAAAATTTCAGTCCTGCATGATTCTACCAAGAAATGTGTGTTCATTGAAACCGCTGGTTTTTGATAGTTTGGGCCCTATTGAATAATGAATGTTTTGAATTTTCTCCAAAAGTAAAGTAGTTGCAAACTCATCCTTTTAGAAACTTGTTTGGGCTGTTGAGAGGAGTAAAAACCCATCAAAAATTTCAATCCTGCATGATTTTACCAAGAAATGTGATTCTTCATTCAAAACCTGATTTTTGCTATTGGTCTCTATTGAATAGTGAATGTTTTGAATTTTCTCCAAAAGTAAAGTAGTTGCAAACTCATGCTTTTAGAGACTTGTTTGGGCTCATGAGAGGAGTAGAAAAACATCAAAAATTTCAGTCCTGCATGATTCTACCAAGAAATGTGTTCATTGAAACCGCTGGTTTTTGATAGTTTGGGCCCTATTGAATAATGAATGTTTTGAATTTTCTCCAAAAGTAAAGTAGTTGCAAACTCATCCTTTTAGAAACTTGTTTGGGCTGTTGAGAGGAGTAAAAAACCATCAAAAATTTCAATCCTGCATGATTCAAACCAAGAAATGTGATTCTTCATTCAAAACGCTGGTTTTTGCTATTGGGCTCTATTGAATAATGAATGTTTTGAATTTTCTCCAAAAGTAAAGTAGTTGCAAACTCATGCTTTTAGAGACTTGTTTGGGCTCATGAGATGAGTAGAAAAACATCAAAAATTTCAGTCCTGCATGATTCTACCAAGACATGTTTGTTCATTGAAACGGCTGGTTTTTGATAGTTTGGGCCCTATTGAATAATGAATGTTTTGAATTTTCTCCAAAAGTAAAGTAGTTGCAAACTCATCCTTTTAGAAACTTGTTTGGGCTGTTGAGAGGAGTAAAAAATCATCAAAAATTTCAATCCTGCATGATTCTACCAAGAAATGTGATTCTTCATTCAAAACGCTGGTTTTTGCTATTGGGCTCTATTGAATAATGAATGTTTTGAATTTTCTCCAAAAGTAAAGTAGTTGCAAACTCATGCTTTTAGAGACTTGTTTGGGCTCATGAGAGGAGTAGAAAAACATCAAAAATTTCAGTCCTGCATGATTCTACCAAGAAATGTGTGTTCATTCAAACCGCTGGTTTTTGATAGTTTGGGCCCTATTGAATAATGAATGTTTTGAATTTTCTCCAAAAGTAAAGTAGCTGCAAACTCATGCTTTTAGAGACTTGTTTGGGCTCATGAGAGGAGTAGAAAAACATCAAAAATTTCAGTCCTGCATGATTCTACCAAGAAATGTGTGTTCATTCAAACCGCTGGTTTTTGATAGTTTGGGCCCTATTGAATAACGAATGTTTTGAATTTTCTCCAAAAGTAAAGTAGTTGCAAACTCATCCTTTTAGAAACTTGTTTGGGCTGTTGAGAGGAGTAAAAAATCATCAAAAATTTCAATCCTGCATGATTCTACCAAGAAATGTGATTCTTCATTCAAAATGCTGGTTTTTGCTATTGGGCTCTATTGAATAATGAATGTTTTGAATTTTCTCCAAAAGTAAAGTAGTTGCAAACTCATGCTTTTAGAGACTTGTTTGGGCTCATGAGAGGAGTAGAAAAACATCAAAAATTTCAGTCCTGCATGATTCTACCAAGAAATGTGTGTTCATTCAAACCGCTGGTTTTTGATAGTTTGGGCCCTATTGAATAATGAATGTTTTGAATTTTCTCCAAAAGTAAAGTAGTTGCAAACTCATGCTTTTAGAGACTTGTTTGGGCTCATGAGAGGAGTAGAAAAACATCAAAAATTTCAGTCCTGCATGATTCTACCAAGAAATGTGTGTTCATTGAAACCGCTGGTTTTTGATAGTTTGGGCCCTATTGAATAATGAATGTTTTGAATTTTCTCCAAAAGTAAAGTAGTTGGAAACTCATCCTTTTAGAAACTTGTTTGGGCTGTTGAGAGGAGTAAAAAACCATCAAAAATTTCAATCCTGCATGATTCTACCAAGAAATGTGATTCTTCATTCAAAACGCAGGTTTTTGCTATTGGGCTCTATTGAATAATGAATGTTTTGAATTTTCTCCAAAAGTAAAGTAGTTGCAAACTCATGCTTTTAGAGACTTGTTTGGGCTCATGAGATGAGTAGAAAAACATCAAAAATTTCAGTCCTGCATGATTCTACCAAGAAATGTGATTCTTCATTCAAAACGCTGGTTTTTGCTATTGGGCTCTATTGAATAATGAATGTTTTGAATTTTCTCCAAAAGTAAAGTAGTTGCAAACTCATGCTTTTAGAGACTTGTTTGGGCTCATGAGATGAGTAGAAAAACATCAAAAATTTCAGTCCTGCATGATTCTACCAAGACATGTGTGTTCATTGAAACGGCTGGTTTTTGATAGTTTGGGCCCTATTGAATAATGAATGTTTTGAATTTTCTCCAAAAGTAAAGTAGTTGCAAACTCATGCTTTTAGAGACTTGTTTGGGCTCATGAGAGGAGTAGAAAAACATCAAAAATTTCAGTCCTGCATGATTCTACCAAGAAATGTGTGTTCATTGAAACCGCTGGTTTTTGATAGTTTGGGCCCTATTGAATAATGAATGTTTTGAATTTTCTCCAAAAGTAAAGTAGTTGCAAACTCATCCTTTTAGAAACTTGTTTGGGCTGTTGAGAGGAGTAAAAAACCATCAAAAATTTCAATCCTGCATGATTCTACAAAGAAATGTGATTCTTCATTCAAAACCTGATTTTTGCTATTGGGCTCTATTGAATAATGAATGTTTTGAATTTTCTCCAAAAGTAAAGTAGTTGCAAACTCATGATTTTAGAGACTTGTTTGGGCTCATGAGAGGAGTAGAAAAACATCAAAAATTTCAGTCCTGCATGATTCTACCAAGAAATGTGTGTTCATTGAAACCGCTGGTTTTTGATAGTTTGGGCCCTATTGAATAATGAATGTTTTGAATTTTCTCCAAAAGTAAAGTAGTTGCAAACTCATCCTTTTAGAAACTTGTTTGGGCTGTTGAGAGGAGTAAAAACCCATCAAAAATTTCAATCCTGCATGATTTTACCAAGAAATGTGATTCTTCATTCAAAACCTGATTTTTGCTATTGGTCTCTATTGAATAGTGAATGTTTTGAATTTTCTCCAAAAGTAAAGTAGTTGCAAACTCATGCTTTTAGAGTCTTGTTTGGGCTCATGAGAGGAGTAGAAAAACATCAAAAATTTCAGTCCTGCATGATTCTACCAAGAAATGTGTTCATTGAAACCGCTGGTTTTTGATAGTTTGGGCCCTATTGAATAATGAATGTTTTGAATTTTCTCCAAAAGTAAAGTAGTTGCAAACTCATCCTTTTAGAAACTTGTTTGGGCTGTTGAGAGGAGTAAAAAACCATCAAAAATTTCAATCCTGCATGATTCAAACCAAGAAATGTGATTCTTCATTCAAAACGCTGGTTTTTGCTATTGGGCTCTATTGAATAATGAATGTTTTGAATTTTCTCCAAAAGTAAAGTAGTTGCAAACTCATGCTTTTAGAGACTTGTTTGGGCTCATGAGATGAGTAGAAAAACATCAAAAATTTCAGTCCTGCATGATTCTACCAAGACATGTTTGTTCATTGAAACGGCTGGTTTTTGATAGTTTGGGCCCTATTGAATAATGAATGTTTTGAATTTTCTCCAAAAGTAAAGTAGTTGCAAACTCATCCTTTTAGAAACTTGTTTGGGCTGTTGAGAGGAGTAAAAAATCATCAAAAATTTCAATCCTGCATGATTCTACCAAGAAATGTGATTCTTCATTCAAAACGCTGGTTTTTGCTATTGGGCTCTATTGAATAATGAATGTTTTGAATTTTCTCCAAAAGTAAAGTAGTTGCAAACTCATGCTTTTAGAGACTTGTTTGGGCTCATGAGAGCAGTAGAAAAACATCAAAAATGTCAGTCCTGCATGATTCTACCAAGAAATGTGTGTTCATTCAAACCACTGGTTTTTGATAGTTTGGGCCCTATTGAATAATGAATGTTTTGAATTTTCTCCAAAAGTAAAGCAATTGCAAACTCATGCTTTTAGAGACTTGTTTGGGCTCATGAGAGGAGTAGAAAAACATCAAAAATTTCAGTCCTGCATGATTCTACCAAGAAATGTGTGTTCATTGAAACCGCTGGTTTTTGATAGTTTGGGCCCTATTGAATAATGAATGTTTTGAATTTTCTCCAAAAGTAAAGTAGTTGCAAACTCATCCTTTTAGAAACTTGTTTGGGCTGTTGAGAGGAGTAAAAAACCATCAAAAATTTCAATCCTGCATGATTCTACCAAGAAATGTGATTCTTCATTCAAAACGCAGGTTTTTGCTATTGGGCTCTATTGAATAATGAATGTTTTGAATTTTCTCCAAAAGTAAAGTAGTTGCAAACTCATGCTTTTAGAGACTTGTTTGGGCTCATGAGATGAGTAGAAAAAAAATCAAAAATTTCAGTCCTGCATGATTCTACCAAGAAATGTGATTCTTCATTCAAAACGCTGGTTTTTGCTATTGGGCTCTATTGAATAATGAATGTTTTGAATTTTCTCCAAAAGTAAAGTAGTTGCAAACTCATGCTTTTAGAGACTTGTTTGGGCTCATGAGATGAGTAGAAAAACATCAAAAATTTCAGTCCTGCATGATTCTACCAAGACATGTGTGTTCATTGAAACGGCTGGTTTTTGATAGTTTGGGCCCTATTGAATAATGAATGTTTTGAATTTTCTCCAAAAGTAAAGTAGTTGCAAACTCATCCTTTTAGAAACTTGTTTGGGCTGTTGAGAGGAGTAAAAAACCATCAAAAATTTCAATCCTGCATGATTCTACCAAGAAATGTGATTCTTCATTCAAAACGCTGGTTTTTGCTATTGGGCTCTATTGAATAATGAATGTTTTGAATTTTCTCCAAAAGTAAAGTAGTTGCAAACTCATGCTTTTAGAGACTTGTTTGGGCTCATGAGAGGAGTAGAAAAACATCAAAAATTTCAGTCCTGCATGATTCTACCAAGAAATGTGTGTTCATTCAAACCGCTGGTTTTTGATAGTTTGGGCCCTATTGAATAATGAATGTTTTGAATTTTCTCCAAAAGTAAAGTAGCTGCAAACTCATGCTTTTAGAGACTTGTTTGGGCTCATGAGAGGAGTAGAAAAACATCAAAAATTTCAGTCCTGCATGATTCTACCAAGAAATGTGTGTTCATTCAAACCGCTGGTTTTTGATAGTTTGGGCCCTATTGAATAATGAATGTTTTGAATTTTCTCCAAAAGTAAAGTAGTTGCAAACTCATCCTTTTAGAAACTTGTTTGGGCTGTTGAGAGGAGTAAAAAATCATCAAAAATTTCAATCCTGCATGATTCTACCAAGAAATGTGATTCTTCATTCAAAATGCTGGTTTTTGCTATTGGGCTCTATTGAATAATGAATGTTTTGAATTTTCTCCAAAAGTAAAGTAGTTGCAAACTCATGCTTTTAGAGACTTTTTTGGGCTCATGAGAGGAGTAGAAAAACATCAAAAATTTCAGTCCTGCATGATTCTACCAAGAAATGTGTGTTCATTCAAACCGCTGGTTTTTGATAGTTTGGGCCCTATTGAATAATGAATGTTTTGAATTTTCTCCAAAAGTAAAGTAGTTGCAAACTCATGCTTTTAGAGACTTGTTTGGGCTCATGAGAGGAGTAGAAAAACATCAAAAATTTCAGTCCTGCATGATTCTACCAAGAAATGTGTGTTCATTGAAACCGCTGGTTTTTGATAGTTTGGGCCCTATTGAATAATGAATGTTTTGAATTTTCTCCAAAAGTAAAGTAGTTGGAAACTCATCCTTTTAGAAACTTGTTTGGGCTGTTGAGAGGAGTAAAAAACCATCAAAAATTTCAATCCTGCATGATTCTACCAAGAAATGTGATTCTTCATTCAAAACGCAGGTTTTTGCTATTGGGCTCTATTGAATAATGAATGTTTTGAATTTTCTCCAAAAGTAAAGTAGTTGCAAACTCATGCTTTTAGAGACTTGTTTGGGCTCATGAGATGAGTAGAAAAACATCAAAAATTTCAGTCCTGCATGATTCTACCAAGAAATGTGATTCTTCATTCAAAACGCTGGTTTTTGCTATTGGGCTCTATTGAATAATGAATGTTTTGAATTTTCTCCAAAAGTAAAGTAGTTGCAAACTCATGCTTTTAGAGACTTGTTTGGGCTCATGAGATGAGTAGAAAAACATCAAAAATTTCAGTCCTGCATGATTCTACCAAGACATGTGTGTTCATTGAAACGGCTGGTTTTTGATAGTTTGGGCCCTATTGAATAATGAATGTTTTGAATTTTCTCCAAAAGTAAAGTAGTTGCAAACTCATCCTTTTAGAAACTTGTTTGGGCTGTTGAGAGGAGTAAAAAACCATCAAAAATTTCAATCCTGCATGATTCTACCAAGAAATGTGATTCTTCATTCAAAACGCTGGTTTTTGCTATTGGGCTCTATTGAATAATGAATGTTTTGAATTTTCTCCAAAAGTAAAGTAGTTGCAAACTCATGCTTTTAGAGACTTGTTTGGGCTCATGAGAGGAGTAGAAAAACATCAAAAATTTCAGTCCTGCATGATTCTACCAAGAAATGTGTGTTCATTGAAACCGCTGGTTTTTGATAGTTTGGGCCCTATTGAATAATGAATGTTTTGAATTTTCTCCAAAAGTAAAGTAGTTGCAAACTCATCCTTTTAGAAACTTGTTTGGGCTTTTGAGAGGAGTAAAAAACCATCAAAAATTTCAATCCTGCATGATTCTACCAAGAAATGTGATTCTTCATTCAAAACGCTGGTTTTTGCTATTGGGCTCTAATGAATAATGAATGTTTTGAATTTTCTCCAAAAGTAAAGTAGTTGCAAACTCATGCTTTTAGAGACTTGTTTGGGCTCATGAGAGGAGTAGAAAAGCATCAAAAATTTCAGTCCTGCATGATTCTACCAAGAAATGTGTGTTCATTGAAACCGCTGGTTTTTGATAGTTTGGGCCCTATTGACTAATGAATGTTTTGAATTTTCTCCAAAAGTAAAGTAGTTGCAAACTCATCCTTTTAGAAACTTGTTTGGGCTGTTGAGAGGAGTAAAAAACCATCAAAAATTTCAATCCTGCATGATTCTACCAAGAAATGTGATTCTTCATTCAAAACGCTGGTTTTTGCTATTGGGCTCTATTGAATAATGAATGTTTTGAATTTTCTCCAAAAGTAAAGTAGTTGCAAACTCATGCTTTTAGAGACTTGTTTGGGCTCATGAGAGGAGTAGAAAAACATCAAAAATTTCAGTCCTGCATGATTCTACCAAGAAATGTGTGTTCATTGAAACCGCTGGTTTTTGATAGTTTGGGCCCTGTTGAATAATGAATGTTTTGAATTTTCTCCAAAAGTAAAGTAGTTGCAAACTCATCCTTTTAGAAACTTGTTTGGGCTGTTGAGAGGAGTAAAAAACCATCAAAAATTTCAATCCTGCATGATTCTACCAAGAAATGTGATTCTTCATTCAAAACCTGATTTTTGCTATTGGGCTCTATTGAATAATGAATGTTTTGAATTTTCTCCAAAAGTAAAGTAGTTGCAAACTCATGCTTTTAGAGACTTGTTTGGGCTCATGAGATGAGTAGAAAAACATCAAAAATTTCAGTCCTGCATGATTCTACCAAGACATGTGTGTTCATTGAAACCGCTGGTTTTTGATAGTTTGGGCCCCATTGAATAATGAATGTTTTGAATTTTCTCCAAAAGTAAAGTAGTTGCAAACTCATCCTTTTAGAAACTTGTTTGGGCTGTTGAGAGGAGTAAAAAATCATCAAAAATTTCAATCCTGCATGATTCTACCAAGAAATGTGTGTTCATTCAAACCGCTGGTTTTTGATAGTTTGGGCCCTATTGAATAATGAATGTTTTGAATTTTCTCCAAAAGTAAAGTAGTTGCAATCTCATGCTTTTAGAGACTTGTTTGGGCTCATGAGAGGAGTAGAAAAACATCAAAAATTTCAGTCCTGCATGATTCTACCAAGAAATGTGTGTTCATTGAAACCGCTGGTTTTTGATAGTTTGGGCCCTATTGAATAATGAATGTTTTGAATTTTCTCCAAAAGTAAAGTATAGTTGCAAACTCATCCTTTTAGAAACTTGTTTGGGCTGTTGAGAGGAGTAAAAAACCATCAAAAATTTCAATCCTGCATGATTCTACCAAGAAATGTGATTCTTCATTCAAAACGCTGGTTTTTGCTATTGGGCTCTATTGAATAATGAATGTTTTGAATTTTCTCCAACAGTAAAGTAGTTGCAATCTCATGCTTTTAGAGACTTGTTTGGGCTCATGAGATGAGTAGAAAAACATCAAAAATTTCAGTCCTGCATGATTCTTCCAAGACATGTGTGTTCATTGAAACGGCTGGTTTTTGATAGTTTGGGCCCTATTGAATAATGAATGTTTTGAATTTTCTCCAAAAGTAAAGTAGTTGCAAACTCATCCTTTTAGAAACTTGTTTGGGCTGTTGAGAGGAGTAAAAAACCATCAAAAATTTCAATCCTGCATGATTCTACCAAGAAATGTGATTCTTCATTCAAAACGCTGGTTTTTGCTATTGGGCTCTATTGAATAATGAATGTTTTGAATTTTCTCCAAAAGTAAAGTAGTTGCAAACTCATGCTTTTAGAGACTTGTTTGGGCTCATGAGAGGAGTAGAAAAACATCAAAAATTTCAGTCCTGCATGATTCTACCAAGAAATGTGTGTTCATTCAAACCGCTGGTTTTTGATAGTTTGGGCCCTATTGAATAATGAATGTTTTGAATTTTCTCCAAAAGTAAAGTAGTTGCAAACTCATGCTTTTAGAGACTTGTTTGGGCTCATGAGAGGAGTAGAAAAACATCAAAAATTTCAGTCCTGCATGATTCTACCAAGAAATGTGTGTTCATTGAAACCGCTGGTTTTTGATAGTTTGGGCCCTATTGAATAATGAATGTTTTGAATTCTCTCCAAAAGTAAAGTAGTTGCAAACTCATCCTTTTAGAAACTTGTTTGGGCTGTTGAGAGGAGTAAAAAACCATCAAAAATTTCAATCCTGCATGATTCTACCAAGAAATGTGATTCTTCATTCAAAACGCTGGTTTTTGCTATTGGGCTCTATTGAATAATGAATGTTTTGAATTTTCTCCAAAAGTAAAGTAGTTGCAAACTCATGCTTTTAGAGACTTGTTTGGGCTCATGAGAGGAGTAGAAAAACATCAAAAATTTCAGTCCTGCATGATTCTACCAAGAAATGTGTGTTCATTGAAACCGCTGGTTTTTGATAGTTTGGGCCCTATTGAATAATGAATGTTTTGAATTTTCTCCAAAAGTAAAGTAGTTGCAAACTCATCCTTTTAGAAACTTGTTTGGGCTGTTGAGAGGAGTAAAAAACCATCAAAAATTTCAATCCTGCATGATTCTACCAAGAAATGTGATTCTTCATTCAAAACGCTGGTTTTTGCTATTGGGCTCTAATGAATAATGAATGTTTTGAATTTTCTCCAAAAGTAAAGTAGTTGCAAACTCATGCTTTTAGAGACTTGTTTGGGCTCATGAGAGGAGTAGAAAAACATCAAAAATTTCAGTCCTGCATGATTCTACCAAGAAATGTGTGTTCATTGAAACCGCTGGTTTTTGATAGTTTGGGCCCTATTGACTAATGAATGTTTTGAATTTTCTCCAAAAGTAAAGTAGTTGCAAACTCATCCTTTTAGAAACTTGTTTGGGCTGTTGAGAGGAGTAAAAAACCATCAAAAATTTCAATCCTGCATGATTCTACCAAGAAGTGTGATTCTTCATTCAAAACGCTGGTTTTTGCTATTGGGCTCTATTGAATAATGAATGTTTTGAATTTTCTCCAAAAGTAAAGTAGTTGCAAACTCATGCTTTTAGAGACTTGTTTGGGCTCATGAGAGGAGTAGAAAAACATCAAAAATTTCAGTCCTGCATGATTCTACCAAGAAATGTGTTCATTGAAACCGCTGGTTTTTGATAGTTTGGGCCCTATTGAATAATGAATGTTTTGAATTTTCTCCAAAAGTAAAGTAGTTGCAAACTCATCCTTTTAGAAACTTGTTTGGGCTGTTGAGAGGAGTAAAAAACCATCAAAAATTTCAATCCTGCATGATTCAAACCAAGAAATGTGATTCTTCATTCAAAACGCTGGTTTTTGCTATTGGGCTCTATTGAATAATGAATGTTTTGAATTTTCTCCAAAAGTAAAGTAGTTGCAAACTCATGCTTTTAGAGACTTGTTTGGGCTCATGAGATGAGTAGAAAAACATCAAAAATTTCAGTCCTGCATGATTCTGCCAAGACATGTTTGTTCATTGAAACGGCTGGTTTTTGATAGTTTGGGCCCTATTGAATAATGAATGTTTTGAATTTTCTCCAAAAGTAAAGTAGTTGCAAACTCATCCTTTTAGAAACTTGTTTGGGCTGTTGAGAGGAGTAAAAAATCATCAAAAATTTCAATCCTGCATGATTCTACCAAGAAATGTGATTCTTCATTCAAAACGCTGGTTTTTGCTATTGGGCTCTATTGAATAATGAATGTTTTGAATTTTCTCCAAAAGTAAAGTAGTTGCAAACTCATGCTTTTAGAGACTTGTTTGGGCTCATGAGATGAGTAGAAAAACATCCAAAATTTCAGTCCTGCATGATTCTACCAAGATATGTGTGTTCATTCAAACCACTGGTTTTTGATAGTTTGGGCCCTACTGAATAATGAATGTTTTGAATTTTCTCCAAAAGTAAAGTAGTTGCAAACTCATGCTTTTAGAGACTTGTTTGGGCTCATGAGAGGAGTAGAAAAACATCAAAAATTTCAGTCCTGCATGATTCTACCAAGAAATGTGTGTTCATTGAAACCGCTGGTTTTTGAT
Source organism: Dendrobates tinctorius (assembly GCF_039654945.1). NCBI lineage: Eukaryota > Metazoa > Chordata > Amphibia > Anura > Dendrobatidae > Dendrobates > Dendrobates tinctorius. The sequence goes on from NW_027361716.1 coordinate 31,145,337, forward strand.
AGTTTGGGCCCTATTGAATAATGAATGTTTTGAATTTTCTCCAAAAGTAAAGTAGTTGCAAACTCATCCTTTTAGAAACTTGTTTGGGCTGTTGAGAGGAGTAAAAAACCATCAAAAATTTCAATCCTGCATGATTCTACCAAGAAATGTGATTCTTCATTCAAAACGCAGGTTTTTGCTATTGGGCTCTATTGAATAATGAATGTTTTGAATTTTCTCCAAAAGTAAAGTAGTTGCAAACTCATGCTTTTAGAGACTTGTTTGGGCTCATGAGATGAGTAGAAAAACATCAAAAATTTCAGTCCTGCATGATTCTACCAAGAAATGTGATTCTTCATTCAAAACGCTGGTTTTTGCTATTGGGCTCTATTGAATAATGAATGTTTTGAATTTTCTCCAAAAGTAAAGTAGTTGCAAACTCATGCTTTTAGAGACTTGTTTGTGCTCATGAGATGAGTAGAAAAACATCAAAAATTTCAGTCCTGCATGATTCTACCAAGACATGTGTGTTCATTGAAACGGCTGGTTTTTGATAGTTTGGGCCCTATTGAATAATGAATGTTTTGAATTTTCTCCAAAAGTAAAGTAGTTGCAAACTCATCCTTTTAGAAACTTGTTTGGGCTGTTGAGAGGAGTAAAAAACCATCAAAAATTTCAATCCTGCATGATTCTACCAAGAAATGTGATTCTTCATTCAAAACGCTGGTTTTTGCTATTGGGCTCTATTGAATAATGAATGTTTTGAATTTTCTCCAAAAGTAAAGTAGTTGCAAACTCATGCTTTTAGAGACTTGTTTGGGCTCATGAGAGGAGTAGAAAAACATCAAAAATTTCAGTCCTGCATGATTCTACCAAGAAATGTGTGTTCATTCAAACCGCTGGTTTTTGATAGTTTGGGCCCTATTGAATAATGAATGTTTTGAATTTTCTCCAAAAGTAAAGTAGCTGCAAACTCATGCTTTTAGAGACTTGTTTGGGCTCATGAGAGGAGTAGAAAAACATCAAAAATTTCAGTCCTGCATGATTCTACCAAGAAATGTGTGTTCATTCAAACCGCTGGTTTTTGATAGTTTGGGCCCTATTGAATAATGAATGTTTTGAATTTTCTCCAAAAGTAAAGTAGTTGCAAACTCATCCTTTTAGAAACTTGTTTGGGCTGTTGAGAGGAGTAAAAAATCATCAAAAATTTCAATCCTGCATGATTCTACCAAGAAATGTGATTCTTCATTCAAAACGCTGGTTTTTGCTATTGGGCTCTATTGAATAATGAATGTTTTGAATTTTCTCCAAAAGTAAAGTAGTTGCAAACTCATGCTTTTAGAGACTTGTTTGGGCTCATGAGAGGAGTAGAAAAACATCAAAAATTTCAGTCCTGCATGATTCTACCAAGAAATGTGTGTTCATTCAAACCGCTGGTTTTTGATAGTTTGGGCCCTATTGAATAATGAATGTTTTGAATTTTCTCCAAAAGTAAAGTAGTTGCAAACTCATGCTTTTAGAGACTTGTTTGGGCTCATGAGAGGAGTAGAAAAACATCAAAAATTTCAGTCCTGCATGATTCTACCAAGAAATGTGTGTTCATTGAAACCGCTGGTTTTTGATAGTTTGGGCCCTATTGAATAATGAATGTTTTGAATTTTCTCCAAAAGTAAAGTAGTTGCAAACTCATCCTTTTAGAAACTTGTTTGGGCTGTTGAGAGGAGTAAAAAACCATCAAAAATTTCAATCCTGCATGATTCTACCAAGAAATGTGATTCTTCATTCAAAACGCAGGTTTTTGCTATTGGGCTCTATTGAATAATGAATGTTTTGAATTTTCTCCAAAAGTAAAGTAGTTGCAAACTCATGCTTTTAGAGACTTGTTTGGGCTCATGAGATGAGTAGAAAAACATCAAAAATTTCAGTCCTGCATGATTCTACCAAGAAATGTGATTCTTCATTCAAAACGCTGGTTTTTGCTATTGGGCTCTATTGAATAATGAATGTTTTGAATTTTCTCCAAAAGTAAAGTAGTTGCAAACTCATGCTTTTAGAGACTTGTTTGGGCTCATGAGATGAGTAGAAAAACATCAAAAATTTCAGTCCTGCATGATTCTACCAAGACATGTGTGTTCATTGAAACGGCTGGCTTTTGATAGTTTGGGCCCTATTGAATAATGAATGTTTTGAATTTTCTCCAAAAGTAAAGTAGTTGCAAACTCATCCTTTTAGAAACTTGTTTGGGCTGTTGAGAGGAGTAAAAAACCATCAAAAATTTCAATCCTGCATGATTCTACCAAGAAATGTGATTCTTCATTCAAAACGCTGGTTTTTGCTATTGGGCTCTATTGAATAATGAATGTTTTGAATTTTCTCCAAAAGTAAAGTAGTTGCAAACTCATGCTTTTAGAGACTTGTTTGGGCTCATGAGAGGAGTAGAAAAACATCAAAAATTTCAGTCCTGCATGATTCTACCAAGAAATGTGTGTTCATTCAAACCGCTGGTTTTTGATAGTTTGGGCCCTATTGAATAATGAATGTTTTGAATTTTCTCCAAAAGTAAAGTAGCTGCAAACTCATGCTTTTAGAGACTTGTTTGGGCTCATGAGAGGAGTAGAAAAACATCAAAAATTTCAGTCCTGCATGATTCTACTAAGAAATGTGTGTTCATTCAAACCGCTGGTTTTTGATAGTTTGGGCCCTATTGAATAATGAATGTTTTGAATTTTCTCCAAAAGTAAAGTAGTAGCAAACTCATCCTTTTAGAAACTTGTTTGGGCTGTTGAGAGGAGTAAAAAACCATCACAAATTTCAATCCTGCATGATTCTACCAAGAAATGTGATTCTTCATTCAAAACGCTGGTTTTTGCTATTGGGCTCTATTGAATAATGAATGTTTTGAATTTTCTCCAAAAGTAAAGTAGTTGCAAACTCATGCTTTTAGAGACTTGTTTGGGCTCATGAGAGGAGTAGAAAAACATCAAAAATTTCAGTCCTGCATGATTCTACCAATAAATGTGTGTTCATTGAAACCGCTGGTTTTTGATAGTTTGGGCCCTATTGAATAATGAATGTTTTGAATTTTCTCCAAAAGTAAAGTAGTTGCAAACTCATCCTTTTAGAAACTTGTTTGGGCTGTTGAGAGGAGTAAAAAACCATCAAAAATTTCAATCCTGCATTATTCTACCAAGAAATGTGATTCTTCATTCAAAACGCTGGTTTTTGCTATTGGGCTCTATTGAATAATGAATGTTTTGAATTTTCTCCAAAAGTAAAGTAGTTGCAAACTCATGCTTTTAGAGACTTGTTTGGGCTCTTTGGGCTCATGAGAGGAGTAGAAAAACATCAAAAATTTCAGTCCTGCATGATTCTATCAAGAAATGTGTGTTCATTGAAACCGCTGGTTTTTGATAGTTTGGGCCCTATTGAATAATGAATGTTTTGAATTTTCTCCAAAAGTAAAGTAGTTGCAAACTCATCCTTTTAGAAACTTGTTTGGGCTGTTGAGAGGAGTAAAAAACCATCAAAAATTTCAATCCTGCATGATTCTACCAAGAAATGTGATTCTTCATTCAAAACGCTGGTTTTTGCTATTGGGCTCTATTGAATAATGAATGTTTTGAATTTTCTCCAAAAGTAAAGTAGTTGCAAACTCATGCTTTTAGAGACTTGTTTGGGCTCATGAGATGAGTAGAAAAACATCAAAAATTTCAGTCCTGCATGATTCTACCAAGAAATGTGTGTTCATTGAAACCGCTGGTTTTTGATAGTTTGGGCCCTATTGAATAATGAATGTTTTGAATTTTCTCCAAAAGTAAAGTAGTTGCAAACTCATCCTTTTAGAAACTTGTTTGGGCTGTTGAGAGGAGTAAAAAACCATCAAAAATTTCAATCCTGCATGATTCTACCAAGAAATGTGATTCTTCATTCAAAACCTGATTTTTGCTATTGGGCTCTATTGAATAATGAATGTTTTGAATTTTCTCCAAAAGTAAAGTAGTTGCAAACTCATGCTTTTAGAGACTTGTTTGGGCTCATGAGATGAGTAGAAAAACATCAAAAATTTCAGTCCTGCATGATTCTACCAAGACATGTGTGTTCATTGAAACGGCTGGTTTTTGATAGTTTGGGCCCTATTGAATAATGAATGTTTTGAATTTTCTCCAAAAGTAAAGTAGTTGCAAACTCATCCTTTTAGAAACTTGTTTGGGCTGTTGAGAGGAGTAAAAAATCATCAAAAATTTCAATCCTGCATGATTCTACCAAGAAATGTGATTCTTCATTCAAAACGCTGGTTTTTGCTATTGGGCTCTATTGAATAATGAATGTTTTGAATTTTCTCCAAAAGTAAAGTAGTTGCAAACTCATGCTTTTAGAGACTTGTTTGTGCTCATGAGATGAGTAGAAAAACATCAAAAATTTCAGTCCTGCATGATTCTACCAAGACATGTGTGTTCATTGAAACGGCTGGTTTTTGATAGTTTGGGCCCTATTGAATAATGAATGTTTTGAATTTTCTCCAAAAGTAAAGTAGTTGCAAACTCATCCTTTTAGAAACTTGTTTGGGCTGTTGAGAGGAGTAAAAAACCATCAAAAATTTCAATCCTGCATGATTCTACCAAGAAATGTGATTCTTCATTCAAAACGCTGGTTTTTGCTATTGGGCTCTATTGAATAATGAATGTTTTGAATTTTCTCCAAAAGTAAAGTAGTTGCAAACTCATGCTTTTAGAGACTTGTTTGGGCTCATGAGAGGAGTAGAAAAACATCAAAAATTTCAGTCCTGCATGATTCTACCAAGAAATGTGTGTTCATTCAAACCGCTGGTTTTTGATAGTTTGGGCCCTATTGAATAATGAATGTTTTGAATTTTCTCCAAAAGTAAAGTAGCTGCAAACTCATGCTTTTAGAGACTTGTTTGGGCTCATGAGAGGAGTAGAAAAACATCAAAAATTTCAGTCCTGCATGATTCTACTAAGAAATGTGTGTTCATTCAAACCGCTGGTTTTTGATAGTTTGGGCCCTATTGAATAATGAATGTTTTGAATTTTCTCCAAAAGTAAAGTAGTAGCAAACTCATCCTTTTAGAAACTTGTTTGGGCTGTTGAGAGGAGTAAAAAACCATCACAAATTTCAATCCTGCATGATTCTACCAAGAAATGTGATTCTTCATTCAAAACGCTGGTTTTTGCTATTGGGCTCTATTGAATAATGAATGTTTTGAATTTTCTCCAAAAGTAAAGTAGTTGCAAACTCATGCTTTTAGAGACTTGTTTGGGCTCATGAGAGGAGTAGAAAAACATCAAAAATTTCAGTCCTGCATGATTCTACCAATAAATGTGTGTTCATTGAAACCGCTGGTTTTTGATAGTTTGGGCCCTATTGAATAATGAATGTTTTGAATTTTCTCCAAAAGTAAAGTAGTTGCAAACTCATCCTTTTAGAAACTTGTTTGGGCTGTTGAGAGGAGTAAAAAACCATCAAAAATTTCAATCCTGCATTATTCTACCAAGAAATGTGATTCTTCATTCAAAACGCTGGTTTTTGCTATTGGGCTCTATTGAATAATGAATGTTTTGAATTTTCTCCAAAAGTAAAGTAGTTGCAAACTCATGCTTTTAGAGACTTGTTTGGGCTCTTTGGGCTCATGAGAGGAGTAGAAAAACATCAAAAATTTCAGTCCTGCATGATTCTATCAAGAAATGTGTGTTCATTGAAACCGCTGGTTTTTGATAGTTTGGGCCCTATTGAATAATGAATGTTTTGAATTTTCTCCAAAAGTAAAGTAGTTGCAAACTCATCCTTTTAGAAACTTGTTTGGGCTGTTGAGAGGAGTAAAAAACCATCAAAAATTTCAATCCTGCATGATTCTACCAAGAAATGTGATTCTTCATTCAAAACGCTGGTTTTTGCTATTGGGCTCTATTGAATAATGAATGTTTTGAATTTTCTCCAAAAGTAAAGTAGTTGCAAACTCATGCTTTTAGAGACTTGTTTGGGCTCATGAGATGAGTAGAAAAACATCAAAAATTTCAGTCCTGCATGATTCTACCAAGAAATGTGTGTTCATTGAAACCGCTGGTTTTTGATAGTTTGGGCCCTATTGAATAATGAATGTTTTGAATTTTCTCCAAAAGTAAAGTAGTTGCAAACTCATCCTTTTAGAAACTTGTTTGGGCTGTTGAGAGGAGTAAAAAACCATCAAAAATTTCAATCCTGCATGATTCTACCAAGAAATGTGATTCTTCATTCAAAACCTGATTTTTGCTATTGGGCTCTATTGAATAATGAATGTTTTGAATTTTCTCCAAAAGTAAAGTAGTTGCAAACTCATGCTTTTAGAGACTTGTTTGGGCTCATGAGATGAGTAGAAAAACATCAAAAATTTCAGTCCTGCATGATTCTACCAAGACATGTGTGTTCATTGAAACGGCTGGTTTTTGATAGTTTGGGCCCTATTGAATAATGAATGTTTTGAATTTTCTCCAAAAGTAAAGTAGTTGCAAACTCATCCTTTTAGAAACTTGTTTGGGCTGTTGAGAGGAGTAAAAAATCATCAAAAATTTCAATCCTGCATGATTCTACCAAGAAATGTGATTCTTCATTCAAAACGCTGGTTTTTGCTATTGGGCTCTATTGAATAATGAATGTTTTGAATTTTCTCCAAAAGTAAAGTAGTTGCAAACTCATGCTTTTAGAGACTTGTTTGGGCTCATGAGAGGAGTAGAAAAACATCAAAAATTTCAGTCCTGCATGATTCTACCAAGAAATGTGTGTTCATTCAAACCGCTGGTTTTTGATAGTTTGGGCCCTATTGAATAATGAATGTTTTGAATTTTCTCCAAAAGTAAAGTAGTTGCAAACTCATCCTTTTAGAAACTTGTTTGGGCTGTTGAGAGGAGTAAAAAACCATCAAAAATTTCAATCCTGCATGATTCTACCAAGAAATGTGATTCTTCATTCAAAACGCAGGTTTTTGCTATTGGGCTCTATTGAATAATGAATGTTTTGAATTTTCTCCAAAAGTAAAGTAGTTGCAAACTCATGCTTTTAGAGACTTGTTTGGGCTCATGAGATGAGTAGAAAAACATCAAAAATTTCAGTCCTGCATGATTCTACCAAGAAATGTGATTCTTCATTCAAAACGCTGGTTTTTGCTATTGGGCTCTATTGAATAATGAATGTTTTGAATTTTCTCCAAAAGTAAAGTAGTTGCAAACTCATGCTTTTAGAGACTTGTTTGGGCTCATGAGATGAGTAGAAAAACATCAAAAATTTCAGTCCTGCATGATTCTACCAAGAAATGTGTGTTCATTCAAACCGCTGGTTTTTGATAGTTTGGGCCCTATTGAATAATGAATGTTTTGAATTTTCTCCAAAAGTAAAGTAGTTGCAAACTCATCCTTTTAGAAACTTGTTTGGGCTGTTGAGAGGAGTAAAAAATCATCAAATATTTCAATCCTGCATGATTCTACCAAGAAATGTGATTCTTCATTCAAAACGCTGGTTTTTGCTATTGGGCTCTATTGAATAATGAATGTTTTGAATTTTCTCCAAAAGTAAAGTAGTTGCAAACTCATGCTTTTAGAGACTTGTTTGGGCTCATGAGAGGAGTAGAAAAACATCAAAAATTTCAGTCCTGCATGATTCTACCAAGAAATGTGTGTTCATTCAAACCGCTGGTTTTTGATAGTTTGGGCCATATTGAATATTGAATGTTTTGAATTTTCTCCAAAAGTAAAGTAGTTGCAAACTCATGCTTTTAGAGACTTGTTTGGGCTCATGAGAGGAGTAGAAAAACATCAAAAATTTCAGTCCTGCATGATTCTACCAAGAAATGTGTGTTCATTGAAACCGCTGGTTTTTGATAGTTTGGGCCCTATTGAATAATGAATGTTTTGAATTTTCTCCAAAAGTAAAGTAGTTGCAAACTCATCCTTTTAGAAACTTGTTTGGGCTGTTGAGAGGAGTAAAAAACCATCAAAAATTTCAATCCTGCATGATTCTACCAAGAAATGTGATTCTTCATTCAAAACGCAGGTTTTTGCTATTGGGCTCTATTGAATAATGAATGTTTTGAATTTTCTCCAAAAGTAAAGTAGTTGCAAACTCATGCTTTTAGAGACTTGTTTGGGCTCATGAGATGAGTAGAAAAACATCAAAAATTTCAGTCCTGCATGATTCTACCAAGAAATGTGATTCTTCATTCAAAACGCTGGTTTTTGCTATTGGGCTCTATTGAATAATGAATGTTTTGAATTTTCTCCAAAAGTAAAGTAGTTGCAAACTCATGCTTTTAGAGACTTGTTTGGGCTCATGAGATGAGTAGAAAAACATCAAAAATTTCAGTCCTGCATGATTCTACCAAGACATGTGTGTTCATTGAAACGGCTGGTTTTTGATAGTTTGGGCCCTATTGAATAATGAATGTTTTGAATTTTCTCCAAAAGTAAAGTAGTTGCAAACTCATTCTTTTAGAAACTTGTTTGGGCTGTTGAGAGGAGTAAAAAACCATCAAAAATTTCAATCCTGCATGATTCTACCAAGAAATGTGATTCTTCATTCAAAACGCTGGTTTTTGCTATTGGGCTCTATTGAATAATGAATGTTTTGAATTTTCTCCAAAAGTAAAGTAGTTGCAAACTCATGCTTTTAGAGACTTGTTTGGGCTCATGAGAGGAGTAGAAAAACATCAAAAATTTCAGTCCTGCATGATTCTACCAAGAAATGTGTGTTCATTCAAACCGCTGGTTTTTGATAGTTTGGGCCCTATTGAATAATGAATGTTTTGAATTTTCTCCAAAAGTAAAGTAGCTGCAAACTCATGCTTTTAGAGACTTGTTTGGGCTCATGAGAGGAGTAGAAAAACATCAAAAATTTCAGTCCTGCATGATTCTACCAAGAAATGTGTGTTCATTCAAACCGCTGGTTTTTGATAGTTTGGGCCCTATTGAATAATGAATGTTTTGAATTTTCTCCAAAAGTAAAGTAGTTGCAAACTCATCCTTTTAGAAACTTGTTTGGGCTGTTGAGAGGAGTAAAAAACCATCAAAAATTTCAATCCTGCATGATTCTACCAAGAAATGTGATTCTTCATTCAAAACGCTGGTTTTTGCTATTGGGCTCTATTGAATAATGAATGTTTTGAATTTTCTCCAAAAGTAAAGTAGTTGCAAACTCATGCTTTTAGAGACTTGTTTGGGCTCATGAGAGGAGTAGAAAAACATCAAAAATTTCAGTCCTGCATGATTCTACCAATAAATGTGTGTTCATTGAAACCGCTGGTTTTTGATAGTTTGGGCCCTATTGAATAATGAATGTTTTGAATTTTCTCCAAAAGTAAAGTAGTTGCAAACTCATCCTTTTAGAAACTTGTTTGGGCTGTTGAGAGGAGTAAAAAACCATCAAAAATTTCAATCCTGCATTATTCTACCAAGAAATGTGATTCTTCATTCAAAACGCTGGTTTTTGCTATTGGGCTCTATTGAATAATGAATGTTTTGAATTTTCTCCAAAAGTAAAGTAGTTGCAAACTCATGCTTTTAGAGACTTGTTTGGGCTCTTTGGGCTCATGAGAGGAGTAGAAAAACATCAAAAATTTCAGTCCTGCATGATTCTATCAAGAAATGTGTGTTCATTGAAACCGCTGGTTTTTGATAGTTTGGGCCCTATTGAATAATGAATGTTTTGAATTTTCTCCAAAAGTAAAGTAGTTGCAAACTCATCCTTTTAGAAACTTGTTTGGGCTGTTGAGAGGAGTAAAAAACCATCAAAAATTTCAATCCTGCATGATTCTACCAAGAAATGTGATTCTTCATTCAAAACGCTGGTTTTTGCTATTGGGCTCTATTGAATAATGAATGTTTTGAATTTTCTCCAAAAGTAAAGTAGTTGCAAACTCATGCTTTTAGAGACTTGTTTGGGCTCATGAGATGAGTAGAAAAACATCAAAAATTTCAGTCCTGCATGATTCTACCAAGAAATGTGTGTTCATTGAAACCGCTGGTTTTTGATAGTTTGGGCCCTATTGAATAATGAATGTTTTGAATTTTCTCCAAAAGTAAAGTAGTTGCAAACTCATCCTTTTAGAAACTTGTTTGGGCTGTTGAGAGGAGTAAAAAACCATCAAAAATTTCAATCCTGCATGATTCTACCAAGAAATGTGATTCTTCATTCAAAACCTGATTTTTGCTATTGGGCTCTATTGAATAATGAATGTTTTGAATTTTCTCCAAAAGTAAAGTAGTTGCAAACTCATGCTTTTAGAGACTTGTTTGGGCTCATGAGATGAGTAGAAAAACATCAAAAATTTCAGTCCTGCATGATTCTACCAAGACATGTGTGTTCATTGAAACGGCTGGTTTTTGATAGTTTGGGCCCTATTGAATAATGAATGTTTTGAATTTTCTCCAAAAGTAAAGTAGTTGCAATCTCATCCTTTTAGAAACTTGTTTGGGCTGTTGAGCGGAGTAAAAAATCATCAAAAATTTCAATCCTGCATGATTCTACCAAGAAATGTGATTCTTCATTCAAAACGCTGGTTTTTGCTATTGGGCTCTATTGAATAATGAATGTTTTGAATTTTCTCCAAAAGTAAAGTAGTTGCAAACTCATGCTTTTAGAGACTTGTTTGGGCTCATGAGAGGAGTAGAAAAACATCAAAAATTTCAGTCCTGCATGATTCTACCAAGAAATGTGTGTTCATTCAAACCGCTGGTTTTTGATAGTTTGGGCCCTATTGAATAATGAATGTTTTGAATTTTCTCCAAAAGTAAAGTAGTTGCAAACTCATCCTTTTAGAAACTTGTTTGGGCTGTTGAGAGGAGTAAAAAACCATCAAAAATTTCAATCCTGCATGATTCTACCAAGAAATGTGATTCTTCATTCAAATCGCAGGTTTTTGCTATTGGGCTCTATTGAATAATGAATGTTTTGAATTTTCTCCAAAAGTAAAGTAGTTGCAAACTCATGCTTTTAGAGACTTGTTTGGGCTCATGAGATGAGTAGAAAAACATCAAAAATTTTCAGTCCTGCATGATTCTACCAAGAAATGTGATTCTTCATTCAAAACGCTGGTTTTTGCTATTGGGCTCTATTGAATAATGAATGTTTTGAATTTTCTCCAAAAGTAAAGTAGTTGCAAACTCATGCTTTTAGAGACTTGTTTGGGCTCATGAGATGAGTAGAAAAACATCAAAAATTTCAGTCCTGCATGATTCTACCAAGACATGTGTGTTCATTGAAACGGCTGGTTTTTGATAGTTTGGGCCCTATTGAATAATGAATGTTTTGAATTTTCTCCAAAAGTAAAGTAGTTGCAAACTCATCCTTTTAGAAACTTGTTTGGGCTGTTGAGAGGAGTAAAAAACCATCAAAAATTTCAATCCTGCATGATTCTACCAAGAAATGTGATTCTTCATTCAAAACACTGGTTTTTGCTATTGGGCTCTATTGAATAATGAATGTTTTGAATTTTCTCCAAAAGTAAAGTAGTTGCAAACTCATGCTTTTAGAGACTTGTTTGGGCTCATGAGAGGAGTAGAAAAACATCAAAAATTTCAGTCCTGCATGATTCTACCAAGAAATGTGTGTTCATTCAAACCGCTGGTTTTTGATAGTTTGGGCCCTATTGAATAATGAATGTTTTGAATTTTCTCCAAAAGTAAAGTAGCTGCAAACACTTGCTTTTAGAGACTTGTTTGGGCTCATGAGAGGAGTAGAAAAACATCAAAAATTTCAGTCCTGCATGATTCTACCAAGAAATGTGTGTTCATTCAAACCGCTGGTTTTTGATAGTTTGGGCCCTATTGAACAATGAATGTTTTGAATTTTCTCCAAAAGTAAAGTAGTTGCAAACTCATCCTTTTAGAAACTTGTTTGGGCTGTTGAGAGGAGTAAAAAATTATCAAAAATTTCAATCCTGCATGATTCTACCAAGAAATGTGATTCTTCATTCAAAACGCTGGTTTTTGCTATTGGGCTCTATTGAATAATGAATGTTTTGAATTTTCTCCATAAGTAAAGTAGTTGCAAACTCATGCTTTTAGAGACTTGTTTGGGCTCATGAGAGGAGTAGAAAAACATCAAAAATTTCAGTCCTGCATGATTCTACCAAGAAATGTGTGTTCATTCAAACCGCTGGTTTTTGATAGTTTGGGCCCTATTGAATAATGAATGTTTTGAATTTTCTCCAAAAGTAAAGTAGTTGCAAACTCATGCTTTTAGAGACTTGTTTGGGCTCATGAGAGGAGTAGAAAAACATCAAAAATTTCAGTCCTGCATGATTCTACCAAGAAATGTGTGTTCATTGAAACCGCTGGTTTTTGATAGTTTGGGCCCTATTGAATAATGAATGTTTTGAATTTTCTCCAAAAGTAAAGTAGTTGCAAACTCATCCTTTTAGAAACTTGTTTGGGCTGTTGAGAGGAGTAAAAAACCATCAAAAATTTCAATCCTGCATGATTCTACCAAGAAATGTGATTCTTCATTCAAAACGCAGGTTTTTGCTATTGGGCTCTATTGAATAATGAATGTTTTGAATTTTCTCCAAAAGTAAAGTAGTTGCAAACTCATGCTTTTAGAGACTTGTTTGGGCTCATGAGATGAGTAGAAAAACATCAAAAATTTCAGTCCTGCATGATTCTACCAAGAAATGTGATTCTTCATTCAAAACGCTGGTTTTTGCTATTGGGCTCTATTGAATAATGAATGTTTTGAATTTTCTCCAAAAGTAAAGTAGTTGCAAACTCATGCTTTTAGAGACTTGTTTGGGCTCATGAGATGAGTAGAAAAACATCAAAAATTTCAGTCCTGCATGATTCTACCAAGACATGTGTGTTCATTGAAACGGCTGGTTTTTGATAGTTTGGGCCCTATTGAATAATGAATGTTTTGAATTTTCTCCAAAAGTAAAGTAGTTGCAAACTCATCCTTTTAGAAACTTGTTTGGGCTGTTGAGAGGAGTAAAAAACCATCAAAAATTTCAATCCTGCATGATTCTACCAAGAAATGTGATTCTTCATTCAAAACGCTGGTTTTTGCTATTGGGCTCTATTGAATAATGAATGTTTTGAATTTTCTCCAAAAGTAAAGTAGTTGCAAACTCATGCTTTTAGAGACTTGTTTGGGCTCATGAGAGGAGTAGAAAAACATCAAAAATTTCAGTCCTGCATGATTCTACCAAGAAATGTGTGTTCATTCAAACCGCTGGTTTTTGATAGTTTGGGCCCTAGTGAATACTGAATGTTTTGAATTTTCTCCAAAAGTAAAGTAGCTGCAAACTCTTGCTTTTAGAGACTTGTTTGGGCTCATGAGAGGAGTAGAAAAACATCAAAAATTTCAGTCCTGCATGATTCTACCAAGAAATGTGTGTTCATTCAAACCGCTGGTTTTTGATAGTTTGGGCCCTATTGAATAATGAATGTTTTGAATTTTCTCCAAAAGTAAAGTAGTTGCAAACTCATCCTTTTAGAAACTTGTTTGGGCTGTTGAGAGGAGTAAAAAATCATCAAAAATTTCAATCCTGCATGATTCTACCAAGAAATGTGATTCTTCATTCAAAACGCTGGTTTTTGCTATTGGGCTCTATTGAATAATGAATGTTTTGAATTTTCTCCAAAAGTAAAGTAGTTGCAAACTCATGCTTTTAGAGACTTGTTTGGGCTCATGAGAGGAGTAGAAAAACATCAAAAATTTCAGTCCTGCATGATTCTACCAAGAAATGTGTGTTCATTCAAACCGCTGGTTTTTGATAGTTTGGGCCCTATTGAATAATGAATGTTTTGAATTTTCTCCAAAAGTAAAGTAGTTGCAAACTCATCCTTTTAGAAACTTGTTTGGGCTGTTGAGAGGAGTAAAAAACCATCAAAAATTTCAATCCTGCATGATTCTACCAAGAAATGTGATTCTTCATTCAAAACGCAGGTTTTTGCTATTGGGCTCTATTGAATAATGAATGTTTTGAATTTTCTCCAAAAGTAAAGTAGTTGCAAACTCATGCTTTTAGAGACTTGTTTGGGCTCATGAGATGAGTAGAAAAACATCAAAAATTTCAGTCCTGCATGATTCTACCAAGACATGTGTGTTCATTGAAACGGCTGGTTTTTGATAGTTTGGGCCCTATTGAATAATGAATGTTTTGAATTTTCTCCAAAAGTAAAGTAGTTGCAATCTCATCCTTTTAGAAACTTGTTTGGGCTGTTGAGAGGAGTAAAAAATCATCAAAAATTTCAATCCTGCATGATTCTACCAAGAAATGTGATTCTTCATTCAAAACGCTGGTTTTTGCTATTGGGCTCTATTGAATAATGAATGTTTTGAATTTTCTCCAAAAGTAAAGTAGTTGCAAACTCATGCTTTTAGAGACTTGTTTGGGCTCATGAGAGGAGTAGAAAAACATCAAAAATTTCAGTCCTGCATGATTCTACCAAGAAATGTGTGTTCATTCAAACCGCTGGTTTTTGATAGTTTGGGCCCTATTGAATAATGAATGTTTTGAATTTTCTCCAAAAGTAAAGTAGTTGCAAACTCATCCTTTTAGAAACTTGTTTGGGCTGTTGAGAGGAGTTAAAAACCATCAAAAATTTCAATCCTGCATGATTCTACCAAGAAATGTGATTCTTCATTCAAATCGCAGGTTTTTGCTATTGGGCTCTATTGAATAATGAATGTTTTGAATTTTCTCCAAAAGTAAAGTAGTTGCAAACTCATGCTTTTAGCGACTTGTTTGGGCTCATGAGATGAGTAGAAAAACATCAAAAATTTCAGTCCTGCATGATTCTACCAAGAAATGTGATTCTTCATTCAAAACGCTGGTTTTTGCTATTGGGCTCTATTGAATAATGAATGTTTTGAATTTTCTCCAAAAGTAAAGTAGTTGCAAACTCATGCTTTTAGAGACTTGTTTGGGCTCATGAGATGAGTAGAAAAACATCAAAAATTTCAGTCCTGCATGATTCTACCAAGACATGTGTGTTCATTGAAACGGCTGGTTTTTGATAGTTTGGGCCCTATTGAATAATGAATGTTTTGAATTTTCTCCAAAAGTAAAGTAGTTGCAAACTCATCCTTTTAGAAACTTGTTTGGGCTGTTGAGAGGAGTAAAAAACCATCAAAAATTTCAATCCTGCATGATTCTACCAAGAAATGTGATTCTTCATTCAAAACACTGGTTTTTGCTATTGGGCTCTATTGAATAATGAATGTTTTGAATTTTCTCCAAAAGTAAAGTAGTTGCAAACTCATGCTTTTAGAGACTTGTTTGGGCTCATGAGAGGAGTAGAAAAACATCAAAAATTTCAGTCCTGCATGATTCTACCAAGAAATGTGTGTTCATTCAAACCGCTGGTTTTTGATAGTTTGGGCCCTATTGAATAATGAATGTTTTGAATTTTCTCCAAAAGTAAAGTAGCTGCAAACACTTGCTTTTAGAGACTTGTTTGGGCTCATGAGAGGAGTAGAAAAACATCAAAAATTTCAGTCCTGCATGATTCTACCAAGAAATGTGTGTTCATTCAAACCGCTGGTTTTTGATAGTTTGGGCCCTATTGAACAATGAATGTTTTGAATTTTCTCCAAAAGTAAAGTAGTTGCAAACTCATCCTTTTAGAAACTTGTTTGGGCTGTTGAGAGGAGTAAAAAATTATCAAAAATTTCAATCCTGCATGATTCTACCAAGAAATGTGATTCTTCATTCAAAACGCTGGTTTTTGCTATTGGGCTCTATTGAATAATGAATGTTTTGAATTTTCTCCATAAGTAAAGTAGTTGCAAACTCATGCTTTTAGAGACTTGTTTGGGCTCATGAGAGGAGTAGAAAAACATCAAAAATTTCAGTCCTGCATGATTCTACCAAGAAATGTGTGTTCATTCAAACCGCTGGTTTTTGATAGTTTGGGCCCTATTGAATAATGAATGTTTTGAATTTTCTCCAAAAGTAAAGTAGTTGCAAACTCATGCTTTTAGAGACTTGTTTGGGCTCATGAGAGGAGTAGAAAAACATCAAAAATTTCAGTCCTGCATGATTCTACCAAGAAATGTGTGTTCATTGAAACCGCTGGTTTTTGATAGTTTGGGCCCTATTGAATAATGAATGTTTTGAATTTTCTCCAAAAGTAAAGTAGTTGCAAACTCATCCTTTTAGAAACTTGTTTGGGCTGTTGAGAGGAGTAAAAAACCATCAAAAATTTCAATCCTGCATGATTCTACCAAGAAATGTGATTCTTCATTCAAAACGCAGGTTTTTGCTATTGGGCTCTATTGAATAATGAATGTTTTGAATTTTCTCCAAAAGTAAAGTAGTTGCAAACTCATGCTTTTAGAGACTTGTTTGGGCTCATGAGATGAGTAGAAAAACATCAAAAATTTCAGTCCTGCATGATTCTACCAAGAAATGTGATTCTTCATTCAAAACGCTGGTTTTTGCTATTGGGCTCTATTGAATAATGAATGTTTTGAATTTTCTCCAAAAGTAAAGTAGTTGCAAACTCATGCTTTTAGAGACTTGTTTGGGCTCATGAGATGAGTAGAAAAACATCAAAAATTTCAGTCCTGCATGATTCTACCAAGACATGTGTGTTCATTGAAACGGCTGGTTTTTGATAGTTTGGGCCCTATTGAATAATGAATGTTTTGAATTTTCTCCAAAAGTAAAGTAGTTGCAAACTCATCCTTTTAGAAACTTGTTTGGGCTGTTGAGAGGAGTAAAAAACCATCAAAAATTTCAATCCTGCATGATTCTACCAAGAAATGTGATTCTTCATTCAAAACGCTGGTTTTTGCTATTGGGCTCTATTGAATAATGAATGTTTTGAATTTTCTCCAAAAGTAAAGTAGTTGCAAACTCATGCTTTTAGAGACTTGTTTGGGCTCATGAGAGGAGTAGAAAAACATCAAAAATTTCAGTCCTGCATGATTCTACCAAGAAATGTGTGTTCATTCAAACCGCTGGTTTTTGATAGTTTGGGCCCTAGTGAATACTGAATGTTTTGAATTTTCTCCAAAAGTAAAGTAGCTGCAAACTCTTGCTTTTAGAGACTTGTTTGGGCTCATGAGAGGAGTAGAAAAACATCAAAAATTTCAGTCCTGCATGATTCTACCAAGAAATGTGTGTTCATTCAAACCGCTGGTTTTTGATAGTTTGGGCCCTATTGAATAATGAATGTTTTGAATTTTCTCCAAAAGTAAAGTAGTTGCAAACTCATCCTTTTAGAAACTTGTTTGGGCTGTTGAGAGGAGTAAAAAATCATCAAAAATTTCAATCCTGCATGATTCTACCAAGAAATGTGATTCTTCATTCAAAACGCTGGTTTTTGCTATTGGGCTCTATTGAATAATGAATGTTTTGAATTTTCTCCAAAAGTAAAGTAGTTGCAAACTCATGCTTTTAGAGACTTGTTTGGGCTCATGAGAGGAGTAGAAAAACATCAAAAATTTCAGTCCTGCATGATTCTACCAAGAAATGTGTGTTCATTCAAACCGCTGGTTTTTGATAGTTTGGGCCCTATTGAATAATGAATGTTTTGAATTTTCTCCAAAAGTAAAGTAGTTGCAAACTCATCCTTTTAGAAACTTGTTTGGGCTGTTGAGAGGAGTAAAAAACCATCAAAAATTTCAATCCTGCATGATTCTACCAAGAAATGTGATTCTTCATTCAAAACGCAGGTTTTTGCTATTGGGCTCTATTGAATAATGAATGTTTTGAATTTTCTCCAAAAGTAAAGTAGTTGCAAACTCATGCTTTTAGAGACTTGTTTGGGCTCATGAGATGAGTAGAAAAACATCAAAAATTTCAGTCCTGCATGATTCTACCAAGAAATGTGATTCTTCATTCAAAATGCTGGTTTTTGCTATTGGGCTCTATTGAATAATGAATGTTTTGAATTTTCTCCAAAAGTAAAGTAGTTGCAAACTCATGCTTTTAGAGACTTGTTTGGGCTCATGAGATGAGTAGAAAAACATCAAAAATTTCAGTCCTGCATGATTCTACCAAGACATGTGTGTTCATTGAAACGGCTGGTTTTTGATAGTTTGGGCCCTATTGAATAATGAATGTTTTGAATTTTCTCCAAAAGTAAAGTAGTTGCAAACTCATCCTTTTAGAAACTTGTTTGGGCTGTTGAGAGGAGTAAAAAACCATCAAAAATTTCAATCCTGCATGATTCTACCAAGAAATGTGATTCTTCATTCAAAACGCTGGTTTTTGCTATTGGGCTCTATTGAATAATGAATGTTTTGAATTTTCTCCAAAAGTAAAGTAGTTGCAAACTCATGCTTTTAGAGACTTGTTTGGGCTCATGAGAGGAGTAGAAAAACATCAAAAATTTCAGTCCTGCATGATTCTACCAAGAAATGTGTGTTCATTCAAACCGCTGGTTTTTGATAGTTTGGGCCCTATTGAACAATGAATGTTTTGAATTTTCTCCAAAAGTAAAGTAGTTGCAAACTCATCCTTTTAGAAACTTGTTTGGGCTGTTGAGAGGAGTAAAAAATTATCAAAAATTTCAATCCTGCATGATTCTACCAAGAAATGTGATTCTTCATTCAAAACGCTGGTTTTTGCTATTGGGCTCTATTGAATAATGAATGTTTTGAATTTTCTCCATAAGTAAAGTAGTTGCAAACTCATGCTTTTAGAGACTTGTTTGGGCTCATGAGAGGAGTAGAAAAACATCAAAAATTTCAGTCCTGCATGATTCTACCAAGAAATGTGTGTTCATTCAAACCGCTGGTTTTTGATAGTTTGGGCCCTATTGAATAATGAATGTTTTGAATTTTCTCCAAAAGTAAAGTAGTTGCAAACTCATGCTTTTAGAGACTTGTTTGGGCTCATGAGAGGAGTAGAAAAACATCAAAAATTTCAGTCCTGCATGATTCTACCAAGAAATGTGTGTTCATTGAAACCGCTGGTTTTTGATAGTTTGGGCCCTATTGAATAATGAATGTTTTGAATTTTCTCCAAAAGTAAAGTAGTTGCAAACTCATCCTTTTAGAAACTTGTTTGGGCTGTTGAGAGGAGTAAAAAACCATCAAAAATTTCAATCCTGCATGATTCTACCAAGAAATGTGATTCTTCATTCAAAACGCAGGTTTTTGCTATTGGGCTCTATTGAATAATGAATGTTTTGAATTTTCTCCAAAAGTAAAGTAGTTGCAAACTCATGCTTTTAGAGACTTGTTTGGGCTCATGAGATGAGTAGAAAAACATCAAAAATTTCAGTCCTGCATGATTCTACCAAGAAATGTGATTCTTCATTCAAAACGCTGGTTTTTGCTATTGGGCTCTATTGAATAATGAATGTTTTGAATTTTCTCCAAAAGTAAAGTAGTTGCAAACTCATGCTTTTAGAGACTTGTTTGGGCTCATGAGATGAGTAGAAAAACATCAAAAATTTCAGTCCTGCATGATTCTACCAAGACATGTGTGTTCATTGAAACGGCTGGTTTTTGATAGTTTGGGCCCTATTGAATAATGAATGTTTTGAATTTTCTCCAAAAGTAAAGTAGTTGCAAACTCATCCTTTTAGAAACTTGTTTGGGCTGTTGAGAGGAGTAAAAAACCATCAAAAATTTCAATCCTGCATGATTCTACCAAGAAATGTGATTCTTCATTCAAAACGCTGGTTTTTGCTATTGGGCTCTATTGAATAATGAATGTTTTGAATTTTCTCCAAAAGTAAAGTAGTTGCAAACTCATGCTTTTATAGACTTGTTTGGGCTCATGAGAGGAGTAGAAAAACATCAAAAATTTCAGTCCTGCATGATTCTACCAAGAAATGTGTGTTCATTCAAACCGCTGGTTTTTGATAGTTTGGGCCCTAGTGAATACTGAATGTTTTGAATTTTCTCCAAAAGTAAAGTAGCTGCAAACTCTTGCTTTTAGAGACTTGTTTGGGCTCATGAGAGGAGTAGAAAAACATCAAAAATTTCAGTCCTGCATGATTCTACCAAGAAATGTGTGTTCATTCAAACCGCTGGTTTTTGATAGTTTGGGCCCTATTGAATAATGAATGTTTTGAATTTTCTCCAAAAGTAAAGTAGTTGCAAACTCATCCTTTTAGAAACTTGTTTGGGCTGTTGAGAGGAGTAAAAAATCATCAAAAATTTCAATCCTGCATGATTCTACCAAGAAATGTGATTCTTCATTCAAAACGCTGGTTTTTGCTATTGGGCTCTATTGAATAATGAATGTTTTGAATTTTCTCCAAAAGTAAAGTAGTTGCAAACTCATGCTTTTAGAGACTTGTTTGGGCTCATGAGAGGAGTAGAAAAACATCAAAAATTTCAGTCCTGCATGATTCTACCAAGAAATGTGTGTTCATTCAAACCGCTGGTTTTTGATAGTTTGGGCCCTATTGAATAATGAATGTTTTGAATTTTCTCCAAAAGTAAAGTAGTTGCAAACTCATCCTTTTAGAAACTTGTTTGGGCTGTTGAGAGGAGTAAAAAACCATCAAAAATTTCAATCCTGCATGATTCTACCAAGAAATGTGATTCTTCATTCAAAACGCAGGTTTTTGCTATTGGGCTCTATTGAATAATGAATGTTTTGAATTTTCTCCAAAAGTAAAGTAGTTGCAAACTCATGCTTTTAGAGACTTGTTTGGGCTCATGAGATGAGTAGAAAAACATCAAAAATTTCAGTCCTGCATGATTCTACCAAGAAATGTGATTCTTCATTCAAAATGCTGGTTTTTGCTATTGGGCTCTATTGAATAATGAATGTTTTGAATTTTCTCCAAAAGTAAAGTAGTTGCAAACTCATGCTTTTAGAGACTTGTTTGGGCTCATGAGATGAGTAGAAAAACATCAAAAATTTCAGTCCTGCATGATTCTACCAAGACATGTGTGTTCATTGAAACGGCTGGTTTTTGATAGTTTGGGCCCTATTGAATAATGAATGTTTTGAATTTTCTCCAAAAGTAAAGTAGTTGCAAACTCATCCTTTTAGAAACTTGTTTGGGCTGTTGAGAGGAGTAAAAAACCATCAAAAATTTCAATCCTGCATGATTCTACCAAGAAATGTGATTCTTCATTCAAAACGCTGGTTTTTGCTATTGGGCCCTATTGAATAATGAATGTTTTGAATTTTCTCCAAAAGTAAAGTAGCTGCAAACTCATGCTTTTAGAGACTTGTTTGGGCTCATGAGAGGAGTAGAAAAACATCAAAAATTTCAGTCCTGCATGATTCTACCAAGAAATGTGTGTTCATTCAAACCGCTGGTTTTTGATAGTTTGGGCCCTATTGAATAATGAATATTTTGAATTTTCTCCAAAAGTAAAGTAGTTGCAAACTCATCCTTTTAGAAACTTGTTTGGGCTGTTGAGAGGAGTAAAAAACCATCAAAAATTTCAATCCTGCATGATTCTACCAAGAAATGTGATTCTTCATTCAAAACGCTGGTTTTTGTTATTGGGCTCTATTGAATAATGAATGTTTTGAATTTTCTCCAAAAGTAAAGTAGTTGCAAACTCATGCTTTTAGAGACTTGTTTGGGCTCATGAGAGGAGTAGAAAAACATCAAAAATTTCAGTCCTGCATGATTCTACCAAGAAATGTGTGTTCATTGAAACCGCTGGTTTTTGATAGTTTGGGCCCTATTGAATAATGAATGTTTTGAATTTTCTCCAAAAGTAAAGTAGTTGCAAACTCATCCTTTTAGAAACTTGTTTGGGCTGTTGAGAGGAGTAAAAAACCATCAAAAATTTCAATCCTGCATGATTATACCAAGAAATGTGATTCTTCATTCAAAACGCTGGTTTTTGCTATTGGGCTCTATTGAATAATGAATGTTTTGAATTTTCTCCAAAAGTAAAGTAGTTGCAAACTCATGCTTTTAGAGACTTGTTTGGGCTCATGAGAGGAGTAGAAAAACATCAAAAATTTCAGTCCTGCATGATTCTACCAAGAAATGTGTGTTCATTGAAACCGCTGGTTTTTGATAGTTTGGGCCCTATTGAATAATGAATGTTTTGAATTTTCTCCAAAAGTAAAGTAGTTGCAAACTCATCCTTTTAGAAACTTGTTTGGGCTGTTGAGAGGAGTAAAAAACCATCAAAAATTTCAATCCTGCATGATTCTACCAAGAAATGTGATTCTTCATTCAAAACCTGATTTTTGCTATTGGGCTCTATTGAATAATGAATGTTTTGAATTTTCTCCAAAAGTAAAGTAGTTGCAAACTCATGCTTTTAGAGACTTGTTTGGGCTCATGAGATGAGTAGAAAAACATCAAAAATTTCAGTCCTGCATGATTCTACCAAGACATGTGTGTTCATTGAAACGGCTTTTTTTTGATAGTTTGGGCCCTATTGAATAATGAATGTTTTGAATTTTCTCCAAAAGTAAAGTAGTTGCAAACTCATCCTTTTAGAAACTTGTTTGGGCTGTTGAGAGGAGTAAAAAACCATCAAAAATTTCAATCCTGCATGATTCTACCAAGAAATGTGATTCTTCATTCAAAACGCTGGTTTTTGCTATTGGGCTCTATTGAATAATGAATGTTTTGAATTTTCTCCAAAAGTAAAGTAGTTGCAAACTCATGCTTTTAGAGACTTGTTTGGGCTCATGAGAGGAGTAGAAAAACATCAAAAATTTCAGTCCTGCATGATTCTACCAAGAAATGTGTGTTCATTCAAACCGCTGGTTTTTGATAGTTTGGGCCCTATTGAATAATGAATGTTTTGAATTTTCTCCAAAAGTAAAGTATTTGCAAACTCATGCTTTTAGAGACTTGTTTGGGCTCATGAGTGGAGTAGAAAAACATCAAAAATTTCAGTCCTGCATGATTCTACCAAGAAATGTGTGTTCATTGAAACCGCTGGTTTTTGATAGTTTGGGCCCTATTGAATAATGAATGTTTTGAATTTTCTCCAAAAGTAAAGTAGTTGCAAACTCATCCTTTTAGAAACTTGTTTGGGCTGTTGAGAGGAGTAAAAAACCATCAAAAATTTCAATCCTGCATGATTCTACCAAGAAATGTGATTCTTCATTCAAAACGCAGGTTTTTGCTATTGGGCTCTATTGAATAATGAATGTTTTGAATTTTCTCCAAAAGTAAAGTAGTTGCAAACTCATGCTTTTAGAGACTTGTTTGGGCTCATGAGATGAGTAGAAAAACATCAAAAATTTCAGTCCTGCATGATTCTACCAAGAAATGTGATTCTTCATTCAAAACGCTGGTTTTTGCTATTGGGCTCTATTGAATAATGAATGTTTTGAATTTTCTCCAAAAGTAAAGTAGTTGCAAACTCATGCTTTTAGAGACTTGTTTGGGCTCATGAGATGAGTAGAAAAACATCAAAAATTTCAGTCCTGCATGATTCTACCAAGACATGTGTGTTCATTGAAACGGCTGGTTTTTGATAGTTTGGGCCCTATTGAATAATGAATGTTTTGAATTTTCTCCAAAAGTAAAGTAGTTGCAAACTCATCCTTTTAGAAACTTGTTTGGGCTGTTGAGAGGAGTAAAAAACCATCAAAAATTTCAATCCTGCATGATTCTACCAAGAAATGTGATTCTTCATTCAAAACGCTGGTTTTTGCTATTGGGCTCTATTGAATAATGAATGTTTTGAATTTTCTCCAAAAGTAAAGTAGTTGCAAACTCATGCTTTTAGAGACTTGTTTGGGCTCATGAGAGGAGTAGAAAAACATCAAAAATTTCAGTCCTGCATGATTCTACCAAGAAATGTGTGTTCATTCAAACCGCTGGTTTTTGATAGTTTGGGCCCTATTGAATAATGAATGTTTTGAATTTTCTCCAAAAGTAAAGTAGCTGCAAACTCTTGCTTTTAGAGACTTGTTTGGGCTCATGAGAGGAGTAGAAAAACATCAAAAATTTCAGTCCTGCATGATTCTACCAAGAAATGTGTGTTCATTCAAACCGCTGGTTTTTGATAGTTTGGGCCCTATTGAATAATGAATGTTTTGAATTTTCTCCAAAAGTAAAGTAGTTGCAAACTCATCCTTTTAGAAACTTGTTTGGGCTGTTGAGAGGAGTAAAAAATCATCAAAAATTTCAATCCTGCATGATTCTACCAAGAAATGTGATTCTTCATTCAAAACGCTGGTTTTTGCTATTGGGCTCTATTGAATAATGAATGTTTTGAATTTTCTCCAAAAGTAAAGTAGTTGCAAACTCATGCTTTTAGAGACTTGTTTGGGCTCATGAGAGGAGTAGAAAAACATCAAAAATTTCAGTCCTGCATGATTCTACCAAGAAATGTGTGTTCATTCAAACCGCTGGTTTTTGATAGTTTGGGCCCTATTGAATAATGAATGTTTTGAATTTTCTCCAAAAGTAAAGTAGTTGCAAACTCATGCTTTTAGAGACTTGTTTGGGCTCATGAGAGGAGTAGAAAAACATCAAAAATTTCAGTCCTGCATGATTCTACCAAGAAATGTGTGTTCATTGAAACCGCTGGTTTTTGATAGTTTGGGCCCTATTGAATAATGAATGTTTTGAATTTTCTCCAAAAGTAAAGTAGTTGCAAACTCATCCTTTTAGAAACTTGTTTGGGCTGTTGAGAGGAGTAAAAAACCATCAAAAATTTCAATCCTGCATGATTCTACCAAGAAATGTGATTCTTCATTCAAAACGCAGGTTTTTGCTATTGGGCTCTATTGAATAATGAATGTTTTGAATTTTCTCCAAAAGTAAAGTAGTTGCAAACTCATGCTTTTAGAGACTTGTTTGGGCTCATGAGATGAGTAGAAAAACATCAAAAATTTCAGTCCTGCATGATTCTACCAAGACATGTGTGTTCATTGAAACGGCTGGTTTTTGATAGTTTGGGCCCTATTGAATAATGAATGTTTTGAATTTTCTCCAAAAATAAAGTAGTTGCAAACTCATCCTTTTAGAAACTTGTTTGGGCTGTTGAGAGGAGTAAAAAATCATCAAAAATTTCAATCCTGCATGATTCTACCAAGAAATGTGATTCTTCATTCAAAACGCTGGTTTTTGCTATTGGGCTCTATTGAAAATTGAATGTTTTGAATTTTCTCCAAAAGTAAAGTAGTTGCAAACTCATGCTTTTAGAGACTTGTTTGGGCTCATGAGAGGAGTAGAAAAACATCAAAAATTTCAGTCCTGCATGATTCTACCAAGAAATGTGTGTTCATTCAAACCGCTGGTTTTTGATAGTTTGGGCCCTAATGAATAATGAATGTTTTGAATTTTCTCCAAAAGTAAAGTATTTGCAAACTCATGCTTTTAGAGACTTGTTTGGGCTCATGAGAGGAGTAGAAAAACATCAAAAATTTCAGTCCTGCATGATTCTACCAAGAAATGTGTGTTCATTGAAACCGCTGGTTTTTGATAGTTTGGGCCCTATTGAATAATGAATGTTTTGAATTTTCTCCAAAAGTAAAGTAGTTGCAAACTCATCCTTTTAGAAACTTGTTTGGGCTGTTGAGAGGAGTAAAAAACCATCAAAAATTTCAATCCTGCATGATTCTACCAAGAAATGTGATTCTTCATTCAAAACGCAGGTTTTTGCTATTGGGCTCTATTGAATAATGAATGTTTTGAATTTTCTCCAAAAGTAAAGTAGTTGCAAACTCATGCTTTTAGAGACTTGTTTGGGCTCATGAGATGAGTAGAAAAACATCAAAAATTTCAGTCCTGCATGATTCTACCAAGAAATGTGATTCTTCATTCAAAACGCTGGTTTTTGCTATTGGGCTCTATTGAATAATGAATGTTTTGAATTTTCTCCAAAAGTAAAGTAGTTGCAAACTCATGCTTTTAGAGACTTGTTTGGGCTCATGAGATGAGTAGAAAAACATCAAAAATTTCAGTCCTGCATGATTCTACCAAGACATGTGTGTTCATTGAAACGGCTGGTTTTTGATAGTTTGGGCCCTATTGAATAATGAATGTTTTGAATTTTCTCCAAAAGTAAAGTAGTTGCAAACTCATCCTTTTAGAAACTTGTTTGGGCTGTTGAGAGGAGTAAAAAACCATCAAAAATTTCAATCCTGCATGATTCTACCAAGAAATGTGATTCTTCATTCAAAACGCTGGTTTTTGCTATTGGGCTCTATTGAATAATGAATGTTTTGAATTTTCTCCAAAAGTAAAGTAGTTGCAAACTCATGCTTTTAGAGACTTGTTTGGGCTCATGAGAGGAGTAGAAAAACATCAAAAATTTCAGTCCTGCATGATTCTACCAAGAAATGTGTGTTCATTCAAACCGCTGGTTTTTGATAGTTTGGGCCCTATTGAATAATGAATGTTTTGAATTTTCTCCAAAAGTAAAGTAGCTGCAAACTCTTGCTTTTAGAGACTTGTTTGGGCTCATGAGAGGAGTAGAAAAACATCAAAAATTTCAGTCCTGCATGATTCTACCAAGAAATGTGTGTTCATTCAAACCGCTGGTTTTTGATAGTTTGTGCCCTATTGAATAATGAATGTTTTGAATTTTCTCCAAAAGTAAAGTAGTTGCAAACTCATCCTTTTAGAAACTTGTTTGGGCTGTTGAGAGGAGTAAAAAATCATCAAAAATTTCAATCCTGCATGATTCTACCAAGAAATGTGATTCTTCATTCAAAACGCTGGTTTTTGCTATTGGGCTCTATTGAATAATGAATGTTTTGAATTTTCTCCAAAAGTAAAGTAGTTGCAAACTCATGCTTTTAGAGACTTGTTTGGGCTCATGAGATGAGTAGAAAAACATCAAAAATTTCAGTCCTGCATGATTCTACCAAGAAATGTGATTCTTCATTCAAAACGCTGGTTTTTGCTATTGGGCTCTATTGAATAATGAATGTTTTGAATTTTCTCCAAAAGTAAAGTAGTTGCAAACTCATGCTTTTAGAGACTTGTTTGGGCTCATGAGATGAGTAGAAAAACATCAAAAATTTCAGTCCTGCATGATTCTACCAAGACATGTGTGTTCATTGAAACGGCTGGTTTTTGATAGTTTGGGCCCTATTGAATAATGAATGTTTTGAATTTTCTCCAAAAGTAAAGTAGTTGCAAACTCATCCTTTTAGAAACTTGTTTGGGCTGTTGAGAGGAGTAAAAAACCATCAAAAATTTCAATCCTGCATGATTCTACCAAGAAATGTGATTCTTCATTCAAAACGCTGGTTTTTGCTATTGGGCTCTATTGAATAATGAATGTTTTGAATTTTCTCCAAAAGTAAAGTAGTTGCAAACTCATGCTTTTAGAGACTTGTTTGGGCTCATGAGAGGAGTAGAAAAACATCAAAAATTTCAGTCCTGCATGATTCTACCAAGAAATGTGTGTTCATTCAAACCGCTGGTTTTTGATAGTTTGGGCCCTATTGAATAATGAATGTTTTGAATTTTCTCCAAAAGTAAAGTAGCTGCAAACTCTTGCTTTTAGAGACTTGTTTGGGCTCATGAGAGGAGTAGAAAAACATCAAAAATTTCAGTCCTGCATGATTCTACCAAGAAATGTGTGTTCATTCAAACCGCTGGTTTTTGATAGTTTGTGCCCTATTGAATAATGAATGTTTTGAATTTTCTCCAAAAGTAAAGTAGTTGCAAACTCATCCTTTTAGAAACTTGTTTGGGCTGTTGAGAGGAGTAAAAAATCATCAAAAATTTCAATCCTGCATGATTCTACCAAGAAATGTGATTCTTCATTCAAAACGCTGGTTTTTGCTATTGGGCTCTATTGAATAATGAATGTTTTGAATTTTCTCCAAAAGTAAAGTAGTTGCAAACTCATGCTTTTAGAGACTTGTTTGGGCTCATGAGAGGAGTAGAAAAACATCAAAAATTTCAGTCCTGCATGATTCTACCAAGAAATGTGTGTTCATTCAAACCGCTGGTTTTTGATAGTTTGGGCCCTATTGAATAATGAATGTTTTGAATTTTCTCCAAAAGTAAAGTAGTTGCAAACTCATGCTTTTAGAGACTTGTTTGGGCTCATGAGAGGAGTAGAAAAACATCAAAAATTTCAGTCCTGCATGATTCTACCAAGAAATGTGTGTTCATTGAAACCGCTGGTTTTTGATAGTTTGGGCCCTATTGAATAATGAATGTTTTGAATTTTCTCCAAAAGTAAAGTAGTTGCAAACTCATCCTTTTAGAAACTTGTTTGGGCTGTTGAGAGGAGTAAAAAACCATCAAAAATTTCAATCCTGCATGATTCTACCAAGAAATGTGATTCTTCATTCAAAACGCAGGTTTTTGCTATTGGGCTCTATTGAATAATGAATGTTTTGAATTTTCTCCAAAAGTAAAGTAGTTGCAAACTCATGCTTTTAGAGACTTGTTTGGGCTCATGAGATGAGTAGAAAAACATCAAAAATTTCAGTCCTGCATGATTCTACCAAGAAATGTGATTCTTCATTCAAAACGCTGGTTTTTGCTATTGGGCTCTATTGAATAATGAATGTTTTGAATTTTCTCCAAAAGTAAAGTAGTTGCAAACTCATGCTTTTAGAGACTTGTTTGGGCTCATGAGATGAGTAGAAAAACATCAAAAATTTCAGTCCTGCATGATTCTACCAAGACATGTGTGTTCATTGAAACGGCTGGTTTTTGATAGTTTGGGCCCTATTGAATAATGAATGTTTTGAATTTTCTCCAAAAGTAAAGTAGTTGCAAACTCATCCTTTTAGAAACTTGTTTGGGCTGTTGAGAGGAGTAAAAAACCATCAAAAATTTCAATCCTGCATGATTCTACCAAGAAATGTGATTCTTCATTCAAAACGCTGGTTTTTGCTATTGGGCTCTATTGAATAATGAATGTTTTGAATTTTCTCCAAAAGTAAAGTAGTTGCAAACTCATGCTTTTAGAGACTTGTTTGGGCTCATGAGAGGAGTAGAAAAACATCAAAAATTTCAGTCCTGCATGATTCTACCAAGAAATGTGTGTTCATTCAAACCGCTGGTTTTTGATAGTTTGGGCCCTATTGAATAATGAATGTTTTGAATTTTCTCCAAAAGTAAAGTAGCTGCAAACTCATGCTTTTAGAGACTTGTTTGGGCTCATGAGAGGAGTAGAAAAACATCAAAAATTTCAGTCCTGCATGATTCTACCAAGAAATGTGTGTTCATTCAAACCGCTGGTTTTTGATAGTTTGGGCCCTATTGAATAATGAATGTTTTGAATTTTCTCCAAAAGTAAAGTAGTTGCAAACTCATCCTTTTAGAAACTTGTTTGGGCTGTTGAGAGGAGTAAAAAACCATCAAAAATTTCAATCCTGCATGATTCTACCAAGAAATGTGATTCTTCATTCAAAACGCTGGTTTTTGCTATTGGGCTCTATTGAATAATGAATGTTTTGAATTTTCTCCAAAAGTAAAGTAGTTGCAAACTCATGCTTTTAGAGACTTGTTTGGGCTCATGAGAGGAGTAGAAAAACATCAAAAATTTCAGTCCTGCATGATTCTACCAATAAATGTGTGTTCATTGAAACCGCTGGTTTTTGATAGTTTGGGCCCTATTGAATAATGAATGTTTTGAATTTTCTCCAAAAGTAAAGTAGTTGCAAACTCATCCTTTTAGAAACTTGTTTGGGCTGTTGAGAGGAGTAAAAAACCATCAAAAATTTCAATCCTGCATGATTCTACCAAGAAATGTGATTCTTCATTCAAAACGCTGGTTTTTGCTATTGGGCTCTATTGAATAATGAATGTTTTGAATTTTCTCCAAAAGTAAAGTAGTTGCAAACTCATGCTTTTAGAGACTTGTTTGGGCTCTTTGAGCTCATGAGAGGAGTAGAAAAACATCAAAAATTTCAGTCTTGCATGATTCTACCAAGAAATGTGTGTTCATTGAAACCGCTGGTTTTTGATAGTTTGGGCCCTATTGAATAATGAATGTTTTGAATTTTCTCCAAAAGTAAAGTAGTTGCAAACTCATCCTTTTAGAAACTTGTTTGGGCTGTTGAGAGGAGTAAAAAACCATCAAAAATTTCAATCCTGCATGATTCTACCAAGAAATGTGATTCTTCATTCAAAACGCTGGTTTTTGCTATTGGGCTCTATTGAATAATGAATGTTTTGAATTTTCTCCAAAAGTAAAGTAGTTGCAAACTCATGCTTTTAGAGACTTGTTTGGGCTCATGAGAGGAGTAGAAAAACATCAAAAATTTCAGTCCTGCATGATTCTACCAAGAAATGTGTGTTCATTGAAACCGCTGGTTTTTGATAGTTTGGGCCCTATTGAATAATGAATGTTTTGAATTTTCTCCAAAAGTAAAGTAGTTGCAAACTCATCCTTTTAGAAACTTGTTTGGGCTGTTGAGAGGAGTAAAAAACCATCAAAAATTTCAATCCTGCATGATTCTACCAAGAAATGTGATTCTTCATTCAAAACCTGATTTTTGCTATTGGGCTCTATTGAATAATGAATGTTTTGAATTTTCTCCAAAAGTAAAGTAGTTGCAAACTCATGCTTTTATTTTCCAATAATTTTTATTAGAATTTTCCAAGATTTAAACAAACATAAAAAGGGAGGAAAATAGGTAGGGGGAACAAAGGAAAGGAAGGGAAAGGAAATACAATAGAAACTCAATGAGAGTACCTTGTTTATGCAAAAACATAAGAAATATCAATACATTAGACAATGACACAAATTGTATGATCATTATCAAGACTTAAGCTAATTTCTGATTTAAAGCTATATCTAAGAACTGAACGCCAGACTTAAAATATAGAATATGAAATATAGTCTCACCTGGATTCGTCAAACCGTAGCATAATTTTCTAGAAGTACCGTTAAGTAATAAAAAGCTTGTTCCAAGCATCCCATTTCTTATTATATTTGTCCAAGTAATTGTTTTGGAAAGCAAAGCGCCTTTCCAATGCACTATGAATCACAAGGTTATGAAATATATCATCAAATCTTGGAGAGTCAATTTTCTTCCAATGAGCTGCTATGGAGTTTTTCACTACCAGTAAAATATGTGCTATCATAAGGATTGATGAAAAGTCTAAATGTTCCAGGTCCAGGAGCAAGAGAGCCATACTAGGAGAGATAACTAACCTCCTACCTAAGAATGTATCTATATGAACCGAAACCTCTCTCCATAAGCTCCTAACTTTTGGACATCCCCAAAATATGTGGAATAAATTCCCTACTGATCCACACTCCCTCCAGCATAAGTTGGAGGTGCCATGATTTATAAAAAACAACCTCGATGGAGTATAATACCATCTTGCAACTAATTTATAGTAGGATTCGCGTAACGACATCGAGATTGTTGAGGTAAAAGAAAGTTTGAGGGCATCTTGCCATTGTTCTAGTGAGGGAGATATATTTAAATCAGTCTCCCAACGTTTCATATATGCCGTTTTTAATATAACTGTATCTCTATTAAAAATTTTGTATATATTTTTTAAGTTCCAGACGCTTCTCTTTTCTAAATTTCCCATGAATAAGGCCAATATGTCCAAATTTAGTGGTTTGAGGTTAATAAATTTTTTTAAATGATCCTTAAGAACAGTGAAGAAAAAAAATTCTGAAGAGGGGAGATTAAACTTTAATTTAATTTCGCTGAAGGAGAGGAAAGACCCATTATACAAATCTCCAATTTTTTTTATGTTGCATGTAGACCAAATATCTGGAATTGAGAGCCTATAAATAACTGATAACAATGATAATGGTACATTATTTAGTTGTCTTATTTTATTCCAATTCCTTCCCGGCCGAATAAAACCTTTCCAGGCCAAAAGTATAGCTTGAAATATAGGGTGGGAAGGTAGTTTTTGTCTAGAATCAAGGATATTATTATAAAAAGTATTATAAAGTAAATTATTGTTACTCTGACTCTCTTCCAAAACCACCCACGCCGGAGACTTGGTTTGTTTAAACCAAAGAAAACTGGCCTTAATCAACAAAGCTTGGTAGTATGCCGTAATATTCGGTAATCCCAGACCTCCATTTTCCTTGTTTTTATAGAGAATGTTTGAGGCAATTCTGGGTTTTTTATCATCCCAAATAAAAGAGTTGATCAAAGCCTGGATTTTGGACAAATAGGCTGATGGAATATTTATAGGAAGGATTCTGAATAAATATAATATTTTAGGTAGAATGAAAGACTTTACGGCCAGAATTCTTCCAAATAAGGAAAGGGTAATGCGCTTAAAATTTGTAAAATCTGTAGTGATAGTTTTAATTAGGCTGTTAATATTAATTGGAATAATTAACTGAAATTTATTTGTCAATATTGTCCCTAAGTATCTTACTTCTTCCTCTTTTCCTGAAAAATTTGAGAGACTTTCCAACCGTTCCTTTTCCTGATAATTTAAATTAAAAGATAAAATCTTTGACTTTGAGTGATTGATTTTAAAATATGATATATTTGAGAATGCCTTTAAATCCACCATCAGTGCTGCAATAGAAATCTCTGGATTTAGAAGAGTCAATACTATATCATCTGCAAACAAACTGATTTTAAAAGAACGCTGTAATGTTTCTAGGCCATGGATATTAGAGTTAGATCTAATTTTCTCTGCTAAGGGTTCTATTGCTAAAACAAATAGAAGTGGGGAAAGGGGGCACCCCTGTCTAGTACCATTTGAAATGGAGAATAGCTTTGATAGATGGTTATTAGTGTAAACTTTTGCACATGGTTCTGAGTATAAGGCCATAATTGAGGATATAAATGCATTATTAAATCCAAATTTCAAAAATACCCCTCTAAGATAAGCCCAACTCAGCCTATCAAAAGCTTTCTCGGCATCTAACGTGACCAAAACTGAAGGAGCAGTAGAAAATTTTGTAGCATTCAATATATTCAGAATCCTTCTGGTCCCATCAGACGCCTGACGACCTTCAACAAATCCAATCTGGTCATCTTTTACCAAAGAAGGAATAATCTTCTTTAGTCTCTCGGCCCATATTTTTGAGTATAACTTGACATCCCCATTGATAAGTGAGATTGGCCTGTAACTTTGAACCCTGTCAGGGTCCCCCCCTTCCTTAGGTATCATAACTATAGTCGCTTCCAACATTTCCTTTGGGAAGGAACCCTGAGAGGAAGCCAAATTAAATATATTTACCAAATGGGGAGTCAGAAGTTGCTGAAAGGACTTATAGTACTCATTAATGAATCCATCTGGACCTGGTGACTTCTGAATCTTAAGTTTATTGATTGCGTCAGAAATTTCGTCTATAGAAATAGGCCTATTTATATGATCCAGTTCCAGAGAATCAATCTGGGGGAGATTTAAGTTATTTAAAAAAGTACCTATTGATGAAATATCAGGTTGCGGTGTATCAGAGTCTAAAGATAAATTGTACAGACCCTGGAAAAACTCTGCAAAAGCGTTCGCAATGTCTAAGGGGTGAGTTTTTATATCCCCATTCTTGGATTTGACTCTAATTATTCTCTTACTAATCCTATCTTGTTTTAATCTTCTCATCATGTAGGCAGTCGGTTTATTAATAGATGAATAAAGTTTGAATTTCGAGTTCCTAATAACCGTGTCATATTCAGTCATAATTAAAATTTTCAATTCTTGTCTTAATTTCAAGATTTCTAATTGGACCTCTGAAGATGGAACCAATAAATTATTTTGAGAGTCCTCTTTTGATTTTATTTGGTATTGGAGGTTAGTAATTTTCTGTCTCCTAATTTTCTTTAATTTGAATGAGAGTTGGATTAGGTGACCCCTCAACACTGCTTTATGTGCATTCCAGAGAACAAACGGGTTCACATCGTCAATATCATTTTCTTTAAAGAAATTGGTAATTGTCTCTGAGATAATTGTTCTATGTTCCGGGTTCTTAAACAGGGAGGAATTGGCCTTCCAGAGAAATGTATTTTTTGAGTATGCTCCTATTTCAAATTCCGCAAATTTCCCCAAAATATTGATAGTTTTAAATTTGGAAATGGCAAAGACGTCTGTTAGTATTAGATCTATTCTAGACGATGTCTTGTGCGTATCTGAATAGTGAGTATATTCGCGTGAGGAGGTGTTCAAGCAGCGAAATATGTCAAAAAACTCGTGTGAGATTAACCAATTGTTAAGGGAAGGTGCTTTATGTCGGACCAGAGAAGAGGAATCCATTTTGCTATCGGGGACTATATTAAAATCTCCCGCAAAGATAATCATCCCTTTCCTGACTTTTTCAATCTTACCCATTAACCTGTTCAGATATGATATAGTCTTTTTATTTGGGGCGTATATATTGACTATTGTGCATAGACTGTGGTTTAAATGGCAGACAAGAATATGGTACCTCCCTTGTGGATCTATAGTTTCTTCTATTAACTCAAAAGGGATATTGTTTTTTATAAGCGTAATAACCCCTGCTTTCTTTTTCCCTTTAAGAGATTGAAACATGTGCGGGAATTTCTTGTCTTGGAAATATGGTTGATTCCCCCTAGCAAACTTAACTTCCTGTAGACATACAATGTCTGCTTTGTTATGTTCAATTTCCTTCCATAGTGCATGTCTCTTATAAGGGATATTTAAACCCCTAACATTGAAGGACAAGATTTTAAGCTTCATGTTGCTACTGTTTTAACACAAAAGAGAAGGTAGACCGAATCCAAGTGAGACCCTCAACAAAGTACAACAATTAACAAATAATAGAAGTGTAACTACAATACGTATAAGAACAACAAAAAAATAAAAATAAAAAATCGAGTAAAAAATCAAAAATAAACTCAAATGAGTTTCCTTGGAGGAATCCAATCTAGAAGGATTCTCACCTAATTTGGGGATTTAAAAAAAAAGTGGTTAAACTCCTGCCAAAACCCCATATTTTACTGATCCTTCCTAGTTAAAATTCAAATACAAACAATACTGCTTATGAATAAATTCAACCGATACCATCTTGAAGCGACTGGACAAAGAGCATAGCTTCCTCTGGCGTAAAGAAAGGAATGGTCTTTCCCCTATACCAGACCAGAAGCTTAGCAGGGAAGCCCCATCTGTATGAGATTCCAAGATCTTTAATTTTTGCGTTGACTTCCCTAAAGGTCTTCCTGAATTCCATTGTTGCTTTGGAAAAGTCTCCAAAGACCTTTATATTAGCATAGGGGTCTGGGAAGGAACCCTTTTCTCTAATATAAAATAGTATTTTTTCTTTCGTTTCATAAAAATGCATGCGGAGGATAGTGTCTCTAGGCTTGTCGTCCAACAAGCCCCTTGGACGAGGGATGCGGTGTATTCTGTCAATTCTAAATTCAGAATTTTGGAGATCTGGTAACGCTTTTTTAAATATACCTTTGGCATAGTTTGAGAGTTCATCCTGAACAATATTTTCTGGGATGCCTCTTATTTTAAGATTGCACCTCCTGCTCCTATCCTCTAGATCCATCAGTTTAATTTTAAGTGATTGCACCTCCGTTTTTAGTTCAGAGTTCTGTTTAAGTAAAGTGTCTGTCTTATTTTCCACAACCAGGATTCTATTTTCACTTTTTTCTAATCTCTGGGTAAAATTTTTAGTTATGTCATTCAATGTCTTATTTTGCTTCTCAAACCCTAAAGCAATAGATTCATTAAACATTTTACAGAATCTGGCCATGAAGCCTTCTGTTACCCCTTTCTCAGAGGACAGGAGCTCATCTGGGTCAATAGGGGCAAATCCCTGACTGGAAATCCGAGGGGACAAAGACCTTTCTTTTTTTGGTCGTTGTCTATTTGGACTACTATCAGGTGAAGAATAGTCCAATAAATCTTCATATTCCGCAGTAACTGATCTTTTTTCATCATCTCTTGAATTTGGACCCTTCCTTTTTGCGGACTTAGAGGTGTCCATTGCACTGGGATTAGTCTCTGTTATTATAGGATTCAGCGTAAGGGGATTACTGGGAACAGTAGCTGAATCTTTACCCTCTATTCCTTTTTGAGAAGGTTTAATTGAAGACATCGCAGACCGTTGACTTATTTGTGTATCTCTTTTAAGTGGGGACCTTGATTTAATTGGGCTTATCAAGTTAGGGGAGTCCTCAGAGGGCTTAATATGTTGCTTATATGGAAGATAATTTCCCTTTAAATTTTTATTTGAAGAGGGTTCATTAGTCTTAAAAGCTGGTCTGGATTTAGTTCCTCCTCCCTCCATCTTATCAGTTAAATCAACTCAAAATATAAATTATACCACCTATGATAATTGAAAAGTTGTCCTAGTCTCGCCTCGACAATCGCTTACTCCGTATAATAAATAATTATCGTTGTAAAAGTATGAACAATATACACCAAATAATCTTCCTGTATAGAAACAGTTCAGGATAAATACAAGGCAGTTTCAAATACTTAGTCAACTCTACTAGGTTTTTAATATAAACAATAAGCAGTAAAGATTTACCCTCATTAATATCTGCGCAAGGTATATCTGAGGCAACAGATTTATATATCTGCACCTTCAAATAATAATTTATTAACTAATTAGAAACCTTTTTATAAGATATTTAGGAGGGATTACAAGAGAATACCCTTCGCAATAATATATCAGCACCCTCTAACAAAATTTAAAGTCCCCAATGAACCTCTGTGAACTATAAATACAGTGTTGTAACAGAAGCTCTAAATCCACCAATTATCTTTGAATTAAGACTTATGTGCAGCTTCTCCTTCAAGTGTGGTTGTATTAGTTATCTTTTTAGCTTCCTGGTCACAAAAGGAAAAGAGAAATAATGCAGATAAATTGTGTTGTATAGAACTATTAACCTTATAGCTTGCACACTCAGATTGAGTGTCAATCATTAAACTGAATCTCCTTATTTGAAAATAGACCACAACAGCCCCTTATTTAGGCATAAATTACAATTAGTCCACTACTCCACTTATTATTGATAAATAGATAACAATAGGACTCAGGAACTCGTCACGAATTCCAGCAGAGTATCTGTGTGCTATAGAGAACCAACTCTTCTCTGCCACTCACCAGCGACTTATAGCAAAAAACCCGGTCTGTTTCTTGGACTTCACAAGCCTCAATCAGAAGCCGCTGTTTCACGACATATGCAGCTTCTCAGATCCAGAACTCCTCCACCGCTCACTTGCAGCTGTCCACAAAAAGTCCACCTCTCTCCTCTGGTAGCGTCCACACCTCCGAACTTAGCGGTGAAGCAGCTCCACCAGGGATCCTTCCTCCTTCCTTCTTCACTCCAAGACCAACCCAACACTGTGGGAAGCTTCCTCGCCTCCAAGGGGCCCAGCAACGATCTCAATATTTGCTTCTGACAATCAAACGGCGGCACCCGCAGCTCCTGGCACTGCCGAGAACCCCAAGTCAAGGAAAATGAGCAGCGCCACCGATCGCAGCGTGCCAGATTTCAATCTGTTCAGGAGGAGATCACCTTCCCAGCGAAAAAAAACGCACACCGATCCGATGCACCAGGAACCCACAGTTCAATAAAAAGCTCAGTGGTTGTCTACTATTTTCTCCTGCACCGCCCGGAACTGTGATGCAACAGAGCCCGAGACTTCCTCCGATCAAAATGCGACAGATCTCCACTTAAACAACAGGGTCCCCCCGGCACAAGGCAATAGGATCCCAGCAGGAACTGACCCACACGGGTCCACAATACCTCGAGAAACTCAGCGGGACCAAGCACACGGCCGCGGCTGTCACTCAAAGCACCGGCTCCTGCAGCACTCCACTAACGCCGATGATTTTTGGCCATAAAAAGCTGAATATTGGTCCGATCTAGGCGTGCCTGGTCTCGTTCTATTCGGAGAGGTCTCCCGAATCCAGGGAAACAGGCTCCGGATGTTTTCAAAGTCTCAGGAGTGAGCAGCGCCTCAAAAACAGCGGCGGTATCGGGTTTAAAGCCGGGGAAGTGCTCATTGCAGTGGAATTGCTTCAGGTCCACCGGGGGTCAGATGAAGGGGATCCAAGTACAAGTAATAGCGATGTACTCCCTCTTTAAAGCCTCTCTCTTCTCCCAGGGAATGGTGAAACTTCCTCCGCTGTCTCTCTTTCCACTGCAGGGATCTGGAGTTGGCCACAAGCTCTCCCCTTCTGCTCAGCGCGGGAAAACACACGGCCTTTCCCCAGCAGCTGTAAATCCGTTTTCTTCTGCACAATCCTCCAGTTCTTGGTGCCAAAATACTCCAGATGAAGTCCAGATTCATAAATTGTGTAGAAAATCTTGATGGAAGGATTTCTGTAGCTTCAATGTCGCTTCACATATGCAGCTAGGCAGGAGCCCCGAGCAAACACGTCCTCACACCTTCACTGCTCAGGCCACGCCCCCCTAACTCATGCTTTTAGAGACTTGTTTGGGCTCATGAGAGGAGTAGAAAAACATCAAAAATTTCAGTCCTGCATGATTCTACCAAGAAATGTGTGTTCATTGAAACCGCTGGTTTTTGATAGTTTGGGCCCTATTGAATAATGAATGTTTTGAATTTTCTCCAAAAGTAAAGTAGTTGCAAACTCATCCTTTTAGAAACTTGTTTGGGCTGTTGAGAGGAGTAAAAAACCATCAAAAATTTCAATCCTGCATGATTTTACCAAGAAATTTGATTCTTCATTCAAAACCTGATTTTTGCTATTGGGCTCTATTGAATAGTGAATGTTTTGAATTTTCTCCAAAAGTAAAGTAGTTGCAAACTCATGCTTTTAGAGACTTGTTTGGGCTCATGAGAGGAGTAGAAAAACATCAAAAATTTCAGTCCTGCATGATTCTACCAAGAAATGTGTTCATTGAAACCGCTGGTTTTTGATAGTTTGGGCCCTATTGAATAATGAATGTTTTGAATTTTCTCCAAAAGTAAAGTAGTTGCAAACTCATCCTTTTAGAAACTTGTTTGGGCTGTTGAGAGGAGTAAAAAACCATCAAAAATTTCAATCCTGCATGATTCTACCAAGAAATGTGATTCTTCATTCAAAACGCTGGTTTTTGCTATTGGGCTCTATTGAATAATGAATGTTTTGAATTTTCTCCAAAAGTAAAGTAGTTGCAAACTCATGCTTTTAGAGACTTGTTTGGGCTCATGAGATGAGTAGAAAAACATCAAAAATTTCAGTCCTGCATGATTCTACCAAGACATGTGTGTTCATTGAAACGGCTGGTTTTTGATAGTTTGGGCCCTATTGAATAATGAATGTTTTGAATTTTCTCCAAAAGTAAAGTAGCTGCAAACTCATCCTTTTAGAAACTTGTTTGGGCTGTTGAGAGGAGTAAAAAATCATCAAAAATTTCAATCCTGCATGATTCTACCAAGAAATGTGATTCTTCATTCAAAACGCTGGTTTTTGCTATTGGGCTCTATTGAATAATGAATGTTTTGAATTTTCTCCAAAAGTAAAGTAGTTGCAAACTCATGCTTTTAGAGACTTGTTTGGGCTCATGAGAGGAGTAGAAAAACATCAAAAATTTCAGTCCTGCATGATTCTACCAAGAAATGTGTGTTCATTCAAACCGCTGGTTTTTGATAGTTTGGGCCCTATTGAATAATGAATGTTTTGAATTTTCTCCAAAAGTAAAGTAGTTGCAAACTCATGCTTTTAGAGACTTGTTTGGGCTCATGAGAGGAGTAGAAAAACATCAAAAATTTCAGTCCTGAATGATTCTACCAAGAAATGTGTGTTCATTGAAACCGCTGGTTTTTGATAGTTTGGGCCCTATTGAATAATGAATGTTTTGAATTTTCTCCAAAAGTAAAGTAGTTGCAAACTCATCCTTTTAGAAACTTGTTTGGGCTGTTGAGAGGAGTAAAAAACCATCAAAAATTTCAATCCTGCATGATTCTACCAAGAAATGTGATTCTTCATTCAAAACGCTGGTTTTTGCTATTGGGCTCTATTGAATAATGAATGTTTTGAATTTTCTCCAAAAGTAAATTAGTTGCAAACTCATGCTTTTAGAGACTTGTTTGGGCTCATGAGATGAGTAGAAAAACATCAAAAATTTCAGTCCTGCATGATTCTACCAAGAAATGTGATTCTTCATTCAAAACGCTGGTTTTTGCTATTGGGCTCTATTGAATAATGAATGTTTTGAATTTTCTCCAAAAGTAAAGTAGTTGCAAACTCATGCTTTTAGAGACTTGTTTGGGCTCATGAGATGAGTAGAAAAACATCAAAAATTTCAGTCCTGCATGATTCTACCAAGACATGTGTGTTCATTGAAACGGCTGGTTTTTGATAGTTTGGGCCCTATTGAATAATGAATGTTTTGAAT
This sequence comes from Dendrobates tinctorius, assembly GCF_039654945.1. Lineage (NCBI taxonomy): Eukaryota > Metazoa > Chordata > Amphibia > Anura > Dendrobatidae > Dendrobates > Dendrobates tinctorius. The sequence continues at coordinate 31,185,388 of NW_027361716.1, forward strand.
TTTCTCCAAAAGTAAAGTAGTTGCAAACTCATCCTTTTAGAAACTTGTTTGGGCTGTTGAGAGGAGTAAAAAACCATCAAAAATTTCAATCCTGCATGATTCTACCAAGAAATGTGATTCTTCATTCAAAACGCTGGTTTTTGCTATTGGGCTCTATTGAATAATGAATGTTTTGAATTTTCTCCAAAAGTAAAGTAGTTGCAAACTCATGCTTTTAGAGACTTGTTTGGGCTCATGAGAGGAGTAGAAAAAACATCAAAAATTTCAGTCCTGCATGATTCTACCAAGAAATGTGTGTTCATTCAAACCGCTGGTTTTTGATAGTTTGGGCCCTATTGAATAATGAATGTTTTGAATTTTCTCCAAAAGTAAAGTAGCTGCAAACTCATGCTTTTAGAGACTTGTTTGGGCTCATGAGAGGAGTAGAAAAACATCAAAAATTTCAGTCCTACATGATTCTACCAAGAAATGTGTGTTCATTCAAACCGCTGGTTTTTGATAGTTTGGGCCCTATTGAATAATGAATGTTTTGAATTTTCTCCAAAAGTAAAGTAGTTGCAAACTCATCCTTTTAGAAACTTGTTTGGGCTGTTGAGAGGAGTAAAAAACCATCAAAAATTTCAATCCTGCATGATTCTACCAAGAAATGTGATTCTTCATTCAAAACGCTGGTTTTTGCTATTGGGCTCTATTGAATAATGAATGTTTTGAATTTTCTCCAAAAGTAAAGTAGTTGCAAACTCATGCTTTTAGAGACTTGTTTGGGCTCATGAGAGGAGTAGAAAAACATCAAAAATTTCAGTCCTGCATGATTCTACCAATAAATGTGTGTTCATTGAAACCGCTGGTTTTTGATAGTTTGGGCCCTATTGAATAATGAATGTTTTGAATTTTCTCCAAAAGTAAAGTAGTTGCAAACTCATCCTTTTAGAAACTTGTTTGGGCTGTTGAGAGGAGTAAAAAACCATCAAAAATTTCAATCCTGCATGATTCTACCAAGAAATGTGATTCTTCATTCAAAACGCTGGTTTTTGCTATTGGGCTCTATTGAATAATGAATGTTTTGAATTTTCTCCAAAAGTAAAGTAGTTGCAAACTCATGCTTTTAGAGACTTGTTTGGGCTCTTTGGGCTCATGAGAGGAGTAGAAAAACATCAAAAATTTCAGTCCTGCATGATTCTACCAAGAAATGTGTGTTCATTGAAACCGCTGGTTTTTGATAGTTTGGGCCCTATTGAATAATGAATGTTTTGAATTTTCTCCAAAAGTAAAGTAGTTGCAAACTCATCCTTTTAGAAACTTGTTTGGGCTGTTGAGAGGAGTAAAAAACCATCAAAAATTTCAATCCTGCATGATTCTACCAAGAAATGTGATTCTTCATTCAAAACGCTGGTTTTTGCTATTGGGCTCTATTGATGAATGTTTTGAATTTTCTCCAAAAGTAAAGTAGTTGCAAACTCATGCTTTTAGAGACTTGTTTGGGCTCTTTGGGCTCATGAGAGGAGTAGAAAAACATCAAAAATTTCAGTCCTGCATGATTCTACCAAGAAATGTGTGTTCATTGAAACCGCTGGTTTTTGATAGTTTGGGCCCTATTGAATAATGAATGTTTTGAATTTTCTCCAAAAGTAAAGTAGTTGCAAACTCATCCTTTTAGAAACTTGTTTGGGCTGTTGAGAGGAGTAAAAAACCATCAAAAATTTCAATCCTGCATGATTCTACCAAGAAATGTGATTATTCATTCAAAACGCTGGTTTTTGCTATTGGGCTCTATTGAATAATGAATGTTTTGAATTTTCTCCAAAAGTAAAGTAGTTGCAAACTCATGCTTTTAGAGACTTGTTTGGGCTCATGAGATGAGTAGAAAAACATCAAAAATTTCAGTCCTGCATGATTCTACCAAGACATGTGTGTTCATTGAAACGGCTGGTTTTTGATAGTTTGGGCCCTATTGAATAATGAATGTTTTGAATTTTCTCCAAAAGTAAAGTAGTTGCAAACTCATCCTTTTAGAAACTTGTTTGGGCTGTTGAGAGGAGTAAAAAACCATCAAAAATTTCAATCCTGCATGATTCTACCAAGAAATGTGATTCTTCATTCAAAACGCTGGTTTTTGCTATTGGGTTCTATTGAATAATGAATGTTTTGAATTTTCTCCAAAAGTAAAGTAGTTGCAAACTCATGCTTTTAGAGACTTGTTTGGGCTCATGAGAGGAGTAGAAAAACATCAAAAATTTCAGTCCTGCATGATTCTACCAAGAAATGTGTGTTCATTGAAACCGCTGGTTTTTGATAGTTTGGGCCCTATTGAATAATGAATGTTTTGAATTTTCTCCAAAAGTAAAGTAGTTGCAAACTCATCCTTTTAGAAACTTGTTTGGGCTGTTGAGAGGAGTAAAAAACCATCAAAAATTTCAATCCTGCATGATTTTACCAAGAAATGTGATTCTTCATTCAAAACCTGATTTTTGCTATTGGGCTCTATTGAATAGTGAATGTTTTGAATTTTCTCCAAAAGTAAAGTAGTTGCAAACTCATGCTTTTAGAGACTTGTTTGGGCTCATGAGAGGAGTAGAAAAACATAAAAAATTTCAGTCCTGCATGATTCTACCAAGAAATGTGTGTTCATTGAAACCGCTGGTTTTTGATAGTTTGGGCCCTATTGAATAATGAATGTTTTGAATTTTCTCCAAAAGTAAAGTAGTTGCAAACTCATCCTTTTAGAAACTTGTTTGGGCTGTTGAGAGGAGTAAAAAACCATCAAAAATTTCAATCCTGCATGATTCTACCAAGAAATGTGATTCTTCATTCAAAACGCTGGTTTTTGTTATTGGGCTCTATTGAATAATGAATGTTTTGAATTTTCTCCAAAAGTAAAGTAGTTGCAAACTCATGCTTTTAGAGACTTGTTTGGGCTCATGAGAGGAGTAGAAAAACATAAAAAATTTCAGTCCTGCATGATTCTACCAAGAAATGTGTGTTCATTGAAACCGCTGGTTTTTGATAGTTTGGGCCCTATTGAATAATGAATGTTTTGAATTTTCTCCAAAAGTAAAGTAGTTGCAAACTCATCCTTTTAGAAACTTGTTTGGGCTGTTGAGAGGAGTAAAAAACCATCAAAAATTTCAATCCTGCATGATTCTACCAAGAAATGTGATTCTTCATTCAAAACGCTGGTTTTTGCTATTGGGCTCTATTGAATAATGAATGTTTTGAATTTTCTCCAAAAGTAAAGTAGTTGCAAACTCATGCTTTTAGAGACTTGTTTGGGCTCATGAGAGGAGTAGAAAAACATCAAAAATTTCAGTCCTGCATGATTCTACCAAGAAATGTGTGTTCATTCAAACCGCTGGTTTTTGATAGTTTGGGCCCTATTGAATAATGAATGTTTTGAATTTTCTCCAAAAGTAAAGTAGTTGCAAACTCATGCTTTTAGAGACTTGTTTGGGCTCATGAGAGGAGTAGAAAAACATCAAAAATTTCAGTCCTGCATGATTCTACCAAGAAATGTGTGTTCATTGAAACCGCTGGTTTTTGATAGTTTGGGCCCTATTGAATAATGAATGTTTTGAATTTTCTCCAAAAGTAAAGTAGTTGCAAACTCATCCTTTTAGAAACTTGTTTGGGCTGTTGAGAGGAGTAAAAAACCATCAAAAATTTCAATCCTGCATGATTCCACCAAGAAATGTGATTCTTCATTCAAAACGCTGGTTTTTGCTATTGGGCTCTAATGAATAATGAATGTTTTGAATTTTCTCCAAAAGTAAAGTAGTTGCAAACTCATGCTTTTAGAGACTTGTTTGGGCTCATGAGAGGAGTAGAAAAACATCAAAAATTTCAGTCCTGCATGATTCTACCAAGAAATGTGTGTTCATTGAAACCGCTGGTTTTTGATAGTTTGGGCCCTATTGACTAATGAATGTTTTGAATTTTCTCCAAAAGTAAAGTAGTTGCAAACTCATCCTTTTAGAAACTTGTTTGGGCTGTTGAGAGGAGTAAAAGACCATCAAAAATTTCAATCCTGCATGATTCTACCAAGAAATGTGATTCTTCATTCAAAACGCTGGTTTTTGCTATTGGGCTCTATTGAATAATGAATGTTTTGAATTTTCTCCAAAAGTAAAGTAGTTGCAAACTCATGCTTTTGGAGACTTGTTTGGGCTCATGAGAGGAGTAGAAAAACATCAAAAATTTCAGTCCTGCATGATTCTACCAAGAAATGTGTGTTCATTGAAACCGCTGGTTTTTGATAGTTTGGGCCCTATTGAATAATGAATGTTTTGAATTTTCTCCAAAAGTAAAGTAGTTGCAAACTCATCCTTTTAGAAACTTGTTTGGGCTGTTGAGAGGAGTAAAAAACCATCAAAAATTTCAATCCTGCATGATTCTACCAAGAAATGTGATTCTTCATTCAAAACGCTGGTTTTTGCTATTGGGCTCTATTGAATAATGAATGTTTTGAATTTTCTCCAAAAGTAAAGTAGTTGCAAACTCATGCTTTTAGAGACTTGTTTGGGCTCATGAGAGGAGTAGAAAAACATCAAAAATTTCAGTCCTGCATGATTCTACCAAGAAATGTGTGTTCATTGAAACCGCTGGTTTTTGATAGTTTGGGCCCTATTGAATAATGAATGTTTTGAATTTTCTCCAAAAGTAAAGTAGTTGCAAACTCATCCTTTTAGAAACTTGTTTGGGCTGTTGAGAGGAGTAAAAAACCATCAAAAATTTCAATCCTGCATGATTCTACCAAGAAATGTGATTCTTCATTCAAAACCTGATTTTTGCTATTGGGCTCTATTGAATAATGAATGTTTTGAATTTTCTCCAAAAGTAAAGTAGTTGCAAACTCATCCTTTTAGAAACTTGTTTGGGCTGTTGAGAGGAGTAAAAAATCATCAAAAATTTCAATCCTGCATGATTCTACCAAGAAATGTGATTCTTCATTCAAAACGCTGGTTTTTGCTATTGGGCTCTATTGAATAATGAATGTTTTGAATTTTCTCCAAAAGTAAAGTAGTTGCAAACTCATGCTTTTAGAGATTTGTTTGGGCTCATGAGAGGAGTAGAAAAACATCAAAAATTTCAGTCCTGCATGATTCTACCAAGAAATGTGTGTTCATTCAAACCGCTGGTTTTTGATAGTTTGGGCCCTATTGAATAATGAATGTTTTGAATTTTCTCCAAAAGTAAAGTAGTTGCAATCTCATGCTTTTAGAGACTTGTTTGGGCTCATGAGAGGAGTAGAAAAACATCAAAAATTTCAGTCCTGCATGATTCTACCAAGAAATGTGTGTTCATTGAAACCGCTGGTTTTTGATAGTTTGGGCCCTATTGAATAATGAATGTTTTGAATTTTCTCCAAAAGTAAAGTAGTTGCAAACTCATCCTTTTAGAAACTTGTTTGGGCTGTTGAGAGGAGTAAAAAACCATCAAAAATTTCAATCCTGCATGATTCTACCAAGAAATGTGATTCTTCATTCAAAACGCTGGTTTTTGCTATTGGGCTCTATTGAATAATGAATGTTTTGAATTTTCTCCAAAAGTAAAGTAGTTGCAAACTCATGCTTTTAGAGACTTGTTTGGGCTCATGAGAGGAGTAGAAAAACATCAAAAATTTCAGTCCTGCATGATTCTACCAAGAAATGTGTGTTCATTGAAACCGCTGGTTTTTGATAGTTTGGGCCCTATTGAATAATGAATGTTTTGAATTTTCTCCAAAAGTAAAGTAGTTGCAAACTCATCCTTTTAGAAACTTGTTTGGGCTGTTGAGAGGAGTAAAAAACCATCAAAAATTTCAATCCTGCATGATTCTACCAAGAAATGTGATTCTTCATTCAAAACGCTGGTTTTTGCTATTGGGCTCTATTGAATAATGAATGTTTTGAATTTTCTCCAAAAGTAAAGTAGTTGCAAACTCATGCTTTTAGAGACTTGTTTGGGCTCTTTGGGCTCATGAGAGGAGTAGAAAAACATCAAAAATTTCAGTCCTGCATGATTCTACCAAGAAATGTGTGTTCATTGAAACCGCTGGTTTTTGATAGTTTGGGCCCTATTGAATAATGAATGTTTTGAATTTTCTCCAAAAGTAAAGTAGTTGCAAACTCATCCTTTTAGAAACTTGTTTGGGCTGTTGAGAGGAGTAAAAAACCATCAAAAATTTCAATCCTGCATGATTCTACCAAGAAATGTGATTCTTCATTCAAAACGCTGGTTTTTGCTATTGGGCTCTATTGAATAATGAATGTTTTGAATTTTCTCCAAAAGTAAAGTAGTTGCAAACTCATGCTTTTAGAGACTTGTTTGGGCTCATGAGATGAGTAGAAAAACATCAAAAATTTCAGTCCTGCATGATTCTACCAAGACATGTGTGTTCATTGAAACGGCTGGTTTTTGATAGTTTGGGCCCTATTGAATAATGAATGTTTTGAATTCTCTCCAAAAGTAAAGTAGTTGCAAACTCATCCTTTTAGAAACTTGTTTGGGCTGTTGAGAGGAGTAAAAAACCATCAAAAATTTCAATCCTGCATGATTCTACCAAGAAATGTGATTCTTCATTCAAAACGCTGGTTTTTGCTATTGGGCTCTATTGAATAATGAATGTTTTGAATTTTCTCCAAAAGTAAAGTAGTTGCAAACTCATGCTTTTAGAGACTTGTTTGGGCTCTTTGGGCTCATGAGAGGAGTAGAAAAACATCAAAAATTTCAGTCCTGCATGATTCTACCAAGAAATGTGTGTTCATTGAAACCGCTGGTTTGTGATAGTTTGGGCCCTATTGAATAATGAATGTTTTGAATTTTCTCCAAAAGTAAAGTAGTTGCAAACTCATCCTTTTAGAAACTTGTTTGGGCTGTTGAGAGGAGTAAAAAACCATCAAAAATTTCAATCCTGCATGATTTTACCAAGAAATGTGATTCTTCATTCAAAACCTGATTTTTGCTATTGGGCTCTATTGAATAGTGAATGTTTTGAATTTTCTCCAAAAGTAAAGTAGTTGCAAACTCATGCTTTTAGAGACTTGTTTGGGCTCATGAGAGGAGTAGAAAAACATCAAAAATTTCAGTCCTGCATGATTCTACCAAGAAATGTGTTCATTCAAACCGCTGGTTTTTGATAGTTTGGGCCCTATTGAATAATGAATGTTTTGAATTTTCTCCAAAAGTAAAGTAGTTGCAAACTCATGCTTTTAGAGACTTGTTTGGGCTCATGAGAGGAGTAGAAAAACATAAAAAATTTCAGTCCTGCATGATTCTACCAAGAAATGTGTGTTCATTGAAACCGCTGGTTTTTGATAGTTTGGGCCCTATTGAATAATGAATGTTTTGAATTTTCTCCAAAAGTAAAGTAGTTGCAAACTCATCCTTTTAGAAACTTGTTTGGGCTGTTGAGAGGAGTAAAAAACCATCAAAAATTTCAATCCTGCATGATTCTACCAAGAAATGTGATTCTTCATTCAAAACGCTGGTTTTTGCTATTGGGCTCTATTGAATAATGAATGTTTTGAATTTTCTCCAAAAGTAAAGTAGTTGCAAACTCATGCTTTTAGAGACTTGTTTGGGCTCATGAGAGGAGTAGAAAAACATCAAAAATTTCAGTCCTGCATGATTCTACCAAGAAATGTGTGTTCATTCAAACCGCTGGTTTTTGATAGTTTGGGCCCTATTGAATAATGAATGTTTTGAATTTTCTCCAAAAGTAAAGTAGTTGCAAACTCATGCTTTTAGAGACTTGTTTGGGCTCATGAGAGGAGTAGAAAAACATCAAAAATTTCAGTCCTGCATGATTCTACCAAGAAATGTGTGTTCATTGAAACCGCTGGTTTTTGATAGTTTGGGCCCTATTGAATAATGAATGTTTTGAATTTTCTCCAAAAGTAAAGTAGTTGCAAACTCATCCTTTTAGAAACTTGTTTGGGCTGTTGAGAGGAGTAAAAAACCATCAAAAATTTCAATCCTGCATGATTCCACCAAGAAATGTGATTCTTCATTCAAAACGCTGGTTTTTGCTATTGGGCTCTAATGAATAATGAATGTTTTGAATTTTCTCCAAAAGTAAAGTAGTTGCAAACTCATGCTTTTAGAGACTTGTTTGGGCTCATGAGAGGAGTAGAAAAACATCAAAAATTTCAGTCCTGCATGATTCTACCAAGAAATGTGTGTTCATTGAAACCGCTGGTTTTTGATAGTTTGGGCCCTATTGACTAATGAATGTTTTGAATTTTCTCCAAAAGTAAAGTAGTTGCAAACTCATCCTTTTAGAAACTTGTTTGGGCTGTTGAGAGGAGTAAAAGACCATCAAAAATTTCAATCCTGCATGATTCTACCAAGAAATGTGATTCTTCATTCAAAACGCTGGTTTTTGCTATTGGGCTCTATTGAATAATGAATGTTTTGAATTTTCTCCAAAAGTAAAGTAGTTGCAAACTCATGCTTTTGGAGACTTGTTTGGGCTCATGAGAGGAGTAGAAAAACATCAAAAATTTCAGTCCTGCATGATTCTACCAAGAAATGTGTGTTCATTGAAACCGCTGGTTTTTGATAGTTTGGGCCCTATTGAATAATGAATGTTTTGAATTTTCTCCAAAAGTAAAGTAGTTGCAAACTCATCCTTTTAGAAACTTGTTTGGGCTGTTGAGAGGAGTAAAAAACCATCAAAAATTTCAATCCTGCATGATTCTACCAAGAAATGTGATTCTTCATTCAAAACGCTGGTTTTTGCTATTGGGCTCTATTGAATAATGAATGTTTTGAATTTTCTCCAAAAGTAAAGTAGTTGCAAACTCATGCTTTTAGAGACTTGTTTGGGCTCATGAGAGGAGTAGAAAAACATCAAAAATTTCAGTCCTGCATGATTCTACCAAGAAATGTGTGTTCATTGAAACCGCTGGTTTTTGATAGTTTGGGCCCTATTGAATAATGAATGTTTTGAATTTTCTCCAAAAGTAAAGTAGTTGCAAACTCATCCTTTTAGAAACTTGTTTGGGCTGTTGAGAGGAGTAAAAAACCATCAAAAATTTCAATCCTGCATGATTCTACCAAGAAATGTGATTCTTCATTCAAAACCTGATTTTTGCTATTGGGCTCTATTGAATAATGAATGTTTTGAATTTTCTCCAAAAGTAAAGTAGTTGCAAACTCATCCTTTTAGAAACTTGTTTGGGCTGTTGAGAGGAGTAAAAAATCATCAAAAATTTCAATCCTGCATGATTCTACCAAGAAATGTGATTCTTCATTCAAAACGCTGGTTTTTGCTATTGGGCTCTATTGAATAATGAATGTTTTGAATTTTCTCCAAAAGTAAAGTAGTTGCAAACTCATGCTTTTAGAGATTTGTTTGGGCTCATGAGAGGAGTAGAAAAACATCAAAAATTTCAGTCCTGCATGATTCTACCAAGAAATGTGTGTTCATTCAAACCGCTGGTTTTTGATAGTTTGGGCCCTATTGAATAATGAATGTTTTGAATTTTCTCCAAAAGTAAAGTAGTTGCAATCTCATGCTTTTAGAGACTTGTTTGGGCTCATGAGAGGAGTAGAAAAACATCAAAAATTTCAGTCCTGCATGATTCTACCAAGAAATGTGTGTTCATTGAAACCGCTGGTTTTTGATAGTTTGGGCCCTATTGAATAATGAATGTTTTGAATTTTCTCCAAAAGTAAAGTAGTTGCAAACTCATCCTTTTAGAAACTTGTTTGGGCTGTTGAGAGGAGTAAAAAACCATCAAAAATTTCAATCCTGCATGATTCTACCAAGAAATGTGATTCTTCATTCAAAACGCTGGTTTTTGCTATTGGGCTCTATTGAATAATGAATGTTTTGAATTTTCTCCAAAAGTAAAGTAGTTGCAAACTCATGCTTTTAGAGACTTGTTTGGGCTCATGAGAGGAGTAGAAAAACATCAAAAATTTCAGTCCTGCATGATTCTACCAAGAAATGTGTGTTCATTGAAACCGCTGGTTTTTGATAGTTTGGGCCCTATTGAATAATGAATGTTTTGAATTTTCTCCAAAAGTAAAGTAGTTGCAAACTCATCCTTTTAGAAACTTGTTTGGGCTGTTGAGAGGAGTAAAAAACCATCAAAAATTTCAATCCTGCATGATTCTACCAAGAAATGTGATTCTTCATTCAAAACGCTGGTTTTTGCTATTGGGCTCTATTGAATAATGAATGTTTTGAATTTTCTCCAAAAGTAAAGTAGTTGCAAACTCATGCTTTTAGAGACTTGTTTGGGCTCTTTGGGCTCATGAGAGGAGTAGAAAAACATCAAAAATTTCAGTCCTGCATGATTCTACCAAGAAATGTGTGTTCATTGAAACCGCTGGTTTTTGATAGTTTGGGCCCTATTGAATAATGAATGTTTTGAATTTTCTCCAAAAGTAAAGTAGTTGCAAACTCATCCTTTTAGAAACTTGTTTGGGCTGTTGAGAGGAGTAAAAAACCATCAAAAATTTCAATCCTGCATGATTCTACCAAGAAATGTGATTCTTCATTCAAAACGCTGGTTTTTGCTATTGGGCTCTATTGAATAATGAATGTTTTGAATTTTCTCCAAAAGTAAAGTAGTTGCAAACTCATGCTTTTAGAGACTTGTTTGGGCTCATGAGATGAGTAGAAAAACATCAAAAATTTCAGTCCTGCATGATTCTACCAAGACATGTGTGTTCATTGAAACGGCTGGTTTTTGATAGTTTGGGCCCTATTGAATAATGAATGTTTTGAATTCTCTCCAAAAGTAAAGTAGTTGCAAACTCATCCTTTTAGAAACTTGTTTGGGCTGTTGAGAGGAGTAAAAAACCATCAAAAATTTCAATCCTGCATGATTCTACCAAGAAATGTGATTCTTCATTCAAAACGCTGGTTTTTGCTATTGGGCTCTATTGAATAATGAATGTTTTGAATTTTCTCCAAAAGTAAAGTAGTTGCAAACTCATGCTTTTAGAGACTTGTTTGGGCTCTTTGGGCTCATGAGAGGAGTAGAAAAACATCAAAAATTTCAGTCCTGCATGATTCTACCAAGAAATGTGTGTTCATTGAAACCGCTGGTTTGTGATAGTTTGGGCCCTATTGAATAATGAATGTTTTGAATTTTCTCCAAAAGTAAAGTAGTTGCAAACTCATCCTTTTAGAAACTTGTTTGGGCTGTTGAGAGGAGTAAAAAACCATCAAAAATTTCAATCCTGCATGATTTTACCAAGAAATGTGATTCTTCATTCAAAACCTGATTTTTGCTATTGGGCTCTATTGAATAGTGAATGTTTTGAATTTTCTCCAAAAGTAAAGTAGTTGCAAACTCATGCTTTTAGAGACTTGTTTGGGCTCATGAGAGGAGTAGAAAAACATCAAAAATTTCAGTCCTGCATGATTCTACCAAGAAATGTGTTCATTCAAACCGCTGGTTTTTGATAGTTTGGGCCCTATTGAATAATGAATGTTTTGAATTTTCTCCAAAAGTAAAGTAGTTGCAAACTCATGCTTTTAGAGACTTGTTTGGGCTCATGAGAGGAGTAGAAAAACATCAAAAATTTCAGTCCTGCATGATTCTACCAAGAAATGTGTGTTCATTGAAACCGCTGGTTTTTGATAGTTTGGGCCCTATTGAATAATGAATGTTTTGAATTTTCTCCAAAAGTAAAGTAGTTGCAAACTCATCCTTTTAGAAACTTGTTTGGGCTGTTGAGAGGAGTAAAAAACCATCAAAAATTTCAATCCTGCATGATTCTACCAAGAAATGTGATTCTTCATTCAAAACGCTGGTTTTTGCTATTGGGCTCTATTGAATAATGAATGTTTTGAATTTTCTCCAAAAGTAAAGTAGTTGCAAACTCATGCTTTTAGAGACTTGTTTGGGCTCATGAGAGGAGTAGAAAAACATCAAAAATTTCAGTCCTGCATGATTCTACCAAGAAATGTGTGTTCATTGAAACCGCTGGTTTTTGATAGTTTGGGCCCTATTGAATAATGAATGTTTTGAATTTTCTCCAAAAGTAAAGTAGTTGCAAACTCATCCTTTTAGAAACTTGTTTGGGCTGTTGAGAGGAGTAAAAAACCATCAAAAATTTCAATCCTGCATGATTTTACCAAGAAATGTGATTCTTCATTCAAAACCTGATTTTTGCTATTGGGCTCTATTGAATAGTGAATGTTTTGAATTTTCTCCAAAAGTAAAGTAGTTGCAAACTCATGCTTTTAGAGACTTGTTTGGGCTCATGAGGTGAGTAGAAAAACATCAAAAATTTCAGTCCTGCATGATTCTACCAAGACATGTGTGTTCATTGAAACGGCTGGTTTTTGATAGTTTGGGCCCTATTGAATAAAGAATGTTTTGAATTTTCTCCAAAAGTAAAGTAGTTGCAAACTCATCCTTTTAGAGACTTGTTTGGGCTCATGAGATGAGTAGAAAAACATCAAAAATTTCAGTCCTGCATGATTCTACCAAGACATGTGTGTTCATTGAAACGGCTGGTTTTTGATAGTTTGGGCCCTATTGAATAATGAATGTTTTGAATTTTCTCCAAAAATAAAGTAGTTGCAAACTCATCCTTTTAGAAACTTGTTTGGGCTGTTGAGAGGAGTAAAAAACCATCAAAAATTTCAATCCTGCATGATTCTACCAAGAAATGTGATTCTTCATTCAAAACGCTGGTTTTTGCTATTGGGCTCTATTGAATAATGAATGTTTTGAATTTTCTCCAAAAGTAAAGTAGTTGCAAACTCATGCTTTTAGAGACTTGTTTGGGCTCATGAGAGGAGTAGAAAAACATCAAAAATTTCAGTCCTGCATGATTCCACCAAGAAATGTGTGTTCATTGAAACCGCTGGTTTTTGATAGTTTGGGCCCTATTGAATAATGAATGTTTTGAATTTTCTCCAAAAGTAGTTGCAAACTCATCCTTTTAGAAACTTGTTTGGGCTGTTGAGAGGAGTAAAAAACCATCAAAAATTTCAATCCTGCATGATTCTACCAAGAAATGTGATTCTTCATTCAAAACGCTGGTTTTTGCTATTGGGCTCTATTGAATAATGAATGTTTTGAATTTTCTCCAAAAGTAAAGTAGTTGCAAACTCATGCTTTTAGAGACTTGTTTGGGCTCATGAGAGGAGTAGAAAAACATCAAAAATTTCAGTCCTGCATGATTCCACCAAGAAATGTGTGTTCATTGAAACCGCTGGTTTTTGATAGTTTGGGCCCTATTGAATAATGAATGTTTTGAATTTTCTCCAAAAGTAGTTGCAAACTCATCCTTTTAGAAACTTGTTTGGGCTGTTGAGAGGAGTAAAAAACCATCAAAAATTTCAATCCTGCATGATTCTACCAAGAAATGTGATTCTTCATTCAAAACGCTGGTTTTTGCTATTGGGCTCTATTGAATAATGAATGTTTTGAATTTTCTCCAAAAGTAAAGTAGTTGCAAACTCATGCTTTTGGAGACTTGTTTGGGCTCATGAGAGGAGTAGAAAAACATCAAAAATTTCAGTCCTGCATGATTCTACCAAGAAATGTGTGTTCATTGAAACCGCTGGTTTTTGATAGTTTGGGCCCTATTGAATAATGAATGTTTTGAATTTTCTCCAAAAGTAGTTGCAAACTCATCCTTTTAGAAACTTGTTTGGGCTGTTGAGAGGAGTAAAAAACCATCAAAAATTTCAATCCTGCATGATTCTACCAAGAAATGTGATTCTTCATTCAAAACGCTGGTTTTTGCTATTGGGCTCTATTGAATAGTGAATGTTTTGAATTTTCTCCAAAAGTAAAGTAGTTGCAAACTCATGCTTTTAGAGACTTGTTTGGGCTCATGAGAGGAGTAGAAAAACATCAAAAATTTCAGTCCTGCATGATTCTACCAAGAAATGTGTTCATTCAAACCGCTGGTTTTTGATAGTTTGGGCCCTATTGAATAATGAATGTTTTGAATTTTCTCCAAAAGTAAAGTAGTTGCAAACTCATCCTTTTAGACACTTGTTTGGGCTCATGAGAGGAGTAGAAAAACATCAAAAATTTCAGTCCTGCATGATTCTACCAAGAAATGTGTGTTCATTGAAACCGCTGGTTTTTGATAGTTTGGGCCCTATTGAATAATGAATGTTTTGAATTATCTCCAAAAGTAAAGTAGTTGCAAACTCATCCTTTTAGAAACTTGTTTGAGCTGTTGAGAGGAGTAAAAAACCATCAAAAATTTCAATCCTGCATGATTCTACCAAGAAATGTGATTCTTCATTCAAAACGCTGGTTTTTGCTATTGGGCTCTATTGAATAATGAATGTTTTGAATTTTCTCCAAAAGTAAAGTAGTTGCAAACTCATGCTTTTAGAGACTTGTTTGGGCTCATGAGAGGAGTAGAAAAACATCAAAAATTTCAGTCCTGCATGATTCTACCAAGAAATGTGTGTTCATTGAAACGGCTGGTTTTTGATAGTTTGGGCCCTATTGAATAATGAATGTTTTGAATTTTCTCCAAAAGTAAAGTAGTTGCAAACTCATCCTTTTAGAAACTTGTTTGGGCTGTTGAGAGGAGTAAAAAACCATCAAAAATTTCAATCCTGCATGATTCTACCAAGAAATGTGATTCTTCATTCAAAACGCTGGTTTTTGCTATTGGGCTCTATTGAATAATGAATGTTTTGAATTTTCTCCAAAAGTAAAGTAGTTGCAAACTCATGCTTTTAGAGACTTGTTTGGGCTCATGAGAGGAGTAGAAAAACATCAAAAATTTCAGTCCTGCATGATTCTACCAAGAAATGTGTGTTCATTGAAACCGCTGGTTTTTGATAGTTTGGGCCCTATTGAATAATGAATGTTTTGAATTATCTCCAAAAGTAAAGTAGTTGCAAACTCATCCTTTTAGAAACTTGTTTGGGCTGTTGAGAGGAGTAAAAAACCATCAAAAATTTCAATCCTGCATGATTCTACCAAGAAATGTGATTCTTCATTCAAAACGCTGGTTTTTGCTATTGGGCTCTATTGAATAATGAATGTTTTGAATTTTCTCCAAAAGTAAAGTAGTTGCAAACTCATGCTTTTAGAGACTTGTTTGGGCTCATGAGAGGAGTAGAAAAACATCAAAAATTTCAGTCCTGCATGATTCTACCAAGAAATGTGTGTTCATTGAAACCGCTGGTTTTTGATAGTTTGGGCCCTATTGAATAATGAATGTTTTGAATTTTCTCCAAAAGTAAAGTAGTTGCAAACTCATCCTTTTAGAAACTTGTTTGGGCTGTTGAGAGGAGTAAAAAACCATCAAAAATTTCAATCCTGCATGATTTTACCAAGAAATGTGATTCTTCATTCAAAACCTGATTTTTGCTATTGGGCTCTATTGAATAGTGAATGTTTTGAATTTTCTCCAAAAGTAAAGTAGTTGCAAACTCATGCTTTTAGAGACTTGTTTGGGCTCATGAGAGGAGTAGAAAAACATCAAAAATTTCAGTCCTGCATGATTCTACCAAGAAATGTGTTCATTCAAACCGCTGGTTTTTGATAGTTTGGGCCCTATTGAATAATGAATGTTTTGAATTTTCTCCAAAAGTAAAGTAGTTGCAAACTCATGCTTTTAGAGACTTGTTTGGGCTCATGAGAGGAGTAGAAAAACATCAAAAATTTCAGTCCTGCATGATTCTACCAAGAAATGTGTGTTCATTGAAACCGCTGGTTTTTGATAGTTTGGGCCCTATTGAATAATGAATGTTTTGAATTTTCTCCAAAAGTAAAGTAGTTGCAAACTCATCCTTTTAGAAACTTGTTTGGGCTGTTGAGAGGAGTAAAAAACCATCAAAAATTTCAATCCTGCATGATTCTACCAAGAAATGTGATTCTTCATTCAAAACGCTGGTTTTTGCTATTGGGCTCTATTGAATAATGAATGTTTTGAATTTTCTCCAAAAGTAAAGTAGTTGCAAACTCATGCTTTTAGAGACTTGTTTGGGCTCATGAGAGGAGTAGAAAAACATCAAAAATTTCAGTCCTGCATGATTCTACCAAGAAATGTGTGTTCATTGAAACGGCTGGTTTTTGATAGTTTGGGCCCTATTGAATAATGAATGTTTTGAATTTTCTCCAAAAGTAAAGTAGTTGCAAACTCATCCTTTTAGAAACTTGTTTGGGCTGTTGAGAGGAGTAAAAAACCATCAAAAATTTCAATCCTGCATGATTCTACCAAGAAATGTGATTCTTCATTCAAAACGCTGGTTTTTGCTATTGGGCTCTATTGAATAATGAATGTTTTGAATTTTCTCCAAAAGTAAAGTAGTTGCAAACTCATGCTTTTAGAGACTTGTTTGGGCTCTTTGGGCTCATGAGAGGAGTAGAAAAACATTAAAAATTTCAGTCCTGCATGATTCTACCAAGAAATGTGTGTTCATTGAAACCGCTGGTTTTTGATAGTTTGGGCCCTATTGAATAATGAATGTTTTGAATTTTCTCCAAAAGTAAAGTAGTTGCAAACTCATCCTTTTAGAAACTTGTTTGGGCTGTTGAGAGGAGTAAAAAACCATCAAAAATTTCAATCCTGCATGATTCTACCAAGAAATGTGATTCTTCATTCAAAACGCTGGTTTTTGCTATTGGGCTCTATTGAATAATGAATGTTTTGAATTTTCTCCAAAAGTAAAGTAGTTGCAAACTCATGCTTTTAGAGACTTGTTTGGGCTCTTTGGGCTCATGAGAGGAGTAGAAAAACATCAAAAATTTCAGTCCTGCATGATTCTACCAAGAAATGTGTGTTCATTGAAACCGCTGGTTTTTGATAGTTTGGGCCCTATTGAATAATGAATGTTTTGAATTTTCTCCAAAAGTAAAGTAGTTGCAAACTCATCCTTTTAGAAACTTGTTTGGGCTGTTGAGAGGAGTAAAAAACCATCAAAAATTTCAATCCTGCATGATTCTACCAAGAAATGTGATTCTTCATTCAAAACGCTGGTTTTTGCTATTGGGCTCTATTGAATAATGAATGTTTTGAATTTTCTCCAAAAGTAAAGTAGTTGCAAACTCATGCTTTTAGAGACTTGTTTGGGCTCATGAGATGAGTAGAAAAACATCAAAAATTTCAGTCCTGCATGATTCTACCAAGACATGTGTGTTCATTGAAACGGCTGGTTTTTGATAGTTTGGGCCCTATTGAATAATGAATGTTTTGAATTTTCTCCAAAAGTAAAGTAGTTGCAAACTCATCCTTTTAGAAACTTGTTTGGGCTGTTGAGAGGAGTAAAAAACCATCAAAAATTTCAATCCTGCATGATTCTACCAAGAAATGTGATTCTTCATTCAAAACACTGGTTTTTGCTATTGGGCTCTATTGAATAATGAATGTTTTGAATTTTCTCCAAAAGTAAAGTAGTTGCAAACTCATGCTTTTAGAGACTTGTTTGGGCTCTTTGGGCTCATGAGAGGAGTAGAAAAACATCAAAAATTTCAGTCCTGCATGATTCTACCAAGAAATGTGTGTTCATTGAAACCGCTGGTTTTTGATAGTTTGGGCCCTATTGAATAATGAATGTTTTGAATTTTCTCCAAAAGTAAAGTAGTTGCAAACTCATCCTTTTAGAAACTTGTTTGGGCTGTTGAGAGGAGTAAAAAACCATCAAAAATTTCAATCCTGCATGATTTTACCAAGAAATGTGATTCTTCATTCAAAACCTGATTTTTGCTATTGGGCTCTATTGAATAGTGAATGTTTTGAATTTTCTCCAAAAGTAAAGTAGTTGCAAACTCATGCTTTTAGAGACTTGTTTGGGCTCATGAGAGGAGTAGAAAAACATCAAAAATTTCAGTCCTGCATGATTCTACCAAGAAATGTGTTCATTCAAACCGCTGGTTTTTGATAGTTTGGGCCCTATTGAATAATGAATGTTTTGAATTTTCTCCAAAAGTAAAGTAGTTGCAAACTCATGCTTTTAGAGACTTGTTTGGGCTCATGAGAGGAGTAGAAAAACATCAAAAATTTCAGTCCTGCATGATTCTACCAAGAAATGTGTGTTCATTGAAACCGCTGGTTTTTGATAGTTTGGGCCCTATTGAATAATGAATGTTTTGAATTTTCTCCAAAAGTAAAGTAGTTGCAAACTCATCCTTTTAGAAACTTGTTTGGGCTGTTGAGAGGAGTAAAAAACCATCAAAAATTTCAATCCTGCATGATTCTACCAAGAAATGTGATTCTTCATTCAAAACGCTGGTTTTTGCTATTGGGCTCTATTGAATAATGAATGTTTTGAATTTTCTCCAAAAGTAAAGTAGTTGCAAACTCATGCTTTTAGAGACTTGTTTGGGCTCATGAGAGGAGTAGAAAAACATCAAAAATTTCAGTCCTGCATGATTCTACCAAGAAATGTGTGTTCATTGAAACCGCTGGTTTTTGATAGTTTGGGCCCTATTGAATAATGAATGTTTTGAATTTTCTCCAAAAGTAAAGTAGTTGCAAACTCATCCTTTTAGAAACTTGTTTGGGCTGTTGAGAGGAGTAAAAAACCATCAAAAATTTCAATCCTGCATGATTCTACCAAGAAATGTGATTCTTCATTCAAAACGCTGGTTTTTGTTATTGGGCTCTATTGAATAATGAATGTTTTGAATTTTCTCCAAAAGTAAAGTAGTTGCAAACTCATGCTTTTAGAGACTTGTTTGGGCTCATGAGAGGAGTAGAAAAACATCAAAAATTTCAGTCCTGCATGATTCTACCAAGAAATGTGTGTTCATTGAAACCGCTGGTTTTTGATAGTTTGGGCCCTATTGAATAATGAATGTTTTGAATTTTCTCCAAAAGTAAAGTAGTTGCAAACTCATCCTTTTAGAAACTTGTTTGGGCTGTTGAGAGGAGTAAAAAACCATCAAAAATTTCAATCCTGCATGATTCTACCAAGAAATGTGATTCTTCATTCAAAACGCTGGTTTTTGCTATTGGGCTCTATTGAATAATGAATGTTTTGAATTTTCTCCAAAAGTAAAGTAGTTGCAAACTCATGCTTTTAGAGACTTGTTTGGGCTCATGAGATGAGTAGAAAAACATCAAAAATTTCAGTCCTGCATGATTCTACCAAGACATGTGTGTTCATTGAAACGGCTGGTTTTTGATAGTTTGGGCCCTATTGAATAATGAATGTTTTGAATTCTCTCCAAAAGTAAAGTAGTTGCAAACTCATCCTTTTAGAAACTTGTTTGGGCTGTTGAGAGGAGTAAAAAACCATCAAAAATTTCAATCCTGCATGATTCTACCAAGAAATGTGATTCTTCATTCAAAACGCTGGTTTTTGCTATTGGGCTCTATTGAATAATGAATGTTTTGAATTTTCTCCAAAAGTAAAGTAGTTGCAAACTCATGCTTTTAGAGACTTGTTTGGGCTCTTTGGGCTCATGAGAGGAGTAGAAAAACATCAAAAATTTCAGTCCTGCATGATTCTACCAAGAAATGTGTGTTCATTGAAACCGCTGGTTTTTGATAGTTTGGGCCCTATTGAATAATGAATGTTTTGAATTTTCTCCAAAAGTAAAGTAGTTGCAAACTCATCCTTTTAGAAACTTGTTTGGGCTGTTGAGAGGAGTAAAAAACCATCAAAAATTTCAATCCTGCATGATTTTACCAAGAAATGTGATTCTTCATTCAAAACCTGATTTTTGCTATTGGGCTCTATTGAATAGTGAATGTTTTGAATTTTCTCCAAAAGTAAAGTAGTTGCAAACTCATGCTTTTAGAGACTTGTTTGGGCTCATGAGAGGAGTAGAAAAACATCAAAAATTTCAGTCCTGCATGATTCTACCAAGAAATGTGTTCATTCAAACCGCTGGTTTTTGATAGTTTGGGCCCTATTGAATAATGAATGCTTTGAATTTTCTCCAAAAGTAAAGTAGTTGCAAACTCATCCTTTTAGAAACTTGTTTGGGCTGTTGAGAGGAGTAAAAAACCATCAAAAATTTCAATCCTGCATGATTCTACCAAGAAATGTGATTCTTCATTCAAAACGCTGGTTTTTGCTATTGGGCTCTATTGAATAATGAATGTTTTGAATTTTCTCCAAAAGTAAAGTAGTTGCAAACTCATGCTTTTAGAGACTTGTTTGGGCTCATGAGAGGAGTAGAAAAACATCAAAAATTTCAGTCCTGCATGATTCTACCAAGAAATGTGTGTTCATTGAAACCGCTGGTTTTTGATAGTTTGGGCCCTATTGAATAATGAATGTTTTGAATTTTCTCCAAAAGTAAAGTAGTTGCAAACTCATCCTTTTAGAAACTTGTTTGGGCTGTTGAGAGGAGTAAAAAACCATCAAAAATTTCAATCCTGCATGATTCTACCAAGAAATGTGATTCTTCATTCAAAACGCTGGTTTTTGCTATTGGGCTCTATTGAATAATGAATGTTTTGAATTTTCTCCAAAAGTAAAGTAGTTGCAAACTCATGCTTTTAGAGACTTGTTTGGGCTCTTTGGGCTCATGAGAGGAGTAGAAAAACATTAAAAATTTCAGTCCTGCATGATTCTACCAAGAAATGTGTGTTCATTGAAACCGCTGGTTTTTGATAGTTTGGGCCCTATTGAATAATGAATGTTTTGAATTTTCTCCAAAAGTAAAGTAGTTGCAAACTCATCCTTTTAGAAACTTGTTTGGGCTGTTGAGAGGAGTAAAAAACCATCAAAAATTTCAATCCTGCATGATTCTACCAAGAAATGTGATTCTTCATTCAAAACGCTGGTTTTTGCTATTGGGCTCTATTGAATAATGAATGTTTTGAATTTTCTCCAAAAGTAAAGTAGTTGCAAACTCATGCTTTTAGAGACTTGTTTGGGCTCTTTGGGCTCATGAGAGGAGTAGAAAAACATCAAAAATTTCAGTCCTGCATGATTCTACCAAGAAATGTGTGTTCATTGAAACCGCTGGTTTTTGATAGTTTGGGCCCTATTGAATAATGAATGTTTTGAATTTTCTCCAAAAGTAAAGTAGTTGCAAACTCATCCTTTTAGAAACTTGTTTGGGCTGTTGAGAGGAGTAAAAAACCATCAAAAATTTCAATCCTGCATGATTCTACCAAGAAATGTGATTCTTCATTCAAAACGCTGGTTTTTGCTATTGGGCTCTATTGAATAATGAATGTTTTGAATTTTCTCCAAAAGTAAAGTAGTTGCAAACTCATGCTTTTAGAGACTTGTTTGGGCTCATGAGATGAGTAGAAAAACATCAAAAATTTCAGTCCTGCATGATTCTACCAAGACATGTGTGTTCATTGAAACGGCTGGTTTTTGATAGTTTGGGCCCTATTGAATAATGAATGTTTTGAATTTTCTCCAAAAGTAAAGTAGTTGCAAACTCATCCTTTTAGAAACTTGTTTGGGCTGTTGAGAGGAGTAAAAAACCATCAAAAATTTCAATCCTGCATGATTCTACCAAGAAATGTGATTCTTCATTCAAAACACTGGTTTTTGCTATTGGGCTCTATTGAATAATGAATGTTTTGAATTTTCTCCAAAAGTAAAGTAGTTGCAAACTCATGCTTTTAGAGACTTGTTTGGGCTCTTTGGGCTCATGAGAGGAGTAGAAAAACATCAAAAATTTCAGTCCTGCATGATTCTACCAAGAAATGTGTGTTCATTGAAACCGCTGGTTTTTGATAGTTTGGGCCCTATTGAATAATGAATGTTTTGAATTTTCTCCAAAAGTAAAGTAGTTGCAAACTCATCCTTTTAGAAACTTGTTTGGGCTGTTGAGAGGAGTAAAAAACCATCAAAAATTTCAATCCTGCATGATTTTACCAAGAAATGTGATTCTTCATTCAAAACCTGATTTTTGCTATTGGGCTCTATTGAATAGTGAATGTTTTGAATTTTCTCCAAAAGTAAAGTAGTTGCAAACTCATGCTTTTAGAGACTTGTTTGGGCTCATGAGAGGAGTAGAAAAACATCAAAAATTTCAGTCCTGCATGATTCTACCAAGAAATGTGTTCATTCAAACCGCTGGTTTTTGATAGTTTGGGCCCTATTGAATAATGAATGTTTTGAATTTTCTCCAAAAGTAAAGTAGTTGCAAACTCATGCTTTTAGAGACTTGTTTGGGCTCATGAGAGGAGTAGAAAAACATCAAAAATTTCAGTCCTGCATGATTCTACCAAGAAATGTGTGTTCATTGAAACCGCTGGTTTTTGATAGTTTGGGCCCTATTGAATAATGAATGTTTTGAATTTTCTCCAAAAGTAAAGTAGTTGCAAACTCATCCTTTTAGAAACTTGTTTGGGCTGTTGAGAGGAGTAAAAAACCATCAAAAATTTCAATCCTGCATGATTCTACCAAGAAATGTGATTCTTCATTCAAAACGCTGGTTTTTGCTATTGGGCTCTATTGAATAATGAATGTTTTGAATTTTCTCCAAAAGTAAAGTAGTTGCAAACTCATGCTTTTAGAGACTTGTTTGGGCTCATGAGAGGAGTAGAAAAACATCAAAAATTTCAGTCCTGCATGATTCTACCAAGAAATGTGTGTTCATTGAAACCGCTGGTTTTTGATAGTTTGGGCCCTATTGAATAATGAATGTTTTGAATTTTCTCCAAAAGTAAAGTAGTTGCAAACTCATCCTTTTAGAAACTTGTTTGGGCTGTTGAGAGGAGTAAAAAACCATCAAAAATTTCAATCCTGCATGATTCTACCAAGAAATGTGATTCTTCATTCAAAACGCTGGTTTTTGCTATTGGGCTCTATTGAATAATGAATGTTTTGAATTTTCTCCAAAAGTAAAGTAGTTGCAAACTCATGCTTTTAGAGACTTGTTTGGGCTCATGAGAGGAGTAGAAAAACATCAAAAATTTCAGTCCTGCATGATTCTACCAAGAAATGTGTGTTCATTGAAACCGCTGGTTTTTGATAGTTTGGGCCCTATTGAATAATGAATGTTTTGAATTTTCTCCAAAAGTAAAGTAGTTGCAAACTCATCCTTTTAGAAACTTGTTTGGGCTGTTGAGAGGAGTAAAAAACCATCAAAAATTTCAATCCTGCATGATTCTACCAAGAAATGTGATTCTTCATTCAAAACGCTGGTTTTTGCTATTGGGCTCTATTGAATAATGAATGTTTTGAATTTTCTCCAAAAGTAAAGTAGTTGCAATCTCATGCTTTTAGAGACTTGTTTGGGCTCATGAGATGAGTAGAAAAACATCAAAAATTTCAGTCCTGCATAATTCTACCAAGACATGTGTGTTCATTGAAACGGCTGGTTTTTGATAGTTTGGGCCCTATTGAATAATGAATGTTTTGAATTTTCTCCAAAAGTAAAGTAGTTGCAAACTCATCCTTTTAGAAACTTGTTTGGGCTGTTGAGAGGAGTAAAAAACCATCAAAAATTTCAATCCTGCATGATTCTACCAAGAAATGTGATTCTTCATTCAAAACGCTGGTTTTTGCTATTGGGCTCTATTGAATAATGAATGTTTTGAATTTTCTCCAAAAGTAAAGTAGTTGCAAACTCATGCTTTTAGAGACTTGTTTGGGCTCATGAGAGGAGTAGAAAAACATAAAAAATTTCAGTCCTGCATGATTCTACCAAGAAATGTGTGTTCATTGAAACCGCTGGTTTTTGATAGTTTGGGCCCTATTGAATAATGAATGTTTTGAATTTTCTCCAAAAGTAAAGTAGTTGCAAACTCATCCTTTTAGAAACTTGTTTGGGCTGTTGAGAGGAGTAAAAAACCATCAAAAATTTCAATCCTGCATGATTCTACCAAGAAATGTGATTCTTCATTCAAAACGCTGGTTTTTGCTATTGGGCTCTATTGAATAATGAATGTTTTGAATTTTCTCCAAAAGTAAAGTAGTTGCAAACTCATGCTTTTAGAGACTTGTTTGGGCTCATGAGAGGAGTAGAAAAACATCAAAAATTTCAGTCCTGCATGATTCTACCAAGAAATGTGTGTTCATTGAAACCGCTGGTTTTTGATAGTTTGGGCCCTATTGAATAATGAATGTTTTGAATTTTCTCCAAAAGTAAAGTAGTTGCAAACTCATCCTTTTAGAAACTTGTTTGGGCTGTTGAGAGGAGTAAAAAACCATCAAAAATTTCAATCCTGCATGATTCTACCAAGAAATGTGATTCTTCATTCAAAACGCTGGTTTTTGCTATTGGGCTCTATTGAATAATGAATGTTTTGAATTTTCTCCAAAAGTAAAGTAGTTGCAATCTCATGCTTTTAGAGACTTGTTTGGGCTCATGAGATGAGTAGAAAAACATCAAAAATTTCAGTCCTGCATAATTCTACCAAGACATGTGTGTTCATTGAAACGGCTGGTTTTTGATAGTTTGGGCCCTATTGAATAATGAATGTTTTGAATTTTCTCCAAAAGTAAAGTAGTTGCAAACTCATCCTTTTAGAAACTTGTTTGGGCTGTTGAGAGGAGTAAAAAACCATCAAAAATTTCAATCCTGCATGATTCTACCAAGAAATGTGATTCTTCATTCAAAACGCTGGTTTTTGCTATTGGGCTCTACTGAATAATGAATGTTTTGAATTTTCTCCAAAAGTAAAGTAGTTGCAAACTCATGCTTTTAGAGACTTGTTTGGGCTCATGAGAGGAGTAGAAAAACATCAAAAATTTCAGTCCTGCATGATTCTACCAAGAAATGTGTGTTCATTCAAACCGCTGGTTTTTGATAGTTTGGGCCCTATTGAATAATGAATGTTTTGAATTTTCTCCAAAAGTAAAGTAGTTGCAAACTCATGCTTTTAGAGACTTGTTTGGGCTCATGAGAGGAGTAGAAAAACATCAAAAATTTCAGTCCTGCATGATTCTACCAAGAAATGTGTGTTCATTCAAACCGCTGGTTTTTGATAGTTTGGGCCCTATTGAATAATGAATGTTTTGAATTTTCTCCAAAAGTAAAGTAGTTGCAAACTCATGCTTTTAGAGACTTGTTTGGGCTCATGAGAGGAGTAGAAAAACATCAAAAATTTCAGTCCTGCATGATTCCACCAAGAAATGTGTGTTCATTGAAACCGCTGGTTTTTGATAGTTTGGGCACTATTGAATAATGAATGTTTTGAATTTTCTCCAAAAGTAGTTGCAAACTCATCCTTTTAGAAACTTGTTTGGGCTGTTGAGAGGAGTAAAAAACCATCAAAAATTTCAATCCTGCATGATTCTACCAAGAAATGTGATTCTTCATTCAAAACGCTGGTTTTTGCTATTGGTCTCTATTGAATAATGAATGTTTTGAATTTTCTCCAAAAGTAAAGTAGTTGCAAACTCATGCTTTTAGAGACTTGTTTGGGCTCATGAGAGGAGTAGAAAAACATCAAAAATTTCAGTCCTGAATGATTCTACCAAGAAATGTGTGTTCATTGAAACCGCTGGTTTTTGATAGTTTGGGCCCTATTGAATAATGAATGTTTTGAATTTTCTCCAAAAGTAAAGTAGTTGCAAACTCATCCTTTTAGAAACTTGTTTGGGCTGTTGAGAGGAGTAAAAAACCATCAAAAATTTCAATCCTGCATGATTCTACCAAGAAATGTGATTCTTCATTCAAAACGCTGGTTTTTGCTATTGGGCTCTAATGAATAATGAATGTTTTGAATTTTCTCCAAAAGTAAAGTAGTTGCAAACTCATGCTTTTAGAGAGTTGTTTGGGCTCATGAGAGGAGTAGAAAAACATCAAAAATTTCAGTCCTGCATGATTCTACCAAGAAATATGTGTTCATTGAAACCGCTGGTTTTTGATAGTTTGGGCCCTATTGACTAATGAATGTTTTGAATTTTCTCCAAAAGTAAAGTAGTTGCAAACTCATCCTTTTAGAAACTTGTTTGGGCTGTTGAGAGGAGTAAAAAACCATCAAAAATTTCAATCCTGCATGATTCTACCAAGAAATGTGATTCTTCATTCAAAACGCTGGTTTTTGCTATTGGGCTCTATTGAATAATGAATGTTTTGAATTTTCTCCAAAAGTAAAGTAGTTGCAAACTCATGCTTTTGGAGACTTGTTTGGGCTCATGAGAGGAGTAGAAAAACATCAAAAATTTCAGTCCTGCATGATTCTACCAAGAAATGTGTGTTCATTGAAACCGCTGGTTTTTGATAGTTTGGGCCCTATTGAATAATGAATGTTTTGAATTTTCTCCAAAAGTAAAGTAGTTGCAAACTCATCCTTTTAGAAACTTGTTTGGGCTGTTGAGAGGAGTAAAAAACCATCAAAAATTTCAATCCTGCATGATTCTACCAAGAAATGTGATTCTTCATTCAAAACGCTGGTTTTTGCTATTGGGCTCTATTGAATAATGAATGTTTTGAATTTTCTCCAAAAGTAAAGTAGTTGCAAACTCATGCTTTTAGAGACTTGTTTGGGCTCATGAGAGGAGTAGAAAAACATCAAAAATTTCAGTCCTGCATGATTCTACCAAGAAATGTGTGTTCATTGAAACCGCTGGTTTTTGATAGTTTGGGCCCTATTGAATAATGAATGTTTTGAATTTTCTCCAAAAGTAAAGTAGTTGCAAACTCATCCTTTTAGAAACTTGTTTGGGCTGTTGAGAGGAGTAAAAAACCATCAAAAATTTCAATCCTGCATGATTCTACCAAGAAATGTGATTCTTCATTCAAAACCTGATTTTTGCTATTGGGCTCTATTGAATAATGAATGTTTTGAATTTTCTCCAAAA
This sequence comes from Dendrobates tinctorius, assembly GCF_039654945.1. Classification (NCBI taxonomy): domain Eukaryota; kingdom Metazoa; phylum Chordata; class Amphibia; order Anura; family Dendrobatidae; genus Dendrobates; species Dendrobates tinctorius. Next base: position 31,211,990 of record NW_027361716.1, read on the forward strand.
GTAAAGTAGTTGCAAACTCATGCTTTTAGAGACTTGTTTGGGCTCATGAGAGGAGTAGAAAAACATCAAAAATTTCAGTCCTGCATGATTCTACCAAGAAATGTGTGTTCATTGAAACCGCTGGTTTTTGATAGTTTGGGCCCTATTGAATAATGAATGTTTTGAATTTTCTCCAAAAGTAAAGTAGTTGCAAACTCATGCTTTTAGAGACTTGTTTGGGCTCATGAGAGGAGTAGAAAAACATCAAAAATTTCAGTCCTGCATGATTCTACCAAGAAATGTGTGTTCATTGAAACCGCTGGTTTTTGATAGTTTGGGCCCTATTGAATAATGAATGTTATGAATTTTCTCCAAAAGTAAAGTAGTTGCAAACTCATCCTTTTAGAAACTTGTTTGGGCTGTTGAGAGGAGTAAAAAACCATCAAAAATTTCAATCCTGCATGATTCTACCAAGAAATGTGATTCTTCATTCAAAACGCTGGTTTTTGTTATTGGGCTCTATTGAATAATGAATGTTTTGAATTTTCTCCAAAAGTAAAGTAGTTGCAAACTCATGCTTTTAGAGACTTGTTTGGGCTCATGAGAGGAGTAGAAAAACATCAAAAATTTCAGTCCTGCATAATTCTACCAAGAAATGTGTGTTCATTGAAACCGCTGGTTTTTGATAGTTTGGGCCCTATTGAATAATGAATGTTTTGAATTTTCTCCAAAAGTAAAGTAGTTGCAAACTCATCCTTTTAGAAACTTTTTTAGGCTGTTGAGAGGAGTAAAAAACCATCAAAAATTTCAATCCTGCATGATTCTACCAAGAAATGTGATTCTTCATTCAAAACGCTGGTTTTTGCTATTGGGCTCTATTGAATAATGAATGTTTTGAATTTTCTCCAAAAGTAAAGTAGTTGCAAACTCATGCTTTTAGAGACTTGTTTGGGCTCATGAGAGGAGTAGAAAAACATCAAAAATTTCAGTCCTGCATGATTCTACCAAGAGATGTGTGTTCATTGAAACCGCTGGTTTTTGATAGTTTGGGCCCTATTGAATAATGAATGTTTTGAATTTTCTCCAAAAGTAAAGTAGTTGCAAACTCATCCTTTTAGAAACTTGTTTGGGCTGTTGAGAGGAGTAAAAAACCATCAAAAATTTCAATCCTGCATGATTCTACCAAGAAATGTGATTCTTCATTCAAAACGCTGGTTTTTGCTATTGGGCTCTACTGAATAATGAATGTTTTGAATTTTCTCCAAAAGTAAAGTAGTTGCAAACTCATCCTTTTAGAAACTTGTTTGGGCTGTTGAGAGGAGTAAAAAACCATCAAAAATTTCAATCCTGCATGATTCTACCAAGAAATGTGATTCTTCATTCAAAACGCTGGTTTTTGCTATTGGGCTCTATTGAATAATGAATGTTTTGAATTTTCTCCAAAAGTAAAGTAGTTGCAAACTCATCCTTTTAGAAACTTGTTTGGGCTGTTGAGAGGAGTAAAAAACCATCAAAAATTTCAATCCTGCATGATTCTACCAAGAAATGTGATTCTTCATTCAAAACGCTGGTTTTTGCTATTGGGCTCTATTGAATAATGAATGTTTTGAATTTTCTCCAAAAGTAAAGTAGTTGCAAACTCATCCTTTTAGAAACTTGTTTGGGCTGTTGAGAGGAGTAAAAAACCATCAAAAATTTCAATCCTGCATGATTCTACCAAGAAATGTGATTCTTCATTCAAAACGCTGGTTTTTGCTATTGGGCTCTATTGAATAATGAATGTTTTGAATTTTCTCCAAAAGTAAAGTAGTTGCAAACTCATCCTTTTAGAAACTTGTTTGGGCTGTTGAGAGGAGTAAAAAACCATCAAAAATTTCAATCCTGCATGATTCTACCAAGAAATGTGATTCTTCATTCAAAACGCTGGTTTTTGCTATTGGGCTCTATTGAATAATGAATGTTTTGAATTTTCTCCAAAAGTAAAGTAGTTGCAAACTCATCCTTTTAGAAACTTGTTTGGGCTGTTGAGAGGAGTAAAAAACCATCAAAAATTTCAATCCTGCATGATTCTACCAAGAAATGTGATTCTTCATTCAAAACGCTGGTTTTTGCTATTGGGCTCTATTGAATAATGAATGTTTTGAATTTTCTCCAAAAGTAAAGTAGTTGCAAACTCATGCTTTTAGAGACTTGTTTGGGCTCATGAGAGGAGTAGAAAAACATCAAAAATTTCAGTCCTGCATGATTCTACCAAGAAATGTGTGTTCATTGAAACCGCTGGTTTTTGATAGTTTGGGCCCTATTGAATAATGAATGTTTTGAATTTTCTCCAAAAGTAAAGTAGTTGCAAACTCATCCTTTTAGAAACTTGTTTGGGCTGTTGAGAGGAGTAAAAAACCATCAAAAATTTCAATCCTGCATGATTCTACCAAGAAATGTGATTCTTCATTCAAAACGCTGGTTTTTGTTATTGGGCTCTATTGAATAATGAATGTTTTGAATTTTCTCCAAAAGTAAAGTAGTTGCAAACTCATGCTTTTAGAGACTTGTTTGGGCTCATGAGAGGAGTAGAAAAACATAAAAAATTTCAGTCCTCCATGATTCTACCAATAAATGTGTGTTCATTGAAACCGCTGGTTTTTGATAGTTTGGGCCCTATTGAATAATGAATGTTTTGAATTTTCTCCAAAAGTAAAGTAGTTGCAAACTCATCCTTTTAGAAACTTGTTTGGGCTGTTGAGAGGAGTAAAAAACCATCAAAAATTTCAATCCTGCATGATTCTACCAAGAAATGTGATTCTTCATTCAAAACGCTGGTTTTTGCTATTGGGCTCTATTGAATAATGAATGTTTTGAATTTTCTCCAAAAGTAAAGTAGTTGCAAACTCATGCTTTTAGAGACTTGTTTGGGCTCATGAGAGGAGTAGAAAAACATCAAAAATTTCAGTCCTGCATGATTCTACCAAGAAATGTGTGTTCATTGAAACCGCTGTTTTTTGATAGTTTGGGCCCTATTGAATAATGAATGTTTTGAATTTTCTCCAAAAGTAAAGTAGTTGCAAACTCATGCTTTTAGAGACTTGTTTGGGCTCATGAGAGGAGTAGAAAAACATCAAAAATTTCAGTCCTGCATGATTCTACCAAGAAATGTGTGTTCATTGAAACCGCTGGTTTTTGATAGTTTGGGCCCTATTGAATAATGAATGTTATGAATTTTCTCCAAAAGTAAAGTAGTTGCAAACTCATCCTTTTAGAAACTTGTTTGGGCTGTTGAGAGGAGTAAAAAACCATCAAAAATTTCAATCCTGCATGATTCTACCAAGAAATGTGATTCTTCATTCAAAACGCTGGTTTTTGCTATTGGGCTCTATTGAATAATGAATGTTTGGAATTTTCTCCAAAAGTAAAGTAGTTGCAAACTCATGCTTTTAGAGACTTGTTTGGGCTCATGAGAGGAGTAGAAAAACATCAAAAATTTCAGTCCTGCATGATTCTACCAAGAAATGTGTGTTCATTGAAACCGCTGGTTTTTGATAGTTTGGGCCCTATTGAATAATGAATGTTTTGAATTTTCTCCAAAAGTAAAGTAGTTGCAAACTCATCCTTTTAGAAACTTGTTTGGGCTGTTGAGAGGAGTAAAAAACCATCAAAAATTTCAATCCTGCATGATTCTACCAAGAAATGTGATTCTTCATTCAAAACGCCGGTTTTTGTTATTGGGCTCTATTGAATAATGAATGTTTTGAATTTTCTCCAAATGTAAAGTAGTTGCAAACTCATGCTTTTAGAGACTTGTTTGGGCTCATGAGAGGAGTAGAAAAACATAAAAAATTTCAGTCCTGCATGATTCTACCAAGAAATGTGTGTTCATTGAAACCGCTGGTTTTTGATAGTTTGGGCCCTATTGAATAAAGAATGTTTTGAATTTTCTCCATTTTCAATCAACTTTATTAAATTTTCAAAAGTAACAGTAATGTTTTTTAGTAGCATTGAAATGTAGATGTTACATTTATACTGATAAAAGAAAAAAGGGGGGGGGTAGGTTATGATGAGGGTAAGGAGTTCAGAATGAGTTTAATTGTTTTATTGAGACAAACAAAGGCCAAAACAAAAGGAGAGGGGGGGAAAGAAATATAACAGTAATGTTACAAATATGAAGTAAGTTGAGATATAGATCTAACTAACAGTACAGTCACAAATAAATTGCAGGTACAAACATAGAATTTCAATACAATTGAATTTTCTCCAAAAGTAAAGTAGTTGCAAACTCATCCTTTTAGAAACTTGTTTGGGCTGTTGAGAGGAGTAAAAAACCATCAAAAATTTCAATCCTGCATGATTCTACCAAGAAATGTGATTCTTCATTCAAAACGCTGGTTTTTGCTATTGGGCTCTATTGAATAATGAATGTTTTGAATTTTCTCCAAAAGTAAAGTAGTTGCAATCTCATGCTTTTAGAGACTTGTTTGGGCTCATGAGAGGAGTAGAAAAACATCAAAAATTTCAGTCCTGCATGATTCTACCAAGAAATGTGTGTTCATTCAAACCGCTGGTTTTTGATAGTTTGGGCCCTATTGACTAATGAATGTTTTGAATTTTCTCCAAAAGTAAAGTAGTTGCAAACTCATCCTTTTAGAAACTTGTTTGGGCTGTTGAGAGGAGTAAAAAACCATCAAAAATTTCAATCCTGCATGATTCTACCAAGAAATGTGATTCTTCATTCAAAACGCTGGTTTTTGCTATTGGGCTCTATTGAATAATGAATGTTTTGAATTTTCTCCAAAAGTAAAGTAGTTGCAAACTCATGCTTTTGGAGACTTGTTTGGGCTCATGAGAGGAGTAGAAAAACATCAAAAATTTCAGTCCTGCATGATTCTACCAAGAAATGTGTGTTCATTGAAACCGCTGGTTTTTGATAGTTTGGGCCCTATTGAATAATGAATGTTTTGAATTTTCTCCAAAAGTAAAGTAGTTGCAAACTCATCCTTTTAGAAACTTGTTTGGGCTGTTGAGAGGAGTAAAAAACCATCAAAAATTTCAATCCTGCATGATTCTACCAAGAAATGTGATTCTTCATTCAAAACGCTGGTTTTTGCTATTGGGCTCTATTGAATAATGAATGTTTTGAATTTTCTCCAAAAGTAAAGTAGTTGCAAACTCATGCTTTTAGAGACTTGTTTGGGCTCATGAGAGGAGTAGAAAAACATCAAAAATTTCAGTCCTGCATGATTCTACCAAGAAATGTGTGTTCATTGAAACCGCTGGTTTTTGATAGTTTGGGCCCTATTGAATAATGAATGTTTTGAATTTTCTCCAAAAGTAAAGTAGTTGCAAACTCATCCTTTTAGAAACTTGTTTGGGCTGTTGAGAGGAGTAAAAAACCATCAAAAATTTCAATCCTGCATGATTCTACCAAGAAATGTGATTCTTCATTCAAAACCTGATTTTTGCTATTGGGCTCTATTGAATAATGAATGATTTGAATTTTCTCCAAAAGTAAAGTAGTTGCAAACTCATCCTTTTAGAAACTTGTTTGGGCTGTTGAGAGGAGTAAAAAATCATCAAAAATTTCAATCCTGCATGATTCTACCAAGAAATGTGATTCTTCATTCAAAACGCTGGTTTTTGCTATTGGGCTCTATTGAATAATGAATGTTTTGAATTTTCTCCAAAAGTAAAGTAGTTGCAAACTCATGCTTTTAGAGACTTGTTTGGGCTCATGAGAGGAGTAGAAAAACATCAAAAATTTCAGTCCTGCATGATTCTACCAAGAAATGTGTGTTCATTCAAACCGCTGGTTTTTGATAGTTTGGGCCCTATTGAATAATGAATGTTTTGAATTTTCTCCAAAAGTAAAGTAGTTGCAATCTCATGCTTTTAGAGACTTGTTTGGGCTCATGAGAGGAGTAGAAAAACATCAAAAATTTCAGTCCTGCATGATTGTACCAAGAAATGTGTGTTCATTGAAACCGCTGGTTTTTGATAGTTTGGGCCCTATTGAATAATGAATGTTTTGAATTTTATCCAAAAGTAAAGTAGTTGCAAACTCATCCTTTTAGAAACTTGTTTGGGCTGTTGAGAGGAGTAAAAAACCATCAAAAATTTCAATCCTGCATGATTCTACCAAGAAATGTGATTCTTCATTCAAAACGCTGGTTTTTGCTATTGGGCTCTATTGAATAATGAATGTTTTGAATTTTCTCCAAAAGTAAAGTAGTTGCAATCTCATGCTTTAAGAGACTTGTTTGGGCTCATGAGATGAGTAGAAAAACATCAAAAATTTCAGTCCTGCATGATTCTACCAAGACATGTGTGTTCATTGAAACGGCTGGTTTTTGATAGTTTGGGCCCTATTGAATAATGAATGTTTTGAATTTTCTCCAAAAGTAAAGTAGTTGCAAACTCATCCTTTTAGAAACTTGTTTGGGCTGTTGAGAGGAGTAAAAAACCATCAAAAATTTCAATCCTGCATGATTCTACCAAGAAATGTGATTCTTCATTCAAAACGCTGGTTTTTGCTATTGGGCTCTATTGAATAATGAATGTTTTGAATTTTCTCCAAAAGTAAAGTAGTTGCAAACTCATGCTTTTAGAGACTTGTTTGGGCTCATGAGAGGAGTAGAAATACATCAAAAATTTCAGTCCTGCATGATTCTACCAAGAAATGTGTGTTCATTCAAACCGCTGGTTTTTGATAGTTTGGGCCCTGTTGATTAATGAATGTTTTGAATTTTCTCCAAAAGTAAAGTAGTTGCAAACTCATGCTTTTAGAGACTTGTTTGGGCTCATGAGTGGAATAGAAAAACATCAAAAATTTCAGTCCTGCATGATTCTACCAAGAAATGTGTGTTCATTGAAACCGCTGGTTTTTGATAGTTTGGGCCCTATTGAATAATGAATGTTTTGAATTTTCTCCAAAAGTAGTTGCAAACTCATCCTTTTAGAAACTTGTTTGGGCTGTTGAGAGGAGTAAAAAACCATCAAAAATTTCAATCCTGCATGATTCTACCAAGAAATGTGATTCTTCATTCAAAACGCTGGTTTTTGCTATTGGGCTCTATTGAATAATGAATGTTTTGAATTTTCTCCAAAAGTAAAGTAGTTGCAAACTCATGCTTTTAGAGACTTGTTTGGGCTCATGAGAGGAGTAGAAAAACATCAAAAATTTCAGTCCTGCATGATTCTACCAAGAAATGTGTGTTCATTGAAACCGCTGGTTTTTGATAGTTTGGGCCCTATTGAATAATGAATGTTTTGAATTTTCTCCAAAAGTAAAGTAGTTGCAAACTCATCCTTTTAGAAACTTGTTTGGGCTGTTGAGAGGAGTAAAAAACCATCAAAAATTTCAATCCTGCATGATTCTACCAAGAAATGTGATTCTTCATTCAAAACGCTGGTTTTTGCTATTGGGCTCTACTGAATAATGAATGTTTTGAATTTTCTCCAAAAGTAAAGTAGTTGCAAACTCATCCTTTTAGAAACTTGTTTGGGCTGTTGAGAGGAGTAAAAAACCATCAAAAATTTCAATCCTGCATGATTCTACCAAGAAATGTGATTCTTCATTCAAAACCTGATTTTTGCTATTGGGCTCTATTGAATAATGAATGTTTTGAATTTTCTCCAAAAGTAAAGTAGTTGCAAACTCATGCTTTTAGAGACTTGTTTGGGCTCATGAGAGGAGTAGAAAAACATCAAAAATTTCAGTCCTGCATGATTCTACCAAGAAATGTGTGTTCATTGAAACCGCTGGTTTTTGATAGTTTGGGCCCTATTGAATAATGAATGTTTTGAATTTTCTCCAAAAGTAAAGTAGTTGCAAACTCATGCTTTTAGAGACTTGTTTGGGCTCATGAGAGGAGTAGAAAAACATCAAAAATTTCAGTCCTGCATGATTCTACCAAGAAATGTGTGTTCATTGAAACCGCTGGTTTTTGATAGTTTGGGCCCTATTGAATAATGAATGTTATGAATTTTCTCCAAAAGTAAAGTAGTTGCAAACTCATCCTTTTAGAAACTTGTTTGGGCTGTTGAGAGGAGTAAAAAACCATCAAAAATTTCAATCCTGCATGATTCTACCAAGAAATGTGATTCTTCATTCAAAACGCTGGTTTTTGTTATTGGGCTCTATTGAATAATGAATGTTTTGAATTTTCTCCAAAAGTAAAGTAGTTGCAAACTCATGCTTTTAGAGACTTGTTTGGGCTCATGAGAGGAGTAGAAAAACATCAAAAATTTCAGTCCTGCATAATTCTACCAAGAAATGTGTGTTCATTGAAACCGCTGGTTTTTGATAGTTTGGGCCCTATTGAATAATGAATGTTTTGAATTTTCTCCAAAAGTAAAGTAGTTGCAAACTCATCCTTTTAGAAACTTTTTTAGGCTGTTGAGAGGAGTAAAAAACCATCAAAAATTTCAATCCTGCATGATTCTACCAAGAAATGTGATTCTTCATTCAAAACGCTGGTTTTTGCTATTGGGCTCTATTGAATAATGAATGTTTTGAATTTTCTCCAAAAGTAAAGTAGTTGCAAACTCATGCTTTTAGAGACTTGTTTGGGCTCATGAGAGGAGTAGAAAAACATCAAAAATTTCAGTCCTGCATGATTCTACCAAGAGATGTGTGTTCATTGAAACCGCTGGTTTTTGATAGTTTGGGCCCTATTGAATAATGAATGTTTTGAATTTTCTCCAAAAGTAAAGTAGTTGCAAACTCATCCTTTTAGAAACTTGTTTGGGCTGTTGAGAGGAGTAAAAAACCATCAAAAATTTCAATCCTGCATGATTCTACCAAGAAATGTGATTCTTCATTCAAAACGCTGGTTTTTGCTATTGGGCTCTACTGAATAATGAATGTTTTGAATTTTCTCCAAAAGTAAAGTAGTTGCAAACTCATCCTTTTAGAAACTTGTTTGGGCTGTTGAGAGGAGTAAAAAACCATCAAAAATTTCAATCCTGCATGATTCTACCAAGAAATGTGATTCTTCATTCAAAACGCTGGTTTTTGCTATTGGGCTCTATTGAATAATGAATGTTTTGAATTTTCTCCAAAAGTAAAGTAGTTGCAAACTCATCCTTTTAGAAACTTGTTTGGGCTGTTGAGAGGAGTAAAAAACCATCAAAAATTTCAATCCTGCATGATTCTACCAAGAAATGTGATTCTTCATTCAAAACGCTGGTTTTTGCTATTGGGCTCTATTGAATAATGAATGTTTTGAATTTTCTCCAAAAGTAAAGTAGTTGCAAACTCATCCTTTTAGAAACTTGTTTGGGCTGTTGAGAGGAGTAAAAAACCATCAAAAATTTCAATCCTGCATGATTCTACCAAGAAATGTGATTCTTCATTCAAAACGCTGGTTTTTGCTATTGGGCTCTATTGAATAATGAATGTTTTGAATTTTCTCCAAAAGTAAAGTAGTTGCAAACTCATGCTTTTAGAGACTTGTTTGGGCTCATGAGAGGAGTAGAAAAACATCAAAAATTTCAGTCCTGCATGATTCTACCAAGAAATGTGTGTTCATTGAAACCGCTGGTTTTTGATAGTTTGGGCCCTATTGAATAATGAATGTTTTGAATTTTCTCCAAAAGTAAAGTAGTTGCAAACTCATCCTTTTAGAAACTTGTTTGGGCTGTTGAGAGGAGTAAAAAACCATCAAAAATTTCAATCCTGCATGATTCTACCAAGAAATGTGATTCTTCATTCAAAACGCTGGTTTTTGTTATTGGGCTCTATTGAATAATGAATGTTTTGAATTTTCTCCAAAAGTAAAGTAGTTGCAAACTCATGCTTTTAGAGACTTGGTTGGGCTCATGAGAGGAGTAGAAAAACATAAAAAATTTCAGTCCTCCATGATTCTACCAATAAATGTGTGTTCATTGAAACCGCTGGTTTTTGATAGTTTGGGCCCTATTGAATAATGAATGTTTTGAATTTTCTCCAAAAGTAAAGTAGTTGCAAACTCATCCTTTTAGAAACTTGTTTGGGCTGTTGAGAGGAGTAAAAAACCATCAAAAATTTCAATCCTGCATGATTCTACCAAGAAATGTGATTCTTCATTCAAAACGCTGGTTTTTGCTATTGGGCTCTATTGAATAATGAATGTTTTGAATTTTCTCCAAAAGTAAAGTAGTTGCAAACTCATGCTTTTAGAGACTTGTTTGGGCTCATGAGAGGAGTAGAAAAACATCAAAAATTTCAGTCCTGCATGATTCTACCAAGAAATGTGTGTTCATTGAAACCGCTGTTTTTTGATAGTTTGGGCCCTATTGAATAATGAATGTTTTGAATTTTCTCCAAAAGTAAAGTAGTTGCAAACTCATGCTTTTAGAGACTTGTTTGGGCTCATGAGAGGAGTAGAAAAACATCAAAAATTTCAGTCCTGCATGATTCTACCAAGAAATGTGTGTTCATTGAAACCGCTGGTTTTTGATAGTTTGGGCCCTATTGAATAATGAATGTTATGAATTTTCTCCAAAAGTAAAGTAGTTGCAAACTCATCCTTTTAGAAACTTGTTTGGGCTGTTGAGAGGAGTAAAAAACCATCAAAAATTTCAATCCTGCATGATTCTACCAAGAAATGTGATTCTTCATTCAAAACGCTGGTTTTTGCTATTGGGCTCTATTGAATAATGAATGTTTGGAATTTTCTCCAAAAGTAAAGTAGTTGCAAACTCATGCTTTTAGAGACTTGTTTGGGCTCATGAGAGGAGTAGAAAAACATCAAAAATTTCAGTCCTGCATGATTCTACCAAGAAATGTGTGTTCATTGAAACCGCTGGTTTTTGATAGTTTGGGCCCTATTGAATAATGAATGTTTTGAATTTTCTCCAAAAGTAAAGTAGTTGCAAACTCATCCTTTTAGAAACTTGTTTGGGCTGTTGAGAGGAGTAAAAAACCATCAAAAATTTCAATCCTGCATGATTCTACCAAGAAATGTGATTCTTCATTCAAAACGCCGGTTTTTGTTATTGGGCTCTATTGAATAATGAATGTTTTGAATTTTCTCCAAATGTAAAGTAGTTGCAAACTCATGCTTTTAGAGACTTGTTTGGGCTCATGAGAGGAGTAGAAAAACATAAAAAATTTCAGTCCTGCATGATTCTACCAAGAAATGTGTGTTCATTGAAACCGCTGGTTTTTGATAGTTTGGGCCCTATTGAATAAAGAATGTTTTGAATTTTCTCCATTTTCAATCAACTTTATTAAATTTTCAAAAGTAACAGTAATGTTTTTTAGTAGCATTGAAATGTAGATGTTACATTTATACTGATAAAAGAAAAAAGGGGGGGGGGTAGGTTATGATGAGGGTAAGGAGTTCAGAATGAGTTTAATTGTTTTATTGAGACAAACAAAGGCCAAAACAAAAGGAGAGGGGGGGAAAGAAATATAACAGTAATGTTACAAATATGAAGTAAGTTGAGATATAGATCTAACTAACAGTACAGTCACAAATAAATTGCAGGTACAAACATAGAATTTCAATACAATTGAATTTTCTCCAAAAGTAAAGTAGTTGCAAACTCATCCTTTTAGAAACTTGTTTGGGCTGTTGAGAGGAGTAAAAAACCATCAAAAATTTCAATCCTGCATGATTCTACCAAGAAATGTGATTCTTCATTCAAAACGCTGGTTTTTGCTATTGGGCTCTATTGAATAATGAATGTTTTGAATTTTCTCCAAAAGTAAAGTAGTTGCAATCTCATGCTTTTAGAGACTTGTTTGGGCTCATGAGAGGAGTAGAAAAACATCAAAAATTTCAGTCCTGCATGATTCTACCAAGAAATGTGTGTTCATTCAAACCGCTGGTTTTTGATAGTTTGGGCCCTATTGACTAATGAATGTTTTGAATTTTCTCCAAAAGTAAAGTAGTTGCAAACTCATCCTTTTAGAAACTTGTTTGGGCTGTTGAGAGGAGTAAAAAACCATCAAAAATTTCAATCCTGCATGATTCTACCAAGAAATGTGATTCTTCATTCAAAACGCTGGTTTTTGCTATTGGGCTCTATTGAATAATGAATGTTTTGAATTTTCTCCAAAAGTAAAGTAGTTGCAAACTCATGCTTTTGGAGACTTGTTTGGGCTCATGAGAGGAGTAGAAAAACATCAAAAATTTCAGTCCTGCATGATTCTACCAAGAAATGTGTGTTCATTGAAACCGCTGGTTTTTGATAGTTTGGGCCCTATTGAATAATGAATGTTTTGAATTTTCTCCAAAAGTAAAGTAGTTGCAAACTCATCCTTTTAGAAACTTGTTTGGGCTGTTGAGAGGAGTAAAAAACCATCAAAAATTTCAATCCTGCATGATTCTACCAAGAAATGTGATTCTTCATTCAAAACGCTGGTTTTTGCTATTGGGCTCTATTGAATAATGAATGTTTTGAATTTTCTCCAAAAGTAAAGTAGTTGCAAACTCATGCTTTTAGAGACTTGTTTGGGCTCATGAGAGGAGTAGAAAAACATCAAAAATTTCAGTCCTGCATGATTCTACCAAGAAATGTGTGTTCATTGAAACCGCTGGTTTTTGATAGTTTGGGCCCTATTGAATAATGAATGTTTTGAATTTTCTCCAAAAGTAAAGTAGTTGCAAACTCATCCTTTTAGAAACTTGTTTGGGCTGTTGAGAGGAGTAAAAAACCATCAAAAATTTCAATCCTGCATGATTCTACCAAGAAATGTGATTCTTCATTCAAAACCTGATTTTTGCTATTGGGCTCTATTGAATAATGAATGATTTGAATTTTCTCCAAAAGTAAAGTAGTTGCAAACTCATCCTTTTAGAAACTTGTTTGGGCTGTTGAGAGGAGTAAAAAATCATCAAAAATTTCAATCCTGCATGATTCTACCAAGAAATGTGATTCTTCATTCAAAACGCTGGTTTTTGCTATTGGGCTCTATTGAATAATGAATGTTTTGAATTTTCTCCAAAAGTAAAGTAGTTGCAAACTCATGCTTTTAGAGACTTGTTTGGGCTCATGAGAGGAGTAGAAAAACATCAAAAATTTCAGTCCTGCATGATTCTACCAAGAAATGTGTGTTCATTCAAACCGCTGGTTTTTGATAGTTTGGGCCCTATTGAATAATGAATGTTTTGAATTTTCTCCAAAAGTAAAGTAGTTGCAATCTCATGCTTTTAGAGACTTGTTTGGGCTCATGAGAGGAGTAGAAAAACATCAAAAATTTCAGTCCTGCATGATTGTACCAAGAAATGTGTGTTCATTGAAACCGCTGGTTTTTGATAGTTTGGGCCCTATTGAATAATGAATGTTTTGAATTTTATCCAAAAGTAAAGTAGTTGCAAACTCATCCTTTTAGAAACTTGTTTGGGCTGTTGAGAGGAGTAAAAAACCATCAAAAATTTCAATCCTGCATGATTCTACCAAGAAATGTGATTCTTCATTCAAAACGCTGGTTTTTGCTATTGGGCTCTATTGAATAATGAATGTTTTGAATTTTCTCCAAAAGTAAAGTAGTTGCAATCTCATGCTTTAAGAGACTTGTTTGGGCTCATGAGATGAGTAGAAAAACATCAAAAATTTCAGTCCTGCATGATTCTACCAAGACATGTGTGTTCATTGAAACGGCTGGTTTTTGATAGTTTGGGCCCTATTGAATAATGAATGTTTTGAATTTTCTCCAAAAGTAAAGTAGTTGCAAACTCATCCTTTTAGAAACTTGTTTGGGCTGTTGAGAGGAGTAAAAAACCATCAAAAATTTCAATCCTGCATGATTCTACCAAGAAATGTGATTCTTCATTCAAAACGCTGGTTTTTGCTATTGGGCTCTATTGAATAATGAATGTTTTGAATTTTCTCCAAAAGTAAAGTAGTTGCAAACTCATGCTTTTAGAGACTTGTTTGGGCTCATGAGAGGAGTAGAAAAACATCAAAAATTTCAGTCCTGCATGATTCTACCAAGAAATGTGTGTTCATTCAAACCGCTGGTTTTTGATAGTTTGGGCCCTGTTGATTAATGAATGTTTTGAATTTTCTCCAAAAGTAAAGTAGTTGCAAACTCATGCTTTTAGAGACTTGTTTGGGCTCATGAGTGGAATAGAAAAACATCAAAAATTTCAGTCCTGCATGATTCTACCAAGAAATGTGTGTTCATTGAAACCGCTGGTTTTTGATAGTTTGGGCCCTATTGAATAATGAATGTTTTGAATTTTCTCCAAAAGTAGTTGCAAACTCATCCTTTTAGAAACTTGTTTGGGCTGTTGAGAGGAGTAAAAAACCATCAAAAATTTCAATCCTGCATGATTCTACCAAGAAATGTGATTCTTCATTCAAAACGCTGGTTTTTGCTATTGGGCTCTATTGAATAATGAATGTTTTGAATTTTCTCCAAAAGTAAAGTAGTTGCAAACTCATGCTTTTAGAGACTTGTTTGGGCTCATGAGAGGAGTAGAAAAACATCAAAAATTTCAGTCCTGCATGATTCTACCAAGAAATGTGTGTTCATTGAAACCGCTGGTTTTTGATAGTTTGGGCCCTATTGAATAATGAATGTTTTGAATTTTCTCCAAAAGTAAAGTAGTTGCAAACTCATCCTTTTAGAAACTTGTTTGGGCTGTTGAGAGGAGTAAAAAACCATCAAAAATTTCAATCCTGCATGATTCTACCAAGAAATGTGATTCTTCATTCAAAACGCTGGTTTTTGCTATTGGGCTCTAATGAATAATGAATGTTTTGAATTTTCTCCAAAAGTAAAGTAGTTGCAAACTCATGCTTTTAGAGACTTGTTTGGGCTCATGAGAGGAGTAGAAAAACATCAAAAATTTCAGTCCTGCATGATTCTACCAAGAAATGTGTGTTCATTGAAACCGCTGGTTTTTGATAGTTTGGGCCCTATTGACTAATGAATGTTTTGAATTTTCTCCAAAAGTAAAGTAGTTGCAAACTCATCCTTTTAGAAACTTGTTTGGGCTGTTGAGAGGAGTAAAAAACCATCAAAAATTTCAATCCTGCATGATTCTACCAAGAAATGTGATTCTTCATTCAAAACGCTGGTTTTTGCTATTGGGCTCTATTGAATAATGAATGTTTTGAATTTTCTCC
Source organism: Dendrobates tinctorius (assembly GCF_039654945.1). Classification (NCBI taxonomy): domain Eukaryota; kingdom Metazoa; phylum Chordata; class Amphibia; order Anura; family Dendrobatidae; genus Dendrobates; species Dendrobates tinctorius. Next base: position 31,227,020 of record NW_027361716.1, read on the forward strand.
AAAAGTAAAGTAGTTGCAAACTCATGCTTTTGGAGACTTGTTTGGGCTCATGAGAGGAGTAGAAAAACATCAAAAATTTCAGTCCTGCATGATTCTACCAAGAAATGTGTGTTCATTGAAACCGCTGGTTTTTGATAGTTTGGGCCCTATTGAATAATGAATGTTTTGAATTTTCTCCAAAAGTAAAGTAGTTGCAAGCTCATCCTTTTAGAAACTTGTTGGGGCTGTTGAGAGGAGTAAAAAACCATCAAAAATTTCAATCCTGCATGATTCTACCAAGAAATGTGATTCTTCATTCAAAACGCTGGTTTTTGCTATTGGGCTCTATTGAATAATGAATGTTTTGAATTTTCTCCAAAAGTAAAGTAGTTGCAAACTCATGCTTTTAGAGACTTGTTTGGGCTCATGAGATGAGTAGAAAAACATCAAAAATTTCAGTCCTGCATGATTCTACCAAGACATGTGTGTTCATTGAAACGGCTGGTTTTTGATAGTTTGGGCCCTATTGAATAATGAATGTTTTGAATTTTCTCCAAAAGTAAAGTAGTTGCAAACTCATCCTTTTAGAAACTTGTTTGGGCTGTTGAGAGGAGTAAAAAACCATCAAAAATTTCAATCCTGCATGATTCTACCAAGAAATGTGATTCTTCATTCAAAACGCTGGTTTTTGCTATTGGGCTCTATTGAATAATGAATGTTTTGAATTTTCTCCAAAAGTAAAGTAGTTGCAAACTCATGCTTTTAGAGACTTGTTTGGGCTCATGAGAGGAGTAGAAAAACATCAAAAATTTCAGTCCTGCATGATTCTACCAAGAAATGTGTGTTCATTCAAACCGCTGGTTTTTGATAGTTTGGGCCCTATTGAATAATGAATGTTTTGAATTTTCTCCAAAAGTAAAGTAGTTGCAAACTCATCCTTTTAGAAACTTGTTTGGGCTGTTGAGAGGAGTAAAAAACCATCAAAAATTTCAATCCTGCATGATTCTACCAAGAAATGTGATTCTTCATTCAAAACCTGATTTTTGCTATTGGGCTCTATTGAATAATGAATGTTTTGAATTTTCTCCAAAAGTAAAGTAGTTGCAAACTCATCCTTTTAGAAACTTGTTTGGGCTGTTGAGAGGAGTAAAAAATCATCAAAAATTTCAATCCTGCATGATTCTACCAAGAAATGTGATTCTTCATTCAAAACGCTGGTTTTTGCTATTGGGCTCTATTGAATAATGAATGTTTTGAATTTTCTCCAAAAGTAAAGTAGTTGCAAACTCATGCTTTTAGAGACTTGTTTCGGCTCATGAGAGGAGTAGAAAAACATCAAAAATTTCAGTCCTGCATGATTCTACCAAGAAATGTGTGTTCATTCAAACCGCTGGTTTTTGATAGTTTGGGCCCTATTGAATAATGAATGTTTTGAATTTTCTCCAAAAGTAAAGTAGTTGCAATCTCATGCTTTTAGAGACTTGTTTGGGCTCATGAGAGGAGTAGAAAAACATCAAAAATTTCAGTCCTGCATGATTCTACCAAGAAATGTGTGTTCATTGAAACCGCTGGTTTTTGATAGTTTGGGCCCTATTGAATAATGAATGTTTTGAATTTTATCCAAAAGTAAAGTAGTTGCAAACTCATCCTTTTAGAAACTTGTTTGGGCTGTTGAGAGGAGTAAAAAACCATCAAAAATTTCAATCCTGCATGATTCTACCAAGAAATGTGATTCTTCATTCAAAACGCTGGTTTTTGCTATTGGGCTCTATTGAATAATGAATGTTTTGAATTTTCTCCAAAAGTAAAGGAGTTGCAATCTCATGCTTTAAGAGACTTGTTTGGGCTCATGAGATGAGTAGAAAAACATCAAAAATTTCAGTCCTGCATGATTCTACCAAGACATGTGTGTTCATTGAAATGGCTGGTTTTTGATAGTTTGGGCCCTATTGAATAATGAATGTTTTGAATTTTCTCCAAAAGTAAAGTAGTTGCAAACTCATCCTTTTAGAATCTTGTTTGGGCTGTTGAGAAGAGTAAAAAACCATCAAAAATTTCAATCCTGCATGATTCTACAAAGAAATGTGATTCTTCATTCAAAACGCTGGTTTTTGCTATTGGGCTCTATTGAATAATGAATGTTTTGAATTTTCTCCAAAAGTAAAGTAGTTGCAAACTCATGCTTTTAGAGACTTGTTTGGGCTCATGAGAGGAGTAGAAAAACATCAAAAATTTCAGTCCTGCATGATTCTACCAAGAAATGTGTGTTCATTGAAACCGCTGGTTTTTGATAGTTTGGGCCCTATTGAATAATGAATGTTTTGAATTTTCTCCAAAAGTAAAGTAGTTGCAAACTCATCCTTTTAGAAACTTGTTTGGGCTGTTGAGAGGAGTAAAAAACCATCAAAAATTTCAATCCTGCATGATTCTACCAAGAAATGTGATTCTTCATTCAAAACGCTGGTTTTTGCTATTGGGCTCTAATGAATAATGAATGTTTTGAATTTTCTCCAAAAGTAAAGTAGTTGCAAACTCATGCTTTTAGAGACTTGTTTGGGCTCATGAGAGGAGTAGAAAAACATCAAAAATTTCAGTCCTGCATGATTCTACCAAGAAATGTGTGTTCATTCAAACCGCTGGTTTTTGATAGTTTGGGCCCTATTGACTAATGAATGTTTTGAATTTTCTCCAAAAGTAAAGTAGTTGCAAACTCATCCTTTTAGAAACTTGTTTGGGCTGTTGAGAGGAGTAAAAAAACATCAAAAATTTCAATCCTGCATGATTCTACCAAGAAATGTGATTCTTCATTCAAAACGCTGGTTTTTGCTATTGGGCTCTATTGAATAATGAATGTTTTGGATTTTCTCCAAAAGTAAAGTAGTTGCAAACTCATGCTTTTGGAGACTTGTTTGGGCTCATGAGAGGAGTAGAAAAACATCAAAAATTTCAGTCCTGCATGATTCTACCAAGAAATGTGTGTTCATTGAAACCGCTGGTTTTTGATAGTTTGGGCCCTATTGAATAATGAATGTTTTGAATTTTCTCCAAAAGTAAAGTAGTTGCAAACTCATCCTTTTAGAAACTTGTTTGGGCTGTTGAGAGGAGTAAAAAACCATCAAAAATTTCAATCCTGCATGATTCTACCAAGAAATGTGATTCTTCATTCAAAACGCTGGTTTTTGCTATTGGGCTCTATTGAATAATGAATGTTTTGAATTTTCTCCAAAAGAAAAGTAGTTGCAAACTCATGCTTTTAGAGACTTGTTTGGGCTCATGAGAGGAGTAGAAAAACATCAAAAATTTCAGTCCTGCATGATTCTACCAAGAAATGTGTGTTCATTGAAACCACTGGTTTTTGATAGTTTGGGCCCTATTGAATAATGAATGTTTTGAATTTTCTTCAAAAGTAAAGTAGTTGCAAACTCATCCTTTTAGAAACTTGTTTGGGCTGTTGAGAGGAGTAAAAAACCATCAAAAATTTCAATCCTGCATGATTCTACCAAGAAATGTGATTCTTCATTCAAAACCTGATTTTTGCTATTGGGCTCTATTGAATAATGAATGTTTTGAATTTTCTCCAAAAGTAAAGTAGTTGCAAACTCATGCTTTTAGAGACTTGTTTGGGCTCATGAGAGGAGTAGAAAAACATCAAAAATTTCAGTCCTGCATGATTCTACCAAGAAATGTGTGTTCATTGAAACCGCTGGTTTTTGATAGTTTGGGCCCTATTGAATAATGAATGTTTTGAATTTTCTCCAAAAGTAAAGTAGTTGCAAACTCATCCTTTTAGAAACTTGTTTGGGCTATTGAGAGGAGTAAAAAACCATCAAAAATTTCAATGCTGCATGATTTTACCAAGAAATGTGATTCTTCATTCAAAACCTGATTTTTGCTATTGGGCTCTACTGAATAGTGAATGTTTTGAATTTTCTCCAAAAGTAAAGTAGTTGCAAACTCATGCTTTTAGAGACTTGTTTGGGCTCATGAGAGGAGTAGAAAAACATCAAAAATTTCAGTCCTGCATGATTCTACCAAGAAATGTGTTCATTGAAACCGCTGGTTTTTGATAGTTTGGACCCTATTGAATAATGAATGTTTTGAATTTTCTCCAAAAGTAAAGTAGTTGCAAACTCATCCTTTTAGAAACTTGTTTGGGCTGTTGAGAGGAGTAAAAAACCATCAAAAATTTCAATCCTGCATGATTCTACCAAGAAATGTGATTCTTCATTCAAAACGCTGGTTTTTGCTATTGGGCTCTATTGAATAATGAATGTTTTGAATTTTCTCCAAAAGTAAAGTAGTTGCAAACTCATGCTTTTAGAGACTTGTTTGGGCTCATGAGATGAGTAGAAAAACATCAAAAATTTCAGTCCTGCATGATTCTACCAAGACATGTGTGTTCATTGAAACGGCTGGTTTTTGATAGTTTGGGCCCTATTGAATAATGAATGTTTTGAATTTTCTCCAAAAGTAAAGTAGTTGCAAACTCATCCTTTTAGAAACTTGTTTGGGCTGTTGAGAGGAGTAAAAAATCATCAAAAATTTCAATCCTGCATGATTCTACCAAGAAATGTGATTCTTCATTCAAAACGCTGGTTTTTGCTATTGGGCTCTATTGAATAATGAATGTTTTGAATTTTCTCCAAAAGTAAAGTAGTTGCAAACTCATGCTTTTAGAGACTTGTTTGGGCTCATGAGAGGAGTAGAAAAACATCAAAAATTTCAGTCCTGCATGATTCTACCAAGAAATGTGTGTTCATTCAAACCGCTGGTTTTTGATAGTTTGGGCCCTATTGAATAATGAATGTTTTGAATTTTCTCCAAAAGTAAAGTAGTTGCAAACTCATGCTTTTAGAGACTTGTTTGGGCTCATGAGAGGAGTAGAAAAACATCAAAAATTTCAGTCCTGCATGATTCTACCAAGAAATGTGTGTTCATTGAAACCGCTGGTTTTTGATAGTTTGGGCCCTATTGAATAATGAATGTTTTGAATTTTCTCCAAAAGTAAAGTAGTTGCAAACTCATCCTTTTAGAAACTTGTTTGGGCTGTTGAGAGGAGTAAAAAACCATCAAAAATTTCAATCCTGCATGATTCTACCAAGAAATGTGATTCTTCATTCAAAACGCTGGTTTTTGCTATTGGGCTCTATTGAATAATGAATGTTTTGAATTTTCTCCAAAAGTAAAGTAGTTGCAAACTCATGCTTTTAGAGACTTGTTTGGGCTCATGAGATGAGTAGAAAAACATCAAAAATTTCAGTCCTGCATGATTCTACCAAGACATGTGTGTTCATTGAAACGGCTGGTTTTTGATAGTTTGGGCCCTATTGAATAATGAATGTTTTGAATTTTCTCCAAAAGTAAAGTAGTTGCAAACTCATCCTTTTAGAAACTTGTTTGGGCTGTTGAGAGGAGTAAAAAACCATCAAAAATTTCAATCCTGCATGATTCTACCAAGAAATGTGATTCTTCATTCAAAACGCTGGTTTTTGCTATTGGGCTCTATTGAATAATGAATGTTTTGAATTTTCTCCAAAAGTAAAGTAGTTGCAAACTCATGCTTTTAGAGACTTGTTTGGGCTCATGAGAGGAGTAGAAAAACATCAAAAATTTCAGTCCTGCATGATTCTACCAAGAAATGTGATTCTTCATTCAAAACCTGATTTTTGCTATTGGGCTCTATTGAATAATGAATGTTTTGAATTTTCTCCAAAAGTAAAGTAGTTGCAAACTCATGCTTTTAGAGACTTGTTTGGGCTCATGAGAGGAGTAGAAAAACATCAAAAATTTCAGTCCTGCATGATTCTACCAAGAAATGTGTGTTCATTGAAACCGCTGGTTTTTGATAGTTTGGGCCCTATTGAATAATGAATGTTTTGAATTTTCTCCAAAAGTAAAGTAGTTGCAAACTCATCCTTTTAGAAACTTGTTTGGGCTGTTGAGAGGAGTAAAAAACCATCAAAAATTTCAATCCTGCATGATTTTACCAAGAAATGTGATTCTTCATTCAAAACCTGATTTTTGCTATTGGGCTCTATTGAATAGTGAATGTTTTGAATTTTCTCCAAAAGTAAAGTAGTTGCAAACTCATGCTTTTAGAGACTTGTTTGGGCTCATGAGAGGAGTAGAAAAACATCAAAAATTTCAGTCCTGCATGATTCTACCAAGAAATGTGATTCTTCATTCAAAACCTGATTTTTGCTATTGGGCTCTATTGAATAATGAATGTTTTGAATTTTCTCCAAAAGTAAAGTAGTTGCAAACTCATGCTTTTAGAGACTTGTTTGGGCTCATGAGAGGAGTAGAAAAACATCAAAAATTTCAGTCCTGCATGATTCTACCAAGAAATGTGTGTTCATTGAAACCGCTGGTTTTTGATAGTTTGGGCCCTATTGAATAATGAATGTTTTGAATTTTCTCCAAAAGTAAAGTAGTTGCAAACTCATCCTTTTAGAAACTTGTTTGGGCTGTTGAGAGGAGTAAAAAACCATCAAAAATTTCAATCCTGCATGATTTTACCAAGAAATGTGATTCTTCATTCAAAACCTGATTTTTGCTATTGGGCTCTATTGAATAGTGAATGTTTTGAATTTTCTCCAAAAGTAAAGTAGTTGCAAACTCATGCTTTTAGAGACTTGTTTGGGCTCATGAGAGGAGTAGAAAAACATCAAAAATTTCAGTCCTGCATGATTCTACCAAGAAATGTGTTCATTGAAACCGCTGGTTTTTGATAGTTTGAGCCCTATTGAATAATGAATGTTTTGAATTTTCTCCAAAAGTAAAGTAGTTGCAAACTCATCCTTTTAGAAACTTGTTTGGGCTGTTGAGAGGAGTAAAAAACCATCAAAAATTTCAATCCTGCATGATTCTACCAAGAAATGTGATTCTTCATTCAAAACTCTGGTTTTTGCTATTGGGCTCTATTGAATAATGAATGTTTTGAATTTTCTCCAAAAGTAAATTAGTTGCAAACTCATGCTTTTAGAGACTTGTTTGGGCTCATGAGAGGAGTAGAAAAACATCAAAAATTTCAGTCCTGCATGATTCTACCAAGAAATGTGTGTTCATTCAAACCGCTGGTTTTTGATAGTTTGGGCCCTATTGAATAATGAATGTTTTGAATTTTCTCCAAAAGTAAAGTAGTTGCAAACTCATGCTTTTAGAGACTTGTTTGGGCTCATGAGAGGAGTAGAAAAACATCAAAAATTTCAGTCCTGCATGATTCTACCAAGAAATGTGTGTTCATTCAAACCGCTGGTTTTTGATAGTTTGGGCCCTATTGAATAATGAATGTTTTGAATTTTCTCCAAAAGTAAAGTAGTTGCAAACTCATCCTTTTAGAAACTTGTTTGGGCTGTTGAGAGGAGTAAAAAACCATCAAAAATTTCAATCCTGCATGATTCTACCAAGAAATGTGATTCTTCATTCAAAACGCTGGTTTTTGCTATTGGGCTCTATTGAATAATGAATGTTTTGAATTTTCTCCAAAAGTAAAGTAGTTGCAAACTCATGCTTTTAGAGACTTGTTTGGGCTCATGAGAGTAGAAAAACATCAAAAATTTCAGTCCTGCATGATTCTACCAAGAAATGTGTGTTCATTGAAACCGCTGGTTTTTGATAGTTTGGGCCCTATTGAATAATGAATGTTTTGAATTTTCTCCAAAAGTAAAGTAGTTGCAAACTCATCCTTTTAGAAACTTGTTTGGGCTGTTGAGAGGAGTAAAAAACCATCAAAAATTTCAATCCTGCATGATTCTACCAAGAAATGTGATTCTTCATTCAAAACGCTGGTTTTTGCTATTGGGCTCTATTGAATAATGAATGTTTTGAATTTTCTCCAAAAGTAAAGTAGTTGCAAACTCATGCTTTTAGGGACTTGTTTGGGCTCATGAGAGGAGTAGAAAAACATCAAAAATTTCAGTCCTGCATGATTCTACCAAGAGATGTGTGTTCATTGAAACCGCTGTTTTTTGATAGTTTGGGCCCTATTGAATAATGAATGTTTTGAATTTTCTCCAAAAGTAAAGTAGTTGCAAACTCATCCTTTTAGAAACTTGTTTGGGCTGTTGAGAGGAGTAAAAAACCATCAAAAATTTCAATCCTGCATGATTCTACCAAGAAATGTGATTCTTCATTCAAAACGCTGGTTTTTGTTATTGGGCTCTATTGAATAATGAATGTTTTGAATTTTCTCCAAAAGTAAAGTAGTTGCAAACTCATGCTTTTAGAGACTTGTTTGGGCTCATGAGAGGAGTAGAAAAACATAAAAAATTTCAGTCCTGCATGATTCTACCAATAAATGTGTGTTCATTGAAACCGCTGGTTTTTGATAGTTTGGGCCCTATTGAATAATGAATGTTTTGAATTTTCTCCAAAAGTAAAGTAGTTGCAAACTCATCCTTTTAGAAACTTGTTTGGGCTGTTGAGAGGAGTAAAAAACCATCAAAAATTTCAATCCTGCATGATTCTACCAAGAAATGTGATTCTTCATTCAAAACGCTGGTTTTTGCTATTGGGCTCTATTGAATAATGAATGTTTTGAATTTTCTCCAAAAGTAAAGTAGTTGCAAACTCATGCTTTTAGAGACTTGTTTGGGCTCATGAGAGGAGTAGAAAAACATCAAAAATTTCAGTCCTGCATGATTCTACCAAGAAATGTGTGTTCATTGAAACCGCTGGTTTTTGATAGTTTGGGCCCTATTGAATAATGAATGTTTTGAATTTTCTCCAAAAGTAAAGTAGTTGCAAACTCATCCTTTTAGAAACTTGTTTGGGCTGTTGAGAGGAGTAAAAAACCATCAAAAATTTCAATCCTGCATGATTTTACCAAGAAATGTGATTCTTCATTCAAAACCTGATTTTTGCTATTGGGCTCTATTGAATAGTGAATGTTTTGAATTTTCTCCAAAAGTAAAGTAGTTGCAAACTCATGCTTTTAGAGACTTGTTTGGGCTCATGAGAGGAGTAGAAAAACATCAAAAATTTCAGTCCTGCATGATTCTACCAAGACATGTGTTCATTCAAACCGCTGGTTTTTGATAGTTTGGGCCCTATTGAATAATGAATGTTTTGAATTTTCTCCAAAAGTAAAGTAGTTGCAAACTCATCCTTTTAGAAACTTGTTTGGGCTGTTGAGAGGAGTAAAAAACCATCAAAAATTTCAATCCTGCATGATTCTACCAAGAAATGTGATTCTTCATTCAAAACGCTGGTTTTTGCTATTGGGCTCTATTGAATAATGAATGTTTTGAATTTTCTCCAAAAGTAAAGTAGTTGCAAACTCATGCTTTTAGAGACTTGTTTGGGCTCATGAGAGGAGTAGAAAAACATCAAAAATTCCAGTCCTGCATGATTCTACCAAGAAATGTGTGTTCATTCAAACCGCTGGTTTTTGATAGTTTGGGCCCTATTGAATAATGAATGTTTTGAATTTTCTCCAAAAGTAAAGTAGTTGCAAACTCATGCTTTTAGAGACTTGTTTGGGCTCATGAGAGGAGTAGAAAAACATCAAAAATTTCAGTCCTGCATGATTCTACCAAGAAATGTGTGTTCATTGAAACCACTGGTTTTTGATAGTTTGGGCCCTATTGAATAATGAATGTTTTGAATTTTCTCCAAAAGTAAAGTAGTTGCAAACTCATCCTTTTAGAAACTTGTTTGGGCTGTTGAGAGGAGTAAAAAACCATCAAAAATTTCAATCCTGCATGATTCTACCAAGAAATGTGATTCTTCATTCAAAACGCTGGTTTTTGCTATTGGGCTCTATTGAATAATGAATGTTTTGAATTTTCTCCAAAAGTAAAGTAGTTGCAAACTCATGCTTTTAGAGACTTGTTTGGGCTCATGAGAGGAGTAGAAAAACATCAAAAATTTCAGTCCTGCATGATTCTACCAAGAAATGTGTGTTCATTGAAACCGCTGGTTTTTGATAGTTTTGGCCCTATTGAATAATGAATGTTTTGAATTTTCTCCAAAAGTAAAGTAGTTGCAAACTCATCCTTTTAGAAACTTGTTTGGGCTGTTGAGAGGAGTAAAAAACCATCAAAAATTTCAATCCTGCATGATTCTACCAAGAAATGTGATTCTTCATTCAAAACGCTGGTTTTTGCTATTGGGCTCTATTGAATAATGAATGTTTTGAATTTTCTCCAAAAGTAAAGTAGTTGCAAACTCATGCTTTTAGAGACTTGTTTGGGCTCATGAGAGGAGTAGAAAAACATCAAAAATTTCAGTCCTGCATGATTCTACCAAGAAATGTGTGTTCATTGAAACCGCTGGTTTTTGATAGTTTGGGCCCTATTGAATAATGAATGTTTTGAATTTTCTCCAAAAGTAAAGTAGTTGCAAACTCATCCTTTTAGAAACTTGTTTGGGCTGTTGAGAGGAGTAAAAAACCATCAAAAATTTCAATCCTGCATGATTTTACCAAGAAATGTGATTCTTCATTCAAAACCTGATTTTTGCTATTGGGCTCTATTGAATAGTGAATGTTTTGAATTTTCTCCAAAAGTAAAGTAGTTGCAAACTCATGCTTTTAGAGACTTGTTTGGGCTCATGAGAGGAGTAGAAAAACATCAAAAATTTCAGTCCTGCATGATTCTACCAAGAAATGTGTTCATTCAAACCGCTGGTTTTTGATAGTTTGGGCCCTATTGAATAATGAATGTTTTGAATTTTCTCCAAAAGTAAAGTAGTTGCAAACTCATCCTTTTAGAAACTTGTTTGGGCTGTTGAGAGGAGTAAAAAAACATCAAAAATTTCAATCCTGCATGATTCTACCAAGAAATGTGATTCTTCATTCAAAACGCTGGTTTTTGCTATTGGGCTCTATTGAATAATGAATGTTTTGAATTTTCTTTAACAATAATTTTTATTAGAATTTCCAGAATAGTAGGCAGAATGTAAAATTTACACTTGTACAGACTCATCTAAGTAAGTTATTGTACTGATGTAAAAAAAAATATGAATACATCACAATATGATGACATTTCAATAGTATATCAACATTGAGAGTAAATGTAGTAAACACTAAACAAATAGTACCAGAAAGAAACAATAAAAAGAAAGGTAAATTTAGGCACTTGAATATGTGAAATATTGGCACATCATAAACCATAAGAAATAAAATATGAGTTCAGGATATGAAATCCTTTTCTATTTTAGACTTTAGTTCCATCCATTTATACCATCTGTCATCAAATATTTTAATTAAGCCTTTATTAATATAGTGAATCTTCTCGTAGACACAATGTTTGTCCACCAGTAAAATAAGGGTGACAATGTCTGGAGGTTGCTTCCTGTTCCAACCCTTCGCTACAAGGAAGGCTGCAGACATAAGGATATGAGCCGCCAGAAATTTATTTCTTTTAAATCTATGTATGTCTATTAGTAACAAGGCTAGAGCAGGTTGTGGTTGAATACACCAATTGCATATGAGTGAAAGCAAATCGAACACCCTGGACCAGTACAACTTCAGCATAGGGCATCCCCAAAAAACATGTAATAAATCTGCCTGAGATCCACAGTTACGCCAACACATTCCAGATCCCCCCCTCCAAAATGTTTCAATCTATTTGGGGTAAGGTAATATCTATGAATTAATTTGTAATGCGTTTCTAGTATATTCATACATCTTGTGGATTTGATTGCAATTTTAAGAGAGGAGATCCACTGAGGACCATATATCTGTCTCTGTAATGTGGTTTCCCATTTTTCAAAGCATCCTTCATTGGTGAAGGTGTCTTTGTTGGTCAGGCTATTATATAAGGGTCTAAGATAACTCTTATGTCTAGATGACATATTAAATAGAAAATTGTTAATAGTAAGGCCAATTGGAACCACTCTAAAAAGGTATTTCTTATATTTGTTGTATTCTTCCTTGAGTAGGAGATATGTCATATACTCCGAATTGGGAACCCCAAATCTGTTCTTTAATAACTCAAAGGGTATGACTCTGTTATTGTCTATCAAGTCATCTACAAAGGTGATCGGAAATTTGGTCCAGCTGTCAAATATAGGTCTTAGAGAAGTCCTGACAGGAGACAGATAAGGGAGTCTCAACCTCTCGAGTGAAAAAGAAGAAGAGCTAGTCTTTCTTTTGCATACATACGACCAGCACAACATAGAGGCCTTAAGTATGGGATTATCTATTTTCATAATTTCCCTTCTATGTAGAAGGAAGTAGGTTATGAATAAAACTGGTTCCCTATTGGGCATCATATCCCTTTCAATATTTGGCCACCCCAGGTCTGTCTGTTCCACAAACCAGCCTTTTGTCAGTTCAGTCATAGTGGCATAATAATATGCCTCAAGATCTGGTATGGCCACCCCCCCTTTCTCCTTGGATTTAAGTAGAGTGCGCTTTTTCACTCTAGGTTTCCCATTGTTCCAAATAAATTTATTCATCTGGTGTGTTAGTTTTTGTATATACTGTACAGATATAGGCAGAGGGACGTTCCTGTATAAAAATAGGACTTTGGGTAGGCAGAACATCTTATATAGCACTATTCTGCCCATCCATGTGGCTGGGGTCTTCGACAGTTCCTTCAACTTAAGGTCGAGAGACTGTAGAAGGTGATCCATGTTTACCTCACTCATATGCATGGGGTTACCTGTGAGCCAAATTCCTAAGTACGGTATCCTGGTACAGTCCCAATTAAAGGGATACTTGTCTCTTAGTTGCTGTTTCGTAGAGGCTGAAAGGAAAAGTGATAGAACATTAGTCTTTTTTACATTTAATTTATAGTATGAAACTGAGCCAAATAAATTTATGATATCCCATATCTTTTCCAGGGAATCAATTGGATTTGTGAGTGTGAGTATAATGTCATCTGCATAGAGGTTAATCTTATGCTCTGAATCTTTCAATTGTACACCGTGTACTTCACCAGAATCCCTTATCATTTGAGCCAAAGGTTCCAGGCTCAGGATAAAAATTATTGGGGATAGAGGACATCCCTGTCTTGTCCCATTAGTTATAAAAAATGTATCTGACATCGTGTTGTTGACCAGCACAGAGGCAGATGGCCGAGAGTATAAAGCTCGAATACTTCTCATCATCTCCCCACCAAAACCCATTTTCTCCAATACTGTAAAGGCATAGGCCCAATTGATCCGGTCAAAGGCCTTTTCAGCGTCAAGAGCCACAAACAAACTGGAAATCCTATTTTTGTAGCATGAATATAAGTGATGCAGGACACTTCTAGAACTGTCTGAAGTTTGCCTAGATTTTACAAAACCGACTTGATCGGGATGTATAAGGAATGGAACAACGTCCTGTAATCTTTCTGCTAATATTTTTGCGTAGATCTTGATATCCACATTTAGGAGAGAAATAGGCCTATAGTTTTCGATTTTGGTCGAATCTTTATCTGGTTTGGGAATCACCACTATTGTGGCTCTCAGCATATCTGTGCTGCACTTTCCTTCTGATTTAATAAAATTCAGGGCATTAGTTAAGTGTGGGATGAGTTCCTTTTTAAATTCTTTATAATACTCTATAGGAAAGCCATCTGGACCTGGAGCCTTGTCATTTTTAAGATTATTCATCGCAAAAGAGACCTCACCCACAGTAAAGGGTGAGTCAAGTGACTCCTTCTGCTTTAGAGACAAAGATCCCAGCTTTACTTTTTCCAAAAAATTATTTATCATCTCTGGTGAAGGAGAGGGATGAGCTCCATTGTTTCCTATGTTGTATAATTTAGAATAGTAGCTCTCAAAGGCTAGGGCTATCTCTTTGGGTTTTTCTATAGTCTTTGAGCTTTGGGTTATTTTTTTGATTGGATGTTTTTTATTTATGGGTTTAAACCTATTTGCCATATTTTTGGAGAACTTATTATTATTAACATAAAACCCTGCCCTATTAAATAAAGTCTTTTTCTCATATAAGTTGATGAGGAGATTCCTAAGTTCCAGTCTGAGGGAGTACAATTCATTATATTTAGCAAAATTTTTGTCTGCTTTAGCTTGGGATTCTAATTTTGGATCTGTTCTAACAACATCCTCTGTTGGCTCTCTCTTGCCCTTTTTTGTCTCGAAGCAACTTGGATCAGATGACCCCTAATGACACATTTGTGTGCTAGCCACAATGTTTCAGGTGTAATTTCTTGGGAACAGTTCTCTTTGAAGTAGTTCATTAAGACATTCTTTGCTAATGATATGTTTTCTGGGGAGTCAACAGTGAATTTACTATATCTCCAATTGTATTGTTTTGGGATCATGGAGGAAGTATGTAAGGTCAGTAGGATTGGGGCATGGTCTGACCATGTAATAGGACCAGTCTGGAAATCTATGTATGAGTCTAGTAGCGAGAAGCTAGTGAACACATGATCAATCCTAGTGTAAGACTTGTTATGTGGACAAAATCTTGTGTATTCTTTTGAGGTAGAGTTCAATATCTTACAGCTGTCATGCAAATTGGAATCTCCCAACCATCTTCCCAGATTCACGCTTCTATAATATGGGGCATCAGATGAGCAATCAGTATTTGGGTCAACTATACAATTAAAATCTCCTCCCCAGATTATGTGACCTCTACTAAAATTAGACAATTTCTTCTTGACCTTATTTAGAAAACTAATTTGCCGGACATTAGGGGTGTATACATTTACCACTGTATATTCCACACCCTCCAAAGTAAAATTAATAGCAAGTTGTCTACCATTGCTGTCCCTATATATGTCTGAGACCACTATTGGCAAATCTTTGTGGAAGGCGATGGCCACCCCAGCTTTTTTCTTTCCCTCAGTGTAAGAAAAGAAAATCTGAGGGAAGTCTTTATTTTTGAGTCTTGTGTTATCAATTTCTAGAAGGTGTGTTTCTTGTATCATTGCTATGTTGGCCTTCAATTTTTTAATCTCCTTCCACAAAGCAAATCTCTTGAATGGGCTATTGAGCCCATTTACATTAAATGACAGTACCCTCAATTCCATAATGTGTCAGGAAGGAAAAAAAGCATTAGATGATTCACTGAAACAGAACATTTCACCCGAAAATACATCCAAAAGACAGTGGGTTTCCTTAGTGATTTTTTGTTAGTGCCTGGTGTGCCTGTAAACAAAAACATGTTACAACCTAGAACAGAACAAAACTTATAAACTAGACAAATTTAGATTTCTCAAAAGAAATGGTACCGAGAGAATGTCTCTCAGTTATCACGTGGGGAGTGAAAAAGAGAAAGTTCAGGCCTAAAGCCAGGGTCAGTACCCACCAAGTCTATTTTCTTTTCTTTTGCGTATTCCAGGACTGGGAAAGGCATCTTTGCTGCTGCAAGGGGATATTCCTTTCTTGATTGTAGAATGATGATGATGGTGGAGTCTCCAGTGGAGGGATACCTAAATCTTGGAAAAAACTATTACAGTTATCAATATTAGACAAGGCAAAAGTGGTATTCTCTTTCATGACTAGAATTTTTGTAGGGAAACCCCATCTGTATAAAGTCTTGTGTTTCCTCAGATGTGCAGTGATTGGAAAGAAGTCTCTCCTTTTCTGTAGGGTAGCTTTTGAGAAGTCTGCAAAAATCTTGATATCCTCGTATGGCCTTGGTAATATAGGTGATTGCTTACTTCTCCTCAGAATGTCCTCCTTTGTCAGGAAATAATGAAAATATGCAATGACATCTCTTGGGGCTCTGTCTGGGGCATATTTGGACTTGGGGAGTCTGTGTATACGTTCCATCAATAGGTCCCCTTTAGAGGCCCCTGGAAGTATTGTATGGAGCATCTTTTGCACATATGCATTAAGGTCTCTGTCTTTGACATTTTCAGGTATTCCCCTGAATTTAAGGTTGTTCCTTCTACTTCTGTCTTCTTGCTCTATCAACCTTGATTTTAAGAAGACAACCTCTTTTTCTAGGGCATAGTGTTCATCTATCAAATTATTATGGGATTTAACCAATTCTTCCATTTTGGATTCAAGATGGTCCACTCTCTGGCCCAAACCGTCTATATTATTTTGGAGATTTGTATTATAGCCCTCCAGTTGTTTCTGAAATGTCTTTGCTAGAAGGCATAGCATGTTCTTAATAAATATTTCTGAGGCTGTATTACTGGTAGCCTCCACCTCTGTTAAAACATGTAAAATGTTCTCCGGTATGGGATTATCAGAAGGACAGGAGTCCTCAATTTGTAATTCCTGTTGCAGCTCAGCTGAGCTGCTGCTAAATCTGCGGCTAGTCACTGAGAAAGGAGACATTTCCCTCTGTAATGGCGTTAGAGGAGTATCTGACACATTGGAGATGTCAGGACAGGATGAGGAACCCCTTAATACATTTGTCTCCTCCATATCAGCGGTCAGCGGTGCTGCTGCACCATAATTCACAAGCTGCGCTGTATTTTTGCTTAAGTTACGCAAATTGCGTATCTGTTGCGTAGTCTCGCTTGTCCCCCGGTCACTCTCGCGAGATCTCGCTCCTTTCACCTCAGCGCTACTTTTAATGTGTAAATTAGCGCTTCTATTAGCCTGCAGAGCGGCGGTTTTAGCTGGGGCAGGGGTAGACTTACACCCTGACTTGAATGCTGCATGCTTCAGCTGCTGTGGCGTCCTTTGCCGCTGTGTACCGCTCAGGCTGGGGCTGCAGGCTGTGGCTGCTGCTGTGAGGCGGGCGCCATCTTGGCTCCTCAGCATGAGGGGAGAGCGCTCTGTTTTCTTTCCTTTTTCTGCTTTTTTACTGAGCAGATCCATAGTGTGGGGGCACCGCTGGTGTCTATGGAGGTTCCCAAAAGTTTTCAGCCAGTCCTGGCTTGTAAATCGCTTGCTAATAGCGCTTGGTAGGCTGCCCTGTGGAGGAGATCAGAGCTCAGGCTTCCATTCAGCTCAGACGCTGGCCACGCCCCCCAATGTTTTGAATTTTCTCCAAAAGTAAAGTAATTGCAAACTCATGCTTTTAGAGACTTGTTTGGGCTCATGAGAGGAGTAGAAAAACATCAAAAATTTCAGTCCTGCATGATTCTACCAAGAAATGTGTGTTCATTGAAACCGCTGGTTTTTGATAGTTTGGGCCCTATTGAATAATGAATGTTTTGAATTTTCTCCAAAAGTAAAGTAGTTGCAAACTCATCCTTTTAGAAACTTGTTTGGGCTGTTGAGAGGAGTAAAAAACCATCAAAAATTTGAATCCTGCATGATTCTACCAAGAAATGTGATTCTTCATTCAAAACGCTGGTTTTTGCTATTGGGCTCTATTGAATAATGAATGTTTTGAATTTTCTCCAAAAGTAAAGTAGTTGCAAACTCATGCTTTTAGAGACTTGTTTGGGCTCATGAGATGAGTAGAAAAACATAAAAAATTTCAGTCCTGCATGATTCTACCAAGACATGTGTGTTCATTGAAACGGCTGGTTTTTGATAGTTTGGGCCCTATTGAATAATGAATGTTTTGAATTTTCTCCAAAAGTAAAGTAGTTGCAAACTCATCCTTTTAGAAACTTGTTTGGGCTGTTGAGAGGAGTAAAAAACCATCAAAAATTTCAATCCTGCATGATTCTACCAAGAAATGTGATTCTTCATTCAAAACGCTGGTTTTTGCTATTGGGCTCTATTGAATAATGAATGTTTTGAATTTTCTCCAAAAGTAAAGTAGTTGCAAACTCATGCTTTTAGAGACTTGTTTGGGCTCATGAGAGGAGTAGAAAAACATCAAAAATTTCAGTCCTGCATGATTCTACCAAGAAATGTGTGTTCATTCAAACCGCTGGTTTTTGATAGTTTGGGCCCTATTGAATAATGAATGTTTTGAATTTTCTCCAAAAGTAAAGTAGTTGCAAACTCATGCTTTTAGAGACTTGTTTGGGCTCATGAGAGGAGTAGAAAAACATCAAAAATTTCAGTCCTGCATGATTCTACCAAGAAATGTGTGTCCATTCAAACCGCTGGTTTTTGATAGTTTGGGCCCTATTGAATAATGAATGTTTTGAATTTTCTCCAAAAGTAAAGTAGTTGCAAACTCATCCTTTTAGAAACTTGTTTGGGCTGTTGAGAGGAGTAAAAAAACCATCAAAAATTTCAATCCTGCATGATTCTACCAAGAAATGTGATTCTTCATTCAAAACGCTGGTTTTTGCTATTGGGCTCTATTGAATAATGAATGTTTTGAATTTTCTCCAAAAGTAAAGTAGTTGCAAACTCATGCTTTTAGAGACTTGTTTGGGCTCATGAGAGGAGTAGAAAAACATCAAAAATTTCAGTCCTGCATGATTCTACCAAGAAATGTGTGTTCATTGAAACCGCTGGTTTTTGATAGTTTGGGCCCTATTGAATAATGAATGTTTTGAATTTTCTCCAAAAGTAAAGTAGTTGCAAACTCATCCTTTTAGAAACTTGTTTGGGCTGTTGAGAGGAGTAAAAAACCATCAAAAATTTCAATCCTGCATGATTCTACCAAGAAATGTGATTCTTCATTCAAAACGCTGGTTTTTGCTATTGGGCTCTATTGAATAATGAATGTTTTGAATTTTCTCCAAAAGTAAAGTAGTTGCAAACTCATGCTTTTAGAGACTTGTTTGGGCTCATGAGAGGAGAAGAAAAAACATCAAAAATTTCAGTCCTGCATGATTCTACCAAGAAATGTGTGTTCATTCAAACCGCTGGTTTTTGATAGTTTGGGCCCTATTGAATAATGAATGTTTTGAATTTTCTCCAAAAGTAAAGTAGTTGCAAACTCATCCTTTTAGAAACTTGTTTGGGCTGTTGAGAGGAGTAAAAAACCATCAAAAATTTCAATCCTGCATGATTCTACCAAGAAATGTGATTCTTCATTCAAAACGCTGGTTTTTGCTATTGGGCTCTATTGAATAATGAATGTTTTGAATTTTCTCCAAAAGTAAAGTAGTTGCAAACTCATGCTTTTAGAGACTTGTTTGGGCTCATGAGATGAGTAGAAAAACATCAAAAATTTCAGTCCTGCATGATTCTACCAAGACATGTGTGTTCATTGAAACGGCTGGTTTTTGATAGTTTGGGCCCTATTGAATAATGAATGTTTTGAATTTTCTCCAAAAGTAAAGTAGTTGCAAACTCATCCTTTTAGAAACTTGTTTGGGCTGTTGAGAGGAGTAAAAAACCATCAAAAATTTCAATCCTGCATGATTCTACCAAGAAATGTGATTCTTCATTCAAAACGCTGGTTTTTGCTATTGGGCTCTATTGAATAATGAATGTTTTGAATTTTCTCCAAAAGTAAAGTAGTTGCAAACTCATGCTTTTAGAGACTTGTTTTGGCTCATGAGAGGAGTAGAAAAACATCAAAAATTTCAGTTCTGCATGATTCTACCAAGAAATGTGTGTTCATTGAAACCGCTGGTTTTTGATAGTTTGGGCCCTATTGAATAATGAATGTTTTGAATTTTCTCCAAAAGTAAAGTAGTTGCAAACTCATCCTTTTAGAAACTTGTTTGGGCTGTTGAGAGGAGTAAAAAACCATCAAAAATTTCAATCCTGCATGATTTTACCAAGAAATGTGATTCTTCATTCAAAACCTGATTTTTGCTATTGGGCTCTATTGAATAGTGAATGTTTTGAATTTTCTCCAAAAGTAAAGTAGTTGCAAACTCATGCTTTTAGAGACTTGTTTGGGCTCATGAGAGGAGTAGAAAAACATCAAAAATTTCAGTCCTGCATGATTCTACCAAGAAATGTGTGTTCATTGAAACCGCTGGTTTTTGATAGTTTGGGCCCTATTGAATAATGAATGTTTTGAATTTTCTCCAAAAGTAAAGTAGTTGCAAACTCATCCTTTTAGAAACTTGTTTGGGCTGTTGAGAGGAGTAAAAAACCATCAAAAATTTCAATCCTGCATGATTCTACCAAGAAATGTGATTCTTCATTCAAAACGCTGGTTTTTGCTATTGGGCTCTATTGAATAATGAATGTTTTGAATTTTCTCCAAAAGTAAAGTAGTTGCAAACTCATGCTTTTAGAGACTTGTTTGGGCTCATGAGAGGAGTAGAAAAACATCAAAAATTTCAGTCCTGCATGATTCTACCAAGAAATGTGATTCTTCATTCAAAACCTGATTTTTGCTATTGGGCTCTATTGAATAATGAATGTTTTGAATTTTCTCCAAAAGTAAAGTAGTTGCAAACTCATGCTTTTAGAGACTTGTTTGGGCTCATGAGAGGAGTAGAAAAACATCAAAAATTTCAGTCCTGCATGATTCTACCAAGAAATGTGTGTTCATTGAAACCGCTGGTTTTTGATAGTTTGGTCCCTATTGAATAATGAATGTTTTGAATTTTCTCCAAAAGTAAAGTAGTTGCAAACTCATCCTTTTAGAAACTTGTTTGGGCTGTTGAGAGGAGTAAAAAACCATCAAAAATTTCAATCCTGCATGATTTTACCAAGAAATGTGATTCTTCATTCAAAACCTGATTTTTGCTATTGGGCTCTATTGAATAGTGAATGTTTTGAATTTTCTCCAAAAGTAAAGTAGTTGCAAACTCATGCTTTTAGAGACTTGTTTGGGCTCATGAGAGGAGTAGAAAAACATCAAAAATTTCAGTCCTGCATGATTCTACCAAGAAATGTGTTCATTGAAACCGCTGGTTTTTGATAGTTTGGGCCCTATTGAATAATGAATGTTTTGAATTTTCTCCAAAAGTAAAGTAGTTGCAAACTCATCCTTTTAGAAACTTGTTTGGGCTGTTGAGAGGAGTAAAAAACCATCAAAAATTTCAATCCTGCATGATTCTACCAAGAAATGTGATTCTTCATTCAAAACGCTGGTTTTTGCTATTGGGCTCTATTGAATAATGAATGTTTTGAATTTTCTCCAAAAGTAAAGTAGTTGCAAACTCATGCTTTTAGAGACTTGTTTTGGCTCATGAGATGAGTAGAAAAACATCAAAAATTTCAGTCCTGCATGATTCTACCAAGACATGTGTGTTCATTGAAACGGCTGGTTTTTGATAGTTTGGGCCCTATTGAATAATGAATGTTTTGAATTTTCTCCAAAAGTAAAGTAGTTGCAAACTCATACTTTTAGAAACTTGTTTGTGCTGTTGAGAGGAGTAAAAAATCATCAAAAATTTCAATCCTGCATGATTCTACCAAGAAATGTGATTCTTCATTCAAAACGCTGGTTTTTGCTATTGGGCTCTATTGAATAATGAATGTTTTGAATTTTCTCCAAAAGTAAAGTAGTTGCAAACTCATGCTTTTAGAGACTTGTTTGGGCTCATGAGAGGAGTAGAAAAACATCAAAAATTTCAGTCCTGCATGATTCTACCAAGAAATGTGATTCTTCATTCAAAACCTGATTTTTGCTATTGGGCTCTATTGAATAATGAATGTTTTGAATTTTCTCCAAAAGTAAAGTAGTTGCAAACTCATGCTTTTAGAGACTTGTTTGGGCTCATGAGAGGAGTAGAAAAACATCAAAAATTTCAGTCCTGCATGATTCTACCAAGAAATGTGTGTTCATTCAAACCGCTGGTTTTTGATAGTTTGGGCCCTATTGAATAATGAATGTTTTGAATTTTCTCCAAAAGTAAAGTAGTTGCAAACTCATCCTTTTAGAAACTTGTTTGGGCTGTTGAGAGGAGTAAAAAACCATCAAAAATTTCAATCCTGCATGATTTTACCAAGAAATGTGATTCTTCATTCAAAACCTGATTTTTGCTATTGGGCTCTATTGAATAGTGAATGTTTTGAATTTTCTCCAAAAGTAAAGTAGTTGCAAACTCATGCTTTTAGAGACTTGTTTGGGCTCATGAGAGGAGTAGAAAAACATCAAAAATTTCAGTCCTGCATGATTCTACCAAGAAATGTGTTCATTGAAACCGCTGGTTTTTGATAGTTTGGGCCCTATTGAATAATGAATGTTTTGAATTTTCTCCAAAAGTAAAGTAGTTGCAAACTCATCCTTTTAGAAACTTGTTTGGGCTGTTGAGAGGAGTAAAAAACCATCAAAAATTTCAATCCTGCATGATTCTACCAAGAAATGTGGTTCTTCATTCAAAACGCTGGTTTTTGCTATTGGGCTCTATTGAATAATGAATGTTTTGAATTTTCTCCAAAAGTAAAGTAGTTGCAAACTCATGCTTTTAGAGACTTGTTTGGGCTCATGAGAGGAGTAGAGAAACATCAAAAATTTCAGTCCTGCATGATTCTACCAAGAAATGTGTGTTCATTCAAACCGCTGGTTTTTGATAGTTTGGGCCCTATTGAATAATGAATGTTTTGAATTTTCTCCAAAAGTAAAGTAGTTGCAAACTCATGCTTTTAGAGACTTGTTTGGGCTCATGAGAGGAGTAGAAAAACATCAAAAATTTCAGTCCTGCATGATTCTACCAAGAAATGTGTGTTCATTGAAACCGCTGGTTTTTGATAGTTTGGGCCCTATTGAATAATGAATGTTTTGAATTTTCTCCAAAAGTAAAGTAGTTGCAAACTCATCCTTTCAGAAACTTGTTTGGGCTGTTGAGAGGAGTAAAAAACCATCAAAAATTTCAATCCTGCATGATTCTACCAAGAAATGTGATTCTTCATTCAAAACGCTGGTTTTTGCTATTGGGCTCTATTGAATAATGAATGTTTTGAATTTTCTCCAAAAGTAAAGTAGTTGCAAACTCATGCTTTTAGAGACTTGTTTGGGCTCATGAGAGGAGTAGAAAAACATCAAAAATTTCAGTCCTGCATGATTCTACCAAGAAATGTGTGTTCATTGAAACCGCTGGTTTTTGATAGTTTGGGCCCTATTGAATAATGAATGTTTTGAATTTTCTCCAAAAGTAAAGTAGTTGCAAACTCATCCTTTTAGAAACTTGTTTGGGCTGTTGAGAGGAGTAAAAAACCATCAAAAATTTCAATCCTGCATGATTCTACCAAGAAATGTGATTCTTCATTCAAAACGCTGGTTTTTGCTATTGGGCTCTATTGAATAATGAATGTTTTGAATTTTCTTTAACAATAATTTTTATTAGAATTTTCAGAATAGTAGTAAAAAAAATATGAATACGTCACAATATGATGACATTTCAATAGTATATCAACATTGAGAATAAATGTAGTAAACATTAAACAAATAGTACCAGAAAGAGACAATAAAAAGAAAGGTAAATTTAGGCACTTGACTATGTGAAATATTGGCACATCATAAACCATAAGAAATAAAATATGAGTTCAGGATATGAAATCTTTTTCTATTTTAGACTTTAGTTCCATCCATTTATACCATCTGTCATCAAATATTTTAATTAAGCCTTTATTAATATAGTGAATTTTCTCGTAGACACAATGTTTGTCTACCAGTAAGATAAGGGTGACAATGTCTGGAGGTTGCTTCCTGTTCCAACCCTTCGCTACAAGGAAGGCTGCAGACATAAGGATATGAGCCGCCAGAAATTTATTTCTTTTAAATCTATGTATGTCTATTAGTAACAAGGCTAGAGCAGGTTGTGGTTGAATACACCAATTGCATATGAGTGAAAGCAAATCGAACACCCTGGACCAGTACAACTTCAGCACAGGGCATCCCCAAAAAACATGTAATAAATCTGCCTGAGATCCACAGTTACGCCAACACATTCCAGATCCCCCCCCTCCAAAATGTTTCAATCTATTTGGGGTAAGGTAATATCTATGAATTAATTTGTAATGTGTTTCTAATATATTCATGCATCTTGTGGATTTGATTGCAATTTTAAGAGAGGAGATCCACTGGGGACCATATATCTGTCTCTGTAATGTAGTTTCCCATTTTTCAAAGCATCCTTCATTGGTGAAGGTGTCTTTGTTGGTCAGGCTATTATATAAGGGTCTAAGATAACTCTTATGTCTAGATGACATATTAAATAGAAAATTGTTAATAGTAAGGTCAATTGGAACCACTCTAAAAAGGTATTTCTTATATTTGTTGTATTCTTCCTTGAGTAGGAGATATGTCATATACTCCGAATTGGGAACCCCAAATCTGTTCTTTAATAACTCAAAGGGTATGACTCTGTTATTGTCTATCAAGTCATCTACAAAGGTGATCGGAAATTTGGTCCAGTTGTCAAATATAGGTCTTAGAGAAGTCCTAACAGGAGACAGATAAGGGAGTCTCAACCTCTCGAGTGAAAAAGAGGAAGAGCTAGTCTTTCTTTTGCATACATACGACCAGCACAACATAGAGGCCTTAAGTATGGGATTATCTATTTTCATAATTTCCCTTCTATGTAGAAGGAAGTAGGTTATAAATAAAACTGGTTCCCTATTGGGCATCATATCTCTTTCAATATTTGGCCACCCCAGGTCTGTCTGTTCCACAAACCAGCCTTTTGTCAGTTCAGTCATAGTGGCATAATAATATGCCTCAAGATCTGGTATGGCCACCCCCCCTTTCTCCTTGGATTTAAGTAGAGTGCGTTTTTTCACTCTCGGTTTCCCATTGCTCCAAATAAATTTATTCATCTGGTGTGTTAGTTTTTGTATATACTGTGCAGATATAGGCAGAGGGACGTTCCTGTATAAAAATAGGACTTTGGGTAGGCAGAACATCTTGTATAGCACTATTCTGCCCATCCATGTGGCTGGGGTCTTCGACAGTTCCTTCAACTTAATGTCGAGAGACTGTAGAAGATGATCCATGTTTACCTCACTCATATGCATGGGGTTACCTGTGAGCCAAATTCCTAAGTACGGTATCCTGGTACAGTCCCAATTAAAGGGATACTTGTCTCTTAGATGTTGTTTCGTAGAGGCTGAAAGGAAAAGTGATAGAACATTAGTCTTTTTTACATTTAATTTATAGTATGAAACTGAGCCAAATAAATTTATGATATCCCATATCTTTTCCAGGGAATCAATTGGATTTGTGAGTGTGAGTATAATGTCATCTGCATAGAGGTTAATCTTATGCTCTGAATCTTTCAATTGTACACCGTGTACTTCACCAGAATCCCTTATCATTTGAGCCAGGGGTTCCAGGCTCAGGATAAAAATTATTGGGGATAGAGGACATCCCTGTCTTGTCCCATTAGTTATAAAAAATGTATCTGACATCGTGTTGTTGACCAGCACAGAGGCAGATGGCCGAGAGTATAAAGCTCGAATACTTTTCATCATCTCCCCACCAAAACCCATTTTCTCCAAAACTGTAAAGGCATAGGCCCAATTGATCCGGTCAAAGGCCTTTTCAGCGTCAAGAGCCACAAACAAACTGGAAGTCCTATTTTTGTAGCATGAATATAAGTGATGCAGGACACTTCTAGAACTGTCTGAAGTTTGTCTAGATTTTACAAAACCGACTTGATCGGGATGTATAAGGAATGGAACAACGTCCTGTAATCTTTCTGCTAATATTTTTGCGTAGATCTTGATATCCACATTTAGGAGAGAAATAGGCCTATAATTTTCGATTTTGGTCGAATCTTTATCTGGTTTGGGAATCACCACTATTGTGGCTCTCAGCATATCTGTGCTGCACTTTCCTTCTGATTTAATAAAATTCAGGGCATTAGTTAAGTGTGGGATGAGTTCCTTTGTAAATTCTTTATAATACTCTATAGGAAAGCCATCTGGACCTGGAGCTTTGTCATTTTTAAGATTATTCATCGCAAAAGAGACCTCACCCTCAGTAAAGGGTGCGTCAAGTGACTCCTTCTGCTTTAGAGACAAAGATCCCAGCTTTACTTTTTCCAAAAAATTATTTATCATCTCTGGTGAAGGAGAGGGATGAGCTCCATTGTTTCCTATGTTATATAATTTAGAATAGTAGCTCTCAAAGGCTAGGGCTATCTCTTTGGGTTTTTCTATAGTCTTTGAGCTTTGGGTTATTTTTTTGATTGGATGTTTTTTATTTATGGGTTTAAACCTATTCGCCATATTTTTGGAGAACTTATTATTATTAACATAAAACCCTGCCCTATTAAATAAAGTCTTTTTCTCATATAAGTTGATGAGGAGATTCCTAAGTTCCAATCTGAGGGAGTACAATTCATTATATTTGGCAAAATTTTTGTCTGCTTTAGCTTGGGATTCTAATTTTTGGATCTGTTCTAACAACATCCTCTGTTGGCTCTCTCTTGCCCTTTTTTGTCTCGAAGCAACTTGGATCAGATGACCCCTAATGACACATTTGTGTGCTAGCCACAATGTTTCAGGTGTAATTTCTTGGGAACAGTTCTCTTTGAAGTAGTTCATTAAGACATTCTTTGCTAATGATATGTTTTCTGGGGAGTCAACAGTGAATTTACTGTATCTCCAATTGTATTGTTTTGGGATCATGGAGGAAGTATGTAAGGTCAGTAGGATTGGGGCATGGTCTGACCATGTAATAGGACCAGTCTGGAAGTCTATGTATGAGTCTAGTAGTGAGAAGCTAGTGAACACATGATCAATCCTAGTGTAAGACTTGTTATGTGGACAAAATCTTGTGTATTCTTTTGAGGTAGAATTCAATATCTTACAGCTGTCATGCAAATTGGAATCTCCCAACCATCTTCCCAGATTCACGCTTCTATAATATGGGGCATCAGATGAGCAATCAGTATTTGGGTCAACTATACAATTAAAATCTCCTCCCCAGATTATGTGACCTCTACTAAAATTGGACAATTTCTTCTTGACCTTATTTAGAAAATTAATTTGCCGGACATTAGGGGTATATACGTTTACCACTGTATATTCCACACCCTCCAAAGTAAAATTAATAGCAAGTTGTCTACCATTGCTGTCCCTATATATGTCTGAGACCACTATTGGCAAATCTTTGTGGAAGGCGATGGCCACCCCAGCTTTTTTCTTTCCCTCAGTATTAGAAAAGAAAATCTGAGGGAAGTCTTTATTTTTGAGTCTTGTGTTATCAATTTCTAGAAGGTGTGTTTCTTGTATCATTGCTATGTTGGCCTTCAATTTTTTAATCTCCTTCCACAAAGCAAATCTCTTGAATGGGCTATTGAGCCCATTTACATTAAATGACAGTACCCTCAATTCCATGATGTGTCAGGAAGGAAAAAAAGCATTAGATGATTCATTAAAACAGAACATTTCACCCGAAAATATATCCAAAAGACAGTGGGTTTCCTTAGTGATTTTTTGTTAGTGCCTGGTGTGCCTGTAAACAAAAACATGTTACAACCTAGAACAGAACAAAACTTATAAACTAGACAAATTTAGATTTCTCAAAAGAAATGGTACCGAGAGAATGTCTCTCAGTTATCACGTGGGGAGTGAAAAAGAGAAAGTTCAGGCCTAAAGCCAGGGTCAGTACCCACCAAGTCTATTTTCTTTTCTTTTGCATATTCCAGGACTGGGAAAGGCGTCTTTGCTGCTGCAAGGGGATATTCCTTTCTTGATTGTAGAATGATGATGATGGTGGAGTCTCCAGTGGAGGGATACCTAAATCTTGGAAAAAACTATTACAGTTATCAATATTAGACAAGGCAAAAGTGGTATTCTCTTTCATGACTAGAATTTTTGTAGGGAAACCCCATCTGTATAAAATCTTGTGTTTCCTCAGATGTGCAGTGATTGGAAATAAGTCTCTCCTTTTCTGTAGGGTAGCTTTTGAGAAGTCTGCAAAAATCTTGATATCCTCGTATGGCCTTGGTAATATAGGTGATTGCTTACTTCTCCTCAGAATGTCCTCCTTTGTCAGGAAATAATGAAAATATGCAATGACATCTCTTGGGGCTCTGTCTGGGGCATATTTGGACTTGGGGAGTCTGTGTATACGTTCCATCAATAGGTCCCCTTTAGAGGCCCCTGGAAGTATTGTATGGAGCATCTTTTGCACATATGCATTAAGGTCTCTGTCTTTGACATTTTCAGGTATTCCCCTGAATTTAAGGTTGTTCCTTCTACTTCTGTCTTCTTGCTCTATCAACCTTGATTTTAAGAAGACAACCTCTTTTTCTAGGGCATAGTGTTCATCTATCAAATTATTATGGGATTTAACCAATTCTTCCATTTTAGATTCAAGATGGTCCACTCTCTGGCCCAGACCGTCTATGTTATTTTGGAGATTTGTATTATAGCCCTCCAGTTGTTTCTGAAATGTCTTTGCTAGAAGGCATAGCATGTTTTTAATAAATATTTCTGAGGCTGTATTACTGGTAGCCTCCACCTCTGTTAAAACGTGTAAGATGTTCTCCGGTATGGGATTATCAGAAGGACAGGAGTCCTCAATTTGTAATTCCTGTTGCATCTCAGCTGAGCTGCTGCTAAATCTGCGGCTAGTCACTGAGGAAGGAGACATTTCCCTCTGTAATGGTGTTAGAGGAGTATCTGACACATTGGAGATGTCAGGACAGGATGAGGAACCCCTTAATACATTTGTCTCCTCCATATCAGCGGTCAGCGGTGCTGCTGCACCATAATTCACAAGCTGCGCTGTATTTTTGCTTAAGTTACGCAAATCGCGTATCTGTTGCGTAGTCTCGCTTGTCCCCCGGTCACTCTCGCGAGATCTCGCTCCTTTCACCTCAGCGCTACTTTTAATGTGTAAATTAGCGCTTTTATTAGCCTGCAGAGCGGCGGTTTTAGCTGGGGCAGGGGTAGACTTACCCCCTGACTTGAATGCTGCATGCTTCAGCCGCTGTGGCGTCCTTTGCCGCTGTGTACCGCTCAGGCTGGGGCTGCAGGCTGTGGCTGCTGCTGTGAGGCGGGCGCCATCTTGGCTCCTCAGCATGAGGGGAGAGCGCTCTGTTTTCTTTCCTTTTTCTGCTTTGTTACTAAGCAGATCCATAGTGTGGGGGCACCGCTGGTGTCTATGGAGGTTCCCACAAGTTTTCAGCCAGTCCTGGCTTGTAAATCGCTTGTTAATAGCGCTTGGTAGGCTGCCCTGTGGAGGAGCTCAGAGCTCAGGCTTCCATTCAGCTCAGACGCTGGCCACGCCCCAAATGTTTTGAATTTTCTCCAAAAGTAAAGTAGTTGCAAACTCATGCTTTTAGAGACTTGTTTGGGCTCATGAGAGGAGTAGAAAAACATCAAAAATTTCAGTCCTGCATGATTCTACCAAGAAATGTGTGTTCATTGAAACCGCTGGTTTTTGATAGTTTGGGCCCTATTGAATAATGAATGTTTTGAATTTTCTCCAAAAGTAAAGTAGTTGCAAACTCATCCTTTTAGAATCTTGTTTGGGCTGTTGAGAGGAGTAAAAAACCATCAAAAATTTCAATCCTGCATGATTCTACCAAGAAATGTGATTCTTCATTCAAAACGCTGGTTTTTGCTATTGGGCTCTATTGAATAATGAATGTTTTGAATTTTCTCCAAAAGTAAAGTAGTTGCAAACTCATGCTTTTAGAGACTTGTTTGGGCTCATGAGATGAGTAGAAAAACATCAAAAATTTCAGTCCTGCATGATTCTACCAAGACATGTGTGTTCATTGAAACGGCTGGTTTTTGATAGTTTGGGCCCTATTGAATAATGAATGTTTTGAATTTTCTCCAAAAGTAAAGTAGTTGCAAACTCATCCTTTTAGAAACTTGTTTGGGCTGTTGAGAGGAGTAAAAAACCATCAAAAATTTCAATCCTGCATGATTCTACCAAGAAATGTGATTCTTCATTCAAAACGCTGGTTTTTGCTATTGGGCTCTATTGAATAATGAATGTTTTGAATTTTCTCCAAAAGTAAAGTAGTTGCAAACTCATGCTTTTAGAGACTTGTTTTGGCTCATGAGAGGAGTAGAAAAACATCAAAAATTTCAGTCCTGCATGATTCTACCAAGAAATGTGTGTTCATTGAAACCGCTGGTTTTTGATAGTTTGGGCCCTATTGAATAATGAATGTTTTGAATTTTCTCCAAAAGTAAAGTAGTTGCAAACTCATCCTTTTAGAAACTTGTTTGGGCTGTTGAGAGGAGTAAAAAACCATCAAAAATTTCAATCCTGCATGATTTTACCAAGAAATGTGATTCTTCATTCAAAACCTGATTTTTGCTATTGGGCTCTATTGAATAGTGAATGTTTTGAATTTTCTCCAAAAGTAAAGTAGTTGCAAACTCATGCTTTTAGAGACTTGTTTGGGCTCATGAGAGGAGTAGAAAAACATCAAAAATTTCAGTCCTGCATGATTCTACCAAGAAATGTGTGTTCATTGAAACCGCTGGTTTTTGATAGTTTGGGCCCTATTGAATAATGAATGTTTTGAATTTTCTCCAAAAGTAAAGTAGTTGCAAACTCATCCTTTTAGAAACTTGTTTGGGCTGTTGAGAGGAGTAAAAAACCATCAAAAATTTCAATCCTGCATGATTCTACCAAGAAATGTGATTCTTCATTCAAAACGCTGGTTTTTGCTATTGGGCTCTATTGAATAATGAATGTTTTGAATTTTCTCCAAAAGTAAAGTAGTTGCAAACTCATGCTTTTAGAGACTTGTTTGGGCTCATGAGAGGAGTAGAAAAACATCAAAAATTTCAGTCCTGCATGATTCTACCAAGAAATGTGATTCTTCATTCAAAACCTGATTTTTGCTATTGGGCTCTATTGAATAATGAATGTTTTGAATTTTCTCCAAAAGTAAAGTAGTTGCAAACTCATGCTTTTAGAGACTTGTTTGGGCTCATGAGAGGAGTAGAAAAACATCAAAAATTTCAGTCCTGCATGATTCTACCAAGAAATGTGTGTTCATTGAAACCGCTGGTTTTTGATAGTTTGGTCCCTAATGAATAATGAATGTTTTGAATTTTCTCCAAAAGTAAAGTAGTTGCAAACTCATCCTTTTAGAAACTTGTTTGGGCTGTTGAGAGGAGTAAAAAACCATCAAAAATTTCAATCCTGCATGATTTTACCAAGAAATGTGATTCTTCATTCAAAACCTGATTTTTGCTATTGGGCTCTATTGAATAGTGAATGTTTTGAATTTTCTCCAAAAGTAAAGTAGTTGCAAACTCATGCTTTTAGAGACTTGTTTGGGCTCATGAGAGGAGTAGAAAATCATCAAAAATTTCAGTCCTGCATGATTCTACCAAGAAATGTGTTCATTGAAACCGCTGGTTTTTGATAGTTTGGGCCCTATTGAATAATGAATGTTTTGAATTTTCTCCAAAAGTAAAGTAGTTGCAAACTCATCCTTTTAGAAACTTGTTTGGGCTGTTGAGAGGAGTAAAAAACCATCAAAAATTTCAATCCTGCATGATTCTACCAAGAAATGTGATTCTTCATTCAAAACGCTGGTTTTTGCTATTGGGCTCTATTGAATAATGAATGTTTTGAATTTTCTCCAAAAGTAAAGTAGTTGCAAACTCATGCTTTTAGAGACTTGTTTTGGCTCATGAGATGAGTAGAAAAACATCAAAAATTTCAGTCCTGCATGATTCTACCAAGACATGTGTGTTCATTGAAACGGCTGGTTTTTGATAGTTTGGGCCCTATTGAATAATGAATGTTTTGAATTTTCTCCAAAAGTAAAGTAGTTGCAAACTCATACTTTTAGAAACTTGTTTGTGCTGTTGAGAGGAGTAAAAAATCATCAAAAATTTCAATCCTGCATGATTCTACCAAGAAATGTGATTCTTCATTCAAAACGCTGGTTTTTGCTATTGGGCTCTATTGAATAATGAATGTTTTGAATTTTCTCCAAAAGTAAAGTAGTTGCAAACTCATGCTTTTAGAGACTTGTTTGGGCTCATGAGAGGAGTAGAAAAACATCAAAAATTTCAGTCCTGCATGATTCTACCAAGAAATGTGATTCTTCATTCAAAACCTGATTTTTGCTATTGGGCTCTATTGAATAATGAATGTTTTGAATTTTCTCCAAAAGTAAAGTAGTTGCAAACTCATGCTTTTAGAGACTTGTTTGAGCTCATGAGATGAGTAGAAAAACATCAAAAATTTCAGTCCTGCATGATTCTACCAAGACATGTGTGTTCATTGAAACGGCTGGTTTTTGATAGTTTGGGCCCTATTGAATAATGAATGTTTTGAATTTTCTCCAAAAGTAAAGTAGTTGCAAACTCATCCTTTTAGAAACTTGTTTGGGCTGTTGAGAGGAGTAAAAAACCATCAAAAATTTCAATCCTGCATGATTTTACCAAGAAATGTGATTCTTCATTCAAAACCTGATTTTTGCTATTGGGCTCTATTGAATAGTGAATGTTTTGAATTTTCTCCAAAAGTAAAGTAGTTGCAAACTCATGCTTTTAGAGACTTGTTTGGGCTCATGAGAGGAGTAGAAAAACATCAAAAATTTCAGTCCTGCATGATTCTACCAAGAAATGTGTGTTCATTGAAACCGCTGGTTTTTGATAGTTTGGGCCCTATTGAATAATGAATGTTTTGAATTTTCTCCAAAAGTAAAGTAGTTGCAAACTCATCCTTTTAGAAACTTGTTTGGGCTGTTGAGAGGAGTAAAAAACCATCAAAAATTTCAATATGGCATGATTCTACCAAGAAATGTGATTCTTCATTCAAAACGCTGGTTTTTGCTATTGGGCTCTATTGAATAATGAATGTTTTGAATTTTCTCCAAAAGTAAAGTAGTTGCAAACTCATGCTTTTAGAGACTTGTTTGGGCTCATGAGAGGAGTAGAAAAACATCAAAAATTTCAGTCCTGCATGATTCTACCAAGAAATGTGATTCTTCATTCAAAACCTGATTTTTGCTATTGGGCTCTATTGAATAATGAATGTTTTGAATTTTCTCCAAAAGTAAAGTAGTTGCAAACTCATGCTTTTAGAGACTTGTTTGGGCTCATGAGAGGAGTAGAAAAACATCAAAAATTTCAGTCCTGCATGATTCTACCAAGAAATGTGTGTTCATTGAAACCGCTGGTTTTTGATAGTTTGGTCCCTAATGAATAATGAATGTTTTGAATTTTCTCCAAAAGTAAAGTAGTTGCAAACTCATCCTTTTAGAAACTTGTTTGGGCTGTTGAGAGGAGTAAAAAACCATCAAAAATTTCAATCCTGCATGATTTTACCAAGAAATGTGATTCTTCATTCAAAACCTGATTTTTGCTATTGGGCTCTATTGAATAGTGAATGTTTTGAATTTTCTCCAAAAGTAAAGTAGTTGCAAACTCATGCTTTTAGAGACTTGTTTGGGCTCATGAGAGGAGTAGAAAAACATCAAAAATTTCAGTCCTGCATGATTCTACCAAGAAATGTGTTCATTGAAACCGCTGGTTTTTGATAGTTTGGGCCCTATTGAATAATGAATGTTTTGAATTTTCTCCAAAAGTAAAGTAGTTGCAAACTCATCCTTTTAGAAACTTGTTTGGGCTGTTGAGAGGAGTAAAAAACCATCAAAAATTTCAATCCTGCATGATTCTACCAAGAAATGTGATTCTTCATTCAAAACGCTGGTTTTTGCTATTGGGCTCTATTGAATAATGAATGTTTTGAATTTTCTCCAAAAGTAAAGTAGTTGCAAACTCATGCTTTTAGAGACTTGTTTTGGCTCATGAGATGAGTAGAAAAACATCAAAAATTTCAGTCCTGCATGATTCTACCAAGACATGTGTGTTCATTGAAACGGCTGGTTTTTGATAGTTTGGGCCCTATTGAATAATGAATGTTTTGAATTTTCTCCAAAAGTAAAGTAGTTGCAAACTCATACTTTTAGAAACTTGTTTGTGCTGTTGAGAGGAGTAAAAAATCATCAAAAATTTCAATCCTGCATGATTCTACCAAGAAATGTGATTCTTCATTCAAAACGCTGGTTTTTGCTATTGGGCTCTATTGAATAATGAATGTTTTGAATTTTCTCCAAAAGTAAAGTAGTTGCAAACTCATGCTTTTAGAGACTTGTTTGGGCTCATGAGAGGAGTAGAAAAACATCAAAAATTTCAGTCCTGCATGATTCTACCAAGAAATGTGATTCTTCATTCAAAACCTGATTTTTGCTATTGGGCTCTATTGAATAATGAATGTTTTGAATTTTCTCCAAAAGTAAAGTAGTTGCAAACTCATGCTTTTAGAGACTTGTTTGAGCTCATGAGATGAGTAGAAAAACATCAAAAATTTCAGTCCTGCATGATTCTACCAAGACATGTGTGTTCATTGAAACGGCTGGTTTTTGATAGTTTGGGCCCTATTGAATAATGAATGTTTTGAATTTTCTCCAAAAGTAAAGT
Source organism: Dendrobates tinctorius (assembly GCF_039654945.1). NCBI lineage: Eukaryota > Metazoa > Chordata > Amphibia > Anura > Dendrobatidae > Dendrobates > Dendrobates tinctorius. The sequence continues at coordinate 31,260,995 of NW_027361716.1, forward strand.
AGTTGCAAACTCATCCTTTTAGAAACTTGTTTGGGCTGTTGAGAGGAGTAAAAAACCATCAAAAATTTCAATCCTGCATGATTTTACCAAGAAATGTGATTCTTCATTCAAAACCTGATTTTTGCTATTGGGCTCTATTGAATAGTGAATGTTTTGAATTTTCTCCAAAAGTAAAGTAGTTGCAAACTCATGCTTTTAGAGACTTGTTTGGGCTCATGAGAGGAGTAGAAAAACATCAAAAATTTCAGTCCTGCATGATTCTACCAAGAAATGTGTTCATTGAAACCGCTGGTTTTTGATAGTTTGGGCCCTATTGAATAATGAATGTTTTGAATTTTCTCCAAAAGTAAAGTAGTTGCAAACTCATCCTTTTAGAAACTTGTTTGGGCTGTTGAGAGGAGTAAAAAACCATCAAAAATTTCAATCCTGCATGATTCTACCAAGAAATGTGGTTCTTCATTCAAAACGCTGGTTTTTGCTATTGGGCTCTATTGAATAATGAATGTTTTGAATTTTCTCCAAAAGTAAAGTAGTTGCAAACTCATGCTTTTAGAGACTTGTTTGGGCTCATGAGAGGAGTAGAGAAACATCAAAAATTTCAGTCCTGCATGATTCTACCAAGAAATGTGTGTTCATTCAAACCGCTGGTTTTTGATAGTTTGGGCCCTATTGAATAATGAATGTTTTGAATTTTCTCCAAAAGTAAAGTAGTTGCAAACTCATGCTTTTAGAGACTTGTTTGGGCTCATGAGAGGAGTAGAAAAACATCAAAAATTTCAGTCCTGCATGATTCTACCAAGAAATGTGTGTTCATTGAAACCGCTGGTTTTTGATAGTTTGGGCCCTATTGAATAATGAATGTTTTGAATTTTCTCCAAAAGTAAAGTAGTTGCAAACTCATCCTTTCAGAAACTTGTTTGGGCTGTTGAGAGGAGTAAAAAACCATCAAAAATTTCAATCCTGCATGATTCTACCAAGAAATGTGATTCTTCATTCAAAACGCTGGTTTTTGCTATTGGGCTCTATTGAATAATGAATGTTTTGAATTTTCTCCAAAAGTAAAGTAGTTGCAAACTCATGCTTTTAGAGACTTGTTTGGGCTCATGAGAGGAGTAGAAAAACATCAAAAATTTCAGTCCTGCATGATTCTACCAAGAAATGTGTGTTCATTGAAACCGCTGGTTTTTGATAGTTTGGGCCCTATTGAATAATGAATGTTTTGAATTTTCTCCAAAAGTAAAGTAGTTGCAAACTCATCCTTTTAGAATCTTGTTTGGGCTGTTGAGAGGAGTAAAAAACCATCAAAAATTTCAATCCTGCATGATTCTTCCAAGAAATGTGATTCTTCATTCAAAACGCTGGTTTTTGCTATTGGGCTCTATTGAATAATGAATGTTTTGAATTTTCTCCAAAAGTAAAGTAGTTGCAAACTCATGCTTTTAGAGACTTGTTTGAGCTCATGAGATGAGTAGAAAAACATCAAAAATTTCAGTCCTGCATGATTCTACCAAGACATGTGTGTTCATTGAAACGGCTGGTTTTTGATAGTTTGGGCCCTATTGAATAATGAATGTTTTGAATTTTCTCCAAAAGTAAAGTAGTTGCAAACTCATCCTTTTAGAAACTTGTTTGGGCTGTTGAGAGGAGTAAAAAACCATCAAAAATTTCAATCCTGCATGATTCTACCAAGAAATGTGATTCTTCATTCAAAACGCTGGTTTTTGCTATTGGGCTCTATTGAATAATGAATGTTTTGAATTTTCTCCAAAAGTAAAGTAGTTGCAAACTCATGCTTTTAGAGACTTGTTTTGGCTCATGAGAGGAGTAGAAAAACATCAAAAATTTCAGTCCTGCATGATTCTACCAAGAAATGTGTGTTCATTGAAACCGCTGGTTTTTGATAGTTTGGGCCCTATTGAATAATGAATGTTTTGAATTTTCTCCAAAAGTAAAGTAGTTGCAAACTCATCCTTTTAGAAACTTGTTTGGGCTGTTGAGAGGAGTAAAAAACCATCAAAAATTTCAATCCTGCATGATTTTACCAAGAAATGTGATTCTTCATTCAAAACCTGATTTTTGCTATTGGGCTCTATTGAATAGTGAATGTTTTGAATTTTCTCCAAAAGTAAAGTAGTTGCAAACTCATGCTTTTAGAGACTTGTTTGGGCTCATGAGAGGAGTAGAAAAACATCAAAAATTTCAGTCCTGCATGATTCTACCAAGAAATGTGTGTTCATTGAAACCGCTGGTTTTTGATAGTTTGGGCCCTATTGAATAATGAATGTTTTGAATTTTCTCCAAAAGTAAAGTAGTTGCAAACTCATCCTTTTAGAAACTTGTTTGGGCTGTTGAGAGGAGTAAAAAACCATCAAAAATTTCAATCCTGCATGATTCTACCAAGAAATGTGATTCTTCATTCAAAACGCTGGTTTTTGCTATTGGGCTCTATTGAATAATGAATGTTTTGAATTTTCTCCAAAAGTAAAGTAGTTGCAAACTCATGCTTTTAGAGACTTGTTTGGGCTCATGAGAGGAGTAGAAAAACATCAAAAATTTCAGTCCTGCATGATTCTACCAAGAAATGTGATTCTTCATTCAAAACCTGATTTTTGCTATTGGGCTCTATTGAATAATGAATGTTTTGAATTTTCTCCAAAAGTAAAGTAGTTGCAAACTCATGCTTTTAGAGACTTGTTTGGGCTCATGAGAGGAGTAGAAAAACATCAAAAATTTCAGTCCTGCATGATTCTACCAAGAAATGTGTGTTCATTGAAACCGCTGGTTTTTGATAGTTTGGTCCCTATTGAATAATGAATGTTTTGAATTTTCTCCAAAAGTAAAGTAGTTGCAAACTCATCCTTTTAGAAACTTGTTTGGGCTGTTGAGAGGAGTAAAAAACCATCAAAAATTTCAATCCTGCATGATTTTACCAAGAAATGTGATTCTTCATTCAAAACCTGATTTTTGCTATTGGGCTCTATTGAATAGTGAATGTTTTGAATTTTCTCCAAAAGTAAAGTAGTTGCAAACTCATGCTTTTAGAGACTTGTTTGGGCTCATGAGAGGAGTAGAAAAACATCAAAAATTTCAGTCCTGCATGATTCTACCAAGAAATGTGTGTTCATTGAAACCGCTGGTTTTTGATAGTTTGGGCCCTATTGAATAATGAATGTTTTGAATTTTCTCCAAAAGTAAAGTAGTTGCAAACTCATCCTTTTAGAAACTTGTTTGGGCTGTTGAGAGGAGTAAAAAACCATCAAAAATTTCAATCCTGCATGATTCTACCAAGAAATGTGATTCTTCATTCAAAACGCTGGTTTTTGCTATTGGGCTCTATTGAATAATGAATGTTTTGAATTTTCTCCAAAAGTAAAGTAGTTGCAAACTCATGCTTTTAGAGACTTGTTTGGGCTCATGAGAGGAGTAGAAAAACATCAAAAATTTCAGTCCTGCATGATTCTACCAAGAAATGTGATTCTTCATTCAAAACCTGATTTTTGCTATTGGGCTCTATTGAATAATGAATGTTTTGAATTTTCTCCAAAAGTAAAGTAGTTGCAAACTCATGCTTTTAGAGACTTGTTTGGGCTCATGAGAGGAGTAGAAAAACATCAAAAATTTCAGTCCTGCATGATTCTACCAAGAAATGTGTGTTCATTGAAACCGCTGGTTTTTGATAGTTTGGGCCCTATTGAATAATGAATGTTTTGAATTTTCTCCAAAAGTAAAGTAGTTGCAAACTCATCCTTTTAGAAACTTGTTTGGGCTGTTGAGAGGAGTAAAAAACCATCAAAAATTTCAATCCTGCATGATTTTACCAAGAAATGTGATTCTTCATTCAAAACCTGATTTTTGCTATTGGGCTCTATTGAATAGTGAATGTTTTGAATTTTCTCCAAAAGTAAAGTAGTTGCAAACTCATGCTTTTAGAGACTTGTTTGGGCTCATGAGAGGAGTAGAAAAACATCAAAAATTTCAGTCCTGCATGATTCTACCAAGAAATGTGTTCATTGAAACCGCTGGTTTTTGATAGTTTGGGCCCTATTGAATAATGAATGTTTTGAATTTTCTCCAAAAGTAAAGTAGTTGCAAACTCATCCTTTTAGAAACTTGTTTGGGCTGTTGAGAGGAGTAAAAAACCATCAAAAATTTCAATCCTGCATGATTCTACCAAGAAATGTGGTTCTTCATTCAAAACGCTGGTTTTTGCTATTGGGCTCTATTGAATAATGAATGTTTTGAATTTTCTCCAAAAGTAAAGTAGTTGCAAACTCATGCTTTTAGAGACTTGTTTGGGCTCATGAGAGGAGTAGAGAAACATCAAAAATTTCAGTCCTGCATGATTCTACCAAGAAATGTGTGTTCATTCAAACCGCTGGTTTTTGATAGTTTGGGCCCTATTGAATAATGAATGTTTTGAATTTTCTCCAAAAGTAAAGTAGTTGCAAACTCATGCTTTTAGAGACTTGTTTGGGCTCATGAGAGGAGTAGAAAAACATCAAAAATTTCAGTCCTGCATGATTCTACCAAGAAATGTGTGTTCATTGAAACCGCTGGTTTTTGATAGTTTGGGCCCTATTGAATAATGAATGTTTTGAATTTTCTCCAAAAGTAAAGTAGTTGCAAACTCATCCTTTCAGAAACTTGTTTGGGCTGTTGAGAGGAGTAAAAAACCATCAAAAATTTCAATCCTGCATGATTCTACCAAGAAATGTGATTCTTCATTCAAAACGCTGGTTTTTGCTATTGGGCTCTATTGAATAATGATTGTTTTGAATTTTCTCCAAAAGTAAAGTAGTTGCAAACTCATGCTTTTAGAGACTTGTTTGGGCTCATGAGATGAGTAGAAAAACATCAAAAATTTCAGTCCTGCATGATTCTACCAAGACATGTGTGTTCATTGAAACGGTTGGTTTTTGATAGTTTGGGCCCTATTGAATAATGAATGTTTTGAATTTTCTCCAAAAGTAAAGTAGTTGCAAACTCATCCTTTTAGAAACTTGTTTGGGCTGTTGAGAGGAGTAAAAAACCATCAAAAATTTCAATCCTGCATGATTCTACCAAGAAATGTGATTCTTCATTCAAAACGCTGGTTTTTGCTATTGGGCTCTATTGAATAATGAATGTTTTGAATTTTCTCCAAAAGTAAAGTAGTTGCAAACTCATGCTTTTAGAGACTTGTTTGGGCTCATGAGAGGAGTAGAAAAACATCAAAAATTTCAGTCCTGCATGATTCTACCAAGAAATGTGTGTTCATTCAAACCGCTGGTTTTTGATAGTTTGGGCCCTATTGAATAATGAATGTTTTGAATTTTCTCCAAAAGTAAAGTAGTTGCAAACTCATGCTTTTAGAGACTTGTTTGGGCTCATGAGAGGAGTAGAAAAACATAAAAAATTTCAGTCCTGCATGATTCTACCAAGAAATGTGTGTTCATTCAAACCGCTGGTTTTTGATAGTTTGGGCCCTATTGAATAATGAATGTTTTGAATTTTCTCCAAAAGTAAAGTAGTTGCAAACTCATCCTTTTAGAAACTTGTTTGGGCTGTTGAGAGGAGTAAAAAACCATCAAAAATTTCAATCCTGCATGATTCTACCAAGAAATGTGATTCTTCATTCAAAACGCTGGTTTTTGCTATTGGGCTCTATTGAATAATGAATGTTTTGAATTTTCTCCAAAAGTAAAGTAGTTGCAAACTCATGCTTTTAGAGACTTGTTTGGGCTCATGAGAGGAGTAGAAAAACATCAAAAATTTCAGTCCTGCATGATTCTACCAAGAAATGTGTGTTCATTGAAACCGCTGGTTTTTGATAGTTTGGGCCCTATTGAATAATGAATGTTTTGAATTTTCTCCAAAAGTAAAGTAGTTGCAAACTCATCCTTTTAGAATCTTGTTTGGGCTGTTGAGAGGAGTAAAAAACCATCAAAAATTTCAATCCTGCATGATTCTACCAAGAAATGTAATTCTTCATTCAAAACGCTGGTTTTTGCTATTGGGCTCTATTGAATAATGAATGTTTTGAATTTTCTCCAAAAGTAAAGTAGTTGCAAACTCATGCTTTTAGAGACTTGTTTTTGCTCATGAGAGGAGTAGAAAAACATCAAAAATTTCAGTCCTGCATGATTCTACCAAGAAATGTGTGTTCATTGAAACCGCTGGTTTTTGATAGTTTGGGCCCTATTGAATAATGAATGTTTTGAATTTTCTCCAAAAGTAAAGTAGTTGCAAACTCATCCTTTTAGAATCTTGTTTGGGCTGTTGAGAGGAGTAAAAAACCATCAAAAATTTCAATCCTGCATGATTCTACCAAGAAATGTGATTCTTCATTCAAAACGCTGGTTTTTGTTATTGGGCTCTATTGAATAATGAATGTTTTGAATTTTCTCCAAAAGTAAAGTAGTTGCAAACTCATGCTTTTAGAGACTTGTTTGGGCTCATGAGAGGAGTAGAAAAACATCAAAAATTTCAGTCCTGCATGATTCTACCAAGACATGTGTGTTCATTGAAACTGCTGGTTTTTGATAGTTTGGGCCCTATTGAATAATGAATGTTTTGAATTTTCTCCAAAAGTAAAGTAGTTGCAAACTCATCCTTTTAGAAACTTGTTTGGGCTGTTGAGAGGAGTAAAAAACCATCAAAAATTTCAATCCTGCATGATTCTACCAAGAAATGTGATTCTTCATTCAAAACGCTGGTTTTTGCTATTGGGCTCTATTGAATAATGAATGTTTTGAATTTTCTCCAAAAGTAAAGTAGTTGCAAACTCATGCTTTTAGAGACTTGTTTGGGCTCATGAGAGGAGTAGAAAAACATAAAAAATTTCAGTCCTGCATGATTCTACCAATAAATGTGTGTTCATTCAAACCGCTGGTTTTTGATAGTTTGGGCCCTATTGAATAATGAATGTTTTGAATTTTCTCCAAAAGTAAAGTAGTTGCAAACTCATCCTTTTAGAAACTTGTTTGGGCTGTTGAGAGGAGTAAAAAACCATCAAAAATTTCAATCCTGCATGATTCTACCAAGAAATGTGATTCTTCATTCAAAACGCTGGTTTTTGCTATTGGGCTCTATTGAATAATGAATGTTTTGAATTTTCTCCAAAAGTAAAGTAGTTGCAAACTCATGCTTTTAGAGACTTGTTTGGGCTCATGAGAGGAGTAGAAAAACATCAAAAATTTCAGTCCTGCATGATTCTACCAAGAAATGTGTGTTCATTGAAACTGCTGGTTTTTGATAGTTTGGGCCCTATTGAATAATGAATGTTTTGAATTTTCTCCAAAAGTAAAGTAGTTGCAAACTCATCCTTTTAGAAACTTGTTTGGGCTGTTGAGAGGAGTAAAAAACCATCAAAAATTTCAATCCTGCATGATTCTACCAAGAAATGTGATTCTTCATTCAAAACGCTGGTTTTTGCTATTGGGCTCTATTGAATAATGAATGTTTTGAATTTTCTCCAAAAGTAAAGTAGTTGCAAACTCATGCTTTTAGAGACTTGTTTTGGCTCATGAAAGGAGTAGAAAAACATCAAAAATTTCAGTCCTGCATGATTCTACCAAGAAATGTGTGTTCATTGAAACCGCTGGTTTTTGATAGTTTGGGCCCTATTGAATAATGAATGTTTTGAATTTTCTCCAAAAGTAAAGTAGTTGCAAACTCATCCTTTTAGAAACTTGTTTGGGCTGTTGAGAGGAGTAAAAAACCATCAAAAATTTCAATCCTGCATGATTTTACCAAGAAATGTGATTCTTCATTCAAAACCTGATTTTTGCTATTGGGCTCTATTGAATAGTGAATGTTTTGAATTTTCTCCAAAAGTAAAGTAGTTGCAAACTCATGCTTTTAGAGACTTGTTTGGGCTCATAAGAGGAGTAGAAAAACATCAAAAATTTCAGTCCTGCATGATTCTACCAAGAAATGTGTGTTCATTGAAACCGCTGGTTTTTGATAGTTTGGGCCCTATTGAATAATGAATGTTTTGAATTTTCTCCAAAAGTAAAGTAGTTGCAAACTCATCCTTTTAGAAACTTGTTTGGGCTGTTGAGAGGAGTAAAAAAACCATCAAAAATTTGAATCCTGCATGATTCTACCAAGAAATGTGATTCTTCATTCAAAACGCTGGTTTTTGCTATTGGGCTCTATTGAATAATGAATGTTTTGAATTTTCTCCAAAAGTAAAGTAGTTGCAAACTCATGCTTTTAGAGACTTGTTTGGGCTCATGAGATGAGTAGAAAAACATAAAAAATTTCAGTCCTGCATGATTCTACCAAGACATGTGTGTTCATTGAAACGGCTGGTTTTTGATAGTTTGGGCCCTATTGAATAATGAATGTTTTGAATTTTCTCCAAAAGTAAAGTAGTTGCAAACTCATCCTTTTAGAAACTTGTTTGGGCTGTTGAGAGGAGTAAAAAACCATCAAAAATTTCAATCCTGCATGATTCTACCAAGAAATGTGATTCTTCATTCAAAACGCTGGTTTTTGCTATTGGGCTCTATTGAATAATGAATGTTTTGAATTTTCTCCAAAAGTAAAGTAGTTGCAAACTCATGCTTTTAGAGACTTGTTTGGGCTCATGAGAGGAGTAGAAAAACATCAAAAATTTCAGTCCTGCATGATTCTACCAAGAAATGTGTGTTCATTCAAACCGCTGGTTTTTGATAGTTTGGGCCCTATTGAATAATGAATGTTTTGAATTTTCTCCAAAAGTAAAGTAGTTGCAAACTCATGCTTTTAGAGACTTGTTTGGGCTCATGAGAGGAGTAGAAAAACATCAAAAATTTCAGTCCTGCATGATTCTACCAAGAAATGTGTGTTCATTCAAACCGCTGGTTTTTGATAGTTTGGGCCCTATTGAATAATGAATGTTTTGAATTTTCTCCAAAAGTAAAGTAGTTGCAAACTCATCCTTTTAGAAACTTGTTTGGGCTGTTGAGAGGAGTAAAAAAACCATCAAAAATTTCAATCCTGCATGATTCTACCAAGAAATGTGATTCTTCATTCAAAACGCTGGTTTTTGCTATTGGGCTCTATTGAATAATGAATGTTTTGAATTTTCTCCAAAAGTAAAGTAGTTGCAAACTCATGCTTTTAGAGACTTGTTTGGGCTCATGAGAGGAGTAGAAAAACATCAAAAATTTCAGTCCTGCATGATTCTACCAAGAAATGTGTGTTCATTGAAACCGCTGGTTTTTGATAGTTTGGGCCCTATTGAATAATGAATGTTTTGAATTTTCTCCAAAAGTAAAGTAGTTGCAAACTCATCCTTTTAGAAACTTGTTTGGGCTGTTGAGAGGAGTAAAAAACCATCAAAAATTTCAATCCTGCATGATTCTACCAAGAAATGTGATTCTTCATTCAAAACGCTGGTTTTTGCTATTGGGCTCTATTGAATAATGAATGTTTTGAATTTTCTCCAAAAGTAAAGTAGTTGCAAACTCATGCTTTTAGAGACTTGTTTGGGCTCATGAGAGGAGTAGAAAAAACATCAAAAATTTCAGTCCTGCATGATTCTACCAAGAAATGTGTGTTCATTCAAACCGCTGGTTTTTGATAGTTTGGGCCCTATTGAATAATGAATGTTTTGAATTTTCTCCAAAAGTAAAGTAGTTGCAAACTCATCCTTTTAGAAACTTGTTTGGGCTGTTGAGAGGAGTAAAAAACCATCAAAAATTTCAATCCTGCATGATTCTACCAAGAAATGTGATTCTTCATTCAAAACGCTGGTTTTTGCTATTGGGCTCTATTGAATAATGAATGTTTTGAATTTTCTCCAAAAGTAAAGTAGTTGCAAACTCATGCTTTTAGAGACTTGTTTGGGCTCATGAGATGAGTAGAAAAACATCAAAAATTTCAGTCCTGCATGATTCTACCAAGACATGTGTGTTCATTGAAACGGCTGGTTTTTGATAGTTTGGGCCCTATTGAATAATGAATGTTTTGAATTTTCTCCAAAAGTAAAGTAGTTGCAAACTCATCCTTTTAGAAACTTGTTTGGGCTGTTGAGAGGAGTAAAAAACCATCAAAAATTTCAATCCTGCATGATTCTACCAAGAAATGTGATTCTTCATTCAAAACGCTGGTTTTTGCTATTGGGCTCTATTGAATAATGAATGTTTTGAATTTTCTCCAAAAGTAAAGTAGTTGCAAACTCATGCTTTTAGAGACTTGTTTTGGCTCATGAGAGGAGTAGAAAAACATCAAAAATTTCAGTCCTGCATGATTCTACCAAGAAATGTGTGTTCATTGAAACCGCTGGTTTTTGATAGTTTGGGCCCTATTGAATAATGAATGTTTTGAATTTTCTCCAAAAGTAAAGTAGTTGCAAACTCATCCTTTTAGAAACTTGTTTGGGCTGTTGAGAGGAGTAAAAAACCATCAAAAATTTCAATCCTGCATGATTTTACCAAGAAATGTGATTCTTCATTCAAAACCTGATTTTTGCTATTGGGCTCTATTGAATAGTGAATGTTTTGAATTTTCTCCAAAAGTAAAGTAGTTGCAAACTCATGCTTTTAGAGACTTGTTTGGGCTCATGAGAGGAGTAGAAAAACATCAAAAATTTCAGTCCTGCATGATTCTACCAAGAAATGTGTGTTCATTGAAACCGCTGGTTTTTGATAGTTTGGGCCCTATTGAATAATGAATGTTTTGAATTTTCTCCAAAAGTAAAGTAGTTGCAAACTCATCCTTTTAGAAACTTGTTTGGGCTGTTGAGAGGAGTAAAAAACCATCAAAAATTTCAATCCTGCATGATTCTACCAAGAAATGTGATTCTTCATTCAAAACGCTGGTTTTAACTATTGGGCTCTATTGAATAATGAATGTTTTGAATTTTCTCCAAAAGTAAAGTAGTTGCAAACTCATGCTTTTAGAGACTTGTTTGGGCTCATGAGAGGAGTAGAAAAACATGAAAAATTTCAGTCCTGCATGATTCTACCAAGAAATGTGATTCTTCATTCAAAACCTGATTTTTGCTATTGGGCTCTATTGAATAATGAATGTTTTGAATTTTCTCCAAAAGTAAAGTAGTTGCAAACTCATGCTTTTAGAGACTTGTTTGGGCTCATGAGAGGAGTAGAAAAACATCAAAAATTTCAGTCCTGCATGATTCTACCAAGAAATGTGTGTTCATTGAAACCGCTGGTTTTTGATAGTTTGGTCCCTATTGAATAATGAATGTTTTGAATTTTCTCCAAAAGTAAAGTAGTTGCAAACTCATCCTTTTAGAAACTTGTTTGGGCTGTTGAGAGGAGTAAAAAACCATCAAAAATTTCAATCCTGCATGATTTTACCAAGAAATGTGATTCTTCATTCAAAACCTGATTTTTGCTTTTGGGCTCTATTGAATAGTGAATGTTTTGAATTTTCTCCAAAAGTAAAGTAGTTGCAAAATCATGCTTTTAGAGACTTGTTTGGGCTCATGAGAGGAGTAGAAAAACATCAAAAATTTCAGTCCTGCATGATTCTACCAAGAAATGTGTTCATTGAAACCGCTGGTTTTTGATAGTTTGGGCCCTATTGAATAATGAATGTTTTGAATTTTCTCCAAAAGTAAAGTAGTTGCAAACTCATCCTTTTAGAAACTTGTTTGGGCTGTTGAGAGGAGTAAAAAACCATCAAAAATTTCAATCCTGCATGATTCTACCAAGAAATGTGATTCTTCATTCAAAACGCTGGTTTTTGCTATTGGGCTCTATTGAATAATGAATGTTTTGAATTTTTTCCAAAAGTAAAGTAGTTGCAAACTCATGCTTTTAGAGACTTGTTTTGGCTCATGAGATGAGTAGAAAAACATCAAAAATTTCAGTCCTGCATGATTCTACCAAGACATGTGTGTTCATTGAAACGGCTGGTTTTTGATAGTTTGGGCCCTATTGAATAATGAATGTTTTGAATTTTCTCCAAAAGTAAAGTAGTTGCAAACTCATACTTTTAGAAACTTGTTTGTGCTGTTGAGAGGAGTAAAAAATCATCAAAAATTTCAATCCTGCATGATTCTACCAAGAAATGTGATTCTTCATTCAAAACGCTGGTTTTTGCTATTGGGCTCTATTGAATAATGAATGTTTTGAATTTTCTCCAAAAGTAAAGTAGTTGCAAACTCATGCTTTTAGAGACTTGTTTGGGCTCATGAGAGGAGTAGAAAAACATCAAAAATTTCAGTCCTGCATGATTCTACCAAGAAATGTGATTCTTCATTCAAAACCTGATTTTTGCTATTGGGCTCTATTGAATAATGAATGTTTTGAATTTTCTCCAAAAGTAAAGTAGTTGCAAACTCATGCTTTTAGAGACTTGTTTGGGCTCATGAGAGGAGTAGAAAAACATCAAAAATTTCAGTCCTGCATGATTCTACCAAGAAATGTGTGTTCATTGAAACCGCTGGTTTTTGATAGTTTGGGCCCTATTGAATAATGAATGTTTTGAATTTTCTCCAAAAGTAAAGTAGTTGCAAACTCATCCTTTTAGAAACTTGTTTGGGCTGTTGAGAGGAGTAAAAAACCATCAAAAATTTCAATCCTGCATGATTTTACCAAGAAATGTGATTCTTCATTCAAAACCTGATTTTTGCTATTGGGCTCTATTGAATAGTGAATGTTTTGAATTTTCTCCAAAAGTAAAGTAGTTGCAAACTCATGCTTTTAGAGACTTGTTTGGGCTCATGAGAGGAGTAGAAAAACATCAAAAATTTCAGTCCTGCATGATTCTACCAAGAAATGTGTTCATTGAAACCGCTGGTTTTTGATAGTTTGGGCCCTATTGAATAATGAATGTTTTGAATTTTCTCCAAAAGTAAAGTAGTTGCAAACTCATCCTTTTAGAAACTTGTTTGGGCTGTTGAGAGGAGTAAAAAACCATCAAAAATTTCAATCCTGCATGATTCTACCAAGAAATGTGGTTCTTCATTCAAAACGCTGGTTTTTGCTATTGGGCTCTATTGAATAATGAATGTTTTGAATTTTCTCCAAAAGTAAAGTAGTTGCAAACTCATGCTTTTAGAGACTTGTTTGGGCTCATGAGAGGAGTAGAGAAACATCAAAAATTTCAGTCCTGCATGATTCTACCAAGAAATGTGTGTTCATTCAAACCGCTGGTTTTTGATAGTTTGGGCCCTATTGAATAATGAATGTTTTGAATTTTCTCCAAAAGTAAAGTAGTTGCAAACTCATGCTTTTAGAGACTTGTTTGGGCTCATGAGAGGAGTAGAAAAACATCAAAAATTTCAGTCCTGCATGATTCTACCAAGAAATGTGTGTTCATTGAAACCGCTGGTTTTTGATAGTTTGGGCCCTATTGAATAATGAATGTTTTGAATTTTCTCCAAAAGTAAAGTAGTTGCAAACTCATCCTTTCAGAAACTTGTTTGGGCTGTTGAGAGGAGTAAAAAACCATCAAAAATTTCAATCCTGCATGATTCTACCAAGAAATGTGATTCTTCATTCAAAACGCTGGTTTTTGTTATTGGGCTCTATTGAATAATGAATGTTTTGAATTTTCTCCAAAAGTAAAGTAGTTGCAAACTCATGCTTTTAGAGACTTGTTTGGGCTCATGAGAGGAGTAGAAAAACATAAAAAATTTCAGTCCTGCATGATTCTACCAATAAATGTGTGTTCATTCAAACCGCTGGTTTTTGATAGTTTGGGCCCTATTGAATAATGAATGTTTTGAATTTTCTCCAAAAGTAAAGTAGTTGCAAACTCATCCTTTTAGAAACTTGTTTGGGCTGTTGAGAGGAGTAAAAAACCATCAAAAATTTCAATCCTGCATGATTCTACCAAGAAATGTGATTCTTCATTCAAAACGCTGGTTTTTGCTATTGGGCTCTATTGAATAATGAATGTTTTGAATTTTCTCCAAAAGTAAAGTAGTTGCAAACTCATGCTTTTAGAGACTTGTTTGGGCTCATGAGAGGAGTAGAAAAACATCAAAAATTTCAGTCCTGCATGATTCTACCAAGAAATGTGTGTTCATTGAAACTGCTGGTTTTTGATAGTTTGGGCCCTATTGAATAATGAATGTTTTGAATTTTCTCCAAAAGTAAAGTAGTTGCAAACTCATCCTTTTAGAAACTTGTTTGGGCTGTTGAGAGGAGTAAAAAACCATCAAAAATTTCAATCCTGCATGATTCTACCAAGAAATGTGATTCTTCATTCAAAACGCTGGTTTTTGCTATTGGGCTCTATTGAATAATGAATGTTTTGAATTTTCTCCAAAAGTAAAGTAGTTGCAAACTCATGCTTTTAGAGACTTGTTTGGGCTCATGAGAGGAGTAGAAAAACATCAAAAATTTCAGTCCTGCATGATTCTACCAAGAAATGTGTGTTCATTGAAACTGCTGGTTTTTGATAGTTTGGGCCCTATTGAATAATGAATGTTTTGAATTTTCTCCAAAAGTAAAGTAGTTGCAAACTCATCCTTTTAGAAACTTGTTTGGGCTGTTGAGAGGAGTAAAAAACCATCAACAATTTCAATCCTGCATGATTCTACCAAGAAATGTGATTCTTCATCCAAAACGCTGGTTTTTGCTATTGGGCTCTATTGAATAATGAATGTTTTGAATTTTCTCCAAAAGTAAAGTAGTTGCAAACTCATGCTTTTAGAGACTTGTTTTGGCTCATGAAAGGAGTAGAAAAACATCAAAAATTTCAGTCCTGCATGATTCTACCAAGAAATGTGTGTTCATTGAAACCGCTGGTTTTTGATAGTTTGGGCCCTATTGAATAATGAATGTTTTGAATTTTCTCCAAAAGTAAAGTAGTTGCAAACTCATCCTTTTAGAAACTTGTTTGGGCTGTTGAGAGGAGTAAAAAACCATCAAAAATTTCAATCCTGCATGATTTTACCAAGAAATGTGATTCTTCATTCAAAACCTGATTTTTGCTATTGGGCTCTATTGAATAGTGAATGTTTTGAATTTTCTCCAAAAGTAAAGTAGTTGCAAACTCATGCTTTTAGAGACTTGTTTGGGCTCATGAGAGGAGTAGAAAAACATCAAAAATGTCAGTCCTGCATGATTCTACCAAGAAATGTGTTCATTCAAACCGCTGGTTTTTGATAGTTTGGTCCCTATTGAATAATGAATGTTTTGAATTTTCTCCAAAAGTAAAGTAGTTGCAAACTCATCCTTTTAGAAACTTGTTTGGGCTGTTGAGAGGAGTAAAAAACCATCAAAAATTTCAATCCTGCATGAGTCTACCAAGAAATGTGATTCTTCATTCAAAACGCTGGTTTTTGCTATTGGGCTCTATTGAATAATGAATGTTTTGAATTTTCTCCAAAAGTAAAGTAGTTGCAAACTCATGCTTTTAGAGACTTGTTTGGGCTCATGAGAGGAGTAGAAAAACATCAAAAATTTCAGTCCTGCATGATTCTACCAAGAAATGTGTTCATTCAAACCGCTGGTTTTTGATAGTTTGGGCCCTATTGAATAATGAATGTTTTGAATTTTCTCCAAAAGTAAAGTAGTTGCAAACTCATCCTTTTAGAAACTTGTTTGGGCTGTTGAGAGGAGTAAAAAACCATCAAAAATTTCAATCCTGCATGATTCTACCAAGAAATGTGATTCTTCATTCAAAACGCTGGTTTTTGCTATTGGGCTCTATTGAATAATGAATGTTTTGAATTTTCTTTAACAATAATTTTTATTAGAATTTCCAGAATAGTAGGCAGAATGTAAAACTTACACTTGTACAGACTCATCTAAGTAAGTTATTGTACTGATGTAAAAAAAAATATGAATACATCACAATATGATGACATTTCAATAGTATATCAACATTGAGAGTAAATGTAGTAAACACTAAACAAATAGTACCAGAAAGAAACAATAAAAAGAAAGGTAAATTTAGGCACTTGAATATGTGAAATATTGGCACATCATAAACCATAAGAAATAAAATATGAGTTCAGGATATGAAATCCTTTTCTATTTTAGACTTTAGTTCCATCCATTTATACCATCTGTCATCAAATATTTTAATTAAGCCTTTATTAATATAGTGAATCTTCTCGTAGACACAATGTTTGTCCACCAGTAAAATAAGGGTGACAATGTCTGGAGGTTGCTTCCTGTTCCAACCCTTCGCTACAAGGAAGGCTGCAGACATAAGGATATGAGCCGCCAGAAATTTATTTCTTTTAAATCTATGTATGTCTATTAGTAACAAGGCTAGAGCAGGTTGTGGTTGAATACACCAATTGCATATGAGTGAAAGCAAATCGAACACCCTGGACCAGTACAACTTCAGCATAGGGCATCCCCAAAAAACATGTAATAAATCTGCCTGAGATCCACAGTTACGCCAACACATTCCAGATCCCCCCCTCCAAAATGTTTCAATCTATTTGGGGTAAGGTAATATCTATGAATTAATTTGTAATGCGTTTCTAGTATATTCATACATCTTGTGGATTTGATTGCAATTTTAAGAGAGGAGATCCACTGAGGACCATATATCTGTCTCTGTAATGTGGTTTCCCATTTTTCAAAGCATCCTTCATTGGTGAAGGTGTCTTTGTTGGTCAGGCTATTATATAAGGGTCTAAGATAACTCTTATGTCTAGATGACATATTAAATAGAAAATTGTTAATAGTAAGGCCAATTGGAACCACTCTAAAAAGGTATTTCTTATATTTGTTGTATTCTTCCTTGAGTAGGAGATATGTCATATACTCCGAATTGGGAACTCCAAATCTGTTCTTTAATAACTCAAAGGGTATGACTCTGTTATTGTCTATCAAGTCATCTACAAAGGTGATCGGAAATTTGGTCCAGCTGTCAAATATAGGTCTTAGAGAAGTCCTGACAGGAGACAGATAAGGGAGTCTCAACCTCTCGAGTGAAAAAGAAGAAGAGCTAGTCTTTCTTTTGCATACATACGACCAGCACAACATAGAGGCCTTAAGTATGGGATTATCTATTTTCATAATTTCCCTTCTATGTAGAAGGAAGTAGGTTATGAATAAAACTGGTTCCCTATTGGGCATCATATCCCTTTCAATATTTGGCCACCCCAGGTCTGTCTGTTCCACAAACCAGCCTTTTGTCAGTTCAGTCATAGTGGCATAATAATATGCCTCAAGATCTGGTATGGCCACCCCCCCTTTCTCCTTGGATTTAAGTAGAGTGCGCTTTTTCACTCTAGGTTTCCCATTGTTCCAAATAAATTTATTCATCTGGTGTGTTAGTTTTTGTATATACTGTACAGATATAGGCAGAGGGACGTTCCTGTATAAAAATAGGACTTTGGGTAGGCAGAACATCTTATATAGCACTATTCTGCCCATCCATGTGGCTGGGGTCTTCGACAGTTCCTTCAACTTAAGGTCGAGAGACTGTAGAAGGTGATCCATGTTTACCTCACTCATATGCATGGGGTTACCTGTGAGCCAAATTCCTAAGTACGGTATCCTGGTACAGTCCCAATTAAAGGGATACTTGTCTCTTAGTTGCTGTTTCGTAGAGGCTGAAAGGAAAAGTGATAGAACATTAGTCTTTTTTACATTTAATTTATAGTATGAAACTGAGCCAAATAAATTTATGATATCCCATATCTTTTCCAGGGAATCAATTGGATTTGTGAGTGTGAGTATAATGTCATCTGCATAGAGGTTAATCTTATGCTCTGAATCTTTCAATTGTACACCGTGTACTTCACCAGAATCCCTTATCATTTGAGCCAAAGGTTCCAGGCTCAGGATAAAAATTATTGGGGATAGAGGACATCCCTGTCTTGTCCCATTAGTTATAAAAAATGTATCTGACATCGTGTTGTTGACCAGCACAGAGGCAGATGGCCGAGAGTATAAAGCTCGAATACTTCTCATCATCTCCCCACCAAAACCCATTTTCTCCAATACTGTAAAGGCATAGGCCCAATTGATCCGGTCAAAGGCCTTTTCAGCGTCAAGAGCCACAAACAAACTGGAAATCCTATTTTTGTAGCATGAATATAAGTGATGCAGGACACTTCTAGAACTGTCTGAAGTTTGCCTAGATTTTACAAAACCGACTTGATCGGGATGTATAAGGAATGGAACAACGTCCTGTAATCTTTCTGCTAATATTTTTGCGTAGATCTTGATATCCACATTTAGGAGAGAAATAGGCCTATAGTTTTCGATTTTGGTCGAATCTTTATCTGGTTTGGGAATCACCACTATTGTGGCTCTCAGCATATCTGTGCTGCACTTTCCTTCTGATTTAATAAAATTTAGGGCATTAGTTAAGTGTGGGATGAGTTCCTTTTTAAATTCTTTATAATACTCTATAGGAAAGCCATCTGGACCTGGAGCCTTGTCATTTTTAAGATTATTCATCGCAAAAGAGACCTCACCCTCAGTAAAGGGTGCGTCAAGTGACTCCTTCTGCTTTAGAGACAAAGATCCCAGCTTTACTTTTTCCAAAAAATTATTTATCATCTCTGGTGAAGGAGAGGGATGAGCTCCATTGTTTCCTATGTTGTATAATTTAGAATAGTAGCTCTCAAAGGCTAGGGCTATCTCTTTGGGTTTTTCTATAGTCTTTGAGCTTTGGGTTATTTTTTTGATTGGATGTTTTTTATTTATGGGTTTAAACCTATTTGCCATATTTTTGGAGAACTTATTATTATTAACATAAAACCCTGCCCTATTAAATAAAGTCTTTTTCTCATATAAGTTGATGAGGAGATTCCTAAGTTCCAGTCTGAGGGAGTACAATTCATTATATTTAGCAAAATTTTTGTCTGCTTTAGCTTGGGATTCTAATTTTTGGATCTGTTCTAACAACATCCTCTGTTGGCTCTCTCTTGCCCTTTTTTGTCTCGAAGCAACTTGGATCAGATGACCCCTAATGACACATTTGTGTGCTAGCCACAATGTTTCAGGTGTAATTTCTTGGGAACAGTTCTCTTTGAAGTAGTTCATTAAGACATTCTTTGCTAATGATATGTTTTCTGGGGAGTCAACAGTGAATTTACTATATCTCCAATTGTATTGTTTTGGGATCATGGAGGAAGTATGTAAGGTCAGTAGGATTGGGGCATGGTCTGACCATGTAATAGGACCAGTCTGGAAATCTATGTATGAGTCTAGTAGCGAGAAGCTAGTGAACACATGATCAATCCTAGTGTAAGACTTGTTATGTGGACAAAATCGTGTGTATTCTTTTGAGGTAGAGTTCAATATCTTACAGCTGTCATGCAAATTGGAATCTCCCAACCATCTTCCCAGATTCACGCTTCTATAATATGGGGCATCAGATGAGCAATCAGTATTTGGGTCAACTATACAATTAAAATCTCCTCCCCAGATTATGTGACCTCTACTAAAATTGGACAATTTCTTCTTGACCTTATTTAGAAAACTAATTTGCCGGACATTAGGGGTGTATACATTTACCACTGTATATTCCACACCCTCCAAAGTAAAATTAATAGCAAGTTGTCTACCATTGCTGTCCCTATATATGTCTGAGACCACTATTGGCAAATCTTTGTGGAAGGCGATGGCCACCCCAGCTTTTTTCTTTCCCTCAGTGTTAGAAAAGAAAATCTGAGGGAAGTCTTTATTTTTGAGTCTTGTGTTATCAATTTCTAGAAGGTGTGTTTCTTGTATCATTGCTATGTTGGCCTTCAATTTTTTAATCTCCTTCCACAAAGCAAATCTCTTGAATGGGCTATTGAGCCCATTTACATTAAATGACAGTACCCTCAATTCCATAATGTGTCAGGAAGGAAAAAAAGCATTAGATGATTCACTGAAACAGAACATTTCACCCGAAAATACATCCAAAAGACAGTGGGTTTCCTTAGTGATTTTTTGTTAGTGCCTGGTGTGCCTGTAAACAAAAACATGTTACAACCTAGAACAGAACAAAACTTATAAACTAGACAAATTTAGATTTCTCAAAAGAAATGGTACCGAGAGAATGTCTCTCAGTTATCACGTGGGGAGTGAAAAAGAGAAAGTTCAGGCCTAAAGCCAGGGTCAGTACCCACCAAGTCTATTTTCTTTTCTTTTGCGTATTCCAGGACTGGGAAAGGCGTCTTTGCTGCTGCAAGGGGATATTCCTTTCTTGATTGTAGAATGATGATGATGGTGGAGTCTCCAGTGGAGGGATACCTAAATCTTGGAAAAAACTATTACAGTTATCAATATTAGACAAGGCAAAAGTGGTATTCTCTTTCATGACTAGAATTTTTGTAGGGAAACCCCATCTGTATAAAGTCTTGTGTTTCCTCAGATGTGCAGTGATTGGAAAGAAGTCTCTCCTTTTCTGTAGGGTAGCTTTTGAGAAGTCTGCAAAAATCTTGATATCCTCGTATGGCCTTGGTAATATAGGTGATTGCTTACTTCTCCTCAGAATGTCCTCCTTTGTCAGGAAATAATGAAAATATGCAATGACATCTCTTGGGGCTCTGTCTGGGGCATATTTGGACTTGGGGAGTCTGTGTATACGTTCCATCAATAGGTCCCCTTTAGAGGCCCCTGGAAGTATTGTATGGAGCATCTTTTGCACATATGCATTAAGGTCTCTGTCTTTGACATTTTCAGGTATTCCCCTGAATTTAAGGTTGTTCCTTCTACTTCTGTCTTCTTGCTCTATCAACCTTGATTTTAAGAAGACAACCTCTTTTTCTAGGGCATAGTGTTCATCTATCAAATTATTATGGGATTTAACCAATTCTTCCATTTTGGATTCAAGATGGTCCACTCTCTGGCCCAGACCGTCTATGTTATTTTGGAGATTTGTATTATAGCCCTCCAGTTGTTTCTGAAATGTCTTTGCTAGAAGGCATAGCATGTTTTTAATAAATATTTCTGAGGCTGTATTACTGGTAGCCTCCACCTCTGTTAAAACATGTAAAATGTTCTCCGGTATGGGATTATCAGAAGGACAGGAGTCCTCAATTTGTAATTCCTGTTGCATCTCAGCTGAGCTGCTGCTAAAGCTAGTCACTGAGAAAGGAGACATTTCCCTCTGTAATGGCGTTAGAGGAGTATCTGACACATTGGAGATGTCAGGACAGGATGAGGAACCCCTTAATACATTTGTCTCCTCCATATCAGCGGTCAGCGGTGCTGCTGCACCATAATTCACAAGCTGCGCTGTATTTTTGCTTAAGTTACGCAAATTGCGTATCTGTTGCGTAGTCTCGCTTGTCCCCCGGTCACTCTCGCGAGATCTCGCTCCTTTCACCTCAGCGCTACTTTTAATGTGTAAATTAGCGCTTCTATTAGCCTGCAGAGCGGCGGTTTTAGCTGGGGCAGGGGTAGACTTACCCCCTGACTTGAATGCTGGATGCTTCAGCCTCTGTGGCGTCCTTTGCCGCTGTGTACCGCTCAGGCTGGGGCTGCAGGCTGTGGCTGCTGCTGTGAGGCGGGCGCCATCTTGGCTCCTCAGCATGAGGGGAGAGCGCTCTGTTTTCTTTCCTTTTTCTGCTTTTTTACTGAGCAGATCCATAGTGTGGGGGCACCGCTGGTGTCTATGGAGGTTCCCACAAGTTTTCAGCCAGTCCTGGCTTGTAAATCGCTTGTTAATAGCGCTTGGTAGGCTGCCCTGTGGAGGAGCTCAGAGCTCAGGCTTCCATTCAGCTCAGACGCTGGCCACGCTCCCCAATGTTTTGAATTTTCTCCAAAAGTAAAGTAGTTGCAAACTCATGCTTTTAGAGACTTGTTTGGGCTCATGAGAGGAGTAGAAAAACATCAAAAATTTCAGTCCTGCATGATTCTACCAAGAAATGTGTTCATTCAAACCACTGGTTTTTGATAGTTTGGGCCCTATTGAATAATGAATGTTTTGAATTTTCTACAAAAGTAAAGTAGTTGCAAACTCATCCTTTTAGAAACTTGTTTGGGCTGTTGAGAGGAGTAAAAAACCATCAAAAATTTCAATCCTGCATGATTCTACCAAGAAATGTGATTCTTCATTCAAAACGCTGGTTTTTGCTATTGGGCTCTATTGAATAATGAATGTTTTGAATTTTCTCCAAAAGTAAAGTAGTTGCAAACTCATGCTTTTAGAGACTTGTTTGGGCTCATGAGAGGAGTAGAAAAACATCAAAAATTTCAGTCCTGCATGATTCTACCAAGAAATGTGTGTTCATTGAAACCGCTGGTTTTTGATAGTTTGGGCCCTATTGAATAATGAATGTTTTGAATTTTCTCCAAAAGTAAAGTAGTTGCAAACTCATCCTTTTAGAAACTTGTTTGGGCTGTTGAGAGGAGTAAAAAACCATCAAAAATTTCAATCCTGCATGATTCTACCAAGAAATGTGATTCTTCATTCAAAACGCTGGTTTTTGCTATTGGGCTCTATTGAATAATGAATGTTTTGAATTTTCTCCAAAAGTAAAGTAGTTGCAAACTCATGCTTTTAGAGACTTGTTTGGGCTCATGAGAGGAGTAGAAAAACATCAAAAATTTCAGTCCTGCATGATTCTACCAAGAAATGTGTGTTCATTGAAACCGCTGGTTTTTGATAGTTTGGGCCCTATTGAATAATGAATGTTTTGAATTTTCTCCAAAAGTAAAGTAGTTGCAAACTCATCCTTTTAGAAACTTGTTTGGGCTGTTGAGAGGAGTTAAAAAACCATCAAAAATTTCAATCCTGCATGATTTTACCAAGAAATGTGATTCTTCATTCAAAACCTGATTTTTGCTATTGGGCTCTATTGAATAGTGAATGTTTTGAATTTTCTCCAAAAGTAAAGTAGTTGCAAACTCATGCTTTTAGAGACTTGTTTGGGCTCATGAGAGGAGTAGAAAAACATCAAAAATTTCAGTCCTGCATGATTCTACCAAGAAATTTGTTCATTCAAATCGCTGGTTTTTGATAGTTTGGGCCCTATTGAATAATGAATGTTTTGAATTTTCTCCAAAAGTAAAGTAGTTGCAAACTCATCCTTTTAGAAACTTGTTTGGGCTGTTGAGAGGAGTAAAAAACCATCAAAAATTTCAATCCTGCATGATTCTACCAAGAAATGTGATTCTTCATTCAAAACGCTGGTTTTTGCTATTGGGCTCTATTGAATAATGAATGTTTTGAATTTTCTCCAAAAGTAAAGTAGTTGCAAACTCAAGCTTTTAGAGACTTGTTTGGGCTCATGAGAGGAGTAGAAAAACATCAAAAATTTCAGTCCTGCATGATTCTACCAAGAAATGTGTGTTCATTGAAACCGCTGGTTTTTGATAGTTTGGGCCCTATTGAATAATGAATGTTTTGAATTTTCTCCAAAAGTAAAGTAGTTGCAAACTCATCCTTTTAGAAACTTGTTTGGGCTGTTGAGAGGAGTAAAAAACCATCAAAAATTTCAATCCTGCATGATTCTACCAAGAAATGTGATTCTTCATTCAAAACGCTGGTTTTTGCTATTGGGCTCTATTGAATAATGAATGTTTTGAATTTTCTCCAAAAGTAAAGTAGTTGCAAACTCATGCTTTTAGAGACTTGTTTGGGCTCATGAGATGAGTAGAAAAACATCAAAAATTTCAGTCCTGCATGATTCTACCAAGACATGTGTGTTCATTGAAACGGCTGGTTTTTGATAGTTTGGGCCCTACTGAATAATGAATGTTTTGAATTTTCTCCAAAAGTAAAGTAGTTGCAAACTCATCCTTTTAGAAACTTGTTTGGGCTGTTGAGAGGAGTAAAAAACCATCAAAAATTTCAATCCTGCATGATTCTACCAAGAAATGTGATTCTTCATTCAAAACGCTGGTTTTTGCTATTGGGCTCTATTGAATAATGAATGTTTTGAATTTTCTCCAAAAGTAAAGTAGTTGCAAACTCATGCTTTTAGAGACTTGTTTGGGCTCATGAGAGGAGTAGAAAAACATCAAAAATTTCAGTCCTGCATGATTCTACCAAGAAATGTGTGTTCATTCAAACCGCTGGTTTTTGATAGTTTGGGCCCTATTGAATAATGAATGTTTTGAATTTTCTCCAAAAGTAAAGTAGTTGCAAACTCATGCTTTTAGAGACTTGTTTGGGCTCATGAGAGGAGTAGAAAAACATCAAAAATTTCAGTCCTGCATGATTCTACCAAGAAATGTGTGTTCATTCAAACCGCTGGTTTTTGATAGTTTGGGCCCTATTGAATAATGAATGTTTTGAATTTTCTCCAAAAGTAAAGTAGTTGCAAACTCATCCTTTTAGAAACTTGTTTGGGCTGTTGAGAGGAGTAAAAAACCATCAAAAATTTCAATCCTGCATGATTCTACCAAGAAATGTGATTCTTCATTCAAAACGCTGGTTTTTGCTATTGGGCTCTATTGAATAATGAATGTTTTGAATTTTCTCCAAAAGTAAAGTAGTTGCAAACTCATGCTTTTAGAGACTTGTTTGGGCTCATGAGAGGAGTAGAAAAACATCAAAAATTTCAGTCCTGCATGATTCTACCAAGAAATGTGTGTTCATTGAAACCGCTGGTTTTTGATAGTTTGGGCCCTATTGAATAATGAATGTTTTGAATTTTCTCCAAAAGTAAAGTAGTTGCAAACTCATCCTTTTAGAAACTTGTTTGGGCTGTTGAGAGGAGTTAAAAAACCATCAAAAATTTCAATCCTGCATGATTTTACCAAGAAATGTGATTCTTCATTCAAAACCTGATTTTTGCTATTGGGCTCTATTGAATAGTGAATGTTTTGAATTTTCTCCAAAAGTAAAGTAGTTGCAAACTCATGCTTTTAGAGACTTGTTTGGGCTCATGAGAGGAGTAGAAAAACATCAAAAATTTCAGTCCTGCATGATTCTACCAAGAAATTTGTTCATTCAAATCGCTGGTTTTTGATAGTTTGGGCCCTATTGAATAATGAATGTTTTGAATTTTCTCCAAAAGTAAAGTAGTTGCAAACTCATCCTTTTAGAAACTTGTTTGGGCTGTTGAGAGGAGTAAAAAACCATCAAAAATTTCAATCCTGCATGATTCTACCAAGAAATGTGATTCTTCATTCAAAACGCTGGTTTTTGCTATTGGGCTCTATTGAATAATGAATGTTTTGAATTTTCTCCAAAAGTAAAGTAGTTGCAAACTCATGCTTTTAGAGACTTGTTTGGGCTCATGAGAGGAGTAGAAAAACATCAAAAATTTCAGTCCTGCATGATTCTACCAAGAAATGTGTTCATTCAAACCGCTGGTTTTTGATAGTTTGGGCCCTATTGAATAATGAATGTTTTGAATTTTCTCCAAAAGTAAAGTAGTTGCAAACTCATCCTTTTAGAAACTTGTTTGGGCTGTTGAGAGGAGTAAAAAACCATCAAAAATTTCAATCCTGCATGATTCTACCAAGAAATGTGATTCTTCATTCAAAACGCTGGTTTTTGCTATTGGGCTCTATTGAATAATGAATGTTTTGAATTTTCTTTAACAATAATTTTTATTAGAATTTCCAGAATAGTAGGCAGAATGTAAAACTTACACTTGTACAGACTCATCTAAGTAAGTTATTGTACTGATGTAAAAAAAAATATGAATACATCACAATATGATGACATTTCAATAGTATATCAACATTGAGAGTAAATGTAGTAAACACTAAACAAATAGTACCAGAAAGAAACAATAAAAAGAAAGGTAAATTTAGGCACTTGAATATGTGAAATATTGGCACATCATAAACCATAAGAAATAAAATATGAGTTCAGGATATGAAATCCTTTTCTATTTTAGACTTTAGTTCCATCCATTTATACCATCTGTCATCAAATATTTTAATTAAGCCTTTATTAATATAGTGAATCTTCTCGTAGACACAATGTTTGTCCACCAGTAAAATAAGGGTGACAATGTCTGGAGGTTGCTTCCTGTTCCAACCCTTCGCTACAAGGAAGGCTGCAGACATAAGGATATGAGCCGCCAGAAATTTATTTCTTTTAAATCTATGTATGTCTATTAGTAACAAGGCTAGAGCAGGTTGTGGTTGAATACACCAATTGCATATGAGTGAAAGCAAATCGAACACCCTGGACCAGTACAACTTCAGCATAGGGCATCCCCAAAAAACATGTAATAAATCTGCCTGAGATCCACAGTTACGCCAACACATTCCAGATCCCCCCCTCCAAAATGTTTCAATCTATTTGGGGTAAGGTAATATCTATGAATTAATTTGTAATGCGTTTCTAGTATATTCATACATCTTGTGGATTTGATTGCAATTTTAAGAGAGGAGATCCACTGAGGACCATATATCTGTCTCTGTAATGTGGTTTCCCATTTTTCAAAGCATCCTTCATTGGTGAAGGTGTCTTTGTTGGTCAGGCTATTATATAAGGGTCTAAGATAACTCTTATGTCTAGATGACATATTAAATAGAAAATTGTTAATAGTAAGGCCAATTGGAACCACTCTAAAAAGGTATTTCTTATATTTGTTGTATTCTTCCTTGAGTAGGAGATATGTCATATACTCCGAATTGGGAACTCCAAATCTGTTCTTTAATAACTCAAAGGGTATGACTCTGTTATTGTCTATCAAGTCATCTACAAAGGTGATCGGAAATTTGGTCCAGCTGTCAAATATAGGTCTTAGAGAAGTCCTGACAGGAGACAGATAAGGGAGTCTCAACCTCTCGAGTGAAAAAGAAGAAGAGCTAGTCTTTCTTTTGCATACATACGACCAGCACAACATAGAGGCCTTAAGTATGGGATTATCTATTTTCATAATTTCCCTTCTATGTAGAAGGAAGTAGGTTATGAATAAAACTGGTTCCCTATTGGGCATCATATCCCTTTCAATATTTGGCCACCCCAGGTCTGTCTGTTCCACAAACCAGCCTTTTGTCAGTTCAGTCATAGTGGCATAATAATATGCCTCAAGATCTGGTATGGCCACCCCCCCTTTCTCCTTGGATTTAAGTAGAGTGCGCTTTTTCACTCTAGGTTTCCCATTGTTCCAAATAAATTTATTCATCTGGTGTGTTAGTTTTTGTATATACTGTACAGATATAGGCAGAGGGACGTTCCTGTATAAAAATAGGACTTTGGGTAGGCAGAACATCTTATATAGCACTATTCTGCCCATCCATGTGGCTGGGGTCTTCGACAGTTCCTTCAACTTAAGGTCGAGAGACTGTAGAAGGTGATCCATGTTTACCTCACTCATATGCATGGGGTTACCTGTGAGCCAAATTCCTAAGTACGGTATCCTGGTACAGTCCCAATTAAAGGGATACTTGTCTCTTAGTTGCTGTTTCGTAGAGGCTGAAAGGAAAAGTGATAGAACATTAGTCTTTTTTACATTTAATTTATAGTATGAAACTGAGCCAAATAAATTTATGATATCCCATATCTTTTCCAGGGAATCAATTGGATTTGTGAGTGTGAGTATAATGTCATCTGCATAGAGGTTAATCTTATGCTCTGAATCTTTCAATTGTACACCGTGTACTTCACCAGAATCCCTTATCATTTGAGCCAAAGGTTCCAGGCTCAGGATAAAAATTATTGGGGATAGAGGACATCCCTGTCTTGTCCCATTAGTTATAAAAAATGTATCTGACATCGTGTTGTTGACCAGCACAGAGGCAGATGGCCGAGAGTATAAAGCTCGAATACTTCTCATCATCTCCCCACCAAAACCCATTTTCTCCAATACTGTAAAGGCATAGGCCCAATTGATCCGGTCAAAGGCCTTTTCAGCGTCAAGAGCCACAAACAAACTGGAAATCCTATTTTTGTAGCATGAATATAAGTGATGCAGGACACTTCTAGAACTGTCTGAAGTTTGCCTAGATTTTACAAAACCGACTTGATCGGGATGTATAAGGAATGGAACAACGTCCTGTAATCTTTCTGCTAATATTTTTGCGTAGATCTTGATATCCACATTTAGGAGAGAAATAGGCCTATAGTTTTCGATTTTGGTCGAATCTTTATCTGGTTTGGGAATCACCACTATTGTGGCTCTCAGCATATCTGTGCTGCACTTTCCTTCTGATTTAATAAAATTTAGGGCATTAGTTAAGTGTGGGATGAGTTCCTTTTTAAATTCTTTATAATACTCTATAGGAAAGCCATCTGGACCTGGAGCCTTGTCATTTTTAAGATTATTCATCGCAAAAGAGACCTCACCCTCAGTAAAGGGTGCGTCAAGTGACTCCTTCTGCTTTAGAGACAAAGATCCCAGCTTTACTTTTTCCAAAAAATTATTTATCATCTCTGGTGAAGGAGAGGGATGAGCTCCATTGTTTCCTATGTTGTATAATTTAGAATAGTAGCTCTCAAAGGCTAGGGCTATCTCTTTGGGTTTTTCTATAGTCTTTGAGCTTTGGGTTATTTTTTTGATTGGATGTTTTTTATTTATGGGTTTAAACCTATTTGCCATATTTTTGGAGAACTTATTATTATTAACATAAAACCCTGCCCTATTAAATAAAGTCTTTTTCTCATATAAGTTGATGAGGAGATTCCTAAGTTCCAGTCTGAGGGAGTACAATTCATTATATTTAGCAAAATTTTTGTCTGCTTTAGCTTGGGATTCTAATTTTTGGATCTGTTCTAACAACATCCTCTGTTGGCTCTCTCTTGCCCTTTTTTGTCTCGAAGCAACTTGGATCAGATGACCCCTAATGACACATTTGTGTGCTAGCCACAATGTTTCAGGTGTAATTTCTTGGGAACAGTTCTCTTTGAAGTAGTTCATTAAGACATTCTTTGCTAATGATATGTTTTCTGGGGAGTCAACAGTGAATTTACTGTATCTCCAATTGTATTGTTTTGGGATCATGGAGGAAGTATGTAAGGTCAGTAGGATTGGGGCATGGTCTGACCATGTAATAGGACCAGTCTGGAAATCTATGTATGAGTCTAGTAGCGAGAAGCTAGTGAACACATGATCAATCCTAGTGTAAGACTTGTTATGTGGACAAAATCGTGTGTATTCTTTTGAGGTAGAGTTCAATATCTTACAGCTGTCATGCAAATTGGAATCTCCCAACCATCTTCCCAGATTCACGCTTCTATAATATGGGGCATCAGATGAGCAATCAGTATTTGGGTCAACTATACAATTAAAATCTCCTCCCCAGATTATGTGACCTCTACTAAAATTGGACAATTTCTTCTTGACCTTATTTAGAAAACTAATTTGCCGGACATTAGGGGTGTATACATTTACCACTGTATATTCCACACCCTCCAAAGTAAAATTAATAGCAAGTTGTCTACCATTGCTGTCCCTATATATGTCTGAGACCACTATTGGCAAATCTTTGTGGAAGGCGATGGCCACCCCAGCTTTTTTCTTTCCCTCAGTGTTAGAAAAGAAAATCTGAGGGAAGTCTTTATTTTTGAGTCTTGTGTTATCAATTTCTAGAAGGTGTGTTTCTTGTATCATTGCTATGTTGGCCTTCAATTTTTTAATCTCCTTCCACAAAGCAAATCTCTTGAATGGGCTATTGAGCCCATTTACATTAAATGACAGTACCCTCAATTCCATAATGTGTCAGGAAGGAAAAAAAGCATTAGATGATTCACTGAAACAGAACATTTCACCCGAAAATACATCCAAAAGACAGTGGGTTTCCTTAGTGATTTTTTGTTAGTGCCTGGTGTGAATGTAAACAAAAACATGTTACAACCTAGAACAGAACAAAACTTATAAACTAGACAAATTTAGATTTCTCAAAAGAAATGGTACCGAGAGAATGTCTCTCAGTTATCACGTGGGGAGTGAAAAAGAGAAAGTTCAGGCCTAAAGCCAGGGTCAGTACCCACCAAGTCTATTTTCTTTTCTTTTGCGTATTCCAGGACTGGGAAAGGCGTCTTTGCTGCTGCAAGGGGATATTCCTTTCTTGATTGTAGAATGATGATGATGGTGGAGTCTCCAGTGGAGGGATACCTAAATCTTGGAAAAAACTATTACAGTTATCAATATTAGACAAGGCAAAAGTGGTATTCTCTTTCATGGCTAGAATTTTTGTAGGGAAACCCCATCTGTATAAAGTCTTGTGTTTCCTCAGATGTGCAGTGATTGGAAAGAAGTCTCTCCTTTTCTGTAGGGTAGCTTTTGAGAAGTCTGCAAAAATCTTGATATCCTCGTATGGCCTTGGTAATATAGGTGATTGCTTACTTCTCCTCAGAATGTCCTCCTTTGTCAGGAAATAATGAAAATATGCAATGACATCTCTTGGGGCTCTGTCTGGGGCATATTTGGACTTGGGGAGTCTGTGTATACGTTCCATCAATAGGTCCCCTTTAGAGGCCCCTGGAAGTATTGTATGGAGCATCTTTTGCACATATGCATTAAGGTCTCTGTCTTTGACATTTTCAGGTATTCCCCTGAATTTAAGGTTGTTCCTTCTACTTCTGTCTTCTTGCTCTATCAACCTTGATTTTAAGAAGACAACCTCTTTTTCTAGGGCATAGTGTTCATCTATCAAATTATTATGGGATTTAACCAATTCTTCCATTTTGGATTCAAGATGGTCCACTCTCTGGCCCAGACCGTCTATGTTATTTTGGAGATTTGTATTATAGCCCTCCAGTTGTTTCTGAAATGTCTTTGCTAGAAGGCATAGCATGTTTTTAATAAATATTTCTGAGGCTGTATTACTGGTAGCCTCCACCTCTGTTAAAACATGTAAAATGTTCTCCGGTATGGGATTATCAGAAGGACAGGAGTCCTCAATTTGTAATTCCTGTTGCATCTCAGCTGAGCTGCTGCTAAAGCTAGTCACTGAGAAAGGAGACATTTCCCTCTGTAATGGCGTTAGAGGAGTATCTGACACATTGGAGATGTCAGGACAGGATGAGGAACCCCTTAATACATTTGTCTCCTCCATATCAGCGGTCAGCGGTGCTGCTGCACCATAATTCACAAGCTGCGCTGTATTTTTGCTTAAGTTACGCAAATTGCGTATCTGTTGCGTAGTCTCGCTTGTCCCCCGGTCACTCTCGCGAGATCTCGCTCCTTTCACCTCAGCGCTACTTTTAATGTGTAAATTAGCGCTTCTATTAGCCTGCAGAGCGGCGGTTTTAGCTGGGGCAGGGGTAGACTTACCCCCTGACTTGAATGCTGGATGCTTCAGCCTCTGTGGCGTCCTTTGCCGCTGTGTACCGCTCAGGCTGGGGCTGCAGGCTGTGGCTGCTGCTGTGAGGCGGGCGCCATCTTGGCTCCTCAGCATGAGGGGAGAGCGCTCTGTTTTCTTTCCTTTTTCTGCTTTTTTACTGAGCAGATCCATAGTGTGGGGGCACCGCTGGTGTCTATGGAGGTTCCCACAAGTTTTCAGCCAGTCCTGGCTTGTAAATCGCTTGTTAATAGCGCTTGGTAGGCTGCCCTGTGGAGGAGCTCAGAGCTCAGGCTTCCATTCAGCTCAGACGCTGGCCACGCTCCCCAATGTTTTGAATTTTCTCCAAAAGTAAAGTAGTTGCAAACTCATGCTTTTAGAGACTTGTTTGGGCTCATGAGAGGAGTAGAAAAACATCAAAAATTTCAGTCCTGCATGATTCTACCAAGAAATGTGTTCATTCAAACCGCTGGTTTTTGATAGTTTGGGCCCTATTGAATAATGAATGTTTTGAATTTTCTCCAAAAGTAAAGTAGTTGCAAACTCATCCTTTTAGAAACTTGTTTGGGCTGTTGAGAGGAGTAAAAAACCATCAAAAATTTCAATCCTGCATGATTCTACCAAGAAATGTGATTCTTCATTCAAAACGCTGGTTTTTGCTATTGGGCTCTATTGAATAATGAATGTTTTGAATTTTCTCCAAAAGTAAAGTAGTTGCAAACTCATGCTTTTAGAGACTTGTTTGGGCTCATGAGAGGAGTAGAAAAACATCAAAAATTTCAGTCCTGCATGATTCTACCAAGAAATGTGTGTTCATTGAAACCGCTGGTTTTTGATAGTTTGGGCCCTATTGAATAATGAATGTTTTGAATTTTCTCCAAAAGTAAAGTAGTTGCAAACTCATCCTTTTAGAAACTTGTTTGGGCTGTTGAGAGGAGTAAAAAACCATCAAAAATTTCAATCCTGCATGATTCTACCAAGAAATGTGATTCTTCATTCAAAACGCTGGTTTTTGCTATTGGGCTCTATTGAATAATGAATGTTTTGAATTTTCTCCAAAAGTAAAGTAGTTGCAAACTCATGCTTTTAGAGACTTGTTTGGGCTCATGAGAGGAGTAGAAAAACATCAAAAATTTCAGTCCTGCATGATTCTACCAAGAAATGTGTGTTCATTGAAACCGCTGGTTTTTGATAGTTTGGGCCCTATTGAATAATGAATGTTTTGAATTTTCTCCAAAAGTAAAGTAGTTGCAAACTCATCCTTTTAGAAACTTGTTTGGGCTGTTGAGAGGAGTTAAAAAACCATCAAAAATTTCAATCCTGCATGATTTTACCAAGAAATGTGATTCTTCATTCAAAACCTGATTTTTGCTATTGGGCTCTATTGAATAGTGAATGTTTTGAATTTTCTCCAAAAGTAAAGTAGTTGCAAACTCATGCTTTTAGAGACTTGTTTGGGCTCATGAGAGGAGTAGAAAAACATCAAAAATTTCAGTCCTGCATGATTCTACCAAGAAATTTGTTCATTCAAATCGCTGGTTTTTGATAGTTTGGGCCCTATTGAATAATGAATGTTTTGAATTTTCTCCAAAAGTAAAGTAGTTGCAAACTCATCCTTTTAGAAACTTGTTTGGGCTGTTGAGAGGAGTAAAAAACCATCAAAAATTTCAATCCTGCATGATTCTACCAAGAAATGTGATTCTTCATTCAAAACGCTGGTTTTTGCTATTGGGCTCTATTGAATAATGAATGTTTTGAATTTTCTCCAAAAGTAAAGTAGTTGCAAACTCAAGCTTTTAGAGACTTGTTTGGGCTCATGAGAGGAGTAGAAAAACATCAAAAATTTCAGTCCTGCATGATTCTACCAAGAAATGTGTGTTCATTGAAACCGCTGGTTTTTGATAGTTTGGGCCCTATTGAATAATGAATGTTTTGAATTTTCTCCAAAAGTAAAGTAGTTGCAAACTCATCCTTTTAGAAACTTGTTTGGGCTGTTGAGAGGAGTAAAAAACCATCAAAAATTTCAATCCTGCATGATTCTACCAAGAAATGTGATTCTTCATTCAAAACGCTGGTTTTTGCTATTGGGCTCTATTGAATAATGAATGTTTTGAATTTTCTCCAAAAGTAAAGTAGTTGCAAACTCATGCTTTTAGAGACTTGTTTGGGCTCATGAGATGAGTAGAAAAACATCAAAAATTTCAGTCCTGCATGATTCTACCAAGACATGTGTGTTCATTGAAACGGCTGGTTTTTGATAGTTTGGGCCCTACTGAATAATGAATGTTTTGAATTTTCTCCAAAAGTAAAGTAGTTGCAAACTCATCCTTTTAGAAACTTGTTTGGGCTGTTGAGAGGAGTAAAAAACCATCAAAAATTTCAATCCTGCATGATTCTACCAAGAAATGTGATTCTTCATTCAAAACGCTGGTTTTTGCTATTGGGCTCTATTGAATAATGAATGTTTTGAATTTTCTCCAAAAGTAAAGTAGTTGCAAACTCATGCTTTTAGAGACTTGTTTGGGCTCATGAGATGAGTAGAAAAACATCAAAAATTTCAGTCCTGCATGATTCTACCAAGACATGTGTGTTCATTGAAACGGCTGGTTTTTGATAGTTTGGGCCCTATTGAATAATGAATGTTTTGAATTTTCTCCAAAAGTAAAGTAGTTGCAAACTCATCCTTTTAGAAACTTGTTTGGGCTGTTGAGAGGAGTAAAAAACCATCAAAAATTTCAATCCTGCATGATTCTACCAAGAAATGTGATTCTTCATTCAAAACGCTGGTTTTTGCTATTGGGCTCTATTGAATAATGAATGTTTTGAATTTTCTCCAAAAGTAAAGTAGTTGCAAACTCATGCTTTTAGAGACTTGTTTGGGCTCATGAGAGGAGTAGAAAAACATCAAAAATTTCAGTCCTGCATGATTCTACCAAGAAATGTGTGTTCATTCAAACCGCTGGTTTTTGATAGTTTGGGCCCTATTGAATAATGAATGTTTTGAATTTTCTCCAAAAGTAAAGTAGTTGCAAACTCATGCTTTTAGAGACTTGTTTGGGCTCATGAGAGGAGTAGAAAAACATCAAAAATTTCAGTCCTGCATGATTCTACCAAGAAATGTGTGTTCATTCAAACCGCTGGTTTTTGATAGTTTGGGCCCTATTGAATAATGAATGTTTTGAATTTTCTCCAAAAGTAAAGTAGTTGCAAACTCATCCTTTTAGAAACTTGTTTGGGCTGTTGAGAGGAGTAAAAAACCATCAAAAATTTCAATCCTGCATGATTCTACCAAGAAATGTGATTCTTCATTCAAAACGCTGGTTTTTGCTATTGGGCTCTATTGAATAATGAATGTTTTGAATTTTCTCCAAAAGTAAAGTAGTTGCAAACTCATGCTTTTAGAGACTTGTTTGGGCTCATGAGAGGAGTAGAAAAACATCAAAAATTTCAGTCCTGCATGATTCTACCAAGAAATGTGTGTTCATTGAAACCGCTGGTTTTTGATAGTTTGGGCCCTATTGAATAATGAATGTTTTGAATTTTCTCCAAAAGTAAAGTAGTTGCAAACTCATCCTTTTAGAAACTTGTTTGGGCTGTTGAGAGGAGTTAAAAAACCATCAAAAATTTCAATCCTGCATGATTTTACCAAGAAATGTGATTCTTCATTCAAAACCTGATTTTTGCTATTGGGCTCTATTGAATAGTGAATGTTTTGAATTTTCTCCAAAAGTAAAGTAGTTGCAAACTCATGCTTTTAGAGACTTGTTTGGGCTCATGAGAGGAGTAGAAAAACATCAAAAATTTCAGTCCTGCATGATTCTACCAAGAAATTTGTTCATTCAAATCGCTGGTTTTTGATAGTTTGGGCCCTATTGAATAATGAATGTTTTGAATTTTCTCCAAAAGTAAAGTAGTTGCAAACTCATGCTTTTAGAGACTTGTTTGGGCTCATGAGAGGAGTAGAAAAACATCAAAAATTTCAGTCCTGCATGATTCTACCAAGAAATGTGTGTTCATTCAAACCGCTGGTTTTTGATAGTTTGGGCCCTATTGAATAATGAATGTTTTGAATTTTCTCCAAAAGTAAAGTAGTTGCAAACTCATCCTTTTAGAAACTTGTTTGGGCTGTTGAGAGGAGTAAAAAACCATCAAAAATTTCAATCCTGCATGATTCTACCAAGAAATGTGATTCTTCATTCAAAACGCTGGTTTTTGCTATTGGGCTCTATTGAATAATGAATGTTTTGAATTTTCTCCAAAAGTAAAGTAGTTGCAAACTCATGCTTTTAGAGACTTGTTTGGGCTCATGAGAGGAGTAGAAAAACATCAAAAATGTCAGTCCTGCATGATTCTACCAAGAAATGTGTGTTCATTGAAACCGCTGGTTTTTGATAGTTTGGGCCCTATTGAATAATGAATGTTTTGAATTTTCTCCAAAAGTAAAGTAGTTGCAAACTCATCCTTTTAGAAACTTGTTTGGGCTGTTGAGAGGAGTAAAAAACCATCAAAAATTTCAATCCTGCATGATTCTACCAAGAAATGTGATTCTTCATTCAAAACGCTGGTTTTTGCTATTGGGCTCTATTGAATAATGAATGTTTTGAATTTTCTCCAAAAGTAAAGTAGTTGCAAACTCATGCTTTTAGAGACTTGTTTGGGCTCATGAGATGAGCAGAAAAACATCAAAAATTTCAGTCCTGCATGATTCTACCAAGACATGTGTGTTCATTGAAACGGCTGGTTTTTGATAGTTTGGGCCCTATTGAATAATGAATGTTTTGAATTTTATCCAAAAGTAAAGTAGTTGCAAACTCATCCTTTTAGAAACTTGTTTGGGCTGTTGAGAGGAGTAAAAAACCATCAAAAATTTCAATCCTGCATGATTCTACCAAGAAATGTGATTCTTCATTCAAAACGCTGGTTTTTGCTATTGGGCTCTATTGAATAATGAATGTTTTGAATTTTCTCCAAAAGTAAAGTAGTTGCAAACTCATGCTTTTAGAGACTTGTTTGGGCTCATGAGAGGAGTAGAAAAACATCAAAAATTTCAGTCCTGCATGATTCTACCAAGACATGTGTGTTCATTGAAACGGCTGGTTTTTGATAGTTTGGGCCCTATTGAATAATGAATGTTTTGAATTTTCTCCAAAAGTAAAGTAGTTGCAAACTCATCCTTTTAGAAACTTGTTTGGGCTGTTGATAGGAGTAAAAAACCATCAAAAATTTCAATCCTGCATGATTCTACCAAGAAATGTGATTCTTCATTCAAAACGCTGGTTTTTGCTATTGGGCTCTATTGAATAATGAATGTTTTGAATTTTCTCCAAAAGTAAAGTAGTTGCAAACTCATGCTTTTAGAGACTTGTTTGGGCTCATGAGAGGAGTAGAAAAACATCAAAAATTTCAGTCCTGCATGATTCTACCAAGAAATGTGTGTTCATTCAAACCGCTGGTTTTTGATAGTTTGGGCCCTATTGAATAATGAATGTTTTGAATTTTCTCCAAAAGTAAAGTAGTTGCAAACTCATGCTTTTAGAGACTTGTTTGGGCTCATGAGAGGAGTAGAAAAACATCAAAAATTTCAGTCCTGCATGATTCTACCAAGAAATGTGTGTTCATTCAAACCGCTGGTTTTTGATAGTTTGGGCCCTATTGAATAATGAATGTTTTGAATTTTCTCCAAAAGTAAAGTAGTTGCAAACTCATCCTTTTAGAAACTTGTTTGGGCTGTTGAGAGGAGTAAAAAACCATCAAAAATTTCAATCCTGCATGATTCTACCAAGAAATGTGATTCTTCATTCAAAACGCTGGTTTTTGCTATTGGGCTCTATTGAATAATGAATGTTTTGAATTTTCTCCAAAAGTAAAGTAGTTGCAAACTCATGCTTTTAGAGACTTGTTTGGGCTCATGAGAGGAGTAGAAAAACATCAAAAATTTCAGTCCTGCATGATTCTACCAAGAAATGTGTGTTCATTGAAACCGCTGGTTTTTGATAGTTTGGGCCCTATTGAATAATGAATGTTTTGAATTTTCTCCAAAAGTAAAGTAGTTGCAAACTCATCCTTTTAGAAACTTGTTTGGGCTGTTGAGAGGAGTAAAAAACCATCAAAAATTTCAATCCTGCATGATTCTACCAAGAAATGTGATTCTTCATTCAAAACGCTGGTTTTTGCTATTGGGCTCTATTGAATAATGAATGTTTTGAATTTTCTCCAAAAGTAAAGTAGTTGCAAACTCATGCTTTTAGAGACTTGTTTGGGCTCATGAGAGGAGTAGAAAAACATCAAAAATTTCAGTCCTGCATGATTCTACCAAGAAATGTGTGTTCATTGAAACCGCTGGTTTTTGATAGTTTGGGCCCTATTGAATAATGAATGTTTTGAATTTTCTCCAAAAGTAAAGTAGTTGCAAACTCATCCTTTTAGAAACTTGTTTGGGCTGTTGAGAGGAGTAAAAAACCATCAAAAATTTCAATCCTGCATGATTCTACCAAGAAATGTGATTCTTCATTCAAAACGCTGGTTTTTGCTATTGGGCTCTATTGAATAATGAATGTTTTGAATTTTCTCCAAAAGTAAAGTAGTTGCAAACTCATGCTTTTAGAGACTTGTTTGGGCTCATGAGAGGAGTAGAAAAACATCAAAAATTTCAGTCCTGCATGATTCTACCAAGAAATGTGTGTTCATTGAAACCGCTGGTTTTTGATAGTTTGGGCCCTATTGAATAATGAACGTTTTGAATTTTCTCCAAAAGTAAAGTAGTTGCAAACTCATCCTTTTAGAAACTTGTTTGGGCTGTTGAGAGGAGTTAAAAAACCATCAAAAATTTCAATCCTGCATGATTTTACCAAGAAATGTGATTCTTCATTCAAAACCTGATTTTTGCTATTGGGCTCTATTGAATAGTGAATGTTTTGAATTTTCTCCAAAAGTAAAGTAGTTGCAAACTCATGCTTTTAGAGACTTGTTTGGGCTCATGAGAGGAGTAGAAAAACATCAAAAATTTCAGTCCTGCATGATTCTACCAAGAAATTTGTTCATTCAAATCGCTGGTTTTTGATAGTTTGGGCCCTATTGAATAATGAATGTTTTGAATTTTCTCCAAAAGTAAAGTAGTTGCAAACTCATCCTTTTAGAAACTTGTTTGGGCTGTTGAGAGGAGTAAAAAACCATCAAAAATTTCAATCCTGCATGATTCTACCAAGAAATGTGATTCTTCATTCAAAACGCTGGTTTTTGCTATTGGGCTCTATTGAATAATGAATGTTTTGAATTTTCTCCAAAAGTAAAGTAGTTGCAAACTCATGCTTTTAGAGACTTGTTTGGGCTCATGAGAGGAGTAGAAAAACATCAAAAATTTCAGTCCTGCATGATTCTACCAAGAAATGTGTGTTCATTGAAACCGCTGGTTTTTGATAGTTTGGGCCCTATTGAATAATGAATGTTTTGAATTTTCTCCAAAAGTAAAGTAGTTGCAAACTCATCCTTTTAGAAACTTGTTTGGGCTGTTGAGAGGAGTAAAAAACCATCAAAAATTTCAATCCTGCATGATTCTACCAAGAAATGTGATTCTTCATTCAAAACGCTGGTTTTTGCTATTGGGCTCTATTGAATAATGAATGTTTTGAATTTTCTCCAAAAGTAAAGTAGTTGCAAACTCATGCTTTTAGAGACTTGTTTGGGCTCATGAGATGAGTAGAAAAACATCAAAAATTTCAGTCCTGCATGATTCTACCAAGACATGTGTGTTCATTGAAACGGCTGGTTTTTGATAGTTTGGGCCCTATTGAATAATGAATGTTTTGAATTTTATCCAAAAGTAAAGTAGTTGCAAACTCATCCTTTTAGAAACTTGTTTGGGCTGTTGAGAGGAGTAAAAAACCATCAAAAATTTCAATCCTGCATGATTCTACCAAGAAATGTGATTCTTCATTCAAAACGCTGGTTTTTGCTATTGGGCTCTATTGAATAATGAATGTTTTGAATTTTCTCCAAAAGTAAAGTAGTTGCAAACTCATGCTTTTAGAGACTTGTTTGGGCTCATGAGATGAGTAGAAAAACATCAAAAATTTCAGTCCTGCATGATTCTACCAAGACATGTGTGTTCATTGAAGCGGCTGGTTTTTGATAGTTTGGGCCCTATTGAATAATGAATGTTTTGAATTTTCTCCAAAAGTAAAGTAGTTGCAAACTCATCCTTTTAGAAACTTGTTTGGGCTGTTGAGAGGAGTAAAAAACCATCAAAAATTTCAATCCTGCATGATTCTACCAAGAAATGTGATTCTTCATTCAAAACGCTGGTTTTTGCTATTGGGCTCTATTGAATAATGAATGTTTTGAATTTTCTCCAAAAGTAAAGTAGTTGCAAACTCATGCTTTTAGAGACTTGTTTGGGCTCATGAGAGGAGTAGAAAAACATCAAAAATTTCAGTCCTGCATGATTCTACCAAGAAATGTGTGTTCATTCAAACCGCTGGTTTTTGATAGTTTGGGCCCTATTGAATAATGAATGTTTTGAATTTTCTCCAAAAGTAAAGTAGTTGCAAACTCATGCTTTTAGAGACTTGTTTGGGCTCATGAGAGGAGTAGAAAAACATCAAAAATTTCAGTCCTGCATGATTCTACCAAGAAATGTGTGTTCATTCAAACCGCTGGTTTTTGATAGTTTGGGCCCTATTGAATAATGAATGTTTTGAATTTTCTCCAAAAGTAAAGTAGTTGCAAACTCATCCTTTTAGAAACTTGTTTGGGCTGTTGAGAGGAGTAAAAAACCATCAAAAATTTCAATCCTGCATGATTCTACCAAGAAATGTGATTCTTCATTCAAAACGCTGGTTTTTGCTATTGGGCTCTATTGAATAATGAATGTTTTGAATTTTCTCCAAAAGTAAAGTAGTTGCAAACTCATGCTTTTAGAGACTTGTTTGGGCTCATGAGAGGAGTAGAAAAACATCAAAAATTTCAGTCCTGCATGATTCTACCAAGAAATGTGTGTTCATTGAAACCGCTGGTTTTTGATAGTTTGGGCCCTATTGAATAATGAATGTTTTGAATTTTCTCCAAAAGTAAAGTAGTTGCAAACTCATCCTTTTAGAAACTTGTTTGGGCTGTTGAGAGGAGTAAAAAACCATCAAAAATTTCAATCCTGCATGATTTTACCAAGAAATGTGATTCTTCATTCAAA
Source organism: Dendrobates tinctorius (assembly GCF_039654945.1). NCBI lineage: Eukaryota > Metazoa > Chordata > Amphibia > Anura > Dendrobatidae > Dendrobates > Dendrobates tinctorius. The sequence continues at coordinate 31,301,171 of NW_027361716.1, forward strand.
ACCTGATTTTTGCTATTGGGCTCTATTGAATAGTGAATGTTTTGAATTTTCTCCAAAAGTAAAGTAGTTGCAAACTCATGCTTTTAGAGACTTGTTTGGGCTCATGAGAGGAGTAGAAAAACATCAAAAATTTCAGTCCTGCATGATTCTACCAAGAAATGTGTGTTCATTGAAACCGCTGGTTTTTGATAGTTTGGGCCCTATTGAATAATGAATGTTTTGAATTTTCTCCAAAAGTAAAGTAGTTGCAAACTCATCCTTTTAGAATCTTGTTTGGGCTGTTGAGAGGAGTAAAAAACCATCAAAAATTTCAATCCTGCATGATTCTACCAAGAAATGTGATTCTTCATTCAAAACGCTGGTTTTTGCTATTGGGCTCTATTGAATAATGAATGTTTTGAATTTTCTCCAAAAGTAAAGTAGTTGCAAACTCATGCTTTTAGAGACTTGTTTGGGCTCATGAGAGGAGTAGAAAAACATCAAAAATTTCAGTCCTGCATGATTCTACCAAGAAATGTGTGTTCATTGAAACCGCTGGTTTTTGATAGTTTGGGCCCTATTGAATAATGAATGTTTTGAATTTTCTCCAAAAGTAAAGTAGTTGCAAACTCATCCTTTTAGAAACTTGTTTGGGCTGTTGAGAGGAGTAAAAAACCATCAAAAATTTCAATCCTGCATGATTCTACCAAGAAATGTGATTCTTCATTCAAAACGCTGGTTTTTGCTATTGGGCTCTATTGAATAATGAATGTTTTGAATTTTCTCCAAAAGTAAAGTAGTTGCAAACTCATGCTTTTAGAGACTTGTTTGGGCTCATGAGAGGAGTAGAAAAACATCAAAAATTTCAGTCCTGCATGATTCTACCAAGAAATGTGTGTTCATTGAAACCGCTGGTTTTTGATAGTTTGGGCCCTATTGAATAATGAATGTTTTGAATTTTCTCCAAAAGTAAAGTAGTTGCAAACTCATCCTTTTAGAAACTTGTTTGGGCTGTTGAGAGGAGTTAAAAAACCATCAAAAATTTCAATCCTGCATGATTTTACCAAGAAATGTGATTCTTCATTCAAAACCTGATTTTTGCTATTGGGCTCTATTGAATAGTGAATGTTTTGAATTTTCTCCAAAAGTAAAGTAGTTGCAAACTCATGCTTTTAGAGACTTGTTTGGGCTCATGAGAGGAGTAGAAAAACATCAAAAATTTCAGTCCTGCATGATTCTACCAAGAAATTTGTTCATTCAAATCGCTGGTTTTTGATAGTTTGGGCCCTATTGAATAATGAATGTTTTGAATTTTCTCCAAAAGTAAAGTAGTTGCAAACTCATCCTTTTAGAAACTTGTTTGGGCTGTTGAGAGGAGTAAAAAACCATCAAAAATTTCAATCCTGCATGATTCTACCAAGAAATGTGATTCTTCATTCAAAACGCTGGTTTTTGCTATTGGGCTCTATTGAATAATGAATGTTTTGAATTTTCTCCAAAAGTAAAGTAGTTGCAAACTCATGCTTTTAGAGACTTGTTTGGGCTCATGAGAGGAGTAGAAAAACATCAAAAATTTCAGTCCTGCATGATTCTACCAAGAAATGTGTGTTCATTGAAACCGCTGGTTTTTGATAGTTTGGGCCCTATTGAATAATGAATGTTTTGAATTTTCTCCAAAAGTAAAGTAGTTGCAAACTCATCCTTTTAGAAACTTGTTTGGGCTGTTGAGAGGAGTAAAAAACCATCAAAAATTTCAATCCTGCATGATTCTACCAAGAAATGTGATTCTTCATTCAAAACGCTGGTTTTTGCTATTGGGCTCTATTGAATAATGAATGTTTTGAATTTTCTCCAAAAGTAAAGTAGTTGCAAACTCATGCTTTTAGAGACTTGTTTGGGCTCATGAGATGAGTAGAAAAACATCAAAAATTTCAGTCCTGCATGATTCTACCAAGACATGTGTGTTCATTGAAACGGCTGGTTTTTGATAGTTTGGGCCCTATTGAATAATGAATGTTTTGAATTTTATCCAAAAGTAAAGTAGTTGCAAACTCATCCTTTTAGAAACTTGTTTGGGCTGTTGAGAGGAGTAAAAAACCATCAAAAATTTCAATCCTGCATGATTCTACCAAGAAATGTGATTCTTCATTCAAAACGCTGGTTTTTGCTATTGGGCTCTATTGAATAATGAATGTTTTGAATTTTCTCCAAAAGTAAAGTAGTTGCAAACTCATGCTTTTAGAGACTTGTTTGGGCTCATGAGATGAGTAGAAAAACATCAAAAATTTCAGTCCTGCATGATTCTACCAAGACATGTGTGTTCATTGAAGCGGCTGGTTTTTGATAGTTTGGGCCCTATTGAATAATGAATGTTTTGAATTTTCTCCAAAAGTAAAGTAGTTGCAAACTCATCCTTTTAGAAACTTGTTTGGGCTGTTGAGAGGAGTAAAAAACCATCAAAAATTTCAATCCTGCATGATTCTACCAAGAAATGTGATTCTTCATTCAAAACGCTGGTTTTTGCTATTGGGCTCTATTGAATAATGAATGTTTTGAATTTTCTCCAAAAGTAAAGTAGTTGCAAACTCATGCTTTTAGAGACTTGTTTGGGCTCATGAGAGGAGTAGAAAAACATCAAAAATTTCAGTCCTGCATGATTCTACCAAGAAATGTGTGTTCATTCAAACCGCTGGTTTTTGATAGTTTGGGCCCTATTGAATAATGAATGTTTTGAATTTTCTCCAAAAGTAAAGTAGTTGCAAACTCATGCTTTTAGAGACTTGTTTGGGCTCATGAGAGGAGTAGAAAAACATCAAAAATTTCAGTCCTGCATGATTCTACCAAGAAATGTGTGTTCATTCAAACCGCTGGTTTTTGATAGTTTGGGCCCTATTGAATAATGAATGTTTTGAATTTTCTCCAAAAGTAAAGTAGTTGCAAACTCATCCTTTTAGAAACTTGTTTGGGCTGTTGAGAGGAGTAAAAAACCATCAAAAATTTCAATCCTGCATGATTCTACCAAGAAATGTGATTCTTCATTCAAAACGCTGGTTTTTGCTATTGGGCTCTATTGAATAATGAATGTTTTGAATTTTCTCCAAAAGTAAAGTAGTTGCAAACTCATGCTTTTAGAGACTTGTTTGGGCTCATGAGAGGAGTAGAAAAACATCAAAAATTTCAGTCCTGCATGATTCTACCAAGAAATGTGTGTTCATTGAAACCGCTGGTTTTTGATAGTTTGGGCCCTATTGAATAATGAATGTTTTGAATTTTCTCCAAAAGTAAAGTAGTTGCAAACTCATCCTTTTAGAAACTTGTTTGGGCTGTTGAGAGGAGTAAAAAACCATCAAAAATTTCAATCCTGCATGATTTTACCAAGAAATGTGATTCTTCATTCAAAACCTGATTTTTGCTATTGGGCTCTATTGAATAGTGAATGTTTTGAATTTTCTCCAAAAGTAAAGTAGTTGCAAACTCATGCTTTTAGAGACTTGTTTGGGCTCATGAGAGGAGTAGAAAAACATCAAAAATTTCAGTCCTGCATGATTCTACCAAGAAATGTGTTCATTGAAACCGCTGGTTTTTGATAGTTTGGGCCCTATTGAATAATGAATGTTTTGAATTTTCTCCAAAAGTAAAGTAGTTGCAAACTCATCCTTTTAGAAACTTGTTTGGGCTGTTGAGAGGAGTAAAAAACCATCAAAAATTTCAATCCTGCATGATTCTACCAAGAAATGTGATTCTTCATTCAAAACGCTGGTTTTTGCTATTGGGCTCTATTGAATAATGAATGTTTTGAATTTTCTCCAAAAGTAAAGTAGTTGCAAACTCATGCTTTTAGAGACTTGTTTGGGCTCATGAGATGAGTAGAAAAACATCAAAAATTTCAGTCCTGCATGATTCTACCAAGACATGTGTGTTCATTGAAGCGGCTGGTTTTTGATAGTTTGGGCCCTATTGAATAATGAATGTTTTGAATTTTCTCCAAAAGTAAAGTAGTTGCAAACTCATCCTTTTAGAAACTTGTTTGGGCTGTTGAGAGGAGTAAAAAACCGTCAAAAATTTCAATCCTGCATGATTCTACCAAGAAATGTGATTCTTCATTCAAAACGCTGGTTTTTGCTATTGGGCTCTATTGAATAATGAATGTTTTGAATTTTCTCCAAAAGTAAAGTAGTTGCAAACTCATGCTTTTAGAGACTTGTTTGGGCTCATGAGAGGAGTAGAAAAACATCAAAAATTTCAGTCCTGCATGATTCTACCAAGAAATGTGTGTTCATTCAAACCGCTGGTTTTTGATAGTTTGGGCCCTATTGAATAATGAATGTTTTGAATTTTCTCCAAAAGTAAAGTAGTTGCAAACTCATGCTTTTAGAGACTTGTTTGGGCTCATGAGAGGAGTAGAAAAACATCAAAAATTTCAGTCCTGCATGATTCTACCAAGAAATGTGTGTTCATTCAAACCGCTGGTTTTTGATAGTTTGGGCCCTATTGAATAATGAATGTTTTGAATTTTCTCCAAAAGTAAAGTAGTTGCAAACTCATCCTTTTAGAAACTTGTTTGGGCTGTTGAGAGGAGTAAAAAACCATCAAAAATTTCAATCCTGCATGATTCTACCAAGAAATGTGATTCTTCATTCAAAACGCTGGTTTTTGCTATTGGGCTCTATTGAATAATGAATGTTTTGAATTTTCTCCAAAAGTAAAGTAGTTGCAAACTCATGCTTTTAGAGACTTGTTTGGGCTCATGAGAGGAGTAGAAAAACATCAAAAATTTCAGTCCTGCATGATTCTACCAAGAAATGTGTGTTCATTGAAACCGCTGGTTTTTGATAGTTTGGGCCCTATTGAATAATGAATGTTTTGAATTTTCTCCAAAAGTAAAGTAGTTGCAAACTCATCCTTTTAGAAACTTGTTTGGGCTGTTGAGAGGAGTAAAAAACCATCAAAAATTTCAATCCTGCATGATTTTACCAAGAAATGTGATTCTTCATTCAAAACCTGATTTTTGCTATTGGGCTCTATTGAATAGTGAATGTTTTGAATTTTCTCCAAAAGTAAAGTAGTTGCAAACTCATGCTTTTAGAGACTTGTTTGGGCTCATGAGAGGAGTAGAAAAACATCAAAAATTTCAGTCCTGCATGATTCTACCAAGAAATGTGTTCATTGAAACCGCTGGTTTTTGATAGTTTGGGCCCTATTGAATAATGAATGTTTTGAATTTTCTCCAAAAGTAAAGTAGTTGCAAACTCATCCTTTTAGAAACTTGTTTGGGCTGTTGAGAGGAGTAAAAAACCATCAAAAATTTCAATCCTGCATGATTCTACCAAGAAATGTGATTCTTCATTCAAAACGCTGGTTTTTGCTATTGGGCTCTATTGAATAATGAATGTTTTGAATTTTCTCCAAAAGTAAAGTAGTTGCAAACTCATGCTTTTAGAGACTTGTTTGGGCTCATGAGAGGAGTAGAAAAACATCAAAAATTTCAGTCCTGCATGATTCTACCAAGAAATGTGTGTTCATTGAAACCGCTGGTTTTTGATAGTTTGGGCCCTATTGAATAATGAATGTTTTGAATTTTCTCCAAAAGTAAAGTAGTTGCAAACTCATCCTTTTAGAAACTTGTTTGGGCTGTTGAGAGGAGTAAAAAACCATCAAAAATTTCAATCCTGCATGATTCTACCAAGAAATGTGATTCTTCATTCAAAACGCTGGTTTTTGCTATTGGGCTCTATTGAATAATGAATGTTTTGAATTTTCTCCAAAAGTAAAGTAGTTGCAAACTCATGCTTTTAGAGACTTGTTTGGGCTCATGAGAGGAGTAGAAAAACATCAAAAATTTCAGTCCTGCATGATTCTACCAAGAAATGTGTGTTCATTGAAACCGCTGGTTTTTGATAGTTTGGGCCCTATTGAATAATGAATGTTTTGAATTTTCTCCAAAAGTAAAGTAGTTGCAAACTCATCCTTTTAGAAACTTGTTTGGGCTGTTGAGAGGAGTAAAAAACCATCAAAAATTTCAATCCTGCATGATTCTACCAAGAAATGTGATTCTTCATTCAAAACGCTGGTTTTTGCTATTGGGCTCTATTGAATAATGAATGTTTTGAATTTTCTCCAAAAGTAAAGTAGTTGCAAACTCATGCTTTTAGAGACTTTTTTGGGCTCATGAGATGAGTAGAAAAACATCAAAAATTTCAGTCCTGCATGATTCTACCAAGACATGTGTGTTCATTGAAACGGCTGGTTTTTGATAGTTTGGGCCCTATTGAATAATGAATGTTTTGAATTTTATCCAAAAGTAAAGTAGTTGCAAACTCATCCTTTTAGAAACTTGTTTGGGCTGTTGAGAGGAGTAAAAAACCATCAAAAATTTCAATCCTGCATGATTCTACCAAGAAATGTGATTCTTCATTCAAAACGCTGGTTTTTGCTATTGGGCTCTATTGAATAATGAATGTTTTGAATTTTCTCCAAAAGTAAAGTAGTTGCAAACTCATGCTTTTAGAGACTTGTTTGGGCTCATGAGAGGAGTAGAAAAACATCAAAAATTTCAGTCCTGCATGATTCTACCAAGAAATGTGTTCATTCAAACCGCTGGTTTTTGATAGTTTGGGCCCTATTGAATAATGAATGTTTTGAATTTTCTCCAAAAGTAAAGTAGTTGCAAACTCATCCTTTTAGAAACTTGTTTGGGCTGTTGAGAGGAGTAAAAAACCATCAAAAATTTCAATCCTGCATGATTCTACCAAGAAATGTGATTCTTCATTCAAAACGCTGGTTTTTGCTATTGGGCTCTATTGAATAATGAATGTTTTGAATTTTCTCCAAAAGTAAAGTAGTTGCAAACTCATGCTTTTAGAGACTTGTTTGGGCTCATGAGAGGAGTAGAAAAACATCAAAAATTTCAGTCCTGCATGATTCTACCAAGAAATGTGTGTTCATTGAAACCGCTGGTTTTTGATAGTTTGGGCCCTATTGAATAATGAATGTTTTGAATTTTCTCCAAAAGTAAAGTAGTTGCAAACTCATCCTTTTAGAAACTTGTTTGGGCTGTTGAGAGGAGTAAAAAACCATCAAAAATTTCAATCCTGCATGATTCTACCAAGAAATGTGATTCTTCATTCAAAACGCTGGTTTTTGCTATTGGGCTCTATTGAATAATGAATGTTTTGAATTTTCTCCAAAAGTAAAGTAGTTGCAAACTCATGCTTTTAGAGACTTGTTTGGGCTCATGAGAGGAGTAGAAAAACATCAAAAATTTCAGTCCTGCATGATTCTACCAAGAAATGTGTGTTCATTGAAACCGCTGGTTTTTGATAGTTTGGGCCCTATTGAATAATGAATGTTTTGAATTTTCTCCAAAAGTAAAGTAGTTGCAAACTCATCCTTTTAGAAACTTGTTTGGGCTGTTGAGAGGAGTTAAAAAACCATCAAAAATTTCAATCCTGCATGATTTTACCAAGAAATGTGATTCTTCATTCAAAACCTGATTTTTGCTATTGGGCTCTATTGAATAGTGAATGTTTTGAATTTTCTCCAAAAGTAAAGTAGTTGCAAACTCATGCTTTTAGAGACTTGTTTGGGCTCATGAGAGGAGTAGAAAAACATCAAAAATTTCAGTCCTGCATGATTCTACCAAGAAATTTGTTCATTCAAATCGCTGGTTTTTGATAGTTTGGGCCCTATTGAATAATGAATGTTTTGAATTTTCTCCAAAAGTAAAGTAGTTGCAAACTCATCCTTTTAGAAACTTGTTTGGGCTGTTGAGAGGAGTAAAAAACCATCAAAAATTTCAATCCTGCATGATTCTACCAAGAAATGTGATTCTTCATTCAAAACGCTGGTTTTTGCTATTGGGCTCTATTGAATAATGAATGTTTTGAATTTTCTCCAAAAGTAAAGTAGTTGCAAACTCATGCTTTTAGAGACTTGTTTGGGCTCATGAGAGGAGTAGAAAAACATCAAAAATTTCAGTCCTGCATGATTCTACCAAGAAATGTGTGTTCATTGAAACCGCTGGTTTTTGATAGTTTGGGCCCTATTAAATAATGAATGTTTTGAATTTTCTCCAAAAGTAAAGTAGTTGCAAACTCATCCTTTTAGAAACTTGTTTGGGCTGTTGAGAGGAGTAAAAAACCATCAAAAATTTCAATCCTGCATGATTCTACCAAGAAATGTGATTCTTCATTCAAAACGCTGGTTTTTGCTATTGGGCTCTATTGAATAATGAATGTTTTGAATTTTCTCCAAAAGTAAAGTAGTTGCAAACTCATGCTTTTAGAGACTTGTTTGGGCTCATGAGATGAGTAGAAAAACATCAAAAATTTCAGTCCTGCATGATTCTACCAAGACATGTGTGTTCATTGAAACGGCTGGTTTTTGATAGTTTGGGCCCTATTGAATAATGAATGTTTTGAATTTTATCCAAAAGTAAAGTAGTTGCAAACTCATCCTTTTAGAAACTTGTTTGGGCTGTTGAGAGGAGTAAAAAACCATCAAAAATTTCAATCCTGCATGATTCTACCAAGAAATGTGATTCTTCATTCAAAACGCTGGTTTTTGCTATTGGGCTCTATTGAATAATGAATGTTTTGAATTTTCTCCAAAAGTAAAGTAGTTGCAAACTCATGCTTTTAGAGACTTGTTTGGGCTCATGAGATGAGTAGAAAAACATCAAAAATTTCAGTCCTGCATGATTCTACCAAGACATGTGTGTTCATTGAAACGGCTGGTTTTTGATAGTTTGGGCCCTATTGAATAATGAATGTTTTGAATTTTCTCCAAAAGTAAAGTAGTTGCAAACTCATCCTTTTAGAAACTTGTTTGGGCTGTTGAGAGGAGTAAAAAACCATCAAAAATTTCAATCCTGCATGATTCTACCAAGAAATGTGATTCTTCATTCAAAACGCTGGTTTTTGCTATTGGGCTCTATTGAATAATGAATGTTTTGAATTTTCTCCAAAAGTAAAGTAGTTGCAAACTCATGCTTTTAGAGACTTGTTTGGGCTCATGAGAGGAGTAGAAAAACATCAAAAATTTCAGTCCTGCATGATTCTACCAAGAAATGTGTGTTCATTCAAACCGCTGGTTTTTGATAGTTTGGGCCCTATTGAATAATGAATGTTTTGAATTTTCTCCAAAAGTAAAGTAGTTGCAAACTCATCCTTTTAGAAACTTGTTTGGGCTGTTGAGAGGAGTAAAAAACCATCAAAAATTTCAATCCTGCATGATTCTACCAAGAAATGTGATTCTTCATTCAAAACGCTGGTTTTTGCTATTGGGCTCTATTGAATAATGAATGTTTTGAATTTTCTCCAAAAGTAAAGTAGTTGCAAACTCATGCTTTTAGAGACTTGTTTGGGCTCATGAGAGGAGTAGAAAAACATCAAAAATTTCAGTCCTGCATGATTCTACCAAGAAATGTGTGTTCATTGAAACCGCTGGTTTTTGATAGTTTGGGCCCTATTGAATAATGAATGTTTTGAATTTTCTCCAAAAGTAAAGTAGTTGCAAACTCATCCTTTTAGAAACTTGTTTGGGCTGTTGAGAGGAGTAAAAAACCATCAAAAATTTCAATCCTGCATGATTCTACAAAGAAATGTGATTCTTCATTCAAAACGCTGGTTTTTGCTATTGGGCTCTATTGAATAATGAATGTTTTGAATTTTCTCCAAAAGTAAAGTAGTTGCAAACTCATGCTTTTAGAGACTTGTTTGGGCTCATGAGATGAGTAGAAAAACATCAAAAATTTCAGTCCTGCATGATTCTACCAAGACATGTGTGTTCATTGAAACGGCTGGTTTTTGATAGTTTGGGCCCTATTGAATAATGAATGTTTTGAATTTTATCCAAAAGTAAAGTAGTTGCAAACTCATCCTTTTAGAAACTTGTTTGGGCTGTTGAGAGGAGTAAAAAACCATCAAAAATTTCAATCCTGCATGATTCTACCAAGAAATGTGATTCTTCATTCAAAACGCTGGTTTTTGCTATTGGGCTCTATTGAATAACGAATGTTTTGAATTTTCTCCAAAAGTAAAGTAGTTGCAAACTCATGCTTTTAGAGACTTGTTTGGGCTCATGAGAGGAGTAGAAAAACATCAAAAATTTCAGTCCTGCATGATTCTACCAAGAAATGTGTGTTCATTGAAACCGCTGGTTTTTGATAGTTTGGGCCCTATTGAATAATGAATGTTTTGAATTTTCTCCAAAAGTAAAGTAGTTGCAAACTCATCCTTTTAGAAACTTGTTTGGGCTGTTGAGAGGAGTAAAAAACCATCAAAAATTTCAATCCTGCATGATTTTACCAAGAAATGTGATTCTTCATTCAAAACCTGATTTTTGCTATTGGGCTCTATTGAATAGTGAATGTTTTGAATTTTCTCCAAAAGTAAAGTAGTTGCAAACTCATGCTTTTAGAGACTTGTTTGGGCTCAAGAGAGGAGTAGAAAAACATCAAAAATTTCAGTCCTGCATGATTCTACCAAGAAATGTGTTCATTCAAACCGCTGGTTTTTGATAGTTTGGGCCCTATTGAATAATGAATGTTTTGAATTTTCTCCAAAAGTAAAGTAGTTGCAAACTCATGCTTTTAGAGACTTGTTTGGGCTCATGAGAGGAGTAGAAAAACATCAAAAATTTCAGTCCTGCATGATTCTACCAAGAAATGTGTGTTCATTGAAACCGCTGGTTTTTGATAGTTTGGGCCCTATTGAATAATGAATGTTTTGAATTTTCTCCAAAAGTAAAGTAGTTGCAAACTCATCCTTTTAGAAACTTGTTTGGGCTGTTGAGAGGAGTAAAAAACCATCAAAAATTTCAATCCTGCATGATTCTACCAAGAAATGTGATTCTTCATTCAAAACGCTGGTTTTTGCTATTGGGCTCTATTGAATAATGAATGTTTTGAATTTTCTCCAAAAGTAAAGTAGTTGCAAACTCATGCTTTTAGAGACTTGTTTGGGCTCATGAGAGGAGTAGAAAAACATCAAAAATTTCAGTCCTGCATGATTCTACCAAGAAATGTGTGTTCATTGAAACCGCTGGTTTTTGATAGTTTGGGCCCTATTGAATAATGAATGTTTTGAATTTTCTCCAAAAGTAAAGTAGTTGCAAACTCATCCTTTTAGAAACTTGTTTGGGCTGTTGAGAGGAGTAAAAAACCATCAAAAATTTAAATCCTGCATGATTCTACCAAGAAATGTGATTCTTCATTCAAAACGCTGGTTTTTGCTATTGGGCTCTATTGAATAATGAATGTTTTGAATTTTCTCCAAAAGTAAAGTAGTTGCAAACTCATGCTTTTAGAGACTTGTTTGGGCTCATGAGATGAGTAGAAAAACATCAAAAATTTCAGTCCTACATGATTCTACCAAGACATGTGTGTTCATTGAAACGGCTGGTTTTTGATAGTTTGGGCCCTATTGAATAATGAATGTTTTGAATTTTATCCAAAAGTAAAGTAGTTGCAAACTCATCCTTTTAGAAACTTGTTTGGGCTGTTGAGAGGAGTAAAAAACCATCAAAAATTTCAATCCTGCATGATTCTACCAAGAAATGTGATTCTTCATTCAAAACGCTGGTTTTTGCTATTGGGCTCTATTGAATAATGAATGTTTTGAATTTTCTCCAAAAGTAAAGTAGTTGCAAACTCATGCTTTTAGAGACTTGTTTGGGCTCATGAGAGGAGTAGAAAAACATCAAAAATTTCAGTCCTGCATGATTCTACCAAGAAATGTGTGTTCATTGAAACCGCTGGTTTTTGATAGTTTGGGCCCTATTGAATAATGAATGTTTTGAATTTTCTCCAAAAGTAAAGTAGTTGCAAACTCATCCTTTTAGAAACTTGTTTGGGCTGTTGAGAGGAGTAAAAAACCATCAAAAATTTCAATCCTGCATGATTCTACCAAGAAATGTGATTCTTCATTCAAAACGCTGGTTTTTGCTATTGGGCTCTATTGAATAATGAATGTTTTGAATTTTCTCCAAAAGTAAAGTAGTTGCAAACTCATGCTTTTAGAGACTTGTTTGGGCTCATGAGATGAGTAGAAAAACATCAAAAATTTCAGTCCTGCATGATTCTACCAAGACATGTGTGTTCATTGAAACGGCTGGTTTTTGATAGTTTGGGCCCTATTGAATAATGAATGTTTTGAATTTTCTCCAAAAGTAAAGTAGTTGCAAACTCATCCTTTTAGAAACTTGTTTGGGCTGTTGAGAGGAGTAAAAAACCATCAAAAATTTCAATCCTGCATGATTCTACCAAGAAATGTGATTCTTCATTCAAAACGCTGGTTTTTGCTATTGGGCTCTATTGAATAATGAATGTTTTGAATTTTCTCCAAAAGTAAAGTAGTTGCAAACTCATGCTTTTAGAGACTTGTTTGGGCTCATGAGATGAGTAGAAAAACATCAAAAATTTCAGTCCTGCATGATTCTACCAAGACATGTGTGTTCATTGAAACGGCTGGTTTTTGATAGTTTGGGCCCTATTGAATAATGAATGTTTTGAATTTTCTCCAAAAGTAAAGTAGTTGCAAACTCATCCTTTTAGAAACTTGTTTGGGCTGTTGAGAGGAGTAAAAAACCATCAAAAATTTCAATCCTGCATGATTCTACCAAGAAATGTGATTCTTCATTCAAAACGCTGGTTTTTGCTATTGGGCTCTATTGAATAATGAATGTTTTGAATTTTCTCCAAAAGTAAAGTAGTTGCAAACTCATGCTTTTAGAGACTTGTTTGGGCTCATGAGAGGAGTAGAAAAACATCAAAAATTTCAGTCCTGCATGATTCTACCAAGAAATGTGTGTTCATTCAAACCGCTGGTTTTTGATAGTTTGGGCCCTATTGAATAATGAATGTTTTGAATTTTCTCCAAAAGTGAAGTAGTTGCAAACTCATGCTTTTAGAGACTTGTTTGGGCTCATGAGAGGAGTAGAAAAACATCAAAAATTTCAGTCCTGCATGATTCTACCAAGAAATGTGTGTTCATTCAAACCGCTGGTTTTTGATAGTTTGGGCCCTATTGAATAATGAATGTTTTGAATTTTCTCCAAAAGTAAAGTAGTTGCAAACTCATCCTTTTAGAAACTTGTTTGGGCTGTTGAGAGGAGTAAAAAACCATCAAAAATTTCAATCCTGCATGATTCTACCAAGAAATGTGATTCTTCATTCAAAACGCTGGTTTTTGCTATTGGGCTCTATTGAATAATGAATGTTTTGAATTTTCTCCAAAAGTAAAGTAGTTGCAAACTCATGCTTTTAGAGACTTGTTTGGGCTCATGAGAGGAGTAGAAAAACATCAAAAATTTCAGTCCTGCATGATTCTACCAAGAAATGTGTGTTCATTGAAACCGCTGGTTTTTGATAGTTTGGGCCCTATTGAATAATGAATGTTTTGAATTTTCTCCAAAAGTAAAGTAGTTGCAAACTCATCCTTTTAGAAACTTGTTTGGGCTGTTGAGAGGAGTAAAAAACCATCAAAAATTTCAATCCTGTATGATTCTACCAAGAAATGTGATTCTTCATTCAAAACGCTGGTTTTTGCTATTGGGCTCTATTGAATAATGAATGTTTTGAATTTTCTCCAAAAGTAAAGTAGTTGCAAACTCATGCTTTTAGAGACTTGTTTGGGCTCATGAGAGGAGTAGAAAAACATCAAAAATTTCAGTCCTGCATGATTCTACCAAGAAATGTGTTCATTCAAACCGCTGGTTTTTGATAGTTTGGGCCCTATTGAATAATGAATGTTTTGAATTTTCTCCAAAAGTAAAGTAGTTGCAAACTCATGCTTTTAGAGACTTGTTTGGGCTCATGAGAGGAGTAGACAAACATCAAAAATTTCAGTCCTGCATGATTCTACCAAGAAATGTGTGTTCATTGAAACCGCTGGTTTTTGATAGTTTGGGCCCTATTGAATAATGAATGTTTTGAATTTTCTCCAAAAGTAAAGTAGTTGCAAACTCATCCTTTTAGAAACTTGTTTGGGCTGTTGAGAGGAGTAAAAAACCATCAAAAATTTCAATCCTGCATGATTCTACCAAGAAATGTGATTCTTCATTCAAAACGCTGGTTTTTGCTATTGGGCTCTATTGAATAATGAATGTTTTGAATTTTCTCCAAAAGTAAAGTAGTTGCAAACTCATGCTTTTAGAGACTTGTTTGGGCTCATGAGAGGAGTAGAAAAACATCAAAAATTTCAGTCCTGCATGATTCTACCAAGAAATGTGTGTTCATTGAAACCGCTGGTTTTTGATAGTTTGGGCCCTATTGAATAATGAATGTTTTGAATTTTCTCCAAAAGTAAAGTAGTTGCAAACTCATCCTTTTAGAAACTTGTTTGGGCTGTTGAGAGGAGTAAAAAACCATCAAAAATTTCAATCCTGCATGATTCTACCAAGAAATGTGATTCTTCATTCAAAACGCTGGTTTTTGCTATTGGGCTCTATTGAATAATGAATGTTTTGAATTTTCTCCAAAAGTAAAGTAGTTGCAAACTCATGCTTTTAGAGACTTGTTTGGGCTCATGAGATGAGTAGAAAAACATCAAAAATTTCAGTCCTGCATGATTCTACCAAGACATGTGTGTTCATTGAAACGGCTGGTTTTTGATAGTTTGGGCCCTATTGAATAATGAATGTTTTGAATTTTATCCAAAAGTAAAGTAGTTGCAAACTCATCCTTTTAGAAACTTGTTTGGGCTGTTGAGAGGAGTAAAAAACCATCAAAAATTTCAATCCTGCATGATTCTACCAAGAAATGTGATTCTTCATTCAAAACGCTGGTTTTTGCTATTGGGCTCTATTGAATAATGAATGTTTTGAATTTTCTCCAAAAGTAAAGTAGTTGCAAACTCATGCTTTTAGAGACTTGTTTGGGCTCATGAGATGAGTAGAAAAACATCAAAAATTTCAGTCCTGCATGATTCTACCAAGACATGTGTGTTCATTGAAACGTCTGGTTTTTGATAGTTTGGGCCCTATTGAATAATGAATGTTTTGAATTTTCTCCAAAAGTAAAGTAGTTGCAAACTCATCCTTTTAGAAACTTGTTTGGGCTGTTGAGAGGAGTAAAAAACCATCAAAAATTTCAATCCTGCATGATTCTACCAAGAAATGTGATTCTTCATTCAAAACGCTGGTTTTTGCTATTGGGCTCTATTGAATAATGAATGTTTTGAATTTTCTCCAAAAGTAAAGTAGTTGCAAACTCATGCTTTTAGAGACTTGTTTGGGCTCATGAGAGGAGTAGAAAAACATCAAAAATTTCAGTCCTGCATGATTCTACCAAGAAATGTGTGTTCATTCAAACCGCTGGTTTTTGATAGTTTGGGCCCTATTGAATAATGAATGTTTTGAATTTTCTCCAAAAGTGAAGTAGTTGCAAACTCATGCTTTTAGAGACTTGTTTGGGCTCATGAGAGGAGTAGAAAAACATCAAAAATTTCAGTCCTGCATGATTCTACCAAGAAATGTGTGTTCATTCAAACCGCTGGTTTTTGATAGTTTGGGCCCTATTGAATAATGAATGTTTTGAATTTTCTCCAAAAGTAAAGTAGTTGCAAACTCATCCTTTTAGAAACTTGTTTGGGCTGTTGAGAGGAGTAAAAAACCATCAAAAATTTCAATCCTGCATGATTCTACCAAGAAATGTGATTCTTCATTCAAAACGCTGGTTTTTGCTATTGGGCTCTATTGAATAATGAATGTTTTGAATTTTCTCCAAAAGTAAAGTAGTTGCAAACTCATGCTTTTAGAGACTTGTTTGGGCTCATGAGATGAGTAGAAAAACATCAAAAATTTCAGTCCTGCATGATTCTACCAAGACATGTGTGTTCATTGAAACGGCTGGTTTTTGATAGTTTGGGCCCTATTGAATAATGAATGTTTTGAATTTTATCCAAAAGTAAAGTAGTTGCAAACTCATCCTTTTAGAAACTTGTTTGGGCTGTTGAGAGGAGTAAAAAACCATCAAAAATTTCAATCCTGCATGATTCTACCAAGAAATGTGATTCTTCATTCAAAACGCTGGTTTTTGCTATTGGGCTCTATTGAATAATGAATGTTTTGAATTTTCTCCAAAAGTAAAGTAGTTGCAAACTCATGCTTTTAGAGACTTGTTTGGGCTCATGAGATGAGTAGAAAAACATCAAAAATTTCAGTCCTGCATGATTCTACCAAGACATGTGTGTTCATTGAAACGGCTGGTTTTTGATAGTTTGGGCCCTATTGAATAATGAATGTTTTGAATTTTCTCCAAAAGTAAAGTAGTTGCAAACTCATCCTTTTAGAAACTTGTTTGGGCTGTTGAGAGGAGTAAAAAACCATCAAAAATTTCAATCCTGCATGATTCTACCAAGAAATGTGATTCTTCATTCAAAACGCTGGTTTTTGCTATTGGGCTCTATTGAATAATGAATGTTTTGAATTTTCTCCAAAAGTAAAGTAGTTGCAAACTCATGCTTTTAGAGACTTGTTTGGGCTCATGAGAGGAGTAGAAAAACATCAAAAATTTCAGTCCTGCATGATTCTACCAAGAAATGTGTGTTCATTCAAACCGCTGGTTTTTGATAGTTTGGGCCCTATTGAATAATGAATGTTTTGAATTTTCTCCAAAAGTGAAGTAGTTGCAAACTCATGCTTTTAGAGACTTGTTTGGGCTCATGAGAGGAGTAGAAAAACATCAAAAATTTCAGTCCTGCATGATTCTACCAAGAAATGTGTGTTCATTCAAACCGCTGGTTTTTGATAGTTTGGGCCCTATTGAATAATGAATGTTTTGAATTTTCTCCAAAAGTAAAGTAGTTGCAAACTCATCCTTTTAGAAACTTGTTTGGGCTGTTGAGAGGAGTAAAAAACCATCAAAAATTTCAATCCTGCATGATTCTACCAAGAAATGTGATTCTTCATTCAAAACGCTGGTTTTTGCTATTGGGCTCTATTGAATAATGAATGTTTTGAATTTTCTCCAAAAGTAAAGTAGTTGCAAACTCATGCTTTTAGAGACTTGTTTGGGCTCATGAGAGGAGTAGAAAAACATCAAAAATTTCAGTCCTGCATGATTCTACCAAGAAATGTGTGTTCATTGAAACCGCTGGTTTTTGATAGTTTGGGCCCTGTTGAATAATGAATGTTTTGAATTTTCTCCAAAAGTAAAGTAGTTGCAAACTCATCCTTTTAGAAACTTGTTTGGGCTGTTGAGAGGAGTAAAAAACCATCAAAAATTTCAATCCTGTATGATTCTACCAAGAAATGTGATTCTTCATTCAAAACGCTGGTTTTTGCTATTGGGCTCTATTGAATAATGAATGTTTTGAATTTTCTCCAAAAGTAAAGTAGTTGCAAACTCATGCTTTTAGAGACTTGTTTGGGCTCATGAGAGGAGTAGAAAAACATCAAAAATTTCAGTCCTGCATGATTCTACCAAGAAATGTGTGTTCATTGAAACCGCTGGTTTTTGATAGTTTGGGCCCTATTGAATAATGAATGTTTTGAATTTTCTCCAAAAGTAAAGTAGTTGCAAACTCATCCTTTTAGAAACTTGTTTGGGCTGTTGAGAGGAGTAAAAAACCATCAAAAATTTCAATCCTGCATGATTCTACCAAGAAATGTGATTCTTCATTCAAAACGCTGGTTTTTGCTATTGGGCTCTATTGAATAATGAATGTTTTGAATTTTCTCCAAAAGTAAAGTAGTTGCAAACTCATGCTTTTATAGACTTGTTTGGGCTCATGAGATGAGTAGAAAAACATCAAAAATTTCAGTCCTGCATGATTCTACCAAGACATGTGTGTTCATTGAAACGGCTGGTTTTTGATAGTTTGGGCCCTATTGAATAATGAATGTTTTGAATTTTCTCCAAAAGTAAAGTAGTTGCAAACTCATCCTTTTAGAAACTTGTTTGGGCTGTTGAGAGGAGTAAAAAACCATCAAAAATTTCAATCCTGTATGATTTTACCAAGAAATGTGATTCTTCATTCAAAACCTGATTTTTGCTATTGGGCTCTATTGAATAGTGAATGTTTTGAATTTTCTCCAAAAGTAAAGTAGTTGCAAACTCATGCTTTTAGAGACTTGTTTGGGCTCATGAGAGGAGTAGAAAAACATCAAAAATTTCAGTCCTGCATGATTCTACCAAGAAATGTGTGTCCATTGAAACCGCTGGTTTTTGATAGTTTGGGCCCTATTGAATAATGAATGTTTTGAATTTTCTCCAAAAGTAAAGTAGTTGCAAACTCATGCTTTTAGAGACTTGTTTGTGCTCATGAGAGGAGTAGACAAACATCAAAAATTTCAGTCCTGCATGATTCTACCAAGAAATGTGTGTTCATTGAAACCGCTGGTTTTTGATAGTTTGGGCCCTATTGAATAATGAATGTTTTGAATTTTCTCCAAAAGTAAAGTATTTGCAAACTCATCCTTTTAGAAACTTGTTTGGGCTGTTGAGAGGAGTAAAAAACCATCAAAAATTTCAATCCTGCATGATTCTACCAAGAAATGTGATTCTTCATTCAAAACGCTGGTTTTTGCTATTGGGCTCTATTGAATAATGAATGTTTTGAATTTTCTCCAAAAGTAAAGTAGTTGCAAACTCATGCTTTTAGAGACTTGTTTGGGCTCATGAGAGGAGTAGAAAAACATCAAAAATTTCAGTCCTGCATGATTCTACCAAGAAATGTGTGTTCATTGAAACCGCTGGTTTTTGATAGTTTGGGCCCTATTGAATAATGAATGTTTTGAATTTTCTTTAACAATAATTTTTATTAGAATTTTCAGAATAGTAGGCAAAATGTAAAATTTACACTTGTACAGACCCATCTAAGTAAGTTGTTGTATTGATGTAAAAAAAAAATATGAATATATCACAATATGATAACATTTCAATAGTATATCAACATTGAGAGTAAATATAGTAAACACTAAACAAATAGTACCAGAAAGAAATAATAAAAAGAAAAGTAAATTTAGGCACTTGAATATGTGATATATTGGCACATCATAAACCATAAGGAGTAAAATATGAGTTCAGGATATGAAATCTTTTTCTATTTTAGACTTTAGTTCCATCCATTTATACCATCTGTCATCAAATATTTTAATTAAGCCTTTATTAATATAATGAATTTTCTCGTAGACGCAGTGTTTGTCCACCAATAAAATAAGGGTGACAATGTCTGGAGGTTGCTTCCTGTTCCAACCCTTCGCTATAAGGAAGGCTGCAGACATAAGGATATGAGCCGCCAGGAATTTATTTCTTTTAAGTCTATGTATATCTATTAGTAACAAGGCTAGAGCAGGTTGTGGTTGAATACACCAATTGCATATGAGTGAAAACAAATCGAACACCCTGGACCAGTACAACTTCAGCATAGGGCATCCCCAAAAAACATGTAATAAATCTGCCTGAGATCCACAGTTACACCAACACATTCCAGATCCCCCCCTTCCAAAATGTTTCAATCTATTTGGGGTAAGGTAATATCTATGAATTAATTTGTAATGCGTTTCTAGTATATTCATACATCTTGTGGATTTGATTGCAATTTTAAGAGAGGAGATCCACTGAGGACCATATATCTGTCTCTGTAATGTGGTTTCCCATTTTTCAAAGCATCCTTCATTAGTGAAGGTGTCTTTGTTGGTCAGGCTATTGTATAAGGGTCTAAGATAACTCTTATGTCTAGATGACATATTAAATAAAAAATTGTTAATAGTATGGTCAATTGGAACTACTCTAAAAAGGTATTTCTTATATTTGTTGTATTCTTCCTTGAGTAGGAGATATGTCATATACTCCGAATTGGGAACCCCAAATCTATTCTTTAATGACTCAAAGGGTATGACTCTATTATTGTCCATCAAGTCATCTACAAAAGTGATCGGAAATTTGGTCCAGCTGTCGAACATAGATCTTAAAGAAGTCCTGACAGGAGACAGATAAGGGAGTCTCAACCTCTCGAGTGAAAAAGAGGAAGAGCTAGTCTTTCTTTTGCATACGCACGACCAGCACAACATAGAGGCCTTAAGTATGGGATTATCTATTTTCATAATTTCCCTTCTATGTAGAAGGAAGTAGGCTATGAATAAAACTGGTTCCCTATTGGGCATCATATCCCTTTCAATATTTGGCCACCCCAGGTCTGTCTGTTCCACAAACCAGCCTTTTGTCAGTTCAGTCATAGTGGCATAATAATATGCCTCAAGATCTGGTATGGCCACCCCCCCTTTCTCCTTGGATTTAAGTAGAGTGCGCTTTTTCACTCTAGGTTTCCCATTGTTCCAAATAAATTTGTTCATCTGGTGTGTTAGTTTTTGTATATACTGTACAGATATAGGCAGAGGGACGTTCCTGTATAAAAACAGGACTTTGGGTAGGCAGAACATCTTATATAGCACTATTCTGCCCATCCATGTGGCTGGGGTCTTCGACAGTTCCTTCAACTTAAGGTCGAGAGACTGTAGAAGATGGTCCATGTTTACCTCACTCATATGCATGGGATTACCTGTGAGCCAAATTCCTAAATACGGTATCCTGGTACAGTCCCAATTAAAGGGATACTTGTCTCTTAGTTGCTGTTTCGTAGAGGCTGAAAGGAAAAGTGATAGAACATTAGTCTTTTTTACATTTAATTTATAGTATGAAACTGAGCCAAATAAATTTATGATATCCCATATCTTTTCCAGGGAATCAGTTGGATTTGTCAGTGTGAGTATAATGTCATCTGCATAGAGGTTAATCTTATGCTCTGAATCTTTCAATTGTACACCGTGTACTTCACCAGAATCCCTTATCATTTGAGCCAAAGGTTCCAGGCTCAGGATAAAAATTATTGGGGATAGAGGACATCCCTGTCTTGTCCCATTAGTTATAAAAAATGTATCTGACATCGTGTTGTTGACCAGCACAGAGGCAGATGGCCGAGAGTATAAAGCTCGAATACTTCTCATCATCTCCCCACCAAAACCCATTTTCTCCAATACTGTAAAGGCATAGGCCCAATTGATCCGGTCAAAGGCCTTTTCAGCGTCAAGAGCTACAAACAAACTGGAAATCCTATTTTTGTAGCATGAATATAAGTGATGCAGGACACTTCTAGAACTGTCTGAAGTTTGCCTAGATTTTACAAAACCGACTTGATCGGGATGTATAAGGAATAGTGTTGAGCATTCCGATACCGCAAGTATCGGGTATCGGCCGATACTTGCTGTATCGGAATTCCGATACCGACTTCCGATATTTTTTCAATATCGGAATTCGGCATCGGAATCGGAAGTTCAGTTGATTGACGGCCTGACGTCATCATGATGCGCGGTGTGTGCGCATCATGATGCGCCGTCATTATGGGCCTTCCGGGGGTCTCTGCCGGCCTGCCGGGGGGCTGTGCCGGCCTGCCGGGGGGCTGTGTGGACTGCCCGGGGTCTGTACCGGCCTGCCGGGGGGCTGTGCCGGCCTGCCGGTGGTCTGTGCACCCTGTGGGGGTCTGTACCGGCCTGCCGGGGGGCTGTGCCGGCCTGCCGGGGGGCTGTGCTGATGTCCGGGGGTCTGTGCAAGCATCGTCCGATGGGACTACAAGTCCCATCTGGCGATGCCTGCTACCATGACAGTGATTGACACATTAGCCAATGATGGGACAGTAGTAGTCCCATCATCCGGCTAATGTGTTAAATGTTAAAAAAAAAAAAAAAAAAATACTACATACATACTACATGCATGCTACATACATACTACATGCTACATACATACTACATATATACTACATACATACTACATACATGCTACATACATACTACATGCATGCTACATACATACTACATATATACTACATACATGCTACATACATACTGCATGCTACATACATACTACATACATACTACATACATACTACATGCATGCTACATACATACTACATATATACTACATGCATGCTACATACATACTACATACTACATATGCATGCTACATACATACTACATACCACATACATACCACATACATACTACATACATACTACATACTACATATATGCTACATGCATGCTACATACATACTACATGCTACATACATACCACATATATACTACATACATACAATACATACTACATACATACTACATACATACTACATGCTACATACATACTACATATATACTACATGCATGCTACATACATACTACATGCTACATACATACCACATACATACTACATACATACTACATACATACTACATGCTACATACATACTACATACATACTACATGCATGCTACATACATACTACATATATACTACATGCATGCTACATACATACTACATGCTACATGCATGCTACATACATACTACATACATACTACATGCTACATACATACCACATATATACTACATACATACAATACATTCATACAATACATACATAGACATACAGTACATATAACATAGAGTAACATACTTACCAATACTTGTCACATTGTTCCCCGAAGCCATTGTCGTCTACGGAATAAATATTAACATAACAAACCACAAAAATACTCACCCACGATCCGAAGCAGTCCACGAGTGTGTCCCACGACGATCTTGGGTAGAGAACTGCAGCATCAGATGATGCTGCCGTTCTCTACGGGCTGCAGGAATCCAATGACGGAAGGTAGGTATCCTTCCGCACTGTATTCCTCCGCCACTTAAAAAAAAAAAAGTCCCTAGTCTCACTTTATGCCATTGCTGCGTGGGAATTTCCCACACAGCAATGGCATAAAGTGAGACTAGGGACTTTTTTTTTTTTAAGTGGCGGAGGAATACAGTGCGGAAGGATACCTACCTTCCGTCATTGGATTCCTGCAGCCCGTAGAGAACGGCAGCAACAGCTGATGCTGCAGTTCTCTACCCAAGATGGTCGTGGGACACACTCGTGGACTGCTTCGGATCGTGGGTGAGTATTTTTGTGGTTTGTTATGTTAATATTTATTCCGTAGACGACAATGGCTTCGGGGAACAATGTGACAAGTATTGGTAAGTATGTTACTCTATGTTATATGTACTGTATGTCTATGTATGTATTGTATGAATGTATTGTATGTATGTAGTATATATGTGGTATGTATGTAGCATGTAGTATGTATGTAGTATGTATGTAGCATGCATGTAGCATGCAGTATGTATGTAGCATGCATGTAGTATATATGTAGTATGTATGTAGCATGCATGTAGTATATATGTAGCATGTATGTGGTATGTATGTAGCATGTAGTATGTATGTAGCATGCATGTAGTATGTATGTAGCATGCATGTAGTATATATGTAGTATGTATGTAGCATGCATGTAGTATATATGTAGTATGTATGTGGTATGTATGTAGCATGTAGTATGTATGTAGCATGCATGTAGTATATATGTAGTATGTATGTAGCATGTAGTATGTAGCATGCATGTAGTATATATGTAGTATGTATGTAGCATGCATGTAGTATATATGTAGTATGTATGTAGCATGTAGTATGTATGTAGCATGCATGTAGTATGTATGTAGCATGTAATTTTTTTTTTTTTTTTTTACATTTAACACATTAGCCGGATGATGGGACTACTACTGTCCCATCATTGGCTAATGTGTCAATCACTGTCATGGTAGCAGGCATCGCCCGATGGGACTTGTAGTCCCATCGGACGATGCCTGCACAGACCACCGGCAGGCCGGCACAGCCCACCGGCAGGCCGGCACAGCCCCCCGGAGCCTACACAGCCCCCCGGCAGGCCGGCACAGCCCCCCGGCAGGCCGGCACAGCCCCCCGGAGCCTGCACAGACCACCGGCAGGCCGGCACAGACCACCGGAGCCTGCACAGACCCCCTGGCAGGCCGGCACAGCCCCCCGAAAGGCCCGTACAGACCCCAGAGAGGCTGTACAAGGGCAGGAAAGGGTTTTTCTTATTCCGATACCGGAAGTCCCATAGACTTGAATGGGACTTCCGGTATCGGAATCGGCGATACCGATACTTTTTTTAAAGATCGGCCGATACCATCCGATACGATACTTTGAAGTATCGGACGGTATCGCTCAACTCTAATAAGGAATGGAACAACGTCCTGTAATCTTTCTGCTAATATTTTTGCGTAGATCTTGATATCCACATTTAGGAGAGAAATAGGCCTATAATTTTCGATTTTGGTCGGATCTTTATCTGGTTTGGGAATCACCACTATTGTGGCTCTCAGCATATCTGTGCTGCACTTTCCTTCTGATTTAATAAAATTCAGGGCATTAGTTAAGTGTGGGATGAGTTCCTTTTGAAATTCTTTATAATACTCTATAGGAAAGCCATCTGGACCTGAAGCCTTGTCATTTTTAAGATTATTCATCGCAAGAGAGACCTCACCCTCAGTAAAGGGTGCGTCAAGTGACTCCTTCTGCTCTAGAGACAAAGATCCCAGCTTTACTTTTTCCAAAAAATTATTTATCATCTCTGGTGAAGGAGAGGGATGAGCTCCATTGTTTCCTATGTTGTATAATTTAGAATAGTAGCTCTCAAAGGCCAGGGCTATCTCTTTGGGTTTTTCTATAGTCTTTGAGTTTTGGGTTATTTTTTTGATTGGATGTTTTTTATTTATGGGTTTAAACCTATTTGCCATATTTTTGGGGAACTTATTATTATTAACATAAAACCCTGCCCTATTAAATAAAGTCTTTTTCTCATATAAGTTGATGAGGAGATTCCTAAGTTCCAGTCTGAGGGAGTACAATTCTTTATATTTAGCAAAATTTTTGTCTGCTTTAGCTTGGGATTCTAATTTTTGGATCTGTTCTAACAACATCTTCTGTTGGCTCTCTCTTGCCCTTTTTTGTCTCGAGGCAACTTGGATCAAATGACCCCTAATGACACATTTGTGTGCTAGCCACAATGTTTCAGGTGTAATTTCTTGGGAACAGTTCTCTTTGAAGTAGTTCATTAAGACATTCTTTGCTAATGATATGTTTTCTGGGGAGTCAACAGTGAATTTACTATATCTCCAATTGTATTGTTTTGGGGTCATGGAGGAGGTATGTAAGGTCAGTAGGATTGGGGCATGGTCTGACCATGTAATAGGACCAGTCTGGAAATCTATGTATGAGTCTAGTAGCGAGAAGCTAGTGAACACATGATCAATCCTAGTGTAAGACTTGTTGTGTGGACAAAATCTTGTGTACTCTCTTGAGGTAGAGTTCAATATCTTACAGCTGTCATGCAAATTGGAATCTCCCAACCACTTTCCCAGATTCACGCTTCTATAATATGGGGCATCAGATGAGCAATCAGTACTTGGGTCCACTATACAGTTAAAATCTCCTCCCCAGATTATGTGACCTCTACTAAAATTGGACAATTTCTTCTTGACCTTATTTAGAAAACTAATTTGTCGGACATTAGGGGTGTATACGTTTACCACTGTATATTCCACACCCTCCAAAGTAAAATTAACAGCAAGTTGTCTACCATTGCTGTCTCTATATATATCTGAGACCACTATTGGCAAATCTTTGTGGAAGGCGATGGCCACCCCAGCTTTTTTCCTTCCCTCAGTGTTAGAAAAGAAAATCTGAGGGAAGTCTTTATTTTTGAGTCTTGTGTTATCAATTTCTAGAAGGTGTGTTTCTTGTATCATTGCTATGTTGGCCTTCAATTTTTTAATCTCCTTCCACAAAGCAAATCTCTTGAATGGGCTATTGAGCCCATTTACATTAAATGACAGTACCCTCAATTCCATAATGTGTCAGGAAGGAAAAAAAGCATTAGATAATTCACTGAAACAGAACATTTCACCCGAAAATACATCCAAAAGACAGTGGGTTTCCTTATTGATTTTTTGTTAGTGCCTGATGTGCCTGTGAACAAAAACATGTTACAACCTAGAACAGAACAAAACTTATGAACTAGATAAATTTAGATTTCTCAAAAGAAATGGTACCGAGAGAATATCTCTCAGTTATCACGTGGGGAGTGAAAAAGAGAAAGTTCAGGCCTAAAGCCAGGGTCAGTACCCACCAAGTCTATTTTCTTTTCTTTTGCGTATTCCAGGACTGGGAAAGGCGTCTTTGCTGCTGCAAGGGGATATTCCTTTCTTGATTGTAGAATGATGATGATGATGGAGTCTCCAGTGGAGGGATACCTAAATCTTGGAAAAAACTATTACAGTTATCAATATTAGACAAGGCAAAAGTGGTATTCTCTTTCATGACTAGAATTTTTGTAGGGAAACCCCATCTGTATAAAATCTTGTGTTTCCTCAGATGTGCAGTGATTGGAAAGAAGTCTCTCCTTTTCTGCAGGGTAGCTTTTGAGAAGTCTGCAAAAATCTTGATATCCTCGTATGGCCTTGGTAATATAGGTGATTGCTTACTTCTCCTCAGAATGTCCTCCTTTGTCAGGAAATAATGAAAATATGCAATGACATCTCTTGGGGCTCTGTCTGGGGCATATTTGGACTTGGGGAGTCTGTGTATACGTTCCATCAATAGGTCCCCTTTAGAAGCCCCTGGAAGTATTGTATGGAGCATCTTTTGCACATATGCATTAAGGTCTCTGTCTTTGACATTTTCAGGTATTCCCCTGAATTTAAGGTTGTTCCTTCTACTTCTGTCTTCTTGCTCTATCAACCTTGATTTTAAGAAGACAACCTCTTTTTCTAGGGCATAGTGTTCATCTATCAAATTATTATGGGATTTAACCAATTCTTCCATTTTGGATTCAAGATGGTCCACTCTCTGGCCCAAACCGTCTATATTATTTTGGAGATTTGTATTATAGCCCTCCAGTTGTTTCTGAAATGTCTTTGCTAGAAGGCATAGCATGTTCTTAATAAATATTTCTGAGGCTGTATTACTGGTAGCCTCCACCTCTGTTAAAACATGTAAAATGTTCTCCGGTATGGGATTATCAGAAGGACAGGAGTCCTCAATTTGTAATTCCTGTTGCAGCTCAGCTGAGCTGCTGCTAAATCTGCGGCTAGTCACTGAGAAAGGAGACATTTCCCTCTGTAATGGCGTTAGAGGAGTATCTGACACATTGGAGATGTCAGGACAGGATGAGGAACCCCTTAATACATTTGTCTCCTCCATATCAGCGGTCAGCGGTGCTGCTGCACCATAATTCACAAGCTGCGCTGTATTTTTGCTTAAGTTACGCAAATTGCGTATCTGTTGCGTAGTCTCGCTTGTCCCCCGGTCACTCTCGCGAGATCTCGCTCCTTTCACCTCAGCGCTACTTTTAATGTGTAAATTAGCGCTTCTATTAGCCTGCAAAGCGGCGGTTTTAGCTGGGGCAGGGGTAGACTTACCCCCTGACTTGAATGCTGCATGCTTCAGCCGCTGTGGCGTCCTTTGCCGCTGTGTACCGCTCAGGCTGGGGCTGCAGGCTGTGGCTGCTGCTGTGAGGCGGGCGCCATCTTGGCTCCTCAGCATGAGGGGAGAGCGCTCTGGTTTCTTTCCTTTTTCTGCTTTTTTATTGAGCAGATCCATAGTGTGGGGGCACCGATAGTATCTATGGAGGTTCCCACAACTTTTCAGCCAGTCCTGGCTTATATTTCGCTTGTTTATAGCGCTTGGTAGGCTGCCCTGTGGAGGAGCTCAGAGCTCAGGCTTCCATTCAGCTCAGACGCTGGCCACGCCCCCCAATGTTTTGAATTTTCTCCAAAAGTAAAGTAGTTGCAAACTCATCCTTTTAGAAACTTGTTTGGGCTGTTGAGAGGAGTAAAAAACCATCAAAAATTTCAATCCTGCATGATTTTACCAAGAAATGTGATTCTTCATTCAAAACCTGATTTTTGCTATTGGGCTCTATTGAATGGTGAATGTTTTGAATTTTCTCCAAAAGTAAAGTAGTTGCAAACTCATGCTTTTAGAGACTTGTTTGGGCTCATGAGAGGAGTAGAAAAACATCAAAAATGTCAGTCCTGCATGATTCTACCAAGAAATGTGTGTTCATTCAAACCGCTGGTTTTTGATAGTTTGGGCCCTATTGAATAATGAATGTTTTGAATTTTCTCCAAAAGTAAAGTAGTTGCAAACTCATGCTTTTAGAGACTTGTTTGGGCTCATGAGAGGAGTAGAAAAACATCAAAAATTTCAGTCCTGCATGATTCTACCAAGAAATGTGTGTTCATTGAAACCGCTGGTTTTTGATAGTTTGGGCCCTATTGAATAATGAATGTTTTGAATTTTCTCCAAAAGTAAAGTAGTTGCAAACTCATCCTTTTAGAAACTTGTTTGGGCTGTTGAGAGGAGTAAAAAACCATCAAAAATTTCAATCCTGCATGATTCTACCAAGAAATGTGATTCTTCATTCAAAACGCTGGTTTTTGCTATTGGGCTCTATTGAATAATGAATGTTTTGAATTTTCTCCAAAAGTAAAGTAGTTGCAAACTCATGCTTTTAGAGACTTGTTTGGGCTCATGAGAGGAGTAGAAAAACATCAAAAATTTCAGTCCTGCATGATTCTACCAAGAAATGTGTGTTCATTGAAACGGCTGGTTTTTGATAGTTTGGGCCCTATTGAATAATGAATGTTTTGAATTTTCTCCAAAAGTAAAGTAGTTGCAAACTCATCCTTTTAGAAACTTGTTTGGGCTGTTGAGAGGAGTAAAAAACCATCAAAAATTTCAATCCTGCATGATTTTACCAAGAAATGTGATTCTTCATTCAAAACCTGATTTTTGCTATTGGGCTCTATTGAATAGTGAATGTTTTGAATTTTCTCCAAAAGTAAAGTAGTTGCAAACTCATGCTTTTAGAGACTTGTTTGGGCTCATGAGAGGAGTAGAAAAACATCAAAAATTTCAGTCCTGCATGATTCTACCAAGAAATGTGTTCATTCAAACCGCTGGTTTTTGATAGTTTGGGCCCTATTGAATAATGAATGTTTTGAATTTTCTCCAAAAGTAAAGTAGTTGCAAACTCATCCTTTTAGAAACTTGTTTGGGCTGTTGAGAGGAGTAAAAAACCATCAAAAATTTCAATCCTGCATGATTCTACCAAGAAATGTGATTCTTCATTCAAAACGCTGGTTTTTGCTATTGGGCTCTATTGAATAATGAATGTTTTGAATTTTCTCTAAAAGTAAAGTAGTTGCAAACTCATGCTTTTAGAGACTTGTTTGGGCTCATGAGAGGAGTAGAAAAACATCAAAAATTTCAGTCCTGCATGATTCTACCAAGAAATGTGTGTTCATTGAAACCGCTGGTTTTTGATAGTTTGGGCCCTATTGAATAATGAATGTTTTGAATTTTCTTTAACAATAATTTTTATTAGAATTTTCAGAATAGTAGGCAAAATGTAAAATTTACACTTGTACAGACCCATCTAAGTAAGTTGTTGTATTGATGTAAAAAAAAATATGAATATATCACAATATGATAACATTTCAATAGTATATCAACATTGAGAGTAAATATAGTAAACACTAAACAAATAGTACCAGAAAGAAATAATAAAAAGAAAAGTAAATTTAGGCACTTGAATATGTGATATATTGGCACATCATAAACCATAAGGAGTAAAATATGAGTTCAGGATATGAAATCTTTTTCTATTTTAGACTTTAGTTCCATCCATTTATACCATCTGTCATCAAATATTTTAATTAAGCCTTTATTAATATAATGAATTTTCTCGTAGACGCAGTGTTTGTCCACCAATAAAATAAGGGTGACAATGTCTGGAGGTTGCTTCCTGTTCCAACCCTTCGCTATAAGGAAGGCTGCAGACATAAGGATATGAGCCGCCAGGAATTTATTTCTTTTAAGTCTATGTATATCTATTAGTAACAAGGCTAGAGCAGGTTGTGGTTGAATACACCAATTGCATATGAGTGAAAACAAATCGAACACCCTGGACCAGTACAACTTCAGCATAGGGCATCCCCAAAAAACATGTAATAAATCTGCCTGAGATCCACAGTTACACCAACACATTCCAGATCCCCCCCTTCCAAAATGTTTCAATCTATTTGGGGTAAGGTAATATCTATGAATTAATTTGTAATGCGTTTCTAGTATATTCATACATCTTGTGGATTTGATTGCAATTTTAAGAGAGGAGATCCACTGAGGACCATATATCTGTCTCTGTAATGTGGTTTCCCATTTTTCAAAGCATCCTTCATTAGTGAAGGTGTCTTTGTTGGTCAGGCTATTGTATAAGGGTCTAAGATAACTCTTATGTCTAGATGACATATTAAATAAAAAATTGTTAATAGTATGGTCAATTGGAACTACTCTAAAAAGGTATTTCTTATATTTGTTGTATTCTTCCTTGAGTAGGAGATATGTCATATACTCCGAATTGGGAACCCCAAATCTATTCTTTAATGACTCAAAGGGTATGACTCTATTATTGTCCATCAAGTCATCTACAAAAGTGATCGGAAATTTGGTCCAGCTGTCGAACATAGATCTTAAAGAAGTCCTGACAGGAGACAGATAAGGGAGTCTCAACCTCTCGAGTGAAAAAGAGGAAGAGCTAGTCTTTCTTTTGCATACGCACGACCAGCACAACATAGAGGCCTTAAGTATGGGATTATCTATTTTCATAATTTCCCTTCTATGTAGAAGGAAGTAGGCTATGAATAAAACTGGTTCCCTATTGGGCATCATATCCCTTTCAATAT
Organism: Dendrobates tinctorius; assembly: GCF_039654945.1. Taxonomy (NCBI): domain Eukaryota; kingdom Metazoa; phylum Chordata; class Amphibia; order Anura; family Dendrobatidae; genus Dendrobates; species Dendrobates tinctorius. The sequence goes on from NW_027361716.1 coordinate 31,331,775, forward strand.
TTGGCCACCCCAGGTCTGTCTGTTCCACAAACCAGCCTTTTGTCAGTTCAGTCATAGTGGCATAATAATATGCCTCAAGATCTGGTATGGCCACCCCCCCTTTCTCCTTGGATTTAAGTAGAGTGCGCTTTTTCACTCTAGGTTTCCCATTGTTCCAAATAAATTTGTTCATCTGGTGTGTTAGTTTTTGTATATACTGTACAGATATAGGCAGAGGGACGTTCCTGTATAAAAACAGGACTTTGGGTAGGCAGAACATCTTATATAGCACTATTCTGCCCATCCATGTGGCTGGGGTCTTCGACAGTTCCTTCAACTTAAGGTCGAGAGACTGTAGAAGATGGTCCATGTTTACCTCACTCATATGCATGGGATTACCTGTGAGCCAAATTCCTAAATACGGTATCCTGGTACAGTCCCAATTAAAGGGATACTTGTCTCTTAGTTGCTGTTTCGTAGAGGCTGAAAGGAAAAGTGATAGAACATTAGTCTTTTTTACATTTAATTTATAGTATGAAACTGAGCCAAATAAATTTATGATATCCCATATCTTTTCCAGGGAATCAGTTGGATTTGTCAGTGTGAGTATAATGTCATCTGCATAGAGGTTAATCTTATGCTCTGAATCTTTCAATTGTACACCGTGTACTTCACCAGAATCCCTTATCATTTGAGCCAAAGGTTCCAGGCTCAGGATAAAAATTATTGGGGATAGAGGACATCCCTGTCTTGTCCCATTAGTTATAAAAAATGTATCTGACATCGTGTTGTTGACCAGCACAGAGGCAGATGGCCGAGAGTATAAAGCTCGAATACTTCTCATCATCTCCCCACCAAAACCCATTTTCTCCAATACTGTAAAGGCATAGGCCCAATTGATCCGGTCAAAGGCCTTTTCAGCGTCAAGAGCTACAAACAAACTGGAAATCCTATTTTTGTAGCATGAATATAAGTGATGCAGGACACTTCTAGAACTGTCTGAAGTTTGCCTAGATTTTACAAAACCGACTTGATCGGGATGTATAAGGAATAGTGTTGAGCATTCCGATACCGCAAGTATCGGGTATCGGCCGATACTTGCTGTATCGGAATTCCGATACCGACTTCCGATATTTTTTCAATATCGGAATTCGGCATCGGAATCGGAAGTTCAGTTGATTGACGGCCTGACGTCATCATGATGCGCGGTGTGTGCGCATCATGATGCGCCGTCATTTCGGGCCTTCCGGGGGTCTCTGCCGGCCTGCCGGGGGGCTGTGCCGGCCTGCCGGGGGGCTGTGTGGACTGCCCGGGGTCTGTACCGGCCTGCCGGGGGGCTGTGCCGGCCTGCCGGTGGTCTGTGCACCCTGTGGGGGTCTGTACCGGCCTGCCGGGGGGCTGTGCCGGCCTGCCGGGGGGCTGTGCTGATGTCCGGGGGTCTGTGCAAGCATCGTCCGATGGGACTACAAGTCCCATCTGGCGATGCCTGCTACCATGACAGTGATTGACACATTAGCCAATGATGGGACAGTAGTAGTCCCATCATCCGGCTAATGTGTTAAATGTTAAAAAAAAAAAAAAAAAAATACTACATACATACTACATGCATGCTACATACATACTACATGCTACATACATACTACATATATACTACATACATACTACATACATGCTACATACATACTACATGCATGCTACATACATACTACATATATACTACATACATGCTACATACATACTGCATGCTACATACATACTACATACATACTACATACATACTACATGCATGCTACATACATACTACATATATACTACATGCATGCTACATACATACTACATACTACATATGCATGCTACATACATACTACATACCACATACATACCACATACATACTACATACATACTACATACTACATATATGCTACATGCATGCTACATACATACTACATGCTACATACATACCACATATATACTACATACATACAATACATACTACATACATACTACATACATACTACATGCTACATACATACTACATATATACTACATGCATGCTACATACATACTACATGCTACATACATACCACATACATACTACATACATACTACATACATACTACATGCTACATACATACTACATACATACTACATGCATGCTACATACATACTACATATATACTACATGCATGCTACATACATACTACATGCTACATGCATGCTACATACATACTACATACATACTACATGCTACATACATACCACATATATACTACATACATACAATACATTCATACAATACATACATAGACATACAGTACATATAACATAGAGTAACATACTTACCAATACTTGTCACATTGTTCCCCGAAGCCATTGTCGTCTACGGAATAAATATTAACATAACAAACCACAAAAATACTCACCCACGATCCGAAGCAGTCCACGAGTGTGTCCCACGACGATCTTGGGTAGAGAACTGCAGCATCAGATGATGCTGCCGTTCTCTACGGGCTGCAGGAATCCAATGACGGAAGGTAGGTATCCTTCCGCACTGTATTCCTCCGCCACTTAAAAAAAAAAGTCCCTAGTCTCACTTTATGCCATTGCTGCGTGGGAATTTCCCACACAGCAATGGCATAAAGTGAGACTAGGGACTTTTTTTTTTTTAAGTGGCGGAGGAATACAGTGCGGAAGGATACCTACCTTCCGTCATTGGATTCCTGCAGCCCGTAGAGAACGGCAGCAACAGCTGATGCTGCAGTTCTCTACCCAAGATGGTCGTGGGACACACTCGTGGACTGCTTCGGATCGTGGGTGAGTATTTTTGTGGTTTGTTATGTTAATATTTATTCCGTAGACGACAATGGCTTCGGGGAACAATGTGACAAGTATTGGTAAGTATGTTACTCTATGTTATATGTACTGTATGTCTATGTATGTATTGTATGAATGTATTGTATGTATGTAGTATATATGTGGTATGTATGTAGCATGTAGTATGTATGTAGTATGTATGTAGCATGCATGTAGCATGCAGTATGTATGTAGCATGCATGTAGTATATATGTAGTATGTATGTAGCATGCATGTAGTATATATGTAGCATGTATGTGGTATGTATGTAGCATGTAGTATGTATGTAGCATGCATGTAGTATGTATGTAGCATGCATGTAGTATATATGTAGTATGTATGTAGCATGCATGTAGTATATATGTAGTATGTATGTGGTATGTATGTAGCATGTAGTATGTATGTAGCATGCATGTAGTATATATGTAGTATGTATGTAGCATGTAGTATGTAGCATGCATGTAGTATATATGTAGTATGTATGTAGCATGTAGTATGTATGTAGCATGCATGTAGTATATATATAGTATGTATGTAGCATGTAGTATGTATGTAGCATGCATGTAGTATGTATGTAGCATGTAATTTTTTTTTTTTTTTTTTACATTTAACACATTAGCCGGATGATGGGACTACTACTGTCCCATCATTGGCTAATGTGTCAATCACTGTCATGGTAGCAGGCATCGCCCGATGGGACTTGTAGTCCCATCGGACGATGCCTGCACAGACCACCGGCAGGCCGGCAAAGCCCACCGGCAGGCCGGCACAGCCCCCCGGCAGGCCGGCACAGCCCCCCGGAGCCTACACAGCCCCCCGGCAGGCCGGCACAGCCCCCCGGCAGGCCGGCACAGCCCCCCGGAGCCTGCACAGACCACCGGCAGGCCGGCACAGACCACCGGAGCCTGCACAGACCCCCTGGCAGGCCGGCACAGCCCCCCGAAAGGCCCGTACAGACCCCAGAGAGGCTGTACAAGGGCAGGAAAGGGTTTTTCTTATTCCGATACCGGAAGTCCCATAGACTTGAATGGGACTTCCGGTATCGGAATCGGCGATACCGATACTTTTTTTAAAGATCGGCCGATACCATCCGATACGATACTTTGAAGTATCGGACGGTATCGCTCAACTCTAATAAGGAATGGAACAACGTCCTGTAATCTTTCTGCTAATATTTTTGCGTAGATCTTGATATCCACATTTAGGAGAGAAATAGGCCTATAATTTTCGATTTTGGTCGTATCTTTATCTGGTTTGGGAATCACCACTATTGTGGCTCTCAGCATATCTGTGCTGCACTTTCCTTCTGATTTAATAAAATTCAGGGCATTAGTTAAGTGTGGGATGAGTTCCTTTTGAAATTCTTTATAATACTCTATAGGAAAGCCATCTGGACCTGGAGCCTTGTCATTTTTAAGATTATTCATCGCAAGAGAGACCTCACCCTCAGTAAAGGGTGCGTCAAGTGACTCCTTCTGCTCTAGAGACAAAGATCCCAGCTTTACTTTTTCCAAAAAATTATTTATCATCTCTGGTGAAGGAGAGGGATGAGCTCCATTGTTTCCTATGTTGTATAATTTAGAATAGTAGCTCTCAAAGGCCAGGGCTATCTCATTGGGTTTTTCTATAGTCTTTGAGTTTTGGGTTATTTTTTTGATTGGATGTTTTTTATTTATGGGTTTAAACCTATTTGCCATATTTTTGGAGAACTTATTATTATTAACATAAAACCCTGCCCTATTAAATAAAGTCTTTTTCTCATATAAGTTGATGAGGAGATTCCTAAGTTCCAGTCTGAGGGAGTACAATTCTTTATATTTAGCAAAATTTTTGTCTGCTTTAGCTTGGGATTCTAATTTTTGGATCTGTTCTAACAACATCTTCTGTTGGCTCTCTCTTGCCCTTTTTTGTCTCGAGGCAACTTGGATCAAATGACCCCTAATGACACATTTGTGTGCTAGCCACAATGTTTCAGGTGTAATTTCTTGGGAACAGTTCTCTTTGAAGTAGTTCATTAAGACATTCTTTGCTAATGATATGTTTTCTGGGGAGTCAACAGTGAATTTACTATATCTCCAATTGTATTGTTTTGGGGTCATGGAGGAGGTATGTAAGGTCAGTAGGATTGGGGCATGGTCTGACCATGTAATAGGACCAGTCTGGAAATCTATGTATGAGTCTAGTAGCGAGAAGCTAGTGAACACATGATCAATCCTAGTGTAAGACTTGTTGTGTGGACAAAATCTTGTGTACTCTCTTGAGGTAGAGTTCAATATCTTACAGCTGTCATGCAAATTGGAATCTCCCAACCACTTTCCCAGATTCACGCTTCTATAATATGGGGCATCAGATGAGCAATCAGTACTTGGGTCCACTATACAGTTAAAATCTCCTCCCCAGATTATGTGACCTCTACTAAAATTGGACAATTTCTTCTTGACCTTATTTAGAAAACTAATTTGTCGGACATTAGGGGTGTATACGTTTACCACTGTATATTCCACACCCTCCAAAGTAAAATTAACAGCAAGTTGTCTACCATTGCTGTCTCTATATATATCTGAGACCACTATTGGCAAATCTTTGTGGAAGGCGATGGCCACCCCAGCTTTTTTCCTTCCCTCAGTGTTAGAAAAGAAAATCTGAGGGAAGTCTTTATTTTTGAGTCTTGTGTTATCAATTTCTAGAAGGTGTGTTTCTTGTATCATTGCTATGTTGGCCTTCAATTTTTTAATCTCCTTCCACAAAGCAAATCTCTTGAATGGGCTATTGAGCCCATTTACATTAAATGACAGTACCCTCAATTCCATAATGTGTCAGGAAGGAAAAAAAGCATTAGATAATTCACTGAAACAGAACATTTCACCCGAAAATACATCCAAAAGACAGTGGGTTTCCTTATTGATTTTTTGTTAGTGCCAGATGTGCCTGTGAACAAAAACATGTTACAACCTAGAACAGAACAAAACTTATGAACTAGATAAATTTAGATTTCTCAAAAGAAATGGTACCGAGAGAATATCTCTCAGTTATCACGTGGGGAGTGAAAAAGAGAAAGTTCAGGCCTAAAGCCAGGGTCAGTACCCACCAAGTCTATTTTCTTTTCTTTTGCGTATTCCAGGACTGGGAAAGGCGTCTTTGCTGCTGCAAGGGGATATTCCTTTCTTGATTGTAGAATGATGATGATGATGGAGTCTCCAGTGGAGGGATACCTAAATCTTGGAAAAAACTATTACAGTTATCAATATTAGACAAGGCAAAAGTGGTATTCTCTTTCATGACTAGAATTTTTGTAGGGAAACCCCATCTGTATAAAATCTTGTGTTTCCTCAGATGTGCAGTGATTGGAAAGAAGTCTCTCCTTTTCTGCAGGGTAGCTTTTGAGAAGTCTGCAAAAATCTTGATATCCTCGTATGGCCTTGGTAATATAGGTGATTGCTTACTTCTCCTCAGAATGTCCTCCTTTGTCAGGAAATAATGAAAATATGCAATGACATCTCTTGGGGCTCTGTCTGGGGCATATTTGGACTTGGGGAGTCTGTGTATACGTTCCATCAATAGGTCCCCTTTAGAAGCCCCTGGAAGTATTGTATGGAGCATCTTTTGCACATATGCATTAAGGTCTCTGTCTTTGACATTTTCAGGTATTCCCCTGAATTTAAGGTTGTTCCTTCTACTTCTGTCTTCTTGCTCTATCAACCTTGATTTTAAGAAGACAACCTCTTTTTCTAGGGCATAGTGTTCATCTATCAAATTATTATGGGATTTAACCAATTCTTCCATTTTGGATTCAAGATGGTCCACTCTCTGGCCCAAACCGTCTATATTATTTTGGAGATTTGCATTATAGCCCTCCAGTTGTTTCTGAAATGTCTTTGCTAGAAGGCATAGCATGTTCTTAATAAATATTTCTGAGGCTGTATTACTGGTAGCCTCCACCTCTGTTAAAACATGTAAAATGTTCTCCGGTATGGGATTATCAGAAGGACAGGAGTCCTCAATTTGTAATTCCTGTTGCAGCTCAGCTGAGCTGCTGCTAAATCTGCGGCTAGTCACTGAGAAAGGAGACATTTCCCTCTGTAATGGCGTTAGAGGAGTATCTGACACATTGGAGATGTCAGGACAGGATGAGGAACCCCTTAATACATTTGTCTCCTCCATATCAGCGGTCAGCGGTGCTGCTGCACCATAATTCACAAGCTGCGCTGTATTTTTGCTTAAGTTACGCAAATTGCGTATCTGTTGCGTAGTCTCGCTTGTCCCCCGGTCACTCTCGCGAGATCTCGCTCCTTTCACCTCAGCGCTACTTTTAATGTGTAAATTAGCGCTTCTATTAGCCTGCAAAGCGGCGGTTTTAGCTGGGGCAGGGGTAGACTTACCCCCTGACTTGAATGCTGCATGCTTCAGCCGCTGTGGCGTCCTTTGCCGCTGTGTACCGCTCAGGCTGGGGCTGCAGGCTGTGGCTGCTGCTGTGAGGCGGGCGCCATCTTGGCTCCTCAGCATGAGGGGAGAGCGCTCTGGTTTCTTTCCTTTTTCTGCTTTTTTATTGAGCAGATCCATAGTGTGGGGGCACCGATAGTATCTATGGAGGTTCCCACAACTTTTCATCCAGTCCTGGCTTATATTTCGCTTGTTTATAGCGCTTGGTAGGCTGCCCTGTGGAGGAGCTCAGAGCTCAGGCTTCCATTCAGCTCAGACGCTGGCCACGCCCCCCAATGTTTTGAATTTTCTCCAAAAGTAAAGTAGTTGCAAACTCATCCTTTTAGAAACTTGTTTGGGCTGTTGAGAGGAGTAAAAAACCATCAAAAATTTCAATCCTGCATGATTTTACCAAGAAATGTGATTCTTCATTCAAAACCTGATTTTTGCTATTGGGCTCTATTGAATAGTGAATGTTTTGAATTTTCTCCAAAAGTAAAGTAGTTGCAAACTCATGCTTTTAGAGACTTGTTTGGGCTCATGAGAGGAGTAGAAAAACATCAAAAATGTCAGTCCTGCATGATTCTACCAAGAAATGTGTGTTCATTCAAACCGCTGGTTTTTGATAGTTTGGGCCCTATTGAATAATGAATGTTTTGAATTTTCTCCAAAAGTAAAGTAGTTGCAAACTCATGCTTTTAGAGACTTGTTTGGGCTCATGAGAGGAGTAGAAAAACATCAAAAATTTCAGTCCTGCATGATTCTACCAAGAAATGTGTGTTCATTGAAACCGCTGGTTTTTGATAGTTTGGGCCCTATTGAATAATGAATGTTTTGAATTTTCTCCAAAAGTAAAGTAGTTGCAAACTCATCCTTTTAGAAACTTGTTTGGGCTGTTGAGAGGAGTAAAAAACCATCAAAAATTTCAATCCTGCATGATTCTACCAAGAAATGTGATTCTTCATTCAAAACGCTGGTTTTTGCTATTGGGCTCTATTGAATAATGAATGTTTTGAATTTTCTCCAAAAGTAAAGTAGTTGCAAACTCATGCTTTTAGAGACTTGTTTGGGCTCATGAGAGGAGTAGAAAAACATCAAAAATTTCAGTCCTGCATGATTCTACCAAGAAATGTGTGTTCATTGAAACCGCTGGTTTTTGATAGTTTGGGCCCTATTGAATAATGAATGTTTTGAATTTTCTCCAAAAGTAAAGTAGTTGCAAACTCATCCTTTTAGAAACTTGTTTGGGCTGTTGAGAGGAGTAAAAAACCATCAAAAATTTCAATCCTGCATGATTTTACCAAGAAATGTGATTCTTCATTCAAAACCTGATTTTTGCTATTGGGCTCTATTGAATAGTGAATGTTTTGAATTTTCTCCAAAAGTAAAGTAGTTGCAAACTCATGCTTTTAGAGACTTGTTTGGGCTCATGAGAGGAGTAGAAAAACATCAAAAATTTCAGTCCTGCATGATTCTACCAAGAAATGTGTTCATTCAAACCGCTGGTTTTTGATAGTTTGGGCCCTATTGAATAATGAATGTTTTGAATTTTCTCCAAAAGTAAAGTAGTTGCAAACTCATCCTTTTAGAAACTTGTTTGGGCTGTTGAGAGGAGTAAAAAACCATCAAAAATTTCAATCCTGCATGATTCTACCAAGAAATGTGATTCTTCATTCAAAACGCTGGTTTTTGCTATTGGGCTCTATTGAATAATGAATGTTTTGAATTTTCTCCAAAAGTAAAGTAGTTGCAAACTCATGCTTTTAGAGACTTGTTTGGGCTCATGAGAGGAGTAGAAAAACATCAAAAATTTCAGTCCTGCATGATTCTACCAAGAAATGTGTGTTCATTGAAACCGCTGGTTTTTGATAGTTTGGGCCCTATTGAATAATGAATGTTTTGAATTTTCTCCAAAAGTAAAGTAGTTGCAAACTCATCCTTTTAGAAACTTGTTTGGGCTGTTGAGAGGAGTAAAAAACCATCAAAAATTTCAATCCTGCATGATTCTACCAAGAAATGTGATTCTTCATTCAAAACGCTGGTTTTTGCTATTGGGCTCTATTGAATAATGAATGTTTTGAATTTTCTCCAAAAGTAAAGTAGTTGCAAACTCATGCTTTTAGAGACTTGTTTGGGCTCATGAGATGAGTAGAAAAACATCAAAAATTTCAGTCCTGCATGATTCTACCAAGACATGTGTGTTCATTGAAACGGCTGGTTTTTGATAGTTTGGGCCCTATTGAATAATGAATGTTTTGAATTTTCTCCAAAAGTAAAGTAGTTGCAAACTCATCCTTTTAGAAACTTGTTTGGGCTGTTGAGAGGATTAAAAAACCATCAAAAATTTCAATCCTGCATGATTCTACCAAGAAATGTGATTCTTCATTCAAAACGCTGGTTTTTGCTATTGGTCTCTATTGAATAATGAATGTTTTGAATTTTCTCCAAAAGTAAAGTAGTTGCAAACTCATGCTTTTAGAGACTTGTTTGGGCTCATGAGAGGAGTAGAAAAACATCAAAAATTTCAGTCCTGCATGATTCTACCAAGAAATGTGTGTTCATTCAAACCGCTGGTTTTTGATAGTTTGGGCCATATTGAATAATGAATGTTTTGAATTTTCTCCAAAAGTAAAGTAGTTGCAAACTCATGCTTTTAGAGACTTGTTTGGGCTCATGAGAGGAGTAGAAAAACATCAAAAATTTCAGTCCTGCATGATTCTACCAAGAAATGTGTTCATTCAAACCGCTGGTTTTTGATAGTTTGGGCCCTATTGAATAATGAATGTTTTGAATTTTCTCCAAAAGTAAAGTAGTTGCAAACTCATCCTTTTAGAAACTTGTTTGGGCTGTTGAGAGGAGTAAAAAACCATCAAAAATTTCAATCCTGCATGATTCTACCAAGAAATGTGATTCTTCATTCAAAACGCTGGTTTTTGCTATTGGGCTCTATTGAATAATGAATGTTTTGAATTTTCTCCAAAAGTAAAGTAGTTGCAAACTCATGCTTTTAGAGACTTGTTTGGGCTCATGAGAGGAGTAGAAAAACATCAAAAATTTCAGTCCTGCATGATTCTACCAAGAAATGTGTGTTCATTGAAACCGCTGGTTTTTGATAGTTTGGGCCCTATTGAATAATGAATGTTTTGAATTTTCTCCAAAAGTAAATTAGTTGCAAACTCATCCTTTTAGAAACTTGTTTGGGCTGTTGAGAGGAGTAAAAAACCATCAAAAATTTCAATCCTGCATGATTCTACCAAGAAATGTGATTCTTCATTCAAAACGCTGGTTTTTGCTATTGGGCTCTATTGAATAATGAATGTTTTGAATTTTCTCAAAAAGTAAAGTAGTTGCAAACTCATGCTTTTAGAGACTTGTTTGGGCTCATGAGATGAGTAGAAAAACATCAAAAATTTCAGTCCTGCATGATTCTACCAAGACATGTGTGTTCATTGAAACGGCTGGTTTTTGATAGTTTGGGCCCTATTGAATAATGAATGTTTTGAATTTTCTCCAAAAGTAAAGTAGTTGCAAACTCATCCTTTTAGAAACTTGTTTGGGCTGTTGAGAGGAGTAAAAAACCATCAAAAATTTCAATCCTGCATGATTCTACCAAGAAATGTGATTCTTCATTCAAAACGCTGGTTTTTGCTATTGGGCTCTATTGAATAATGAATGTTTTGAATTTTCTCCAAAAGTAAAGTAGTTGCAAACTCATGCTTTTAGAGACTTGTTTGGGCTCATGAGAGGAGTAGAAAAACATCAAAAATTTCAGTCCTGCATGATTCTACCAAGAAATGTGTGTTCATTCAAACCGCTGGTTTTTGATAGTTTGGGCCCTATTGAATAATGAATGTTTTGAATTTTCTCCAAAAGTAAAGTAGTTGCAAACTCATGCTTTTAGAGACTTGTTTGGGCTCATGAGAGTAGAAAAACATCAAAAATTTCAGTCCTGCATGATTCTACCAAGAAATGTGTGTTCATTGAAACCGCTGGTTTTTGATAGTTTGGGCCCTATTGAATAATGAATGTTTTGAATTTTCTCCAAAAGTAAAGTAGTTGCAAACTCATCCTTTTAGAAACTTGTTTGGGCTGTTGAGAGGAGTAAAAAACCATCAAAAATTTCAATCCTGCATGATTCTACCAAGAAATGTGATTCTTCATTCAAAACGCTGGTTTTTGCTATTGGGCTCTATTGAATAATGAATGTTTTGAATTTTCTCCAAAAGTAAAGTAGTTGCAAACTCATGCTTTTAGAGACTTGTTTGGGCTCATGAGAGGAGTAGAAAAACATCAAAAATTTCAGTCCTGCATGATTCTACCAAGAAATGTGTGTTCATTGAAACCGCTGGTTTTTGATAGTTTGGGCCCTATTGAATAATGAATGTTTTGAATTTTCTCCAAAAGTAAAGTAGTTGCAAACTCATCCTTTTAGAAACTTGTTTGGGCTGTTGAGAGGAGTAAAAAACCATCAAAAATTTCAATCCTGCATGATTTTACCAAGAAATGTGATTCTTCAGTCAAAACCTGATTTTTGCTATAGGGCTCTATTGAATAGTGAATGTTTTGAATTTTCCCCAAAAGTAAAGTAGTTGCAAACTCATGCTTTTAGAGACTTGTTTGGGCTCATGAGAGGAGTAGAAAAACATCAAAAATTTCAGTCCTGCATGATTCTACCAAGAAATGTGTTCATTCAAACCGCTGGTTTTTGATAGTTTGGGCCCTATTGAATAATGAATGTTTTGAATTTTCTCCAAAAGTAAATTAGTTGCAAACTCATCCTTTTAGAAACTTGTTTGGGCTGTTGAGAGGAGTAAAAAACCATCAAAAATTTCAATCCTGCATGATTCTACCAAGAAATGTGATTCTTCATTCAAAACGCTGGTTTTTGCTATTGGGCTCTATTGAATAATGAATGTTTTGAATTTTCTCCAAAAGTAAAGTAGTTGCAAACTCATGCTTTTAGAGACTTGTTTGGGCTCATGAGATGAGTAGAAAAACATCAAAAATTTCAGTCCTGCATGATTCTACCAAGACATGTGTGTTCATTGAAACGGCTGGTTTTTGATAGTTTGGGCCCTATTGAATAATGAATGTTTTGAATTTTCTCCAAAAGTAAAGTAGTTGCAAACTCATCCTTTTAGAAACTTGTTTGGGCTGTTGAGAGGAGTAAAAAACCATCAAAAATTTCAATCCTGCATGATTCTACCAAGAAATGTGATTCTTCATTCAAAACGCTGGTTTTTGCTATTGGGCTCTATTGAATAATGAATGTTTTGAATTTTCTCCAAAAGTAAAGTAGTTGCAAACTCATGCTTTTAGAGACTTGTTTGGGCTCATGAGAGGAGTAGAAAAACATCAAAAATTTCAGTCCTGCATGATTCTACCAAGAAATGTGTGTTCATTCAAACCGCTGGTTTTTGATAGTTTGGGCCCTATTGAATAATGAATGTTTTGAATTTTCTCCAAAAGTAAAGTAGTTGCAAACTCATGCTTTTAGAGACTTGTTTGGGCTCATGAGAGTAGAAAAACATCAAAAATTTCAGTCCTGCATGATTCTACCAAGAAATGTGTGTTCATTGAAACCGCTGGTTTTTGATAGTTTGGGCCCTATTGAATAATGAATGTTTTGAATTTTCTCCAAAAGTAAAGTAGTTGCAAACTCATCCTTTTAGAAACTTGTTTGGGCTGTTGAGAGGAGTAAAAAACCATCAAAAATTTCAATCCTGCATGATTCTACCAAGAAATGTGATTCTTCATTCAAAACGCTGGTTTTTGCTATTGGGCTCTATTGAATAATGAATGTTTTGAATTTTCTCCAAAAGTAAAGTAGTTGCAAACTCATGCTTTTAGAGACTTGTTTGGGCTCATGAGAGGAGTAGAAAAACATCAAAAATTTCAGTCCTGCATGATTCTACCAAGAAATGTGTGTTCATTGAAACCGCTGGTTTTTGATAGTTTGGGCCCTATTGAATAATGAATGTTTTGAATTTTCTCCAAAAGTAAAGTAGTTGCAAACTCATCCTTTTAGAAACTTGTTTGGGCTGTTGAGAGGAGTAAAAAACCATCAAAAATTTCAATCCTGCATGATTCTACCAAGAAATGTGATTCTTCATTCAAAACGCTGGTTTTTGCTATTGGGCTCTATTGAATAATGAATGTTTTGAATTTTCTCCAAAAGTAAAGTAGTTGCAAACTCATGCTTTTAGAGACTTGTTTGGGCTCATGAGAGGAGTAGAAAAACATCAAAAATTTCAGTCCTGCATGATTCTACCAAGAAATGTGTGTTCATTCAAACCGCTGGTTTTTGATAGTTTGGGCCCTATTGAATAAAGAATGTTTTGAATTTTCTCCAAAAGTAAAGTAGTTGCAAACTCATGCTTTTAGAGACTTGTTTGGGCTCATGAGAGGAGTAGAAAAACATCAAAAATTTCAGTCCTGCATGATTCTACCAAGAAATGTGTGTTCATTGAAACCGCTGGTTTTTGATAGTTTGGGCCCTATTGAATAATGAATGTTTTGAATTTTCTCCAAAAGTAAAGTAGTTGCAAACTCATCCTTTTAGAAACTTGTTTGGGCTGTTGAGAGGAGTAAAAAACCATCAAAAATTTCAATCCTGCATGATTCTACCAAGAAATGTGATTCTTCATTCAAAACGCTGGTTTTTGCTATTGGGCTCTATTGAATAATGAATGTTTTGAATTTTCTCCAAAAGTAAAGTAGTTGCAAACTCATGCTTTTAGAGACTTGTTTGGGCTCATGAGAGGAGTAGAAAAACATCAAAAATTTCAGTCCTGCATAATTCTACCAAGAAATGTGTGTTCATTGAAACCGCTTGTTTTTGATAGTTTGGGCCCTATTGAATAATAAATGTTTTGAATTTTCTCCAAAAGTAAAGTAGTTGCAAACTCATCCTTTTAGAAACTTGTTTGGGCTGTTGAGAGGCGTAAAAAACCATCAAAAATTTCAATCCTGCATGATTCTACCAAGAAATGTGATTCTTCATTCAAAACGCTGGTTTTTGCTATTGGGCTATATTGAATAATGAATGTTTTGAATTTTCTCCAAAAGTAAAGTAGTTGCAAACTCATGCTTTTAGAGACTTGTTTGGGCTCATGAGAGGAGTAGAAAAACATCAAAAATTTCAGTCCTGCATGATTCTACCAAGAAATGTGTGTTCATTGAAACCGCTGGTTTTTGATAGTTTGGGCCCTATTGAATAATGAATGTTTTGAATTTTCTCCAAAAGTAAAGTAGTTGCAAACTCATCCTTTTAGAAACTTGTTTGGGCTGTTGAGAGGAGTAAAAAACCATCAAAAATTTCAATCCTGCATGATTCTACCAAGAAATGTGATTCTTCATTCAAAACGCTGGTTTTTGCTATTGGGCTCTATTGAATAATGAATGTTTTGAATTTTCTCCAAAAGTAAAGTAGTTGCAAACTCATGCTTTTAGAGACTTGTTTGGGCTCATGAGAGGAGTAGAAAAACATCAAAAATTTCAGTCCTGCATGATTCTACCAAGAAATGTGTGTTCATTGAAACCGCTGGTTTTTGATAGTTTGGGCCCTATTGAATAATGAATGTTTTGAATTTTCTCCAAAAGTAAAGTAGTTGCAAACTCATCCTTTTAGAAACTTGTTTGGGCTGTTGAGAGGAGTAAAAAACCATCAAAAATTTCAATCCTGCATGATTTTACCAAGAAATGTGATTCTTCATTCAAAACCTGATTTTTGCTATTGGGCTCTACTGAATAGTGAATGTTTTGAATTTTCTCCAAAAGTAAAGTAGTTGCAAACTCATGCTTTTAGAGACTTGTTTGGGCTCATGAGAGGAGTAGAAAAACATCAAAAATTTCAGTCCTGCATGATTCTACCAAGAAATGTGTTCATTCAAACCGCTGGTTTTTGATAGTTTGGGCCCTATTGAATAATGAATGTTTTGAATTTTCTCCAAAAGTAAAGTAGTTGCAAACTCATCCTTTTAGAAACTTGTTTGGGCTGTTGAGAGGAGTAAAAAACCATCAAAAATTTCAATCCTGCATGATTCTACCAAGAAATGTGATTCTTCATTCAAAACGCTGGTTTTTGCTATTGGGCTCTATTGAATAATGAATGTTTTGAATTTTCTCCAAAAGTAAAGTAGTTGCAAACTCATGCTTTTAGAGACTTGTTTGGGCTCATGAGAGGAGTAGAAAAACATCAAAAATTTCAGTCCTGCATGATTCTACCAAGAAATGTGTGTTCATTGAAACCGCTGGTTTTTGATAGTTTGGGCCCTATTGAATAATGAATGTTTTGAATTTTCTCCAAAAGTAAAGTAGTTGCAAACTCATCCTTTTAGAAACTTGTTTGGGCTGTTGAGAGGAGTAAAAAACCATCAAAAATTTCAATCCTGCATGATTCTACCAAGAAATGTGATTCTTCATTCAAAACGCTGGTTTTTGCTATTGGGCTCTATTGAATAATGAATGTTTTGAATTTTCTCCAAAAGTAAAGTAGTTGCAAACTCATGCTTTTAGAGACTTGTTTGGGCTCATGAGATGAGTAGAAAAACATCAAAAATTTCAGTCCTGCATGATTCTACCAAGACATGTGTGTTCATTGAAACGGCTGGTTTTTGATAGTTTGGGCCCTATTGAATAATGAATGTTTTGAATTTTCTCCAAAAGTAAAGTAGTTGCAAACTCATCCTTTTAGAAACTTGTTTGGGCTGTTGAGAGGAGTAAAAAACCATCAAAAATTTCAATCCTGCATGATTCTACCAAGAAATGTGATTCTTCATTCAAAACGCTGGTTTTTGCTATTGGTCTCTATTGAATAATGAATGTTTTGAATTTTCTCCAAAAGTAAAGTAGTTGCAAACTCATGCTTTTAGAGACTTGTTTGGGCTCATGAGAGGAGTAGAAAAACATCAAAAATTTCAGTCCTGCATGATTCTACCAAGAAATGTGTGTTCATTCAAACCGCTGGTTTTTGATAGTTTGGGCCCTATTGAATAATGAATGTTTTGAATTTTCTCCAAAAGTAAAGTAGTTGCAAACTCATGCTTTTAGAGACTTGTTTGGGCTCATGAGAGGAGTAGAAAAACATCAAAAATTTCAGTCCTGCATGATTCTACCAAGAAATGTGTTCATTCAAACCGCTGGTTTTTGATAGTTTGGGCCCTATTGAATAATGAATGTTTTGAATTTTCTCCAAAAGTAAAGTAGTTGCAAACTCATCCTTTTAGAAACTTGTTTGGGCTGTTGAGAGGAGTAAAAAACCATCAAAAATTTCAATCCTGCATGATTCTACCAAGAAATGTGATTCTTCATTCAAAACGCTGGTTTTTGCTATTGGGCTCTATTGAATAATGAATGTTTTGAATTTTCTCCAAAAGTAAAGTAGTTGCAAACTCATGCTTTTAGAGACTTGTTTGGGCTCATGAGAGGAGTAGAAAAACATCAAAAATTTCAGTCCTGCATGATTCTACCAAGAAATGTGTGTTCATTGAAACCGCTGGTTTTTGATAGTTTGGGCCCTATTGAATAATGAATGTTTTGAATTTTCTCCAAAAGTAAATTAGTTGCAAACTCATCCTTTTAGAAACTTGTTTGGGCTGTTGAGAGGAGTAAAAAACCATCAAAAATTTCAATCCTGCATGATTCTACCAAGAAATGTGATTCTTCATTCAAAACGCTGGTTTTTGCTATTGGGCTCTATTGAATAATGAATGTTTTGAATTTTCTCCAAAAGTAAAGTAGTTGCAAACTCATGCTTTTAGAGACTTGTTTGGGCTCATGAGATGAGTAGAAAAACATCAAAAATTTCAGTCCTGCATGATTCTACCAAGACATGTGTGTTCATTGAAACGGCTGGTTTTTGATAGTTTGGGCCCTATTGAATAATGAATGTTTTGAATTTTCTCCAAAAGTAAAGTAGTTGCAAACTCATCCTTTTAGAAACTTGTTTGGGCTGTTGAGAGGAGTAAAAAACCATCAAAAATTTCAATCCTGCATGATTCTACCAAGAAATGTGATTCTTCATTCAAAACGCTGGTTTTTGCTATTGGTCTCTATTGAATAATGAATGTTTTGAATTTTCTCCAAAAGTAAAGTAGTTGCAAACTCATGCTTTTAGAGACTTGTTTGGGCTCATGAGAGGAGTAGAAAAACATCAAAAATTTCAGTCCTGCATGATTCTACCAAGAAATGTGTGTTCATTCAAACCGCTGGTTTTTGATAGTTTGGGCCCTATTGAATAATGAATGTTTTGAATTTTCTCCAAAAGTAAAGTAGTTGCAAACTCATGCTTTTAGAGACTTGTTTGGGCTCATGAGAGTAGAAAAACATCAAAAATTTCAGTCCTGCATGATTCTACCAAGAAATGTGTGTTCATTGAAACCGCTGGTTTTTGATAGTTTGGGCCCTATTGAATAATGAATGTTTTGAATTTTCTCCAAAAGTAAAGTAGTTGCAAACTCATCCTTTTAGAAACTTGTTTGGGCTGTTGAGAGGAGTAAAAAACCATCAAAAATTTCAATCCTGCATGATTCTACCAAGAAATGTGATTCTTCATTCAAAACGCTGGTTTTTGCTATTGGGCTCTATTGAATAATGAATGTTTTGAATTTTCTCCAAAAGTAAAGTAGTTGCAAACTCATGCTTTTAGAGACTTGTTTGGGCTCATGAGAGGAGTAGAAAAACATCAAAAATTTCAGTCCTGCATGATTCTACCAAGAAATGTGTGTTCATTGAAACCGCTGGTTTTTGATAGTTTGGGCCCTATTGAATAATGAATGTTTTGAATTTTCTCCAAAAGTAAAGTAGTTGCAAACTCATCCTTTTAGAAACTTGTTTGGGCTGTTGAGAGGAGTAAAAAACCATCAAAAATTTCAATCCTGCATGATTTTACCAAGAAATGTGATTCTTCAGTCAAAACCTGATTTTTGCTATAGGGCTCTATTGAATAGTGAATGTTTTGAATTTTCCCCAAAAGTAAAGTAGTTGCAAACTCATGCTTTTAGAGACTTGTTTGGGCTCATGAGAGGAGTAGAAAAACATCAAAAATTTCAGTCCTGCATGATTCTACCAAGAAATGTGTTCATTCAAACCGCTGGTTTTTGATAGTTTGGGCCCTATTGAATAATGAATGTTTTGAATTTTCTCCAAAAGTAAAGTAGTAGCAAACTCATCCTTTTAGAAACTTGTTTGGGCTGTTGAGAGGAGTAAAAAACCATCAAAAATTTCAATCCTGCATGATTCTACCAAGAAATGTGATTCTTCATTCAAAACGCTGGTTTTTGCTATTGGGCTCTATTGAATAATGAATGTTTTGAATTTTCTCCAAAAGTAAAGTAGTTGCAAACTCATGCTTTTAGAGACTTGTTTGGGCTCATGAGAGGAGTAGAAAAACATCAAAAATTTCAGTCCTGCATGATTCTACCAAGAAATGTGTGTTCATTCAAACCGCTGGTTTTTGATAGTTTGGGCCCTATTGAATAAAGAATGTTTTGAATTTTCTCCAAAAGTAAAGTAGTTGCAAACTCATGCTTTTAGAGACTTGTTTGGGCTCATGAGAGGAGTAGAAAAACATCAAAAATTTCAGTCCTGCATGATTCTACCAAGAAATGTGTGTTCATTGAAACCGCTGGTTTTTGATAGTTTGGGCCCTATTGAATAATGAATGTTTTGAATTTTCTCCAAAAGTAAAGTAGTTGCAAACTCATCCTTTTAGAAACTTGTTTGGGCTGTTGAGAGGAGTAAAAAACCATCAAAAATTTCAATCCTGCATGATTCTACCAAGAAATGTGATTCTTCATTCAAAACGCTGGTTTTTGCTATTGGGCTCTATTGAATAATGAATGTTTTGAATTTTCTCCAAAAGTAAAGTAGTTGCAAACTCATGCTTTTAGAGACTTGTTTGGGCTCATGAGAGGAGTAGAAAAACATCAAAAATTTCAGTCCTGCATAATTCTACCAAGAAATGTGTGTTCATTGAAACCGCTTGTTTTTGATAGTTTGGGCCCTATTGAATAATAAATGTTTTGAATTTTCTCCAAAAGTAAAGTAGTTGCAAACTCATCCTTTTAGAAACTTGTTTGGGCTGTTGAGAGGCGTAAAAAACCATCAAAAATTTCAATCCTGCATGATTCTACCAAGAAATGTGATTCTTCATTCAAAACGCTGGTTTTTGCTATTGGGCTATATTGAATAATGAATGTTTTGAATTTTCTCCAAAAGTAAAGTAGTTGCAAACTCATGCTTTTAGAGACTTGTTTGGGCTCATGAGAGGAGTAGAAAAACATCAAAAATTTCAGTCCTGCATGATTCTACCAAGAAATGTGTGTTCATTGAAACCGCTGGTTTTTGATAGTTTGGGCCCTATTGAATAATAAATGTTTTGAATTTTCTCCAAAAGTAAAGTAGTTGCAAACTCATCCTTTTAGAAACTTGTTTGGGCTGTTGAGAGGAGTAAAAAACCATCAAAAATTTCAATCCTGCATGATTCTACCAAGAAATGTGATTCTTCATTCAAAACGCTGGTTTTTGCTATTGGGCTCTATTGAATAATGAATGTTTTGAATTTTCTCCAAAAGTAAAGTAGTTGCAAACTCATGCTTTTAGAGACTTGTTTGGGCTCATGAGAGGAGTAGAAAAACATCAAAAATTTCAGTCCTGCATGATTCTACCAAGAAATGTGTGTTCATTGAAACCGCTGGTTTTTGATAGTTTGGGCCCTATTGAATAATGAATGTTTTGAATTTTCTCCAAAAGTAAAGTAGTTGCAAACTCATCCTTTTAGAAACTTGTTTGGGCTGTTGAGAGGAGTAAAAAACCATCAAAAATTTCAATCCTGCATGATTTTACCAAGAAATGTGATTCTTCATTCAAAACCTGATTTTTGCTATTGGGCTCTATTGAATAGTGAATGTTTTGAATTTTCTCCAAAAGTAAAGTAGTTGCAAACTCATGCTTTTAGAGACTTGTTTGGGCTCATGAGAGGAGTAGAAAAACATCAAAAATTTCAGTCCTGCATGATTCTACCAAGAAATGTGTGTTCATTGAAACCGCTGGTTTTTCATAGTTTGGGCCCTATTGAATAATGAATGTTTTGAATTTTCTCCAAAAGTAAAGTAGTTGCAAACTCATCCTTTTAGAAACTTGTTTGGGCTGTTGAGAGGAGTAAAAAACCATCAAAAATTTCAATCCTGCATGATTCTACCAAGAAATGTGATTCTTCATTCAAAACGCTGGTTTTTGCTATTGGGCTCTATTGAATAATGAATGTTTTGAATTTTCTCCAAAAGTAAAGTAGTTGCAAACTCATGCTTTTAGAGACTTGTTTGAGCTCATGGGAGGAGTATAAAAACATCAAAAATTTCAGTCCTGCATGATTCTACCAAGAAATGTGTGTTCATTGAAACCGCTGGTTTTTGATAGTTTGGGCCCTATTGAATAATGAATGTTTTGAATTTTCTCCAAAAGTAAAGTAGTTGCAAACTCATCCTTTTAGAAACTTGTTTGGGCTGTTGAGAGGAGTAAAAAACCATCAAAAATTTCAATCCTGCATGATTCTACCAAGAAATGTGATTCTTCATTCAAAACGCTGGTTTTTGCTATTGGGCTCTATTGAATAATGAATGTTTTGAATTTTCTCCAAAAGTAAAGTAGTTGCAAACTCATGCTTTTAGAGACTTGTTTGGGCTCATGAGAGGAGTAGAAAAACATCAAAAATTTCAGTCCTGCATGATTCTACCAAGAAATGTGTGTTCATTGAAACCGCTGGTTTTTGATAGTTTGGGCCCTATTGAATAATGAATGTTTTGAATTTTCTCCAAAAGTAAAGTAGTTGCAAACTCATCCTTTTAGAAACTTGTTTGGGCTGTTGAGAGGAGTAAAAAACCATCAAAAATTTCAATCCTGCATGATTCTACCAAGAAATGTGATTCTTCATTCAAAACGCTGGTTTTTGCTATTGGGCTCTATTGAATAATGAATGTTTTGAAATTTTCTCCAAAAGTAAAGTAGTTGCAAACTCATGCTTTTAGAGACTTGTTTGGGCTCATGAGAGGAGTAGAAAAACATCAAAAATTTCAGTCCTGCATGATTCTACCAAGAAATGTGTGTTCATTGAAACCGCTTGTTTTTGATAGTTTGGGCCCTATTTAATAATAAATGTTTTGAATTTTCTCCAAAAGTAAAGTAGTTGCAAACTCATCCTTTTAGAAACTTGTTTGGGCTGTTGAGAGGCGTAAAAAACCATCAAAAATTTCAATCCTGCATGATTCTACCAAGAAATGTGATTCTTCATTCAAAACGCTGGTTTTTGCTATTGGGCTCTATTGAATAATGAATGTTTTGAATTTTCTCCAAAAGTAAAGTAGTTGCAAACTCATGCTTTTAGAGACTTGTTTGGGCTCATGAGAGGAGTAGAAAAACATCAAAAATTTCAGTCCTGCATGATTCTACCAAGAAATGTGTGTTCATTGAAACCGCTGGTTTTTGATAGTTTGGGCCCTATTGAATAATGAATGTTTTGAATTTTCTCCAAAAGTAAAGTAGTTGCAAACTCATCCTTTTAGAAACTTGTTTGGGCTGTTGAGAGGAGTAAAAAACCATCAAAAATTTCAATCCTGCATGATTTTACCAAGAAATGTGATTCTTCATTCAAAACCTGATTTTTGCTATTGGGCTCTATTGAATAGTGAATGTTTTGAATTTTCTCCAAAAGTAAAGTAGTTGCAAACTCATGCTTTTAGAGACTTGTTTGGGCTCATGAGAGGAGTAGAAAAACATCAAAAATTTCAGTCCTGCATGATTCTACCAAGAAATGTGTGTTCATTGAAACCGCTGGTTTTTGATAGTTTGGGCCCTATTGAATAATGAATGTTTTGAATTTTCTCCAAAAGTAAAGTAGTTGCAAACTCATCCTTTTAGAAACTTGTTTGGGCTGTTGAGAGGAGTAAAAAACCATCAAAAATTTCAATCCTGCATGATTCTACCAAGAAATGTGATTCTTCATTCAAAACGCTGGTTTTTGCTATTGGGCTCTATTGAATAATGAATGTTTTGAATTTTCTCCAAAAGTAAAGTAGTTGCAAACTCATGCTTTTAGAGACTTGTTTGAGCTCATGGGAGGAGTAGAAAAACATCAAAAATTTCAGTCCTGCATGATTCTACCAAGAAATGTGTGTTCATTGAAACCGCTGGTTTTTGATAGTTTGGGCCCTATTGAATAATGAATGTTTTGAATTTTCTCCAAAAGTAAAGTAGTTGCAAACTCATCCTTTTAGAAACTTGTTTGGGCTGTTGAGAGGAGTAAAAAACCATCAAAAATTTCAATCCTGCATGATTCTACCAAGAAATGTGATTCTTCATTCAAAACGCTGGTTTTTGCTATTGGGCTCTATTGAATAATGAATGTTTTGAATTTTCTCCAAAAGTAAAGTAGTTGCAAACTCATGCTTTTAGAGACTTGTTTGGGCTCATGAGAGGAGTAGAAAAACATCAAAAATTTCAGTCCTGCATGATTCTACCAAGAAATGTGTGTTCATTGAAACCGCTGGTTTTTGATAGTTTGGGCCCTATTGAATAATGAATGTTTTGAATTTTCTCCAAAAGTAAAGTAGTTGCAAACTCATCCTTTTAGAAACTTGTTTGGGCTGTTGAGAGGAGTAAAAAAAACATCAAAAATTTCAATCCTGCATGATTCTACCAAGAAATGTGATTCTTCATTCAAAACGCTGGTTTTTGCTATTGGGCTCTATTGAATAATGAATGTTTTGAATTTTCTCCAAAAGTAAAGTAGTTGCAAACTCATGCTTTTAGAGACTTGTTTGGGCTCATGAGAGGAGTAGAAAAACATCAAAAATTTCAGTCCTGCATGATTCTACCAAGAAATGTGTGTTCATTGAAACCGCTGGTTTTTGATAGTTTGGGCCCTATTGAATAATGAATGTTTTGAATTTTCTCCAAAAGTAAAGTAGTTGCAAACTCATCCTTTTAGAAACTTGTTTGGGCTGTTGAGAGGAGTAAAAAACCATCAAAAATTTCAATCCTGCATGATTCTACCAAGAAATGTGATTCTTCATTCAAAACGCTGGTTTTTGCTATTGGGCTCTATTGAATAATGAATGTTTTGAATTTTCTCCAAAAGTAAAGTAGTTGCAAACTCATGCTTTTAGAGACTTGTTTGGGCTCATGAGAGGAGTAGAAAAACATCAAAAATTTCAGTCCTGCATGATTCTACGAAGAAATGTGTGTTCATTGAAACCGCTGGTTTTTGATAGTTTGGGCCCTATTGAATAATGAATGTTTTGAATTTTCTCCAAAAGTAAAGTAGTTGCAAACTCATCCTTTTAGAAACTTGTTTGGGCTGTTGAGAGGAGTAAAAAACCATCAAAAATTTCAATCCTGCATGATTTTACCAAGAAATGTGATTCTTCATTCAAAACCTGATTTTTGCTATTGGGCTCTATTGAATAGTGAATGTTTTGAATTTTCTCCAAAAGTAAAGTAGTTGCAAACTCATGCTTTTAGAGACTTGTTTGGGCTCATGAGAGGAGTAGAAAAACATCAAAAATTTCAGTCCTGCATGATTCTACCAAGAAATGTGTGTTCATTGAAACCGCTGGTTTTTGATAGTTTGGGCCCTATTGAATAATGAATGTTTTGAATTTTCTCCAAAAGTAAAGTAGTTGCAAACTCATCCTTTTAGAAACTTGTTTGGGCTGTTGAGAGGAGTAAAAAACCATCAAAAATTTCAATCCTGCATGATTCTACCAAGAAATGTGATTCTTCATTCAAAACGCTGGTTTTTGCTATTGGGCTCTATTGAATAATGAATGTTTTGAATTTTCTCCAAAAGTAAAGTAGTTGCAAACTCATGCTTTTAGAGACTTGTTTGGGCTCATGGGAGGAGTAGAAAAACATCAAAAATTTCAGTCCTGCATGATTCTACCAAGAAATGTGTGTTCATTGAAACCGCTGGTTTTTGATAGTTTGGGCCCTATTGAATAATGAATGTTTTGAATTTTCTCCAAAAGTAAAGTAGTTGCAAACTCATCCTTTTAGAAACTTGTTTGGGCTGTTGAGAGGAGTAAAAAACCATCAAAAATTTCAATCCTGCATGATTCTACCAAGAAATGTGATTCTTCATTCAAAACGCTGGTTTTTGCTATTGGGCTCTATTGAATATTGAATGTTTTGAATTTTCTCCAAAAGTAAAGTAGTTGCAAACTCATGCTTTTAGAGACTTGTTTGGGCTCATGAGAGGAGTAGAAAAACATCAAAAATTTCAGTCCTGCATGATTCTACCAAGAAATGTGTGTTCATTGAAACCGCTGGTTTTTGATAGTTTGGGCCCTATTGAATAATGAATGTTTTGAATTTTCTCCAAAAGTAAAGTAGTTGCAAACTCATCCTTTTAGAAACTTGTTTGGGCTGTTGAGAGGAGTAAAAAACCATCAAAAATTTCAATCCTGCATGATTCTACCAAGAAATGTGATTCTTCATTCAAAACGCTGGTTTTTGCTATTGGGCTCTATTGAATAATGAATGTTTTGAATTTTCTCCAAAAGTAAAGTAGTTGCAAACTCATGCTTTTAGAGACTTGTTTGGGCTCATGAGAGGAGTAGAAAAACATCAAAAATTTCAGTCCTGCATGATTCTACCAAGAAATGTGTGTTCATTGAAACCGCTGGTTTTTGATAGTTTGGGCCCTATTGAATAATGAATGTTTTGAATTTTCTCCAAAAGTAAAGTAGTTGCAAACTCATCCTTTTAGAAACTTGTTTGGGCTGTTGAGAGGAGTAAAAAACCATCAAAAATTTCAATCCTGCATGATTCTACCAAGAAATGTGATTCTTCATTCAAAACGCTGGTTTTTGCTATTGGGCTCTATTGAATAATGAATGTTTTGAATTTTCTCCAAAAGTAAAGTAGTTGCAAACTCATGCTTTTACAGACTTGTTTGGGCTCATGAGAGGAGTAGAAAAACATCAAAAATTTCAGTCCTGCATGATTCTACCAAGAAATGTGTGTTCATTGAAACCGCTGGTTTTTGATAGTTTGGGCCCTATTGAATAATGAATGTTTTGAATTTTCTCCAAAAGTAAAGTAGTTGCAAACTCATCCTTTTAGAAACTTGTTTGGGCTGTTGAGAGGAGTAAAAAACCATCAAAAATTTCAATCCTGCATGATTTTACCAAGAAATGTGATTCTTCATTCAAAACCTGATTTTTGCTATAGGGCTCTATTGAATAGTGAATGTTTTGAATTTTCTCCAAAAGTAAAGTAGTTGCAAACTCATGCTTTTAGAGACTTGTTTGGGCTCATGAGAGGAGTAGAAAAACATCAAAAATTTCAGTCCTGCATGATTCTACCAAGACATGTGTGTTCATTGAAACGGCTGGTTTTTGATAGTTTGGGCCCTATTGAATAATGAATGTTTTGAATTTTCTCCAAAAGTAAAGTAGTTGCAAACTCATCCTTTTAGAAACTTGTTTGGGCTGTTGAGAGGAGTAAAAAACCATCAAAAATTTCAATCCTGCATGATTCTACCAAGAAATGTGATTCTTCATTCAAAACGCTGGTTTTTGCTATTGGGCTCTATTGAATAATGAATGTTTTGAATTTTCTCCAAAAGTAAAGTAGTTGCAAACTCATGCTTTTAGAGACTTGTTTGGGCTCATGGGAGGAGTAGAAAAACATCAAAAATTTCAGTCCTGCATGATTCTACCAAGACATGTGTGTTCATTGAAACGGCTGGTTTTTGATAGTTTGGGCCCTATTGAATAATGAATGTTTTGAATTTTCTCCAAAAGTAAAGTAGTTGCAAACTCATCCTTTTAGAAACTTGTTTGGGCTGTTGAGAGGAGTAAAAAACCATCAAAAATTTCAATCCTGCATGATTCTACCAAGAAATGTGATTCTTCATTCAAAACGCTGGTTTTTGCTATTGGGCTCTATTGAATAATGAATGTTTTGAATTTTCTCCAAAAGTAAAGTAGTTGCAAACTCATGCTTTTAGAGACTTGTTTGGGCTCATGAGAGGAGTAGAAAAACATCAAAAATTTCAGTCCTGCATGATTCTACCAAGAAATGTGTGTTCATTGAAACCGCTGGTTTTTGATAGTTTGGGCCCTATTGAATAATGAATGTTTTGAATTTTCTCCAAAAGTAAAGTAGTTGCAAACTCATCCTTTTAGAAACTTGTTTGGGCTGTTGAGAGGAGTAAAAAACCATCAAAAATTTCAATCCTGCATGATTCTACCAAGAAATGTGATTCTTCATTCAAAACGCTGGTTTTTGCTATTGGGCTCTATTGAATAATGAATGTTTTGAATTTTCTCCAAAAGTAAAGTAGTTGCAAACTCATGCTTTTAGAGACTTGTTTGGGCTCATGAGAGGAGTAGAAAAACATCAAAAATTTCAGTCCTGCATGATTCTACCAAGAAATGTGTGTTCATTGAAACCGCTGGTTTTTGATAGTTTGGGCCCTATTGAATAATGAATGTTTTGAATTTTCTCCAAAAGTAAAGTAGTTGCAAACTCATCCTTTTAGAAACTTGTTTGGGCTGTTGAGAGGAGTAAAAAACCATCAAAAATTTCAATCCTGCATGATTTTACCAAGAAATGTGATTCTTCATTCAAAACCTGATTTTTGCTATAGGGCTCTATTGAATAGTGAATGTTTTGAATTTTCTCCAAAAGTAAAGTAGTTGCAAACTCATGCTTTTAGAGACTTGTTTGGGCTCATGAGAGGAGTAGAAAAACATCAAAAATTTCAGTCCTGCATGATTCTACCAAGAAATGTGTGTTCATTGAAACCGCTGGTTTTTGATAGTTTGGGCCCTATTGAATAATGAATGTTTTGAATTTTCTCCAAAAGTAAAGTAGTTGCAAACTCATCCTTTTAGAAACTTGTTTGGGCTGTTGAGAGGAGTAAAAAAAACATCAAAAATTTCAATCCTGCATGATTCTACCAAGAAATGTGATTCTTCATTCAAAACGCTGGTTTTTGCTATTGGGCTCTATTGAATAATGAATGTTTTGAATTTTCTCCAAAAGTAAAGTAGTTGCAAACTCATGCTTTTAGAGACTTGTTTGGGCTCATGAGAGGAGTAGAAAAACATCAAAAATTTCAGTCCTGCATGATTCTACCAAGAAATGTGTGTTCATTGAAACCGCTGGTTTTTGATAGTTTGGGCCCTATTGAATAATGAATGTTTTGAATTTTCTCCAAAAGTAAAGTAGTTGCAAACTCATCCTTTTAGAAACTTGTTTGGGCTGTTGAGAGGAGTAAAAAACCATCAAAAATTTCAATCCTGCATGATTCTACCAAGAAATGTGATTCTTCATTCAAAACGCTGGTTTTTGCTATTGGGCTCTATTGAATAATGAATGTTTTGAATTTTCTCCAAAAGTAAAGTAGTTGCAAACTCATGCTTTTAGAGACTTGTTTGGGCTCATGGGAGGAGTAGAAAAACATCAAAAATTTCAGTCCTGCATGATTCTACCAAGAAATGTGTGTTCATTGAAACCGCTGGTTTTTGATAGTTTGGGCCCTATTGAATAATGAATGTTTTGAATTTTCTCCAAAAGTAAAGTAGTTGCAAACTCATCCTTTTAGAAACTTGTTTGGGCTGTTGAGAGGAGTAAAAAACCATCAAAAATTTCAATCCTGCATGATTCTACCAAGAAATGTGATTCTTCATTCAAAACGCTGGTTTTTGCTATTGGGCTCTATTGAATATTGAATGTTTTGAATTTTCTCCAAAAGTAAAGTAGTTGCAAACTCATGCTTTTAGAGACTTGTTTGGGCTCATGAGAGGAGTAGAAAAACATCAAAAATTTCAGTCCTGCATGATTCTACCAAGACATGTGTGTTCATTGAAACGGCTGGTTTTTGATAGTTTGGGCCCTATTGAATAATGAATGTTTTGAATTTTCTCCAAAAGTAAAGTAGTTGCAAACTCATCCTTTTAGAAACTTGTTTGGGCTGTTGAGAGGAGTAAAAAACCATCAAAAATTTCAATCCTGCATGATTCTACCAAGAAATGTGATTCTTCATTCAAAACGCTGGTTTTTGCTATTGGGCTCTATTGAATAATGAATGTTTTGAATTTTCTCCAAAAGTAAAGTAGTTGCAAACTCATGCTTTTAGAGACTTGTTTGGGCTCATGGGAGGAGTAGAAAAACATCAAAAATTTCAGTCCTGCATGATTCTACCAAGACATGTGTGTTCATTGAAACGGCTGGTTTTTGATAGTTTGGGCCCTATTGAATAATGAATGTTTTGAATTTTCTCCAAAAGTAAAGTAGTTGCAAACTCATCCTTTTAGAAACTTGTTTGGGCTGTTGAGAGGAGTAAAAAACCATCAAAAATTTCAATCCTGCATGATTCTACCAAGAAATGTGATTCTTCATTCAAAACGCTGGTTTTTGCTATTGGGCTCTATTGAATAATGAATGTTTTGAATTTTCTCCAAAAGTAAAGTAGTTGCAAACTCATGCTTTTAGAGACTTGTTTGGGCTCATGAGAGGAGTAGAAAAACATCAAAAATTTCAGTCCTGCATGATTCTACCAAGAAATGTGTGTTCATTGAAACCGCTGGTTTTTGATAGTTTGGGCCCTATTGAATAATGAATGTTTTGAATTTTCTCCAAAAGTAAAGTAGTTGCAAACTCATCCTTTTAGAAACTTGTTTGGGCTGTTGAGAGGAGTAAAAAACCATCAAAAATTTCAATCCTGCATGATTCTACCAAGAAATGTGATTCTTCATTCAAAACGCTGGTTTTTGCTATTGGGCTCTATTGAATAATGAATGTTTTGAATTTTCTCCAAAAGTAAAGTAGTTGCAAACTCATGCTTTTACAGACTTGTTTGGGCTCATGAGAGGAGTAGAAAAACATCAAAAATTTCAGTCCTGCATGATTCTACCAAGAAATGTGTGTTCATTCAAACCGCTGGTTTTTGATAGTTTGGGCCCTATTGAATAATGAATGTTTTGAATTTTCTCCAAAAGTAAAGTAGTTGCAAACTCATCCTTTTAGAAACTTGTTTGGGCTGTTGAGAGTAAAAAACCATCAAAAATTTCAATCCTGCATGATTTTACCAAGAAATGTGATTCTTCATTCAAAACCTGATTTTTGCTATAGGGCTCTATTGAATAGTGAATGTTTTGAATTTTCTCCAAAAGTAAAGTAGTTGCAAACTCATGCTTTTAGAGACTTGTTTGGGCTCATGAGATGAGTAGAAAAACATCAAAAATTTCAGTCCTGCATGATTCTACCAAGACATGTGTGTTCATTGAAACGGCTGGTTTTTGATAGTTTGGGCCCTATTGAATAATGAATGTTTTGAATTTTCTCCAAAAGTAAAGTAGTTGCAAACTCATCCTTTTAGAAACTTGTTTGGGCTGTTGAGAGGAGTAAAAAACCATCAAAAATTTCAATCCTGCATGATTCTACCAAGAAATGTGATTCTTCATTCAAAACGCTGGTTTTTGCTATTGGGCTCTATTGAATAATGAATGTTTTGAATTTTCTCCAAAAGGAAAGTAGTTGCAAACTCATGCTTTTAGAGACTTGTTTGGGCTCATGAGAGGAGTAGAAAAACATCAAAAATTTCAGTCCTGCATGATTCTACCAAGAAATGTGTGTTCATTGAAACCGCTGGTTTTTGATAGTTTGGGCCCTATTGAATAATGAATGTTTTGAATTTTCTCCAAAAGTAAAGTAGTTGCAAACTCATCCTTTTAGAAACTTGTTTGGGCTGTTGAGAGGAGTAAAAAACCATCAAAAATTTCAATCCTGCATGATTTTACCAAGAAATGTGATTCTTCATTCAAAACGCTGGTTTTTGCTATTGGGCTCTATTGAATAATGAATGTTTTGAATTTTCTCCAAAAGTAAAGTAGTTGCAAACTCATGCTTTTAGAGACTTGTTTGGGCTCATGAGATGAGTAGAAAAACATCAAAAATTTCAGTCCTGCATGATTCTACCAAGAAATGTGTGTTCATTGAAACCGCTGGTTTTTGATAGTTTGGGCCCTATTGAATAATGAATGTTTTGAATTTTCTCCAAAAGTAAAGTAGTTGCAAACTCATCCTTTTAGAAACTTGTTTGGGCTGTTGAGAGGAGTAAAAAACCATCAAAAATTTCAATCCTGCATGATTTTACCAAGAAATGTGATTCTTCATTCAAAACCTGATTTTTGCTATAGGGCTCTATTGAATAGTGAATGTTTTGAATTTTCTCCAAAAGTAAAGTAGTTGCAAACTCATGCTTTTAGAGACTTGTTTGGGCTCATGAGAGGAGTAGAAAAACATCAAAAATTTCAGTCCTGCATGATTCTACCAAGACATGTGTGTTCATTGAAACGGCTGGTTTTTGATAGTTTGGGCCCTATTGAATAATGAATGTTTTGAATTTTCTCCAAAAGTAAAGTAGTTGCAAACTCATCCTTTTAGAAACTTGTTTGGGCTGTTGAGAGGAGTAAAAAACCATCAAAAATTTCAATCCTGCATGATTCTACCAAGAAATGTGATTCTTCATTCAAAACGCTGGTTTTTGCTATTGGGCTCTATTGAATAATGAATGTTTTGAATTTTCTCCAAAAGTAAAGTAGTTGCAAACTCATGCTTTTAGAGACTTGTTTGGGCTCATGAGAGGAGTAGAAAAACATCAAAAATTTCAGTCCTGCATGATTCTACCAAGAAATGTGTGTTCATTCAAACCGCTGGTTTTTGATAGTTTGGGCCCTATTGAATAATGAATGTTTTGAATTTTCTCCAAAAGTAAAGTAGTTGCAAACTCATCCTTTTAGAAACTTGTTTGGGCTGTTGAGAGTAAAAAACCATCAAAAATTTCAATCCTGCATGATTTTACCAAGAAATGTGATTCTTCATTCAAAACCTGATTTTTGCTATAGGGCTCTATTGAATAGTGAATGTTTTGAATTTTCTCCAAAAGTAAAGTAGTTGCAAACTCATGCTTTTAGAGACTTGTTTGGGCTCATGAGAGGAGTAGAAAAACATCAAAAATTTCAGTCCTGCATGATTCTACCAAGAAATGTGTGTTCATTGAAACCGCTGGTTTTTGATAGTTTGGGCCCTATTGAATAATGAATGTTTTGAATTTTCTCCAAAAGTAAAGTAGTTGCAAACTCATCCTTTTAGAAACTTGTTTGGGCTGTTGAGAGGAGTAAAAAACCATCAAAAATTTCAATCCTGCATGATTCTACCAAGAAATGTGATTCTTCATTCAAAACGCTGGTTTTTGCTATTGGGCTCTATTGAATAATGAATGTTTTGAATTTTCTCCAAAAGTAAAGTAGTTGCAAACTCATGCTTTTAGAGACTTGTTTGGGCTCATGAGATGAGTAGAAAAACATCAAAAATTTCAGTCCTGCATGATTCTACCAAGACATGTGTGTTCATTGAAACGGCTGGTTTTTGATAGTTTGGGCCCTATTGAATAATGAATGTTTTGAATTTTCTCCAAAAGTAAAGTAGTTGCAAACTCATGCTTTTAGAGACTTGTTTGGGCTCATGAGAGGAGTAGAAAAACATCAAAAATTTCAGTCCTGCATGATTCTACCAAGAAATGTGTGTTCATTGAAACCGCTGGTTTTTGATAGTTTGGGCCCTATTGAATAATGAATGTTTTGAATTTTCTCCAAAAGTAAAGTAGTTGCAAACTCATCCTTTTAGAAACTTGTTTGGGCTGTTGAGAGGAGTAAAAAACCATCAAAAATTTCAATCCTGCATGATTCTACCAAGAAATGTGATTCTTCATTCAAAACGCTGGTTTTTGCTATTGGGCTCTATTGAATAATGAATGTTTTGAATTTTCTCCAAAAGTAAAGTAGTTGCAAACTCATGCTTTTAGAGACTTGTTTGGGCTCATGAGATGAGTAGAAAAACATCAAAAATTTCAGTCCTGCATGATTCTACCAAGACATGTGTGTTCATTGAAACGGCTGGTTTTTGATAGTTTGGGCCCTATTGAATAATGAATGTTTTGAATTTTCTCCAAAAGTAAAGTAGTTGCAAACTCATCCTTTTAGAAACTTGTTTGGGCTGTTGAGAGGAGTAAAAAACCATCAAAAATTTCAATCCTGCATGATTCTACCAAGAAATGTGATTCTTCATTCAAAACGCTGGTTTTTGCTATTGGGCTCTATTGAATAATGAATGTTTTGAATTTTCTCCAAAAGGAAAGTAGTTGCAAACTCATGCTTTTAGAGACTTGTTTGGGCTCATGAGAGGAGTAGAAAAACATCAAAAATTTCAGTCCTGCATGATTCTACCAAGAAATGTGTGTTCATTGAAACCGCTGGTTTTTGATAGTTTGGGCCCTATTGAATAATGAATGTTTTGAATTTTCTCCAAAAGTAAAGTAGTTGCAAACTCATCCTTTTAGAAACTTGTTTGGGCTGTTGAGAGGAGTAAAAAACCATCAAAAATTTCAATCCTGCATGATTTTACCAAGAAATGTGATTCTTCATTCAAAACCTGATTTTTGCTATTGGGCTCTATTGAATAGTGAATGTTTTGAATTTTCTCCAAAAGTAAAGTAGTTGCAAACTCATGCTTTTAGAGACTTGTTTGGGCTCATGAGAGGAGTAGAAAAACATCAAAAATTTCAGTCCTGCATGATTCTACCAAGAAATGTGTGTTCATTGAAACCGCTGGTTTTTGATAGTTTGGGCCCTATTGAATAATGAATGTTTTGAATTTTCTCCAAAAGTAAAGTAGTTGCAAACTCATCCTTTTAGAAACTTGTTTGGGCTGTTGAGAGGAGTAAAAAAACATCAAAAATTTCAATCCTGCATGATTCTACCAAGAAATGTGATTCTTCATTCAAAACGTTGGTTTTTGCTATTGGGCTCTATTGAATAATGAATGTTTAGAATTTTCTCCAAAAGTAAAGTAGTTGCAAACTCATGCTTTTAGAGACTTGTTTGGGCTCATGGGAGGAGTAGAAAAACATCAAAAATTTCAGTCCTGCATGATTCTACCAAGAAATGTGTGTTCATTGAAACCGCTGGTTTTTGATAGTTTGGGCCCTATTGAATAATGAATGTTTTGAATTTTCTCCAAAAGTAAAGTAGTTGCAAACTCATCCTTTTAGAAACTTGTTTGGGCTGTTGAGAGGAGTAAAAAACCATCAAAAATTTCAATCCTGCATGATTCTACCAAGAAATGTGATTCTTCATTCAAAACGCTGGTTTTTGCTATTGGGCTCTATTGAATAATGAATGTTTTGAATTTTCTCCAAAAGTAAAGTAGTTGCAAACTCATGCTTTTAGAGACTTGTTTGGGCTCATGAGAGGAGTAGAAAAACATCAAAAATTTCAGTCCTGCATGATTCTACCAAGAAATGTGTGTTCATTGAAACCGCTGGTTTTTGATAGTTTGGGCCCTATTGAATAATGAATGTTTTGAATTTTCTCCAAAAGTAAAGTAGTTGCAAACTCATCCTTTTAGAAACTTGTTTGGGCTGTTGAGAGGAGTAAAAAACCATCAAAAATTTCAATCCTGCATGATTCTACCAAGAAATGTGATTCTTCATTCAAAACGCTGGTTTTTGCTATTGGGCTCTATTGAATAATGAATGTTTTGAATTTTCTCCAAAAGTAAAGTAGTTGCAAACTCATGCTTTTAGAGGCTTGTTTGGGCTCATGAGAGGAGTAGAAAAACATCAAAAATTTCAGTCCTGCATGATTCTACCAAGAAATGTGTGTTCATTGAAACCGCTGGTTTTTGATAGTTTGGGCCCTATTGAATAATGAATGTTTTGAATTTTCTCCAAAAGTAAAGTAGTTGCAAACTCATCCTTTTAGAAACTTGTTTGGGCTGTTGAGAGGAGTAAAAAACCATCAAAAATTTCAATCCTGCATGATTCTACCAAGAAATGTGATTCTTCATTCAAAACGCTGGTTTTTGCTATTGGGCTCTATTGAATAATGAATGTTTTGAATTTTCTCCAAAAGTAAAGTAGTTGCAAACTCATGCTTTTAGAGACTTGTTTGGGCTCATGAGAGGAGTAGAAAAACATCAAAAATTTCAGTCCTGCATGATTCTACCAAGAAATGTGTGTTCATTGAAACCGCTGGTTTTTGATAGTTTGGGCCCTATTGAATAATGAATGTTTTGAATTTTCTCCAAAAGTAAAGTAGTTGCAAACTCATCCTTTTAGAAACTTGTTTGGGCTGTTGAGAGGAGTAAAAAATCATCAAAAATTTCAATCCTGCATGATTTTACCAAGAAATGTGATTCTTCATTCAAAACCTGATTTTTGCTATAGGGCTCTATTGAATAGTGAATGTTTTGAATTTTCTCCAAAAGTAAAGTAGTTGCAAACTCATGCTTTTAGAGACTTGTTTGGGCTCATGAGAGGAGTAGAAAAACAGCAAAAATTTCAGTCCTGCATGATTCTACCAAGAAATGTGTGTTCATTCAAAACGCTGGTTTTTGATAGTTTGGGCCCTATTGAATAATGAATGTTTTGAATTTTCTCCAAAAGTAAAGTAGTTGCAAACTCATGCTTTTAGAGACTTGTTTGGGCTCATGAGAGGAGTAGAAAAACATCAAAAATTTCAGTCCTGCATGATTCTACCAAGAAATGTGTGTTCATTCAAACCGCTGGTTTTTGATAGTTTGGGCCCTATTGAATAATGAATGTTTTGAATTTTCTCCAAAAGTAAAGTAGTTGCAAACTCATGCTTTTAGAGACTTGTTTGGGCTCATGAGAGGAGTAGAAAAACATCAAAAATTTCAGTCCTGCATGATTCTACCAAGAAATGTGTGTTCATTCAAACCGCTGGTTTTTGATAGTTTGGGCCCTATTGAATAATGAATGTTTTGAATTTTCTCCAAAAGTAAAGTAGTTGCAAACTCATCCTTTTAGAAACTTGTTTGGGCTGTTGAGAGGAGTAAAAAACCATCAAAAATTTCAATCCTGCATGATTCTACCAAGAAATGTGATTCTTCATTCAAAACGCTGGTTTTTGCTATTGGGCTCTATTGAATAATGAATGTTTTGAATTTTCTCCAAAAGTAAAGTAGTTGCAAACTCATGCTTTTAGAGACTTGTTTGGGCTCATGAGAGGAGTAGAAAAACATCAAAAATTTCAGTCCTGCATGATTCTACCAAGAAATGTGTGTTCATTGAAACCGCTGGTTTTTGATAGTTTGGGCCCTATTGAATAATGAATGTTTTGAATTTTCTCCAAAAGTAAAGTAGTTGCAAACTCATGCTTTTAGAGACTTGTTTGGGCTCATGAGAGGAGTAGAAAAACAGCAAAAATTTCAGTCCTGCATGATTCTACCAAGAAATGTGTGTTCATTCAAAACGCTGGTTTTTGATAGTTTGGGCCCTATTGAATAATGAATGTTTTGAATTTTCTCCAAAAGTAAAGTAGTTGCAAACTCATGCTTTTAGAGACTTGTATGGGCTCATGAGAGGAGTAGAAAAACATCAAAAATTTCAGTCCTGCATGATTCTACCAAGAAATGTGTGTTCATTGAAACCGCTGGTTTTTGATAGTTTGGGCCCTATTGAATAATGAATGTTTTGAATTTTCTCCAAAAGTAAAGTAGTTGCAAACTCATCCTTTTAGAAACTTGTTTGGGCTGTTGAGAGGAGTAGAAAACCATCAAAAATTTCAATCCTGCATGATTCTACCAAGAAATGTGATTCTTCATTCAAAACGCTGGTTTTTGCTATTGGGCTCTATTGAATAATGAATGTTTTGAATTTTCTCCAAAAGTAAAGTAGTTGCAAACTCATGCTTTTAGAGACTTGTTTGGGCTCATGAGAGGAGTAGAAAAACATCAAAAATTTCAGTCCTGCATGATTCTACCAAGAAATGTGTGTTCATTGAAACCGCTGGTTTTTTAAAGTTTGGGCCCTATTGAATAATGAATGTTTTGAATTTTCTCCAAAAGTAAAGTAGTTGCAAACTCATCCTTTTAGAAACTTGTTTGGGCTGTTGAGAGGAGTAAAAAACCATCAAAAATTTCAATCCTGCATGATTTTACCAAGAAATGTGATTCTTCATTCAAAACCTGATTTTTGTTATAGGGCTCTATTGAATAGTGAATGTTTTGAATTTTCTCCAAAAGTAAAGTAGTTGCAAACTCATGCTTTTAGAGACTTGTTTGGGCTCATGAGAGGAGTAGAAAAACATCAAAAATTTCAGTCCTGCATGATTCTACCAAGAAATGTGTTCATTCAAACCGCTGGTTTTTGATAGTTTGGGCCCTATTGAATAATGAATGTTTTGAATTTTCTCCAAAAGTAAAGTAGTAGCAAACTCATCCTTTTAGAAACTTGTTTGGGCTGTTGAGAGGAGTAAAAAACCATCAAAAATTTCAATCCTGCATGATTCTACCAAGAAATGTGATTCTTCATTCAAAACGCTGGTTTTTGCTATTGGGCTCTATTGAATAATGAATGTTTTGAATTTTCTCCAAAAGTAAAGTAGTTGCAATCTCATGCTTTTAGAGACTTGTTTGGGCTCATGAGAGGAGTAGAAAAACATCAAAAATTTCAGTCCTGCATGATTCTACCAAGAAATGTGTGTTCATTGAAACCGCTGGTTTTTGATAGTTTGGGCCCTATTGAATAATGAATGTTTTGAATTTTCTCCAAAAGTAAAGTAGTTGCAAACTCATCCTTTTAGAAACTTGTTTGGGCTGTTGAGAGGAGTAAAAAACCATCAAAAATTTCAATCCTGCATGATTCTACCAAGAAATGTGATTCTTCATTCAAAACGCTGGTTTTTGCTATTGGGCTCTATTGAATAATGAATGTTTTGAATTTTCTCCAAAAGTAAAGTAGTTGCAAACTCATGCTTTTAGAGACTTGTTTGGGCTCATGAGATGAGTAGAAAAACATCAAAAATTTCAGTCCTGCATGATTCTACCAAGACATGTGTGTTCATTGAAACGGCTGGTTTTTGATAGTTTGGGCCCTATTGAATAATGAATGTTTTGAATTTTCTCCAAAAGTAAAGTAGTTGCAAACTCATCCTTTTAGAAACTTGTTTGGGCTGTTGAGAGGAGTAAAAAACCATCAAAAATTTCAATCCTGCATGATTCTACCAAGAAATGTGTGTTCATTCAAAACGCTGGTTTTTGATAGTGGGGGCCCTATTGAATAATGAATGTTTTGAATTTTCTCCAAAAGTAAAGTAGTTGCAAACTCATGCTTTTAGAGACTTGTTTGGGCTCATGAGAGGAGAAGAAAAACATCAAAAATTTCAGTCCTGCATGATTCTACCAAGAAATGTGTGTTCATTGAAACCGCTGGTTTTTGATAGTTTGGGCCCTATTGAATAATGAATGTTTTGAATTTTCTCCAAAAGTAAAGTAGTTGCAAACTCATCCTCTTAGAAACTTGTTTGGGCTGTTGAGAGGAGTAAAAAACCATCAAAAATTTCAATCCTGCATGATTTTACCAAGACATGTGATTCTTCATTCAAAACGCTGATTTTTGCTATTGGGCTCTATTGAATAGTGAATGTTTTGAATTTTCTCCAAAAGTAAAGTAGTTGCAAACTCATGCTTTTAGAGACTTGTTTGGGCTCATGAGAGGAGTAGAAAAACATCAAAAATTTCAGTCCTGCATGAATCTACCAAGAAATGTGTGTTCATTCAACCGCTGGTTTTTGATAGTTTGGGCCCTATTGAATAATGAATGTTTTGAATTTTCTCCAAAAGTAAAGTAGTTGCAAACTCATCCTTTTAGAAACTTGTTTGGGCTGTTGAGAGGAGTAAAAAACCATCAAAAATTTCAATCCTGCATGATTTTACCAAGAAATGTGATTCTTCATTCAAAACCTGATTTTTGCTTTTGGGCTCTATTGAATAGTGAATGTTTTGAATTTTTTCCAAAAGTAAAGTAGTTGCAAACTCATGCTTTTAGAGACTTGTTTGGGCTCATGAGAGGAGTAGAAAAACATCAAAAATTTCAGTCCTGCATGATTCTACCAAGAAATGTGATTCTTCATTCAAAACCTGATTTTTGCTATTGTGCTCTATTGAATAATGAATGTTTTGAATTTTCTCCAAAAGTAAAGTAGTTGCAAACTCATCCTTTTAGACACTTGTTTGGGCTGTTGAGAGGAGTAAAAAACCATCAAAAATTTCAATCCTGCATGATTCTACCAAGAAATGTGATTCTTCATTCAAAACGCTGGTTTTTGCTATTGGGCTCTATTGAATAATGAATGTTTTGAATTTTCTCCAAAAGTAAAGTAGTTGCAAACTCATGCTTTTATAGACTTGTTTGGGCTCATGAGAGGAGTAGAAAAACATCAAAAATTTCAGTCCTGCATGATTCTACCAAGACATGTGTGTTCATTGAAACCGCTGGTTTTTGATAGTTTGGGCCCTATTGAATAATGAATGTTTTGAATTTTCCCCAAAAGTAAAGTAGTTGCAAACTCATCCTTTTAGAAACTTGTTTGGGCTGTTGAGAGGAGTAAAAAACCATCAAAAATTTCAATCCTGCATGATTCTACCAAGAAATGTGATTCTTCATTCAAAACGCTGGTTTTTGCTATTGGGCTCTATTGAATAATGAATGTTTTGAATTTTCTCCAAAAGTAAAGTAGTTGCAAACTCATGCTTTTAGAGACTTCTTTGGGCTCATGAGAGGAGTAGAAAAACATCAAAAATTTCAGTCCTGCATGATTCTACCAAGAAATGTGTGTTCATTGAAACCGCTGGTTTTTGATAGTTTGGGCCCTATTGAATAATGAATGTTTTGAATTTTCTCCAAAAGTAAAGTAGTTGCAAACTCATCCTTTTAGAAACTTGTTTGGGCTGTTGAGAGGAGTAAAAAACCATCAAAAATTTCAATCCTGCATGATTCTACCAAGAAATGTGATTCTTCATTCAAAACGCTGGTTTTTGCTATTGGGCTCTATTGAATAATGAATGTTTTGAATTTTCTCCAAAAGTAAAGTAGTTGCAAACTCATGCTTTTAGAGACTTGTTTGGGCTCATGAGAGGAGAAGAAAAACATCAAAAATTTCAGTCCTGCATGATTCTACCAAGAAATGTGTGTTCATTGAAACCGCTGGTTTTTGATAGTTTGGGCCCTATTGAATAATGAATGTTTTGAATTTTCTCCAAAAGTAAAGTAGTTGCAAACTCATCCTTTTAGAAACTTGTTTGGGCTGTTGAGAGAAGTAAAAAACCATCAAAAATTTCAATCCTGCATGATTTTACCAAGAAATGTGATTCTTCATTCAAAACCTGATTTTTGCTATTGGGCTCTATTGAATAGTGAATGTTTTGAATTTTCTCCAAAAGTAAAGTAGTTGCAAACTCATGCTTTTAGAGACTTGTTTGGGCTCATGAGAGGAGTAGAAAAACATCAAAAATTTCAGTCCTGCATGAATCTACCAAGAAATGTGTGTTCATTCAAACCGCTGGTTTTTGATAGTTTGGGCCCTATTGAATAATGAATGTTTTGAATTTTCTCCAAAAGTAAAGTAGTTGCAAACTCATCCTTTTAGAAACTTGTTTGGGCTGTTGAGAGGAGTAAAAAACCATCAAAAATTTCAATCCTGCATGATTCTACCAAGAAATGTGATTCTTCATTCAAAACGCTGGTTTTTGCTATTGGGCTCTATTGAATAATGAATGTTTTGAATTTTCTCCAAAAGTAAAGTAGTTGCAAACTCATGCTTTTAGAGACTTGTTTGGGCTCATGAGAGGAGTAGAAAAACATCAAAAATTTCAGTCCTGCATGATTCTACCAAGAAATGTGTGTTCATTGAAACCGCTGGTTTTTGATAGTTTGGGCCCTATTGAATAATGAATGTTTTGAATTTTCTCCAAAAGTAAAGTAGTTGCAAAATCATCCTTTTAGAAACTTGTTTGGGCTGTTGAGAGGAGTAAAAAACCATCAAAAATTTCAATCCTGCATGATCTTACCAAGAAATGTGATTCTTCATTCAAAACCTGATTTTTGCTTTTGGGCTCTATTGAATAGTGAATGTTTTGAATTTTCTCCAAAAGTAAAGTAGTTGCAAATTCATGCTTTTAGAGACTTGTTTGGGCTCATGAGAGGAGTAGAAAAACATCAAAAATTTCAGTCCTGCATGATTCTACCAAGAAATGTGATTCTTCATTCAAAACCTGATTTTTGCTATTGTGCTCTATTGAATAATGAATGTTTTGAATTTTCTCCAAAAGTAAAGTAGTTGCAAACTCATCCTTTTAGAAACTTGTTTGGGCTGTTGAGAGGAGTAAAAAACCATCAAAAATTTCAATCCTGCATGATTCTACCAAGAAATGTGATTCTTCATTCAAAACGCTGGTTTTTGCTATTGGGCTCTATTGAATAATGAATGTTTTGAATTTTCTCCAAAAGTAAAGTAGTTGCAAACTCATGCTTTTAGAGACTTGTTTGGGCTCATGAGAGGAGTAGAAAAACATCAAAAATTTCAGTCCTGCATGATTCTACCAAGAAATGTGTGTTCATTCAAACCGCTGGTTTTTGATATTTTGGGCCCTATTGAATAATGAATGTTTTGAATTTTCTCCAAAAGTAAAGTAGTTGCAAACTCATCCTTTTAGAAACTTGTTTGGGCTGTTGAGAGGAGTAAAAAACCATCAAAAATTTCAATCC
The DNA here is from genome assembly GCF_039654945.1 of Dendrobates tinctorius. Lineage (NCBI taxonomy): Eukaryota > Metazoa > Chordata > Amphibia > Anura > Dendrobatidae > Dendrobates > Dendrobates tinctorius. Next base: position 31,372,664 of record NW_027361716.1, read on the forward strand.
TGCATGATTCTACCAAGAAATGTGATTCTTCATTCAAAACCTGATTTTTGCTATTGGGCTCTATTGAATAATGAATGTTTTGAATTTTCTCCAAAAGTAAAGTAGTTGCAAACTCATGCTTTTAGAGACTTGTTTGGGCTCATGAGAGGAGTAGAAAAACATCAAAAATTTCAGTCCTGCATGATTCTACCAAGAAATGTGTGTTCATTCAAACCGCTGGTTTTTGATAGTTTGAGCCCTATTGAATAATGAATGTTTTGAATTTTCTCCAAAAGTAAAGTAGTTGCAAACTCATCCTTTTAGAAACTTGTTTGGGCTGTTGAGAGGAGTAAAAAACCATCAAAAATTTCAATCTTGCATGATTCTACCAAGAAATGTGATTCTTCATTCAAAACGCTGGTTTTTGCTATTGGGCTCTATTGAATAATGAATGTTTTGAATTTTCTCCAAAAGTAAAGTAGTTGCAAACTCATCCTTTTAGAGACTTGTTTGGGCTCATGAGAGGAGTAGAAAAACATCAAAAATATCAGTCCTGCACGATTCTACCAAGAAATGTGTGTTCATTCAAACCGCTGGTTTTTGATATTTTGGGCCCTATTGAATAATGAATGTTTTGAATTTTCTCCAAAAGTAAAGTAGTTGCAAACTCATCCTTTTAGAAACTTGTTTGGGCTGTTGAGAGGAGTAAAAAACCATCAAAAATTTCAATCCTGCATGATTCTACCAAGAAATGTGATTCTTCATTCAAAACCTGATTTTTGCTATTGGGCTCTATTGAATAATGAATGTTTTGAATTTTCTCCAAAAGTAAAGTAGTTGCAAACTCATGCTTTTAGAGACTTGTTTGGGCTCATGAGAGGAGTAGAAAAACATCAAAAATTTCAGTCCTGCATGATTCTACCAAGAAATGTGTGTTCATTGAAACCGCTGGTTTTTGATAGTTTGGGCCCTATTGAATAATGAATGTTTTGAATTTTCTCCAAAAGTAAAGTAGTTGCAAACTCATCCTTTTAGAAACTTGTTTGGGCTGTTGAGAGGAGTAAAAAACCATCAAAAATTTCAATCCTGCATGATTCTACCAAGAAATGTGATTCTTCATTCAAAATGCTGGTTTTTGCTATTGGGCTCTATTGAATAATGAATGTTTTGAATTTTCTCCAAAAGTAAAGTAGTTGCAAACTCATCCTATTAGAGACTTGTTTGGGCTCATGAGAGGAGTAGAAAAACATCAAAAATTTCAGTCCTGCACGATTCTACCAAGAAATGTGTGTTCATTCAAACCGCTGGTTTTTGATATTTTGGGCCCTATTGAATTATGAATGTTTTGAATTTTCTCCAAAAGTAAAGTAGTTGCAAACTCATCCTTTTAGAAACTTGTTTGGGCTGTTGAGAGGAGTAAAAAACCATCAAAAATTTCAATCCTGCATGATTCTACCAAGAAATGTGATTCTTCATTCAAAACCTGATTTTTGCTATTGGGCTCTATTGAATAATGAATGTTTTGAATTTTCTCCAAAAGTAAAGTAGTTGCAAACTCATCCTTTTAGAGACTTGTTTGGGCTCATGAGAGGAGTAGAAAAACATCAAAAAATTCAGTCCTGCACGATTCTACCAAGAAATGTGTGTTCATTCAAACCGCTGGTTTTTGATATTTTGGGCCCTATTGAATAATGAATGTTTTGAATTTTCTCCAAAAGTAAAGTAGTTGCAAACTCATCCTTTTAGAAACTTGTTTGGGCTATTGAGAGGAGTAAAAAACCATCAAAAATTTCAATCCTGCATGATTCTACCAAGAAATGTGATTCTTCATTCAAAACCTGATTTTTGCTATTGGGCTCTATTGAATAATGAATGTTTTGAATTTTCTCCAAAAGTAAAGTAGTTGCAAACTCATGCTTTTAGAGACTTGTTTGGGCTCATGAGAGGAGTAGAAAAACATCAAAAATTTCAGTCCTGCATGATTCTACCAAGAAATGTGTGTTCATTCAAACCGCTGGTTTTTGATAGTTTGAGCCCTATTGAATAATGAACGTTTTGAATTTTCTCCAAAAGTAAAGTAGTTGCAAACTCATCCTTTTAGAAACTTGTTTGGGCTGTTGAGAGGAGTAAAAAACCATCAAAAATTTCAATCTTGCATGATTCTACCAAGAAATGTGATTCTTCATTCAAAACGCTGTTTTTTGCTATTGGGCTCTATTGAATAATGAATGTTTTGAAGTTTCTCCAAAAGTAAAGTAGTTGCAAACTCATCCTTTTAGAGACTTGTTTGGGCTCATGAGAGTAGAAAAACATCAAAAATTTCAGTCCTGCACGATTCTACCAAGAAATGTGTGTTCATTCAAACCGCTGGTTTTTGATATTTTGGGCCCTATTGAATTATGAATGTTTTGAATTTTCTCCAAAAGTAAAGTAGTTGCAAACTCATCCTTTTAGAAACTTGTTTGGGCTGTTGAGAGGAGTAAAAAACCATCAAAAATTTCAATCCTGCATGATTCTACCAAGAAATGTGATTCTTCATTCAAAACCTGATTTTTGCTATTTTGGCTCTATTGAATAATGAATGTTTTGAATTTTCTCCAAAAGTAAAGTAGTTGCAAACTCATCCTTTTAGAGACTTGTTTGGGCTCATGAGAGGAGTAGAAAAACATCAAAAATTTCAGTCCTGCACGATTCTACCAAGAAATGTGTGTTCATTGAAACGGCTGGTTTTTGATATTTTGGGCCCTATTGAATAATGAATGTTTTGAATTTTCTCCAAAAGTAAAGTAGTTGCAAACTCATCCTTTTAGAAACTTGTTTGGGCTGTTGAGAGGAGTAAAAAACCATCAAAAATTTCAATCCTGCATGATTCTACCAAGAAATGTGATTCTTCATTCAAAACCTGATTTTTGCTATTGGGCTCTATTGAATAATGAATGTTTTGAATTTTCTCCAAAAGTAAAGTAGTTGCAAACTCATGCTTTTAGAGACTTGTTTGGGCTCATGAGAGGAGTAGAAAAACATCAAAAATTTCAGTCCTGCATGATTCTACCAAGAAATGTGTGTTCATTCAAACCGCTGGTTTTTGATAGTTTGAGCCCTATTGAATAATGAATGTTTTGAATTTTCTCCAAAAGTAAAGTAGTTGCAAACTCATCCTTTTAGAAACTTGTTTGGGCTGTTGAGAGGAGTAAAAAACCATCAAAAATTTCAATCCTGCATGATTCTACCAAGAAATGTGATTCTTCATTCAAAACGCTGGTTTTTGCTATTGGGCTCTATTGAATAATGAATGTTTTGAATTTTCTCCAAAAGTAAAGTAGTTGCAAACTCATCCTTTTAGAGACTTGTTTGGGCTCATGAGAGGAGTAGAAAAACATCAAAAATTTCAGTCCTGCATGATTCTACCAAGAAATGTGTGTTCATTGAAACCGCTGGTTTTTGATAGTTTGGGCCCTATTGAATAATGAATGTTTTGAATTTTCTCCAAAAGTAAAGTAGTTGCAAACTCATCCTTTTAGAAACTTGTTTGGGCTGTTGAGAGGAGTAAAAAACCATCAAAAATTTCAATCCTGCATGATTCTACCAAGAAATGTGATTCTTCATTCAAAACGCTGTTTTTTGCTATTGGGCTCTATTGAATAATGAATGTTTTGAATTTTCTCCAAAAGTAAAGTAGTTGCAAACTCATGCTTTTAGAGACTTGTTTGGGCTCATGAGAGGAGTAGAAAAACATCAAAAATTTCAGTCCTGCATGATTCTACCAAGAAATGTGTGTTCATTCAAACCGCTGGTTTTTGATAGTTTGGGCCCTATTGAATAATGAATGTTTTGAATTTTCTCCAAAAGTAAAGTAGTTGCAAACTCATCCTTTTAGAAACTTGTTTGGGCTGTTGAGAGGAGTAAAAAACCATCAAAAATTTCAATCCTGCATGATTTTACCAAGAAATGTGATTCTTCATTCAAAACCTGATCTTTGCTATAGGGCTCTATTGAATAGTGAATGTTTTGAATTTTCTCCAAAAGTAAAGTAGTTGCAAACTCATGCTTTTAGAGACTTGTTTGGGCTCATGAGAGGAGTAGAAAAACATCAAAAATTTCAGTCCTGCATGATTCTACCAAGAAATGTGTGTTCATTGAAACCGCTGGTTTTTGATAGTTTGGGCCCTATTGAATAATGAATGTTTTGAATTTTCTCCAAAAGTAAAGTAGTTGCAAACTCATCCTTTTAGAAACTTGTTTGGGCTGTTGAGAGGAGTAAAAAACCATCAAAAATTTCAATCCTGCATGATTCTACCAAGAAATGTGATTCTTCATTCAAAACGCTGGTTTTTGCTATTGGGCTCTATTGAATAATGAATGTTTTGAATTTTCTCCAAAAGTAAAGTAGTTGCAAACTCATGCTTTTAGAGACTTGTTTGGGCTCATGAGAGGAGTAGAAAAACATCAAAAATTTCAGTCCTGCATGATTCTACCAAGAAATGTGTGTTCATTCAAAACGCTGGTTTTTGATAGTTTGGGCCCTATTGAATAATGAATGTTTTGAATTTTCTCCAAAAGTAAAGTAGTTGCAAACTCATGCTTTTAGAGACTTGTATGGGCTCATGAGAGGAGTAGAAAAACATCAAAAATTTCAGTCCTGCATGATTCTACCAAGAAATGTGTGTTCATTGAAACCGCTGGTTTTTGATAGTTTGGGCCCTATTGAATAATGAATGTTTTGAATTTTCTCCAAAAGTAAAGTAGTTGCAAACTCATCCTTTTAGAAACTTGTTTGGACTGCTGAGAGGAGTAAAAAACCATCAAAAATTTCAATCCTGCATGATTCTACCAAGAAATGTGATTCTTCATTCAAAACGCTGGTTTTTGCTATTGGGCTCTATTGAATAATGAATGTTTTGAATTTTCTCCAAAAGTAAAGTAGTTGCAAACTCATGCTTTTAGAGACTTGTTTGGGCTCATGAGATGAGTAGAAAAACATCAAAAATTTCAGTCCTGCATGATTCTACCAAGACATGTGTGTTCATTGAAAAGGCTGGTTTTTGATAGTTTGGGCCCTATTGAATAATGAATGTTTTGAATTTTCTCCAAAAGTAAAGTAGTTGCAAACTCATCCTTTTAGAAACTTGTTTGGGCTGTTGAGAGGAGTAAAAAACCATCAAAAATTTCAATCCTGCATGATTCTACCAAGAAATGTGATTCTTCATTCAAAACGCTGGTTTTTGCTATTGGGCTCTATTGAATAATGAATGTTTTGAATTTTCTCCAAAAGTAAAGTAGTTGCAAACTCATGCTTTTAGAGACTTGTTTGGGCTCATGAGAGGAGTAGAAAAACATCAAAAATTTCAGTCCTGCATGATTCTACCAAGAAATGTGTGTTCATTCAAACCGCTGGTTTTTGATAGTTTGGGCCCTATTGAATAATGAATGTTTTGAATTTTCTCCATTTTCAATAACTTTATTAAAAATTTTACATAAAGTTAACAGTAGTATTTTTACAGCATACTGTTGACAGTAGGGTTCAGGATAATATACAAAATAACAGTAATGTATTACATTGAGTAGATCAGTAGGAGTAACAATACACCTAACAATATAAACACTTAACAGTAGTGTGGTATGTTGTCAAGAACCAAGAGATAATCCTAAAATAAACAAACGTAATGAGTTACCTTGTATTCTGTTTTAAGAGAGTAATGCGCGTTTTACCAGATAAATTCAGAGAGGAGAGATATCAGCAATAAAAATAAAAAAAAATCACATAGTGGGAGAGACCAAGAGCAGTTCAATTAGGAGAAATTCTGATCAGAGGTAAATCTTATCCAAGAATTCCACCTTTTGCTATATGTACTGAAGTAGTCATTTGCCAAAGCATGGCTTTTTTCGTATGAGCAATGTAATGACATCTTGTCTACAATATCACTAATTTTGGGAGTAGCCTCTTCGTTCCATAAGGATGCTATGGCATTTTTAGTTATTAGAAAAAGGTGGATAACTGTTGGGATATGAGATGTATGAATCACTTCTAAACCTATGGACAGTAATGCCATCTGTGGCGTAAGGGTGATGTTTTGTTTAGTCAGAATATTAATTGTTCTAGAGATTTCTATCCAAATGGGCCTGATTTTAGGACATTCCCAGAATACATGTAATAGTGTACCTGTGAATCCGCAATCTCTCCAACAATCTGGGGATCTACCTGGGAACATCCTGGCCAGCTTCACAGGAGTATAGTACCACCTAGATGTCAGTTTGTAAAAGGATTCATGTAGGGATGCGCAAATGTTGGATGAATATGTCTGTTTAAGAGCCAGCTCCCATTGTTCCAGAGAGAATAGAGTATCAAAATCGCTCTCCCATTTAATCATATATGGAGTCTTTTCTCCAATTTCAGAGCCGTTCAAAAAATCATATATATTTCTTGATCTCCAATGGACCTTAACATTAGGATTACAAAGTAGCAAACTTGTAGATTCTGTAATGTAAGATTTTTTTTTCAAAGATTTTGAGATATTTTTCTTAATCGAGGGAAGGAGTTCCAAATCCTGGCAAGAAAAATTATTTTGAGATATTAAAGATTCGTTGCTTATAAATTTCTTACCATCGAACAAATCTCCTATCACCTTAATACCAAATTTTATCCATTCTTTCGGGATTTTTTTATCCATTAGTAAACCAAGAAATTTGATAGGGATATTTTTTAATTGAACGTATCTCTGGCTTCTGTTTCTCTTAACCTGCGGCTTAGCCAGTTGTTTCCATGCAGAGAGAGTTGCGGAGATTATTGGGGAGTCATAATTGAATTTTCTCCAAAAGTAAAGTAGTTGCAAACTCATGCTTTTAGAGACTTGTTTGGGCTCATGAGAGGAGTAGAAAAACATCAAAAATTTCAGTCCTGCATGATTCTACCAAGAAATGTGTGTTCATTGAAACCGCTGGTTTTTGATAGTTTGGGCCCTATTGAATAATGAATGTTTTGAATTTTCTCCAAAAGTAAAGTAGTTGCAAACTCATCCTTTTAGAAACTTGTTTGGGCTGTTGAGAGGAGTAAAAAACCATCAAAAATTTCAATCCTGCATGATTCTACCAAGAAATGTGATTCTTCATTCAAAACGCTGGTTTTTGCTATTGGGCTCTATTGAATAATGAATGTTTTGAATTTTCTCCAAAAGTAAAGTAGTTGCAAACTCATGCTTTTAGAGACTTGTTTGGGCTCATGAGAGGAGTAGAAAAACATCAAAAATTTCAGTCCTGCATGATTCTACCAAGAAATGTGTGTTCATTGAAACCGCTGGTTTTTTAAAGTTTGGGCCCTATTGAATAATGAATGTTTTGAATTTTCTCCAAAAGTAAAGTAGTTGCAAACTCATCCTTTTAGAAACTTGTTTGGGCTGTTGAGAGGAGTAAAAAACCATCAAAAATTTCAATCCTGCATGATTTTACCAAGAAATGTGATTCTTCATTCAAAACCTGATTTTTGCTATAGGGCTCTATTGAATAGTGAATGTTTTGAATTTTCTCCAAAAGTAAAGTAGTTGCAAACTCATGCTTTTAGAGACTTGTTTGGGCTCATGAGAGGAGTAGAAAAACATCAAAAATTTCAGTCCTGCATGATTCTACCAAGAAATGTGTTCATTCAAACCGCTGGTTTTTGATAGTTTGGGCCCTATTGAATAATGAATGTTTTGAATTTTCTCCAAAAGTAAAGTAGTAGCAAACTCATCCTTTTAGAAACTTGTTTGGGCTGTTGAGAGGAGTAAAAAACCATCAAAAATTTCAATCCTGCATGATTCTACCAAGAAATGTGATTCTTCATTCAAAACGCTGGTTTTTGCTATTGGGCTCTATTGAATAATGAATGTTTTGAATTTTCTCCAAAAGTAAAGTAGTTGCAATCTCATGCTTTTAGAGACTTGTTTGGGCTCATGAGAGGAGTAGAAAAACATCAAAAATTTCAGTCCTGCATGATTCTACCAAGAAATGTGTGTTCATTGAAACCGCTGGTTTTTGATAGTTTGGGCCCTATTGAATAATGAATGTTTTGAATTTTCTCCAAAAGTAAAGTAGTTGCAAACTCATCCTTTTAGAAACTTGTTTGGGCTGTTGAGAGGAGTAAAAAACCATCAAAAATTTCAATCCTGCATGATTCTACCAAGAAATGTGATTCTTCATTCAAAACGCTGGTTTTTGCTATTGGGCTCTATTGAATAATGAATGTTTTGAATTTTCTCCAAAAGTAAAGTAGTTGCAAACTCATGCTTTTAGAGACTTGTTTGGGCTCATGAGATGAGTAGAAAAACATCAAAAATTTCAGTCCTGCATGATTCTACCAAGACATGTGTGTTCATTGAAACGGCTGGTTTTTGATAGTTTGGGCCCTATTGAATAATGAATGTTTTGAATTTTCTCCAAAAGTAAAGTAGTTGCAAACTCATCCTTTTAGAAACTTGTTTGGGCTGTTGAGAGGAGTAAAAAACCATCAAAAATTTCAATCCTGCATGATTCTACCAAGAAATGTGTGTTCATTCAAAACGCTGGTTTTTGATAGTGGGGGCCCTATTGAATAATGAATGTTTTGAATTTTCTCCAAAAGTAAAGTAGTTGCAAACTCATGCTTTTAGAGACTTGTTTGGGCTCATGAGAGGAGAAGAAAAACATCAAAAATTTCAGTCCTGCATGATTCTACCAAGAAATGTGTGTTCATTGAAACCGCTGGTTTTTGATAGTTTGGGCCCTATTGAATAATGAATGTTTTGAATTTTCTCCAAAAGTAAAGTAGTTGCAAACTCATCCTCTTAGAAACTTGTTTGGGCTGTTGAGAGGAGTAAAAAACCATCAAAAATTTCAATCCTGCATGATTTTACCAAGACATGTGATTCTTCATTCAAAACCTGATTTTTGCTATTGGGCTCTATTGAATAGTGAATGTTTTGAATTTTCTCCAAAAGTAAAGTAGTTGCAAACTCATGCTTTTAGAGACTTGTTTGGGCTCATGAGAGGAGTAGAAAAACATCAAAAATTTCAGTCCTGCATGAATCTACCAAGAAATGTGTGTTCATTCAAACCGCTGGTTTTTGATAGTTTGGGCCCTATTGAATAATGAATGTTTTGAATTTTCTCCAAAAGTAAAGTAGTTGCAAACTCATCCTTTTAGAAACTTGTTTGGGCTGTTGAGAGGAGTAAAAAACCATCAAAAATTTCAATCCTGCATGATTTTACCAAGAAATGTGATTCTTCATTCAAAACCTGATTTTTGCTTTTGGGCTCTATTGAATAGTGAATGTTTTGAATTTTCTCCAAAAGTAAAGTAGTTGCAAACTCATGCTTTTAGAGACTTGTTTGGGCTCATGAGAGGAGTAGAAAAACATCAAAAATTTCAGTCCTGCATGATTCTACCAAGAAATGTGATTCTTCATTCAAAATCTGATTTTTGCTATTGTGCTCTATTGAATAATGAATGTTTTGAATTTTCTCCAAAAGTAAAGTAGTTGCAAACTCATCCTTTTAGAAACTTGTTTGGGCTGTTGAGAGGAGTAAAAAACCATCAAAAATTTCAATCCTGCATGATTCTACCAAGAAATGTGATTCTTCATTCAAAACGCTGGTTTTTGCTATTGGGCTCTATTGAATAATGAATGTTTTGAATTTTCTCCAAAAGTAAAGTAGTTGCAAACTCATGCTTTTAGAGACTTGTTTGGGCTCATGAGAGGAGTAGAAAAACATCAAAAATTTCAGTCCTGCATGATTCTACCAAGACATGTGTGTTCATTGAAACCGCTGGTTTTTGATAGTTTGGGCCCTATTGAATAATGAATGTTTTGAATTTTCCCCAAAAGTAAAGTAGTTGCAAACTCATCCTTTTAGAAACTTGTTTGGGCTGTTGAGAGGAGTAAAAAACCATCAAAAATTTCAATCCTGCATGATTCTACCAAGAAATGTGATTCTTCATTCAAAACGCTGGTTTTTGCTATTGGGCTCTATTGAATAATGAATGTTTTGAATTTTCTCCAAAAGTAAAGTAGTTGCAAACTCATGCTTTTAGAGACTTCTTTGGGCTCATGAGAGGAGTAGAAAAACATCAAAAATTTCAGTCCTGCATGATTCTACCAAGAAATGTGTGTTCATTGAAACCGCTGGTTTTTGATAGTTTGGGCCCTATTGAATAATGAATGTTTTGAATTTTCTCCAAAAGTAAAGTAGTTGCAAACTCATCCTTTTAGAAACTTGTTTGGGCTGTTGAGAGGAGTAAAAAACCATCAAAAATTTCAATCCTGCATGATTCTACCAAGAAATGTGATTCTTCATTCAAAACGCTGGTTTTTGCTATTGGGCTCTATTGAATAATGAATGTTTTGAATTTTCTCCAAAAGTAAAGAAGTTGCAAACTCATGCTTTTAGAGACTTGTTTGGGATCATGAGTGGAGAAGAAAAACATCAAAAATTTCAGTCCTGCATGATTCTACCAAGAAATGTGTGTTCATTGAAACCGCTGGTTTTTGATAGTTTGGGCCCTATTGAATAATGAATGTTTTGAATTTTCTCCAAAAGTAAAGTAGTTGCAAACTCATCCTTTTAGAAACTTGTTTGGGCTGTTGAGAGGAGTAAAAAACCATCAAAAATTTCAATCCTGCATGATTTTACCAAGAAATGTGATTCTTCATTCAAAACCTGATTTTTGCTATTGGGCTCTATTGAATAGTGAATGTTTTGAATTTTCTCCAAAAGTAAAGTAGTTGCAAACTCATGCTTTTAGAGACTTGTTTGGGCTCATGAGAGGAGTAGAAAAACATCAAAAATTTCAGTCCTGCATGAATCTACCAAGAAATGTGTGTTCATTCAAACCGCTGGTTTTTGATAGTTTGGGCCCTATTGAATAATGAATGTTTTGAATTTTCTCCAAAAGTAAAGTAGTTGCAAACTCATCCTTTTAGAAACTTGTTTGGGCTGTTGAGAGGAGTAAAAAACCATCAAAAATTTCAATCCTGCATGATTCTACCAAGAAATGTGATTCTTCACTCAAAACGCTGGTTTTTGCTAGTGGGCTCTATTGAATAATGAATGTTTTGAATTTTCTCCAAAAGTAAAGTAGTTGCAAACTCATGCTTTTAGAGACTTGTTTGGGCTCATGAGAGGAGTAGAAAAACATCAAAAATTTCAGTCCTGCATGATTCTACCAAGAAATGTGTGTTCATTGAAACCGCTGGTTTTTGATAGTTTGGGCCCTATTGAATAATGAATGTTTTGAATTTTCTCCAAAAGTAAAGTAGTTGCAAAATCATCCTTTTAGAAACTTGTTTGGGCTGTTGAGAGGAGTAAAAAACCATCAAAAATTTCAATCCTGCATGATCTTACCAAGAAATGTGATTCTTCATTCAAAACCTGATTTTTGCTTTTGGGCTCTATTGAATAGTGAATGTTTTGAATTTTCTCCAAAAGTAAAGTAGTTGCAAATTCATGCTTTTAGAGACTTGTTTGGGCTCATGAGAGGAGTAGAAAAACATCAAAAATTTCAGTCCTGCATGATTCTACCAAGAAATGTGATTCTTCATTCAAAACCTGATTTTTGCTATTGTGCTCTATTGAATAATGAATGTTTTGAATTTTCTCCAAAAGTAAAGTAGTTGCAAACTCATCCTTTTAGAAACTTGTTTGGGCTGTTGAGAGGAGTAAAAAACCATCAAAAATTTCAATCCTGCATGATTCTACCAAGAAATGTGATTCTTCATTCAAAACGCTGGTTTTTGCTATTGGGCTCTATTGAATAATGAATGTTTTGAATTTTCTCCAAAAGTAAAGTAGTTGCAAACTCATGCTTTTAGAGACTTGTTTGGGCTCATGAGAGGAGTAGAAAAACATCAAAAATTTCAGTCCTGCATGATTCTACCAAGAAATGTGTGTTCATTGAAACCGCTGGTTTTTGATAGTTTGGGCCCTATTGAATAATGAATGTTTTGAATTTTCTCCAAAAGTAAAGTAGTTGCAAACTCATCCTTTTAGAAACTTGTTTGGGCTGTTGAGAGGAGTAAAAAACCATCAAAAATTTCAATCCTGCATGATTCTACCAAGAAATGTGATTCTTCATTCAAAACGCTGGTTTTTGCTATTGGGCTCTATTGAATAATGAATGTTTTGAATTTTCTCCAAAAGTAAAGTAGTTGCAAACTCATGCTTTTAGAGACTTGTTTGGGCTCATGAGATGAGTAGAAAAACATCAAAAATTTCAGTCCTGCATGATTCTACCAAGACATGTGTGTTCATTGAAACGGCTGGTTTTTGATAGTTTGGGCCCTATTGAATAATGAATGTTTTGAATTTTCTCCAAAAGTAAAGTAGTTGCAAACTCATCCTTTTAGAAACTTGTTTGGGCTGTTGAGAGGAGTAAAAAACCATCAAAAATTTCAATCCTGCATGATTCTACCAAGAAATGTGATTCTTCATTCAAAACGCTGGTTTTTGCTATTGGTCTCTATTGAATAATGAATGTTTTGAATTTTCTCCAAAAGTAAAGTAGTTGCAAACTCATGCTTTTAGAGACTTGTTTGGGCTCATGAGAGGAGTAGAAAAACATCAAAAATTTCAGTCCTGCATGATTCTACCAAGAAATGTGTGTTCATTCAAACCGCTGGTTTTTGATAGTTTGGGCCATATTGAATAATGAATGTTTTGAATTTTCTCCAAAAGTAAAGTAGTTGCAAACTCATGCTTTTAGAGACTTGTTTGGGCTCATGAGAGGAGTAGAAAAACATCAAAAATTTCAGTCCTGCATGATTCTACCAAGAAATGTGTTCATTCAAACCGCTGGTTTTTGATAGTTTGGGCCCTATTGAATAATGAATGTTTTGAATTTTCTCCAAAAGTAAAGTAGTTGCAAACTCATCCTTTTAGAAACTTGTTTGGGCTGTTGAGAGGAGTAAAAAACCATCAAAAATTTCAATCCTGCATGATTCTACCAAGAAATGTGATTCTTCATTCAAAACGCTGGTTTTTGCTATTGGGCTCTATTGAATAATGAATGTTTTGAATTTTCTCCAAAAGTAAAGTAGTTGCAAACTCATGCTTTTAGAGACTTGTTTGGGCTCATGAGAGGAGTAGAAAAACATCAAAAATTTCAGTCCTGCATGATTCTACCAAGAAATGTGTGTTCATTGAAACCGCTGGTTTTTGATAGTTTGGGCCCTATTGAATAATGAATGTTTTGAATTTTCTCCAAAAGTAAAGTAGTTGCAAACTCATCCTTTTAGAAACTTGTTTGGGCTGTTGAGAGGAGTAAAAAACCATCAAAAATTTCAATCCTGCATGATTCTACCAAGAAATGTGATTCTTCATTCAAAACGCTGGTTTTTGCTATTGGGCTCTATTGAATAATGAATGTTTTGAATTTTCTCCAAAAGTAAAGTAGTTGCAAACTCTTGCTTTTAGAGACTTGTTTGGGCTCATGAGATGAGTAGAAAAACATCAAAAATTTCAGTCCTGCATGATTCTACCAAGACATGTGTGTTCATTGAAACGGCTGGTTTTTGATAGTTTGGGCCCTATTGAATAATGAATGTTTTGAATTTTCTCCAAAAGTAAAGTAGTTGCAAACTCATCCTTTTAGAAACTTGTTTGGGCTGTTGAGAGGAGTAAAAAACCATCAAAAATTTCAATCCTGCATGATTCTACCAAGAAATGTGATTCTTCATTCAAAACGCTGGTTTTTGCTATTGGGCTCTATTGAATAATGAATGTTTTGAATTTTCTCCAAAAGTAAAGTAGTTGCAAACTCATGCTTTTAGAGACTTGTTTGGGCTCATGAGAGGAGTAGAAAAACATCAAAAATTTCAGTCCTGCATGATTCTACCAAGAAATGTGTGTTCATTCAAACCGCTGGTTTTTGATAGTTTGGGCCCTATTGAATAATGAATGTTTTGAATTTTCTCCAAAAGTAAAGTAGTTGCAAACTCATGCTTTTAGAGACTTGTTTGGGCTCATGAGAGTAGAAAAACATCAAAAATTTCAGTCCTGCATGATTCTACCAAGAAATGTGTGTTCATTGAAACCGCTGGTTTTTGATAGTTTGGGCCCTATTGAATAATGAATGTTTTGAATTTTCTCCAAAAGTAAAGTAGTTGCAAACTCATCCTTTTAGAAACTTGTTTGGGCTGTTGAGAGGAGTAAAAAACCATCAAAAATTTCAATCCTGCATGATTCTACCAAGAAATGTGATTCTTCATTCAAAACGCTGGTTTTTGCTATTGGGCTCTATTGAATAATGAATGTTTTGAATTTTCTCCAAAAGTAAAGTAGTTGCAAACTCATGCTTTTAGAGACTTGTTTGGGCTCATGAGAGGAGTAGAAAAACATCAAAAATTTCAGTCCTGCATGATTCTACCAAGAAATGTGTGTTCATTGAAACCGCTGGTTTTTGATAGTTTGGGCCCTATTGAATAATGAATGTTTTGAATTTTCTCCAAAAGTAAAGTAGTTGCAAACTCATCCTTTTAGAAACTTGTTTGGGCTGTTGAGAGGAGTAAAAAACCATCAAAAATTTCAATCCTGCATGATTTTACCAAGAAATGTGATTCTTCAGTCAAAACCTGATTTTTGCTATAGGGCTCTATTGAATAGTGAATGTTTTGAATTTTCCCCAAAAGTAAAGTAGTTGCAAACTCATGCTTTTAGAGACTTGTTTGGGCTCATGAGAGGAGTAGAAAAACATCAAAAATTTCAGTCCTGCATGATTCTACCAAGAAATGTGTTCATTCAAACCGCTGGTTTTTGATAGTTTGGGCCCTATTGAATAATTAATGTTTTGAATTTTCTCCAAAAGTAAAGTAGTAGCAAACTCATCCTTTTAGAAACTTGTTTGGGCTGTTGAGAGGAGTAAAAAACCATCAAAAATTTCAATCCTGCATGATTCTACCAAGAAATGTGATTCTTCATTCAAAACGCTGGTTTTTGCTATTGGGCTCTATTGAATAATGAATGTTTTGAATTTTCTCCAAAAGTAAAGTAGTTGCAAACTCATGCTTTTAGAGACTTGTTTGGGCTCATGAGAGGAGTAGAAAAACATCAAAAATTTCAGTCCTGCATGATTCTACCAAGAAATGTGTGTTCATTCAAACCGCTGGTTTTTGATAGTTTGGGCCCTATTGAATAAAGAATGTTTTGAATTTTCTCCAAAAGTAAAGTAGTTGCAAACTCATGCTTTTAGAGACTTGTTTGGGCTCATGAGAGGAGTAGAAAAACATCAAAAATTTCAGTCCTGCATGATTCTACCAAGAAATGTGTGTTCATTGAAACCGCTGGTTTTTGATAGTTTGGGCCCTATTGAATAATGAATGTTTTGAATTTTCTCCAAAAGTAAAGTAGTTGCAAACTCATCCTTTTAGAAACTTGTTTGGGCTGTTGAGAGGAGTAAAAAACCATCAAAAATTTCAATCCTGCATGATTCTACCAAGAAATGTGATTCTTCATTCAAAACGCTGGTTTTTGCTATTGGGCTCTATTGAATAATGAATGTTTTGAATTTTCTCCAAAAGTAAAGTAGTTGCAAACTCATGCTTTTAGAGACTTGTTTGGGCTCATGAGAGGAGTAGAAAAACATCAAAAATTTCAGTCCTGCATAATTCTACCAAGAAATGTGTGTTCATTGAAACCGCTTGTTTTTGATAGTTTGGGCCCTATTGAATAATAAATGTTTTGAATTTTCTCCAAAAGTAAAGTAGTTGCAAACTCATCCTTTTAGAAACTTGTTTGGGCTGTTGAGAGGCGTAAAAAACCATCAAAAATTTCAATCCTGCATGATTCTACCAAGAAATGTGATTCTTCATTCAAAACGCTGGTTTTTGCTATTGGGCTATATTGAATAATGAATGTTTTGAATTTTCTCCAAAAGTAAAGTAGTTGCAAACTCATGCTTTTAGAGACTTGTTTGGGCTCATGAGAGGAGTAGAAAAACATCAAAAATTTCAGTCCTGCATGATTCTACCAAGAAATGTGTGTTCATTGAAACCGCTGGTTTTTGATAGTTTGGGCCCTATTGAATAATGAATGTTTTGAATTTTCTCCAAAAGTAAAGTAGTTGCAAACTCATCCTTTTAGAAACTTGTTTGGGCTGTTGAGAGGAGTAAAAAACCATCAAAAATTTCAATCCTGCATGATTCTACCAAGAAATGTGATTCTTCATTCAAAACGCTGGTTTTTGCTATTGGGCTCTATTGAATAATGAATGTTTTGAATTTTCTCCAAAAGTAAAGTAGTTGCAAACTCATGCTTTTAGAGACTTGTTTGGGCTCATGAGAGGAGTAGAAAAACATCAAAAATTTCAGTCCTGCATGATTCTACCAAGAAATGTGTGTTCATTGAAACCGCTGGTTTTTGATAGTTTGGGCCCTATTGAATAATGAATGTTTTGAATTTTCTCCAAAAGTAAAGTAGTTGCAAACTCATCCTTTTAGAAACTTGTTTGGGCTGTTGAGAGGAGTAAAAAACCATCAAAAATTTCAATCCTGCATGATTTTACCAAGAAATGTGATTCTTCATTCAAAACCTGATTTTTGCTATTGGGCTCTATTGAATAGTGAATGTTTTGAATTTTCTCCAAAAGTAAAGTAGTTGCAAACTCATGCTTTTAGAGACTTGTTTGGGCTCATGAGAGGAGTAGAAAAACATCAAAAATTTCAGTCCTGCATGATTCTACCAAGAAATGTGTTCATTCAAACCGCTGGTTTTTGATAGTTTGGGCCCTATTGAATAATGAATGTTTTGAATTTTCTCCAAAAGTAAAGTAGTTGCAAACTCATCCTTTTAGAAACTTGTTTGGGCTGTTGAGAGGAGTAAAAAACCATCAAAAATTTCAATCCTGCATGATTCTACCAAGAAATGTGATTCTTCATTCAAAACGCTGGTTTTTGCTATTGGGCTCTATTGAATAATGAATGTTTTGAATTTTCTCCAAAAGTAAAGTAGTTGCAAACTCATGCTTTTAGAGACTTGTTTGGGCTCATGAGAGGAGTAGAAAAACATCAAAAATTTCAGTCCTGCATGATTCTACCAAGAAATGTGTGTTCATTGAAACCGCTGGTTTTTGATAGTTTGGGCCCTATTGAATAATGAATGTTTTGAATTTTCTCCAAAAGTAAAGTAGTTGCAAACTCATCCTTTTAGAAACTTGTTTGGGCTGTTGAGAGGAGTAAAAAACCATCAAAAATTTCAATCCTGCATGATTCTACCAAGAAATGTGATTCTTCATTCAAAACGCTGGTTTTTGCTATTGGGCTCTATTGAATAATGAATGTTTTGAATTTTCTCCAAAAGTAAAGTAGTTGCAAACTCATGCTTTTAGAGACTTGTTTGGGCTCATGAGATGAGTAGAAAAACATCAAAAATTTCAGTCCTGCATGATTCTACCAAGACATGTGTGTTCATTGAAACGGCTGGTTTTTGATAGTTTGGGCCCTATTGAATAATGAATGTTTTGAATTTTCTCCAAAAGTAAAGTAGTTGCAAACTCATCCTTTTAGAAACTTGTTTGGGCTGTTGAGAGGAGTAAAAAACCATCAAAAATTTCAATCCTGCATGATTCTACCAAGAAATGTGATTCTTCATTCAAAACGCTGGTTTTTGCTATTGGTCTCTATTGAATAATGAATGTTTTGAATTTTCTCCAAAAGTAAAGTAGTTGCAAACTCATGCTTTTAGAGACTTGTTTGGGCTCATGAGAGGAGTAGAAAAACATCAAAAATTTCAGTCCTGCATGATTCTACCAAGAAATGTGTGTTCATTCAAACCGCTGGTTTTTGATAGTTTGGGCCCTATTGAATAATGAATGTTTTGAATTTTCTCCAAAAGTAAAGTAGTTGCAAACTCATGCTTTTAGAGACTTGTTTGGGCTCATGAGAGGAGTAGAAAAACATCAAAAATTTCAGTCCTGCATGATTCTACCAAGAAATGTGTTCATTCAAACCGCTGGTTTTTGATAGTTTGGGCCCTATTGAATAATGAATGTTTTGAATTTTCTCCAAAAGTAAAGTAGTTGCAAACTCATCCTTTTAGAAACTTGTTTGGGCTGTTGAGAGGAGTAAAAAACCATCAAAAATTTCAATCCTGCATGATTCTACCAAGAAATGTGATTCTTCATTCAAAACGCTGGTTTTTGCTATTGGGCTCTATTGAATAATGAATGTTTTGAATTTTCTCCAAAAGTAAAGTAGTTGCAAACTCATGCTTTTAGAGACTTGTTTGGGCTCATGAGAGGAGTAGAAAAACATCAAAAATTTCAGTCCTGCATGATTCTACCAAGAAATGTGTGTTCATTGAAACCGCTGGTTTTTGATAGTTTGGGCCCTATTGAATAATGAATGTTTTGAATTTTCTCCAAAAGTAAATTAGTTGCAAACTCATCCTTTTAGAAACTTGTTTGGGCTGTTGAGAGGAGTAAAAAACCATCAAAAATTTCAATCCTGCATGATTCTACCAAGAAATGTGATTCTTCATTCAAAACGCTGGTTTTTGCTATTGGGCTCTATTGAATAATGAATGTTTTGAATTTTCTCCAAAAGTAAAGTAGTTGCAAACTCATGCTTTTAGAGACTTGTTTGGGCTCATGAGATGAGTAGAAAAACATCAAAAATTTCAGTCCTGCATGATTCTACCAAGACATGTGTGTTCATTGAAACGGCTGGTTTTTGATAGTTTGGGCCCTATTGAATAATGAATGTTTTGAATTTTCTCCAAAAGTAAAGTAGTTGCAAACTCATCCTTTTAGAAACTTGTTTGGGCTGTTGAGAGGAGTAAAAAACCATCAAAAATTTCAATCCTGCATGATTCTACCAAGAAATGTGATTCTTCATTCAAAACGCTGGTTTTTGCTATTGGTCTCTATTGAATAATGAATGTTTTGAATTTTCTCCAAAAGTAAAGTAGTTGCAAACTCATGCTTTTAGAGACTTGTTTGGGCTCATGAGAGGAGTAGAAAAACATCAAAAATTTCAGTCCTGCATGATTCTACCAAGAAATGTGTGTTCATTCAAACCGCTGGTTTTTGATAGTTTGGGCCCTATTGAATAATGAATGTTTTGAATTTTCTCCAAAAGTAAAGTAGTTGCAAACTCATGCTTTTAGAGACTTGTTTGGGCTCATGAGAGTAGAAAAACATCAAAAATTTCAGTCCTGCATGATTCTACCAAGAAATGTGTGTTCATTGAAACCGCTGGTTTTTGATAGTTTGGGCCCTATTGAATAATGAATGTTTTGAATTTTCTCCAAAAGTAAAGTAGTTGCAAACTCATCCTTTTAGAAACTTGTTTGGGCTGTTGAGAGGAGTAAAAAACCATCAAAAATTTCAATCCTGCATGATTCTACCAAGAAATGTGATTCTTCATTCAAAACGCTGGTTTTTGCTATTGGGCTCTATTGAATAATGAATGTTTTGAATTTTCTCCAAAAGTAAAGTAGTTGCAAACTCATGCTTTTAGAGACTTGTTTGGGCTCATGAGAGGAGTAGAAAAACATCAAAAATTTCAGTCCTGCATGATTCTACCAAGAAATGTGTGTTCATTGAAACCGCTGGTTTTTGATAGTTTGGGCCCTATTGAATAATGAATGTTTTGAATTTTCTCCAAAAGTAAAGTAGTTGCAAACTCATCCTTTTAGAAACTTGTTTGGGCTGTTGAGAGGAGTAAAAAACCATCAAAAATTTCAATCCTGCATGATTTTACCAAGAAATGTGATTCTTCAGTCAAAACCTGATTTTTGCTATAGGGCTCTATTGAATAGTGAATGTTTTGAATTTTCCCCAAAAGTAAAGTAGTTGCAAACTCATGCTTTTAGAGACTTGTTTGGGCTCATGAGAGGAGTAGAAAAACATCAAAAATTTCAGTCCTGCATGATTCTACCAAGAAATGTGTTCATTCAAACCGCTGGTTTTTGATAGTTTGGGCCCTATTGAATAATGAATGTTTTGAATTTTCTCCAAAAGTAAAGTAGTAGCAAACTCATCCTTTTAGAAACTTGTTTGGGCTGTTGAGAGGAGTAAAAAACCATCAAAAATTTCAATCCTGCATGATTCTACCAAGAAATGTGATTCTTCATTCAAAACGCTGGTTTTTGCTATTGGGCTCTATTGAATAATGAATGTTTTGAATTTTCTCCAAAAGTAAAGTAGTTGCAAACTCATGCTTTTAGAGACTTGTTTGGGCTCATGAGAGGAGTAGAAAAACATCAAAAATTTCAGTCCTGCATGATTCTACCAAGAAATGTGTGTTCATTCAAACCGCTGGTTTTTGATAGTTTGGGCCCTATTGAATAAAGAATGTTTTGAATTTTCTCCAAAAGTAAAGTAGTTGCAAACTCATGCTTTTAGAGACTTGTTTGGGCTCATGAGAGGAGTAGAAAAACATCAAAAATTTCAGTCCTGCATGATTCTACCAAGAAATGTGTGTTCATTGAAACCGCTGGTTTTTGATAGTTTGGGCCCTATTGAATAATGAATGTTTTGAATTTTCTCCAAAAGTAAAGTAGTTGCAAACTCATCCTTTTAGAAACTTGTTTGGGCTGTTGAGAGGAGTAAAAAACCATCAAAAATTTCAATCCTGCATGATTCTACCAAGAAATGTGATTCTTCATTCAAAACGCTGGTTTTTGCTATTGGGCTCTATTGAATAATGAATGTTTTGAATTTTCTCCAAAAGTAAAGTAGTTGCAAACTCATGCTTTTAGAGACTTGTTTGGGCTCATGAGAGGAGTAGAAAAACATCAAAAATTTCAGTCCTGCATAATTCTACCAAGAAATGTGTGTTCATTGAAACCGCTTGTTTTTGATAGTTTGGGCCCTATTGAATAATAAATGTTTTGAATTTTCTCCAAAAGTAAAGTAGTTGCAAACTCATCCTTTTAGAAACTTGTTTGGGCTGTTGAGAGGCGTAAAAAACCATCAAAAATTTCAATCCTGCATGATTCTACCAAGAAATGTGATTCTTCATTCAAAACGCTGGTTTTTGCTATTGGGCTATATTGAATAATGAATGTTTTGAATTTTCTCCAAAAGTAAAGTAGTTGCAAACTCATGCTTTTAGAGACTTGTTTGGGCTCATGAGAGGAGTAGAAAAACATCAAAAATTTCAGTCCTGCATGATTCTACCAAGAAATGTGTGTTCATTGAAACCGCTGGTTTTTGATAGTTTGGGCCCTATTGAATAATAAATGTTTTGAATTTTCTCCAAAAGTAAAGTAGTTGCAAACTCATCCTTTTAGAAACTTGTTTGGGCTGTTGAGAGGAGTAAAAAACCATCAAAAATTTCAATCCTGCATGATTCTACCAAGAAATGTGATTCTTCATTCAAAACGCTGGTTTTTGCTATTGGGCTCTATTGAATAATGAATGTTTTGAATTTTCTCCAAAAGTAAAGTAGTTGCAAACTCATGCTTTTAGAGACTTGTTTGGGCTCATGAGAGGAGTAGAAAAACATCAAAAATTTCAGTCCTGCATGATTCTACCAAGAAATGTGTGTTCATTGAAACCGCTGGTTTTTGATAGTTTGGGCCCTATTGAATAATGAATGTTTTGAATTTTCTCCAAAAGTAAAGTAGTTGCAAACTCATCCTTTTAGAAACTTGTTTGGGCTGTTGAGAGGAGTAAAAAACCATCAAAAATTTCAATCCTGCATGATTTTACCAAGAAATGTGATTCTTCATTCAAAACCTGATTTTTGCTATTGGGCTCTATTGAATAGTGAATGTTTTGAATTTTCTCCAAAAGTAAAGTAGTTGCAAACTCATGCTTTTAGAGACTTGTTTGGGCTCATGAGAGGAGTAGAAAAACATCAAAAATTTCAGTCCTGCATGATTCTACCAAGAAATGTGTGTTCATTGAAACCGCTGGTTTTTCATAGTTTGGGCCCTATTGAATAATGAATGTTTTGAATTTTCTCCAAAAGTAAAGTAGTTGCAAACTCATCCTTTTAGAAACTTGTTTGGGCTGTTGAGAGGAGTAAAAAACCATCAAAAATTTCAATCCTGCATGATTCTACCAAGAAATGTGATTCTTCATTCAAAACGCTGGTTTTTGCTATTGGGCTCTATTGAATAATGAATGTTTTGAATTTTCTCCAAAAGTAAAGTAGTTGCAAACTCATGCTTTTAGAGACTTGTTTGAGCTCATGGGAGGAGTATAAAAACATCAAAAATTTCAGTCCTGCATGATTCTACCAAGAAATGTGTGTTCATTGAAACCGCTGGTTTTTGATAGTTTGGGCCCTATTGAATAATGAATGTTTTGAATTTTCTCCAAAAGTAAAGTAGTTGCAAACTCATCCTTTTAGAAACTTGTTTGGGCTGTTGAGAGGAGTAAAAAACCATCAAAAATTTCAATCCTGCATGATTCTACCAAGAAATGTGATTCTTCATTCAAAACGCTGGTTTTTGCTATTGGGCTCTATTGAATAATGAATGTTTTGAATTTTCTCCAAAAGTAAAGTAGTTGCAAACTCATGCTTTTAGAGACTTGTTTGGGCTCATGAGAGGAGTAGAAAAACATCAAAAATTTCAGTCCTGCATGATTCTACCAAGAAATGTGTGTTCATTGAAACCGCTGGTTTTTGATAGTTTGGGCCCTATTGAATAATGAATGTTTTGAATTTTCTCCAAAAGTAAAGTAGTTGCAAACTCATCCTTTTAGAAACTTGTTTGGGCTGTTGAGAGGAGTAAAAAACCATCAAAAATTTCAATCCTGCATGATTCTACCAAGAAATGTGATTCTTCATTCAAAACGCTGGTTTTTGCTATTGGGCTCTATTGAATAATGAATGTTTTGAAATTTTCTCCAAAAGTAAAGTAGTTGCAAACTCATGCTTTTAGAGACTTGTTTGGGCTCATGAGAGGAGTAGAAAAACATCAAAAATTTCAGTCCTGCATGATTCTACCAAGAAATGTGTGTTCATTGAAACCGCTTGTTTTTGATAGTTTGGGCCCTATTTAATAATAAATGTTTTGAATTTTCTCCAAAAGTAAAGTAGTTGCAAACTCATCCTTTTAGAAACTTGTTTGGGCTGTTGAGAGGCGTAAAAAACCATCAAAAATTTCAATCCTGCATGATTCTACCAAGAAATGTGATTCTTCATTCAAAACGCTGGTTTTTGCTATTGGGCTCTATTGAATAATGAATGTTTTGAATTTTCTCCAAAAGTAAAGTAGTTGCAAACTCATGCTTTTAGAGACTTGTTTGGGCTCATGAGAGGAGTAGAAAAACATCAAAAATTTCAGTCCTGCATGATTCTACCAAGAAATGTGTGTTCATTGAAACCGCTGGTTTTTGATAGTTTGGGCCCTATTGAATAATGAATGTTTTGAATTTTCTCCAAAAGTAAAGTAGTTGCAAACTCATCCTTTTAGAAACTTGTTTGGGCTGTTGAGAGGAGTAAAAAACCATCAAAAATTTCAATCCTGCATGATTTTACCAAGAAATGTGATTCTTCATTCAAAACCTGATTTTTGCTATTGGGCTCTATTGAATAGTGAATGTTTTGAATTTTCTCCAAAAGTAAAGTAGTTGCAAACTCATGCTTTTAGAGACTTGTTTGGGCTCATGAGAGGAGTAGAAAAACATCAAAAATTTCAGTCCTGCATGATTCTACCAAGAAATGTGTGTTCATTGAAACCGCTGGTTTTTGATAGTTTGGGCCCTATTGAATAATGAATGTTTTGAATTTTCTCCAAAAGTAAAGTAGTTGCAAACTCATCCTTTTAGAAACTTGTTTGGGCTGTTGAGAGGAGTAAAAAACCATCAAAAATTTCAATCCTGCATGATTCTACCAAGAAATGTGATTCTTCATTCAAAACGCTGGTTTTTGCTATTGGGCTCTATTGAATAATGAATGTTTTGAATTTTCTCCAAAAGTAAAGTAGTTGCAAACTCATGCTTTTAGAGACTTGTTTGAGCTCATGGGAGGAGTAGAAAAACATCAAAAATTTCAGTCCTGCATGATTCTACCAAGAAATGTGTGTTCATTGAAACCGCTGGTTTTTGATAGTTTGGGCCCTATTGAATAATGAATGTTTTGAATTTTCTCCAAAAGTAAAGTAGTTGCAAACTCATCCTTTTAGAAACTTGTTTGGGCTGTTGAGAGGAGTAAAAAACCATCAAAAATTTCAATCCTGCATGATTCTACCAAGAAATGTGATTCTTCATTCAAAACGCTGGTTTTTGCTATTGGGCTCTATTGAATAATGAATGTTTTGAATTTTCTCCAAAAGTAAAGTAGTTGCAAACTCATGCTTTTAGAGACTTGTTTGGGCTCATGAGAGGAGTAGAAAAACATCAAAAATTTCAGTCCTGCATGATTCTACCAAGAAATGTGTGTTCATTGAAACCGCTGGTTTTTGATAGTTTGGGCCCTATTGAATAATGAATGTTTTGAATTTTCTCCAAAAGTAAAGTAGTTGCAAACTCATCCTTTTAGAAACTTGTTTGGGCTGTTGAGAGGAGTAAAAAACCATCAAAAATTTCAATCCTGCATGATTCTACCAAGAAATGTGATTCTTCATTCAAAACGCTGGTTTTTGCTATTGGGCTCTATTGAATAATGAATGTTTTGAATTTTCTCCAAAAGTAAAGTAGTTGCAAACTCATGCTTTTAGAGACTTGTTTGGGCTCATGAGAGGAGTAGAAAAACATCAAAAATTTCAGTCCTGCATGATTCTACCAAGAAATGTGTGTTCATTGAAACCGCTTGTTTTTGATAGTTTGGGCCCTATTGAATAATAAATGTTTTGAATTTTCTCCAAAAGTAAAGTAGTTGCAAACTCATCCTTTTAGAAACTTGTTTGGGCTGTTGAGAGGAGTAAAAAACCATCAAAAATTTCAATCCTGCATGATTTTACCAAGAAATGTGATTCTTCATTCAAAACCTGATTTTTGCTATTGGGCTCTATTGAATAGTGAATGTTTTGAATTTTCTCCAAAAGTAAAGTAGTTGCAAACTCATGCTTTTAGAGACTTGTTTGGGCTCATGAGAGGAGTAGAAAAACATCAAAAATTTCAGTCCTGCATGATTCTACCAAGAAATGTGTGTTCATTGAAACCGCTGGTTTTTGATAGTTTGGGCCCTATTGAATAATGAATGTTTTGAATTTTCTCCAAAAGTAAAGTAGTTGCAAACTCATCCTTTTAGAAACTTGTTTGGGCTGTTGAGAGGAGTAAAAAACCATCAAAAATTTCAATCCTGCATGATTCTACCAAGAAATGTGATTCTTCATTCAAAACGCTGGTTTTTGCTTTTGGGCTCTATTGAATAATGAATGTTTTGAATTTTCTCCAAAAGTAAAGTAGTTGCAAACTCATGCTTTTAGAGACTTGTTTGGGCTCATGAGATGAGTAGAAAAACATCAAAAATTTCAGTCCTGCATGATTCTACCAAGACATGTGTGTTCATTGAAACGGCTGGTTTTTGATAGTTTGGGCCCTATTGAATAATGAATGTTTTGAATTTTCTCCAAAAGTAAAGTAGTTGCAAACTCATCCTTTTAGAAACTTGTTTGGGCTGTTGAGAGGAGTAAAAAACCATCAAAAATTTCAATCCTGCATGATTCTACCAAGAAATGTGATTCTTCATTCAAAACGCTGGTTTTTGCTATTGGTCTCTATTGAATAATGAATGTTTTGAATTTTCTCCAAAAGTAAAGTAGTTGCAAACTCATG
This sequence comes from Dendrobates tinctorius, assembly GCF_039654945.1. NCBI lineage: Eukaryota > Metazoa > Chordata > Amphibia > Anura > Dendrobatidae > Dendrobates > Dendrobates tinctorius. The sequence goes on from NW_027361716.1 coordinate 31,398,318, forward strand.
CTTTTAGAGACTTGTTTGGGCTCATGAGAGGAGTAGAAAAACATCAAAAATTTCAGTCCTGCATGATTCTACCAAGAAATGTGTGTTCATTCAAACCGCTGGTTTTTGATAGTTTGGGCCCTATTGAATAATGAATGTTTTGAATTTTCTCCAAAAGTAAAGTAGTTGCAAACTCATGCTTTTAGAGACTTGTTTGGGCTCATGAGAGTAGAAAAACATCAAAAATTTCAGTCCTGCATGATTCTACCAAGAAATGTGTGTTCATTGAAACCGCTGGTTTTTGATAGTTTGGGCCCTATTGAATAATGAATGTTTTGAATTTTCTCCAAAAGTAAAGTAGTTGCAAACTCATCCTTTTAGAAACTTGTTTGGGCTGTTGAGAGGAGTAAAAAACCATCAAAAATTTCAATCCTGCATGATTCTACCAAGAAATGTGATTCTTCATTCAAAACGCTGGTTTTTGCTATTGGGCTCTATTGAATAATGAATGTTTTGAATTTTCTCCAAAAGTAAAGTAGTTGCAAACTCATGCTTTTAGAGACTTGTTTGGGCTCATGAGAGGAGTAGAAAAACATCAAAAATTTCAGTCCTGCATGATTCTACCAAGAAATGTGTGTTCATTGAAACCGCTGGTTTTTGATAGTTTGGGCCCTATTGAATAATGAATGTTTTGAATTTTCTCCAAAAGTAAAGTAGTTGCAAACTCATCCTTTTAGAAACTTGTTTGGGCTGTTGAGAGGAGTAAAAAACCATCAAAAATTTCAATCCTGCATGATTTTACCAAGAAATGTGATTCTTCAGTCAAAACCTGATTTTTGCTATAGGGCTCTATTGAATAGTGAATGTTTTGAATTTTCCCCAAAAGTAAAGTAGTTGCAAACTCATGCTTTTAGAGACTTGTTTGGGCTCATGAGAGGAGTAGAAAAACATCAAAAATTTCAGTCCTGCATGATTCTACCAAGAAATGTGTTCATTCAAACCGCTGGTTTTTGATAGTTTGGGCCCTATTGAATAATGAATGTTTTGAATTTTCTCCAAAAGTAAAGTAGTAGCAAACTCATCCTTTTAGAAACTTGTTTGGGCTGTTGAGAGGAGTAAAAAACCATCAAAAATTTCAATCCTGCATGATTCTACCAAGAAATGTGATTCTTCATTCAAAACGCTGGTTTTTGCTATTGGGCTCTATTGAATAATGAATGTTTTGAATTTTCTCCAAAAGTAAAGTAGTTGCAAACTCATGCTTTTAGAGACTTGTTTGGGCTCATGAGAGGAGTAGAAAAACATCAAAAATTTCAGTCCTGCATGATTCTACCAAGAAATGTGTGTTCATTCAAACCGCTGGTTTTTGATAGTTTGGGCCCTATTGAATAAAGAATGTTTTGAATTTTCTCCAAAAGTAAAGTAGTTGCAAACTCATGCTTTTAGAGACTTGTTTGGGCTCATGAGAGGAGTAGAAAAACATCAAAAATTTCAGTCCTGCATGATTCTACCAAGAAATGTGTGTTCATTGAAACCGCTGGTTTTTGATAGTTTGGGCCCTATTGAATAATGAATGTTTTGAATTTTCTCCAAAAGTAAAGTAGTTGCAAACTCATCCTTTTAGAAACTTGTTTGGGCTGTTGAGAGGAGTAAAAAACCATCAAAAATTTCAATCCTGCATGATTCTACCAAGAAATGTGATTCTTCATTCAAAACGCTGGTTTTTGCTATTGGGCTCTATTGAATAATGAATGTTTTGAATTTTCTCCAAAAGTAAAGTAGTTGCAAACTCATGCTTTTAGAGACTTGTTTGGGCTCATGAGAGGAGTAGAAAAACATCAAAAATTTCAGTCCTGCATAATTCTACCAAGAAATGTGTGTTCATTGAAACCGCTTGTTTTTGATAGTTTGGGCCCTATTGAATAATAAATGTTTTGAATTTTCTCCAAAAGTAAAGTAGTTGCAAACTCATCCTTTTAGAAACTTGTTTGGGCTGTTGAGAGGCGTAAAAAACCATCAAAAATTTCAATCCTGCATGATTCTACCAAGAAATGTGATTCTTCATTCAAAACGCTGGTTTTTGCTATTGGGCTATATTGAATAATGAATGTTTTGAATTTTCTCCAAAAGTAAAGTAGTTGCAAACTCATGCTTTTAGAGACTTGTTTGGGCTCATGAGAGGAGTAGAAAAACATCAAAAATTTCAATCCTGCATGATTCTACCAAGAAATGTGATTCTTCATTCAAAACGCTGGTTTTTGCTATTGGGCTATATTGAATAATGAATGTTTTGAATTTTCTCCAAAAGTAAAGTAGTTGCAAACTCATGCTTTTAGAGACTTGTTTGGGCTCATGAGAGGAGTAGAAAAACATCAAAAATTTCAGTCCTGCATGATTCTACCAAGAAATGTGTGTTCATTCAAACCGCTGGTTTTTGATAGTTTGGGCCCTATTGAATAATGAATGTTTTGAATTTTCTCCAAAAGTAAAGTAGTTGCAAACTCATGCTTTTAGAGACTTGTTTGGGCTCATGAGAGGAGTAGAAAAACATCAAAAATTTCAGTCCTGCATGATTCTACCAAGAAATGTGTTCATTCAAACCGCTGGTTTTTGATAGTTTGGGCCCTATTGAATAATGAATGTTTTGAATTTTCTCCAAAAGTAAAGTAGTTGCAAACTCATCCTTTTAGAAACTTGTTTGGGCTGTTGAGAGGAGTAAAAAACCATCAAAAATTTCAATCCTGCATGATTCTACCAAGAAATGTGATTCTTCATTCAAAACGCTGGTTTTTGCTATTGGGCTCTATTGAATAATGAATGTTTTGAATTTTCTCCAAAAGTAAAGTAGTTGCAAACTCATGCTTTTAGAGACTTGTTTGGGCTCATGAGAGGAGTAGAAAAACATCAAAAATTTCAGTCCTGCATGATTCTACCAAGAAATGTGTGTTCATTGAAACCGCTGGTTTTTGATAGTTTGGGCCCTATTGAATAATGAATGTTTTGAATTTTCTCCAAAAGTAAATTAGTTGCAAACTCATCCTTTTAGAAACTTGTTTGGGCTGTTGAGAGGAGTAAAAAACCATCAAAAATTTCAATCCTGCATGATTCTACCAAGAAATGTGATTCTTCATTCAAAACGCTGGTTTTTGCTATTGGGCTCTATTGAATAATGAATGTTTTGAATTTTCTCCAAAAGTAAAGTAGTTGCAAACTCATGCTTTTAGAGACTTGTTTGGGCTCATGAGATGAGTAGAAAAACATCAAAAATTTCAGTCCTGCATGATTCTACCAAGACATGTGTGTTCATTGAAACGGCTGGTTTTTGATAGTTTGGGCCCTATTGAATAATGAATGTTTTGAATTTTCTCCAAAAGTAAAGTAGTTGCAAACTCATCCTTTTAGAAACTTGTTTGGGCTGTTGAGAGGAGTAAAAAACCATCAAAAATTTCAATCCTGCATGATTCTACCAAGAAATGTGATTCTTCATTCAAAACGCTGGTTTTTGCTATTGGTCTCTATTGAATAATGAATGTTTTGAATTTTCTCCAAAAGTAAAGTAGTTGCAAACTCATGCTTTTAGAGACTTGTTTGGGCTCATGAGAGGAGTAGAAAAACATCAAAAATTTCAGTCCTGCATGATTCTACCAAGAAATGTGTGTTCATTCAAACCGCTGGTTTTTGATAGTTTGGGCCCTATTGAATAATGAATGTTTTGAATTTTCTCCAAAAGTAAAGTAGTTGCAAACTCATGCTTTTAGAGACTTGTTTGGGCTCATGAGAGTAGAAAAACATCAAAAATTTCAGTCCTGCATGATTCTACCAAGAAATGTGTGTTCATTGAAACCGCTGGTTTTTGATAGTTTGGGCCCTATTGAATAATGAATGTTTTGAATTTTCTCCAAAAGTAAAGTAGTTGCAAACTCATCCTTTTAGAAACTTGTTTGGGCTGTTGAGAGGAGTAAAAAACCATCAAAAATTTCAATCCTGCATGATTCTACCAAGAAATGTGATTCTTCATTCAAAACGCTGGTTTTTGCTATTGGGCTCTATTGAATAATGAATGTTTTGAATTTTCTCCAAAAGTAAAGTAGTTGCAAACTCATGCTTTTAGAGACTTGTTTGGGCTCATGAGAGGAGTAGAAAAACATCAAAAATTTCAGTCCTGCATGATTCTACCAAGAAATGTGTGTTCATTGAAACCGCTGGTTTTTGATAGTTTGGGCCCTATTGAATAATGAATGTTTTGAATTTTCTCCAAAAGTAAAGTAGTTGCAAACTCATCCTTTTAGAAACTTGTTTGGGCTGTTGAGAGGAGTAAAAAACCATCAAAAATTTCAATCCTGCATGATTTTACTAAGAAATGTGATTCTTCAGTCAAAACCTGATTTTTGCTATAGGGCTCTATTGAATAGTGAATGTTTTGAATTTTCCCCAAAAGTAAAGTAGTTGCAAACTCATGCTTTTAGAGACTTGTTTGGGCTCATGAGAGGAGTAGAAAAACATCAAAAATTTCAGTCCTGCATGATTCTACCAAGAAATGTGTTCATTCAAACCGCTGGTTTTTGATAGTTTGGGCCCTATTGAATAATGAATGTTTTGAATTTTCTCCAAAAGTAAAGTAGTAGCAAACTCATCCTTTTAGAAACTTGTTTGGGCTGTTGAGAGGAGTAAAAAACCATCAAAAATTTCAATCCTGCATGATTCTACCAAGAAATGTGATTCTTCATTCAAAACGCTGGTTTTTGCTATTGGGCTCTATTGAATAATGAATGTTTTGAATTTTCTCCAAAAGTAAAGTAGTTGCAAACTCATGCTTTTAGAGACTTGTTTGGGCTCATGAGAGGAGTAGAAAAACATCAAAAATTTCAGTCCTGCATGATTCTACCAAGAAATGTGTGTTCATTCAAACCGCTGGTTTTTGATAGTTTGGGCCCTATTGAATAAAGAATGTTTTGAATTTTCTCCAAAAGTAAAGTAGTTGCAAACTCATGCTTTTAGAGACTTGTTTGGGCTCATGAGAGGAGTAGAAAAACATCAAAAATTTCAGTCCTGCATGATTCTACCAAGAAATGTGTGTTCATTGAAACCGCTGGTTTTTGATAGTTTGGGCCCTATTGAATAATGAATGTTTTGAATTTTCTCCAAAAGTAAAGTAGTTGCAAACTCATCCTTTTAGAAACTTGTTTGGGCTGTTGAGAGGAGTAAAAAACCATCAAAAATTTCAATCCTGCATGATTCTACCAAGAAATGTGATTCTTCATTCAAAACGCTGGTTTTTGCTATTGGGCTCTATTGAATAATGAATGTTTTGAATTTTCTCCAAAAGTAAAGTAGTTGCAAACTCATGCTTTTAGAGACTTGTTTGGGCTCATGAGAGGAGTAGAAAAACATCAAAAATTTCAGTCCTGCATAATTCTACCAAGAAATGTGTGTTCATTGAAACCGCTTGTTTTTGATAGTTTGGGCCCTATTGAATAATAAATGTTTTGAATTTTCTCCAAAAGTAAAGTAGTTGCAAACTCATCCTTTTAGAAACTTGTTTGGGCTGTTGAGAGGCGTAAAAAACCATCAAAAATTTCAATCCTGCATGATTCTACCAAGAAATGTGATTCTTCATTCAAAACGCTGGTTTTTGCTATTGGGCTATATTGAATAATGAATGTTTTGAATTTTCTCCAAAAGTAAAGTAGTTGCAAACTCATGCTTTTAGAGACTTGTTTGGGCTCATGAGAGGAGTAGAAAAACATCAAAAATTTCAGTCCTGCATGATTCTACCAAGAAATGTGTGTTCATTGAAACCGCTGGTTTTTGATAGTTTGGGCCCTATTGAATAATAAATGTTTTGAATTTTCTCCAAAAGTAAAGTAGTTGCAAACTCATCCTTTTAGAAACTTGTTTGGGCTGTTGAGAGGAGTAAAAAACCATCAAAAATTTCAATCCTGCATGATTCTACCAAGAAATGTGATTCTTCATTCAAAACGCTGGTTTTTGCTATTGGGCTCTATTGAATAATGAATGTTTTGAATTTTCTCCAAAAGTAAAGTAGTTGCAAACTCATGCTTTTAGAGACTTGTTTGGGCTCATGAGAGGAGTAGAAAAACATCAAAAATTTCAGTCCTGCATGATTCTACCAAGAAATGTGTGTTCATTGAAACCGCTGGTTTTTGATAGTTTGGGCCCTATTGAATAATGAATGTTTTGAATTTTCTCCAAAAGTAAAGTAGTTGCAAACTCATCCTTTTAGAAACTTGTTTGGGCTGTTGAGAGGAGTAAAAAACCATCAAAAATTTCAATCCTGCATGATTTTACCAAGAAATGTGATTCTTCATTCAAAACCTGATTTTTGCTATTGGGCTCTATTGAATAGTGAATGTTTTGAATTTTCTCCAAAAGTAAAGTAGTTGCAAACTCATGCTTTTAGAGACTTGTTTGGGCTCATGAGAGGAGTAGAAAAACATCAAAAATTTCAGTCCTGCATGATTCTACCAAGAAATGTGTGTTCATTGAAACCGCTGGTTTTTCATAGTTTGGGCCCTATTGAATAATGAATGTTTTGAATTTTCTCCAAAAGTAAAGTAGTTGCAAACTCATCCTTTTAGAAACTTGTTTGGGCTGTTGAGAGGAGTAAAAAACCATCAAAAATTTCAATCCTGCATGATTCTACCAAGAAATGTGATTCTTCATTCAAAACGCTGGTTTTTGCTATTGGGCTCTATTGAATAATGAATGTTTTGAATTTTCTCCAAAAGTAAAGTAGTTGCAAACTCATGCTTTTAGAGACTTGTTTGAGCTCATGGGAGGAGTATAAAAACATCAAAAATTTCAGTCCTGCATGATTCTACCAAGAAATGTGTGTTCATTGAAACCGCTGGTTTTTGATAGTTTGGGCCCTATTGAATAATGAATGTTTTGAATTTTCTCCAAAAGTAAAGTAGTTGCAAACTCATCCTTTTAGAAACTTGTTTGGGCTGTTGAGAGGAGTAAAAAACCATCAAAAATTTCAATCCTGCATGATTCTACCAAGAAATGTGATTCTTCATTCAAAACGCTGGTTTTTGCTATTGGGCTCTATTGAATAATGAATGTTTTGAATTTTCTCCAAAAGTAAAGTAGTTGCAAACTCATGCTTTTAGAGACTTGTTTGGGCTCATGAGAGGAGTAGAAAAACATCAAAAATTTCAGTCCTGCATGATTCTACCAAGAAATGTGTGTTCATTGAAACCGCTGGTTTTTGATAGTTTGGGCCCTATTGAATAATGAATGTTTTGAATTTTCTCCAAAAGTAAAGTAGTTGCAAACTCATCCTTTTAGAAACTTGTTTGGGCTGTTGAGAGGAGTAAAAAACCATCAAAAATTTCAATCCTGCATGATTCTACCAAGAAATGTGATTCTTCATTCAAAACGCTGGTTTTTGCTATTGGGCTCTATTGAATAATGAATGTTTTGAAATTTTCTCCAAAAGTAAAGTAGTTGCAAACTCATGCTTTTAGAGACTTGTTTGGGCTCATGAGAGGAGTAGAAAAACATCAAAAATTTCAGTCCTGCATGATTCTACCAAGAAATGTGTGTTCATTGAAACCGCTTGTTTTTGATAGTTTGGGCCCTATTTAATAATAAATGTTTTGAATTTTCTCCAAAAGTAAAGTAGTTGCAAACTCATCCTTTTAGAAACTTGTTTGGGCTGTTGAGAGGCGTAAAAAACCATCAAAAATTTCAATCCTGCATGATTCTACCAAGAAATGTGATTCTTCATTCAAAACGCTGGTTTTTGCTATTGGGCTCTATTGAATAATGAATGTTTTGAATTTTCTCCAAAAGTAAAGTAGTTGCAAACTCATGCTTTTAGAGACTTGTTTGGGCTCATGAGAGGAGTAGAAAAACATCAAAAATTTCAGTCCTGCATGATTCTACCAAGAAATGTGTGTTCATTGAAACCGCTGGTTTTTGATAGTTTGGGCCCTATTGAATAATGAATGTTTTGAATTTTCTCCAAAAGTAAAGTAGTTGCAAACTCATCCTTTTAGAAACTTGTTTGGGCTGTTGAGAGGAGTAAAAAACCATCAAAAATTTCAATCCTGCATGATTTTACCAAGAAATGTGATTCTTCATTCAAAACCTGATTTTTGCTATTGGGCTCTATTGAATAGTGAATGTTTTGAATTTTCTCCAAAAGTAAAGTAGTTGCAAACTCATGCTTTTAGAGACTTGTTTGGGCTCATGAGAGGAGTAGAAAAACATCAAAAATTTCAGTCCTGCATGATTCTACCAAGAAATGTGTGTTCATTGAAACCGCTGGTTTTTGATAGTTTGGGCCCTATTGAATAATGAATGTTTTGAATTTTCTCCAAAAGTAAAGTAGTTGCAAACTCATCCTTTTAGAAACTTGTTTGGGCTGTTGAGAGGAGTAAAAAACCATCAAAAATTTCAATCCTGCATGATTCTACCAAGAAATGTGATTCTTCATTCAAAACGCTGGTTTTTGCTATTGGGCTCTATTGAATAATGAATGTTTTGAATTTTCTCCAAAAGTAAAGTAGTTGCAAACTCATGCTTTTAGAGACTTGTTTGAGCTCATGGGAGGAGTAGAAAAACATCAAAAATTTCAGTCCTGCATGATTCTACCAAGAAATGTGTGTTCATTGAAACCGCTGGTTTTTGATAGTTTGGGCCCTATTGAATAATGAATGTTTTGAATTTTCTCCAAAAGTAAAGTAGTTGCAAACTCATCCTTTTAGAAACTTGTTTGGGCTGTTGAGAGGAGTAAAAAACCATCAAAAATTTCAATCCTGCATGATTCTACCAAGAAATGTGATTCTTCATTCAAAACGCTGGTTTTTGCTATTGGGCTCTATTGAATAATGAATGTTTTGAATTTTCTCCAAAAGTAAAGTAGTTGCAAACTCATGCTTTTAGAGACTTGTTTGGGCTCATGAGAGGAGTAGAAAAACATCAAAAATTTCAGTCCTGCATGATTCTACCAAGAAATGTGTGTTCATTGAAACCGCTGGTTTTTGATAGTTTGGGCCCTATTGAATAATGAATGTTTTGAATTTTCTCCAAAAGTAAAGTAGTTGCAAACTCATCCTTTTAGAAACTTGTTTGGGCTGTTGAGAGGAGTAAAAAACCATCAAAAATTTCAATCCTGCATGATTCTACCAAGAAATGTGATTCTTCATTCAAAACGCTGGTTTTTGCTATTGGGCTCTATTGAATAATGAATGTTTTGAATTTTCTACAAAAGTAAAGTAGTTGCAAACTCATGCTTTTAGAGACTTGTTTGGGCTCATGAGAGGAGTAGAAAAACATCAAAAATTTCAGTCCTGCATGATTCTACCAAGAAATGTGTGTTCATTGAAACCGCTTGTTTTTGATAGTTTGGGCCCTATTGAATAATAAATGTTTTGAATTTTCTCCAAAAGTAAAGTAGTTGCAAACTCATCCTTTTAGAAACTTGTTTGGGCTGTTGAGAGGAGTAAAAAACCATCAAAAATTTCAATCCTGCATGATTTTACCAAGAAATGTGATTCTTCATTCAAAACCTGATTTTTGCTATTGGGCTCTATTGAATAGTGAATGTTTTGAATTTTCTCCAAAAGTAAAGTAGTTGCAAACTCATGCTTTTAGAGACTTGTTTGGGCTCATGAGAGGAGTAGAAAAACATCAAAAATTTCAGTCCTGCATGATTCTACCAAGAAATGTGTGTTCATTGAAACCGCTGGTTTTTGATAGTTTGGGCCCTATTGAATAATGAATGTTTTGAATTTTCTCCAAAAGTAAAGTAGTTGCAAACTCATCCTTTTAGAAACTTGTTTGGGCTGTTGAGAGGAGTAAAAAACCATCAAAAATTTCAATCCTGCATGATTCTACCAAGAAATGTGATTCTTCATTCAAAACGCTGGTTTTTGCTTTTGGGCTCTATTGAATAATGAATGTTTTGAATTTTCTCCAAAAGTAAAGTAGTTGCAAACTCATGCTTTTAGAGACTTGTTTGGGCTCATGAGATGAGTAGAAAAACATCAAAAATTTCAGTCCTGCATGATTCTACCAAGACATGTGTGTTCATTGAAACGGCTGGTTTTTGATAGTTTGGGCCCTATTGAATAATGAATGTTTTGAATTTTCTCCAAAAGTAAAGTAGTTGCAAACTCATCCTTTTAGAAACTTGTTTGGGCTGTTGAGAGGAGTAAAAAACCATCAAAAATTTCAATCCTGCATGATTCTACCAAGAAATGTGATTCTTCATTCAAAACGCTGGTTTTTGCTATTGGTCTCTATTGAATAATGAATGTTTTGAATTTTCTCCAAAAGTAAAGTAGTTGCAAACTCATGCTTTTAGAGACTTGTTTGGGCTCATGAGAGGAGTAGAAAAACATCAAAAATTTCAGTCCTGCATGATTCTACCAAGAAATGTGTGTTCATTCAAACCGCTGGTTTTTGATAGTTTGGGCCCTATTGAATAATGAATGTTTTGAATTTTCTCCAAAAGTAAAGTAGTTGCAAACTCATGCTTTTAGAGACTTGTTTGGGCTCATGAGAGTAGAAAAACATCAAAAATTTCAGTCCTGCATGATTCTACCAAGAAATGTGTGTTCATTGAAACCGCTGGTTTTTGATAGTTTGGGCCCTATTGAATAATGAATGTTTTGAATTTTCTCCAAAAGTAAAGTAGTTGCAAACTCATCCTTTTAGAAACTTGTTTGGGCTGTTGAGAGGAGTAAAAAACCATCAAAAATTTCAATCCTGCATGATTCTACCAAGAAATGTGATTCTTCATTCAAAACGCTGGTTTTTGCTATTGGGCTCTATTGAATAATGAATGTTTTGAATTTTCTCCAAAAGTAAAGTAGTTGCAAACTCATGCTTTTAGAGACTTGTTTGGGCTCATGAGAGGAGTAGAAAAACATCAAAAATTTCAGTCCTGCATGATTCTACCAAGAAATGTGTGTTCATTGAAACCGCTGGTTTTTGATAGTTTGGGCCCTATTGAATAATGAATGTTTTGAATTTTCTCCAAAAGTAAAGTAGTTGCAAACTCATCCTTTTAGAAACTTGTTTGGGCTGTTGAGAGGAGTAAAAAACCATCAAAAATTTCAACCCTGCATGATTTTACCAAGAAATGTGATTCTTCAGTCAAAACCTGATTTTTGCTATAGGGCTCTATTGAATAGTGAATGTTTTGAATTTTCCCCAAAAGTAAAGTAGTTGCAAACTCATGCTTTTAGAGACTTGTTTGGGCTCATGAGAGGAGTAGAAAAACATCAAAAATTTCAGTCCTGCATGATTCTACCAAGAAATGTGTTCATTCAAACCGCTGGTTTTTGATAGTTTGGGCCCTATTGAATAATGAATGTTTTGAATTTTCTCCAAAAGTAAAGTAGTAGCAAACTCATCCTTTTAGAAACTTGTTTGGGCTGTTGAGAGGAGTAAAAAACCATCAAAAATTTCAATCCTGCATGATTCTACCAAGAAATGTGATTCTTCATTCAAAACGCTGGTTTTTGCTATTGGGCTCTATTGAATAATGAATGTTTTGAATTTTCTCCAAAAGTAAAGTAGTTGCAAACTCATGCTTTTAGAGACTTGTTTGGGCTCATGAGAGGAGTAGAAAAACATCAAAAATTTCAGTCCTGCATGATTCTACCAAGAAATGTGTGTTCATTCAAACCGCTGGTTTTTGATAGTTTGGGCCCTATTGAATAAAGAATGTTTTGAATTTTCTCCAAAAGTAAAGTAGTTGCAAACTCATGCTTTTAGAGACTTGTTTGGGCTCATGAGAGGAGTAGAAAAACATCAAAAATTTCAGTCCTGCATGATTCTACCAAGAAATGTGTGTTCATTGAAACCGCTGGTTTTTGATAGTTTGGGCCCTATTGAATAATGAATGTTTTGAATTTTCTCCAAAAGTAAAGTAGTTGCAAACTCATCCTTTTAGAAACTTGTTTGGGCTGTTGAGAGGAGTAAAAAACCATCAAAAATTTCAATCCTGCATGATTCTACCAAGAAATGTGATTCTTCATTCAAAACGCTGGTTTTTGCTATTGGGCTCTATTGAATAATGAATGTTTTGAATTTTCTCCAAAAGTAAAGTAGTTGCAAACTCATGCTTTTAGAGACTTGTTTGGGCTCATGAGAGGAGTAGAAAAACATCAAAAATTTCAGTCCTGCATAATTCTACCAAGAAATGTGTGTTCATTGAAACCGCTTGTTTTTGATAGTTTGGGCCCTATTGAATAATAAATGTTTTGAATTTTCTCCAAAAGTAAAGTAGTTGCAAACTCATCCTTTTAGAAACTTGTTTGGGCTGTTGAGAGGCGTAAAAAACCATCAAAAATTTCAATCCTGCATGATTCTACCAAGAAATGTGATTCTTCATTCAAAACGCTGGTTTTTGCTATTGGGCTATATTGAATAATGAATGTTTTGAATTTTCTCCAAAAGTAAAGTAGTTGCAAACTCATGCTTTTAGAGACTTGTTTGGGCTCATGAGAGGAGTAGAAAAACATCAAAAATTTCAGTCCTGCATGATTCTACCAAGAAATGTGTGTTCATTGAAACCGCTGGTTTTTGATAGTTTGGGCCCTATTGAATAATAAATGTTTTGAATTTTCTCCAAAAGTAAAGTAGTTGCAAACTCATCCTTTTAGAAACTTGTTTGGGCTGTTGAGAGGAGTAAAAAACCATCAAAAATTTCAATCCTGCATGATTCTACCAAGAAATGTGATTCTTCATTCAAAACGCTGGTTTTTGCTATTGGGCTCTATTGAATAATGAATGTTTTGAATTTTCTCCAAAAGTAAAGTAGTTGCAAACTCATGCTTTTAGAGACTTGTTTGGGCTCATGAGAGGAGTAGAAAAACATCAAAAATTTCAGTCCTGCATGATTCTACCAAGAAATGTGTGTTCATTGAAACCGCTGGTTTTTGATAGTTTGGGCCCTATTGAATAATGAATGTTTTGAATTTTCTCCAAAAGTAAAGTAGTTGCAAACTCATCCTTTTAGAAACTTGTTTGGGCTGTTGAGAGGAGTAAAAAACCATCAAAAATTTCAATCCTGCATGATTTTACCAAGAAATGTGATTCTTCATTCAAAACCTGATTTTTGCTATTGGGCTCTATTGAATAGTGAATGTTTTGAATTTTCTCCAAAAGTAAAGTAGTTGCAAACTCATGCTTTTAGAGACTTGTTTGGGCTCATGAGAGGAGTAGAAAAACATCAAAAATTTCAGTCCTGCATGATTCTACCAAGAAATGTGTGTTCATTGAAACCGCTGGTTTTTGATAGTTTGGGCCCTATTGAATAATAAATGTTTTGAATTTTCTCCAAAAGTAAAGTAGTTGCAAACTCATCCTTTTAGAAACTTGTTTGGGCTGTTGAGAGGAGTAAAAAACCATCAAAAATTTCAATCCTGCATGATTCTACCAAGAAATGTGATTCTTCATTCAAAACGCTGGTTTTTGCTATTGGGCTCTATTGAATAATGAATGTTTTGAATTTTCTCCAAAAGTAAAGTAGTTGCAAACTCATGCTTTTAGAGACTTGTTTGGGCTCATGAGAGGAGTAGAAAAACATCAAAAATTTCAGTCCTGCATGATTCTACCAAGAAATGTGTGTTCATTGAAACCGCTGGTTTTTGATAGTTTGGGCCCTATTGAATAATGAATGTTTTGAATTTTCTCCAAAAGTAAAGTAGTTGCAAACTCATCCTTTTAGAAACTTGTTTGGGCTGTTGAGAGGAGTAAAAAACCATCAAAAATTTCAATCCTGCATGATTTTACCAAGAAATGTGATTCTTCATTCAAAACCTGATTTTTGCTATTGGGCTCTATTGAATAGTGAATGTTTTGAATTTTCTCCAAAAGTAAAGTAGTTGCAAACTCATGCTTTTAGAGACTTGTTTGGGCTCATGAGAGGAGTAGAAAAACATCAAAAATTTCAGTCCTGCATGATTCTACCAAGAAATGTGTGTTCATTGAAACCGCTGGTTTTTCATAGTTTGGGCCCTATTGAATAATGAATGTTTTGAATTTTCTCCAAAAGTAAAGTAGTTGCAAACTCATCCTTTTAGAAACTTGTTTGGGCTGTTGAGAGGAGTAAAAAACCATCAAAAATTTCAATCCTGCATGATTCTACCAAGAAATGTGATTCTTCATTCAAAACGCTGGTTTTTGCTATTGGGCTCTATTGAATAATGAATGTTTTGAATTTTCTCCAAAAGTAAAGTAGTTGCAAACTCATGCTTTTAGAGACTTGTTTGAGCTCATGGGAGGAGTATAAAAACATCAAAAATTTCAGTCCTGCATGATTCTACCAAGAAATGTGTGTTCATTGAAACCGCTGGTTTTTGATAGTTTGGGCCCTATTGAATAATGAATGTTTTGAATTTTCTCCAAAAGTAAAGTAGTTGCAAACTCATCCTTTTAGAAACTTGTTTGGGCTGTTGAGAGGAGTAAAAAACCATCAAAAATTTCAATCCTGCATGATTCTACCAAGAAATGTGATTCTTCATTCAAAACGCTGGTTTTTGCTATTGGGCTCTATTGAATAATGAATGTTTTGAATTTTCTCCAAAAGTAAAGTAGTTGCAAACTCATGCTTTTAGAGACTTGTTTGGGCTCATGAGAGGAGTAGAAAAACATCAAAAATTTCAGTCCTGCATGATTCTACCAAGAAATGTGTGTTCATTGAAACCGCTGGTTTTTGATAGTTTGGGCCCTATTGAATAATGAATGTTTTGAATTTTCTCCAAAAGTAAAGTAGTTGCAAACTCATCCTTTTAGAAACTTGTTTGGGCTGTTGAGAGGAGTAAAAAACCATCAAAAATTTCAATCCTGCATGATTCTACCAAGAAATGTGATTCTTCATTCAAAACGCTGGTTTTTGCTATTGGGCTCTATTGAATAATGAATGTTTTGAAATTTTCTCCAAAAGTAAAGTAGTTGCAAACTCATGCTTTTAGAGACTTGTTTGGGCTCATGAGAGGAGTAGAAAAACATCAAAAATTTCAGTCCTGCATGATTCTACCAAGAAATGTGTGTTCATTGAAACCGCTTGTTTTTGATAGTTTGGGCCCTATTTAATAATAAATGTTTTGAATTTTCTCCAAAAGTAAAGTAGTTGCAAACTCATCCTTTTAGAAACTTGTTTGGGCTGTTGAGAGGCGTAAAAAACCATCAAAAATTTCAATCCTGCATGATTCTACCAAGAAATGTGATTCTTCATTCAAAACGCTGGTTTTTGCTATTGGGCTCTATTGAATAATGAATGTTTTGAATTTTCTCCAAAAGTAAAGTAGTTGCAAACTCATGCTTTTAGAGACTTGTTTGGGCTCATGAGAGGAGTAGAAAAACATCAAAAATTTCAGTCCTGCATGATTCTACCAAGAAATGTGTGTTCATTGAAACCGCTGGTTTTTGATAGTTTGGGCCCTATTGAATAATGAATGTTTTGAATTTTCTCCAAAAGTAAAGTAGTTGCAAACTCATCCTTTTAGAAACTTGTTTGGGCTGTTGAGAGGAGTAAAAAACCATCAAAAATTTCAATCCTGCATGATTTTACCAAGAAATGTGATTCTTCATTCAAAACCTGATTTTTGCTATTGGGCTCTATTGAATAGTGAATGTTTTGAATTTTCTCCAAAAGTAAAGTAGTTGCAAACTCATGCTTTTAGAGACTTGTTTGGGCTCATGAGAGGAGTAGAAAAACATCAAAAATTTCAGTCCTGCATGATTCTACCAAGAAATGTGTGTTCATTGAAACCGCTGGTTTTTGATAGTTTGGGCCCTATTGAATAATGAATGTTTTGAATTTTCTCCAAAAGTAAAGTAGTTGCAAACTCATCCTTTTAGAAACTTGTTTGGGCTGTTGAGAGGAGTAAAAAACCATCAAAAATTTCAATCCTGCATGATTCTACCAAGAAATGTGATTCTTCATTCAAAACGCTGGTTTTTGCTATTGGGCTCTATTGAATAATGAATGTTTTGAATTTTCTCCAAAAGTAAAGTAGTTGCAAACTCATGCTTTTAGAGACTTGTTTGAGCTCATGGGAGGAGTAGAAAAACATCAAAAATTTCAGTCCTGCATGATTCTACCAAGAAATGTGTGTTCATTGAAACCGCTGGTTTTTGATAGTTTGGGCCCTATTGAATAATGAATGTTTTGAATTTTCTCCAAAAGTAAAGTAGTTGCAAACTCATCCTTTTAGAAACTTGTTTGGGCTGTTGAGAGGAGTAAAAAACCATCAAAAATTTCAATCCTGCATGATTCTACCAAGAAATGTGATTCTTCATTCAAAACGCTGGTTTTTGCTATTGGGCTCTATTGAATAATGAATGTTTTGAATTTTCTCCAAAAGTAAAGTAGTTGCAAACTCATGCTTTTAGAGACTTGTTTGGGCTCATGAGAGGAGTAGAAAAACATCAAAAATTTCAGTCCTGCATGATTCTACCAAGAAATGTGTGTTCATTGAAACCGCTGGTTTTTGATAGTTTGGGCCCTATTGAATAATGAATGTTTTGAATTTTCTCCAAAAGTAAAGTAGTTGCAAACTCATCCTTTTAGAAACTTGTTTGGGCTGTTGAGAGGAGTAAAAAACCATCAAAAATTTCAATCCTGCATGATTCTACCAAGAAATGTGATTCTTCATTCAAAACGCTGGTTTTTGCTATTGGGCTCTATTGAATAATGAATGTTTTGAATTTTCTCCAAAAGTAAAGTAGTTGCAAACTCATGCTTTTAGAGACTTGTTTGGGCTCATGAGAGGAGTAGAAAAACATCAAAAATTTCAGTCCTGCATGATTCTACCAAGAAATGTGTGTTCATTGAAACCGCTTGTTTTTGATAGTTTGGGCCCTATTGAATAATAAATGTTTTGAATTTTCTCCAAAAGTAAAGTAGTTGCAAACTCATCCTTTTAGAAACTTGTTTGGGCTGTTGAGAGGAGTAAAAAACCATCAAAAATTTCAATCCTGCATGATTTTACCAAGAAATGTGATTCTTCATTCAAAACCTGATTTTTGCTATTGGGCTCTATTGAATAGTGAATGTTTTGAATTTTCTCCAAAAGTAAAGTAGTTGCAAACTCATGCTTTTAGAGACTTGTTTGGGCTCATGAGAGGAGTAGAAAAACATCAAAAATTTCAGTCCTGCATGATTCTACCAAGAAATGTGTGTTCATTGAAACCGCTGGTTTTTGATAGTTTGGGCCCTATTGAATAATGAATGTTTTGAATTTTCTCCAAAAGTAAAGTAGTTGCAAACTCATCCTTTTAGAAACTTGTTTGGGCTGTTGAGAGGAGTAAAAAACCATCAAAAATTTCAATCCTGCATGATTCTACCAAGAAATGTGATTCTTCATTCAAAACGCTGGTTTTTGCTTTTGGGCTCTATTGAATAATGAATGTTTTGAATTTTCTCCAAAAGTAAAGTAGTTGCAAACTCATGCTTTTAGAGACTTGTTTGAGCTCATGGGAGGAGTAGAAAAACATCAAAAATTTCAGTCCTGCATGATTCTACCAAGAAATGTGTGTTCATTGAAACCACTGGTTTTTGATAGTTTGGGCCCTATTGAATAATGAATGTTTTGAATTTTCTCCAAAAGTAAAGTAGTTGCAAACTCATCCTTTTAGAAACTTGTTTGGGCTGTTGAGAGGAGTAAAAAACCATCAAAAATTTCAATCCTGCATGATTCTACCAAGAAATGTGATTCTTCATTCAAAACGCTGGTTTTTGCTATTGGGCTCTATTGAATAATGAATGTTTTGAATTTTCTCCAAAAGTAAAGTAGTTGCAAACTCATGCTTTTAGAGACTTGTTTGGGCTCATGAGAGGAGTAGAAAAACATCAAAAATTTCAGTCCTGCATGATTCTACCAAGAAATGTGTGTTCATTGAAACCGCTGGTTTTTGATAGTTTGGGCCCTATTGAATAATGAATGTTTTGAATTTTCTCCAAAAGTAAAGTAGTTGCAAACTCATCCTTTTAGAAACTTGTTTGGGCTGTTGAGAGGAGTAAAAAACCATCAAAAATTTCAATCCTGCATGATTCTACCAAGAAATGTGATTCTTCATTCAAAACGCTGGTTTTTGCTATTGGGCTCTATTGAATAATGAATGTTTTGAATTTTCTCCAAAAGTAAAGTAGTTGCAAACTCATGCTTTTAGAGACTTGTTTGGGCTCATGAGAGGAGTAGAAAAACATCAAAAATTTCAGTCCTGCATGATTCTACCAAGAAATGTGTGTTCATTGAAACCGCTTGTTTTTGATAGTTTGGGCCCTATTGAATAATAAATGTTTTGAATTTTCTCCAAAAGTAAAGTAGTTGCAAACTCATCCTTTTAGAAACTTGTTTGGGCTGTTGAGAGGCGTAAAAAACCATCAAAAATTTCAATCCTGCATGATTCTACCAAGAAATGTGATTCTTCATTCAAAACGCTGGTTTTTGCTATTGGGCTATATTGAATAATGAATGTTTTGAATTTTCTCCAAAAGTAAAGTAGTTGCAAACTCATGCTTTTAGAGACTTGTTTGGGCTCATGAGAGGAGTAGAAAAACATCAAAAATTTCAGTCCTGCATGATTCTACCAAGAAATGTGTGTTCATTGAAACCGCTGGTTTTTGATAGTTTGGGCCCTATTGAATAATGAATGTTTTGAATTTTCTCCAAAAGTAAAGTAGTTGCAAACTCATCCTTTTAGAAACTTGTTTGGGCTGTTGAGAGGAGTAAAAAACCATCAAAAATTTCAATCCTGCATGATTCTACCAAGAAATGTGATTCTTCATTCAAAACGCTGGTTTTTGCTTTTGGGCTCTATTGAATAATGAATGTTTTGAATTTTCTCCAAAAGTAAAGTAGTTGCAAACTCATGCTTTTAGAGACTTGTTTGAGCTCATGGGAGGAGTAGAAAAACATCAAAAATTTCAGTCCTGCATGATTCTACCAAGAAATGTGTGTTCATTGAAACCGCTGGTTTTTGATAGTTTGGGCCCTATTGAATAATGAATGTTTTGAATTTTCTCCAAAAGTAAAGTAGTTGCAAACTCATCCTTTTAGAAACTTGTTTGGGCTGTTGAGAGGAGTAAAAAACCATCAAAAATTTCAATCCTGCATGATTCTACCAAGAAATGTGATTCTTCATTCAAAACGCTGGTTTTTGCTATTGGGCTCTATTGAATAATGAATGTTTTGAATTTTCTCCAAAAGTAAAGTAGTTGCAAACTCATGCTTTTAGAGACTTGTTTGAGCTCATGGGAGGAGTAGAAAAACATCAAAAATTTCAGTCCTGCATGATTCTACCAAGAAATGTGTGTTCATTGAAACCGCTGGTTTTTGATAGTTTGGGCCCTATTGAATAATGAATGTTTTGAATTTTCTCCAAAAGTAAAGTAGTTGCAAACTCATCCTTTTAGAAACTTGTTTGGGCTGTTGAGAGGAGTAAAAAACCATCAAAAATTTCAATCCTGCATGATTCTACCAAGAAATGTGATTCTTCATTCAAAACGCTGGTTTTTGCTATTGGGCTCTATTGAATAATGAATGTTTTGAATTTTCTCCAAAAGTAAAGTAGTTGCAAACTCATGCTTTTAGAGACTTGTTTGGGCTCATGAGAGGAGTAGAAAAACATCAAAAATTTCAGTCCTGCATGATTCTACCAAGAAATGTGTGTTCATTGAAACCGCTGGTTTTTGATAGTTTGGGCCCTATTGAATAATGAATGTTTTGAATTTTCTCCAAAAGTAAAGTAGTTGCAAACTCATCCTTTTAGAAACTTGTTTGGGCTGTTGAGAGGAGTAAAAAACCATCAAAAATTTCAATCCTGCATGATTCTACCAAGAAATGTGATTCTTCATTCAAAACGCTGGTTTTTGCTATTGGGCTCTATTGAATAATGAATGTTTTGAATTTTCTCCAAAAGTAAAGTAGTTGCAAACTCATGCTTTTAGAGACTTGTTTGGGCTCATGAGAGGAGTAGAAAAACATCAAAAATTTCAGTCCTGCATGATTCTACCAAGAAATGTGTGTTCATTGAAACCGCTGGTTTTTGATAGTTTGGGCCCTATTGAATAATGAATGTTTTGAATTTTCTCCAAAAGTAAAGTTCTTGCAAACTCATCCTTTTAGAAACTTGTTTGGGCTGTTGAGAGGAGTAAAAAACCATCAAAAATTTCAATCCTGCATGATTCTACCAAGAAATGTGATTCTTCATTCAAAACGCTGGTTTTTGCTATTGGGCTCTATTGAATAATGAATGTTTTGAATTTTCTCCAAAAGTAAAGTAGTTGCAAACTCATGCTTTTAGAGACTTGTTTGGGCTCATGAGAGGAGTAGAAAAACATCAAAAATTTCAGTCCTGCATGATTCTACCAAGAAATGTGTGTTCATTGAAACCGCTGGTTTTTGATAGTTTGGGCCCTATTGAATAATGAATGTTTTGAATTTTCTCCAAAAGTAAAGTAGTTGCAAACTCATCCTTTTAGAAACTTGTTTGGGCTGTTGAGAGGAGTAAAAAACCATCAAAAATTTAAATCCTGCATGATTCTACCAAGAAATGTGATTCTTCATTCAAAACGCTGGTTTTTGCTATTGGGCTCTATTGAATAATGAATGTTTTGAATTTTCTCCAAAAGTAAAGTAGTTGCAAACTCATGCTTTTAGAGACTTGTTTGGGCTCATGAGAGTAGAAAAACATCAAAAATTTCAGTCCTGCATGATTCTACCAAGAAATGTGTGTTCATTGAAACCGCTGGTTTTTGATAGTTTGGGCCCTATTGAATAATAAATGTTTTGAATTTTCTCCAAAAGTAAAGTAGTTGCAAACTCATCCTTTTAGAAACTTGTTTGGGCTGTTGAGAGGAGTAAAAAACCATCAAAAATTTCAATCCTGCATGATTCTACCAAGAAATGTGATTCTTCATTCAAAACGCTGGTTTTTGCTATTGGGCTCTATTGAATAATGAATGTTTTGAATTTTCTCCAAAAGTAAAGTAGTTGCAAACTCATGCTTTTAGAGACTTGTTTGGGCTCATGGGAGGAGTAGAAAAACATCAAAAATTTCAGTCCTGCATGATTCTACCAAGAAATGTGTGTTCATTGAAACCGCTGGTTTTTGATAGTTTGGGCCCTATTGAATAATGAATGTTTTGAATTTTCTCCAAAAGTAAAGTAGTTGCAAACTCATCCTTTTAGAAACTTGTTTGGGCTGTTGAGAGGAGTAAAAAACCATCAAAAATTTCAATCCTGCATGATTCTACCAAGAAATGTGATTCTTCATTCAAAACGCTGGTTTTTGCTATTGGGCTCTATTGAATAATGAATGTTTTGAATTTTCTCCAAAAGTAAAGTAGTTGCAAACTCATGCTTTTAGAGACTTGTTTGGGCTCATGAGAGGAGTTGAAAAACATCAAAAATTTCAGTCCTGCATGATTCTACCAAGAAATGTGTGTTCATTGAAACCGCTGGTTTTTGATAGTTTGGGCCCTATTGAATAATGAATGTTTTGAATTTTCTCCAAAAGTAAAGTAGTTGCAAACTCATCCTTTTAGAAACTTGTTTGGGCTGTTGAGAGGAGTAAAAAACCATCAAAAATTTCAATCCTGCATGATTCTACCAAGAAATGTGATTCTTCATTCAAAACGCTGGTTTTTGCTATTGGGCTCTATTGAATAATGAATGTTTTGAATTTTCTCCAAAAGTAAAGTAGTTGCAAACTCATGCTTTTAGAGACTTGTTTGGGCTCATGAGAGGAGTAGAAAAACATCAAAAATTTCAGTCCTGCATGATTCTACCAAGAAATGTGTGTTCATTGAAACCGCTGGTTTTTGATAGTTTGGGCCCTATTGAATAATGAATGTTTTGAATTTTCTCCAAAAGTAAAGTAGTTGCAAACTCATCCTTTTAGAAACTTGTTTGGGCTGTTGAGAGGAGTAAAAAACCATCAAAAATTTCAATCCTGCATGATTCTACCAAGAAATGTGATTCTTCATTCAAAACGCTGGTTTTTGCTATTGGGCTCTATTGAATAATGAATGTTTTGAATTTTCTCCAAAAGTAAAGTAGTTGCAAACTCATGCTTTTAGAGACTTGTTTGGGCTCATGAGAGGAGTAGAAAAACATCAAAAATTTCAGTCCTGCATGATTCTACCAAGAAATGTGTGTTCATTGAAACCGCTGGTTTTTGATAGTTTGGGCCCTATTGAATAATGAATGTTTTGAATTTTCTCCAAAAGTAAAGTAGTTGCAAACTCATCCTTTTAGAAACTTGTTTGGGCTGTTGAGAGGAGTAAAAAACCATCAAAAATTTCAATCCTGCATGATTTTACCAAGAAATGTGATTCTTCATTCAAAACCTGATTTTTGCTATAGGGCTCTATTGAATAGTGAATGTTTTGAATTTTCTCCAAAAGTAAAGTAGTTGCAAACTCATGCTTTTAGAGACTTGTTTGGGCTCATGAGAGGAGTAGAAAAACATCAAAAATTTCAGTCCTGCATGATTCTACCAAGAAATGTGTGTTCATTGAAACCGCTGGTTTTTGATAGTTTGGGCCCTATTGAATAATGAATGTTTTGAATTTTCTCCAAAAGTAAAGTAGTTGCAAACTCATCCTTTTAGAAACTTGTTTGGGCTGTTGAGAGGAGTAAAAAAAACATCAAAAATTTCAATCCTGCATGATTCTACCAAGAAATGTGATTCTTCATTCAAAACGCTGGTTTTTGCTATTGGGCTCTATTGAATAATGAATGTTTTGAATTTTCTCCAAAAGTAAAGTAGTTGCAAACTCATGCTTTTAGAGACTTGTTTGGGCTCATGAGAGGAGTAGAAAAACATCAAAAATTTCAGTCCTGCATGATTCTACCAAGAAATGTGTGTTCATTGAAACCGCTGGTTTTTGATAGTTTGGGCCCTATTGAATAATGAATGTTTTGAATTTTCTCCAAAAGTAAAGTAGTTGCAAACTCATCCTTTTAGAAACTTGTTTGGGCTGTTGAGAGGAGTAAAAAACCATCAAAAATTTCAATCCTGCATGATTCTACCAAGAAATGTGATTCTTCATTCAAAACGCTGGTTTTTGCTATTGGGCTCTATTGAATAATGAATGTTTTGAATTTTCTCCAAAAGTAAAGTAGTTGCAAACTCATGCTTTTAGAGACTTGTTTGGGCTCATGAGAGGAGTAGAAAAACATCAAAAATTTCAGTCCTGCATGATTCTACGAAGAAATGTGTGTTCATTGAAACCGCTGGTTTTTGATAGTTTGGGCCCTATTGAATAATGAATGTTTTGAATTTTCTCCAAAAGTAAAGTAGTTGCAAACTCATCCTTTTAGAAACTTGTTTGGGCTGTTGAGAGGAGTAAAAAACCATCAAAAATTTCAATCCTGCATGATTTTACCAAGAAATGTGATTCTTCATTCAAAACCTGATTTTTGCTATTGGGCTCTATTGAATAGTGAATGTTTTGAATTTTCTCCAAAAGTAAAGTAGTTGCAAACTCATGCTTTTAGAGACTTGTTTGGGCTCATGAGAGGAGTAGAAAAACATCAAAAATTTCAGTCCTGCATGATTCTACCAAGAAATGTGTGTTCATTGAAACCGCTGGTTTTTGATAGTTTGGGCCCTATTGAATAATGAATGTTTTGAATTTTCTCCAAAAGTAAAGTAGTTGCAAACTCATCCTTTTAGAAACTTGTTTGGGCTGTTGAGAGGAGTAAAAAACCATCAAAAATTTCAATCCTGCATGATTCTACCAAGAAATGTGATTCTTCATTCAAAACGCTGGTTTTTGCTATTGGGCTCTATTGAATAATGAATGTTTTGAATTTTCTCCAAAAGTAAAGTAGTTGCAAACTCATGCTTTTAGAGACTTGTTTGGGCTCATGGGAGGAGTAGAAAAACATCAAAAATTTCAGTCCTGCATGATTCTACCAAGAAATGTGTGTTCATTGAAACCGCTGGTTTTTGATAGTTTGGGCCCTATTGAATAATGAATGTTTTGAATTTTCTCCAAAAGTAAAGTAGTTGCAAACTCATCCTTTTAGAAACTTGTTTGGGCTGTTGAGAGGAGTAAAAAACCATCAAAAATTTCAATCCTGCATGATTCTACCAAGAAATGTGATTCTTCATTCAAAACGCTGGTTTTTGCTATTGGGCTCTATTGAATATTGAATGTTTTGAATTTTCTCCAAAAGTAAAGTAGTTGCAAACTCATGCTTTTAGAGACTTGTTTGGGCTCATGAGAGGAGTAGAAAAACATCAAAAATTTCAGTCCTGCATGATTCTACCAAGAAATGTGTGTTCATTGAAACCGCTGGTTTTTGATAGTTTGGGCCCTATTGAATAATGAATGTTTTGAATTTTCTCCAAAAGTAAAGTAGTTGCAAACTCATCCTTTTAGAAACTTGTTTGGGCTGTTGAGAGGAGTAAAAAACCATCAAAAATTTCAATCCTGCATGATTCTACCAAGAAATGTGATTCTTCATTCAAAACGCTGGTTTTTGCTATTGGGCTCTATTGAATAATGAATGTTTTGAATTTTCTCCAAAAGTAAAGTAGTTGCAAACTCATGCTTTTAGAGACTTGTTTGGGCTCATGAGAGGAGTAGAAAAACATCAAAAATTTCAGTCCTGCATGATTCTACCAAGAAATGTGTGTTCATTGAAACCGCTGGTTTTTGATAGTTTGGGCCCTATTGAATAATGAATGTTTTGAATTTTCTCCAAAAGTAAAGTAGTTGCAAACTCATCCTTTTAGAAACTTGTTTGGGCTGTTGAGAGGAGTAAAAAACCATCAAAAATTTCAATCCTGCATGATTCTACCAAGAAATGTGATTCTTCATTCAAAACGCTGGTTTTTGCTATTGGGCTCTATTGAATAATGAATGTTTTGAATTTTCTCCAAAAGTAAAGTAGTTGCAAACTCATGCTTTTACAGACTTGTTTGGGCTCATGAGAGGAGTAGAAAAACATCAAAAATTTCAGTCCTGCATGATTCTACCAAGAAATGTGTGTTCATTGAAACCGCTGGTTTTTGATAGTTTGGGCCCTATTGAATAATGAATGTTTTGAATTTTCTCCAAAAGTAAAGTAGTTGCAAACTCATCCTTTTAGAAACTTGTTTGGGCTGTTGAGAGGAGTAAAAAAACATCAAAAATTTCAATCCTGCATGATTTTACCAAGAAATGTGATTCTTCATTCAAAACCTGATTTTTGCTATAGGGCTCTATTGAATAGTGAATGTTTTGAATTTTCTCCAAAAGTAAAGTAGTTGCAAACTCATGCTTTTAGAGACTTGTTTGGGCTCATGAGAGGAGTAGAAAAACATCAAAAATTTCAGTCCTGCATGATTCTACCAAGACATGTGTGTTCATTGAAACGGCTGGTTTTTGATAGTTTGGGCCCTATTGAATAATGAATGTTTTGAATTTTCTCCAAAAGTAAAGTAGTTGCAAACTCATCCTTTTAGAAACTTGTTTGGGCTGTTGAGAGGAGTAAAAAACCATCAAAAATTTCAATCCTGCATGATTCTACCAAGAAATGTGATTCTTCATTCAAAACGCTGGTTTTTGCTATTGGGCTCTATTGAATAATGAATGTTTTGAATTTTCTCCAAAAGTAAAGTAGTTGCAAACTCATGCTTTTAGAGACTTGTTTGGGCTCATGGGAGGAGTAGAAAAACATCAAAAATTTCAGTCCTGCATGATTCTACCAAGACATGTGTGTTCATTGAAACGGCTGGTTTTTGATAGTTTGGGCCCTATTGAATAATGAATGTTTTGAATTTTCTCCAAAAGTAAAGTAGTTGCAAACTCATCCTTTTAGAAACTTGTTTGGGCTGTTGAGAGGAGTAAAAAACCATCAAAAATTTCAATCCTGCATGATTCTACCAAGAAATGTGATTCTTCATTCAAAACGCTGGTTTTTGCTATTGGGCTCTATTGAATAATGAATGTTTTGAATTTTCTCCAAAAGTAAAGTAGTTGCAAACTCATGCTTTTAGAGACTTGTTTGGGCTCATGAGAGGAGTAGAAAAACATCAAAAATTTCAGTCCTGCATGATTCTACCAAGAAATGTGTGTTCATTGAAACCGCTGGTTTTTGATAGTTTGGGCCCTATTGAATAATGAATGTTTTGAATTTTCTCCAAAAGTAAAGTAGTTGCAAACTCATCCTTTTAGAAACTTGTTTGGGCTGTTGAGAGGAGTAAAAAACCATCAAAAATTTCAATCCTGCATGATTCTACCAAGAAATGTGATTCTTCATTCAAAACGCTGGTTTTTGCTATTGGGCTCTATTGAATAATGAATGTTTTGAATTTTCTCCAAAAGTAAAGTAGTTGCAAACTCATGCTTTTAGAGACTTGTTTGGGCTCATGAGAGGAGTAGAAAAACATCAAAAATTTCAGTCCTGCATGATTCTACCAAGAAATGTGTGTTCATTGAAACCGCTGGTTTTTGATAGTTTGGGCCCTATTGAATAATGAATGTTTTGAATTTTCTCCAAAAGTAAAGTAGTTGCAAACTCATCCTTTTAGAAACTTGTTTGGGCTGTTGAGAGGAGTAAAAAACCATCAAAAATTTCAATCCTGCATGATTTTACCAAGAAATGTGATTCTTCATTCAAAACCTGATTTTTGCTATAGGGCTCTATTGAATAGTGAATGTTTTGAATTTTCTCCAAAAGTAAAGTAGTTGCAAACTCATGCTTTTAGAGACTTGTTTGGGCTCATGAGAGGAGTAGAAAAACATCAAAAATTTCAGTCCTGCATGATTCTACCAAGAAATGTGTGTTCATTGAAACCGCTGGTTTTTGATAGTTTGGGCCCTATTGAATAATGAATGTTTTGAATTTTCTCCAAAAGTAAAGTAGTTGCAAACTCATCCTTTTAGAAACTTGTTTGGGCTGTTGAGAGGAGTAAAAAAAACATCAAAAATTTCAATCCTGCATGATTCTACCAAGAAATGTGATTCTTCATTCAAAACGCTGGTTTTTGCTATTGGGCTCTATTGAATAATGAATGTTTTGAATTTTCTCCAAAAGTAAAGTAGTTGCAAACTCATGCTTTTAGAGACTTGTTTGGGCTCATGAGAGGAGTAGAAAAACATCAAAAATTTCAGTCCTGCATGATTCTACCAAGAAATGTGTGTTCATTGAAACCGCTGGTTTTTGATAGTTTGGGCCCTATTGAATAATGAATGTTTTGAATTTTCTCCAAAAGTAAAGTAGTTGCAAACTCATCCTTTTAGAAACTTGTTTGGGCTGTTGAGAGGAGTAAAAAACCATCAAAAATTTCAATCCTGCATGATTCTACCAAGAAATGTGATTCTTCATTCAAAACGCTGGTTTTTGCTATTGGGCTCTATTGAATAATGAATGTTTTGAATTTTCTCCAAAAGTAAAGTAGTTGCAAACTCATGCTTTTAGAGACTTGTTTGGGCTCATGGGAGGAGTAGAAAAACATCAAAAATTTCAGTCCTGCATGATTCTACCAAGAAATGTGTGTTCATTGAAACCGCTGGTTTTTGATAGTTTGGGCCCTATTGAATAATGAATGTTTTGAATTTTCTCCAAAAGTAAAGTAGTTGCAAACTCATCCTTTTAGAAACTTGTTTGGGCTGTTGAGAGGAGTAAAAAACCATCAAAAATTTCAATCCTGCATGATTCTACCAAGAAATGTGATTCTTCATTCAAAACGCTGGTTTTTGCTATTGGGCTCTATTGAATATTGAATGTTTTGAATTTTCTCCAAAAGTAAAGTAGTTGCAAACTCATGCTTTTAGAGACTTGTTTGGGCTCATGAGAGGAGTAGAAAAACATCAAAAATTTCAGTCCTGCATGATTCTACCAAGAAATGTGTGTTCATTGAAACCGCTGGTTTTTGATAGTTTGGGCCCTATTGAATAATGAATGTTTTGAATTTTCTCCAAAAGTAAAGTAGTTGCAAACTCATCCTTTTAGAAACTTGTTTGGGCTGTTGAGAGGAGTAAAAAACCATCAAAAATTTCAATCCTGCATGATTCTACCAAGAAATGTGATTCTTCATTCAAAACGCTGGTTTTTGCTATTGGGCTCTATTGAATAATGAATGTTTTGAATTTTCTCCAAAAGTAAAGTAGTTGCAAACTCATGCTTTTAGAGACTTGTTTGGGCTCATGAGAGGAGTAGAAAAACATCAAAAATTTCAGTCCTGCATGATTCTACCAAGAAATGTGTGTTCATTGAAACCGCTGGTTTTTGATAGTTTGGGCCCTATTGAATAATGAATGTTTTGAATTTTCTCCAAAAGTAAAGTAGTTGCAAACTCATCCTTTTAGAAACTTGTTTGGGCTGTTGAGAGGAGTAAAAAACCATCAAAAATTTCAATCCTGCATGATTCTACCAAGAAATGTGATTCTTCATTCAAAACGCTGGTTTTTGCTATTGGGCTCTATTGAATAATGAATGTTTTGAATTTTCTCCAAAAGTAAAGTAGTTGCAAACTCATGCTTTTACAGACTTGTTTGGGCTCATGAGAGGAGTAGAAAAACATCAAAAATTTCAGTCCTGCATGATTCTACCAAGAAATGTGTGTTCATTGAAACCGCTGGTTTTTGATAGTTTGGGCCCTATTGAATAATGAATGTTTTGAATTTTCTCCAAAAGTAAAGTAGTTGCAAACTCATCCTTTTAGAAACTTGTTTGGGCTGTTGAGAGGAGTAAAAAACCATCAAAAATTTAAATCCTGCATGATTTTACCAAGAAATGTGATTCTTCATTCAAAACCTGATTTTTGCTATAGGGCTCTATTGAATAGTGAATGTTTTGAATTTTCTCCAAAAGTAAAGTAGTTGCAAACTCATGCTTTTAGAGACTTGTTTGGGCTCATGAGAGGAGTAGAAAAACATCAAAAATTTCAGTCCTGCATGATTCTACCAAGACATGTGTGTTCATTGAAACGGCTGGTTTTTGATAGTTTGGGCCCTATTGAATAATGAATGTTTTGAATTTTCTCCAAAAGTAAAGTAGTTGCAAACTCATCCTTTTAGAAACTTGTTTGGGCTGTTGAGAGGAGTAAAAAACCATCAAAAATTTCAATCCTGCATGATTCTACCAAGAAATGTGATTCTTCATTCAAAACGCTGGTTTTTGCTATTGGGCTCTATTGAATAATGAATGTTTTGAATTTTCTCCAAAAGTAAAGTAGTTGCAAACTCATGCTTTTAGAGACTTGTTTGGGCTCATGGGAGGAGTAGAAAAACATCAAAA
This sequence comes from Dendrobates tinctorius, assembly GCF_039654945.1. Lineage (NCBI taxonomy): Eukaryota > Metazoa > Chordata > Amphibia > Anura > Dendrobatidae > Dendrobates > Dendrobates tinctorius. Next base: position 31,427,528 of record NW_027361716.1, read on the forward strand.
ATTTCAGTCCTGCATGATTCTACCAAGACATGTGTGTTCATTGAAACGGCTGGTTTTTGATAGTTTGGGCCCTATTGAATAATGAATGTTTTGAATTTTCTCCAAAAGTAAAGTAGTTGCAAACTCATCCTTTTAGAAACTTGTTTGGGCTGTTGAGAGGAGTAAAAAACCATCAAAAATTTCAATCCTGCATGATTCTACCAAGAAATGTGATTCTTCATTCAAAACGCTGGTTTTTGCTATTGGGCTCTATTGAATAATGAATGTTTTGAATTTTCTCCAAAAGTAAAGTAGTTGCAAACTCATGCTTTTAGAGACTTGTTTGGGCTCATGAGAGGAGTAGAAAAACATCAAAAATTTCAGTCCTGCATGATTCTACCAAGAAATGTGTGTTCATTGAAACCGCTGGTTTTTGATAGTTTGGGCCCTATTGAATAATGAATGTTTTGAATTTTCTCCAAAAGTAAAGTAGTTGCAAACTCATCCTTTTAGAAACTTGTTTGGGCTGTTGAGAGGAGTAAAAAACCATCAAAAATTTCAATCCTGCATGATTCTACCAAGAAATGTGATTCTTCATTCAAAACGCTGGTTTTTGCTATTGGGCTCTATTGAATAATGAATGTTTTGAATTTTCTCCAAAAGTAAAGTAGTTGCAAACTCATGCTTTTACAGACTTGTTTGGGCTCATGAGAGGAGTAGAAAAACATCAAAAATTTCAGTCCTGCATGATTCTACCAAGAAATGTGTGTTCATTCAAACCGCTGGTTTTTGATAGTTTGGGCCCTATTGAATAATGAATGTTTTGAATTTTCTCCAAAAGTAAAGTAGTTGCAAACTCATCCTTTTAGAAACTTGTTTGGGCTGTTGAGAGTAAAAAACCATCAAAAATTTCAATCCTGCATGATTTTACCAAGAAATGTGATTCTTCATTCAAAACCTGATTTTTGCTATAGGGCTCTATTGAATAGTGAATGTTTTGAATTTTCTCCAAAAGTAAAGTAGTTGCAAACTCATGCTTTTAGAGACTTGTTTGGGCTCATGAGATGAGTAGAAAAACATCAAAAATTTCAGTCCTGCATGATTCTACCAAGACATGTGTGTTCATTGAAACGGCTGGTTTTTGATAGTTTGGGCCCTATTGAATAATGAATGTTTTGAATTTTCTCCAAAAGTAAAGTAGTTGCAAACTCATCCTTTTAGAAACTTGTTTGGGCTGTTGAGAGGAGTAAAAAACCATCAAAAATTTCAATCCTGCATGATTCTACCAAGAAATGTGATTCTTCATTCAAAACGCTGGTTTTTGCTATTGGGCTCTATTGAATAATGAATGTTTTGAATTTTCTCCAAAAGGAAAGTAGTTGCAAACTCATGCTTTTAGAGACTTGTTTGGGCTCATGAGAGGAGTAGAAAAACATCAAAAATTTCAGTCCTGCATGATTCTACCAAGAAATGTGTGTTCATTGAAACCGCTGGTTTTTGATAGTTTGGGCCCTATTGAATAATGAATGTTTTGAATTTTCTCCAAAAGTAAAGTAGTTGCAAACTCATCCTTTTAGAAACTTGTTTGGGCTGTTGAGAGGAGTAAAAAACCATCAAAAATTTCAATCCTGCATGATTTTACCAAGAAATGTGATTCTTCATTCAAAACGCTGGTTTTTGCTATTGGGCTCTATTGAATAATGAATGTTTTGAATTTTCTCCAAAAGTAAAGTAGTTGCAAACTCATGCTTTTAGAGACTTGTTTGGGCTCATGAGATGAGTAGAAAAACATCAAAAATTTCAGTCCTGCATGATTCTACCAAGAAATGTGTGTTCATTGAAACCGCTGGTTTTTGATAGTTTGGGCCCTATTGAATAATGAATGTTTTGAATTTTCTCCAAAAGTAAAGTAGTTGCAAACTCATCCTTTTAGAAACTTGTTTGGGCTGTTGAGAGGAGTAAAAAACCATCAAAAATTTCAATCCTGCATGATTTTACCAAGAAATGTGATTCTTCATTCAAAACCTGATTTTTGCTATAGGGCTCTATTGAATAGTGAATGTTTTGAATTTTCTCCAAAAGTAAAGTAGTTGCAAACTCATGCTTTTAGAGACTTGTTTGGGCTCATGAGAGGAGTAGAAAAACATCAAAAATTTCAGTCCTGCATGATTCTACCAAGACATGTGTGTTCATTGAAACGGCTGGTTTTTGATAGTTTGGGCCCTATTGAATAATGAATGTTTTGAATTTTCTCCAAAAGTAAAGTAGTTGCAAACTCATCCTTTTAGAAACTTGTTTGGGCTGTTGAGAGGAGTAAAAAACCATCAAAAATTTCAATCCTGCATGATTCTACCAAGAAATGTGATTCTTCATTCAAAACGCTGGTTTTTGCTATTGGGCTCTATTGAATAATGAATGTTTTGAATTTTCTCCAAAAGTAAAGTAGTTGCAAACTCATGCTTTTAGAGACTTGTTTGGGCTCATGAGAGGAGTAGAAAAACATCAAAAATTTCAGTCCTGCATGATTCTACCAAGAAATGTGTGTTCATTCAAACCGCTGGTTTTTGATAGTTTGGGCCCTATTGAATAATGAATGTTTTGAATTTTCTCCAAAAGTAAAGTAGTTGCAAACTCATCCTTTTAGAAACTTGTTTGGGCTGTTGAGAGTAAAAAACCATCAAAAATTTCAATCCTGCATGATTTTACCAAGAAATGTGATTCTTCATTCAAAACCTGATTTTTGCTATAGGGCTCTATTGAATAGTGAATGTTTTGAATTTTCTCCAAAAGTAAAGTAGTTGCAAACTCATGCTTTTAGAGACTTGTTTGGGCTCATGAGAGGAGTAGAAAAACATCAAAAATTTCAGTCCTGCATGATTCTACCAAGAAATGTGTGTTCATTGAAACCGCTGGTTTTTGATAGTTTGGGCCCTATTGAATAATGAATGTTTTGAATTTTCTCCAAAAGTAAAGTAGTTGCAAACTCATCCTTTTAGAAACTTGTTTGGGCTGTTGAGAGGAGTAAAAAACCATCAAAAATTTCAATCCTGCATGATTCTACCAAGAAATGTGATTCTTCATTCAAAACGCTGGTTTTTGCTATTGGGCTCTATTGAATAATGAATGTTTTGAATTTTCTCCAAAAGTAAAGTAGTTGCAAACTCATGCTTTTAGAGACTTGTTTGGGCTCATGAGATGAGTAGAAAAACATCAAAAATTTCAGTCCTGCATGATTCTACCAAGACATGTGTGTTCATTGAAACGGCTGGTTTTTGATAGTTTGGGCCCTATTGAATAATGAATGTTTTGAATTTTCTCCAAAAGTAAAGTAGTTGCAAACTCATGCTTTTAGAGACTTGTTTGGGCTCATGAGAGGAGTAGAAAAACATCAAAAATTTCAGTCCTGCATGATTCTACCAAGAAATGTGTGTTCATTGAAACGGCTGGTTTTTGATAGTTTGGGCCCTATTGAATAATGAATGTTTTGAATTTTCTCCAAAAGTAAAGTAGTTGCAAACTCATCCTTTTAGAAACTTGTTTGGGCTGTTGAGAGGAGTAAAAAACCATCAAAAATTTCAATCCTGCATGATTCTACCAAGAAATGTGATTCTTCATTCAAAACGCTGGTTTTTGCTATTGGGCTCTATTGAATAATGAATGTTTTGAATTTTCTCCAAAAGGAAAGTAGTTGCAAACTCATGCTTTTAGAGACTTGTTTGGGCTCATGAGAGGAGTAGAAAAACATCAAAAATTTCAGTCCTGCATGATTCTACCAAGAAATGTGTGTTCATTGAAACCGCTGGTTTTTGATAGTTTGGGCCCTATTGAATAATGAATGTTTTGAATTTTCTCCAAAAGTAAAGTAGTTGCAAACTCATCCTTTTAGAAACTTGTTTGGGCTGTTGAGAGGAGTAAAAAACCATCAAAAATTTCAATCCTGCATGATTTTACCAAGAAATGTGATTCTTCATTCAAAACCTGATTTTTGCTATTGGGCTCTATTGAATAGTGAATGTTTTGAATTTTCTCCAAAAGTAAAGTAGTTGCAAACTCATGCTTTTAGAGACTTGTTTGGGCTCATGAGAGGAGTAGAAAAACATCAAAAATTTCAGTCCTGCATGATTCTACCAAGAAATGTGTGTTCATTGAAACCGCTGGTTTTTGATAGTTTGGGCCCTATTGAATAATGAATGTTTTGAATTTTCTCCAAAAGTAAAGTAGTTGCAAACTCATCCTTTTAGAAACTTGTTTGGGCTGTTGAGAGGAGTAAAAAAACATCAAAAATTTCAATCCTGCATGATTCTACCAAGAAATGTGATTCTTCATTCAAAACGTTGGTTTTTGCTATTGGGCTCTATTGAATAATGAATGTTTAGAATTTTCTCCAAAAGTAAAGTAGTTGCAAACTCATGCTTTTAGAGACTTGTTTGGGCTCATGGGAGGAGTAGAAAAACATCAAAAATTTCAGTCCTGCATGATTCTACCAAGAAATGTGTGTTCATTGAAACCGCTGGTTTTTGATAGTTTGGGCCCTATTGAATAATGAATGTTTTGAATTTTCTCCAAAAGTAAAGTAGTTGCAAACTCATCCTTTTAGAAACTTGTTTGGGCTGTTGAGAGGAGTAAAAAACCATCAAAAATTTCAATCCTGCATGATTCTACCAAGAAATGTGATTCTTCATTCAAAACGCTGGTTTTTGCTATTGGGCTCTATTGAATAATGAATGTTTTGAATTTTCTCCAAAAGTAAAGTAGTTGCAAACTCATGCTTTTAGAGACTTGTTTGGGCTCATGAGAGGAGTAGAAAAACATCAAAAATTTCAGTCCTGCATGATTCTACCAAGAAATGTGTGTTCATTGAAACCGCTGGTTTTTGATAGTTTGGGCCCTATTGAATAATGAATGTTTTGAATTTTCTCCAAAAGTAAAGTAGTTGCAAACTCATCCTTTTAGAAACTTGTTTGGGCTGTTGAGAGGAGTAAAAAACCATCAAAAATTTCAATCCTGCATGATTCTACCAAGAAATGTGATTCTTCATTCAAAACGCTGGTTTTTGCTATTGGGCTCTATTGAATAATGAATGTTTTGAATTTTCTCCAAAAGTAAAGTAGTTGCAAACTCATGCTTTTAGAGACTTGTTTGGGCTCATGAGAGGAGTAGAAAAACATCAAAAATTTCAGTCCTGCATGATTCTACCAAGAAATGTGTGTTCATTGAAACCGCTGGTTTTTGATAGTTTGGGCCCTATTGAATAATGAATGTTTTGAATTTTCTCCAAAAGTAAAGTAGTTGCAAACTCATCCTTTTAGAAACTTGTTTGGGCTGTTGAGAGGAGTAAAAAACCATCAAAAATTTCAATCCTGCATGATTCTACCAAGAAATGTGATTCTTCATTCAAAACGCTGGTTTTTGCTATTGGGCTCTATTGAATAATGAATGTTTTGAATTTTCTCCAAAAGTAAAGTAGTTGCAAACTCATGCTTTTAGAGACTTGTTTGGGCTCATGAGAGGAGTAGAAAAACATCAAAAATTTCAGTCCTGCATGATTCTACCAAGAAATGTGTGTTCATTGAAACCGCTGGTTTTTGATAGTTTGGGCCCTATTGAATAATGAATGTTTTGAATTTTCTCCAAAAGTAAAGTAGTTGCAAACTCATCCTTTTAGAAACTTGTTTGGGCTGTTGAGAGGAGTAAAAAACCATCAAAAATTTCAATCCTGCATGATTTTACCAAGAAATGTGATTCTTCATTCAAAACCTGATTTTTGCTATAGGGCTCTATTGAATAGTGAATGTTTTGAATTTTCTCCAAAAGTAAAGTAGTTGCAAACTCATGCTTTTAGAGACTTGTTTGGGCTCATGAGAGGAGTAGAAAAACAGCAAAAATTTCAGTCCTGCATGATTCTACCAAGAAATGTGTGTTCATTCAAAACGCTGGTTTTTGATAGTTTGGGCCCTATTGAATAATGAATGTTTTGAATTTTCTCCAAAAGTAAAGTAGTTGCAAACTCATGCTTTTAGAGACTTGTTTGGGCTCATGAGAGGAGTAGAAAAACATCAAAAATTTCAGTCCTGCATGATTCTACCAAGAAATGTGTGTTCATTCAAACCGCTGGTTTTTGATAGTTTGGGCCCTGTTGAATAATGAATGTTTTGAATTTTCTCCAAAAGTAAAGTAGTTGCAAACTCATGCTTTTAGAGACTTGTTTGGGCTCATGAGAGGAGTAGAAAAACATCAAAAATTTCAGTCCTGCATGATTCTACCAAGAAATGTGTGTTCATTCAAACCGCTGGTTTTTGATAGTTTGGGCCCTATTGAATAATGAATGTTTTGAATTTTCTCCAAAAGTAAAGTAGTTGCAAACTCATCCTTTTAGAAACTTGTTTGGGCTGTTGAGAGGAGTAAAAAACCATCAAAAATTTCAATCCTGCATGATTCTACCAAGAAATGTGATTCTTCATTCAAAACGCTGGTTTTTGCTATTGGGCTCTATTGAATAATGAATGTTTTGAATTTTCTCCAAAAGTAAAGTAGTTGCAAACTCATGCTTTTAGAGACTTGTTTGGGCTCATGAGAGGAGTAGAAAAACATCAAAAATTTCAGTCCTGCATGATTCTACCAAGAAATGTGTGTTCATTGAAACCGCTGGTTTTTGATAGTTTGGGCCCTATTGAATAATGAATGTTTTGAATTTTCTCCAAAAGTAAAGTAGTTGCAAACTCATGCTTTTAGAGACTTGTTTGGGCTCATGAGAGGAGTAGAAAAACAGCAAAAATTTCAGTCCTGCATGATTCTACCAAGAAATGTGTGTTCATTCAAAACGCTGGTTTTTGATAGTTTGGGCCCTATTGAATAATGAATGTTTTGAATTTTCTCCAAAAGTAAAGTAGTTGCAAACTCATGCTTTTAGAGACTTGTATGGGCTCATGAGAGGAGTAGAAAAACATCAAAAATTTCAGTCCTGCATGATTCTACCAAGAAATGTGTGTTCATTGAAACCGCTGGTTTTTGATAGTTTGGGCCCTATTGAATAATGAATGTTTTGAATTTTCTCCAAAAGTAAAGTAGTTGCAAACTCATCCTTTTAGAAACTTGTTTGGGCTGTTGAGAGGAGTAGAAAACCATCAAAAATTTCAATCCTGCATGATTCTACCAAGAAATGTGATTCTTCATTCAAAACGCTGGTTTTTGCTATTGGGCTCTATTGAATAATGAATGTTTTGAATTTTCTCCAAAAGTAAAGTAGTTGCAAACTCATGCTTTTAGAGACTTGTTTGGGCTCATGAGAGGAGTAGAAAAACATCAAAAATTTCAGTCCTGCATGATTCTACCAAGAAATGTGTGTTCATTGAAACCGCTGGTTTTTTAAAGTTTGGGCCCTATTGAATAATGAATGTTTTGAATTTTCTCCAAAAGTAAAGTAGTTGCAAACTCATCCTTTTAGAAACTTGTTTGGGCTGTTGAGAGGAGTAAAAAACCATCAAAAATTTCAATCCTGCATGATTTTACCAAGAAATGTGATTCTTCATTCAAAACCTGATTTTTGTTATAGGGCTCTATTGAATAGTGAATGTTTTGAATTTTCTCCAAAAGTAAAGTAGTTGCAAACTCATGCTTTTAGAGACTTGTTTGGGCTCATGAGAGGAGTAGAAAAACATCAAAAATTTCAGTCCTGCATGATTCTACCAAGAAATGTGTTCATTCAAACCGCTGGTTTTTGATAGTTTGGGCCCTATTGAATAATGAATGTTTTGAATTTTCTCCAAAAGTAAAGTAGTAGCAAACTCATCCTTTTAGAAACTTGTTTGGGCTGTTGAGAGGAGTAAAAAACCATCAAAAATTTCAATCCTGCATGATTCTACCAAGAAATGTGATTCTTCATTCAAAACGCTGGTTTTTGCTATTGGGCTCTATTGAATAATGAATGTTTTGAATTTTCTCCAAAAGTAAAGTAGTTGCAATCTCATGCTTTTAGAGACTTGTTTGGGCTCATGAGAGGAGTAGAAAAACATCAAAAATTTCAGTCCTGCATGATTCTACCAAGAAATGTGTGTTCATTGAAACCGCTGGTTTTTGATAGTTTGGGCCCTATTGAATAATGAATGTTTTGAATTTTCTCCAAAAGTAAAGTAGTTGCAAACTCATCCTTTTAGAAACTTGTTTGGGCTGTTGAGAGGAGTAAAAAACCATCAAAAATTTCAATCCTGCATGATTCTACCAAGAAATGTGATTCTTCATTCAAAACGCTGGTTTTTGCTATTGGGCTCTATTGAATAATGAATGTTTTGAATTTTCTCCAAAAGTAAAGTAGTTGCAAACTCATGCTTTTAGAGACTTGTTTGGGCTCATGAGATGAGTAGAAAAACATCAAAAATTTCAGTCCTGCATGATTCTACCAAGACATGTGTGTTCATTGAAACGGCTGGTTTTTGATAGTTTGGGCCCTATTGAATAATGAATGTTTTGAATTTTCTCCAAAAGTAAAGTAGTTGCAAACTCATCCTTTTAGAAACTTGTTTGGGCTGTTGAGAGGAGTAAAAAACCATCAAAAATTTCAATCCTGCATGATTCTACCAAGAAATGTGTGTTCATTCAAAACGCTGGTTTTTGATAGTGGGGGCCCTATTGAATAATGAATGTTTTGAATTTTCTCCAAAAGTAAAGTAGTTGCAAACTCATGCTTTTAGAGACTTGTTTGGGCTCATGAGAGGAGAAGAAAAACATCAAAAATTTCAGTCCTGCATGATTCTACCAAGAAATGTGTGTTCATTGAAACCGCTGGTTTTTGATAGTTTGGGCCCTATTGAATAATGAATGTTTTGAATTTTCTCCAAAAGTAAAGTAGTTGCAAACTCATCCTTTTAGAAACTTGTTTGGGCTGTTGAGAGGAGTAAAAAACCATCAAAAATTTCAATCCTGCATGATTTTACCAAGAAATGTGATTCTTCATTCAAAACCTGATTTTTGCTATAGGGCTCTATTGAATAGTGAATGTTTTGAATTTTCTCCAAAAGTAAAGTAGTTGCAAACTCATGCTTTTAGAGACTTGTTTGGGCTCATGAGAGGAGTAGAAAAACAGCAAAAATTTCAGTCCTGCATGATTCTACCAAGAAATGTGTGTTCATTCAAAACGCTGGTTTTTGATAGTTTGGGCCCTATTGAATAATGAATGTTTTGAATTTTCTCCAAAAGTAAAGTAGTTGCAAACTCATGCTTTTAGAGACTTGTTTGGGCTCATGAGAGGAGTAGAAAAACATCAAAAATTTCAGTCCTGCATGATTCTACCAAGAAATGTGTGTTCATTCAAACCGCTGGTTTTTGATAGTTTGGGCCCTGTTGAATAATGAATGTTTTGAATTTTCTCCAAAAGTAAAGTAGTTGCAAACTCATGCTTTTAGAGACTTGTTTGGGCTCATGAGAGGAGTAGAAAAACATCAAAAATTTCAGTCCTGCATGATTCTACCAAGAAATGTGTGTTCATTCAAACCGCTGGTTTTTGATAGTTTGGGCCCTATTGAATAATGAATGTTTTGAATTTTCTCCAAAAGTAAAGTAGTTGCAAACTCATCCTTTTAGAAACTTGTTTGGGCTGTTGAGAGGAGTAAAAAACCATCAAAAATTTCAATCCTGCATGATTCTACCAAGAAATGTGATTCTTCATTCAAAACGCTGGTTTTTGCTATTGGGCTCTATTGAATAATGAATGTTTTGAATTTTCTCCAAAAGTAAAGTAGTTGCAAACTCATGCTTTTAGAGACTTGTTTGGGCTCATGAGAGGAGTAGAAAAACATCAAAAATTTCAGTCCTGCATGATTCTACCAAGAAATGTGTGTTCATTGAAACCGCTGGTTTTTGATAGTTTGGGCCCTATTGAATAATGAATGTTTTGAATTTTCTCCAAAAGTAAAGTAGTTGCAAACTCATGCTTTTAGAGACTTGTTTGGGCTCATGAGAGGAGTAGAAAAACAGCAAAAATTTCAGTCCTGCATGATTCTACCAAGAAATGTGTGTTCATTCAAAACGCTGGTTTTTGATAGTTTGGGCCCTATTGAATAATGAATGTTTTGAATTTTCTCCAAAAGTAAAGTAGTTGCAAACTCATGCTTTTAGAGACTTGTATGGGCTCATGAGAGGAGTAGAAAAACATCAAAAATTTCAGTCCTGCATGATTCTACCAAGAAATGTGTGTTCATTGAAACCGCTGGTTTTTGATAGTTTGGGCCCTATTGAATAATGAATGTTTTGAATTTTCTCCAAAAGTAAAGTAGTTGCAAACTCATCCTTTTAGAAACTTGTTTGGGCTGTTGAGAGGAGTAGAAAACCATCAAAAATTTCAATCCTGCATGATTCTACCAAGAAATGTGATTCTTCATTCAAAACGCTGGTTTTTGCTATTGGGCTCTATTGAATAATGAATGTTTTGAATTTTCTCCAAAAGTAAAGTAGTTGCAAACTCATGCTTTTAGAGACTTGTTTGGGCTCATGAGAGGAGTAGAAAAACATCAAAAATTTCAGTCCTGCATGATTCTACCAAGAAATGTGTGTTCATTGAAACCGCTGGTTTTTTAAAGTTTGGGCCCTATTGAATAATGAATGTTTTGAATTTTCTCCAAAAGTAAAGTAGTTGCAAACTCATCCTTTTAGAAACTTGTTTGGGCTGTTGAGAGGAGTAAAAAACCATCAAAAATTTCAATCCTGCATGATTTTACCAAGAAATGTGATTCTTCATTCAAAACCTGATTTTTGTTATAGGGCTCTATTGAATAGTGAATGTTTTGAATTTTCTCCAAAAGTAAAGTAGTTGCAAACTCATGCTTTTAGAGACTTGTTTGGGCTCATGAGAGGAGTAGAAAAACATCAAAAATTTCAGTCCTGCATGATTCTACCAAGAAATGTGTTCATTCAAACCGCTGGTTTTTGATAGTTTGGGCCCTATTGAATAATGAATGTTTTGAATTTTCTCCAAAAGTAAAGTAGTAGCAAACTCATCCTTTTAGAAACTTGTTTGGGCTGTTGAGAGGAGTAAAAAACCATCAAAAATTTCAATCCTGCATGATTCTACCAAGAAATGTGATTCTTCATTCAAAACGCTGGTTTTTGCTATTGGGCTCTATTGAATAATGAATGTTTTGAATTTTCTCCAAAAGTAAAGTAGTTGCAATCTCATGCTTTTAGAGACTTGTTTGGGCTCATGAGAGGAGTAGAAAAACATCAAAAATTTCAGTCCTGCATGATTCTACCAAGAAATGTGTGTTCATTGAAACCGCTGGTTTTTGATAGTTTGGGCCCTATTGAATAATGAATGTTTTGAATTTTCTCCAAAAGTAAAGTAGTTGCAAACTCATCCTTTTAGAAACTTGTTTGGGCTGTTGAGAGGAGTAAAAAACCATCAAAAATTTCAATCCTGCATGATTCTACCAAGAAATGTGATTCTTCATTCAAAACGCTGGTTTTTGCTATTGGGCTCTATTGAATAATGAATGTTTTGAATTTTCTCCAAAAGTAAAGTAGTTGCAAACTCATGCTTTTAGAGACTTGTTTGGGCTCATGAGATGAGTAGAAAAACATCAAAAATTTCAGTCCTGCATGATTCTACCAAGACATGTGTGTTCATTGAAACGGCTGGTTTTTGATAGTTTGGGCCCTATTGAATAATGAATGTTTTGAATTTTCTCCAAAAGTAAAGTAGTTGCAAACTCATCCTTTTAGAAACTTGTTTGGGCTGTTGAGAGGAGTAAAAAACCATCAAAAATTTCAATCCTGCATGATTCTACCAAGAAATGTGTGTTCATTCAAAACGCTGGTTTTTGATAGTGGGGGCCCTATTGAATAATGAATGTTTTGAATTTTCTCCAAAAGTAAAGTAGTTGCAAACTCATGCTTTTAGAGACTTGTTTGGGCTCATGAGAGGAGAAGAAAAACATCAAAAATTTCAGTCCTGCATGATTCTACCAAGAAATGTGTGTTCATTGAAACCGCTGGTTTTTGATAGTTTGGGCCCTATTGAATAATGAATGTTTTGAATTTTCTCCAAAAGTAAAGTAGTTGCAAACTCATCCTCTTAGAAACTTGTTTGGGCTGTTGAGAGGAGTAAAAAACCATCAAAAATTTCAATCCTGCATGATTTTACCAAGACATGTGATTCTTCATTCAAAACGCTGATTTTTACTATTGGGCTCTATTGAATAGTGAATGTTTTGAATTTTCTCCAAAAGTAAAGTAGTTGCAAACTCATGCTTTTAGAGACTTGTTTGGGCTCATGAGAGGAGTAGAAAAACATCAAAAATTTCAGTCCTGCATGAATCTACCAAGAAATGTGTGTTCATTCAACCGCTGGTTTTTGATAGTTTGGGCCCTATTGAATAATGAATGTTTTGAATTTTCTCCAAAAGTAAAGTAGTTGCAAACTCATCCTTTTAGAAACTTGTTTGGGCTGTTGAGAGGAGTAAAAAACCATCAAAAATTTCAATCCTGCATGATTTTACCAAGAAATGTGATTCTTCATTCAAAACCTGATTTTTGCTTTTGGGCTCTATTGAATAGTGAATGTTTTGAATTTTTTCCAAAAGTAAAGTAGTTGCAAACTCATGCTTTTAGAGACTTGTTTGGGCTCATGAGAGGAGTAGAAAAACATCAAAAATTTCAGTCCTGCATGATTCTACCAAGAAATGTGATTCTTCATTCAAAACCTGATTTTTGCTATTGTGCTCTATTGAATAATGAATGTTTTGAATTTTCTCCAAAAGTAAAGTAGTTGCAAACTCATCCTTTTAGAAACTTGTTTGGGCTGTTGAGAGGAGTAAAAAACCATCAAAAATTTCAATCCTGCATGATTCTACCAAGAAATGTGATTCTTCATTCAAAACGCTGGTTTTTGCTATTGGGCTCTATTGAATAATGAATGTTTTGAATTTTCTCCAAAAGTAAAGTAGTTGCAAACTCATGCTTTTATAGACTTGTTTGGGCTCATGAGAGGAGTAGAAAAACATCAAAAATTTCAGTCCTGCATGATTCTACCAAGACATGTGTGTTCATTGAAACCGCTGGTTTTTGATAGTTTGGGCCCTATTGAATAATGAATGTTTTGAATTTTCCCCAAAAGTAAAGTAGTTGCAAACTCATCCTTTTAGAAACTTGTTTGGGCTGTTGAGAGGAGTAAAAAACCATCAAAAATTTCAATCCTGCATGATTCTACCAAGAAATGTGATTCTTCATTCAAAACGCTGGTTTTTGCTATTGGGCTCTATTGAATAATGAATGTTTTGAATTTTCTCCAAAAGTAAAGTAGTTGCAAACTCATGCTTTTAGAGACTTCTTTGGGCTCATGAGAGGAGTAGAAAAACATCAAAAATTTCAGTCCTGCATGATTCTACCAAGAAATGTGTGTTCATTGAAACCGCTGGTTTTTGATAGTTTGGGCCCTATTGAATAATGAATGTTTTGAATTTTCTCCAAAAGTAAAGTAGTTGCAAACTCATCCTTTTAGAAACTTGTTTGGGCTGTTGAGAGGAGTAAAAAACCATCAAAAATTTCAATCCTGCATGATTCTACCAAGAAATGTGATTCTTCATTCAAAACGCTGGTTTTTGCTATTGGGCTCTATTGAATAATGAATGTTTTGAATTTTCTCCAAAAGTAAAGTAGTTGCAAACTCATGCTTTTAGAGACTTGTTTGGGCTCATGAGAGGAGAAGAAAAACATCAAAAATTTCAGTCCTGCATGATTCTACCAAGAAATGTGTGTTCATTGAAACCGCTGGTTTTTGATAGTTTGGGCCCTATTGAATAATGAATGTTTTGAATTTTCTCCAAAAGTAAAGTAGTTGCAAACTCATCCTTTTAGAAACTTGTTTGGGCTGTTGAGAGAAGTAAAAAACCATCAAAAATTTCAATCCTGCATGATTTTACCAAGAAATGTGATTCTTCATTCAAAACCTGATTTTTGCTATTGGGCTCTATTGAATAGTGAATGTTTTGAATTTTCTCCAAAAGTAAAGTAGTTGCAAACTCATGCTTTTAGAGACTTGTTTGGGCTCATGAGAGGAGTAGAAAAACATCAAAAATTTCAGTCCTGCATGAATCTACCAAGAAATGTGTGTTCATTCAAACCGCTGGTTTTTGATAGTTTGGGCCCTATTGAATAATGAATGTTTTGAATTTTCTCCAAAAGTAAAGTAGTTGCAAACTCATCCTTTTAGAAACTTGTTTGGGCTGTTGAGAGGAGTAAAAAACCATCAAAAATTTCAATCCTGCATGATTCTACCAAGAAATGTGATTCTTCATTCAAAACGCTGGTTTTTGCTATTGGGCTCTATTGAATAATGAATGTTTTGAATTTTCTCCAAAAGTAAAGTAGTTGCAAACTCATGCTTTTAGAGACTTGTTTGGGCTCATGAGAGGAGTAGAAAAACATCAAAAATTTCAGTCCTGCATGATTCTACCAAGAAATGTGTGTTCATTGAAACCGCTGGTTTTTGATAGTTTGGGCCCTATTGAATAATGAATGTTTTGAATTTTCTCCAAAAGTAAAGTAGTTGCAAAATCATCCTTTTAGAAACTTGTTTGGGCTGTTGAGAGGAGTAAAAAACCATCAAAAATTTCAATCCTGCATGATCTTACCAAGAAATGTGATTCTTCATTCAAAACCTGATTTTTGCTTTTGGGCTCTATTGAATAGTGAATGTTTTGAATTTTCTCCAAAAGTAAAGTAGTTGCAAATTCATGCTTTTAGAGACTTGTTTGGGCTCATGAGAGGAGTAGAAAAACATCAAAAATTTCAGTCCTGCATGATTCTACCAAGAAATGTGATTCTTCATTCAAAACCTGATTTTTGCTATTGTGCTCTATTGAATAATGAATGTTTTGAATTTTCTCCAAAAGTAAAGTAGTTGCAAACTCATCCTTTTAGAAACTTGTTTGGGCTGTTGAGAGGAGTAAAAAACCATCAAAAATTTCAATCCTGCATGATTCTACCAAGAAATGTGATTCTTCATTCAAAACGCTGGTTTTTGCTATTGGGCTCTATTGAATAATGAATGTTTTGAATTTTCTCCAAAAGTAAAGTAGTTGCAAACTCATGCTTTTAGAGACTTGTTTGGGCTCATGAGAGGAGTAGAAAAACATCAAAAATTTCAGTCCTGCATGATTCTACCAAGAAATGTGTGTTCATTCAAACCGCTGGTTTTTGATATTTTGGGCCCTATTGAATAATGAATGTTTTGAATTTTCTCCAAAAGTAAAGTAGTTGCAAACTCATCCTTTTAGAAACTTGTTTGGGCTCATGAGAGGAGTAGAAAAACATCAAAAATTTCAGTCCTGCATGATTCTACCAAGAAATGTGTGTTCATTCAAACCGCTGGTTTTTGATAGTTTGAGCCCTATTGAATAATGAATGTTTTGAATTTTCTCCAAAAGTAAAGTAGTTGCAAACTCATCCTTTTAGAAACTTGTTTGGGCTGTTGAGAGGAGTAAAAAACCATCAAAAATTTCAATCTTGCATGATTCTACCAAGAAATGTGATTCTTCATTCAAAACGCTGGTTTTTGCTATTGGGCTCTATTGAATAATGAATGTTTTGAATTTTCTCCAAAAGTAAAGTAGTTGCAAACTCATCCTTTTAGAGACTTGTTTGGGCTCATGAGAGGAGTAGAAAAACATCAAAAATTTCAGTCCTGCATGATTCTACCAAGAAATGTGTGTTCATTCAAACCGCTGGTTTTTGATAGTTTGAGCCCTATTGAATAATGAATGTTTTGAATTTTCTCCAAAAGTAAAGTAGTTGCAAACTCATCCTTTTAGAAACTTGTTTGGGCTGTTGAGAGGAGTAAAAAACCATCAAAAATTTCAATCTTGCATGATTCTACCAAGAAATGTGATTCTTCATTCAAAACGCTGGTTTTTGCTATTGGGCTCTATTGAATAATGAATGTTTTGAATTTTCTCCAAAAGTAAAGTAGTTGCAAACTCATCCTTTTAGAGACTTGTTTGGGCTCATGAGAGGAGTAGAAAAACATCAAAAATATCAGTCCTGCACGATTCTACCAAGAAATGTGTGTTCATTCAAACCGCTGGTTTTTGATATTTTGGGCCCTATTGAATAATGAATGTTTTGAATTTTCTCCAAAAGTAAAGTAGTTGCAAACTCATCCTTTTAGAAATTTGTTTGGGCTGTTGAGAGGAGTAAAAAACCATCAAAAATTTCAATCCTGCATGATTCTACCAAGAAATGTGATTCTTCATTCAAAACCTGATTTTTGCTATTGGGCTCTATTGAATAATGAATGTTTTGAATTTTCTCCAAAAGTAAAGTAGTTGCAAACTCATGCTTTTAGAGACTTGTTTGGGCTCATGAGAGGAGTAGAAAAACATCAAAAATTTCAGTCCTGCATGATTCTACCAAGAAATGTGTGTTCATTGAAACCGCTGGTTTTTGATAGTTTGGGCCCTATTGAATAATGAATGTTTTGAATTTTCTCCAAAAGTAAAGTAGTTGCAAACTCATCCTTTTAGAAACTTGTTTGGGCTGTTGAGAGGAGTAAAAAACCATCAAAAATTTCAATCCTGCATGATTCTACCAAGAAATGTGATTCTTCATTCAAAATGCTGGTTTTTGCTATTGGGCTCTATTGAATAATGAATGTTTTGAATTTTCTCCAAAAGTAAAGTAGTTGCAAACTCATCCTATTAGAGACTTGTTTGGGCTCATGAGAGGAGTAGAAAAACATCAAAAATTTCAGTCCTGCACGATTCTACCAAGAAATGTGTGTTCATTCAAACCGCTGGTTTTTGATATTTTGGGCCCTATTGAATTATGAATGTTTTGAATTTTCTCCAAAAGTAAAGTAGTTGCAAACTCATCCTTTTAGAAACTTGTTTGGGCTGTTGAGAGGAGTAAAAAACCATCAAAAATTTCAATCCTGCATGATTCTACCAAGAAATGTGATTCTTCATTCAAAACCTGATTTTTGCTATTGGGCTCTATTGAATAATGAATGTTTTGAATTTTCTCCAAAAGTAAAGTAGTTGCAAACTCATCCTTTTAGAGACTTGTTTGGGCTCATGAGAGGAGTAGAAAAACATCAAAAAATTCAGTCCTGCACGATTCTACCAAGAAATGTGTGTTCATTCAAACCGCTGGTTTTTGATATTTTGGGCCCTATTGAATAATGAATGTTTTGAATTTTCTCCAAAAGTAAAGTAGTTGCAAACTCATCCTTTTAGAAACTTGTTTGGGCTATTGAGAGGAGTAAAAAACCATCAAAAATTTCAATCCTGCATGATTCTACCAAGAAATGTGATTCTTCATTCAAAACCTGATTTTTGCTATTGGGCTCTATTGAATAATGAATGTTTTGAATTTTCTCCAAAAGTAAAGTAGTTGCAAACTCATGCTTTTAGAGACTTGTTTGGGCTCATGAGAGGAGTAGAAAAACATCAAAAATTTCAGTCCTGCATGATTCTACCAAGAAATGTGTGTTCATTCAAACCGCTGGTTTTTGATAGTTTGAGCCCTATTGAATAATGAACGTTTTGAATTTTCTCCAAAAGTAAAGTAGTTGCAAACTCATCCTTTTAGAAACTTGTTTGGGCTGTTGAGAGGAGTAAAAAACCATCAAAAATTTCAATCTTGCATGATTCTACCAAGAAATGTGATTCTTCATTCAAAACGCTGTTTTTTGCTATTGGGCTCTATTGAATAATGAATGTTTTGAAGTTTCTCCAAAAGTAAAGTAGTTGCAAACTCATCCTTTTAGAGACTTGTTTGGGCTCATGAGAGTAGAAAAACATCAAAAATTTCAGTCCTGCACGATTCTACCAAGAAATGTGTGTTCATTCAAACCGCTGGTTTTTGATATTTTGGGCCCTATTGAATTATGAATGTTTTGAATTTTCTCCAAAAGTAAAGTAGTTGCAAACTCATCCTTTTAGAAACTTGTTTGGGCTGTTGAGAGGAGTAAAAAACCATCAAAAATTTCAATCCTGCATGATTCTACCAAGAAATGTGATTCTTCATTCAAAACCTGATTTTTGCTATTTTGGCTCTATTGAATAATGAATGTTTTGAATTTTCTCCAAAAGTAAAGTAGTTGCAAACTCATCCTTTTAGAGACTTGTTTGGGCTCATGAGAGGAGTAGAAAAACATCAAAAATTTCAGTCCTGCACGATTCTACCAAGAAATGTGTGTTCATTGAAACGGCTGGTTTTTGATATTTTGGGCCCTATTGAATAATGAATGTTTTGAATTTTCTCCAAAAGTAAAGTAGTTGCAAACTCATCCTTTTAGAAACTTGTTTGGGCTGTTGAGAGGAGTAAAAAACCATCAAAAATTTCAATCCTGCATGATTCTACCAAGAAATGTGATTCTTCATTCAAAACCTGATTTTTGCTATTGGGCTCTATTGAATAATGAATGTTTTGAATTTTCTCCAAAAGTAAAGTAGTTGCAAACTCATGCTTTTAGAGACTTGTTTGGGCTCATGAGAGGAGTAGAAAAACATCAAAAATTTCAGTCCTGCATGATTCTACCAAGAAATGTGTGTTCATTCAAACCGCTGGTTTTTGATAGTTTGAGCCCTATTGAATAATGAATGTTTTGAATTTTCTCCAAAAGTAAAGTAGTTGCAAACTCATCCTTTTAGAAACTTGTTTGGGCTGTTGAGAGGAGTAAAAAACCATCAAAAATTTCAATCCTGCATGATTCTACCAAGAAATGTGATTCTTCATTCAAAACGCTGGTTTTTGCTATTGGGCTCTATTGAATAATGAATGTTTTGAATTTTCTCCAAAAGTAAAGTAGTTGCAAACTCATCCTTTTAGAGACTTGTTTGGGCTCATGAGAGGAGTAGAAAAACATCAAAAATTTCAGTCCTGCATGATTCTACCAAGAAATGTGTGTTCATTGAAACCGCTGGTTTTTGATAGTTTGGGCCCTATTGAATAATGAATGTTTTGAATTTTCTCCAAAAGTAAAGTAGTTGCAAACTCATCCTTTTAGAAACTTGTTTGGGCTGTTGAGAGGAGTAAAAAACCATCAAAAATTTCAATCCTGCATGATTCTACCAAGAAATGTGATTCTTCATTCAAAACGCTGTTTTTTGCTATTGGGCTCTATTGAATAATGAATGTTTTGAATTTTCTCCAAAAGTAAAGTAGTTGCAAACTCATGCTTTTAGAGACTTGTTTGGGCTCATGAGAGGAGTAGAAAAACATCAAAAATTTCAGTCCTGCATGATTCTACCAAGAAATGTGTGTTCATTCAAACCGCTGGTTTTTGATAGTTTGGGCCCTATTGAATAATGAATGTTTTGAATTTTCTCCAAAAGTAAAGTAGTTGCAAACTCATCCTTTTAGAAACTTGTTTGGGCTGTTGAGAGGAGTAAAAAACCATCAAAAATTTCAATCCTGCATGATTTTACCAAGAAATGTGATTCTTCATTCAAAACCTGATCTTTGCTATAGGGCTCTATTGAATAGTGAATGTTTTGAATTTTCTCCAAAAGTAAAGTAGTTGCAAACTCATGCTTTTAGAGACTTGTTTGGGCTCATGAGAGGAGTAGAAAAACATCAAAAATTTCAGTCCTGCATGATTCTACCAAGAAATGTGTGTTCATTGAAACCGCTGGTTTTTGATAGTTTGGGCCCTATTGAATAATGAATGTATTGAATTTTCTCCAAAAGTAAAGTAGTTGCAAACTCATCCTTTTAGAAACTTGTTTGGGCTGTTGAGAGGAGTAAAAAACCATCAAAAATTTCAATCCTGCATGATTCTACCAAGAAATGTGATTCTTCATTCAAAACGCTGGTTTTTGCTATTGGGCTCTATTGAATAATGAATGTTTTGAATTTTCTCCAAAAGTAAAGTAGTTGCAAACTCATGCTTTTAGAGACTTGTTTGGGCTCATGAGAGGAGTAGAAAAACATCAAAAATTTCAGTCCTGCATGATTCTACCAAGAAATGTGTGTTCATTCAAAACGCTGGTTTTTGATAGTTTGGGCCCTATTGAATAATGAATGTTTTGAATTTTCTCCAAAAGTAAAGTAGTTGCAAACTCATGCTTTTAGAGACTTGTATGGGCTCATGAGAGGAGTAGAAAAACATCAAAAATTTCAGTCCTGCATGATTCTACCAAGAAATGTGTGTTCATTGAAACCGCTGGTTTTTGATAGTTTGGGCCCTATTGAATAATGAATGTTTTGAATTTTCTCCAAAAGTAAAGTAGTTGCAAACTCATCCTTTTAGAAACTTGTTTGGACTGCTGAGAGGAGTAAAAAACCATCAAAAATTTCAATCCTGCATGATTCTACCAAGAAATGTGATTCTTCATTCAAAACGCTGGTTTTTGCTATTGGGCTCTATTGAATAATGAATGTTTTGAATTTTCTCCAAAAGTAAAGTAGTTGCAAACTCATGCTTTTAGAGACTTGTTTGGGCTCATGAGATGAGTAGAAAAACATCAAAAATTTCAGTCCTGCATGATTCTACCAAGACATGTGTGTTCATTGAAAAGGCTGGTTTTTGATAGTTTGGGCCCTATTGAATAATGAATGTTTTGAATTTTCTCCAAAAGTAAAGTAGTTGCAAACTCATCCTTTTAGAAACTTGTTTGGGCTGTTGAGAGGAGTAAAAAACCATCAAAAATTTCAATCCTGCATGATTCTACCAAGAAATGTGATTCTTCATTCAAAACGCTGGTTTTTGCTATTGGGCTCTATTGAATAATGAATGTTTTGAATTTTCTCCAAAAGTAAAGTAGTTGCAAACTCATGCTTTTAGAGACTTGTTTGGGCTCATGAGAGGAGTAGAAAAACATCAAAAATTTCAGTCCTGCATGATTCTACCAAGAAATGTGTGTTCATTCAAACCGCTGGTTTTTGATAGTTTGGGCCCTATTGAATAATGAATGTTTTGAATTTTCTCCATTTTCAATAACTTTATTAAAAATTTTACATAAAGTTAACAGTAGTATTTTTACAGCATACTGTTGACAGTAGGGTTCAGGATAATATACAAAATAACAGTAATGTATTACATTGAGTAGATCAGTAGGAGTAACAATACACCTAACAATATAAACACTTAACAGTAGTGTGGTATGTTGTCAAGAACCAAGAGATAATCCTAAAATAAACAAACGTAATGAGTTACCTTGTATTCTGTTTTAAGAGAGTAATGCGCGTTTTACCAGATAAATTCAGAGAGGAGAGATATCAGCAATAAAAATAAAAAAAAATCACATAGTGGGAGAGACCAAGAGCAGTTCAATTAGGAGAAATTCTGATCAGAGGTAAATCTTATCCAAGAATTCCACCTTTTGCTATATGTACTGAAGTAGTCATTTGCCAAAGCATGGCTTTTTTCGTATGAGCAATGTAATGACATCTTGTCTACAATATCACTAATTTTGGGAGTAGCCTCTTCGTTCCATAAGGATGCTATGGCATTTTTAGTTATTAGAAAAAGGTGGATAACTGTTGGGATATGAGATGTATGAATCACTTCTAAACCTATGGACAGTAATGCCATCTGTGGCGTAAGGGTGATGTTTTGTTTAGTCAGAATATTAATTGTTCTAGAGATTTCTATCCAAATGGGCCTGATTTTAGGACATTCCCAGAATACATGTAATAGTGTACCTGTGAATCCGCAATCTCTCCAACAATCTGGGGATCTACCTGGGAACATCCTGGCCAGCTTCACAGGAGTATAGTACCACCTAGATGTCAGTTTGTAAAAGGATTCATGTAGGGATGCGCAAATGTTGGATGAATATGTCTGTTTAAGAGCCAGCTCCCATTGTTCCAGAGAGAATAGAGTATCAAAATCGCTCTCCCATTTAATCATATATGGAGTCTTTTCTCCAATTTCAGAGCCGTTCAAAAAATCATATATATTTCTTGATCTCCAATGGACCTTAACATTAGGATTACAAAGTAGCAAACTTGTAGATTCTGTAATGTAAGATTTTTTTTTCAAAGATTTTGAGATATTTTTCTTAATCGAGGGAAGGAGTTCCAAATCCTGGCAAGAAAAATTATTTTGAGATATTAAAGATTCGTTGCTTATAAATTTCTTACCATCGAACAAATCTCCTATCACCTTAATACCAAATTTTATCCATTCTTTCGGGATTTTTTTATCCATTAGTAAACCAAGAAATTTGATAGGGATATTTTTTAATTGAACGTATCTCTGGCTTCTGTTTCTCTTAACCTGCGGCTTAGCCAGTTGTTTCCATGCAGAGAGAGTTGCGGAGATTATTGGGGAGTCATAATTGAATTTTCTCCAAAAGTAAAGTAGTTGCAAACTCATGCTTTTAGAGACTTGTTTGGGCTCATGAGAGGAGTAGAAAAACATCAAAAATTTCAGTCCTGCATGATTCTACCAAGAAATGTGTGTTCATTGAAACCGCTGGTTTTTGATAGTTTGGGCCCTATTGAATAATGAATGTTTTGAATTTTCTCCAAAAGTAAAGTAGTTGCAAACTCATCCTTTTAGAAACTTGTTTGGGCTGTTGAGAGGAGTAAAAAACCATCAAAAATTTCAATCCTGCATGATTCTACCAAGAAATGTGATTCTTCATTCAAAACGCTGGTTTTTGCTATTGGGCTCTATTGAATAATGAATGTTTTGAATTTTCTCCAAAAGTAAAGTAGTTGCAAACTCATGCTTTTAGAGACTTGTTTGGGCTCATGAGAGGAGTAGAAAAACATCAAAAATTTCAGTCCTGCATGATTCTACCAAGAAATGTGTGTTCATTGAAACCGCTGGTTTTTTAAAGTTTGGGCCCTATTGAATAATGAATGTTTTGAATTTTCTCCAAAAGTAAAGTAGTTGCAAACTCATCCTTTTAGAAACTTGTTTGGGCTGTTGAGAGGAGTAAAAAACCATCAAAAATTTCAATCCTGCATGATTTTACCAAGAAATGTGATTCTTCATTCAAAACCTGATTTTTGCTATAGGGCTCTATTGAATAGTGAATGTTTTGAATTTTCTCCAAAAGTAAAGTAGTTGCAAACTCATGCTTTTAGAGACTTGTTTGGGCTCATGAGAGGAGTAGAAAAACATCAAAAATTTCAGTCCTGCATGATTCTACCAAGAAATGTGTTCATTCAAACCGCTGGTTTTTGATAGTTTGGGCCCTATTGAATAATGAATGTTTTGAATTTTCTCCAAAAGTAAAGTAGTAGCAAACTCATCCTTTTAGAAACTTGTTTGGGCTGTTGAGAGGAGTAAAAAACCATCAAAAATTTCAATCCTGCATGATTCTACCAAGAAATGTGATTCTTCATTCAAAACGCTGGTTTTTGCTATTGGGCTCTATTGAATAATGAATGTTTTGAATTTTCTCCAAAAGTAAAGTAGTTGCAATCTCATGCTTTTAGAGACTTGTTTGGGCTCATGAGAGGAGTAGAAAAACATCAAAAATTTCAGTCCTGCATGATTCTACCAAGAAATGTGTGTTCATTGAAACCGCTGGTTTTTGATAGTTTGGGCCCTATTGAATAATGAATGTTTTGAATTTTCTCCAAAAGTAAAGTAGTTGCAAACTCATCCTTTTAGAAACTTGTTTGGGCTGTTGAGAGGAGTAAAAAACCATCAAAAATTTCAATCCTGCATGATTCTACCAAGAAATGTGATTCTTCATTCAAAACGCTGGTTTTTGCTATTGGGCTCTATTGAATAATGAATGTTTTGAATTTTCTCCAAAAGTAAAGTAGTTGCAAACTCATGCTTTTAGAGACTTGTTTGGGCTCATGAGATGAGTAGAAAAACATCAAAAATTTCAGTCCTGCATGATTCTACCAAGACATGTGTGTTCATTGAAACGGCTGGTTTTTGATAGTTTGGGCCCTATTGAATAATGAATGTTTTGAATTTTCTCCAAAAGTAAAGTAGTTGCAAACTCATCCTTTTAGAAACTTGTTTGGGCTGTTGAGAGGAGTAAAAAACCATCAAAAATTTCAATCCTGCATGATTCTACCAAGAAATGTGTGTTCATTCAAAACGCTGGTTTTTGATAGTGGGGGCCCTATTGAATAATGAATGTTTTGAATTTTCTCCAAAAGTAAAGTAGTTGCAAACTCATGCTTTTAGAGACTTGTTTGGGCTCATGAGAGGAGAAGAAAAACATCAAAAATTTCAGTCCTGCATGATTCTACCAAGAAATGTGTGTTCATTGAAACCGCTGGTTTTTGATAGTTTGGGCCCTATTGAATAATGAATGTTTTGAATTTTCTCCAAAAGTAAAGTAGTTGCAAACTCATCCTCTTAGAAACTTGTTTGGGCTGTTGAGAGGAGTAAAAAACCATCAAAAATTTCAATCCTGCATGATTTTACCAAGACATGTGATTCTTCATTCAAAACCTGATTTTTGCTATTGGGCTCTATTGAATAGTGAATGTTTTGAATTTTCTCCAAAAGTAAAGTAGTTGCAAACTCATGCTTTTAGAGACTTGTTTGGGCTCATGAGAGGAGTAGAAAAACATCAAAAATTTCAGTCCTGCATGAATCTACCAAGAAATGTGTGTTCATTCAAACCGCTGGTTTTTGATAGTTTGGGCCCTATTGAATAATGAATGTTTTGAATTTTCTCCAAAAGTAAAGTAGTTGCAAACTCATCCTTTTAGAAACTTGTTTGGGCTGTTGAGAGGAGTAAAAAACCATCAAAAATTTCAATCCTGCATGATTTTACCAAGAAATGTGATTCTTCATTCAAAACCTGATTTTTGCTTTTGGGCTCTATTGAATAGTGAATGTTTTGAATTTTCTCCAA
Source organism: Dendrobates tinctorius (assembly GCF_039654945.1). Lineage (NCBI taxonomy): Eukaryota > Metazoa > Chordata > Amphibia > Anura > Dendrobatidae > Dendrobates > Dendrobates tinctorius. The sequence goes on from NW_027361716.1 coordinate 31,452,280, forward strand.
AAGTAAAGTAGTTGCAAACTCATGCTTTTAGAGACTTGTTTGGGCTCATGAGAGGAGTAGAAAAACATCAAAAATTTCAGTCCTGCATGATTCTACCAAGAAATGTGATTCTTCATTCAAAATCTGATTTTTGCTATTGTGCTCTATTGAATAATGAATGTTTTGAATTTTCTCCAAAAGTAAAGTAGTTGCAAACTCATCCTTTTAGAAACTTGTTTGGGCTGTTGAGAGGAGTAAAAAACCATCAAAAATTTCAATCCTGCATGATTCTACCAAGAAATGTGATTCTTCATTCAAAACGCTGGTTTTTGCTATTGGGCTCTATTGAATAATGAATGTTTTGAATTTTCTCCAAAAGTAAAGTAGTTGCAAACTCATGCTTTTAGAGACTTGTTTGGGCTCATGAGAGGAGTAGAAAAACATCAAAAATTTCAGTCCTGCATGATTCTACCAAGACATGTGTGTTCATTGAAACCGCTGGTTTTTGATAGTTTGGGCCCTATTGAATAATGAATGTTTTGAATTTTCCCCAAAAGTAAAGTAGTTGCAAACTCATCCTTTTAGAAACTTGTTTGGGCTGTTGAGAGGAGTAAAAAACCATCAAAAATTTCAATCCTGCATGATTCTACCAAGAAATGTGATTCTTCATTCAAAACGCTGGTTTTTGCTATTGGGCTCTATTGAATAATGAATGTTTTGAATTTTCTCCAAAAGTAAAGTAGTTGCAAACTCATGCTTTTAGAGACTTCTTTGGGCTCATGAGAGGAGTAGAAAAACATCAAAAATTTCAGTCCTGCATGATTCTACCAAGAAATGTGTGTTCATTGAAACCGCTGGTTTTTGATAGTTTGGGCCCTATTGAATAATGAATGTTTTGAATTTTCTCCAAAAGTAAAGTAGTTGCAAACTCATCCTTTTAGAAACTTGTTTGGGCTGTTGAGAGGAGTAAAAAACCATCAAAAATTTCAATCCTGCATGATTCTACCAAGAAATGTGATTCTTCATTCAAAACGCTGGTTTTTGCTATTGGGCTCTATTGAATAATGAATGTTTTGAATTTTCTCCAAAAGTAAAGAAGTTGCAAACTCATGCTTTTAGAGACTTGTTTGGGATCATGAGTGGAGAAGAAAAACATCAAAAATTTCAGTCCTGCATGATTCTACCAAGAAATGTGTGTTCATTGAAACCGCTGGTTTTTGATAGTTTGGGCCCTATTGAATAATGAATGTTTTGAATTTTCTCCAAAAGTAAAGTAGTTGCAAACTCATCCTTTTAGAAACTTGTTTGGGCTGTTGAGAGGAGTAAAAAACCATCAAAAATTTCAATCCTGCATGATTTTACCAAGAAATGTGATTCTTCATTCAAAACCTGATTTTTGCTATTGGGCTCTATTGAATAGTGAATGTTTTGAATTTTCTCCAAAAGTAAAGTAGTTGCAAACTCATGCTTTTAGAGACTTGTTTGGGCTCATGAGAGGAGTAGAAAAACATCAAAAATTTCAGTCCTGCATGAATCTACCAAGAAATGTGTGTTCATTCAAACCGCTGGTTTTTGATAGTTTGGGCCCTATTGAATAATGAATGTTTTGAATTTTCTCCAAAAGTAAAGTAGTTGCAAACTCATCCTTTTAGAAACTTGTTTGGGCTGTTGAGAGGAGTAAAAAACCATCAAAAATTTCAATCCTGCATGATTCTACCAAGAAATGTGATTCTTCACTCAAAACGCTGGTTTTTGCTAGTGGGCTCTATTGAATAATGAATGTTTTGAATTTTCTCCAAAAGTAAAGTAGTTGCAAACTCATGCTTTTAGAGACTTGTTTGGGCTCATGAGAGGAGTAGAAAAACATCAAAAATTTCAGTCCTGCATGATTCTACCAAGAAATGTGTGTTCATTGAAACCGCTGGTTTTTGATAGTTTGGGCCCTATTGAATAATGAATGTTTTGAATTTTCTCCAAAAGTAAAGTAGTTGCAAAATCATCCTTTTAGAAACTTGTTTGGGCTGTTGAGAGGAGTAAAAAACCATCAAAAATTTCAATCCTGCATGATCTTACCAAGAAATGTGATTCTTCATTCAAAACCTGATTTTTGCTTTTGGGCTCTATTGAATAGTGAATGTTTTGAATTTTCTCCAAAAGTAAAGTAGTTGCAAATTCATGCTTTTAGAGACTTGTTTGGGCTCATGAGAGGAGTAGAAAAACATCAAAAATTTCAGTCCTGCATGATTCTACCAAGAAATGTGATTCTTCATTCAAAACCTGATTTTTGCTATTGTGCTCTATTGAATAATGAATGTTTTGAATTTTCTCCAAAAGTAAAGTAGTTGCAAACTCATCCTTTTAGAAACTTGTTTGGGCTGTTGAGAGGAGTAAAAAACCATCAAAAATTTCAATCCTGCATGATTCTACCAAGAAATGTGATTCTTCATTCAAAACGCTGGTTTTTGCTATTGGGCTCTATTGAATAATGAATGTTTTGAATTTTCTCCAAAAGTAAAGTAGTTGCAAACTCATGCTTTTAGAGACTTGTTTGGGCTCATGAGAGGAGTAGAAAAACATCAAAAATTTCAGTCCTGCATGATTCTACCAAGAAATGTGTGTTCATTCAAACCGCTGGTTTTTGATATTTTGGGCCCTATTGAATAATGAATGTTTTGAATTTTCTCCAAAAGTAAAGTAGTTGCAAACTCATCCTTTTAGAAACTTGTTTGGGCTGTTGAGAGGAGTAAAAAACCATCAAAAATTTCAATCCTGCATGATTCTACCAAGAAATGTGATTCTTCATTCAAAACCTGATTTTTGCTATTGGGCTCTATTGAATAATGAATGTTTTGAATTTTCTCCAAAAGTAAAGTAGTTGCAAACTCATGCTTTTAGAGACTTGTTTGGGCTCATGAGAGGAGTAGAAAAACATCAAAAATTTCAGTCCTGCATGATTCTACCAAGAAATGTGTGTTCATTGAAACCGCTGGTTTTTGATAGTTTGGGCCCTATTGAATAATGAATGTTTTGAATTTTCTCCAAAAGTAAAGTAGTTGCAAACTCATCCTTTTAGAAACTTGTTTGGGCTGTTGAGAGGAGTAAAAAACCATCAAAAATTTCAATCCTGCATGATTCTACCAAGAAATGTGATTCTTCATTCAAAACGCTGGTTTTTGCTATTGGGCTCTATTGAATAATGAATGTTTTGAATTTTCTCCAAAAGTAAAGTAGTTGCAAACTCATGCTTTTAGAGACTTGTTTGGGCTCATGAGAGGAGTAGAAAAACATCAAAAATTTCAGTCCTGCATGATTCTACCAAGAAATGTGTGTTCATTGAAACCGCTGGTTTTTTAAAGTTTGGGCCCTATTGAATAATGAATGTTTTGAATTTTCTCCAAAAGTAAAGTAGTTGCAAACTCATCCTTTTAGAAACTTGTTTGGGCTGTTGAGAGGAGTAAAAAACCATCAAAAATTTCAATCCTGCATGATTTTACCAAGAAATGTGATTCTTCATTCAAAACCTGATTTTTGCTATAGGGCTCTATTGAATAGTGAATGTTTTGAATTTTCTCCAAAAGTAAAGTAGTTGCAAACTCATGCTTTTAGAGACTTGTTTGGGCTCATGAGAGGAGTAGAAAAACATCAAAAATTTCAGTCCTGCATGATTCTACCAAGAAATGTGTTCATTCAAACCGCTGGTTTTTGATAGTTTGGGCCCTATTGAATAATGAATGTTTTGAATTTTCTCCAAAAGTAAAGTAGTAGCAAACTCATCCTTTTAGAAACTTGTTTGGGCTGTTGAGAGGAGTAAAAAACCATCAAAAATTTCAATCCTGCATGATTCTACCAAGAAATGTGATTCTTCATTCAAAACGCTGGTTTTTGCTATTGGGCTCTATTGAATAATGAATGTTTTGAATTTTCTCCAAAAGTAAAGTAGTTGCAATCTCATGCTTTTAGAGACTTGTTTGGGCTCATGAGAGGAGTAGAAAAACATCAAAAATTTCAGTCCTGCATGATTCTACCAAGAAATGTGTGTTCATTGAAACCGCTGGTTTTTGATAGTTTGGGCCCTATTGAATAATGAATGTTTTGAATTTTCTCCAAAAGTAAAGTAGTAGCAAACTCATCCTTTTAGAAACTTGTTTGGGCTGTTGAGAGGAGTAAAAAACCATCAAAAATTTCAATCCTGCATGATTCTACCAAGAAATGTGATTCTTCATTCAAAACGCTGGTTTTTGCTTTTGGGCTCTATTGAATAATGAATGTTTTGAATTTTCTCCAAAAGTAAAGTAGTTGCAATCTCATGCTTTTAGAGACTTGTTTGGGCTCATGAGAGGAGTAGAAAAACATCAAAAATTTCAGTCCTGCATGATTCTACCAAGAAATGTGTGTTCATTGAAACCGCTGGTTTTTGATAGTTTGGGCCCTATTGAATAATGAATGTTTTGAATTTTCTCCAAAAGTAAAGTAGTTGCAAACTCATCCTTTTAGAAACTTGTTTGGGCTGTTGAGAGGAGTAAAAAACCATCAAAAATTTCAATCCTGCATGATTCTACCAAGAAATGTGATTCTTCATTCAAAACGCTGGTTTTTGCTATTGGGCTCTATTGAATAATGAATGTTTTGAATTTTCTCCAAAAGTAAAGTAGTTGCAAACTCATGCTTTTAGAGACTTGTTTGGGCTCATGAGATGAGTAGAAAAACATCAAAAATTTCAGTCCTGCATGATTCTACCAAGACATGTGTGTTCATTGAAACGGCTGGTTTTTGATAGTTTGGGCCCTATTGAATAATGAATGTTTTGAATTTTCTCCAAAAGTAAAGTAGTTGCAAACTCATCCTTTTAGAAACTTGTTTGGGCTGTTGAGAGGAGTAAAAAACCATCAAAAATTTCAATCCTGCATGATTCTACCAAGAAATGTGTGTTCATTCAAAACGCTGGTTTTTGATAGTGGGGGCCCTATTGAATAATGAATGTTTTGAATTTTCTCCAAAAGTAAAGTAGTTGCAAACTCATGCTTTTAGAGACTTGTTTGGGCTCATGAGAGGAGAAGAAAAACATCAAAAATTTCAGTCCTGCATGATTCTACCAAGAAATGTGTGTTCATTGAAACCGCTGGTTTTTGATAGTTTGGGCCCTATTGAATAATGAATGTTTTGAATTTTCTCCAAAAGTAAAGTAGTTGCAAACTCATCCTCTTAGAAACTTGTTTGGGCTGTTGAGAGGAGTAAAAAACCATCAAAAATTTCAATCCTGCATGATTTTACCAAGACATGTGATTCTTCATTCAAAACCTGATTTTTGCTATTGGGCTCTATTGAATAGTGAATGTTTTGAATTTTCTCCAAAAGTAAAGTAGTTGCAAACTCATGCTTTTAGAGACTTGTTTGGGCTCATGAGAGGAGTAGAAAAACATCAAAAATTTCAGTCCTGCATGAATCTACCAAGAAATGTGTGTTCATTCAAACCGCTGGTTTTTGATAGTTTGGGCCCTATTGAATAATGAATGTTTTGAATTTTCTCCAAAAGTAAAGTAGTTGCAAACTCATCCTTTTAGAAACTTGTTTGGACTGTTGAGAGGAGTAAAAAACCATCAAAAATTTCAATCCTGCATGATTTTACCAAGAAATGTGATTCTTCATTCAAAACCTGATTTTTGCTTTTGGGCTCTATTGAATAGTGAATGTTTTGAATTTTCTCCAAAAGTAAAGTAGTTGCAAACTCATGCTTTTAGAGACTTGTTTGGGCTCATGAGAGGAGTAGAAAAACATCAAAAATTTCAGTCCTGCATGATTCTACCAAGAAATGTGATTCTTCATTCAAAATCTGATTTTTGCTATTGTGCTCTATTGAATAATGAATGTTTTGAATTTTCTCCAAAAGTAAAGTAGTTGCAAACTCATCCTTTTAGAAACTTGTTTGGGCTGTTGAGAGGAGTAAAAAACCATCAAAAATTTCAATCCTGCATGATTCTACCAAGAAATGTGATTCTTCATTCAAAAGGCTGGTTTTTGCTATTGGGCTCTATTGAATAATGAATGTTTTGAATTTTCTCCAAAAGTAAAGTAGTTGCAAACTCATGCTTTTAGAGACTTGTTTGGGCTCATGAGAGGAGTAGAAAAACATCAAAAATTTCAGTCCTGCATGATTCTACCAAGACATGTGTGTTCATTGAAACCGCTGGTTTTTGATAGTTTGGGCCCTATTGAATAATGAATGTTTTGAATTTTCCCCAAAAGTAAAGTAGTTGCAAACTCATCCTTTTAGAAACTTGTTTGGGCTGTTGAGAGGAGTAAAAAACCATCAAAAATTTCAATCCTGCATGATTCTACCAAGAAATGTGATTCTTCATTCAAAACGCTGGTTTTTGCTATTGGGCTCTATTGAATAATGAATGTTTTGAATTTTCTCCAAAAGTAAAGTAGTTGCAAACTCATGCTTTTAGAGACTTCTTTTGGCTCATGAGAGGAGTAGAAAAACATCAAAAATTTCAGTCCTGCATGATTCTACCAAGAAATGTGTGTTCATTGAAACCGCTGGTTTTTGATAGTTTGGGCCCTATTGAATAATGAATGTTTTGAATTTTCTCCAAAAGTAAAGTAGTTGCAAACTCATCCTTTTAGAAACTTGTTTGGGCTGTTGAGAGGAGTAAAAAACCATCAAAAATTTCAATCCTGCATGATTCTACCAAGAAATGTGATTCTTCATTCAAAACGCTGGTTTTTGCTATTGGGCTCTATTGAATAATGAATGTTTTGAATTTTCTCCAAAAGTAAAGAAGTTGCAAACTCATGCTTTTAGAGACTTGTTTGGGCTCATGAGTGGAGAAGAAAAACATCAAAAATTTCAGTCCTGCATGATTCTACCAAGAAATGTGTGTTCATTGAAACCGCTGGTTTTTGATAGTTTGGGCCCTATTGAATAATGAATGTTTTGAATTTTCTCCAAAAGTAAAGCAGTTGCAAACTCATCCTTTTAGAAACTTGTTTGGGCTGTTGAGAGGAGTAAAAAACCATCAAAAATTTCAATCCTGCATGATTTTACCAAGAAATGTGATTCTTCATTCAAAACCTGATTTTTGCTATTGGGCTCTATTGAATAGTGAATGTTTTGAATTTTCTCCAAAAGTAAAGTAGTTGCAAACTCATGCTTTTAGAGACTTGTTTGGGCTCATGAGAGGAGTAGAAAAACATCAAAAATTTCAGTCCTGCATGAATCTACCAAGAAATGTGTGTTCATTCAAACCGCTGGTTTTTGATAGTTTGGGCCCTATTGAATAATGAATGTTTTGAATTTTCTCCAAAAGTAAAGTAGTTGCAAACTCATCCTTTTAGAAACTTGTTTGGGCTGTTGAGAGGAGTAAAAAACCATCAAAAATTTCAATCCTGCATGATTCTACCAAGAAATGTGATTCTTCACTCAAAACGCTGGTTTTTGCTAGTGGGCTCTATTGAATAATGAATGTTTTGAATTTTCTCCAAAAGTAAAGTAGTTGCAAACTCATGCTTTTAGAGACTTGTTTGGGCTCATGAGAGGAGTAGAAAAACATCAAAAATTTCAGTCCTGCATGATTCTACCAAGAAATGTGTGTTCATTGAAACCGCTGGTTTTTGATAGTTTGGGCCCTATTGAATAATGAATGTTTTGAATTTTCTCCAAAAGTAAAGTAGTTGCAAAATCATCCTTTTAGAAACTTGTTTGGGCTGTTGAGAGGAGTAAAAAACCATCAAAAATTTCAATCCTGCATGATCTTACCAAGAAATGTGATTCTTCATTCAAAACCTGATTTTTGCTTTTGGGCTCTATTGAATAGTGAATGTTTTGAATTTTCTCCAAAAGTAAAGTAGTTGCAAATTCATGCTTTTAGAGACTTGTTTGGGCTCATGAGAGGAGTAGAAAAACATCAAAAATTTCAGTCCTGCATGATTCTACCAAGAAATGTGATTCTTCATTCAAAACCTGATTTTTGCTATTGTGCTCTATTGAATAATGAATGTTTTGAATTTTCTCCAAAAGTAAAGTAGTTGCAAACTCATCCTTTTAGAAACTTGTTTGGGCTGTTGAGAGGAGTAAAAAACCATCAAAAATTTCAATCCTGCATGATTCTACCAAGAAATGTGATTCTTCATTCAAAACGCTGGTTTTTGCTATTGGGCTCTATTGAATAATGAATGTTTTGAATTTTCTCCAAAAGTAAAGTAGTTGCAAACTCATGCTTTTAGAGACTTGTTTGGGCTCATGAGAGGAGTAGAAAAACATCAAAAATTTCAGTCCTGCATGATTCTACCAAGAAATGTGTGTTCATTCAAACCGCTGGTTTTTGATATTTTGGGCCCTATTGAATAATGAATGTTTTGAATTTTCTCCAAAAGTAAAGTAGTTGCAAACTCATCCTTTTAGAAACTTGTTTGGGCTGTTGAGAGGAGTAAAAAACCATCAAAAATTTCAATCCTGCATGATTCTACCAAGAAATGTGATTCTTCATTCAAAACCTGATTTTTGCTATTGGGCTCTATTGAATAATGAATGTTTTGAATTTTCTCCAAAAGTAAAGTAGTTGCAAACTCATGCTTTTAGAGACTTGTTTGGGCTCATGAGAGGAGTAGAAAAACATCAAAAATTTCAGTCCTGCATGATTCTACCAAGAAATGTGTGTTCATTGAAACCGCTGGTTTTTGATAGTTTGGGCCCTATTGAAAAATGAATGTTTTGAATTTTCTCCAAAAGTAAAGTAGTTGCAAACTCATCCTTTTAGAAACTTGTTTGGGCTGTTGAGAGGAGTAAAAAACCATCAAAAATTTCAATCCTGCATGATTCTACCAAGAAATGTGATTCTTCATTCAAAACGCTGGTTTTTGCTATTGGGCTCTATTGAATAATGAATGTTTTGAATTTTCTCCAAAAGTAAAGTAGTTGCAAACTCATGCTTTTAGAGACTTGTTTGGGCTCATGAGAGGAGTAGAAAAACATCAAAAATTTCAGTCCTGCATGATTCTACCAAGAAATGTGTGTTCATTGAAACCGCTGGTTTTTTAAAGTTTGGGCCCTATTGAATAATGAATGTTTTGAATTTTCTCCAAAAGTAAAGTAGTTGCAAACTCATCCTTTTAGAAACTTGTTTGGGCTGTTGAGAGGAGTAAAAAACCATCAAAAATTTCAATCCTGCATGATTTTACCAAGAAATGTGATTCTTCATTCAAAACCTGATTTTTGCTATAGGGCTCTATTGAATAGTGAATGTTTTGAATTTTCTCCAAAAGTAAAGTAGTTGCAAACTCATGCTTTTAGAGACTTGTTTGGGCTCATGAGAGGAGTAGAAAAACATAAAAAATTTCAGTCCTGCATGATTCTACCAAGAAATGTGTTCATTCAAACCGCTGGTTTTTGATAGTTTGGGCCCTATTGAATAATGAATGTTTTGAATTTTCTCCAAAAGTAAAGTAGTAGCAAACTCATCCTTTTAGAAACTTGTTTGGGCTGTTGAGAGGAGTGAAAAACCATCAAAAATTTCAATCCTGCATGATTCTACCAAGAAATGTGATTCTTCATTCAAAACGCTGGTTTTTGCTATTGGGCTCTATTGAATAATGAATGTTTTGAATTTTCTCCAAAAGTAAAGTAGTTGCAATCTCATGCTTTTAGAGACTTGTTTGGGCTCATGAGAGGAGTAGAAAAACATCAAAAATTTCAGTCCTGCATGATTCTACCAAGAAATGTGTGTTCATTGAAACCGCTGGTTTTTGATAGTTTGGGCCCTATTGAATAATGAATGTTTTGAATTTTCTCCAAAAGTAAAGTAGTTGCAAACTCATCCTTTTAGAAACTTGTTTGGGCTGTTGAGAGGAGTAAAAAACCATCAAAAATTTCAATCCTGCATGATTCTACCAAGAAATGTGATTCTTCATTCAAAACGCTGGTTTTTGCTATTGGGCTCTATTGAATAATGAATGTTTTGAATTTTCTCCAAAAGTAAAGTAGTTGCAAACTCATGCTTTTAGAGACTTGTTTGGGCTCATGAGATGAGTAGAAAAACATCAAAAATTTCAGTCCTGCATGATTCTACCAAGACATGTGTGTTCATTGAAACGGCTGTTTTTTGATAGTTTGGGCCCTATTGAATAATGAATGTTTTGAATTTTCTCCAAAAGTAAAGTAGTTGCAAACTCATCCTTTTAGAAACTTGTTTGGGCTGTTGAGAGGAGTAAAAAACCATCAAAAATTTCAATCCTGCATGATTCTACCAAGAAATGTGTGTTCATTCAAAACGCTGGTTTATGATAGTGGGGGCCCTATTGAATAATGAATGTTTTGAATTTTCTCCAAAAGTAAAGTAGTTGCAAACTCATGCTTTTAGAGACTTGTTTGGGCTCATGAGAGGAGAAGAAAAACATCAAAAATTTCAGTCCTGCATGATTCTACCAAGAAATGTGTGTTCATTGAAACCGCTGGTTTTTGATAGTTTGGGCCCTATTGAATAATGAATGTTTTGAATTTTCTCCAAAAGTAAAGTAGTTGCAAACTCATCCTCTTAGAAACTTGTTTGGGCTGTTGAGAGGAGTAAAAAACCATCAAAAATTTCAATCCTGCATGATTTTACCAAGAAATGTGATTCTTCATTCAAAACCTGATTTTTGCTATTGGGCTCTATTGAATAGTGAATGTTTTGAATTTTCTCCAAAAGTAAAGTAGTTGCAAACTCATGCTTTTAGAGACTTGTTTGGGCTCATGAGAGGAGTAGAAAAACATCAAAAATTTCAGTCCTGCATGAATCTACCAAGAAATGTGTGTTCATTCAAACCGCTGGTTTTTGATAGTTTGGGCCCTATTGAATAATGAATGTTTTGAATTTTCTCCAAAAGTAAAGTAGTTGCAAACTCATCCTTTTAGAAACTTGTTTGGGCTGTTGAGAGGAGTAAAAAACCATCAAAAATTTCAATCCTGCATGATTTTACCAAGAAATGTGATTCTTCATTCCAAACCTGATTTTTGCTTTTGGGCTCTATTGAATAGTGAATGTTTTGAATTTTCTCCAAAAGTAAAGTAGTTGCAAACTCATGCTTTTAGAGACTTGTTTGGGCTCATGAGAGGAGTAGAAGAACATCAAAAATTTCAGTCCTGCATGATTCTACCAAGAAATGTGATTCTTCATTCAAAACCTGATTTTTGCTATTGTGCTCTATTGAATAATGCATGTTTTGAATTTTCTCCAAAAGTAAAGTAGTTGCAAACTCATCCTTTTAGAAACTTGTTTGGGCTGTTGAGAGGAGTAAAAAACCATCAAAAATTTCAATCCTGCATGATTCTACCAAGAAATGTGATTCTTCATTCAAAACGCTGGTTTTTGCTATTGGGCTCTATTGAATAATGAATGTTTTGAATTTTCTCCAAAAGTAAAGTAGTTGCAAACTCATGCTTTTAGAGACTTGTTTGGGCTCATGAGAGGAGTAGAAAAACATCAAAAATTTCAGTCCTGCATGATTCTACCAAGACATGTGTGTTCATTGAAACCGCTGGTTTTTGATAGTTTGGGCCCTATTGAATAATGAATGTTTTGAATTTTCCCCAAAAGTAAAGTAGTTGCAAACTCATCCTTTTAGAAACTTGTTTGGGCTGTTGAGAGGAGTAAAAAACCATCAAAAATTTCAATCCTGCATGATTCTACCAAGAAATGTGATTCTTCATTCAAAACGCTGGTTTTTGCTATTGGGCTCTATTGAATAATGAATGTTTTGAATTTTCTCCAAAAGTAAAGTAGTTGCAAACTCATGCTTTTAGAGACTTCTTTGGGCTCATGAGAGGAGTAGAAAAACATCAAAAATTTCAGTCCTGCATGATTCTACCAAGAAATGTGTGTTCATTGAAACCGCTGGTTTTTGATAGTTTGGGCCCTATTGAATAATGAATGTTTTGAATTTTCTCCAAAAGTAAAGTAGTTGCAAACTCATCCTTTTAGAAACTTGTTTGGGCTGTTGAGAGGAGTAAAAAACCATCAAAAATTTCAATCCTGCATGATTCTACCAAGAAATGTGATTCTTCATTCAAAACGCTGGTTTTTGCTATTGGGCTCTATTGAATAATGAATGTTTTGAATTTTCTCCAAAAGTAAAGAAGTTGCAAACTCATGCTTTTAGAGACTTGTTTGGGCTCATGAGTGGAGAAGAAAAACATCAAAAATTTCAGTCCTGCATGATTCTACCAAGAAATGTGTGTTCATTGAAACCGCTGGTTTTTGATAGTTTGGGCCCTATTGAATAATGAATGTTTTGAATTTTCTCCAAAAGTAAAGTAGTTGCAAACTCATCCTTTTAGAAACTTGTTTGGGCTGTTGAGAGGAGTAAAAAACCATCAAAAATTTCAATCCTGCATGATTTTACCAAGAAATGTGATTCTTCATTCAAAACCTGATTTTTGCTATTGGGCTCTATTGAATAGTGAATGTTTTGAATTTTCTCCAAAAGTAAAGTAGTTGCAAACTCATGCTTTTAGAGACTTGTTTGGGCTCATGAGAGGAGTAGAAAAACATCAAAAATTTCAGTCCTGCATGAATCTACCAAGAAATGTGTGTTCATTCAAACCGCTGGTTTTTGATAGTTTGGGCCCTATTGAATAATGAATGTTTTGAATTTTCTCCAAAAGTAAAGTAGTTGCAAACTCATCCTTTTAGAAACTTGTTTGGGCTGTTGAGAGGAGTAAAAAACCATCAAAAATTTCAATCCTGCATGATTCTACCAAGAAATGTGATTCTTCACTCAAAACGCTGGTTTTTGCTAGTGGGCTCTATTGAATAATGAATGTTTTGAATTTTCTCCAAAAGTAAAGTAGTTGCAAACTCATCCTTTTAGAGACTTGTTTGGGCTCATGAGAGTAGAAAAACATCAAAAATTTCAGTCCTGCACGATTCTACCAAGAAATGTGTGTTCATTCAAACCGCTGGTTTTTGATATTTTGGGCCCTATTGAATTATGAATGTTTTGAATTTTCTCCAAAAGTAAAGTAGTTGCAAACTCATCCTTTTAGAAACTTGTTTGGGCTGTTGAGAGGAGTAAAAAACCATCAAAAATTTCAATCCTGCATGATTCTACCAAGAAATGTGATTCTTCATTCAAAACCTGATTTTTGCTATTTTGGCTCTATTGAATAATGAATGTTTTGAATTTTCTCCAAAAGTAAAGTAGTTGCAAACTCATCCTTTTAGAGACTTGTTTGGGCTCATGAGAGGAGTAGAAAAACATCAAAAATTTCAGTCCTGCACGATTCTACCAAGAAATGTGTGTTCATTCAAACCGCTGGTTTTTGATATTTTGGGCCCTATTGAATAATGAATGTTTTGAATTTTTGTCCAAAAGTAAAGTAGTTGCAAACTCATCCTTTTAGAAACTTGTTTGGGCTGTTGAGAGGAGTAAAAAACCATCAAAAATTTCAATCCTGCATGATTCTACCAAGAAATGTGATTCTTCATTCAAAACCTGATTTTTGCTATTGGGCTCTATTGAATAATGAATGTTTTGAATTTTCTCCAAAAGTAAAGTAGTTGCAAACTCATGCTTTTAGAGACTTGTTTGGGCTCATGAGAGGAGTAGAAAAACATCAAAAATTTCAGTCCTGCATGATTCTACCAAGAAATGTGTGTTCATTCAAACCGCTGGTTTTTGATAGTTTGAGCCCTATTGAATAATGAATGTTTTGAATTTTCTCCAAAAGTAAAGTAGTTGCAAACTCATCCTTTTAGAAACTTGTTTGGGCTGTTGAGAGGAGTAAAAAACCATCAAAAATTTCAATCCTGCATGATTCTACCAAGAAATGTGATTCTTCATTCAAAACGCTGGTTTTTGCTATTGGGCTCTATTGAATAATGAATGTTTTGAATTTTCTCCAAAAGTAAAGTAGTTGCAAACTCATCCTTTTAGAGACTTGTTTGGGCTCATGAGAGGAGTAGAAAAACATCAAAAATTTCAGTCCTGCATGATTCTACCAAGAAATGTGTGTTCATTGAAACCGCTGGTTTTTGATAGTTTGGGCCCTATTGAATAATGAATGTTTTGAATTTTCTCCAAAAGTAAAGTAGTTGCAAACTCATCCTTTTAGAAACTTGTTTGGGCTGTTGAGAGGAGTAAAAAACCATCAAAAATTTCAATCCTGCATGATTCTACCAAGAAATGTGATTCTTCATTCAAAACGCTGGTTTTTGCTATTGGGCTCTATTGAATAATGAATGTTTTGAATTTTCTCCAAAAGTAAAGTAGTTGCAAACTCATGCTTTTAGAGACTTGTTTGGGCTCATGAGAGGAGTAGAAAAACATCAAAAATTTCAGTCCTGCATGATTCTACCAAGAAATGTGTGTTCATTGAAACCGCTGGTTTTTGATAGTTTGGGCCCTATTGAATAATGAATGTTTTGAATTTTCTCCAAAAGTAAAGTAGTTGCAAACTCATCCTTTTAGAAACTTGTTTGGGCTGTTGAGAGGAGTAAAAAACCATCAAAAATTTCAATCCTGCATGATTTTACCAAGAAATGTGATTCTTCATTCAAAACCTGATTTTTGCTATAGGGCTCTATTGAATAGTGAATGTTTTGAATTTTCTCCAAAAGTAAAGTAGTTGCAAACTCATGCTTTTAGAGACTTGTTTGGGCTCATGAGAGGAGTAGAAAAACATCAAAAATTTCAGTCCTGCATGATTCTACCAAGAAATGTGTGTTCATTGAAACCGCTGGTTTTTGATAGTTTGGGCCCTATTGAATAATGAATGTTTTGAATTTTCTCCAAAAGTAAAGTAGTTGCAAACTCATCCTTTTAGAAACTTGTTTGGGCTGTTGAGAGGAGTAAAAAACCATCAAAAATTTCAATCCTGCATGATTCTACCAAGAAATGTGATTCTTCATTCAAAACGCTGGTTTTTGCTATTGGGCTCTATTGAATAATGAATGTTTTGAATTTTCTCCAAAAGTAAAGTAGTTGCAAACTCATGCTTTTAGAGACTTGTTTGGGCTCATGAGAGGAGTAGAAAAACATCAAAAATTTCAGTCCTGCATGATTCTACCAAGAAATGTGTGTTCATTCAAAACGCTGGTTTTTGATAGTTTGGGCCCTATTGAATAATGAATGTTTTGAATTTTCTCCAAAAGTAAAGTAGTTGCAAACTCATGCTTTTAGAGACTTGTATGGGCTCATGAGAGGAGTAGAAAAACATCAAAAATTTCAGTCCTGCATGATTCTACCAAGAAATGTGTGTTCATTGAAACCGCTGGTTTTTGATAGTTTGGGCCCTATTGAATAATGAATGTTTTGAATTTTCTCCAAAAGTAAAGTAGTTGCAAACTCATCCTTTTAGAAACTTGTTTGGACTGCTGAGAGGAGTAAAAAACCATCAAAAATTTCAATCCTGCATGATTCTACCAAGAAATGTGATTCTTCATTCAAAACGCTGGTTTTTGCTATTGGGCTCTATTGAATAATGAATGTTTTGAATTTTCTCCAAAAGTAAAGTAGTTGCAAACTCATCCTTTTAGAAACTTGTTTGGGCTGTTGAGAGGAGTAAAAAACCATCAAAAATTTCAATCCTGCATGATTCTACCAAGAAATGTGATTCTTCATTCAAAACCTGATTTTTGCTATTTTGGCTCTATTGAATAATGAATGTTTTGAATTTTCTCCAAAAGTAAAGTAGTTGCAAACTCATCCTTTTAGAGACTTGTTTGGGCTCATGAGAGGAGTAGAAAAACATCAAAAATTTCAGTCCTGCACGATTCTACCAAGAAATGTGTGTTCATTCAAACCGCTGGTTTTTGATATTTTGGGCCCTATTGAATAATGAATGTTTTGAATTTTTGTCCAAAAGTAAAGTAGTTGCAAACTCATCCTTTTAGAAACTTGTTTGGGCTGTTGAGAGGAGTAAAAAACCATCAAAAATTTCAATCCTGCATGATTCTACCAAGAAATGTGATTCTTCATTCAAAACCTGATTTTTGCTATTGGGCTCTATTGAATAATGAATGTTTTGAATTTTCTCCAAAAGTAAAGTAGTTGCAAACTCATGCTTTTAGAGACTTGTTTGGGCTCATGAGAGGAGTAGAAAAACATCAAAAATTTCAGTCCTGCATGATTCTACCAAGAAATGTGTGTTCATTCAAACCGCTGGTTTTTGATAGTTTGAGCCCTATTGAATAATGAATGTTTTGAATTTTCTCCAAAAGTAAAGTAGTTGCAAACTCATCCTTTTAGAAACTTGTTTGGGCTGTTGAGAGGAGTAAAAAACCATCAAAAATTTCAATCCTGCATGATTCTACCAAGAAATGTGATTCTTCATTCAAAACGCTGGTTTTTGCTATTGGGCTCTATTGAATAATGAATGTTTTGAATTTTCTCCAAAAGTAAAGTAGTTGCAAACTCATCCTTTTAGAGACTTGTTTGGGCTCATGAGAGGAGTAGAAAAACATCAAAAATTTCAGTCCTGCATGATTCTACCAAGAAATGTGTGTTCATTGAAACCGCTGGTTTTTGATAGTTTGGGCCCTATTGAATAATGAATGTTTTGAATTTTCTCCAAAAGTAAAGTAGTTGCAAACTCATCCTTTTAGAAACTTGTTTGGGCTGTTGAGAGGAGTAAAAAACCATCAAAAATTTCAATCCTGCATGATTCTACCAAGAAATGTGATTCTTCATTCAAAACGCTGGTTTTTGCTATTGGGCTCTATTGAATAATGAATGTTTTGAATTTTCTCCAAAAGTAAAGTAGTTGCAAACTCATGCTTTTAGAGACTTGTTTGGGCTCATGAGAGGAGTAGAAAAACATCAAAAATTTCAGTCCTGCATGATTCTACCAAGAAATGTGTGTTCATTGAAACCGCTGGTTTTTGATAGTTTGGGCCCTATTGAATAATGAATGTTTTGAATTTTCTCCAAAAGTAAAGTAGTTGCAAACTCATCCTTTTAGAAACTTGTTTGGGCTGTTGAGAGGAGTAAAAAACCATCAAAAATTTCAATCCTGCATGATTTTACCAAGAAATGTGATTCTTCATTCAAAACCTGATTTTTGCTATAGGGCTCTATTGAATAGTGAATGTTTTGAATTTTCTCCAAAAGTAAAGTAGTTGCAAACTCATGCTTTTAGAGACTTGTTTGGGCTCATGAGAGGAGTAGAAAAACATCAAAAATTTCAGTCCTGCATGATTCTACCAAGAAATGTGTGTTCATTGAAACCGCTGGTTTTTGATAGTTTGGGCCCTATTGAATAATGAATGTTTTGAATTTTCTCCAAAAGTAAAGTAGTTGCAAACTCATCCTTTTAGAAACTTGTTTGGGCTGTTGAGAGGAGTAAAAAACCATCAAAAATTTCAATCCTGCATGATTCTACCAAGAAATGTGATTCTTCATTCAAAACGCTGGTTTTTGCTATTGGGCTCTATTGAATAATGAATGTTTTGAATTTTCTCCAAAAGTAAAGTAGTTGCAAACTCATGCTTTTAGAGACTTGTTTGGGCTCATGAGAGGAGTAGAAAAACATCAAAAATTTCAGTCCTGCATGATTCTACCAAGAAATGTGTGTTCATTCAAAACGCTGGTTTTTGATAGTTTGGGCCCTATTGAATAATGAATGTTTTGAATTTTCTCCAAAAGTAAAGTAGTTGCAAACTCATGCTTTTAGAGACTTGTATGGGCTCATGAGAGGAGTAGAAAAACATCAAAAATTTCAGTCCTGCATGATTCTACCAAGAAATGTGTGTTCATTGAAACCGCTGGTTTTTGATAGTTTGGGCCCTATTGAATAATGAATGTTTTGAATTTTCTCCAAAAGTAAAGTAGTTGCAAACTCATCCTTTTAGAAACTTGTTTGGACTGCTGAGAGGAGTAAAAAACCATCAAAAATTTCAATCCTGCATGATTCTACCAAGAAATGTGATTCTTCATTCAAAACGCTGGTTTTTGCTATTGGGCTCTATTGAATAATGAATGTTTTGAATTTTCTCCAAAAGTAAAGTAGTTGCAAACTCATGCTTTTAGAGACTTGTTTGGGCTCATGAGATGAGTAGAAAAACATCAAAAATTTCAGTCCTGCATGATTCTACCAAGACATGTGTGTTCATTGAAAAGGCTGGTTTTTGATAGTTTGGGCCCTATTGAATAATGAATGTTTTGAATTTTCTCCAAAAGTAAAGTAGTTGCAAACTCATCCTTTTAGAAACTTGTTTGGGCTGTTGAGAGGAGTAAAAAACCATCAAAAATTTCAATCCTGCATGATTCTACCAAGAAATGTGATTCTTCATTCAAAACGCTGGTTTTTGCTATTGGGCTCTATTGAATAATGAATGTTTTGAATTTTCTCCAAAAGTAAAGTAGTTGCAAACTCATGCTTTTAGAGACTTGTTTGGGCTCATGAGAGGAGTAGAAAAACATCAAAAATTTCAGTCCTGCATGATTCTACCAAGAAATGTGTGTTCATTGAAACCGCTGGTTTTTGATAGTTTGGGCCCTATTGAATAATGAATGTTTTGAATTTTCTCCATTTTCAATAACTTTATTAAAAATTTTACATAAAGTTAACAGTAGTATTTTTACAGCATACTGTTGACAGTAGGGTTCAGGATAATATACAAAATAACAGTAATGTATTACATTGAGTAGATCAGTAGGAGTAACAATACACCTAACAATATAAACACTTAACAGTAGTGTGGTATGTTGTCAAGAACCAAGAGATAATCCTAAAATAAACAAACGTAATGAGTTACCTTGTATTCTGTTTTAAGAGAGTAATGCGCGTTTTACCAGATAAATTCAGAGAGGAGAGATATCAGCAATAAAAATAAAAAAAAATCACATAGTGGGAGAGACCAAGAGCAGTTCAATTAGGAGAAATTCTGATCAGAGGTAAATCTTATCCAAGAATTCCACCTTTTGCTATATGTACTGAAGTAGTCATTTGCCAAAGCATGGCTTTTTTCGTATGAGCAATGTAATGACATCTTGTCTACAATATCACTAATTTTGGGAGTAGCCTCTTCGTTCCATAAGGATGCTATGGCATTTTTAGTTATTAGAAAAAGGTGGATAACTGTTGGGATATGAGATGTATGAATCACTTCTAAACCTATGGACAGTAATGCCATCTGTGGCGTAAGGGTGATGTTTTGTTTAGTCAGAATATTAATTGTTCTAGAGATTTCTATCCAAATGGGCCTGATTTTAGGACATTCCCAGAATACATGTAATAGTGTACCTGTGAATCCGCAATCTCTCCAACAATCTGGGGATCTACCTGGGAACATCCTGGCCAGCTTCACAGGAGTATAGTACCACCTAGATGTCAGTTTGTAAAAGGATTCATGTAGGGATGCGCAAATGTTGGATGAATATGTCTGTTTAAGAGCCAGCTCCCATTGTTCCAGAGAGAATAGAGTATCAAAATCGCTCTCCCATTTAATCATATATGGAGTCTTTTCTCCAATTTCAGAGCCGTTCAAAAAATCATATATATTTCTTGATCTCCAATGGACCTTAACATTAGGATTACAAAGTAGCAAACTTGTAGATTCTGTAATGTAAGATTTTTTTTTCAAAAATTTTGAGATATTTTTCTTAATCGAGGGAAGGAGTTCCAAATCCTGGCAAGAAAAATTATTTTGAGATATTAAAGATTCGTTGCTTATAAATTTCTTACCATCGAACAAATCTCCTATCACCTTAATACCAAATTTTATCCATTCTTTCGGGATTTTTTTATCCATTAGTAAACCAAGAAATTTGATAGGGATATTTTTTAATTGAACGTATCTCTGGCTTCTGTTTCTCTTAACCTGCGGCTTAGCCAGTTGTTTCCATGCAGAGAGAGTTGCGGAGATTATTGGGGAGTCATAATTGAATTTTCTCCAAAAGTAAAGTAGTTGCAAACTCATGCTTTTAGAGACTTGTTTGGGCTCATGAGAGGAGTAGAAAAACATCAAAAATTTCAGTCCTGCATGATTCTACCAAGAAATGTGTGTTCATTGAAACCGCTGGTTTTTGATAGTTTGGGCCCTATTGAATAATGAATGTTTTGAATTTTCTCCAAAAGTAAAGTAGTTGCAAACTCATCCTTTTAGAAACTTGTTTGGGCTGTTGAGAGGAGTAAAAAACCATCAAAAATTTCAATCCTGCATGATTCTACCAAGAAATGTGATTCTTCATTCAAAACGCTGGTTTTTGCTATTGGGCTCTATTGAATAATGAATGTTTTGAATTTTCTCCAAAAGTAAAGTAGTTGCAAACTCATGCTTTTAGAGACTTGTTTGGGCTCATGAGAGGAGTAGAAAAACATCAAAAATTTCAGTCCTGCATGATTCTACCAAGAAATGTGTGTTCATTGAAACCGCTGGTTTTTTAAAGTTTGGGCCCTATTGAATAATGAATGTTTTGAATTTTCTCCAAAAGTAAAGTAGTTGCAAACTCATCCTCTTAGAAACTTGTTTGGGCTGTTGAGAGGAGTAAAAAACCATCAAAAATTTCAATCCTGCATGATTTTACCAAGAAATGTGATTCTTCATTCAAAACCTGATTTTTGCTATTGGGCTCTATTGAATAGTGAATGTTTTGAATTTTCTCCAAAAGTAAAGTAGTTGCAAACTCATGCTTTTAGAGACTTGTTTGGGCTCATGAGAGGAGTAGAAAAACATCAAAAATTTCAGTCCTGCATGAATCTACCAAGAAATGTGTGTTCATTCAAACCGCTGGTTTTTGATAGTTTGGGCCCTATTGAATAATGAATGTTTTGAATTTTCTCCAAAAGTAAAGTAGTTGCAAACTCATCCTTTTAGAAACTTGTTTGGGCTGTTGAGAGGAGTAAAAAACCATCAAAAATTTCAATCCTGCATGATTTTACCAAGAAATGTGATTCTTCATTCAAAACCTGATTTTTGCTTTTGGGCTCTATTGAATAGTGAATGTTTCGAATTTTCTCCAAAAGTAAAGTAGTTGCAAACTCATGCTTTTAGAGACTTGTTTGGGCTCATGAGAGGAGTAGAAGAACATCAAAAATTTCAGTCCTGCATGATTCTACCAAGAAATGTGATTCTTCATTCAAAACCTGATTTTTGCTATTGTGCTCTATTGAATAATGCATGTTTTGAATTTTCTCCAAAAGTAAAGTAGTTGCAAACTCATCCTTTTAGAAACTTGTTTGGGCTGTTGAGAGGAGTAAAAAACCATCAAAAATTTCAATCCTGCATGATTCTACCAAGAAATGTGATTCTTCATTCAAAACGCTGGTTTTTGCTATTGGGCTCTATTGAATAATGAATGTTTTGAATTTTCTCCAAAAGTAAAGTAGTTGCAAACTCATGCTTTTAGAGACTTGTTTGGGCTCATGAGAGGAGTAGAAAAACATCAAAAATTTCAGTCCTGCATGATTCTACCAAGACATGTGTGTTCATTGAAACCGCTGGTTTTTGATAGTTTGGGCCCTATTGAATAATGAATGTTTTGAATTTTCCCCAAAAGTAAAGTAGTTGCAAACTCATCCTTTTAGAAACTTGTTTGGGCTGTTGAGAGGAGTAAAAAACCATCAAAAATTTCAATCCTGCATGATTCTACCAAGAAATGTGATTCTTCATTCAAAACGCTGGTTTTTGCTATTGGGCTCTATTGAATAATGAATGTTTTGAATTTTCTCCAAAAGTAAAGTAGTTGCAAACTCATGCTTTTAGAGACTTCTTTGGGCTCATGAGAGGAGTAGAAAAACATCAAAAATTTCAGTCCTGCATGATTCTACCAAGAAATGTGTGTTCATTGAAACCGCTGGTTTTTGATAGTTTGGGCCCTATTGAATAATGAATGTTTTGAATTTTCTCCAAAAGTAAAGTAGTTGCAAACTCATCCTTTTAGAAACTTGTTTGGGCTGTTGAGAGGAGTAAAAAACCATCAAAAATTTCAATCCTGCATGATTCTACCAAGAAATGTGATTCTTCATTCAAAACGCTGGTTTTTGCTATTGGGCTCTATTGAATAATGAATGTTTTGAATTTTCTCCAAAAGTAAAGAAGTTGCAAACTCATGCTTTTAGAGACTTGTTTGGGCTCATGAGTGGAGAAGAAAAACATCAAAAATTTCAGTCCTGCATGATTCTACCAAGAAATGTGTGTTCATTGAAACCGCTGGTTTTTGATAGTTTGGGCCCTATTGAATAATGAATGTTTTGAATTTTCTCCAAAAGTAAAGTAGTTGCAAACTCATCCTTTTAGAAACTTGTTTGGGCTGTTGAGAGGAGTAAAAAACCATCAAAAATTTCAATCCTGCATGATTTTACCAAGAAATGTGATTCTTCATTCAAAACCTGATTTTTGCTATTGGGCTCTATTGAATAGTGAATGTTTTGAATTTTCTCCAAAAGTAAAGTAGTTGCAAACTCATGCTTTTAGAGACTTGTTTGGGCTCATGAGAGGAGTAGAAAAACATCAAAAATTTCAGTCCTGCATGAATCTACCAAGAAATGTGTGTTCATTCAAACCGCTGGTTTTTGATAGTTTGGGCCCTATTGAATAATGAATGTTTTGAATTTTCTCCAAAAGTAAAGTAGTTGCAAACTCATCCTTTTAGAAACTTGTTTGGGCTGTTGAGAGGAGTAAAAAACCATCAAAAATTTCAATCCTGCATGATTCTACCAAGAAATGTGATTCTTCACTCAAAATGCTGGTTTTTGCTAGTGGGCTCTATTGAATAATGAATGTTTTGAATTTTCTCCAAAAGTAAAGTAGTTGCAAACTCATCCTTTTAGAGACTTGTTTGGGCTCATGAGAGTAGAAAAACATCAAAAATTTCAGTCCTGCACGATTCTACCAAGAAATGTGTGTTCATTCAAACCGCTGGTTTTTGATATTTTGGGCCCTATTGAATTATGAATGTTTTGAATTTTCTCCAAAAGTAAAGTAGTTGCAAACTCATCCTTTTAGAAACTTGTTTGGGCTGTTGAGAGGAGTAAAAAACCATCAAAAATTTCAATCCTGCATGATTCTACCAAGAAATGTGATTCTTCATTCAAAACCTGATTTTTGCTATTGGGCTCTATTGAATAATGAATGTTTTGAATTTTCTCCAAAAGTAAAGTAGTTGCAAACTCATGCTTTTAGAGACTTGTTTGGGCTCATGAGAGGAGTAGAAAAACATCAAAAATTTCAGTCCTGCATGATTCTACCAAGAAATGTGTGTTCATTCAAACCGCTGGTTTTTGATAGTTTGAGCCCTATTGAATAATGAATGTTTTGAATTTTCTCCAAAAGTAAAGTAGTTGCAAACTCATCCTTTTAGAAACTTGTTTGGGCTGTTGAGAGGAGTAAAAAACCATCAAAAATTTCAATCCTGCATGATTCTACCAAGAAATGTGATTCTTCATTCAAAACGCTGGTTTTTGCTATTGGGCTCTATTGAATAATGAATGTTTTGAATTTTCTCCAAAAGTAAAGTAGTTGCAAACTCATCCTTTTAGAGACTTGTTTGGGCTCATGAGAGGAGTAGAAAAACATCAAAAATTTCAGTCCTGCATGATTCTACCAAGAAATGTGTGTTCATTGAAACCGCTGGTTTTTGATAGTTTGGGCCCTATTGAATAATGAATGTTTTGAATTTTCTCCAAAAGTAAAGTAGTTGCAAACTCATCCTTTTAGAAACTTGTTTGGGCTGTTGAGAGGAGTAAAAAACCATCAAAAATTTCAATCCTGCATGATTCTACCAAGAAATGTGATTCTTCATTCAAAACGCTGGTTTTTGCTATTGGGCTCTATTGAATAATGAATGTTTTGAATTTTCTCCAAAAGTAAAGTAGTTGCAAACTCATGCTTTTAGAGACTTGTTTGGGCTCATGAGAGGAGTAGAAAAACATCAAAAATTTCAGTCCTGCATGATTCTACCAAGAAATGTGTGTTCATTGAAACCGCTGGTTTTTGATAGTTTGGGCCCTATTGAATAATGAATGTTTTGAATTTTCTCCAAAAGTAAAGTAGTTGCAAACTCATCCTTTTAGAAACTTGTTTGGGCTGTTGAGAGGAGTAAAAAACCATCAAAAATTTCAATCCTGCATGATTTTACCAAGAAATGTGATTCTTCATTCAAAACCTGATTTTTGCTATAGGGCTCTATTGAATAGTGAATGTTTTGAATTTTCTCCAAAAGTAAAGTAGTTGCAAACTCATGCTTTTAGAGACTTGTTTGGGCTCATGAGAGGAGTAGAAAAACATCAAAAATTTCAGTCCTGCATGATTCTACCAAGAAATGTGTGTTCATTGAAACCGCTGGTTTTTGATAGTTTGGGCCCTATTGAATAATGAATGTTTTGAATTTTCTCCAAAAGTAAAGTAGTTGCAAACTCATCCTTTTAGAAACTTGTTTGGGCTGTTGAGAGGAGTAAAAAACCATCAAAAATTTCAATCCTGCATGATTCTACCAAGAAATGTGATTCTTCATTCAAAACGCTGGTTTTTGCTATTGGGCTCTATTGAATAATGAATGTTTTGAATTTTCTCCAAAAGTAAAGTAGTTGCAAACTCATGCTTTTAGAGACTTGTTTGGGCTCATGAGAGGAGTAGAAAAACATCAAAAATTTCAGTCCTGCATGATTCTACCAAGAAATGTGTGTTCATTGAAACCGCTGGTTTTTGATAGTTTGGGCCCTATTGAATAATGAATGTTTTGAATTTTCTCCAAAAGTAAAGTAGTTGCAAACTCATCCTTTTAGAAACTTGTTTGGGCTGTTGAGAGGAGTAAAAAACCATCAAAAATTTCAATCCTGCATGATTCTACCAAGAAATGTGATTCTTCATTCAAAACGCTGGTTTTTGCTATTGGGCTCTATTGAATAATGAATGTTTTGAATTTTCTCCAAAAGTAAAGAAGTTGCAAACTCATGCTTTTAGAGACTTGTTTGGGCTCATGAGTGGAGAAGAAAAACATCAAAAATTTCAGTCCTGCATGATTCTACCAAGAAATGTGTGTTCATTGAAACCGCTGGTTTTTGATAGTTTGGGCCCTATTGAATAATGAATGTTTTGAATTTTCTCCAAAAGTAAAGTAGTTGCAAACTCATCCTTTTAGAAACTTGTTTGGGCTGTTGAGAGGAGTAAAAAACCATCAAAAATTTCAATCCTGCATGATTTTACCAAGAAATGTGATTCTTCATTCAAAACCTGATTTTTGCTATTGGGCTCTATTGAATAGTGAATGTTTTGAATTTTCTCCAAAAGTAAAGTAGTTGCAAACTCATGCTTTTAGAGACTTGTTTGGGCTCATGAGAGGAGTAGAAAAACATCAAAAATTTCAGTCCTGCATGAATCTACCAAGAAATGTGTGTTCATTCAAACCGCTGGTTTTTGATAGTTTGGGCCCTATTGAATAATGAATGTTTTGAATTTTCTCCAAAAGTAAAGTAGTTGCAAACTCATCCTTTTAGAAACTTGTTTGGGCTGTTGAGAGGAGTAAAAAACCATCAAAAATTTCAATCCTGCATGATTCTACCAAGAAATGTGATTCTTCACTCAAAACGCTGGTTTTTGCTAGTGGGCTCTATTGAATAATGAATGTTTTGAATTTTCTCCAAAAGTAAAGTAGTTGCAAACTCATCCTTTTAGAGACTTGTTTGGGCTCATGAGAGTAGAAAAACATCAAAAATTTCAGTCCTGCACGATTCTACCAAGAAATGTGTGTTCATTCAAACCGCTGGTTTTTGATATTTTGGGCCCTATTGAATTATGAATGTTTTGAATTTTCTCCAAAAGTAAAGTAGTTGCAAACTCATCCTTTTAGAAACTTGTTTGGGCTGTTGAGAGGAGTAAAAAACCATCAAAAATTTCAATCCTGCATGATTCTACCAAGAAATGTGATTCTTCATTCAAAACCTGATTTTTGCTATTGGGCTCTATTGAATAATGAATGTTTTGAATTTTCTCCAAAAGTAAAGTAGTTGCAAACTCATGCTTTTAGAGACTTGTTTGGGCTCATGAGAGGAGTAGAAAAACATCAAAAATTTCAGTCCTGCATGATTCTACCAAGAAATGTGTGTTCATTCAAACCGCTGGTTTTTGATAGTTTGAGCCCTATTGAATAATGAATGTTTTGAATTTTCTCCAAAAGTAAAGTAGTTGCAAACTCATCCTTTTAGAAACTTGTTTGGGCTGTTGAGAGGAGTAAAAAACCATCAAAAATTTCAATCCTGCATGATTCTACCAAGAAATGTGATTCTTCATTCAAAACGCTGGTTTTTGCTATTGGGCTCTATTGAATAATGAATGTTTTGAATTTTCTCCAAAAGTAAAGTAGTTGCAAACTCATCCTTTTAGAGACTTGTTTGGGCTCATGAGAGGAGTAGAAAAACATCAAAAATTTCAGTCCTGCATGATTCTACCAAGAAATGTGTGTTCATTGAAACCGCTGGTTTTTGATAGTTTGGGCCCTATTGAATAATGAATGTTTTGAATTTTCTCCAAAAGTAAAGTAGTTGCAAACTCATCCTTTTAGAAACTTGTTTGGGCTGTTGAGAGGAGTAAAAAACCATCAAAAATTTCAATCCTGCATGATTCTACCAAGAAATGTGATTCTTCATTCAAAACGCTGGTTTTTGCTATTGGGCTCTATTGAATAATGAATGTTTTGAATTTTCTCCAAAAGTAAAGTAGTTGCAAACTCATGCTTTTAGAGACTTGTTTGGGCTCATGAGAGGAGTAGAAAAACATCAAAAATTTCAGTCCTGCATGATTCTACCAAGAAATGTGTGTTCATTGAAACCGCTGGTTTTTGATAGTTTGGGCCCTATTGAATAATGAATGTTTTGAATTTTCTCCAAAAGTAAAGTAGTTGCAAACTCATCCTTTTAGAAACTTGTTTGGGCTGTTGAGAGGAGTAAAAAACCATCAAAAATTTCAATCCTGCATGATTTTACCAAGAAATGTGATTCTTCATTCAAAACCTGATTTTTGCTATAGGGCTCTATTGAATAGTGAATGTTTTGAATTTTCTCCAAAAGTAAAGTAGTTGCAAACTCATGCTTTTAGAGACTTGTTTGGGCTCATGAGAGGAGTAGAAAAACATCAAAAATTTCAGTCCTGCATGATTCTACCAAGAAATGTGTGTTCATTGAAACCGCTGGTTTTTGATAGTTTGGGCCCTATTGAATAATGAATGTTTTGAATTTTCTCCAAAAGTAAAGTAGTTGCAAACTCATCCTTTTAGAAACTTGTTTGGGCTGTTGAGAGGAGTAAAAAACCATCAAAAATTTCAATCCTGCATGATTCTACCAAGAAATGTGATTCTTCATTCAAAACGCTGGTTTTTGCTATTGGGCTCTATTGAATAATGAATGTTTTGAATTTTCTCCAAAAGTAAAGTAGTTGCAAACTCATGCTTTTAGAGACTTGTTTGGGCTCATGAGAGGAGTAGAAAAACATCAAAAATTTCAGTCCTGCATGATTCTACCAAGAAATGTGTGTTCATTCAAAACGCTGGTTTTTGATAGTTTGGGCCCTATTGAATAATGAATGTTTTGAATTTTCTCCAAAAGTAAAGTAGTTGCAAACTCATGCTTTTAGAGACTTGTATGGGCTCATGAGAGGAGTAGAAAAACATCAAAAATTTCAGTCCTGCATGATTCTACCAAGAAATGTGTGTTCATTGAAACCGCTGGTTTTTGATAGTTTGGGCCCTATTGAATAATGAATGTTTTGAATTTTCTCCAAAAGTAAAGTAGTTGCAAACTCATCCTTTTAGAAACTTGTTTGGACTGCTGAGAGGAGTAAAAAACCATCAAAAATTTCAATCCTGCATGATTCTACCAAGAAATGTGATTCTTCATTCAAAACGCTGGTTTTTGCTATTGGGCTCTATTGAATAATGAATGTTTTGAATTTTCTCCAAAAGTAAAGTAGTTGCAAACTCATGCTTTTAGAGACTTGTTTGGGCTCATGAGATGAGTAGAAAAACATCAAAAATTTCAGTCCTGCATGATTCTACCAAGACATGTGTGTTCATTGAAAAGGCTGGTTTTTGATAGTTTGGGCCCTATTGAATAATGAATGTTTTGAATTTTCTCCAAAAGTAAAGTAGTTGCAAACTCATCCTTTTAGAAACTTGTTTGGGCTGTTGAGAGGAGTAAAAAACCATCAAAAATTTCAATCCTGCATGATTCTACCAAGAAATGTGATTCTTCATTCAAAACGCTGGTTTTTGCTATTGGGCTCTATTGAATAATGAATGTTTTGAATTTTCTCCAAAAGTAAAGTAGTTGCAAACTCATGCTTTTAGAGACTTGTTTGGGCTCATGAAAGGAGTAGAAAAACATCAAAAATTTCAGTCCTGCATGATTCTACCAAGAAATGTGTGTTCATTCAAACCGCTGGTTTTTGATATTTTGGGCCCTATTGAATAATGAATGTTTTGAATTTTCTCCATTTTCAATAACTTTATTAAAAATTTTACATAAAGTTAACAGTAGTATTTTTACAGCATACTGTTGACAGTAGGGTTCAGGATAATATACAAAATAACAGTAATGTATTACATTGAGTAGATCAGTAGGAGTAACAATACACCTAACAATATAAACACTTAACAGTAGTGTGGTATGTTGTCAAGAACCAAGAGATAATCCTAAAATAAACAAACGTAATGAGTTACCTTGTATTCTGTTTTAAGAGAGTAATGCGCGTTTTACCAGATAAATTCAGAGAGGAGAGATATCAGCAATAAAAATAAAAAAAAATCACATAGTGGGAGAGACCAAGAGCAGTTCAATTAGGAGAAATTCTGATCAGAGGTAAATCTTATCCAAGAATTCCACCTTTTGCTATATGTACTGAAGTAGTCATTTGCCAAAGCATGGCTTTTTTCGTATGAGCAATGTAATGACATCTTGTCTACAATATCACTAATTTTGGGAGTAGCCTCTTCGTTCCATAAGGATGCTATGGCATTTTTAGTTATTAGAAAAAGGTGGATAACTGTTGGGATATGAGATGTATGAATCACTTCTAAACCTATGGACAGTAATGCCATCTGTGGCGTAAGGGTGATGTTTTGTTTAGTCAGAATATTAATTGTTCTAGAGATTTCTATCCAAATGGGCCTGATTTTAGGACATTCCCAGAATACATGTAATAGTGTACCTGTGAATCCGCAATCTCTCCAACAATCTGGGGATCTACCTGGGAACATCCTGGCCAGCTTCACAGGAGTATAGTACCACCTAGATGTCAGTTTGTAAAAGGATTCATGTAGGGATGCGCAAATGTTGGATGAATATGTCTGTTTAAGAGCCAGCTCCCATTGTTCCAGAGAGAATAGAGTATCAAAATCGCTCTCCCATTTAATCATATATGGAGTCTTTTCTCCAATTTCAGAGCCGTTCAAAAAATCATATATATTTCTTGATCTCCAATGGACCTTAACATTAGGATTACAAAGTAGCAAACTTGTAGATTCTGTAATGTAAGATTTTTTTTTCAAAAATTTTGAGATATTTTTCTTAATCGAGGGAAGGAGTTCCAAATCCTGGCAAGAAAAATTATTTTGAGATATTAAAGATTCGTTGCTTATAAATTTCTTACCATCGAACAAATCTCCTATCACCTTAATACCAAATTTTATCCATTCTTTCGGGATTTTTTTATCCATTAGTAAACCAAGAAATTTGATAGGGATATTTTTTAATTGAACGTATCTCTGGCTTCTGTTTCTCTTAACCTGCGGCTTAGCCAGTTGTTTCCATGCAGAGAGAGTTGCGGAGATTATTGGGGAGTCATAATTGAATTTTCTCCAAAAGTAAAGTAGTTGCAAACTCATGCTTTTAGAGACTTGTTTGGGCTCATGAGAGGAGTAGAAAAACATCAAAAATTTCAGTCCTGCATGATTCTACCAAGAAATGTGTGTTCATTCAAAACGCTGGTTTTTGATAGTTTGGGCCCTATTGAATAATGAATGTTTTGAATTTTCTCCAAAAGTAAAGTAGTTGCAAACTCATGCTTTTAGAGACTTGTATGGGCTCATGAGAGGAGTAGAAAAACATCAAAAATTTCAGTCCTGCATGATTCTACCAAGAAATGTGTGTTCATTGAAACCGCTGGTTTTTGATAGTTTGGGCCCTATTGAATAATGAATGTTTTGAATTTTCTCCAAAAGTAAAGTAGTTGCAAACTCATCCTTTTAGAAACTTGTTTGGACTGCTGAGAGGAGTAAAAAACCATCAAAAATTTCAATCCTGCATGATTCTACCAAGAAATGTGATTCTTCATTCAAAACGCTGGTTTTTGCTATTGGGCTCTATTGAATAATGAATGTTTTGAATTTTCTCCAAAAGTAAAGTAGTTGCAAACTCATGCTTTTAGAGACTTGTTTGGGCTCATGAGATGAGTAGAAAAACATCAAAAATTTCAGTCCTGCATGATTCTACCAAGACATGTGTGTTCATTGAAAAGGCTGGTTTTTGATAGTTTGGGCCCTATTGAATAATGAATGTTTTGAATTTTCTCCAAAAGTAAAGTAGTTGCAAACTCATCCTTTTAGAAACTTGTTTGGGCTGTTGAGAGGAGTAAAAAACCATCAAAAATTTCAATCCTGCATGATTCTACCAAGAAATGTGATTCTTCATTCAAAACGCTGGTTTTTGCTATTGGGCTCTATTGAATAATGAATGTTTTGAATTTTCTCCAAAAGTAAAGTAGTTGCAAACTCATGCTTTTAGAGACTTGTTTGGGCTCATGAGAGGAGTAGAAAAACATCAAAAATTTCAGTCCTGCATGATTCTACCAAGAAATGTGTGTTCATTCAAACCGCTGGTTTTTGATAGTTTGGGCCCTATTGAATAATGAATGTTTTGAATTTTCTCCATTTTCAATAACTTTATTAAAAATTTTACATAAAGTTAACAGTAGTATTTTTACAGCATACTGTTGACAGTAGGGTTCAGGATAATATACAAAATAACAGTAATGTATTACATTGAGTAGATCAGTAGGAGTAACAATACACCTAACAATATAAACACTTAACAGTAGTGTGGTATGTTGTCAAGAACCAAGAGATAATCCTAAAATAAACAAACGTAATGAGTTACCTTGTATTCTGTTTTAAGAGAGTAATGCGCGTTTTACCAGATAAATTCAGAGAGGAGAGATATCAGCAATAAAAATAAAAAAAAATCACATAGTGGGAGAGACCAAGAGCAGTTCAATTAGGAGAAATTCTGATCAGAGGTAAATCTTATCCAAGAATTCCACCTTTTGCTATATGTACTGAAGTAGTCATTTGCCAAAGCATGGCTTTTTTCGTATGAGCAATGTAATGACATCTTGTCTACAATATCACTAATTTTGGGAGTAGCCTCTTCGTTCCATAAGGATGCTATGGCATTTTTAGTTATTAGAAAAAGGTGGATAACTGTTGGGATATGAGATGTAT
Source organism: Dendrobates tinctorius (assembly GCF_039654945.1). Taxonomy (NCBI): domain Eukaryota; kingdom Metazoa; phylum Chordata; class Amphibia; order Anura; family Dendrobatidae; genus Dendrobates; species Dendrobates tinctorius. The sequence continues at coordinate 31,483,663 of NW_027361716.1, forward strand.
GAATCACTTCTAAACCTATGGACAGTAATGCCATCTGTGGCGTAAGGGTGATGTTTTGTTTAGTCAGAATATTAATTGTTCTAGAGATTTCTATCCAAATGGGCCTGATTTTAGGACATTCCCAGAATACATGTAATAGTGTACCTGTGAATCCGCAATCTCTCCAACAATCTGGGGATCTACCTGGGAACATCCTGGCCAGCTTCACAGGAGTATAGTACCACCTAGATGTCAGTTTGTAAAAGGATTCATGTAGGGATGCGCAAATGTTGGATGAATATGTCTGTTTAAGAGCCAGCTCCCATTGTTCCAGAGAGAATAGAGTATCAAAATCGCTCTCCCATTTAATCATATATGGAGTCTTTTCTCCAATTTCAGAGCCGTTCAAAAAATCATATATATTTCTTGATCTCCAATGGACCTTAACATTAGGATTACAAAGTAGCAAACTTGTAGATTCTGTAATGTAAGATTTTTTTTTCAAAAATTTTGAGATATTTTTCTTAATCGAGGGAAGGAGTTCCAAATCCTGGCAAGAAAAATTATTTTGAGATATTAAAGATTCGTTGCTTATAAATTTCTTACCATCGAACAAATCTCCTATCACCTTAATACCAAATTTTATCCATTCTTTCGGGATTTTTTTATCCATTAGTAAACCAAGAAATTTGATAGGGATATTTTTTAATTGAACGTATCTCTGGCTTCTGTTTCTCTTAACCTGCGGCTTAGCCAGTTGTTTCCATGCAGAGAGAGTTGCGGAGATTATTGGGGAGTCATAATTGAATTTTCTCCAAAAGTAAAGTAGTTGCAAACTCATGCTTTTAGAGACTTGTTTGGGCTCATGAGAGGAGTAGAAAAACATCAAAAATTTCAGTCCTGCATGATTCTACCAAGAAATGTGTGTTCATTGAAACCGCTGGTTTTTGATAGTTTGGGCCCTATTGAATAATGAATGTTTTGAATTTTCTCCAAAAGTAAAGTAGTTGCAAACTCATCCTTTTAGAAACTTGTTTGGGCTGTTGAGAGGAGTAAAAAACCATCAAAAATTTCAATCCTGCATGATTCTACCAAGAAATGTGATTCTTCATTCAAAACGCTGGTTTTTGCTATTGGGCTCTATTGAATAATGAATGTTTTGAATTTTCTCCAAAAGTAAAGTAGTTGCAAACTCATGCTTTTAGAGACTTGTTTGGGCTCATGAGAGGAGTAGAAAAACATCAAAAATTTCAGTCCTGCATGATTCTACCAAGAAATGTGTGTTCATTGAAACCGCTGGTTTTTTAAAGTTTGGGCCCTATTGAATAATGAATGTTTTGAATTTTCTCCAAAAGTAAAGTAGTTGCAAACTCATCCTTTTAGAAACTTGTTTGGGCTGTTGAGAGGAGTAAAAAACCATCAAAAATTTCAATCCTGCATGATTTTACCAAGAAATGTGATTCTTCATTCAAAACCTGATTTTTGCTATAGGGCTCTATTGAATAGTGAATGTTTTGAATTTTCTCCAAAAGTAAAGTAGTTGCAAACTCATGCTTTTAGAGACTTGTTTGGGCTCATGAGAGGAGTAGAAAAACATCAAAAATTTCAGTCCTGCATGATTCTACCAAGAAATGTGTTCATTCAAACCGCTGGTTTTTGATAGTTTGGGCCCTATTGAATAATGAATGTTTTGAATTTTCTCCAAAAGTAAAGTAGTAGCAAACTCATCCTTTTAGAAACTTGTTTGGGCTGTTGAGAGGAGTAAAAAACCATCAAAAATTTCAATCCTGCATGATTCTACCAAGAAATGTGATTCTTCATTCAAAACGCTGGTTTTTGCTATTGGGCTCTATTGAATAATGAATGTTTTGAATTTTCTCCAAAAGTAAAGTAGTTGCAATCTCATGCTTTTAGAGACTTGTTTGGGCTCATGAGAGGAGTAGAAAAACATCAAAAATTTCAGTCCTGCATGATTCTACCAAGAAATGTGTGTTCATTGAAACCGCTGGTTTTTGATAGTTTGGGCCCTATTGAATAATGAATGTTTTGAATTTTCTCCAAAAGTAAAGTAGCTGCAAACTCATCCTTTTAGAAACTTGTTTGGGCTGTTGAGAGGAGTAAAAAACCATCAAAAATTTCAATCCTGCATGATTCTACCAAGAAATGTGATTCTTCATTCAAAACGCTGGTTTTTGCTATTGGGCTCTATTGAATAATGAATGTTTTGAATTTTCTCCAAAAGTAAAGTAGTTGCAAACTCATGCTTTTAGAGACTTGTTTGGGCTCATGAGATGAGTAGAAAAACATCAAAAATTTCAGTCCTGCATGATTCTACCAAGACATGTGTGTTCATTGAAACGGCTGGTTTTTGATAGTTTGGGCCCTATTGAATAATGAATGTTTTGAATTTTCTCCAAAAGTAAAGTAGTTGCAAACTCATCCTTTTAGAAACTTGTTTGGGCTGTTGAGAGGAGTAAAAAACCATCAAAAATTTCAATCCTGCATGATTCTACCAAGAAATGTGTGTTCATTCAAAACGCTGGTTTTTGATAGTGGGGGCCCTATTGAATAATGAATGTTTTGAATTTTCTCCAAAAGTAAAGTAGTTGCAAACTCATGCTTTTAGAGACTTGTTTGGGCTCATGAGAGGAGAAGAAAAACATCAAAAATTTCAGTCCTGCATGATTCTACCAAGAAATGTGTGTTCATTGAAACCGCTGGTTTTTGATAGATTGGGCCCTATTGAATAATGAATGTTTTGAATTTTCTCCAAAAGTAAAGTAGTTGCAAACTCATCCTCTTAGAAACTTGTTTGGGCTGTTGAGAGGAGTAAAAAACCATCAAAAATTTCAATCCTGCATGATTTTACCAAGACATGTGATTCTTCATTCAAAACCTGATTTTTGCTATTGGGCTCTATTGAATAGTGAATGTTTTGAATTTTCTCCAAAAGTAAAGTAGTTGCAAACTCATGCTTTTAGAGACTTGTTTGGGCTCATGAGAGGAGTAGAAAAACATCAAAAATTTCAGTCCTGCATGAATCTACCAAGAAATGTGTGTTCATTCAAACCGCTGGTTTTTGATAGTTTGGGCCCTATTGAATAATGAATGTTTTGAATTTTCTCCAAAAGTAAAGTAGTTGCAAACTCATCCTTTTAGAAACTTGTTTGGGCTGTTGAGAGGAGTAAAAAACCATCAAAAATTTCAATCCTGCATGATTCTACCAAGAAATGTGATTCTTCATTCAAAACGCTGGTTTTTGCTATTGGGCTCTATTGAATAATGAATGTTTTGAATTTTCTCCAAAAGTAAAGTAGTTGCAAACTCATGCTTTTAGAGACTTGTTTGGGCTCATGAGAGGAGTAGAAAAACATCAAAAATTTCAGTCCTGCATGATTCTACCAAGACATGTGTGTTCATTGAAACCGCTGGTTTTTGATAGTTTGGGCCCTATTGAATAATGAATGTTTTGAATTTTCCCCAAAAGTAAAGTAGTTGCAAACTCATCCTTTTAGAAACTTGTTTGGGCTGTTGAGAGGAGTAAAAAACCATCAAAAATTTCAATCCTGCATGATTCTACCAAGAAATGTGATTCTTCATTCAAAACGCTGGTTTTTGCTATTGGGCTCTATTGAATAATGAATGTTTTGAATTTTCTCCAAAAGTAAAGTAGTTGCAAACTCATGCTTTTAGAGACTTCTTTGGGCTCATGAGAGGAGTAGAAAAACATCAAAAATTTCAGTCCTGCATGATTCTACCAAGAAATGTGTGTTCATTGAAACCGCTGGTTTTTGATAGTTTGGGCCCTATTGAATAATGAATGTTTTGAATTTTCTCCAAAAGTAAAGTAGTTGCAAACTCATCCTTTTAGAAACTTGTTTGGGCTGTTGAGAGGAGTAAAAAACCATCAAAAATTTCAATCCTGCATGATTCTACCAAGAAATGTGATTCTTCATTCAAAACCTGATTTTTGCTATTGGGCTCTATTGAATAATGAATGTTTTGAATTTTCTCCAAAAGTAAAGTAGTTGCAAACTCATGCTTTTAGAGACTTGTTTGGGCTCATGAGAGGAGTAGAAAAACATCAAAAATTTCAGTCCTGCAAGATTCTACCAAGAAATGTGTGTTCATTGAAACCGCTGGTTTTTGATAGTTTGGGCCCTATTGAATAATGAATGTTTTGAATTTTCTCCAAAAGTAAAGTAGTTGCAAACTCATCCTTTTAGAAACTTGTTTGGGCTGTTGAGAGGAGTAAAAAACCATCAAAAATTTCAATCCTGCATGATTCTACCAAGAAATGTGATTCTTCATTCAAAACGCTGGTTTTTGCTATTGGGCTCTATTGAATAATGAATGTTTTGAATTTTCTCCAAAAGTAAAGTAGTTGCAAACTCATGCTTTTAGAGACTTGTTTGGGCTCATGAGATGAGTAGAAAAACATCAAAAATTTCAGTCCTGCATGATTCTACCAAGACATGTGTGTTCATTGAAACGGCTGGTTTTTGATAGTTTGGGCCCTATTGAATAATGAATGTTTTGAATTTTCTCCAAAAGTAAAGTAGTTGCAAACTCATCCTTTTAGAAACTTGTTTGGGCTGTTGAGAGGAGTAAAAAACCATCAAAAATTTCAATCCTGCATGATTCTACCAAGAAATGTGTGTTCATTCAAAACGCTGGTTTTTGATAGTGGGGGCCCTATTGAATAATGAATGTTTTGAATTTTCTCCAAAAGTAAAGTAGTTGCAAACTCATGCTTTTAGAGACTTGTTTGGGCTCATGAGAGGAGAAGAAAAACATCAAAAATTTCAGTCCTGCATGATTCTACCAAGAAATGTGTGTTCATTGAAACCGCTGGTTTTTGATAGTTTGGGCCCTATTGAATAATGAATGTTTTGAATTTTCTCCAAAAGTAAAGTAGTTGCAAACTCATCCTCTTAGAAACTTGTTTGGGCTGTTGAGAGGAGTAAAAAACCATCAAAAATTTCAATCCTGCATGATTTTACCAAGACATGTGATTCTTCATTCAAAACCTGATTTTTGCTATTGGGCTCTATTGAATAGTGAATGTTTTGAATTTTCTCCAAAAGTAAAGTAGTTGCAAACTCATGCTTTTAGAGACTTGTTTGGGCTCATGAGAGGAGTAGAAAAACATCAAAAATTTCAGTCCTGCATGAATCTACCAAGAAATGTGTGTTCATTCAAACCGCTGGTTTTTGATAGTTTGGGCCCTATTGAATAATGAATGTTTTGAATTTTCTCCAAAAGTAAAGTAGTTGCAAACTCATCCTTTTAGAAACTTGTTTGGGCTGTTGAGAGGAGTAAAAAACCATCAAAAATTTCAATCCTGCATGATTTTACCAAGAAATGTGATTCTTCATTCAAAACCTGATTTTTGCTTTTGGGCTCTATTGAATAGTGAATGTTTTGAATTTTCTCCAAAAGTAAAGTAGTTGCAAACTCATGCTTTTAGAGACTTGTTTGGGCTCATGAGAGGAGTAGAAAAACATCAAAAATTTCAGTCCTGCATGATTCTACCAAGAAATGTGATTCTTCATTCAAAACCTGATTTTTGCTATTGTGCTCTATTGAATAATGAATGTTTTGAATTTTCTCCAAAAGTAAAGTAGTTGCAAACTCATCCTTTTAGAAACTTGTTTGGGCTGTTGAGAGGAGTAAAAAACCATCAAAAATTTCAATCCTGCATGATTCTACCAAGAAATGTGATTCTTCATTCAAAACGCTGGTTTTTGCTATTGGGCTCTATTGAATAATGAATGTTTTGAATTTTCTCCAAAAGTAAAGTAGTTGCAAACTCATGCTTTTAGAGACTTGTTTGGGCTCATGAGAGGAGTAGAAAAACATCAAAAATTTCAGTCCTGCATGATTCTACCAAGACATGTGTGTTCATTGAAACCGCTGGTTTTTGATAGTTTGGGCCCTATTGAATAATGAATGTTTTGAATTTTCCCCAAAAGTAAAGTAGTTGCAAACTCATCCTTTTAGAAACTTGTTTGGGCTGTTGAGAGGAGTAAAAAACCATCAAAAATTTCAATCCTGCATGATTCTACCAAGAAATGTGATTCTTCATTCAAAACGCTGGTTTTTGCTATTGGGCTCTATTGAATAATGAATGTTTTGAATTTTCTCCAAAAGTAAAGTAGTTGCAAACTCATGCTTTTAGAGACTTCTTTGGGCTCATGAGAGGAGTAGAAAAACATCAAAAATTTCAGTCCTGCATGATTCTACCAAGAAATGTGTGTTCATTGAAACCGCTGGTTTTTGATAGTTTGGGCCCTATTGAATAATGAATGTTTTGAATTTTCTCCAAAAGTAAAGTAGTTGCAAACTCATCCTTTTAGAAACTTGTTTGGGCTGTTGAGAGGAGTAAAAAACCATCAAAAATTTCAATCCTGCATGATTCTACCAAGAAATGTGATTCTTCATTCAAAACCTGATTTTTGCTATTGGGCTCTATTGAATAATGAATGTTTTGAATTTTCTCCAAAAGTAAAGTAGTTGCAAACTCATGCTTTTAGAGACTTGTTTGGGCTCATGAGAGGAGTAGAAAAACATCAAAAATTTCAGTCCTGCAAGATTCTACCAAGAAATGTGTGTTCATTGAAACCGCTGGTTTTTGATAGTTTGGGCCCTATTGAATAATGAATGTTTTGAATTTTCTCCAAAAGTAAAGTAGTTGCAAACTCATCCTTTTAGAAACTTGTTTGGGCTGTTGAGAGAAGTAAAAAACCATCAAAAATTTCAATCCTGCATGATTTTACCAAGAAATGTGATTCTTCATTCAAAACCTGATTTTGGCTATTGGGCTCTATTGAATAGTGAATGTTTTGAATTTTCTCCAAAAGTAAAGTAGTTGCAAACTCATGCTTTTAGAGACTTGTTTGGGCTCATGAGAGGAGTAGAAAAACATCAAAAATTTCAATCCTGCATGAATCTACCAAGAAATGTGTGTTCATTCAAACCGCTGGTTTTTGATAGTTTGGGCCCTATTGAATAATGAATGTTTTGAATTTTCTCCAAAAGTAAAGTATTTGCAAACTCATCCTTTTAGAAACTTGTTTGGGCTGTTGAGAGGAGTAAAAAACCATCAAAAATTTCAATCCTGCATGATTCTACCAAGAAATGTGATTCTTCACTCAAAACGCTGGTTTTTGCTAGTGGGCTCTATTGAATAATGAATGTTTTGAATTTTCTCCAAAAGTAAAGTAGTTGCAAACTCATGCTTTTAGAGACTTGTTTGGGCTCATGAGAGGAGTAGAAAAACATCAAAAATTTCAGTCCTGCATGATTCTACCAAGAAATGTGTGTTCATTGAAACCGCTGGTTTTTGATAGTTTGGGCCCTATTGAATAATGAATGTTTTGAATTTTCTCCAAAAGTAAAGTAGTTGCAAAATCATCCTTTTAGAAACTTGTTTGGGCTGTTGAGAGGAGTAAAAAACCATCAAAAATTTCAATCCTGCATGATCTTACCAAGAAATGTGATTCTTCATTCAAAACCTGATTTTTGCTTTTGGGCTCTATTGAATAGTGAATGTTTTGAATTTTCTCCAAAAGTAAAGAAGTTGCAAATTCATGCTTTTAGAGACTTGTTTGGGCTCATGAGAGGAGTAGAAAAACATCAAAAATTTCAGTCCTGCATGATTCTACCAAGAAATGTGATTCTTCATTCAAAACCTGATTTTTGCTATTGTGCTCTATTGAATAATGAATGTTTTGAATTTTCTCCAAAAGTAAAGTAGTTGCAAACTCATCCTTTTAGAAACTTGTTTGGGCTGTTGAGAGGAGTAAAAAACCATCAAAAATTTCAATCCTGCATGATTCTACCAAGAAATGTGATTCTTCATTCAAAACGCTGGTTTTTGCTATTGGGCTCTATTGAATAATGAATGTTTTGAATTTTCTCCAAAAGTAAAGTAGTTGCAAACTCATGCTTTTAGAGACTTGTTTGGGCTCATGAGAGGAGTAGAAAAACATCAAAAATTTCAGTCCTGCATGATTCTACCAAGAAATGTGTGTTCATTCAAACCGCTGGTTTTTGATATTTTGGGCCCTATTGAATAATGAATGATTTGAATTTTCTCCAAAAGTAAAGTAGTTGCAAACTCATCCTTTTAGAAACTTGTTTGGGCTGTTGAGAGGAGTAAAAAACCATCAAAAATTTCAATCCTGCATGATTCTACCAAGAAATGTGATTCTTCATTCAAAACCTGATTTTTGCTATTGGGCTCTATTGAATAATGAATGTTTTGAATTTTCTCCAAAAGTAAAGTAGTTGCAAACTCATGCTTTTAGAGACTTGTTTGGGCTCATGAGAGGAGTAGAAAAACATCAAAAATTTCAGTCCTGCATGATTCTACCAAGAAATGTGTGTTCATTGAAACCGCTGGTTTTTGATAGTTTGGGCCCTATTGAATAATGAATGTTTTGAATTTTCTCCAAAAGTAAAGTAGTTGCAAACTCATCCTTTTAGAAACTTGTTTGGGCTGTTGAGAGGAGTAAAAAACCATCAAAAATTTCAATCCTGCATGATTCTACCAAGAAATGTGATTCTTCATTCAAAACGCTGGTTTTTGCTATTGGGCTCTATTGAATAATGAATGTTTTGAATTTTCTCCAAAAGTAAAGTAGTTGCAAACTCATGCTTTTAGAGACTTGTTTGGGCTCATGAGAGGAGTAGAAAAACATCAAAAATTTCAGTCCTGCATGATTCTACCAAGAAATGTGTGTTCATTGAAACCGCTGGTTTTTTAAAGTTTGGGCCCTATTGAATAATGAATGTTTTGAATTTTCTCCAAAAGTAAAGTAGTTGCAAACTCATCCTTTTAGAAACTTGTTTGGGCTGTTGAGAGGAGTAAAAAACCATCAAAAATTTCAATCCTGCATGATTTTACCAAGAAATGTGATTCTTCATTCAAAACCTGATTTTTGCTATAGGGCTCTATTGAATAGTGAATGTTTTGAATTTTCTCCAAAAGTAAAGTAGTTGCAAACTCATGCTTTTAGAGACTTGTTTGGGCTCATGAGAGGAGTAGAAAAACATCAAAAATTTCAGTCCTGCATGATTCTACCAAGAAATGTGTTCATTCAAACCGCTGGTTTTTGATAGTTTGGGCCCTATTGAATAATGAATGTTTTGAATTTTCTCCAAAAGTAAAGTGGTAGCAAACTCATCCTTTTAGAAACTTGTTTGGCCTGTTGAGAGGAGTAAAAAACCATCAAAAATTTCAATCCTGCATGATTCTACCAAGAAATGTGATTCTTCATTCAAAACGCTGGTTTTTGCTATTGGGCTCTATTGAATAATGAATGTTTTGAATTTTCTCCAAAAGTAAAGTAGTTGCAATCTCATGCTTTTAGAGACTTGTTTGGGCTCATGAGAGGAGTAGAAAAACATCAAAAATTTCAGTCCTGCATGATTCTACCAAGAAATGTGTGTTCATTGAAACCGCTGGTTTTTGATAGTTTGGGCCCTATTGAATAATGAATGTTTTGAATTTTCTCCAAAAGTAAAGTAGTTGCAAACTCATCCTTTTAGAAACTTGTTTGGGCTGTTGAGAGGAGTAAAAAACCATCAAAAATTTCAATCCTGCATGATTCTACCAAGAAATGTGATTCTTCATTCAAAACGCTGGTTTTTGCTATTGGGCTCTATTGAATAATGAATGTTTTGAATTTTCTCCAAAAGTAAAGTAGTTGCAAACTCATGCTTTTAGAGACTTGTTTGGGCTCATGAGATGAGTAGAAAAACATCAAAAATTTCAGTCCTGCATGATTCTACCAAGACATGTGTGTTCATTGAAACGGCTGGTTTTTGATAGTTTGGGCCCTATTGAATAATGAATGTTTTGAATTTTCTCCAAAAGTAAAGTAGTTGCAAACTCATCCTTTTAGAAACTTGTTTGGGCTGTTGAGAGGAGTAAAAAACCATCAAAAATTTCAATCCTGCATGATTCTACCAAGAAATGTGTGTTCATTCAAAACGCTGGTTTTTGATAGTGGGGGCCCTATTGAATAATGAATGTTTTGAATTTTCTCCAAAAGTAAAGTAGTTGCAAACTCATGCTTTTAGAGACTTGTTTGGGCTCATGAGAGGAGAAGAAAAACATCAAAAATTTCAGTCCTGCATGATTCTACCAAGAAATGTGTGTTCATTGAAACCGCTGGTTTTTGATAGTTTGGGCCCTATTGAATAATGAATGTTTTGAATTTTCTCCAAAAGTAAAGTAGTTGCAAACTCATCCTTTTAGAAACTTGTTTGGGCTGTTGAGAGGAGTAAAAAACCATCAAAAATTTCAATCCTGCATGATTCTACCAAGAAATGTGATTCTTCATTCAAAACGCTGGTTTTTGCTATTGGGCTCTATTGAATAATGAATGTTTTGAATTTTCTCCAAAAGTAAAGTAGTTGCAAACTCATGCTTTTAGAGACTTGTTTGGGCTCATGAGATGAGTAGAAAAACATCAAAAATTTCAGTCCTGCATGATTCTACCAAGACATGTGTGTTCATTGAAACGGCTGGTTTTTGATAGTTTGGGCCCTATTGAATAATGAATGTTTTGAATTTTCTCCAAAAGTAAAGTAGTTGCAAACTCATCCTTTTAGAAACTTGTTTGGGCTGTTGAGAGGAGTAAAAAACCATCAAAAATTTCAATCCTGCATGATTCTACCAAGAAATGTGTGTTCATTCAAAACGCTGGTTTATGATAGTGGGGGCCCTATTGAATAATGAATGTTTTGAATTTTCTCCAAAAGTAAAGTAGTTGCAAACTCATGCTTTTAGAGACTTGTTTGGGCTCATGAGAGGAGAAGAAAAACATCAAAAATTTCAGTCCTGCATGATTCTACCAAGAAATGTGTGTTCATTGAAACCGCTGGTTTTTGATAGTTTGGGCCCTATTGAATAATGAATGTTTTGAATTTTCTCCAAAAGTAAAGTAGTTGCAAACTCATCCTCTTAGAAACTTGTTTGGGCTGTTGAGAGGAGTAAAAAACCATCAAAAATTTCAATCCTGCATGATTTTACCAAGACATGTGATTCTTCATTCAAAACCTGATTTTTGCTATTGGGCTCTATTGAATAGTGAATGTTTTGAATTTTCTCCAAAAGTAAAGTAGTTGCAAACTCATGCTTTTAGAGACTTGTTTGGGCTCATGAGAGGAGTAGAAAAACATCAAAAATTTCAGTCCTGCATGAATCTACCAAGAAATGTGTGTTCATTCAAACCGCTGGTTTTTGATAGTTTGGGCCCTATTGAATAATGAATGTTTTGAATTTTCTCCAAAAGTAAAGTAGTTGCAAACTCATCCTTTTAGAAACTTGTTTGGGCTGTTGAGAGGAGTAAAAAACCATCAAAAATTTCAATCCTGCATGATTTTACCAAGAAATGTGATTCTTCATTCAAAACCTGATTTTTGCTTTTGGGCTCTATTGAATAGTGAATGTTTTGAATTTTCTCCAAAAGTAAAGTAGTTGCAAACTCATGCTTTTAGAGACTTGTTTGGGCTCATGAGAGGAGTAGAAAAACATCAAAAATTTCAGTCCTGCATGATTCTACCAAGAAATGTGTGTTCATTGAAACCGCTGGTTTTTGATAGTTTGGGCCCTATTGAATAATGAATGTTTTGAATTTTCTCCAAAAGTAAAGTAGTTGCAAACTCATCCTTTTAGAAACTTGTTTGGGCTGTTGAGAGGAGTAAAAAACCATCAAAAATTTCAATCCTGCATGATTCTACCAAGAAATGTGATTCTTCATTCAAAACGCTGGTTTTTGCTATTGGGCTCTATTGAATAATGAATGTTTTGAATTTTCTCCAAAAGTAAAGTAGTTGCAAACTCATGCTTTTAGAGACTTGTTTGGGCTCATGAGAGGAGTAGAAAAACATCAAAAATTTCAGTCCTGCATGATTCTACCAAGAAATGTGTGTTCATTGAAACCGCTGGTTTTTTAAAGTTTGGGCCCTATTGAATAATGAATGTTTTGAATTTTCTCCAAAAGTAAAGTAGTTGCAAACTCATCCTTTTAGAAACTTGTTTGGGCTGTTGAGAGGAGTAAAAAACCATCAAAAATTTCAATCCTGCATGATTTTACCAAGAAATGTGATTCTTCATTCAAAACCTGATTTTTGCTATAGGGCTCTATTGAATAGTGAATGTTTTGAATTTTCTCCAAAAGTAAAGTAGTTGCAAACTCATGCTTTTAGAGACTTGTTTGGGCTCATGAGAGGAGTAGAAAAACATCAAAAATTTCAGTCCTGCATGATTCTACCAAGAAATGTGTTCATTCAAACCGCTGGTTTTTGATAGTTTGGGCCCTATTGAATAATGAATGTTTTGAATTTTCTCCAAAAGTAAAGTAGTAGCAAACTCATCCTTTTAGAAACTTGTTTGGCCTGTTGAGAGGAGTAAAAAACCATCAAAAATTTCAATCCTGCATGATTCTACCAAGAAATGTGATTCTTCATTCAAAACGCTGGTTTTTGCTATTGGGCTCTATTGAATAATGAATGTTTTGAATTTTCTCCAAAAGTAAAGTAGTTGCAATCTCATGCTTTTAGAGACTTGTTTGGGCTCATGAGAGGAGTAGAAAAACATCAAAAATTTCAGTCCTGCATGATTCTACCAAGAAATGTGTGTTCATTGAAACCGCTGGTTTTTGATAGTTTGGGCCCTATTGAATAATGAATGTTTTGAATTTTCTCCAAAAGTAAAGTAGTTGCAAACTCATCCTTTTAGAAACTTGTTTGGGCTGTTGAGAGGAGTAAAAAACCATCAAAAATTTCAATCCTGCATGATTCTACCAAGAAATGTGATTCTTCATTCAAAACGCTGGTTTTTGCTATTGGGCTCTATTGAATAATGAATGTTTTGAATTTTCTCCAAAAGTAAAGTAGTTGCAAACTCATGCTTTTAGAGACTTGTTTGGGCTCATGAGATGAGTAGAAAAACATCAAAAATTTCAGTCCTGCATGATTCTACCAAGACATGTGTGTTCATTGAAACGGCTGGTTTTTGATAGTTTGGGCCCTATTGAATAATGAATGTTTTGAATTTTCTCCAAAATTAAAGTAGTTGCAAACTCATCCTTTTAGAAACTTGTTTGGGCTGTTGAGAGGAGTAAAAAACCATCAAAAATTTCAATCCTGCATGATTCTACCAAGAAATGTGTGTTCATTCAAAACGCTGGTTTTTGATAGTGGGGGCCCTATTGAATAATGAATGTTTTGAATTTTCTCCAAAAGTAAAGTAGTTGCAAACTCATGCTTTTAGAGACTTGTTTGGGCTCATGAGAGGAGAAGAAAAACATCAAAAATTTCAGTCCTGCATGATTCTACCAAGAAATGTGTGTTCATTGAAACCGCTGGTTTTTGATAGTTTGGGCCCTATTGAATAATGAATGTTTTGAATTTTCTCCAAAAGTAAAGTAGTTGCAAACTCATCCTCTTAGAAACTTGTTTGGGCTGTTGAGAGGAGTAAAAAACCATCAAAAATTTCAATCCTGCATGATTTTACCAAGACATGTGATTCTTCATTCAAAACCTGATTTTTGCTATTGGGCTCTATTGAATAGTGAATGTTTTGAATTTTCTCCAAAAGTAAAGTAGTTGCAAACTCATGCTTTTAGAGACTTGTTTGGGCTCATGAGAGGAGTAGAAAAACATCAAAAATTTCAGTCCTGCATGAATCTACCAAGAAATGTGTGTTCATTCAAACCGCTGGTTTTTGATAGTTTGGGCCCTATTGAATAATGAATGTTTTGAATTTTCTCCAAAAGTAAAGTAGTTGCAAACTCATCCTTTTAGAAACTTGTTTGGGCTGTTGAGAGGAGTAAAAAACCATCAAAAATTTCAATCCTGCATGATTTTACCAAGAAATGTGATTCTTCATTCAAAACCTGATTTTTGCTTTTGGGCTCTATTGAATAGTGAATGTTTTGAATTTTCTCCAAAAGTAAAGTAGTTGCAAACTCATGCTTTTAGAGACTTGTTTGGGCTCATGAGAGGAGTAGAAAAACATCAAAAATTTCAGTCCTGCATGATTCTACCAAGAAATGTGATTCTTCATTCAAAACCTGATTTTTGCTATTGTGCTCTATTGAATAATGAATGTTTTGAATTTTCTCCAAAAGTAAAGTAGTTGCAAACTCATCCTTTTAGAAACTTGTTTGGGCTGTTGAGAGGAGTAAAAAACCATCAAAAATTTCAATCCTGCATGATTCTACCAAGAAATGTGATTCTTCATTCAAAACGCTGGTTTTTGCTATTGGGCTCTATTGAATAATGAATGTTTTGAATTTTCTCCAAAAGTAAAGTAGTTGCAAACTCATGCTTTTAGAGACTTGTTTGGGCTCATGAGAGGAGTAGAAAAACATCAAAAATTTCAGTCCTGCATGATTCTACCAAGACATGTGTGTTCATTGAAACCGCTGGTTTTTGATAGTTTGGGCCCTATTGAATAATGAATGTTTTGAATTTTCCCCAAAAGTAAAGTAGTTGCAAACTCATCCTTTTAGAAACTTGTTTGGGCTGTTGAGAGGAGTAAAAAACCATCAAAAATTTCAATCCTGCATGATTCTACCAAGAAATGTGATTCTTCATTCAAAACGCTGGTTTTTGCTATTGGGCTCTATTGAATAATGAATGTTTTGAATTTTCTCCAAAAGTAAAGTAGTTGCAAACTCATGCTTTTAGAGACTTCTTTGGGCTCATGAGAGGAGTAGAAAAACATCAAAAATTTCAGTCCTGCATGATTCTACCAAGAAATGTGTGTTCATTGAAACCGCTGGTTTTTGATAGTTTGGGCCCTATTGAATAATGAATGTTTTGAATTTTCTCCAAAAGTAAAGTAGTTGCAAACTCATCCTTTTAGAAACTTGTTTGGGCTGTTGAGAGGAGTAAAAAACCATCAAAAATTTCAATCCTGCATGATTCTACCAAGAAATGTGATTCTTCATTCAAAACCTGATTTTTGCTATTGGGCTCTATTGAATAATGAATGTTTTGAATTTTCTCCAAAAGTAAAGTAGTTGCAAACTCATGCTTTTAGAGACTTGTTTGGGCTCATGAGAGGAGTAGAAAAACATCAAAAATTTCAGTCCTGCAAGATTCTACCAAGAAATGTGTGTTCATTGAAACCGCTGGTTTTTTAAAGTTTGGGCCCTATTGAATAATGAATGTTTTGAATTTTCTCCAAAAGTAAAGTAGTTGCAAACTCATCCTTTTAGAAACTTGTTTGGGCTGTTGAGAGGAGTAAAAAACCATCAAAAATTTCAATCCTGCATGATTTTACCAAGAAATGTGATTCTTCATTCAAAACCTGATTTTTGCTATAGGGCTCTATTGAATAGTGAATGTTTTGAATTTTCTCCAAAAGTAAAGTAGTTGCAAACTCATGCTTTTAGAGACTTGTTTGGGCTCATGAGAGGAGTAGAAAAACATCAAAAATTTCAGTCCTGCATGATTCTACCAAGAAATGTGTTCATTCAAACCGCTGGTTTTTGATAGTTTGGGCCCTATTGAATAATGAATGTTTTGAATTTTCTCCAAAAGTAAAGTAGTAGCAAACTCATCCTTTTAGAAACTTGTTTGGGCTGTTGAGAGGAGTAAAAAACCATCAAAAATTTCAATCCTGCATGATTCTACCAAGAAATGTGATTCTTCATTCAAAACGCTGGTTTTTGCTTTTGGGCTCTATTGAATAATGAATGTTTTGAATTTTCTCCAAAAGTAAAGTAGTTGCAATCTCATGCTTTTAGAGACTTGTTTGGGCTCATGAGAGGAGTAGAAAAACATCAAAAATTTCAGTCCTGCATGATTCTACCAAGAAATGTGTGTTCATTGAAACCGCTGGTTTTTGATAGTTTGGGCCCTATTGAATAATGAATGTTTTGAATTTTCTCCAAAAGTAAAGTAGTTGCAAACTCATCCTTTTAGAAACTTGTTTGGGCTGTTGAGAGGAGTAAAAAACCATCAAAAATTTCAATCCTGCATGATTCTACCAAGAAATGTGATTCTTCATTCAAAACGCTGGTTTTTGCTATTGGGCTCTATTGAATAATGAATGTTTTGAATTTTCTCCAAAAGTAAAGTAGTTGCAAACTCATGCTTTTAGAGACTTGTTTGGGCTCATGAGATGAGTAGAAAAACATCAAAAATTTCAGTCCTGCATGATTCTACCAAGACATGTGTGTTCATTGAAACGGCTGGTTTTTGATAGTTTGGGCCCTATTGAATAATGAATGTTTTGAATTTTCTCCAAAAGTAAAGTAGTTGCAAACTCATCCTTTTAGAAACTTGTTTGGGCTGTTGAGAGGAGTAAAAAACCATCAAAAATTTCAATCCTGCATGATTCTACCAAGAAATGTGTGTTCATTCAAAACGCTGGTTTATGATAGTGGGGGCCCTATTGAATAATGAATGTTTTGAATTTTCTCCAAAAGTAAAGTAGTTGCAAACTCATGCTTTTAGAGACTTGTTTGGGCTCATGAGAGGAGAAGAAAAACATCAAAAATTTCAGTCCTGCATGATTCTACCAAGAAATGTGTGTTCATTGAAACCGCTGGTTTTTGATAGTTTGGGCCCTATTGAATAATGAATGTTTTGAATTTTCTCCAAAAGTAAAGTAGTTGCAAACTCATCCTCTTAGAAACTTGTTTGGGCTGTTGAGAGGAGTAAAAAACCATCAAAAATTTCAATCCTGCATGATTTTACCAAGACATGTGATTCTTCATTCAAAACCTGATTTTTGCTATTGGGCTCTATTGAATAGTGAATGTTTTGAATTTTCTCCAAAAGTAAAGTAGTTGCAAACTCATGCTTTTAGAGACTTGTTTGGGCTCATGAGAGGAGTAGAAAAACATCAAAAATTTCAGTCCTGCATGAATCTACCAAGAAATGTGTGTTCATTCAAACCGCTGGTTTTTGATAGTTTGGGCCCTATTGAATAATGAATGTTTTGAATTTTCTCCAAAAGTAAAGTAGTTGCAAACTCATCCTTTTAGAAACTTGTTTGGGCTGTTGAGAGGAGTAAAAAACCATCAAAAATTTCAATCCTGCATGATTTTACCAAGAAATGTGATTCTTCATTCAAAACCTGATTTTTGCTTTTGGGCTCTATTGAATAGTGAATGTTTTGAATTTTCTCCAAAAGTAAAGTAGTTGCAAACTCATGCTTTTAGAGACTTGTTTGGGCTCATGAGAGGAGTAGAAAAACATCAAAAATTTCAGTCCTGCATGATTCTACCAAGAAATGTGATTCTTCATTCAAAACCTGATTTTTGCTATTGTGCTCTATTGAATAATGAATGTTTTGAATTTTCTCCAAAAGTAAAGTAGTTGCAAACTCATCCTTTTAGAAACTTGTTTGGGCTGTTGAGAGGAATAAAAAACCATCAAAAATTTCAATCCTGCATGATTCTACCAAGAAATGTGATTCTTCATTCAAAACGCTGGTTTTTGCTATTGGGCTCTATTGAATAATGAATGTTTTGAATTTTCTCCAAAAGTAAAGTAGTTGCAAACTCATGCTTTTAGAGACTTGTTTGGGCTCATGAGAGGAGTAGAAAAACATCAAAAATTTCAGTCCTGCATGATTCTACCAAGACATGTGTGTTCATTGAAACCGCTGGTTTTTGATAGTTTGGGCCCTATTGAATAATGAATGTTTTGAATTTTCCCCAAAAGTAAAGTAGTTGCAAACTCATCCTTTTAGAAACTTGTTTGGGCTGTTGAGAGGAGTAAAAAACCATCAAAAATTTCAATCCTGCATGATTCTACCAAGAAATGTGATTCTTCATTCAAAACGCTGGTTTTTGCTATTGGGCTCTATTGAATAATGAATGTTTTGAATTTTCTCCAAAAGTAAAGTAGTTGCAAACTCATGCTTTTAGAGACTTCTTTAGGCTCATGAGAGGAGTAGAAAAACATCAAAAATTTCAGTCCTGCATGATTCTACCAAGAAATGTGTGTTCATTGAAACCGCTGGTTTTTGATAGTTTGGGCCCTATTGAATAATGAATGTTTTGAATTTTCTCCAAAAGTAAAGTAGTTGCAAACTCATCCTTTTAGAAACTTGTTTGGGCTGTTGAGAGGAGTAAAAAACCATCAAAAATTTCAATCCTCCATGATTCTACCAAGAAATGTGATTCTTCATTCAAAACGCTGGTTTTTGCTATTGGGCTCTATTGAATAATGAATGTTTTGAATTTTCTCCAAAAGTAAAGAAGTTGCAAACTCATGCTTTTAGAGACTTGTTTGGGCTCATGAGTGGAGAAGAAAAACATCAAAAATTTCAGTCCTGCATGATTCTACCAAGAAATGTGTGTTCATTGAAACCGCTGGTTTTTGATAGTTTGGGCCCTATTGAATAATGAATGTTTTGAATTTTCTCCAAAAGTAAAGTAGTTGCAAACTCATCCTTTTAGAAACTTGTTTGGGCTGTTGAGAGAAGTAAAAAACCATCAAAAATTTCAATCCTGCATGATTTTACCAAGAAATGTGATTCTTCATTCAAAACCTGATTTTTGCTATTGGGCTCTATTGAATAGTGAATGTTTTGAATCTTCTCCAAAAGTAAAGTAGTTGCAAACTCATGCTTTTAGAGACTTGTTTGGGCTCATGAGAGGAGTAGAAAAACATCAAAAATTTCAGTCCTGCATGAATCTACCAAGAAATGTGTGTTCATTCAAACCGCTGGTTTTTGATAGTTTGGGCCCTATTGAATAATGAATGTTTTGAATTTTCTCCAAAAGTAAAGTAGTTGCAAACTCATCCTTTTAGAAACTTGTTTGGGCTGTTGAGAGGAGTAAAAAACCATCAAAAATTTCAATCCTGCATGATTCTACCAAGAAATGTGATTCTTCACTCAAAACGCTGGTTTTTGCTAGTGGGCTCTATTGAATAATGAATGTTTTGAATTTTCTCCAAAAGTAAAGTAGTTGCAAACTCATGCTTTTAGAGACTTGTTTGGGCTCATGAGAGGAGTAGAAAAACATCAAAAATTTCAGTCCTGCATGATTCTACCAAGAAATGTGTGTTCATTGAAACCGCTGGTTTTTGATAGTTTGAGCCCTATTGAATAATGAATGTTTTGAATTTTCTCCAAAAGTAAAGTAGTTGCAAAATCATCCTTTTAGAAACTTGTTTGGGCTGTTGAGAGGAGTAAAAAACCATCAAAAATTTCAATCCTGCATGATCTTACCAAGAAATGTGATTCTTCATTCAAAACCTGATTTTTGCTTTTGGGCTCTATTGAATAGTGAATGTTTTGAATTTTCTCCAAAAGTAAAGTAGTTGCAAATTCATGCTTTTAGAGACTTGTTTGGGATCATGAGAGGAGTAGAAAAACATCAAAAATTTCAGTCCTGCATGATTCTACCAAGAAATGTGATTCTTCATTCAAAACCTGATTTTTGCTATTGTGCTCTATTGAATAATGAATGTTTTGAATTTTCTCCAAAAGTAAAGTAGTTGCAAACTCATCCTTTTAGAAACTTGTTTGGGCTGTTGAGAGGAGTAAAAAACCATCAAAAATTTCAATCCTGCATGATTCTACCAAGAAATGTGATTCTTCATTCAAAACGCTGGTTTTTGCTATTGGGCTCTATTGAATAATGAATGTTTTGAATTTTCTCCAAAAGTAAAGTAGTTGCAAACTCATGCTTTTAGAGACTTGTTTGGGCTCATGAGAGGAGTAGAAAAACATCAAAAATTTCAGTCCTGCATGATTCTACCAAGAAATGTGTGTTCATTCAAACCGCTGGTATTTGATATTTTGGGCCCTATTGAATAATGAATGTTTTGAATTTTCTCCAAAAGTAAAGTAGTTGCAAACTCATCCTTTTAGAAACTTGTTTGGGCTGTTGAGAGGAGTAAAAAACCATCAAAAATTTCAATCCTGCATGATTCTACCAAGAAATGTGATTCTTCATTCAAAACCTGATTTTTGCTATTGGGCTCTATTGAATAATGAATGTTTTGAATTTTCTCCAAAAGTAAAGTAGTTGCAAACTCATGCTTTTAGAGACTTGTTTGGGCTCATGAGAGGAGTAGAAAAACATCAAAAATTTCAGTCCTGCATGATTCTACCAAGAAATGTGTGTTCATTGAAACCGCTGGTTTTTGATAGTTTGGGCCCTATTGAATAATGAATGTTTTGAATTTTCTCCAAAAGTAAAGTAGTTGCAAACTCATCCTTTTAGAAACTTGTTTGGGCTGTTGAGAGGAGTAAAAAACCATCAAAAATTTCAATCCTGCATGATTCTACCAAGAAATGTGATTCTTCATTCAAAACGCTGGTTTTTGCTATTGGGCTCTATTGAATAATGAATGTTTTGAATTTTCTCCAAAAGTAAAGTAGTTGCAAACTCATGCTTTTAGAGACTTGTTTGGGCTCATGAGAGGAGTAGAAAAACATCAAAAATTTCAGTCCTGCATGATTCTACCAAGAAATGTGTGTTCATTGAAACCGCTGGTTTTTTAAAGTTTGGGCCCTATTGAATAATGAATGTTTTGAATTTTCTCCAAAAGTAAAGTAGTTGCAAACTCATCCTTTTAGAAACTTGTTTGGGCTGTTGAGAGGAGTAAAAAACCATCAAAAATTTCAATCCTGCATGATTTTACCAAGAAATGTGATTCTTCATTCAAAACCTGATTTTTGCTATAGGGCTCTATTGAATAGTGAATGTTTTGAATTTTCTCCAAAAGTAAAGTAGTTGCAAACTCATGCTTTTAGAGACTTGTTTGGGCTCATGAGAGGAGTAGAAAAACATCAAAAATTTCAGTCCTGCATGATTCTACCAAGAAATGTGTTCATTCAAACCGCTGGTTTTTGATAGTTTGGGCCCTATTGAATAATGAATGTTTTGAATTTTCTCCAAAAGTAAAGTAGTAGCAAACTCATCCTTTTAGAAACTTGTTTGGGCTGTTGAGAGGAGTAAAAAACCATCAAAAATTTCAATCCTGCATGATTCTACCAAGAAATGTGATTCTTCATTCAAAACGCTGGTTTTTGCTATTGGGCTCTATTGAATAATGAATGTTTTGAATTTTCTCCAAAAGTAAAGTAGTTGCAATCTCATGCTTTTAGAGACTTGTTTGGGCTCATGAGAGGAGTAGAAAAACATCAAAAATGTCAGTCCTGCATGATTCTACCAAGAAATGTGTGTTCATTGAAACCGCTGGTTTTTGATAGTTTGGGCCCTATTGAATAATGAATGTTTTGAATTTTCTCCAAAAGTAAAGTAGTTGCAAACTCATCCTTTTAGAAACTTGTTTGGGCTGTTGAGAGGAGTAAAAAACCATCAAAAATTTCAATCCTGCATGATTCTACCAAGAAATGTGATTCTTCATTCAAAACGCTGGTTTTTGCTATTGGGCTCTATTGAATAATGAATGTTTTGAATTTTCTCCAAAAGTAAAGTAGTTGCAAACTCATGCTTTTAGAGACTTGTTTGGGCTCATGAGAGGAGAAGAAAAACATCAAAAATTTCAGTCCTGCATGATTCTACCAAGAAATGTGTGTTCATTGAAACCGCTGGTTTTTGATAGTTTGGGCCCTATTGAATAATGAATGTTTTGAATTTTCTCCAAAAGTAAAGTAGTTGCAAACTCATCCTCTTAGAAACTTGTTTGGGCTGTTGAGAGGAGTAAAAAACCATCAAAAATTTCAATCCTGCATGATTTTACCAAGACATGTGATTCTTCATTCAAAACCTGATTTTTGCTATTGGGCTCTATTGAATAGTGAATGTTTTGAATTTTCTCCAAAAGTAAAGTAGTTGCAAACTCATGCTTTTAGAGACTTGTTTGGGCTCATGAGAGGAGTAGAAAAACATCAAAAATTTCAGTCCTGCATGAATCTACCAAGAAATGTGTGTTCATTCAAACCGCTGGTTTTTGATAGTTTGGGCCCTATTGAATAATGAATGTTTTGAATTTTCTCCAAAAGTAAAGTAGTTGCAAACTCATCCTTTTAGAAACTTGTTTGGGCTGTTGAGAGGAGTAAAAAACCATCAAAAATTTCAATCCTGCATGATTTTACCAAGAAATGTGATTCTTCATTCAAAACCTGATTTTTGCTTTTGGGCTCTATTGAATAGTGAATGTTTTGAATTTTCTCCAAAAGTAAAGTAGTTGCAAACTCATGCTTTTAGAGACTTGTTTGGGCTCATGAGAGGAGTAGAAAAACATCAAAAATTTCAGTCCTGCATGATTCTACCAAGAAATGTGATTCTTCATTCAAAACCTGATTTTTGCTATTGTGCTCTATTGAATAATGAATGTTTTGAATTTTCTCCAAAAGTAAAGTAGTTGCAAACTCATCCTTTTAGAAACTTGTTTGGGCTGTTGAGAGGAGTAAAAAACCATCAAAAATTTCAATCCTGCATGATTCTACCAAGAAATGTGATTCTTCATTCAAAACGCTGGTTTTTGCTATTGGGCTCTATTGAATAATGAATGTTTTGAATTTTCTCCAAAAGTAAAGTAGTTGCAAACTCATGCTTTTAGAGACTTGTTTGGGCTCATGAGAGGAGTAGAAAAACATCAAAAATTTCAGTCCTGCATGATTCTACCAAGACATGTGTGTTCATTGAAACCGCTGGTTTTTGATAGTTTGGGCCCTATTGAATAATGAATGTTTTGAATTTTCCCCAAAAGTAAAGTAGTTGCAAACTCATCCTTTTAGAAACTTGTTTGGGCTGTTGAGAGGAGTAAAAAACCATCAAAAATTTCAATCCTGCATGATTCTACCAAGAAATGTGATTCTTCATTCAAAACGCTGGTTTTTGCTATTGGGCTCTATTGAATAATGAATGTTTTGAATTTTCTCCAAAAGTAAAGTAGTTGCAATCTCATGCTTTTAGAGACTTGTTTGGGCTCATGAGAGGAGTAGAAAAACATCAAAAATGTCAGTCCTGCATGATTCTACCAAGAAATGTGTGTTCATTGAAACCGCTGGTTTTTGATAGTTTGGGCCCTATTGAATAATGAATGTTTTGAATTTTCTCCAAAAGTAAAGTAGTTGCAAACTCATCCTTTTAGAAACTTGTTTGGGCTGTTGAGAGGAGTAAAAAACCATCAAAAATTTCAATCCTGCATGATTCTACCAAGAAATGTGATTCTTCATTCAAAACGCTGGTTTTTGCTATTGGGCTCTATTGAATAATGAATGTTTTGAATTTTCTCCAAAAGTAAAGTAGTTGCAAACTCATGCTTTTAGAGACTTGTTTGGGCTCATGAGAGGAGAAGAAAAACATCAAAAATTTCAGTCCTGCATGATTCTACCAAGAAATGTGTGTTCATTGAAACCGCTGGTTTTTGATAGTTTGGGCCCTATTGAATAATGAATGTTTTGAATTTTCTCCAAAAGTAAAGTAGTTGCAAACTCATCCTCTTAGAAACTTGTTTGGGCTGTTGAGAGGAGTAAAAAACCATCAAAAATTTCAATCCTGCATGATTTTACCAAGACATGTGATTCTTCATTCAAAACCTGATTTTTGCTATTGGGCTCTATTGAATAGTGAATGTTTTGAATTTTCTCCAAAAGTAAAGTAGTTGCAAACTCATGCTTTTAGAGACTTGTTTGGGCTCATGAGAGGAGTAGAAAAACATCAAAAATTTCAGTCCTGCATGAATCTACCAAGAAATGTGTGTTCATTCAAACCGCTGGTTTTTGATAGTTTGGGCCCTATTGAATAATGAATGTTTTGAATTTTCTCCAAAAGTAAAGTAGTTGCAAACTCATCCTTTTAGAAACTTGTTTGGGCTGTTGAGAGGAGTAAAAAACCATCAAAAATTTCAATCCTGCATGATTTTACCAAGAAATGTGATTCTTCATTCAAAACCTGATTTTTGCTTTTGGGCTCTATTGAATAGTGAATGTTTTGAATTTTCTCCAAAAGTAAAGTAGTTGCAAACTCATGCTTTTAGAGACTTGTTTGGGCTCATGAGAGGAGTAGAAAAACATCAAAAATTTCAGTCCTGCATGATTCTACCAAGAAATGTGATTCTTCATTCAAAACCTGATTTTTGCTATTGTGCTCTATTGAATAATGAATGTTTTGAATTTTCTCCAAAAGTAAAGTAGTTGCAAACTCATCCTTTTAGAAACTTGTTTGGGCTGTTGAGAGGAGTAAAAAACCATCAAAAATTTCAATCCTGCATGATTCTACCAAGAAATGTGATTCTTCATTCAAAACGCTGGTTTTTGCTATTGGGCTCTATTGAATAATGAATGTTTTGAATTTTCTCCAAAAGTAAAGTAGTTGCAAACTCATGCTTTTAGAGACTTGTTTGGGCTCATGAGAGGAGTAGAAAAACATCAAAAATTTCAGTCCTGCATGATTCTACCAAGACATGTGTGTTCATTGAAACCGCTGGTTTTTGATAGTTTGGGCCCTATTGAATAATGAATGTTTTGAATTTTCCCCAAAAGTAAAGTAGTTGCAAACTCATCCTTTTAGAAACTTGTTTGGGCTGTTGAGAGGAGTAAAAAACCATCAAAAATTTCAATCCTGCATGATTCTACCAAGAAATGTGATTCTTCATTCAAAACCTGATTTTTGCTATTGGGCTCTATTGAATAATGAATGTTTTGAATTTTCTCCAAAAGTAAAGTAGTTGCAAACTCATGCTTTTAGAGACTTGTTTGGGCTCATGAGAGGAGTAGAAAAACATCAAAAATTTCAGTCCTGCATGATTCTACCAAGAAATGTGTTCATTCAAACCGCTGGTTTTTGATATTTTGGGCCCTATTGAATAATGAATGTTTTGAATTTTCTCCAAAAGTAAAGTAGTTGCAAACTCATCCTCTTAGAAACTTGTTTGGGCTGTTGAGAGGAGTAAAAAACCATCAAAAATTTCAATCCTGCATGATTCTACCAAGAAATGTGATTCTTCATTCAAAACCTGATTTTTGCTATTGGGCTCTATTGAATAATGAATGTTTTGAATTTTCTCCAAAAGTAAAGTAGTTGCAAACTCATGCTTTTAGAGAATTGTTTGGGCTCATGAGAGGAGTAGAAAAACATCAAAAATTTCAGTCCTGCATGATTCTACAAAGAAATGTGTGTTCATTGAAACCGCTGTTTTTTGATAGTTTGGGCCCTATTGAATAATGAATGTTTTGAATTTTCTCCAAAAGTAAAGTAGTTGCAAACTCATCCTTTTAGAAACTTGTTTGGGCTGTTGAGAGGAGTAAAAAACCATCAAAAATTTCAATCCTGCATGATTCTACCAAGAAATGTGATTCTTCATTCAAAACGCTGGTTTTTGCTATTGGGCTCTATTGAATAATGAATGTTTTGAATTTTCTCCAAAAGTAAAGTAGTTGCAAACTCATCCTTTTAGAGACTTGTTTGGGCTCATGAGAGGAGTAGAAAAACATCAAAAATTTCAGTCCTGCACGATTCTACCAAGAAATGTGTGTTCATTCAAACCGCTGGTTTTTGATATTTTGGGCCCTATTGAATTATGAATGTTTTGAATTTTCTCCAAAAGTAAAGTAGTTGCAAACTCATCCTTTTAGAAACTTATTTGGGCTGTTGAGAGGAGTAAAAAACCATCAAAAATTTCAATCCTGCATGATTCTACCAAGAAATGTGATTCTTCATTCAAAACCTGATTTTTGCTATTGGGCTCTATTGAATAATGAATGTTTTGAATTTTCTCCAAAAGTAAAGTAGTTGCAAACTCATCCTTTTAGAGACTAGTTTGGGCTCATGAGAGGATTAGAAAAACATCAAAAATTTCAGTCCTGCACGATTCTACCAAGAAATGTGTGTTCATTCAAACCGCTGGTTTTTGATATTTTGGGCCCTATTGAATTATGAATGTTTTGAATTTTCTCCAAAAGTAAAGTAGTTGCAAACTCATCCTTTTAGAAACTTGTTTGGGCTGTTGAGAGGAGTAAAAAACCATCAAAAATTTCAATCCTGCATGATTCTACCAAGAAATGTGATTCTTCATTCAAAACCTGATTTTTGCTATTGGGCTCTATTGAATAATGAATGTTTTGAATTTTCTCCAAAAGTAAAGTAGTTGCAAACTCATGCTTTTAGAGACTTGTTTGGGCTCATGAGAGGAGTAGAAAAACATCAAAAATTTCAGTCCTGCATGATTCTACCAAGAAATGTGTGTTCATTCAAACCGCTGGTTTTTGATAGTTTGAGCCCTATTGAATAATGAATGTTTTGAATTTTCTCCAAAAGTAAAGTAGTTGCAAACTCATCCTTTTAGAAACTTGTTTGGGCTGTTGAGAGGAGTAAAAAACCATCAAAAATTTCAATCTTGCATGATTCTACCAAGAAATGTGATTCTTCATTCAAAACGCTGGTTTTTGCTATTGGGCCCTATTGAATAATGAATGTTTTGAATTTTCTCCAAAAGTAAAGTAGTTGCAAACTCATCCTTTTAGAAACTTGTTTGGGCTGTTGAGAGGAGTAAAAAAACATCAAAAATTTCAATCCTGCATGATTCTACCAAGAAATGTGATTCTTCATTCAAAACCTGATTTTTGCTATTGGGCTCTATTGAATAATGAATGTTTTGAATTTTCTCCAAAAGTAAAGTAGCTGCAAACTCATGCTTTTAGAGACTTGTTTGGGCTCATGAGAGGAGTAGAAAAACATCAAAAATTTCAGTCCTGCATGATTCTACCAAGAAATGTGTGTTCATTGAAACCGCTGGTTTTTGATAGTTTGGGCCCTATTGAATAATGAATGTTTTGAATTTTCTCCAAAAGTAAAGTAGTTGCAAACTCATCCTTTTAGAAACTTGTTTGGGCTGTTGAGAGGAGTAAAAAACCATCAAAAATTTCAATCCTGCATGATTCTACCAAGAAATGTGATTCTTCATTCAAAACGCTGGTTTTTGCTATTGGGCTCTATTGAATAATGAATGTTTTGAATTTTCTCCAAAAGTAAAGTAGTTGCAAACTCATGCTTTTAGAGACTTGTTTGGGCTCATGAGAGGAGTAGAAAAACATCAAAAATTTCAGTCCTGCATGATTCTACCAAGAAATGTGTGTTCATTGAAACCGCTGGTTTTTGATAGTTTGGGCCCTATTGAATAATGAATGTTTTGAATTTTCTCCAAAAGTAAAGTAGTTGCAAACTCATCCTTTTATAAACTTGTTTGGGCTGTTGAGAGGAGTAAAAAACCATCAAAAATTTCAATCCTGCATGATTCTACCAAGAAATGTGATTCTTCATTCAAAACGCTGGTTTTTGCTATTGGGCTCTATTGAATAATGAATGTTTTGAATTTTCTCCAAAAGTAAAGTAGTTGCAAACTCATCCTTTTAGAGACTTGTTTGGGCTCATGAGAGGAGTAGAAAAACATCAAAAATTTCAGTCCTGCACGATTCTACCAAGAAATGTGTGTTCATTCAAACCGCTGGTTTTTGATATTTTGGGCCCTATTGAATAATGAATGTTTTGAATTTTCTCCAAAAGTAAAGTAGTTGCAAACTCATCCTTTTAGAAACTTGTTTGGGCTGTTGAGAGGAGTAAAAAACCATCAAAAATTTCAATCCTGCATGATTCTACCAAGAAATGTGATTCTTCATTCAAAACCTGATTTTTGCTATTGGGCTCTATTGAATAATGAATGTTTTGAATTTTCTCCAAAAGTAAAGTAGTTGCAAACTCATCCTTTTAGAGACTTGTTTGGGCTCATGAGAGGAGTAGAAAAACATCAAAAATTTCAGTCCTGCATGATTCTACCAAGAAATGTGTTCATTCAAACCGCTGGTTTTTGATATTTTGGGCCCTATTGAATAATGAATGTTTTGAATTTTCTCCAAAAGTAAAGTAGTTGCAAGCTCATCCTTTTAGAAACTTGTTTGGGCTGTTGAGAGGAGTAAAAAACCATCAAAAATTTCAATCCTGCATGATTCTACCAAGAAATGTGATTCTTCATTCAAAACCTGATTTTTGCTATTGGGCTCTATTGAATAATGAATGTTTTGAATTTTCTCCAAAAGTAAAGTAGTTGCAAACTCATGCTTTTAAAGACTTGTTTGGGCTCATGAAAGGAGTAGAAAAACATCAAAAATTTCAGTCCTGCATGATTCTACCAAGAAATGTGTGTTCATTGAAACCGCTGTTTTTTGATAGTTTGGGCCCTATTGAATAATGAATGTTTTGAATTTTCTCCAAAAGTAAAGTAGTTGCAAACTCATCCTTTTAGAAACTTGTTTGGGCTGTTGAGAGGAGTAAAAAACCATCAAAAATTTCAATCCTGCATGATTCTACCAAGAAATGTGATTCTTCATTCAAAACGCTGGTTTTTGCTATTGGGCTCTATTGAATAATGAATGTTTTGAATTTTCTCCAAAAGTAAAGTAGTTGCAAACTCATCCTTTTAGAGACTTGTTTGGGCTCATGAGAGGAGTAGAAAAACATCAAAAATTTCAGTCCTGCACGATTCTACCAAGAAATGTGTGTTCATTCAAACCGCTGGTTTTTGATATTTTGGGCCCTATTGAATTATGAATGTTTTGAATTTTCTCCAAAAGTAAAGTAGTTGCAAACTCATCCTTTTAGAAACTTGTTTGGGCTGTTGAGAGGAGTAAAAAACCATCAAAAATTTCAATCCTGCATGATTCTACCAAGAAATGTGATTCTTCATTCAAAACCTGATTTTTGCTATTGGGCTCTATTGAATAATTAATGTTTTGAATTTTATTTTACAATGATTTTTTTTAGAATTTTCAGAATAGTAGGCAAAATGTAAAATTTACACTTGTACAAACCCATCTAAGTAAGTTATTGTATTGATGTAAAAAAATATGAATATATCACAATATGATAACATTTCAATAGTATATCAACATTGAGAGTAAATATAGTAAACACTAAACAAATAGTACCAGAAAGAAATAATAAAAAGAAAAGTAAATTTAGGCACTTGAATATGTGATATATTGGCACATCATAAACCATAAGAAGTAAAATATGAGTTCAGGATATGAAATCTTTTTCTATTTTAGACTTTAGTTCCATCCATTTAAACCATCTGTCATTGAATATTTTAATTAAGCCTTTATTAATATAATGAATTTTCTCATAGACACAGTGTTTGTCCACCAATAAAATAAGGGTGACAATGTCTGGAGGTTGCTTCCTGTTCCAACCCTTCGCTATAAGGAAGGCTGCAGACATAAGGATATGAGCCGCCAGGAATTTATTTCTTTTAAGTCTATGTATATCTATTAGTAACAAGGCTAGAGCAGGTTGTGGTTGAATACACCAATTGCATATGAGTGAAAGCAAATCGAACACCCTGGACCAGTACAACTTCAGCATAGGACATCCCCAAAAAACATGTAATAAATCTGCCTGAGATCCACAGTTACGCCAACACATTCCAGATCCCCCCCCTCCAAAATGTTTCAATCTATTTGGGGTAAGGTAATATCTATGAATTAATTTGTAATGCGTTTCTAGTATATTCATACATCTTGTGGATTTGATTGCAATTTTAAGAGAGGAGATCCACTGAGGACCATATATCTGTCTCTGTAATGTGGTTTCCCATTTTTCAAAGCATCCTTCATTAGTGAAGGTGTCTTTGTTGGTCAGGCTATTGTATAAGGGTCTAAGATAACTCTTATGTCTAGATGACATATTAAATAAAAAATTATTAATAGTATGGTCAATTGGAACCACTCTAAAAAGGTATTTCTTATATTTGTTGTATTCTTCCTTGAGTAGGAGATATGTCATATACTCCGAATTGGGAACCCCAAATCTATTCTTTAATGACTCAAAGGGTATGACTCTGTTATTGTCCATCAAGTCATCTACAAAAGTGATCGGAAATTTGGTCCAGCTGTCGAACATAGATCTTAAAGAAGTCCTGACAGGAGACAGATAAGGGAGTCTCAACCTCTCGAGTGAAAAAGAGGAAGAGCTAGTCTTTCTTTTGCATACACACGACCAGCATAACATAGAGGCCTTAAGTATGGGATTATCTATTTTCATAATTTCCCTTCTATGTAGAAGGAAGTAGGTTATGAATAAAACTGGTTCCCTATTGGGCATCATATCCCTTTCAATATTTGGCCACCCCAGGTCTGTCTGTTCCACAAACCAGCCTTTTGTCAGTTCAGTCATAGTGGCATAATAATATGCCTCAAGATCTGGTATGGCCACCCCCCCTTTCTCCTTGGATTTAAGTAGAGTGCGCTTTTTCACTCTAGGTTTCCCATTGTTCCAAATAAATTTGTTCATCTGGTGTGTTAGTTTTTGTATATACTGTACAGATATAGGCAGAGGGACGTTCCTGTATAAAAACAGGACTTTGGGTAGGCAGAACATCTTATATAGCACTATTCTGCCCATCCATGTGGCTGGGGTCTTCGACAGTTCCTTCAACTTAAGGTCGAGAGACTGTAGAAGATGGTCCATGTTTACCTCACTCATATGCATGGGGTTACCTGTGAGCCAAATTCCTAAGTACGGTATCCTGGTACAGTCCCAATTAAAGGGATACTTGTCTCTTAGTTGCTGTTTCGTAGAGGCTGAAAGGAAAAGTGATAGAACATTAGTCTTTTTTACATTTAATTTATAGTATGAAACTGAGCCAAATAAATTTATGATATCCCATATCTTTTCCAGGGAGTCAGTTGGATTTGTCAGTGTGAGTATAATGTCATCTGCATAGAGGTTAATCTTATGCTCTGAATCTTTCAATTGTACACCGTGTACTTCACCAGAATCCCTTATCATTTGAGCCAAAGGTTCCAGGCTCAGGATAAAAATTATTGGGGATAGAGGACATCCCTGTCTTGTCCCATTAGTTATAAAAAATGTATCTGACATTGTGTTGTTGACCAGCACAGAGGCAGATGGCCGAGAGTATAAAGCTCGAATACTTCTCATCATCTCCCCACCAAAACCCATTTTCTCCAATACTGTAAAGGCATAGGCCCAGTTGATCCGGTCAAAGGCCTTTTCAGCGTCAAGAGCTACAAACAATCTGGAAATCCTATTTTTGTAACATGAATATAAGTGATGCAGGACACTTCTAGAACTGTCTGAAGTTTGCCTAGATTTTACAAAACCGACTTGATCGGGATGTATAAGGAATGGAACAACGTCCTGTAATCTTTCTGCTAATATTTTTGCGTAGATCTTGATATCCACATTTAGGAGAGAAATAGGCCTATAGTTTTCGATTTTGGTCGGATCTTTATCTGGTTTGGGAATCACCACTATTGTGGCTCTCAGCATATCTGTGCTGCACTTTCCTTCTGATTTAATAAAATTCAGGGCATTAGCTAAGTGTGGGATGAGTTCCTTTTTAAATTCTTTATAATACTCTATAGGAAAGCCATCTGGACATGGAGCCTTGTCATTTTTAAGATTATTCATCGCAAGAGAGACCTCACCCTCAGTAAAGGGTGCGTCAAGTGACTCCTTCTGCTCTAGAGACAAAGATCCCAGCTTTACTTTTTCCAAAAAATTATTTATCATCTCTGGTGAAGGAGAGGGATGAGCTCCATTGTTTCCTATGTTGTATAATTTAGAATAGTAGCTCTCAAAGGCCAGGGCTATCTCTTTGGGTTTTTCTATAGTCTTTGAGCTTTGGGTTATTTTTTTGATTGGATGTTTTTTATTTATGGGTTTAAACCTATTTGCCATATTTTTGGAGAACTTATTATTATTAACATAAAACCCTGCCCTATTAAATAAAGTCTTTTTCTCATATAAGTTGATGAGGAGATTCCTAAGTTCCAGTCTGAGGGAGTACAATTCATTATATTTAGCAAAATTTTTGTCTGCTTTAGCTTGGGATTCTAATTTTTGGATCTGTTCTAACAACATCCTCTGTTGGCTCTCTCTTGCCCTTTTTTGTCTCGAGGCAACTTGGATCAAATGACCCCTAATGACACATTTGTGTGCTAGCCACAATGTTTCAGGTGTAATTTCTTGGGAACAGTTCTCTTTGAAGTAGTTCATTAAGACATTCTTTGCTAATGATATGTTTTCTGGGGAGTCAACAGTGAATTTACTATATCTCCAATTGTATTGTTTTGGGATCATGGAGGAAGTATGTAAGGTCAGTAGGATTGGGGCATGGTCTGACCATGTAATAGGACCAGTCTGGAAATCTATGTATGAGTCTAGTAGCGAGAAGCTAGTGAACACATGATCAATCCTAGTGTAAGACTTGTTGTGTGGACAAAATCTTGTGTACTCTCTTGAGGTAGAGTTCAATATCTTACAGCTGTCATGCAAATTGGAATCTCCCAACCACCTTCCCAGATTCACGCTTCTATAATATGGGGCATCAGATGAGCAATCAGTATTTGGGTCAACTATACAATTAAAATCTCCTCCCCAGATTATGTGACCTCTACTAAAATTGGACAATTTCTTCTTGACCTTATTTAGAAAACTAATTTGTCGGACATTAGGGGTGTATACGTTTACCACTGTATATTCCACACCCTCCAAAGTAAAATTAATAGCAAGTTGTCTACCATTGCTGTCCCTATATATGTCTGAGACCACTATTGGCAAATCTTTGTGGAAGGCGATGGCCACCCCAGCTTTTTTCCTTCCCTCAGTGTTAGAAAAGAAAATCTGAGGGAAGTCTTTATTTTTGAGTCTTGTGTTATCAATTTCTAGAAGGTGTGTTTCGTGTATCATTGCTATGTTGGCCTTCAATTTTTTAATCTCCTTCCACAAAGCAAATCTCTTGAATGGGCTATTGAGTCCATTTACATTAAATGACAGTACCCTCAATTCCATAATGTGTCAGGAAGGAAAAAAAGCATTAGATGATTCACTGAAACAGAACATTTCACCCGAAAATACATCCAAAAGACAGTGGGTTTCCTTAGTGATTTTTTGTTAGTGCCTGGTGTGCCTGTAAACAAAAACATGTTACAACCTAGAACAGAACAAAACTTATAAACTAGATAAATTTAGATTTCTCAAAAGAAATGGTACCGAGAGAATGTCTCTCAGTTATCACGTGGGGAGTGAAAAAGAGAAAGTTCAGGCCTAAAGCCAGGGTCAGTACCCACCAAGTCTATTTTCTTTTCTTTTGCGTATTCCAGGACTGGGAAAGGCGTCTTTGCTGCTGCAAGGGGATATTCCTTTCTTGATTGTAGAATGATGATGATGGTGGAGTCTCCAGTGGAGGGATACCTAAATCTTGGAAAAAACTATTACAGTTATCAATATTAGACAAGGCAAAAGTGGTATTCTCTTTCATGACTAGAATTTTTGTAGGGAAACCCCATCTGTATAAAATCTTGTGTTTCCTCAGATGTGCAGTGATTGGAAAGAAGTCTCTCCTTTTCTGCAGGGTAGCTTTTGAGAAGTCTGCAAAAATCTTGATATCCTCGTATGGCCTTGGTAATATAGGTGATTGCTTACTTCTCCTCAGAATGTCCTCCTTTGTCAGGAAATAATGAAAATATGCAATGACATCTCTTGGGGCTCTGTCTGGGGCATATTTGGACTTGGGGAGTCTGTGTATACGTTCCATCAATAGGTCCCCTTTAGAGGCCCCTGGAAGTATTGTATGAAGCATCTTTTGCACATATGCATTAAGGTCTCTGTCTTTGACATTTTCAGGTATTCCCCTGAATTTAAGGTTGTTCCTTCTACTTCTGTCTTCTTGCTCTATCAACCTTGATTTTAAGAAGACAACCTCTTTTTCTAGGGCATAGTGTTCATCTATCAAATTATTATGGGATTTAACCAATTCTTCCATTTTGGATTCAAGATGGTCCACTCTCTGGCCCAGACCGTCTATGTTATTTTGAAGATTTGTATTATAGCCCTCCAGTTGTTTCTGAAATGTCTTTGCTAGAAGGCATAGCATGTTCTTAATAAATATTTCTGAGGCTGTATTACTGGTAGCCTCCACCTCTGTTAAAACGTGTAAAATGTTCTCCGGTATGGGATTATCAGAAGGACAGGAGTCCTCAATTTGTAATTCGTGTTGCAGCTTAGCTGAGCTGCTGCTAAATCTGCGGCTAGTCATTGAGAAAGGAGACATTTCCCTCTGTGATGGCGTTAGAGGAGTATCTGACACATTGGAGATGTCAGGACAGGATGAGGAACCCCTTAATACATTTGTCTCCTCCATATCAGCGGTCAGCGGTGCTGCTGCACCATAATTCACAAGCTGCGCTGTATTTTTGCTTAAGTTACGCAAATTGCGTATCTGTTGCGTAGTCTCGCTTGTCCCCCGGTCATTCTCGCGAGATCTCGCTCCTTTCACCTCAGCGCTACTTTTAATGTGTAAATTAGCGCTTCTATTAGCCTGCAGAGCGGCGGTTTTAGCTGGGGCAGGGGTAGACTTACCCCCTGACTTGAATGCTGCATGCTTCAGCCGCTGTGGCGTCCTTTGCCGCTGTGTACCGCTCAGGCTGGGGCTGCAGGCTGTGGCTGCTGCTGTGAGGTGGGCGCCATCTTGGCTCCTCAGCATGAGGGGAGAGCGCTCTGTTTTCTTTCCTTTTTCTGCTTTTTTACTGAGCAGATCCATAGTGTGGGGGCACCGCTGGTGTCTATGGAGGTTCCCACAAGTTTTCAGCCAGTCCTGGCTTGTAAATCGCTTGATAATAGCGCTTGGTAGGCTGCCCTGTGGAGGAGCTCAGAGCTCAGGCTTCCATTCAGCTCAGACGCTGGCCACGCCCCCCCTGAATGTTTTGAATTTTCTCCAAAAGTAAAGTAGTTGCAAACTCATCCTTTTAGAGACTAGTTTGGGCTCATGAGAGGAGTAGAAAAACATCAAAAATTTCAGTCCTGCACGATTCTACCAAGAAATGTGTGTTCATTCAAACCGCTGGTTTTTGATATTTTGGGCCCTATTCAATAATGAATGTTTTGAATTTTCTCCAAAAGTAAAGTAGTTGCAAACTCATCCTTTTAGAAACTTGTTTGGGCTGTTGAGAGGAGTAAAAAACCATCAAAAATTTCAATCCTGCATGATTCTACCAAGAAATGTGATTCTTCATTCAAAACCTGATTTTTGCTATTGGGCTCTATTGAATAATGAATGTTTTGAATTTTCTCCAAAAGTAAAGTAGTTGCAAACTCATCCTTTTAGAGACTTGTTTGGGCTCATGAGAGGAGTAGAAAAACATCAAAAATTTCAGTCCTGCACGATTCTACCAAGAAATGTGTGTTCATTGAAACCGCTGGTTTTTGATAGTTTGGGCCCTATTGAATAATGAATGTTTTGAATTTTCTCCAAAAGTAAAGTAGTTGCAAACTCATCCTTTTAGAAACTTGTTTGGGCTGTTGAGAGGAGTAAAAAACCATCAAAAATTTCAATCCTGCATGATTCTACCAAGAAATGTGATTCTTCATTCAAAACGCTGGTTTTTGCTATTGGGCTCTATTGAATAATGAATGTTTTGAATTTTCTCCAAAAGTAAAGTAGTGGCAAACTCATCCTTTTAGAGACTTGTTTGGGCTCATGAGAGGAGTAGAAAAACATCAAAAATTTCAGTCCTGCACGATTCTACCAAGAAATGTGTGTTCATTCAAACCGCTGGTTTTTGATATTTTGGGCCCTATTGAATTATGAATGTTTTGAATTTTCTCCAAAAGTAAAGTAGTTGCAAACTCATCCTTTTAGAAACTTGTTTGGGCTGTTGAGAGGAGTAAAAAACCATCAAAAATTTCAATCCTGCATGATTCTACCAAGAAATGTGATTCTTCATTCAAAACGCTGTTTTTTGCTATTGGGCTCTATTGAATAATGAATGTTTTGAATTTTCTCCAAAAGTAAAGTAGTTGCAAACTCATCCTTTTAGAGACTTGTTTGGGCTCATGAGAGGAGTAGAAAAACATCAAAAATTTCAGTCCTACACGATTCTACCAAGAAATGTGTGTTCATTCAAACCGCTGGTTTTTGATATTTTGGGCCCTATTGAATAATGAATGTTTTGAATTTTCTCCAAAAGTAAAGTAGTTGCAAACTCATCCTTTTAGAAACTTGTTTGGGCTGTTGAGAGGAGTAAAAAACCATCAAAAATTTCAATCCTGCATGATTCTACCAAGAAATGTGATTCTTCATTCAAAACCTGATTTTTGCTATTGGGCTCTATTGAATAATGAATGTTTTGAATTTTCTCCAAAAGTAAAGTAGTTGCAAACTCATGCTTTTAGAGACTTGTTTGGGCTCATGAGAGGAGTAGAAAAACATCAAAAATTTCAGTCCTGCATGATTCTACCAAGAAATGTGTGTTCATTGAAACCGCTGGTTTTTGATAGTTTGGGCCCTATTGAATAATGAATGTTTTGAATTTTCTCCAAAAGTAAAGTAGTTGCAAACTCATCCTTTTAGAAACTTGTTTGGGCTGTTGAGAGGAGTAAAAAACCATCAAAAATTTCAATCCTGCATGATTCTACCAAGAAATGTGATTCTTCATTCAAAACCTGATTTTTGCTATTGGGCTCTATTGAATAATGAATGTTTTGAATTTTCTCCAAAAGTAAAGTAGTTGCAAACTCATGCTTTTAGAGACTTGTTTGGGCTCATGAGAGGAGTAGAAAAACATCAAAAATTTCAGTCCTGCATGATTCTACCAAGAAATGTGTGTTCATTCAAACCGCTGGTTTTTGATAGTTTGAGCCCTATTGAATAATGAATGTTTTGAATTTTCTCCAAAAGTAAAGTAGTTGCAAACTCATCCTTTTAGAAACTTGTTTGGGCTGTTGAGAGGAGTAAAAAACCATCAAAAATTTCAATCCTGCATGATTCTACCAAGAAATGTGATTCTTCATTCAAAACGCTGGTTTTTGCTATTGGGCTCTATTGAATAATGAATGTTTTGAATTTTCTCCAAAAGTAAAGTAGTTGCAAACTCATCCTTTTAGAGACTTGTTTGGGCTCATGAGAGGAGTAGAAAAACATCAAAAATTTCAGTCCTACACGATTCTACCAAGAAATGTGTGTTCATTCAAACCGCTGGTTTTTGATATTTTGGGCCCTATTGAATAATGAATGTTTTGAATTTTCTCCAAAAGTAAAGTAGTTGCAAACTCATGCTTTTAGAGACTTGTTTGGGCTCATGAGAGGAGTAGAAAAACATCAAAAATTTCAGTCCTGCATGATTCTACCAAGAAATGTGTGTTCATTGAAACCGCTGGTTTTTGATAGTTTGGGCCCTATTGAATAATGAATGTTTGAATTTTCTCCAAAAGTAAAGTAGTTGCAAACTCATCCTTTTAGAAACTTGTTTGGGCTGTTGAGAGGAGTAAAAAACCATCAAAAATTTCAATCCTGCATGATTCTACCAAGAAATGTGATTCTTCATTCAAAACCTGATTTTTGCTATTGGGCTCTATTGAATAATGAATGTTTTGAATTTTCTCCAAAAGTAAAGTAGTTGCAAACTCATGCTTTTAGAGACTTGTTTGGGCTCATGAGAGGAGTAGAAAAACATCAAAAATTTCAGTCCTGCACGATTCTACCAAGAAATGTGTGTTCATTCAAACCGCTGGTTTTTGATATTTTGGGCCCTATTGAATAATGAATGTTTTGAATTTTCTCCAAAAGTAAAGTAGTTGCAAACTCATCCTTTTAGAAACTTGTTTGGGCTGTTGAGAGGAGTAAAAAACCATCAAAAATTTCAATCCTGCATGATTCTACCAAGAAATGTGATTCTTCATTCAAAACCTGATTTTTGCTATTGGGCTCTATTGAATAATGAATGTTTTGAATTTTCTCCAAAAGTAAAGTAGTTGCAAACTCATCCTTTTAGAGACTTGTTTGGGCTCATGAGAGGAGTAGAGAAACATCAAAAATTTCAGTCCTGCACGATTCTACCAAGAAATGTGTTCATTCAAACCGCTGGTTTTTGATATTTTGGGCCCTATTGAATAATGAATGTTTTGAATTTTCTCCAAAAGTAAAGTAGTTGCAAACTCATCCTTTTAGAAACTTGTTTGGGCTGTTGAGAGGAGTAAAAAACCATCAAAAATTTCAATCCTGCATGATTCTACCAAGAAATGTGATTCTTCATTCAAAACCTGATTTTTGCTATTGGGCTCTATTGAGTAATGAATGTTTTGAATTTTCTCCAAAAGTAAAGTAGTTGCAAACTCATGCTTTTAGAGACTTGTTTGGGCTCATGAGAGGAGTAGAAAAACATCAAAAATTTCAGTCCTGCATGATTCTACCAAGAAATGTGTGTTCATTGAAACCGCTGTTTTTTGATAGTTTGGGCCCTATTGAATAATGAATGTTTTGAATTTTCTCCAAAAGTAAAGTAGTTGCAAACTCATCCTTTTAGAAACTTGTTTGGGCTGTTGAGAGGAGTAAAAAACCATCAAAAATTTCAATCCTGCATGATTCTACCAAGAAATGTGATTCTTCATTCAAAACGCTGGTTTTTGCTATTGGGCTCTATTGAATAATGAATGTTTTGAATTTTCTCCAAAAGTAAAGTAGTTGCAAACTCATCCTTTTAGAGACTTGTTTGGGCTCATGAGAGGAGTAGAAAAACATCAAAAATTTCAGTCCTGCACGATTCTACCAAGAAATGTGTGTTCATTCAAACCGCTGGTTTTTGATATTTTGGGCCCTATTGAATTATGAATGTTTTGAATTTTCTCCAAAAGTAAAGTAGTTGCAAACTCATCCTTTTAGAAACTTGTTTGGGCTGTTGAGAGGAGTAAAAAACCATCAAAAATTTCAATCCTGCATGATTCTACCAAGAAATGTGATTCTTCATTCAAAACCTGATTTTTGCTATTGGGCTCTATTGAATAATGAATGTTTTGAATTTTCTCCAAAAGTAAAGTAGTTGCAAACTCATCCTTTTAGAGACTAGTTTGGGCTCATGAGAGGAGTAGAAAAACATCAAAAATTTCAGTCCTGCACGATTCTACCAAGAAATGTGTGTTCATTCATACTGCTGGTTTTTGATATTTTGGGCCCTATTGAATTATGAATGTTTTGAATTTTCTCCAAAAGTAAAGTAGTTGCAAACTCATCCTTTTAGAAACTTGTTTGGGCTGTTGAGAGGAGTAAAAAACCATCAAAAATTTCAATCCTGCATGATTCTACCAAGAAATGTGATTCTTCATTCAAAACCTGATTTTTGCTATTGGGCTCTATTGAATAATGAATGTTTTGAATTTTCTCCAAAAGTAAAGTAGTTGCAAACTCATCCTTTTAGAGACTTGTTTGGGCTCATGAGAGTAGAAAAACATCAAAAATTTCAGTCCTGCACGATTCTACCTAGAAATGTGTGTTCATTCAAACCGCTGGTTTTTGATATTTTGGGCCCTATTGAATAATGAATGTTTTGAATCTTCTCCAAAAGTAAAGTAGTTGCAAACTCATCCTTTTAGAAACTTGTTTGGGCTGTTGAGAGGAGTAAAAAACCATCAAAAATTTCAATCCTGCATGATTCTACCAAGAAATGTGATTCTTCATTCAAAACCTGATTTTTGCTATTGGGCTCTATTGAATAATGAATGTTTTGAATTTTCTCCAAAAGTAAAGTAGTTGCAAACTCATGCTTTTAGAGACTTGTTTGGGCTCATGAGAGGAGTAGAAAAACATCAAAAATTTCAGTCCTGTATGATTCTACCAAGAAATGTGTGTTCATTCAAACCGCTGGTTTTTGATAGTTTGAGCCCTATTGAATAATGAATGTTTTGAATTTTCTCCAAAAGTAAAGTAGTTGCAAACTCATCCTTTTAGAAACTTGTTTGGGCTGTTGAGAGGAGTAAAAAACCATCAAAAATTTCAATCTTGCATGATTCTACCAAGAAATGTGATTCTTCATTCAAAACGCTGGTTTTTGCTATTGGGCTCTATTGAATAATGAATGTTTTGAATTTTCTCCAAAAGTAAAGTAGTTGCAAACTCATCCTTTTAGAGACTTGTTTGGGCTCATGAGAGGAGTAGAAAAACAACAAAAATTTCATTCCTGCACGATTCTACCAAGAAATGTGTGTTCATTCAAACCGCTGGTTTTTGATATTTTGGGCCCTATTGAATAATGAATGTTTTGAATTTTCTCCAAAAGTAAAGTAGTTGCAAACTCATCCTTTTAGAAACTTGTTTGGGCTGTTGAGAGGAGTAAAAAACCATCAAAAATTTCAATCCTGCATGATTCTACCAAGAAATGTGATTCTTCAT
Organism: Dendrobates tinctorius; assembly: GCF_039654945.1. NCBI lineage: Eukaryota > Metazoa > Chordata > Amphibia > Anura > Dendrobatidae > Dendrobates > Dendrobates tinctorius. The sequence goes on from NW_027361716.1 coordinate 31,523,788, forward strand.
TCAAAACCTGATTTTTGCTATTGGGCTCTATTGAATAATGAATGTTTTGAATTTTCTCCAAAAGTAAAGTAGTTGCAAACTCATCCTTTTAGAGACTTGTTTGGGCTCATGAGAGGAGTAGAAAAACATCAAAAATTTCAGTCCTGCACGATTCTACCAAGAAATGTGTGTTCATTGAAACCGCTGGTTTTTGATAGTTTGGGCCCTATTGAATAATGAATGTTTTGAATTTTCTCCAAAATTAAAGTAGTTGCAAACTCATCCTTTTAGAAACTTGTTTGGGCTGTTGAGAGGAGTAAAAAACCATCAAAAATTTCAATCCTGCATGATTCTACCAAGAAATGTGATTCTTCATTCAAAACGCTGGTTTTTGCTATTGGGCTCTATTGAATAATGAATGTTTTGAATTTTCTCCAAAAGTAAAGTAGTGGCAAACTCATCCTTTTAGAGACTTGTTTGGGCTCATGAGAGGAGTAGAAAAACATCAAAAATTTCAGTCCTGCACGATTCTACCAAGAAATGTGTGTTCATTCAAACCGCTGGTTTTTGATATTTTGGGCCCTATTGAATTATGAATGTTTTGAATTTTCTCCAAAAGTAAAGTAGTTGCAAACTCATCCTTTTAGAAACTTGTTTGGGCTGTTGAGAGGAGTAAAAAACCATCAAAAATTTCAATCCTGCATGATTCTACCAAGAAATGTGATTCTTCATTCAAAACGCTGGTTTTTGCTATTGGGCTCTATTGAATAATGAATGTTTTGAATTTTCTCCAAAAGTAAAGTAGTTGCAAACTCATCCTTTTAGAGACTTGTTTGGGCTCATGAGAGGAGTAGAAAAACATCAAAAATTTCAGTCCTACACGATTCTACCAAGAAATGTGTGTTCATTCAAACCGCTGGTTTTTGATATTTTGGGCCCTATTGAATTATGAATGTTTTGAATTTTCTCCAAAAGTAAAGTAGTTGCAAACTCATCCTTTTAGAAACTTGTTTGGGCTGTTGAGAGGAGTAAAAAACCATCAAAAATTTCAATCCTGCATGATTCTACCAAGAAATGTGATTCTTCATTCAAAACCTGATTTTTGCTATTGGGCTCTATTGAATAATGAATGTTTTGAATTTTCTCCAAAAGTAAAGTAGTTGCAAACTCATGCTTTTAGAGACTTGTTTGGGCTCATGAGAGGAGTAGAAAAACATCAAAAATTTCAGTCCTGCATGATTCTACCAAGAAATGTGTGTTCATTGAAACCGCTGGTTTTTCATAGTTTGGGCCCTATTGAATAATGAATGTTTTGAATTTTCTCCAAAAGTAAAGTAGTTGCAAACTCATCCTTTTAGAAACTTGTTTGGGCTGTTGAGAGGAGTAAAAAACCATCAAAAATTTCAATCCTGCATGATTCTACCAAGAAATGTGATTCTTCATTCAAAACCTGATTTTTGCTATTGGGCTCTATTGAATAATGAATGTTTTGAATTTTCTCCAAAAGTAAAGTAGTTGCAAACTCATGCTTTTAGAGACTTGTTTGGGCTCATGAGAGGAGTAGAAAAACATCAAAAATTTCAGTCCTGCATGATTCTACCAAGAAATGTGTGTTCATTCAAACCGCTGGTTTTTGATAGTTTGAGCCCTATTGAATAATGAATGTTTTGAATTTTCTCCAAAAGTAAAGTAGTTGCAAACTCATCCTTTTAGAAACTTGTTTGGGCTGTTGAGAGGAGTAAAAAAACATCAAAAATTTCAATCCTGCATGATTCTACCAAGAAATGTGATTCTTCATTCAAAACGCTGGTTTTTGCTATTGGGCTCTATTGAATAATGAATGTTTTGAATTTTCTCCAAAAGTAAAGTAGTTGCAAACTCATCCTTTTAGAGACTTGTTTGGGCTCATGAGAGGAGTAGAAAAACATCAAAAATTTCAGTCCTACACGATTCTACCAAGAAATGTGTGTTCATTCAAACCGCTGGTTTTTGATATTTTGGGCCCTATTGAATAATGAATGTTTTGAATTTTCTCCAAAAGTAAAGTAGTTGCAAACTCATGCTTTTAGAGACTTGTTTGGGCTCATGAGAGGAGTAGAAAAACATCAAAAATTTCAGTCCTGCATGATTCTACCAAGAAATGTGTGTTCATTGAAACCGCTGGTTTTTGATAGTTTGGGCCCTATTGAATAATGAATGTTTTGAATTTTCTCCAAAAGTAAAGTAGTTGCAAACTCATCCTTTTAGAAACTTGTTTGGGCTGTTGAGAGGAGTAAAAAACCATCAAAAATTTCAATCCTGCATGATTCTACCAAGAAATGTGATTCTTCATTCAAAACCTGATTTTTGCTATTGGGCTCTATTGAATAATGAATGTTTTGAATTTTCTCCAAAAGTAAAGTAGTTGCAAACTCATGCTTTTAGAGACTTGTTTGGGCTCATGAGAGGAGTAGAAAAACATCAAAAATTTCAGTCCTGCATGATTCTACCAAGAAATGTGTGTTCATTGAAACCGCTGGTTTTTGATAGTTTGGGCCCTATTGAATAATGAATGTTTTGAATTTTCTCCAAAAGTAAAGTAGTTGCAAACTCATCCTTTTATAAACTTGTTTGGGCTGTTGAGAGGAGTAAAAAACCATCAAAAATTTCAATCCTGCATGATTCTACCAAGAAATGTGATTCTTCATTCAAAACGCTGGTTTTTGCTATTGGGCTCTATTGAATAATGAATGTTTTGAATTTTCTCCAAAAGTAAAGTAGTTGCAAACTCATCCTTTTAGAGACTTGTTTGGGCTCATGAGAGGAGTAGAAAAACATCAAAAATTTCAGTCCTGCACGATTCTACCAAGAAATGTGTGTTCATTCAAACCGCTGGTTTTTGATATTTTGGGCCCTATTGAATAATGAATGTTTTGAATTTTCTCCAAAAGTAAAGTAGTTGCAAACTCATCCTTTTAGAAACTTGTTTGGGCTGTTGAGAGGAGTAAAAAACCATCAAAAATTTCAATCCTGCATGATTCTACCAAGAAATGTGATTCTTCATTCAAAACCTGATTTTTGCTATTGGGCTCTATTGAATAATGAATGTTTTGAATTTTCTCCAAAAGTAAAGTAGTTGCAAACTCATCCTTTTAGAGACTTGTTTGGGCTCATGAGAGGAGTAGAAAAACATCAAAAATTTCAGTCCTGCACGATTCTACCAAGAAATGTGTTCATTCAAACCGCTGGTTTTTGATATTTTGGGCCCTATTGAATAATGAATGTTTTGAATTTTCTCCAAAAGTAAAGTAGTTGCAAACTCATCCTTTTAGAAACTTGTTTGGGCTGTTGAGAGGAGTAAAAAACCATCAAAAATTTCAATCCTGCATGATTCTACCAAGAAATGTGATTCTTCATTCAAAACCTGATTTTTGCTATTGGGCTCTATTGAATAATGAATGTTTTGAATTTTCTCCAAAAGTAAAGTAGTTGCAAACTCATGCTTTTAGAGACTTGTTTGGGCTCATGAGAGGAGTAGAAAAACATCAAAAATTTCAGTCCTGCATGATTCTACCAAGAAATGTGTGTTCATTGAAACCGCTGTTTTTTGATAGTTTGGGCCCTATTGAATAATGAATGTTTTGAATTTTCTCCAAAAGTAAAGTAGTTGCAAACTCATCCTTTTAGAAACTTGTTTGGGCTGTTGAGAGGAGTAAAAAACCATCAAAAATTTCAATCCTGCATGATTCTACCAAGAAATGTGATTCTTCATTCAAAACGCTGGTTTTTGCTATTGGGCTCTATTGAATAATGAATGTTTTGAATTTTCTCCAAAAGTAAAGTAGTTGCAAACTCATCCTTTTAGAGACTTGTTTGGGCTCATGAGAGGAGTAGAAAAACATCAAAAATTTCAGTCCTGCACGATTCTACCAAGAAATGTGTGTTCATTCAAACCGCTGGTTTTTGATATTTTGGGCCCTATTGAATTATGAATGTTTTGAATTTTCTCCAAAAGTAAAGTAGTTGCAAACTCATCCTTTTAGAAACTTGTTTGGGCTGTTGAGAGGAGTAAAAAACCATCAAAAATTTCAATCCTGCATGATTCTACCAAGAAATGTGATTCTTCATTCAAAACCTGATTTTTGCTATTGGGCTCTATTGAATAATGAATGTTTTGAATTTTCTCCAAAAATAAAGTAGTTGCAAACTCATCCTTTTAGAGACTAGTTTGGGCTCATGAGAGGAGTAGAAAAACATCAAAAATTTCAGTCCTGCACGATTCTACCAAGAAATGTGTGTTCATTCATACCGCTGGTTTTTGATATTTTGGGCCCTATTGAATTATGAATGTTTTGAATTTTCTCCAAAAGTAAAGTAGTTGCAAACTCATCCTTTTAGAAACTTGTTTGGGCTGTTGAGAGGAGTAAAAAACCATCAAAAATTTCAATCCTGCATGATTCTACCAAGAAATGTGATTCTTCATTCAAAACCTGATTTTTGCTATTGGGCTCTATTGAATAATGAATGTTTTGAATTTTCTCCAAAAGTAAAGTAGTTGCAAACTCATCCTTTTAGAGACTTGTTTGGGCTCATGAGAGTAGAAAAACATCAAAAATTTCAGTCCTGCACGATTCTACCTAGAAATGTGTGTTCATTCAAACCGCTGGTTTTTGATATTTTGGGCCCTATTGAATAATGAATGTTTTGAATTTTCTCCAAAAGTAAAGTAGTTGCAAACTCATCCTTTTAGAAACTTGTTTGGGCTGTTGAGAGGAGTAAAAAACCATCAAAAATTTCAATCCTGCATGATTCTACCAAGAAATGTGATTCTTCATTCAAAACCTGATTTTTGCTATTGGGCTCTATTGAATAATGAATGTTTTGAATTTTCTCCAAAAGTAAAGTAGTTGCAAACTCATGCTTTTAGAGACTTGTTTGGGCTCATGAGAGGAGTAGAAAAACATCAAAAATTTCAGTCCTGTATGATTCTACCAAGAAATGTGTGTTCATTCAAACCGCTGGTTTTTGATAGTTTGAGCCCTATTGAATAATGAATGTTTTGAATTTTCTCCAAAAGTAAAGTAGTTGCAAACTCATCCTTTTAGAAACTTGTTTGGGCTGTTGAGAGGAGTAAAAAACCATCAAAAATTTCAATCTTGCATGATTCTACCAAGAAATGTGATTCTTCATTCAAAACGCTGGTTTTTGCTATTGGGCTCTATTGAATAGTGAATGTTTTGAATTTTCTCCAAAAGTAAAGTAGTTGCAAACTCATCCTTTTAGAGACTTGTTTGGGCTCATGAGAGGAGTAGAAAAACATCAAAAATTTCAGTCCTGCACGATTCTACCAAGAAATGTGTGTTCATTCAAACCGCTGGTTTTTGATATTTTGGGCCCTATTGAATAATGAATGTTTTGAATTTTCTCCAAAAGTAAAGTAGTTGCAAACTCATCCTTTTAGAAACTTGTTTGGGCTGTTGAGAGGAGTAAAAAACCATCAAAAATTTCAATCCTGCATGATTCTACCAAGAAATGTGATTCTTCATTCAAAACCTGATTTTTGCTATTGGGCTCTATTGAATAATGAATGTTTTGAATTTTCTCCAAAAGTAAAGTAGTTGCAAACTCATGCTTTTAGAGACTTGTTTGGGCTCATGAGAGGAGTAGAAAAACATCAAAAATTTCAGTCCTGCATGATATTACCAAGAAATGTGTGTTCATTGAAACCGCTGGTTTTTGATAGTTTGGGCCCTATTGAATAATGAATGTTTTGAATTTTCTCCATTTTCAATAACTTTATTAAAAATTTTACATAAAGTTAACAGTAGTATTTTTACAGCATACTGTTGACAGTAGGGTTCAGGATAATATACAAAATAACAGTAATGTATTACATTGAGTAGATCAGTAGGAGTAACAATACACCTAACAATATAAACACTTAACAGTAGTGTGGTATATTGTCAAGAACCAAGAGATAATCCTAAAATAAACAAACGTAATGAGTTACCCTGTATTCTGTTTTAAGAGAGTAATGCGCATTTTTACCAGATAAATTCAGAGAGGAGAGATATCAGCAATAAAAATAAAAAAAAATCACATAGTGGGAGAGACCAAGAGCAGTTCAATTAGGAGAAATTCTGATTGAATTTTCTCCAAAAGTAAAGTAGTTGCAAACTCATCCTTTTAGAAACTTGTTTGGGCTGTTGAGAGGAGTAAAAAACCATCAAAAATTTCAATCCTGCATGATTCTACCAAGAAATGTGATTCTTCATTCAAAACGCTGGTTTTTGCTATTGGGCTCTATTGAATAATGAATGTTTTGAATTTTCTCCAAAAGTAAAGTAGTTGCAAACTCATCCTTTTAGAGACTTGTTTGGGCTCATGAGAGGAGTAGAAAAACATCAAAAATTTCAGTCCTGCACGATTCTACCAAGAAATGTGTGTTCATTCAAACCGCTGGTTTTTGATATTTTGGGCCCTATTGTATTATGAATGTTTTGAATTTTCTCCAAAAGTAAAGTAGTTGCAAACTCATCCTTTTAGAAACTTGTTTGGGCTGTTGAGAGGAGTAAAAAACCATCAAAAATTTCAATCCTGCATGATTCTACCAAGAAATGTGATTCTTCATTCAAAACCTGATTTTTGCTATTGGGCTCTATTGAATAATGAATGTTTTGAATTTTCTCCAAAAGTAAAGTAGTTGCAAACTCATCCTTTTAGAGACTAGTTTGGGCTCATGAGAGGAGTAGAAAAACATCAAAAATTTCAGTCCTGCACGATTCTACCAAGAAATGTGTGTTCATTCAAACCGCTGGTTTTTGATATTTTGGGCCCTATTGAATTATGAATGTTTTGAATTTTCTCCAAAAGTAAAGTAGTTGCAAACTCATCCTTTTAGAAACTTGTTTGGGCTGTTGAGAGGAGTAAAAAACCATCAAAAATTTCAATCCTGCATGATTCTACCAAGAAATGTGATTCTTCATTCAAAACCTGATTTTTGCTATTGGGCTCTATTGAATAATGAATGTTTTGAATTTTCTCCAAAAGTAAAGTAGTTGCAAACTCATCCTTTTAGAGACTTGTTTGGGCTCATGAGAGTAGAAAAACATCAAAAATTTCAGTCCTGCACGATTCTACCAAGAAATGTGTGTTCATTCAAACCGCTGGTTTTTGATATTTTGGGCCGTATTGAATAATGAATGTTTTGAATTTTCTCCAAAAGTAAAGTAGTTGCAAACTCATCCTTTTAGAAACTTGTTTGGGCTGTTGAGAGGAGTAAAAAACCATCAAAAATTTCAATCCTGCATGATTCTACCAAGAAATGTGATTCTTCATTCAAAACCTGATTTTTGCTATTGGGCTCTATTGAATAATGAATGTTTTGAATTTTCTCCAAAAGTAAAGTAGTTGCAAACTCATGCTTTTAGAGACTTGTTTGGGCTCATGAGAGGAGTAGAAAAACATCAAAAATTTCAGTCCTGCATGATTCTACCAAGAAATGTGTGTTCATTCAAACCGCTGGTTTTTGATAGTTTGAGCCCTATTGAATAATGAATGTTTTGAATTTTCTCCAAAAGTAAAGTAGTTGCAAACTCATCCTTTTAGAAACTTGTTTGGGCTGTTGAGAGGAGTAAAAAACCATCAAAAATTTCAATCTTGCATGATTCTACCAAGAAATGTGATTCTTCATTCAAAACGCTGGTTTTTGCTATTGGGCTCTATTGAATAATGAATGTTTTGAATTTTCTCCAAAAGTAAAGTAGTTGCAAACTCATCCTTTTAGAGACTTGTTTGGGCTCATCAGAGGAGTAGAAAAACATCAAAAATTTCAGTCCTGCACGATTCTACCAAGAAATGTGTGTTCATTCAAACCGCTGGTTTTTGATATTTTGGGCCCTATTGAATAATGAATGTTTTGAATTTTCTCCAAAAGTAAAGTAGTTGCAAACTCATCCTTTTAGAAACTTGTTTGGGCTGTTGAGAGGAGTAAAAAACCATCAAAAATTTCAATCCTGCATGATTCTACCAAGAAATGTGATTCTTCATTCAAAACCTGATTTTTGCTATTGGGCTCTATTGAATAATGAATGTTTTGAATTTTCTCCAAAAGTAAAGTAGTTGCAAACTCATGCTTTTAGAGACTTGTTTGGGCTCATGAGAGGAGTAGAAAAACATCAAAAATTTCAGTCCTGCATGATTCTACCAAGAAATGTGTGTTCATTGAAACCGCTGGTTTTTGATAGTTTGGGCCCTATTGAATAATGAATGTTTTGAATTTTCTCCATTTTCAATAACTTTATTAAAAATTTTACATAAAGTTAACAGTAGTATTTTTACAGCATACTGTTGACAGTAGGGTTCAGGATAATATACAAAATAACAGTAATGTATTACATTGAGTAGATCAGTAGGAGTAACAATACACCTAACAATATAAACACTTAACAGTAGTGTGGTATATTGTCAAGAACCAAGAGATAATCCTAAAATAAACAAACGTAATGAGTTACCTTGTATTCTGTTTTAAGAGAGTAATGCGCGTTTTTACCAGATAAATTCAGAGAGGAGAGATATCAGCAATAAAAATAAAAAAAAATCACATAGTGGGAGAGACCAAGAGCAGTTCAATTAGGAGAAATTCTGATTGAATTTTCTCCAAAAGTAAAGTAGTTGCAAACTCATCCTTTTAGAAACTTGTTTGGGCTGTTGAGAGGAGTAAAAAACCATCAAAAATTTCAATCCTGCATGATTCTACCAAGAAATGTGATTCTTCATTCAAAACGCTGGTTTTTGCTATTGGGCTCTATTGAACAATGAATGTTTTGAATTTTCTCCAAAAGTAAAGTAGTTGCAAACTCATCCTTTTAGAGACTTGTTTGGGCTCATGAGAGGAGTAGAAAAACATCAAAAATTTCAGTCCTGCATGATTCTACCAAGAAATGTGTGTTCATTCAAAACGCTGGTTTCTGATATTTTGGGCCCTATTGAATTATGAATGTTTTGAATTTTCTCCAAAAGTAAAGTAGTTGCAAACTCATCCTTTTAGAAACTTGTTTGGGCTGTTGAGAGGAGTAAAAAACCATCAAAAATTTCAATCCTGCATGATTCTACCAATAAATGTGATTCTTCATTCAAAACCTGATTTTTGCTATTGGGCTCTATTGAATAATGAATGTTTTGAATTTTCTCCAAAAGTAAAGTAGTTGCAAACTCATCCTTTTAGAGACTTGTTTGGGCTCATGAGAGGAGTAGAAAAACATCAAAAATTTCAGTCCTGCACGATTCTACCAAGAAATGTGTGTTCATTCAAACCGCTGGTTTTTGATATTTTGGGCCCTATTGAATAATGAATGTTTTGAATTTTCTCCAAAAGTAAAGTAGTTGCAAACTCATCCTTTTAGAAACTTGTTTGGGCTGTTGAGAGGAGTAAAAAACCATCAAAAATTTCAATCCTGCATGATTCTACCAAGAAATGTGATTCTTCATTCAAAACCTGATTTTTGCTATTGGGCTCTATTGAATAATGAATGTTTTGAATTTTCTCCAAAAGTAAAGTAGTTGCAAACTCATGCTTTTAGAGACTTGTTTGGGCTCATGAGAGGAGTAGAAAAACATCAAAAATTTCAGTCCTGCATGATTCTACCAAGAAATGTGTGTTCATTGAAACCGCTGGTTTTTGATAGTTTGGGCCCTATTGAATAATGAATGTTTTGAATTTTCTCCAAAAGTAAAGTAGTTGCAAACTCATCCTTTTAGAAACTTGTTTGGGCTGTTGAGAGGAGTAAAAAACCATCAAAAATTTCAATCCTGCATGATTCTACCAAGAAATGTGATTCTTCATTCAAAACGCTGGTTTTTGCTATTGGGCTCTATTGAATAATGAATGTTTTGAATTTTCTCCAAAAGTAAAGTAGTTGCAAACTCATCCTTTTAGAGACTTGTTTGGGCTCATGAGAGGAGTAGAAAAACATCAAAAATTTCAGTCCTGCACGATTCTACCAAGAAATGTGTGTTCATTCAAACCGCTGGTTTTTGATATTTTGGGCCCTATTGAATTATGAATGTTTTGAATTTTCTCCAAAAGTAAAGTAGTTGCAAACTCATCCTTTTAGAAACTTGTTTGGGCTGTTGAGAGGAGTAAAAAACCATCAAAAATTTCAATCCTGCATGATTCTACCAAGAAATGTGATTCTTCATTCAAAACCTGATTTTTGCTATTGGGCTCTATTGAATAATGAATGTTTTGAATTTTCTCCAAAAGTAAAGTAGTTGCAAACTCATCCTTTTAGAGACTTGTTTGGGCTCATGAGAGGAGTAGAAAAACATCAAAAATTTCAGTCCTGCACGATTCTACCAAGAAATGTGTGTTCATTCAAACCGCTGGTTTTTGATATTTTGGGCCCTATTGAATAATGAATGTTTTGAATTTTCTCCAAAAGTAAAGTAGTTGCAAACTCATCCTTTTAGAAACTTGTTTGGGCTGTTGAGAGGAGTAAAAAACCATCAAAAATTTCAATCCTGCATGATTCTACCAAGAAATGTGATTCTTCATTCAAAACCTGATTTTTGCTATTGGGCTCTATTGAATAATGAATGTTTTGAATTTTCTCCAAAAGTAAAGTAGTTGCAAACTCATCCTTTTAGAGACTTGTTTGGGCTCATGAGAGGAGTAGAAAAACATCAAAAATTTCAGTCCTGCATGATTCTACCAAGAAATGTGTGTTCATTGAAACCGCTGGTTTTTGATAGTTTGGGCCCTATTGAATAATGAATGTTTTGAATTTTCTCCAAAAGTAAAGTAGTTGCAAACTCATCCTTTTAGAAACTTGTTTGGGCTGTTGAGAGGAGTAAAAAACCATCAAAAATTTCAATCCTGCATGATTCTACCAAGAAATGTGATTCTTCATTCAAAACCTGATTTTTGCTATTGGGCTCTATTGAATAATGAATGTTTTGAATTTTCTCCAAAAGTAAAGTAGTTGCAAACTCATGCTTTTAGAGACTTGTTTGGGCTCATGAGAGGAGTAGAAAAACATCAAAAATTTCAGTCCTGCATGATTCTACCAAGAAATGTGTGTTCATTGAAACCGCTGGTTTTTGATAGTTTGGGCCCTATTGAATAATGAATGTTTTGAATTTTCTCCAAAAGTAAAGTAGTTGCAAACTCATCCTTTTAGAAACTTGTTTGGGCTGTTGAGAGGAGTAAAAAACCATCAAAAATTTCAATCCTGCATGATTCTACCAAGAAATGTGATTCTTCATTCAAAACGCTGGTTTTTGCTATTGGGCTCTATTGAATAATGAATGTTTTGAATTTTCTCCAAAAGTAAAGTAGTTGCAAACTCATCCTTTTAGAGACTTGTTTGGGCTCATGAGAGGAGTAGAAAAACATCAAAAATTTCAGTCCTGCACGATTCTACCAAGAAATGTGTGTTCATTCAAACCGCTGGTTTTTGATATTTTGGGCCCTATTGAATTATGAATGTTTTGAATTTTCTCCAAAAGTAAAGTAGTTGCAAACTCATCCTTTTAGAAACTTGTTTGGGCTGTTGAGAGGAGTAAAAAACCATCAAAAATTTCAATCCTGCATGATTCTACCAAGAAATGTGATTCTTCATTCAAAACCTGATTTTTGCTATTGGGCTCTATTGAATAATGAATGTTTTGAATTTTCTCCAAAAGTAAAGTAGTTGCAAACTCATCCTTTTAGAGACTTGCTTGGGCTCATGAGAGTAGAAAAACATCAAAAATTTCAGTCCTGCACGATTCTACCTAGAAATGTGTGTTCATTCAAACCGCTGGTTTTTGATATTTTGGGCCCTATTGAATAATGAATGTTTTGAATTTTCTCCAAAAGTAAAGTAGTTGCAAACTCATCCTTTTAGAAACTTGTTTGGGCTGTTGAGAGGAGTAAAAAACCATCAAAAATTTCAATCCTGCATGATTCTACCAAGAAATGTGATTCTTCATTCAAAACCTGATTTTTGCTATTGGGCTCTATTGAATAATGAATGTTTTGAATTTTCTCCAAAAGTAAAGTAGTTGCAAACTCATGCTTTTAGAGACTTGTTTGGGCTCATGAGAGGAGTAGTAAAACATCAAAAATTTCAGTCCTGCATGATTCTACCAAGAAATGTGTGTTCATTCAAACCGCTGGTTTTTGATAGTTTGAGCCCTATTGAATAATGAATGTTTTGAATTTTCTCAAAAAGTAAAGTAGTTGCAAACTCATCCTTTTAGAAACTTGTTTGGGCTGTTGAGAGGAGTAAAAAACCATCAAAAATTTCAATCTTGCATGATTCTACCAAGAAATGTGATTCTTCATTCAAAACGCTGGTTTTTGCTATTGGGCTCTATTGAATAATGAATGTTTTGAATTTTCTCCAAAAGTAAAGTAGTTGCAAACTCATCCTTTTAGAGACTTGTTTGGGCTCATGAGAGGAGTAGAAAAACATCAAAAATTTCAGTCCTGCACGATTCTACCAAGAAATGTGTGTTCATTCAAACCGCTGGTTTTTGATATTTTGGGCCCTATTGAATAATGAATGTTTTGAATTTTCTCCAAAAGTAAAGTAGTTGCAAACTCATCCTTTTAGAAACTTGTTTGGGCTGTTGAGAGGAGTAAAAAACCATCAAAAATTTCAATCCTGCATGATTCTACCAAGAAATGTGATTCTTCATTCAAAACCTGATTTTTGCTATTGGGCTCTATTGAATAATGAATGTTTTGAATTTTCTCCAAAAGTAAAGTAGTTGCAAACTCATGCTTTTAGAGACTTGTTTGGGCTCATGAGAGGAGTAGAAAAACATCAAAAATTTCAGTCCTGCATGATTTTACCAAGAAATGTGTGTTCATTGAAACCGCTGGTTTTTGATAGTTTGGGCCCTATTGAATAATGAATGTTTTGAATTTTCTCCATTTTCAATAACTTTATTAAAAATTTTACATAAAGTTAACAGTAGTATTTTTACAGCATACTGTTGACAGTAGGGTTCAGGATAATATACAAAATAACAGTAATGTATTACATTGAGTAGATCAGTAGGAGTAACAATACACCTAACAATATAAACACTTAACAGTAGTGTGGTATATTGTCAAGAACCAAGAGATAATCCTAAAATAAACAAACGTAATGAGTTACCTTGTATTCTGTTTTAAGAGAGTAATGCGCATTTTTACCAGATAAATTCAGAGAGGAGAGATATCAGCAATAAAAATAAAAAAAAATCACATAGTGGGAGAGACCAAGAGCAGTTCAATTAGGAGAAATTCTGATTGAATTTTCTCCAAAAGTAAAGTAGTTGCAAACTCATCCTTTTAGAAACTTGTTTGGGCTGTTGAGAGGAGTAAAAAACCATCAAAAATTTCAATCCTGCATGATTCTACCAAGAAATGTGATTCTTCATTCAAAACGCTGGTTTTTGCTATTGGGCTCTATTGAATAATGAATGTTTTGAATTTTCTCCAAAAGTAAAGTAGTTGCAAACTCATCCTTTTAGAGACTTGTTTGGGCTCATGAGAGGAGTAGAAAAACATCAAAAATTTCAGTCCTGCACGATTCTACCAAGAAATGTGTGTTCATTCAAACCGCTGGTTTTTGATATTTTGGGCCCTATTGAATTATGAATGTTTTGAATTTTCTCCAAAAGTAAAGTAGTTGCAAACTCATCCTTTTAGAAACTTGTTTGGGCTGTTGAGAGGAGTAAAAAACCATCAAAAATTTCAATCCTGCATGATTCTACCAAGAAATGTGATTCTTCATTCAAAACCTGATTTTTGCTATTGGGCTCTATTGAATAATGAATGTTTTGAATTTTCTCCAAAAGTAAAGTAGTTGCAAACTCATCCTTTTAGAGACTTGTTTGGGCTCATGAGAGTAGAAAAACATCAAAAATTTCAGTCCTGCACGATTCTACCAAGAAATGTGTGTTCATTCAAACCGCTGGTTTTTGATATTTTGGGCCCTATTGAATAATGAATGTTTTGAATTTTCTCCAAAAGTAAAGTAGTTGCAAACTCATCCTTTTAGAATCTTGTTTGGGCTGTTGAGAGGAGTAAAAAACCATCAAAAATTTCAATCCTGCATGATTCTACCAAGAAATGTGATTCTTCATTCAAAACCTGATTTTTGCTATTGGGCTCTATTGAATAATGAACGTTTTGAATTTTCTCCAAAAGTAAAGTAGTTGCAAACTCATGCTTTTAGAGACTTGTTTGGGCTCATGAGAGGAGTAGAAAAACATCAAAAATTTCAGTCCTGCATGATTCTACCAAGAAATGTGTGTTCATTCAAACCGCTGGTTTTTGATAGTTTGAGCCCTATTGAATAATGAATGTTTTGAATTTTCTCAAAAAGTAAAGTAGTTGCAAACTCATCCTTTTAGAAACTTGTTTGGGCTGTTGAGAGGAGTAAAAAACCATCAAAAATTTCAATCTTGCATGATTCTACCAAGAAATGTGATTCTTCATTCAAAACGCTGGTTTTTGCTATTGGGCTCTATTGAATAATGAATGTTTTGAATTTTCTCCAAAAGTAAAGTAGTTGCAAACTCATCCTTTTAGAGACTTGTTTGGGCTCATGAGAGGAGTAGAAAAACATCAAAAATTTCAGTCCTGCACGATTCTACCAAGAAATGTGTGTTCATTCAAACCGCTGGTTTTTGATATTTTGGGCCCTATTAAATAATGAATGTTTTGAATTTTCTCCAAAAGTAAAGTAGTTGCAAACTCATCCTTTTAGAAACTTGTTTGGGCTGTTGAGAGGAGTAAAAAACCATCAAAAATTTCAATCCTGCATGATTCTACCAAGAAATGTGATTCTTCATTCAAAACCTGATTTTTGCTATTGGGCTCTATTGAATAATGAATGTTTTGAATTTTCTCCAAAAGTAAAGTAGTTGCAAACTCATGCTTTTAGAGACTTGTTTGGGCTCGTGAGAGGAGTAGAAAAACATCAAAAATTTCAGTCCTGCATGATTCTACCAAGAAATGTGTGTTCATTGAAACCGCTGGTTTTTGATAGTTTGGGCCCTATTGAATAATGAATGTTTTGAATTTTCTCCATTTTCAATAACTTTATTAAAAATTTTACATAAAGTTAACAGTAGTATTTTTACAGCATACTGTTGACAGTAGGGTTCAGGATAATATACAAAATAACAGTAATGTATTACATTGAGTAGATCAGTAGGAGTAACAATACACCTAACAATATAAACACTTAACAGTAGTGTGGTATATTGTCAAGAACCAAGAGATAATCCTAAAATAAACAAACGTAATGAGTTACCTTGTATTCTGTTTTAAGAGAGTAATGCGCGTTTTTACCAGATAAATTCAGAGAGGAGAGATATCAGCAATAAAAATAAAAAAAAATCACATAGTGGGAGAGACCAAGAGCAGTTCAATTAGGAGAAATTCTGATTGAATTTTCTCCAAAAGTAAAGTAGTTGCAAACTCATCCTTTTAGAAACTTGTTTGGGCTGTTGAGAGGAGTAAAAAACCATCAAAAATTTCAATCCTGCATGATTCTACCAAGAAATGTGATTCTTCATTCAAAACGCTGGTTTTTGCTATTGGGCTCTATTGAATAATGAATGTTTTGAATTTTCTCCAAAAGTAAAGTAGTTGCAAACTCATCCTTTTAGAGACTTGTTTGGGCTCATGAGAGGAGTAGAAAAACATCAAAAATTTCAGTCCTGCATGATTCTACCAAGAAATGTGTGTTCATTCAAACCGCTGGTTTTTGATATTTTGGGCCCTATTGAATTATGAATGTTTTGAATTTTCTCCAAAAGTAAAGTAGTTGCAAACTCATCCTTTTAGAAACTTGTTTGGGCTGTTGAGAGGAGTAAAAAACCATCAAAAATTTCAATCCTGCATGATTCTACCAAGAAATGTGATTCTTCATTCAAAACCTGATTTTTGCTATTGGGCTCTATTGAATAATGAATGTTTTGAATTTTCTCCAAAAGTAAAGTAGTTGCAAACTCATCCTTTTAGAGACTTGTTTGGGCTCATGAGAGGAGTAGAAAAACATCAAAAATTTCAGTCCTGCACGATTCTACCAAGAAATGTGTGTTCATTCAAACCGCTGGTTTTTGATATTTTGGGCCCTATTGAATAATGAATGTTTTGAATTTTCTCCAAAAGTAAAGTAGTTGCAAACTCATCCTTTTAGAAACTTGTTTGGGCTGTTGAGAGGAGTAAAAAACCATCAAAAATTTCAATCCTGCATGATTCTACCAAGAAATGTGATTCTTCATTCAAAACCTGATTTTTGCTATTGGGCTCTATTGAATAATGAATGTTTTGAATTTTCTCCAAAAGTAAAGTAGTTGCAAACTCATCCTTTTAGAGACTTGTTTGGGCTCATGAGAGGAGTAGAAAAACATCAAAAATTTCAGTCCTGCATGATTCTACCAAGAAATGTGTGTTCATTGAAACCGCTGGTTTTTGATAGTTTGGGCCCTATTGAATAATGAATGTTTTGAATTTTCTCCAAAAGTAAAGTAGTTGCAAACTCATCCTTTTAGAAACTTGTTTGGGCTGTTGAGAGGAGTAAAAAACCATCAAAAATTTCAATCCTGCATGATTCTACCAAGAAATGTGATTCTTCATTCAAAACCTGATTTTTGCTATTGGGCTCTATTGAATAATGAATGTTTTGAATTTTCTCCAAAAGTAAAGTAGTTGCAAACTCATGCTTTTAGAGACTTGTTTGGGCTCATGAGAGGAGTAGAAAAACATCAAAAATTTCAGTCCTGCATGATTCTACCAAGAAATGTGTGTTCATTGAAACCGCTGGTTTTTGATAGTTTGGGCCCTATTGAATAATGAATGTTTTGAATTTTCTCCAAAAGTAAAGTAGTTGCAAACTCATCCTTTTAGAAACTTGTTTGGGCTGTTGAGAGGAGTAAAAAACCATCAAAAATTTCAATCCTGCATGATTCTACCAAGAAATGTGATTCTTCATTCAAAACGCTGGTTTTTGCTATTGGGCTCTATTGAATAATGAATGTTTTGAATTTTCTCCAAAAGTAAAGTAGTTGCAAACTCATCCTTTTAGAAACTTGTTTGGGCTGTTGAGAGGAGTAAAAAACCATCAAAAATTTCAATCCTGCATGATTCTACCAAGAAATGTGATTCTTCATTAAAAACCTGATTTTTGCTATTGGGCTCTATTGAATAATGAATGTTTTGAATTTTCTCCAAAAGTAAAGTAGTTGCAAACTCATGCTTTTAGAGACTTGTTTGGGCTCATGAGAGGAGTAGAAAAACATCAAAAATTTCAGTCCTGTATGATTCTACCAAGAAATGTGCGTTCATTCAAACCGCTGGTTTTTGATAGTTTGAGCCCTATTGAATAATGAATGTTTTGAATTTTCTCCAAAAGTAAAGTAGTTGCAAACTCATCCTTTTAGAAACTTGTTTGGGCTGTTGAGAGGAGTAAAAAACCTTCAAAAATTTCAATCCTGCATGATTCTACCAAGAAATGTGATTCTTCATTCAAAACGCTGGTTTTTGCTATTGGGCTCTATTGAATAATGAATGTTTTGAATTTTCTCCAAAAGTAAAGTAGTTGCAAACTCATCCTTTTAGAGACTTGTTTGGGCTCATGAGAGGAGTAGAAAAACATCAAAAATTTCAGTCCTGCACGATTCTACCAAGAAATGTGTGTTCATTCAAACCGCTGGTTTTTGATATTTTGGGCCGTATTGAATAATGAATGTTTTGAATTTTCTCCAAAAGTAAAGTAGTTGCAAACTCATCCTTTTAGAAACTTGTTTGGGCTGTTGAGAGGAGTAAAAAACCATCAAAAATTTCAATCCTGCATGATTCTACCAAGAAATGTGATTCTTCATTCAAAACCTGATTTTTGCTATTGGGCACTATTGAATAATGAATGTTTTGAATTTTCTCCAAAAGTAAAGTAGTTGCAAACTCATGCTTTTAGAGACTTGTTTGGGCTCATGAGAGGAGTAGAAAAACATCAAAAATTTCAGTCCTGCACGATTCTACCAAGAAATGTGTGTTCATTGAAACCGCTGGTTTTTGATAGTTTGGGCCCTATTGAATAATGAATGTTTTGAATTTTCTCCAAAAGTAAAGTAGTTGCAAACTCATCCTTTTAGAAACTTGTTTGGGCTGTTGAGAGGAGTAAAAAACCATCAAAAATTTCAATCCTGCATGATTCTACCAAGAAATGTGATTCTTCATTCAAAACGCTGGTTTTTGCTATTGGGCTCTATTGAATAATGAATGTTTTGAATTTTCTTTAACAATAATTTTTATTAGAATTTTCAGAATAGTAGGCAGAATGTAAAATTTACACTTGTACAGACTCATCTAAGTAAGTTATTGTACTGATGTAAAAAAAATGAATACATCACAATATGATGACATTTCAATAGTATATCAACATTGAGAGTAAATGTAGTAAACACTAAACAAATAGTACCAGAAAGAAACAATAAAAAGAAAGGTAAATTTAGGCACTTGAATATGTGAAATATTGGCACATCATAAACCATAAGAAGTAAAATATGAGTTCAGGATATGAAATCTTTTTCTATTTTAGACTTTAGTTCCATCCATTTATACCATCTGTCATCAAATATTTTAATTAAGCCTTTATTAATATAGTGAATTTTCTCGTAGACACAATGTTTGTCCACCAGTAAAATAAGGGTGACAATGTCTGGAGGTTGCTTCCTGTTCCAACCCTTCGCTACAAGGAAGGCTGCAGACATAAGGATATGAGCCGCCAGAAATTTATTTCTTTTAAGTCTATGTATGTCTATTAGTAACAAGGCTAGAGCAGGTTGTGGTTGAATACACCAATTGCATATGTGTGAAAGCAAATCGAACACCCTGGACCAGTACAACTTCAGCATAGGGCATCCCCAAAAAACATGTAGTAAATCTGCCTGAGATCCACAGTTACGCCAACACATTCCAGATCCCCCCCTCCAAAATGTTTCAATCTATTTGGGGTAAGGTAATATCTATGAATTAATTTATAATGCGTTTCTAGTATATTCATACATCTTGTGGATTTGATTGCAATTTTAAGAGAGGAGATCCACTGAGGACCATATATCTGTCTCTGTAATGTGGTTTCCCATTTTTCAAAGCATCCTTCATTGGTGAAGGTGTCTTTGTTGGTCAGGCTATTGTATAAGGGTCTAAGATAACTCTTATGTCTAGATGACATATTAAATAGAAAATTGTTAATAGTAAGGTCAATTGGAACCACTCTAAAAAGGTATTTCTTATATTTGTTGTATTCTTCCTTGAGTAGGAGATATGTCATATACTCCGAATTGGGAACCCCAAATCTGTTCTTTAATAACTCAAAGGGTATGACTCTGTTATTGTCCATCAAGTCATCTACAAAAGTGATCGGAAATTTGGTCCAGCTGTCGAATATAGGTCTTAGAGAAGTCCTGACAGGAGACAGAAAAGGGAGTCTCAACCTCTCGAGTGAAAAAGAGGCAGAGCTAGTCTTTCTTTTGCATACACATGACCAGCACAACATAGAGGCCTTAAGTATGGGATTATCTATTTTCATAATTTCCCTTCTATGTAGAAGGAAATAGGCTATGAATAAAACTGGTTCCCTGTTGGGCATCATATCTCTTTCAATATTTGGCCACCCCAGGTCTGTCTGTTCCACAAACCAGCCTTTTGTCAGTTCAGTCATAGTGGCGTAATAATATGCCTCAAGATCTGGTATGGCCACCCCCCTTTCTCCTTGGATTTAAGTAGAGTGCGCTTTTTCACTCTAGGTTTCCCATTGTTCCAAATAAATTTGTTCATCTGGTGTGTTAGTTTTTGTATGTATTGTAGAGATATAGGCAGAGGGACGTTCCTGTATAAAAACAGGACTTTGGGTAGGCAGAACATTTTATATAGCACTATTCTGCCCATCCATGTGGCTGGAGTCTTCGACAGTTCCTTCAACTTAAGGTCGAGAGACTGTAGAAGATGGTCCATATTTACCTCACTCATATGCATGGGGTTACCTGTGAGCCAAATTCCTAAGTACGGTATCCTGGTACAGTCCCAATTAAAGGGATACTTGTCTCTTAGTTGCTGTTTCGTAGAGGCTGAAAGGAAAAGTGATAGAACATTAGTCTTTTTTACATTTAATTTATAGTATGAGACTGAGCCAAATAAATTTATGATATCCCATATCTTTTCCAGGGAATCAGCTGGATTTGTCAGTGTGAGTATAATGTCATCTGCATAGAGGTTAATCTTATGCTCTGAATCTTTCATTTGTACACCATGTACTTCATCAGAATCCCTTATCATTTGAGCCAAAGGTTCCAGGCTCAGGATAAAAATTATTGGGGATAGAGGACATCCCTGTCTTGTCCCATTAGTTATAAGAAATGTATCTGACATCGTGTTGTTGACCAGCACAGAGGCAGATGGCCGAGAGTATAAAGCTCGAATACTTCTCATCATCTCCCCACCAAAACCCATTTTCTCCAATACTGTAAAGGCATAGGCCCAATTAATCCGGTCAAAGGCCTTTTCAGCGTCAAGAGCTACAAACAAACTGGAAATCCTATTTTTGTGGCATGAATATAAGTGATGCAGGACACTTCTAGAACTGTCTGAAGTTTGCCTAGATTTTACAAAACCGACTTGATCGGGATGTATAAGGGATGGAACAACGTCCTGTAATCTTTCTGCTAATATTTTTGCGTAGATCTTGATATCCACATTTAGGAGAGAGATAGGCCTATAATTTTCGATTTTGGTCGGATCTTTATCTGGTTTGGGAATCACCACTATTGTGGCTCTCAGCATATCTGTGTTGCACTTTCCTTCTGATTTAATAAAATTCAGGGCATTAGTTAAGTGTGGGATGAGTTCCTTTTGAAATTCTTTATAATACTCTATAGGAAAGCCATCTGGACCTGGAGCCTTGTCATTTTTAAGATTGTTCATCGCAAGAGAGACCTCACCCTCAGTAAAGGGTGTGTCAAGTGATTCCTTCTGCTCTAAAGACAAAGATCCCAGCTTTACCTTTTCCAAAAAATTATTTATCATCTCTGGTGTAGGAGAGGGATGAGCTCCATTGTTTCCTATGTTGTATAATTTAGAATAGTAGCTCTCAAAAGCCAGGGCTATCTCTTTGGGTTTTTCTATAGTCTTTGAGCTTTGGGTTATTTTTTTAATTGGATGTTTTTTATTTATGGGTTTAAACCTATTTGCCATATTTTTGGAGAATTTATTATTATTAACATAAAACCCTGCCCTATTAAATAAAGTCTTTTTCTCATATAGGTTGATGAGGAGATTCCTAAGTTCTAGTCTGAGGGAGTACAATTCATTATATTTAGCAAAATTTTTGTCTGCTTTAGCTTGGGATTCTAATTTTTGGATCTGTTCTAACAACATCCTTTGTTGGCTCTCTCTTGCTCTTTTTTGTCTCGAGGCCACTTGGATCAGATGACCCCTAATGACACATTTGTGTGCTAGCCACAATGTTTCAGGTGTAATTTCTTGGGAACAGTTCTCTTTGAAGTAGTTCATTAAGACATTCTTTGCTAATGATATGTTTTCTGGGGAGTCAACTGTGAATTTACTATATCTCCAATTGTATTGTTTTGGGATCATGGAGGAAGTGTGTAAGGTCAGTAGGATTGGGGCATGGTCTGACCATGTAATAGGACCAGTCTGGAAATCTATGTATGAGTCTAGTAGCGAGAAGCTAGTGAACACATGATCAATCCTAGTGTAAGACTTGTTGTGTGGACAAAATCTTGTGTACTCTCTTGAGGTAGAGTTCAATATCTTACAGCTGTCATGCAAATTGGAATCTCCCAACCATTTTTCCAGATTCATGCTCTTATAATATGGGGCATCAGATGAGCAATCAGTATTTGGGTCAACTATACAATTAAAATCCCCTCCCCAGATAATGTGACCTCTACTAAAATTGGACAATTTCTTCTTGACCTTATTTAGAAAACTTATTTGTCGGACATTAGGGGTGTATACGTTTACCACTGTATATTCCACACCCTCCAAAGTAAAATTAATAGCCAGTTGTCTACCTTTGCTGTCCCTATATATGTCTGACACCACTATTGGCAAATCTTTGTGGAAGGCGATGGCCACCCCAGCCTTTTTCCTTCCCTCAGTGTTAGAAAAGAAAATCTAAGGGAAGTCTTTATTTTTGAGTCTTGTGTTATCAATTTCTAGAAGGTGTGTTTCTTGTATCATTGCTATGCTGGCCTTCAATTTTTTAATCTCCTTCCACAAAGCAAATCTCTTGAATGGGCTATTGAGCCCATTTACATTAAATGACAGTACCCTCAATTCCATAATGTGTCAGGAAGGAAAAAAAAAGCATTAGATGATTCACTAAGACAGAACATTTCACCTGAACATACATCCAAAAGATAGTGGGTTTCCTTAGTGATTTTTTGTTAGTGCCTGGTGTGCCTGTAAACAAAAACATGTTACAACCTAGAACAGAACAAAACTTATGAACTAGACAAATTTAGATTTCTCAAAAGAAATGGTACCGAGAGAATGTCTCTCAGTTATCACGTGGGGAGTGAAAAAGAGAAAGTTCAGGCCTAAAGCCAGGGTCAGTACCCACCAAGTCTATTTTCTTTTCTTTTGCGTATTCCAGGACTGGGAAAGGCGTCTTTGCTGCTGCAAGGGGAAATTCCTTTCTTGATTGTAGAATGATGATGATGGTGGAGTCTCCAGTGGAGGGATACCTAAATCTTGGAAAAAACTGTTACAGTTATCAATATTAGACAAGGCAAAAGTGGTATTCTCTTTCATGACTAGAATTTTTGTAGGGAAACCCCATCTGTATAAAATCTTGTGTTTCCTCAGATGTGCAGTGATTGGAAAGAAGTCTCTCCTTTTCTGCAAGGTAGCTTTTGAGAAGTCTGCAAAAATCTTGATATCCTCGTATGGCCTTGGTAATATAGGTGATTGCTTACTTTTCCTCAGAATGTCCTCCTTTGTCAGGAAATAATGAAAATATGCAATGACATCTCTTGGGGCTCTGTCTGGGGCATATTTTGACTTGGGGAGTCTGTGTATACGTTCCATCAATAGGTCCCCTTTAGAGGCCCCTGGAAGTATTGTATGAAGCATCTTTTGCACATATGCATTAAGGTCTCTGTCTTTGACATTTTCAGGTATTCCCCTGAATTTAAGGTTGTTCCTTCTACTTCTGTCTTCCTGCTCTGTCAACCTTGATTTTAAGAAGACAACCTATTTTTCTAGGGCATAGTGTTCATCTATCAAGTTATTATGGGATTTAACCAATTCTTCCATTTTGGATTCAAGATGGTCCACTCTCTGGCCCAGACCATCTATGTTATTTTGGAGATTTGTATTATAGCCCTCCAGTTGTTTCTGAAATGTCTTTGCTAGAAGGCATAGCATGTTCTTAATAAATATTTCTGAGGCTGTATTACTGGTAGCCTCCACCTCTGTTAAAACGTGTAAAATGTTCTCCGGTATGGGATTATCAGAAGGACAGGAGTCCTCAATTTGTAATTCCTGTTGCAGCTCAGCTGAGCTGCTGCTAAATCTGCGGCTAGTCACTGAGAAAGGAGACATTTCCCTCTGTAATGGCGTTAGAGGAGTATCTGACACATTGGAGATGTCAGGACAGGATGAGGAACCCCTTATTACAGTTGTCTCCTCCATAGCAGCGGTAAGCGGTGCTGCTGCATCATAATTCACAGGCTGCGCTGTATTTTTGCTTAGGTTACGCAAATTGCGTATCTGCTGCGTAGTCTCGCTTGTCCCCCGGTCACTCTCGCGAGATCTCGCTCCTTTCCCCTCAGCGCTACTTTTAATGTGTAAATTAGCGCTTCTATTAGCCTGCAGAGCGGCGGTTTTTGCTAGGGCAGGGGTAGACTTACCCCCCGACTTGAATGCTGCATGCTTCAGCCGCTGTGGCGTCCTTTGCCGCTGTGTACCGCTCAGGCTGGGGCTGCAGGCTGTGGCTGCTGCTGTGAGGCGGGCGCCATCTTGGCTCCTCAGCATGAGGGGAGAGCGCTCTGTTTTCTTTCCTTTTTCTGCTTTTTTACTGAGCAGATCCATAGTGTGGGGGCACCGCTGGTGTCTATGGAGGTTCCCACAAGTTTTCAGCCAGTCCTGGTTTGTAAATCGCTTGTAAATAGCGCTTGGTAGGCTGCCCTGTGGAGGAGCTCAGAGCTCAGGCTTCCATTCAGCTCAGACGCTGGCCACGCCCCCCCAATGTTTTGAATTTTCTCCAAAAGTAAAGTAGTTGCAAACTCATGCTTTTAGAGACTTGTTTGGGCTCATGAGAAGAGTAGAAAAACATGAAAAAATTTCAGTCCTGCATGATTCTACCAAGAAATGTGTGTTCATTCAAACCGCTGGTTTTTGATAGTTTGAGCCCTATTGAATAATGAATGTTTTGAATTTTCTCCAAAAGTAAAGTAGTTGCAAACTCATCCTTTTAGAAACTTGTTTGGGCTGTTGAGAGGAGTAAAAAACCATCAAAAATTTCAATCCTGCATGATTCTACCAAGAAATGTGATTCTTCATTCAAAATGCTGGTTTTTGCTATTGGGCTCTATTGAATAATGAATGTTTTGAATTTTCTCCAAAAGTAAAGTAGTTGCAAACTCATCCTTTTAGAGACTTGTTTGGGCTCATGAGAGGAGTAGAAAAAAATCAAAAATTTCAGTCCTGCACGATTCTACCAAGAAATGTGTGTTCATTCAAACCGCTGGTTTTTGATATTTTGGGCCCTATTGAATAATGAATGTTTTGAATTTTCTCCAAAAGTAAAGTAGTTGCAAACTCATCCTTTTAGAAACTTGTTTGGGCTGTTGAGAGGAGTAAAAAACCATCAAAAATTTCAATCCTGCATGATTCTACCAAGAAATGTGATTCTTCTTTCAAAACCTGATTTTTGCTATTGGGCTCTATTGAATAATGAATGTTTTGAATTTTCTCCAAAAGTAAAGTAGTTGCAAACTCATGCTTTTAGAGACTTGTTTGGGCTCATGAGAGGAGTAGAAAAACATCAAAAATTTCAGTCCTGCACGATTCTACCAAGAAATGTGTGTTCATTCAAACCGCTGGTTTTTGATAGTTTGGGCCCTATTGAATAATGAATGTTTTGAATTTTCTCCAAAAGTAAAGTAGTTGCAAACTCATCCTTTTAGAAACTTGTTTGGGCTGTTGAGAGGAGTAAAAAACCATCAAAAATTTCAATCCTGCATGATTCTACCAAGAAATGTGATTCTTCATTCAAAACCTGATTTTTGCTATTGGGCTCTATTGAATAATGAATGTTTTGAATTTTCTCCAAAAGTAAAGTAGTTGCAAACTCATGCTTTTAGAGACTTGTTTGGGCTCATGAGAGGAGTAGAAAAACATCAAAAATTTCAGTCCTGCACGATTCTACAAGAAATGTGTGTTCATTGAAACCGCTGGTTTTTGATAGTTTGGGCCCTATTGAATAATGAATGTTTTGAATTTTCTCCAAAAGTAAAGTAGTTGCAAACTCATCCTTTCAGAAACTTGTTTGGGCTGTTGAGAGGAGTAAAAAACCATCAAAAATTTCAATCCTGCATGATTCTACCAAGAAATGTGATTCTTCATTCAAAACGCTGGTTTTTGCTATTGGGCTCTATTGAATAATGAATGTTTTGAATTTTCTCCAAAAGTAAAGTAGTTGCAAACTCATCCTTTTAGAGACTTGTTTGGGCTCATGAGAGGAGTAGAAAAACATCAAAAATTTCAGTCCTGCACGATTCTACCAAGAAATGTGTGTTCATTCAAACCGCTGGTTTTTGATATTTTGGGCCCTATTGAATAATGAATGTTTTGAATTTTCTCCAAAAGTAAAGTAGTTGCAAACTCATCCTTTTAGAAACTTGTTTGGGCTGTTGAGAGGAGTAAAAAACCATCAAAAATTTCAGTTCTGCATGATTCTACCAAGAAATGTGATTCTTCATTCAAAACCTGATTTTTGCTATTGGGCTCTATTGAATAATGAATGTTTTGAATTTTCTCCAAAAGTAAAGTAGTTGCAAACTCATGCTTTTAGAGACTTGTTTGGGCTCATGAGAGGAGTAGAAAAACATCAAAAATTTCAGTCCTGCATGGTTCTACCAAGAAATGTGTGTTCATTGAAACCGCTGGTTTTTGATAGTTTGGGCCCTATTGAATAATGAATGTTTTGAATTTTCTCCAAAAGTAAAGTAGTTGCAAACTCATCCTTTTAGAAACTTGTTTGGGCTGTTGAGAGGAGTAAAAAACCATCAAAAATTTCAATCCTGCATGATTCTACCAAGAAATGTGATTCTTCATTCAAAACGCTGGTTTTTGCTATTGGGCTCTATTGAATAATGAATGTTTTGAATTTTCTCCAAAAGTAAAGTAGTTGCAAACTCATCCTTTTAGAGACTTGTTTGGGCTCATGAGAGGAGTAGAAAAACATCAAAAATTTCAGTCCTGCACGATTCTACCAAGAAATGTGTGTTCATTCAAACCGCTGGTTTTTGATATTTTGGGCCCTATTGAATAATGAATGTTTTGAATTTTCTCCAAAAGTAAAGTAGTTGCAAACTCATCCTTTTAGAAACTTGTTTGGGCTGTTGAGAGGAGTAAAAAACCATCAAAAATTTCAATCCTGCATGATTCTACCAAGAAATGTGATTCTTCATTCAAAACCTGATTTTTGCTATTGGGCTCTATTGAATAATGAATGTTTTGAATTTTCTCCAAAAGTAAAGTAGTTGCAAACTCATCCTTTTAGAGACTTGTTTGGGCTCATGAGAGGAGTAGAAAAACATCAAAAATTTCAGTCCTGCACGATTCTACCAAGAAATGTGTGTTCATTCAAACCGCTGGTTTTTGATAGTTTGGGCCCTATTGAATAATGAATGTTTTGAATTTTCTCCAAAAGTAAAGTAGTTGCAAACTCATCCTTTTAGAAACTTGTTTGGGCTGTTGAGAGGAGTAAAAAACCATCAAAAATTTCAATCCTGCATGATTCTACCAAGAAATGTGATTCTTCATTCAAAACCTGATTTTTGCTATTGGGCTCTATTGAATAATGAATGTTTTGAATTTTCTCCAAAAGTAAAGTAGTTGCAAACTCATGCTTTTAGAGACTTGTTTGGGCTCATGAGAGGAGTAGAAAAACATCAAAAATTTCAGTCCTGCATGATTCTACCAAGAAATGTGTGTTCATTCAAACCGCTGGTTTTTGATAGTTTGAGCCCTATTGAATAATGAATGTTTTGAATTTTCTCCAAAAGTAAAGTAGTTGCAAACTCATCCTTTTAGAGACTTGTTTGGGCTCATGAGAGGAATAGAAAAACATCAAAAATTTCAGTCCTGCACGATTCTACCAAGAAATGTGTGTTCATTCAAACCGCTGGTTTTTGATAGTTTGGGCCCTATTGAATAATGAATGTTTTGAATTTTCTCCAAAAGTAAAGTAGTTGCAAACTCATCCTTTTAGAAACTTGTTTGGGCTGTTGAGAGGAGTAAAAAACCATCAAAAATTTCAATCCTGCATGATTCTACCAAGAAATGTGATTCTTCATTCAAAACCTGATTTTTGCTATTGGGCTCTATTGAATAATGAATGTTTTGAATTTTCTCCAAAAGTAAAGTAGTTGCAAACTCATGCTTTTAGAGACTTGTTTGGGCTCATGAGAGGAGTAGAAAAACATCAAAAATTTCAGTCCTGCATGATTCTACCAAGAAATGTGTGTTCATTCAAACCGCTGGTTTTTGATAGTTTGAGCCCTATTGAATAATGAATGTTTTGAATTTTCTCCAAAAGTAAAGTAGTTGCAAACTCATCCTTTTAGAAACTTGTTTGGGCTGTTGAGAGGAGTAAAAAACCATCAAAAATTTCAATCCTGCATGATTCTACCAAGAAATGTGATTCTTCATTCAAAACCTGATTTTTGCTATTGGGCTCTATTGAATAATGAATGTTTTGAATTTTCTCCAAAAGTAAAGTAGTTGCAAACTCATGCTTTTAGAGACTTGTTTGGGCTCATGAGAGGAGTAGAAAAACATCAAAAATTTCAGTCCTGCATGATTCTACCAAGAAATGTGTGTTCATTCAAACCGCTGGTTTTTGATAGTTTGAGCCCTATTGAATAATGAATGTTTTGAATTTTCTCCAAAAGTAAAGTAGTTGCAAACTCATCCTTTTAGAAACTTGTTTGGGCTGTTGAGAGGAGTAAAAAACCATCAAAAATTTCAATCCTGCATGATTCTACCAAGAAATGTGATTCTTCATTCAAAATGCTGGTTTTTGCTATTGGGCTCTATTGAATAATGAATGTTTTGAATTTTCTCCAAAAGTAAAGTAGTTGCAAACTCATCCTTTTAGAGACTTGTTTGGGCTCATGAGAGGAGTAGAAAAACATCAAAAATTTCAGTCCTGCACGATTCTACCAAGAAATGTGTGTTCATTCAAACCGCTGGTTTTTGATGTTTTGGGCCCTATTGAATAATGAATGTTTTGAATTTTCTCCAAAAGTAAAGCAGTTGCAAACTCATCCTTTTAGAAACTTGTTTGGGCTGTTGAGAGGAGTAAAAAACCATCAAAAATTTCAATCCTGCATGATTCTACCAAGAAATGTCATTCTTCATTCAAAACCTGATTTTTGCTATTGGGCTCTATTGAATAATGAATGTTTTGAATTTTCTCCAAAAGTAAAGTAGTTGCAAACTCATGCTTTTAGAGACTTGTTTGGGCTCATGAGAGGAGTAGAAAAACATCAAAAATTTCAGTCCTGCATGATTCTACCAAGAAATGTGTGTTCATTGAAACCGCTGGTTTTTGATAGTTTGGGCCCTTTTGAATAATGAATGTTTTGAATTTTCTCCAAAAGTAAAGTAGTTGCAAACTCATCCTTTTAGAAACTTGTTTGGGCTGTTGAGAGGAGTAAAAAACCATCAAAAATTTCAATCCTGCATGATTCTACCAAGAAATGTGATTCTTCATTCAAAACCTGATTTTTGCTATTGGGCTCTATTGAATAATGAATGTTTTGAATTTTCTCCAAAAGTAAAGTAGTTGCAAACTCATGCTTTTAGAGACTTGTTTGGGCTCATGAGAGGAGTAGAAAAACATCAAAAATTTCAGTCCTGCATGATTCTACCAAGAAATGTGTGTTCATTGAAACCGCTGGTTTTTGATAGTTTGGGCCCTATTGAATAATGAATGTTTTGAATTTTCTCCAAAAGTAAAGTAGTTGCAAACTCATCCTTTTAGAAACTTGTTTGGGCTGTTGAGAGGAGTAAAAAACCATCAAAAATTTCAATCCTGCATGATTCTACCAAGAAATGTGATTCTTCATTCAAAACGCTGGTTTTTGCTATTGGGCTCTATTGAATAATGAATGTTTTGAATTTTCTCCAAAAGTAAAGTAGTTGCAAACTCATCCTTTTAGAGACTTGTTTGGGCTCAAGAGAGGAGTAGAAAAACATCAAAAATTTCAGTCCTGCACGATTCTACCAAGAAATGTGTGTTCATTCAAACCGCTGGTTTTTGATATTTTGGGCCCTATTGAATAATGAATGTTTTGAATTTTCTCCAAAAGTAAAGTAGTTGCAAACTCATCCTTTTAGAAACTTGTTTGGGCTGTTGAGAGGAGTAAAAAACCATCAAAAATTTCAATCCTGCATGATTCTACCAAGAAATGTGATTCTTCATTCAAAACCTGATTTTTGCTATTGGGCTCTATTGAATAATGAATGTTTTGAATTTTCTCCAAAAGTAAAGTAGTTGCAAACTCATGCTTTTAGAGACTTGTTTGGGCTCATGAGAGGAGTAGAAAAACATCAAAAATTTCAGTCCTGCATGATTCTACCAAGAAATGTGTGTTCATTGAAACCGCTGGTTTTTGATAGTTTGGGCCCTATTGAATAATGAATGTTTTGAATTTTCTCCAAAAGTAAAGTAGTTGCAAACTCATCCTTTTAGAAACTTGTTTGGGCTGTTGAGAGGAGTAAAAAACCATCAAAAATTTCAATCCTGCATGATTCTACCAAGAAATGTGATTCTTCATTCAAAACGCTGGTTTTTGCTATTGGGCTCTATTGAATAATGAATGTTTTGAATTTTCTCCAAAAGTAAAGTAGTTGCAAACTCATCCTTTTAGAGACTTGTTTGGGCTCATGAGAGGAGTAGAAAAACATCAAAAATTTCAGTCCTGCACGATTCTACCAAGAAATGTGTGTTCATTCAAACCGCTGGTTTTTGATATTTTGGGCCCTATTGAATTATGAATGTTTTGAATTTTCTCCAAAAGTAAAGTAGTTGCAAACTCATCATTTTAGAAACTTGTTTGGGCTGTTGAGTGGAGTAAAAAACCATCAAAAATTTCAATCCTGCAAGATTCTACCAAGAAATGTGATTCTTCATTCAAAACCTGATTTTTGCTATTGGGCTCTATTGAATAATGAATGTTTTGAATTTTCTCCAAAAGTAAAGTAGTTGCAAACTCATCCTTTTAGAGACTTGTTTGGGCTCATGAGAGGAGTAGAAAAACATCAAAAATTTCAGTCCTGCACGATTCTACCAAGAAATGTGTGTTCATTCAAACCGCTGGTTTTTGATATTTTGGGCACTATTGAATAATGAATGTTTTGAATTTTCTCCAAAAGTAAAGTAGTTGCAAACTCATCCTTTTAGAAACTTGTTTGGGCTGTTGAGAGGAGTAAAAAACCATCAAAAATTTCAATCCTGCATGATTCTACCAAGAAATGTGATTCTTCATTCAAAACCTGATTTTTGCTATTGGGCTCTATTGAATAATGAATGTTTTGAATTTTCTCCAAAAGTAAAGTAGTTGCAAACTCATGCTTTTAGAGACTTGTTTGGGCTCATGAGAGGAGTAGAAAAACATCAAAAATTTCAGTCCTGTATGATTCTACCAAGAAATGTGCGTTCATTCAAACCGCTGGTTTTTGATAGTTTGAGCCCTATTGAATAATGAATGTTTTGAATTTTCTCCAAAAGTAAAGCAGTTGCAAACTCATCCTTTTAGAAACTTGTTTGGGCTGTTGAGAGGAGTAAAAAACCATCAAAAATTTCAATCCTGCATGATTCTACCAAGAAATGTCATTCTTCATTCAAAACCTGATTTTTGCTATTGGGCTCTATTGAATAATGAATGTTTTGAATTTTCTCCAAAAGTAAAGTAGTTGCAAACTCATGCTTTTAGAGACTTGTTTGGGCTCATGAGAGGAGTAGAAAAACATCAAAAATTTCAGTCCTGCATGATTCTACCAAGAAATGTGTGTTCATTGAAACCGCTGGTTTTTGATAGTTTGGGCCCTTTTGAATAATGAATGTTTTGAATTTTCTCCAAAAGTAAAGTAGTTGCAAACTCATCCTTTTAGAAACTTGTTTGGGCTGTTGAGAGGAGTAAAAAACCATCAAAAATTTCAATCCTGCATGATTCTACCAAGAAATGTGATTCTTCATTCAAAACCTGATTTTTGCTATTGGGCTCTATTGAATAATGAATGTTTTGAATTTTCTCCAAAAGTAAAGTAGTTGCAAACTCATGCTTTTAGAGACTTGTTTGGGCTCATGAGAGGAGTAGAAAAACATCAAAAATTTCAGTCCTGCATGATTCTACCAATAAATGTGTGTTCATTGAAACCGCTGGTTTTTGATAGTTTGGGCCCTATTGAATAATGAATGTTTTGAATTTTCTCCAAAAGTAAAGTAGTTGCAAACTCATCCTTTTAGAAACTTGTTTGGGCTGTTGAGAGGAGTAAAAAACCATCAAAAATTTCAATCCTGCATGATTCTACCAAGAAATGTGATTCTTCATTCAAAACGCTGGTTTTTGCTATTGGGCTCTATTGAATAATGAATGTTTTGAATTTTCTCCAAAAGTAAAGTAGTTGCAAACTCATCCTTTTAGAGACTTGTTTGGGCTCAAGAGAGGAGTAGAAAAACATCAAAAATTTCAGTCCTGCACGATTCTACCAAGAAATGTGTGTTCATTCAAACCGCTGGTTTTTGATATTTTGGGCCCTATTGAATAATGAATGTTTTGAATTTTCTCCAAAAGTAAAGTAGTTGCAAACTCATCCTTTTAGAAACTTGTTTGGGCTGTTGAGAGGAGTAAAAAACCATCAAAAATTTCAATCCTGCATGATTCTACCAAGAAATGTGATTCTTCATTCAAAACCTGATTTTTGCTATTGGGCTCTATTGAATAATGAATGTTTTGAATTTTCTCCAAAAGTAAAGTAGTTGCAAACTCATGCTTTTAGAGACTTGTTTGGGCTCATGAGAGGAGTAGAAAAACATCAAAAATTTCAGTCCTGCATGATTCTACCAAGAAATGTGTGTTCATTGAAACCGCTGGTTTTTGATAGTTTGGGCCCTATTGAATAATGAATGTTTTGAATTTTCTCCAAAAGTAAAGTAGTTGCAAACTCATCCTTTTAGAAACTTGTTTGGGCTGTTGAGAGGAGTAAAAAACCATCAAAAATTTCAATCCTGCATGATTCTACCAAGAAATGTGATTCTTCATTCAAAACGCTGGTTTTTGCTATTGGGCTCTATTGAATAATGAATGTTTTGAATTTTCTCCAAAAGTAAAGTAGTTGCAAACTCATCCTTTTAGAGACTTGTTTGGGCTCATGAGAGGAGTAGAAAAACATCAAAAATTTCAGTCCTGCACGATTCTACCAAGAAATGTGTGTTCATTCAAACCGCTGGTTTTTGATATTTTGGGCCCTATTGAATTATGAATGTTTTGAATTTTCTCCAAAAGTAAAGTAGTTGCAAACTCATCATTTTAGAAACTTGTTTGGGCTGTTGAGTGGAGTAAAAAACCATCAAAAATTTCAATCCTGCAAGATTCTACCAAGAAATGTGATTCTTCATTCAAAACCTGATTTTTGCTATTGGGCTCTATTGAATAATGAATGTTTTGAATTTTCTCCAAAAGTAAAGTAGTTGCAAACTCATCCTTTTAGAGACTTGTTTGGGCTCATGAGAGGAGTAGAAAAACATCAAAAATTTCAGTCCTGCACGATTCTACCAAGAAATGTGTGTTCATTCAAACCGCTGGTTTTTGATATTTTGGGCACTATTGAATAATGAATGTTTTGAATTTTCTCCAAAAGTAAAGTAGTTGCAAACTCATCCTTTTAGAAACTTGTTTGGGCTGTTGAGAGGAGTAAAAAACCATCAAAAATTTCAATCCTGCATGATTCTACCAAGAAATGTGATTCTTCATTCAAAACCTGATTTTTGCTATTGTTCTCTATTGAATAATGAATGTTTTGAATTTTCTCCAAAAGTAAAGTAGTTGCAAACTCATGCTTTTAGAGACTTGTTTGGGCTCATGAGAGGAGTAGAAAAACATCAAAAATTTCAGTCCTGTATGATTCTACCAAGAAATGTGCGTTCATTCAAACCGCTGGTTTTTGATAGTTTGAGCCCTATTGAATAATGAATGTTTTGAATTTTCTCCAAAAGTAAAGTAGTTGCAAACTCATCCTTTTAGAAACTTGTTTGGGCTGTTGAGAGGAGTAAAAAACCTTCAAAAATTTCAATCCTGCATGATTCTACCAAGAAATGTGATTCTTCATTCAAAACGCTGGTTTTTGCTATTGGGCTCTATTGAATAATGAATGTTTTGAATTTTCTCCAAAAGTAAAGTAGTTGCAAACTCATCCTTTTAGAGACTTGTTTGGGCTCATGAGAGGAGTAGAAAAACATCAAAAATTTCAGTCCTGCACGATTCTACCAAGAAATGTGTGTTCATTCAAACCGCTGGTTTTTGATATTTTGGGCCGTATTGAATAATGAATGTTTTGAATTTTCTCCAAAAGTAAAGTAGTTGCAAACTCATCCTTTTAGAAACTTGTTTGGGCTGTTGAGAGGAGTAAAAAACCATCAAAAATTTCAATCCTGCATGATTCTACCAAGAAATGTGATTCTTCATTCAAAACCTGATTTTTGCTATTGGGCACTATTGAATAATGAATGTTTTGAATTTTCTCCAAAAGTAAAGTAGTTGCAAACTCATGCTTTTAGAGACTTGTTTGGGCTCATGAGAGGAGTAGAAAAACATCAAAAATTTCAGTCCTGCATGATTCTACCAAGAAATGTGTGTTCATTGAAACCGCTGGTTTTTGATAGTTTGGGCCCTATTGAATAATGAATGTTTTGAATTTTCTCCAAAAGTAAAGTAGTTGCAAACTCATCCTTT
This sequence comes from Dendrobates tinctorius, assembly GCF_039654945.1. Taxonomy (NCBI): domain Eukaryota; kingdom Metazoa; phylum Chordata; class Amphibia; order Anura; family Dendrobatidae; genus Dendrobates; species Dendrobates tinctorius. Next base: position 31,558,006 of record NW_027361716.1, read on the forward strand.
TAGAAACTTGTTTGGGCTGTTGAGAGGAGTAAAAAACCATCAAAAATTTCAATCCTGCATGATTCTACCAAGAAATGTGATTCTTCATTCAAAACGCTGGTTTTTGCTATTGGGCTCTATTGAATAATGAATGTTTTGAATTTTCTCCAAAAGTAAAGTAGTTGCAAACTCATCCTTTTAGAGACTTGTTTGGGCTCATGAGAGGAGTAGAAAAACATCAAAAATTTCAGTCCTGCACGATTCTACCAAGAAATGTGTGTTCATTCAAACCGCTGGTTTTTGATATTTTGGGCCCTATTGAATTATGAATGTTTTGAATTTTCTCCAAAAGTAAAGTAGTTGCAAACTCATCATTTTAGAAACTTGTTTGGGCTGTTGAGTGGAGTAAAAAACCATCAAAAATTTCAATCCTGCAAGATTCTACCAAGAAATGTGATTCTTCATTCAAAACCTGATTTTTGCTATTGGGCTCTATTGAATAATGAATGTTTTGAATTTTCTCCAAAAGTAAAGTAGTTGCAAACTCATCCTTTTAGAGACTTGTTTGGGCTCATGAGAGGAGTAGAAAAACATCAAAAATTTCAGTCCTGCACGATTCTACCAAGAAATGTGTGTTCATTCAAACCGCTGGTTTTTGATATTTTGGGCACTATTGAATAATGAATGTTTTGAATTTTCTCCAAAAGTAAAGTAGTTGCAAACTCATCCTTTTAGAAACTTGTTTGGGCTGTTGAGCGGAGTAAAAAACCATCAAAAATTTCAATCCTGCATGATTCTACCAAGAAATGTGATTCTTCATTCAAAACCTGATTTTTGCTATTGGGCTCTATTGAATAATGAATGTTTTGAATTTTCTCCAAAAGTAAAGTAGTTGCAAACTCATGCTTTTAGAGACTTGTTTGGGCTCATGAGAGGAGTAGAAAAACATCAAAAATTTCAGTCCTGTATGATTCTACCAAGAAATGTGCGTTCATTCAAACCGCTGGTTTTTGATAGTTTGAACCCTATTGAATAATGAATGTTTTGAATTTTCTCCAAAAGTAAAGTAGTTGCAAACTCATCCTTTTAGAAACTTGTTTGGGCTGTTGAGAGGAGTAAAAAACCTTCAAAAATTTCAATCCTGCATGATTCTACCAAGAAATGTGATTCTTCATTCAAAACGCTGGTTTTTGCTATTGGGCTCTATTGAATAATGAATGTTTTGAATTTTCTCCAAAAGTAAAGTAGTTGCAAACTCATCCTTTTAGAGACTTGTTTGGGCTCATGAGAGGAGTAGAAAAACATCAAAAATTTCAGTCCTGCACGATTCTACCAAGAAATGTGTGTTCATTCAAACCGCTGGTTTTTGATATTTTGGGCCGTATTGAATAATGAATGTTTTGAATTTTCTCCAAAAGTAAAGTAGTTGCAAACTCATCCTTTTAGAAACTTGTTTGGGCTGTTGAGAGGAGTAAAAAACCATCAAAAATTTCAATCCTGCATGATTCTACCAAGAAATGTGATTCTTCATTCAAAACCTGATTTTTGCTATTGGGCACTATTGAATAATGAATGTTTTGAATTTTCTCCAAAAGTAAAGTAGTTGCAAACTCATGCTTTTAGAGACTTGTTTGGGCTCATGAGAGGAGTAGAAAACCATCAAAAATTTCAGTCCTGCATTATTCTACCAAGAAATGTGTGTTCATTGAAACCGCTGGTTTTTGATAGTTTGGGTCCTATTGAATAATGAATGTTTTGAATTTTCTCCAAAAGTAAAGTAGTTGCAAACTCATCCTTTTAGAAACTTGTTTGGGCTGTTGAGAGGAGTAAAAAACCATCAAAAATTTCAATCCTGCATGATTCTACCAAGAAATGTGATTCTTCATTCAAAACCTGATTTTTGCTATTGGGCTCTATTGAATAATGAATGTTTTGAATTTTCTCCAAAAGTAAAGTAGTTGCAAACTCATCCTTTTAGAGACTTGTTTGGGCTCATGAGAGGAGTAGAAAAACATCAAAAATTTCAGTCCTGCACGATTCTACCAAGAAATGTGTGTTCATTCAAACCGCTGGTTTTTGATAGTTTGGGCCCTATTGAATAATGAATGTTTTGAATTTTCTCCAAAAGTAAAGTAGTTGCAAACTCATCCTTTTAGAAACTTGTTTGGGCTGTTGAGAGGAGTAAAAAACCATCAAAAATTTCAATCCTGCATGATTCTACCAAGAAATGTGATTCTTCATTCAAAACCTGATTTTTGCTATTGGGCTCTATTGAATAATGAATGTTTTGAATTTTCTCCAAAAGTAAAGTAGTTGCAAACTCATGCTTTTAGAGACTTGTTTGGGCTCATGAGAGGAGTAGAAAAACATCAAAAATTTCAGTCCTGCATGATTCTACCAAGAAATGTGTGTTCATTCAAACCGCTGGTTTTTGATAGTTTGAGCCCTATTGAATAATGAATGTTTTGAATTTTCTCCAAAAGTAAAGTAGTTGCAAACTCATCCTTTTAGAGACTTGTTTGGGCTCATGAGAGGAGTAGAAAAACATCAAAAATTTCAGTCCTGCACGATTCTACCAAAAAATGTGTGTTCATTCAAACCGCTGGTTTTTGATAGTTTGGGCCCTATTGAATAATGAATGTTTTGAATTTTCTCCAAAAGTAAAGTAGTTGCAAACTCATCCTTTTAGAAACTTGTTTGGGCTGTTGAGAGGAGTAAAAAACCATCAAAAATTTCAATCCTGCATGATTCTACCAAGAAATGTGATTCTTCATTCAAAACCTGATTTTTGCTATTGGGCTCTATTGAATAATGAATGTTTTGAATTTTCTCCAAAAGTAAAGTAGTTGCAAACTCATGCTTTTAGAGACTTGTTTGGGCTCATGAGAGGAGTAGAAAAACATCAAAAATTTCAGTCCTGCATGATTCTACCAAGAAATGTGTGTTCATTCAAACCGCTGGTTTTTGATAGTTTGAGCCCTATTGAATAATGAATGTTTTGAATTTTCTCCAAAAGTAAAGTAGTTGCAAACTCATCCTTTTAGAAACTTGTTTGGGCTGTTGAGAGGAGTAAAAAACCATCAAAAATTTCAATCCTGCATGATTCTACCAAGAAATGTCATTCTTCATTCAAAACCTGATTTTTGCTATTGGGCTCTATTGAATAATGAATGTTTTGAATTTTCTCCAAAAGTAAAGTAGTTGCAAACTCATCCTTTTAGAAACTTGTTTGGGCTGTTGAGAGGAGTAAAAAACCATCAAAAATTTCAATCCTGCATGATTCTACCAAGAAATGTGATTCTTCATTCAAAACCTGATTTTTGCTATTGGGCACTATTGAATAATGAATGTTTTGAATTTTCTCCAAAAGTAAAGTAGTTGCAAACTCATGCTTTTAGAGACTTGTTTGGGCTCATGAGAGGAGTAGAAAAACATCAAAAATTTCAGTCCTGCATGATTCTACCAAGAAATGTGTGTTCATTGAAACCGCTGGTTTTTGATAGTTTGGGCCCTATTGAATAATGAATGTTTTGAATTTTCTCCAAAAGTAAAGTAGTTGCAAACTCATCCTTTTAGAAACTTGTTTGGGCTGTTGAGAGGAGTAAAAAACCATCAAAAATTTCAATCCTGCATGATTCTACCAAGAAATGTGATTCTTCATTCAAAACGCTGGTTTTTGCTATTGGGCTCTATTGAATAATGAATGTTTTGAATTTTCTCCAAAAGTAAAGTAGTTGCAAACTCATCCTTTTAGAGACTTGTTTGGGCTCATGAGAGGAGTAGAAAAACATCAAAAATTTCAGTCCTGCACGATTCTACCAAGAAATGTGTGTTCATTCAAACCGCTGGTTTTTGATATTTTGGGCCCTATTGAATTATGAATGTTTTGAATTTTCTCCAAAAGTAAAGTAGTTGCAAACTCATCATTTTAGAAACTTGTTTGGGCTGTTGAGTGGAGTAAAAAACCATCAAAAATTTCAATCCTGCAAGATTCTACCAAGAAATGTGATTCTTCATTCAAAACCTGATTTTTGCTATTGGGCTCTATTGAATAATGAATGTTTTGAATTTTCTCCAAAAGTAAAGTAGTTGCAAACTCATCCTTTTAGAGACTTGTTTGGGCTCATGAGAGGAGTAGAAAAACATCAAAAATTTCAGTCCTGCACGATTCTACCAAGAAATGTGTGTTCATTCAAACCGCTGGTTTTTGATATTTTGGGCACTATTGAATAATGAATGTTTTGAATTTTCTCCAAAAGTAAAGTAGTTGCAAACTCATCCTTTTAGAAACTTGTTTGGGCTGTTGAGAGGAGTAAAAAACCATCAAAAATTTCAATCCTGCATGATTCTACCAAGAAATGTGATTCTTCATTCAAAACCTGATTTTTGCTATTGGGCTCTATTGAATAATGAATGTTTTGAATTTTCTCCAAAAGTAAAGTAGTTGCAAACTCATGCTTTTAGAGACTTGTTTGGGCTCATGAGAGGAGTAGAAAAACATCAAAAATTTCAGTCCTGTATGATTCTACCAAGAAATGTGCGTTCATTCAAACCGCTGGTTTTTGATAGTTTGAGCCCTATTGAATAATGAATGTTTTGAATTTTCTCCAAAAGTAAAGTAGTTGCAAACTCATCCTTTTAGAAACTTGTTTGGGCTGTTGAGAGGAGTAAAAAACCTTCAAAAATTTCAATCCTGCATGATTCTACCAAGAAATGTGATTCTTCATTCAAAACGCTGGTTTTTGCTATTGGGCTCTATTGAATAATGAATGTTTTGAATTTTCTCCAAAAGTAAAGTAGTTGCAAACTCATCCTTTTAGAGACTTGTTTGGGCTCATGAGAGGAGTAGAAAAACATCAAAAATTTCAGTCCTGCACGATTCTACCAAGAAATGTGTGTTCATTCAAACCGCTGGTTTTTGATATTTTGGGCCGTATTGAATAATGAATGTTTTGAATTTTCTCCAAAAGTAAAGTAGTTGCAAACTCATCCTTTTAGAAACTTGTTTGGGCTGTTGAGAGGAGTAAAAAACCATCAAAAATTTCAATCCTGCATGATTCTACCAAGAAATGTGATTCTTCATTCAAAACCTGATTTTTGCTATTGGGCACTATTGAATAATGAATGTTTTGAATTTTCTCCAAAAGTAAAGTAGTTGCAAACTCATGCTTTTAGAGACTTGTTTGGGCTCATGAGAGGAGTAGAAAACCATCAAAAATTTCAGTCCTGCATGATTCTACCAAGAAATGTGTGTTCATTGAAACCGCTGGTTTTTGATAGTTTGGGTCCTATTGAATAATGAATGTTTTGAATTTTCTCCAAAAGTAAAGTAGTTGCAAACTCATCCTTTTAGAAACTTGTTTGGGCTGTTGAGAGGAGTAAAAAACCATCAAAAATTTCAATCCTGCATGATTCTACCAAGAAATGTGATTCTTCATTCAAAACGCTGGTTTTTGCTATTGGGCTCTATTGAATAATGAATGTTTTGAATTTTCTCCAAAAGTAAAGTAGTTGCAAACTCATGCTTTTAGAGACTTGTTTGGGCTCATGAGAGGAGTAGAAAAACATCAAAAATTTCAGTCCTGCACGATTCTACCAAGAAATGTGTGTTCATTGAAACCGCTGGTTTTTGATAGTTTGGGCCCTATTGAATAATGAATGTTTTGAATTTTCTCCAAAAGTAAAGTAGTTGCAAACTCATCCTTTTAGAAACTTGTTTGGGCTGTTGAGAGGAGTAAAAAACCATCAAAAATTTCAATCCTGCATGATTCTACCAAGAAATGTGATTCTTCATTCAAAACCTGATTTTTGCTATTGGGCTCTATTGAATAATGAATGTTTTGAATTTTCTCCAAAAGTAAAGTAGTTGCAAACTCATCCTTTTAGAGACTTGTTTGGGCTCATGAGAGGAGTAGAAAAACATCAAAAATTTCAGTCCTGCACGATTCTACCAAGAAATGTGTGTTCATTCAAACCGCTGGTTTTTGATAGTTTGGGCCCTATTGAATAATGAATGTTTTGAATTTTCTCCAAAAGTAAAGTAGTTGCAAACTCATCCTTTTAGAAACTTGTTTGGGCTGTTGAGAGGAGTTAAAAACCATCAAAAATTTCAATCCTGCATGATTCTACCAAGAAATGTGATTCTTCATTCAAAACCTGATTTTTGCTATTGGGCTCTATTGAATAATGAATGTTTTGAATTTTCTCCAAAAGTAAAGTAGTTGCAAACTCATGCTTTTAGAGACTTGTTTGGGCTCATGAGAGGAGTAGAAAAACATCAAAAATTTCAGTCCTGCATGATTCTACCAAGAAATGTGTGTTCATTCAAACCGCTGGTTTTTGATAGTTTGAGCCCTATTGAATAATGAATGTTTTGAATTTTCTCCAAAAGTAAAGTAGTTGCAAACTCATCCTTTTAGAGACTTGTTTGGGCTCATGAGAGGAGTAGAAAAACATCAAAAATTTCAGTCCTGCACGATTCTACCAAAAAATGTGTGTTCATTCAAACCGCTGGTTTTTGATAGTTTGGGCCCTATTGAATAATGAATGTTTTGAATTTTCTCCAAAAGTAAAGTAGTTGCAAACTCATCCTTTTAGAAACTTGTTTGGGCTGTTGAGAGGAGTAAAAAACCATCAAAAATTTCAATCCTGCATGATTCTACCAAGAAATGTGATTCTTCATTCAAAACCTGATTTTTGCTATTGGGCTCTATTGAATAATGAATGTTTTGAATTTTCTCCAAAAGTAAAGTAGTTGCAAACTCATGCTTTTAGAGACTTGTTTGGGCTCATGAGAGGAGTAGAAAAACATCAAAAATTTCAGTCCTGCATGATTCTACCAAGAAATGTGTGTTCATTCAAACCGCTGGTTTTTGATAGTTTGAGCCCTATTGAATAATGAATGTTTTGAATTTTCTCCAAAAGTAAAGTAGTTGCAAACTCATCCTTTTAGAAACTTGTTTGGGCTGTTGAGAGGAGTAAAAAACCATCAAAAATTTCAATCCTGCATGATTCTACCAAGAAATGTCATTCTTCATTCAAAACCTGATTTTTGCTATTGGGCTCTATTGAATAATGAATGTTTTGAATTTTCTCCAAAAGTAAAGTAGTTGCAAACTCATGCTTTTAGAGACTTGTTTGGGCTCATGAGAGGAGTAGAAAAACATCAAAAATTTCAGTCCTGCATGATTCTACCAAGAAATGTGTGTTCATTGAAACCGCTGGTTTTTGATAGTTTGGGCCCTATTGAATAATGAATGTTTTGAATTTTCTCCAAAAGTAAAGTAGTTGCAAACTCATCCTTTTAGAAACTTGTTTGGGCTGTTGAGAGGAGTAAAAAACCATCAAAAATTTCAATCCTGCATGATTCTACCAAGAAATGTGATTCTTCATTCAAAACGCTGGTTTTTGCTATTGGGCTCTATTGAATAATGAATGTTTTGAATTTTCTCCAAAAGTAAAGTAGTTGCAAACTCATCCTTTTAGAGACTTGTTTGGGCTCAAGAGAGGAGTAGAAAAACATCAAAAATTTCAGTCCTGCACGATTCTACCAAGAAATGTGTGTTCATTCAAACCGCTGGTTTTTGATATTTTGGGCCCTATTGAATAATGAATGTTTTGAATTTTCTCCAAAAGTAAAGTAGTTGCAAACTCATCCTTTTAGAAACTTGTTTGGGCTGTTGAGAGGAGTAAAAAACCATCAAAAATTTCAATCCTGCATGATTCTACCAAGAAATGTGATTCTTCATTCAAAACGCTGGTTTTTGCTATTGGGCTCTATTGAATAATGAATGTTTTGAATTTTCTCCAAAAGTAAAGTAGTTGCAAACTCATCCTTTTATAGACTTGTTTGGGCTCATGAGAGGAGTAGAAAAACATCAAAAATTTCAGTCCTGCACGATTCTACCAAGAAATGTGTGTTCATTCAAACCGCTGGTTTTTGATATTTTGGGCCCTATTGAATTATGAATGTTTTGAATTTTCTCCAAAAGTAAAGTAGTTGCAAACTCATCATTTTAGAAACTTGTTTGGGCTGTTGAGTGGAGTAAAAAACCATCAAAAATTTCAATCCTGCAAGATTCTACCAAGAAATGTGATTCTTCATTCAAAACCTGATTTTTGCTATTGGGCTCTATTGAATAATGAATGTTTTGAATTTTCTCCAAAAGTAAAGTAGTTGCAAACTCATCCTTTTAGAGACTTGTTTGGGCTCATGAGAGGAGTAGAAAAACATCAAAAATTTCAGTCCTGCACGATTCTACCAAGAAATGTGTGTTCATTCAAACCGCTGGTTTTTGATATTTTGGGCACTATTGAATAATGAATGTTTTGAATTTTCTCCAAAAGTAAAGTAGTTGCAAACTCATCCTTTTAGAAACTTGTTTGGGCTGTTGAGAGGAGTAAAAAACCATCAAAAATTTCAATCCTGCATGATTCTACCAAGAAATGTGATTCTTCATTCAAAACCTGATTTTTGCTATTGGGCACTATTGAATAATGAATGTTTTGAATTTTCTCCAAAAGTAAAGTAGTTGCAAACTCATGCTTTTAGAGACTTGTTTGGGCTCATGAGAGGAGTAGAAAACCATCAAAAATTTCAGTCCTGCATGATTCTACCAAGAAATGTGTGTTCATTGAAACCGCTGGTTTTTGATAGTTTGGGCCCTATTGAATAATGAATGTTTTGAATTTTCTCCAAAAGTAAAGTAGTTGCAAACTCATCCTTTTAGAAACTTGTTTGGGCTGTTGAGACGAGTAAAAAACCATCAAAAATTTCAATCCTGCATGATTCTACCAAGAAATGTGATTCTTCATTCAAAACGCTGGTTTTTGCTATTGGGCTCTATTGAATAATGAATGTTTTGAATTTTCTCCAAAAGTAAAGTAGTTGCAAACTCATGCTTTTAGAGACTTGTTTGGGCTCATGAGAGGAGTAGAAAAACATCAAAAATTTCAGTCCTGCACGATTCTACCAAGAAATGTGTGTTCATTGAAACCGCTGGTTTTTGATAGTTTGGGCCCTATTGAATAATGAATGTTTTGAATTTTCTCCAAAAGTAAAGTAGTTGCAAACTCATCCTTTTAGAAACTTGTTTGGGCTGTTGAGAGGAGTAAAAAAACCATCAAAAATTTCAATCCTGCATGATTCTACCAAGAAATGTGATTCTTCATTCAAAACGCTGGTTTTTGCTATTGGGCTCTATTGAATAATGAATGTTTTGAATTTTCTCCAAAAGTAAAGTAGTTGCAAACTCATCCTTCTAGAGACTTGTTTGGGCTCATGAGAGGAGTAGAAAAACATCAAAAATTTCAGTCCTGCACGATTCTACCAAGAAATGTGTGTTCATTCAAACTGCTGGTTTTTGATATTTTGGGCCCTATTGAATAATGAATGTTTTGAATTTTCTCCAAAAGTAAAGTAGTTGCAAACTCATCCTTTTAGAAACTTGTTTGGGCTGTTGAGAGGAGTAAAAAACCATCAAAAATTTCAATCCTGCATGATTCTACCAAGAAATGTGATTCTTCATTCAAAACGCTGGTTTTTGCTATTGGGCTCTATTGAATAATGAATGTTTTGAATTTTCTTTAACAATAATTTTTATTAGAATTTTCAGAATAGTAGGCAGAATGTAAAATTTACACTTGTACAGACTCATCTAAGTAAGTTATTGTACTGATGTAAAAAAAATGAATACATCACAATATGATGACATTTCAATAGTATATCAACATTGAGAGTAAATGTAGTAAACACTAAACAAATAGTACCAGAAAGAAACAATAAAAAGAAAGGTAAATTTAGGCACTTGAATATGTGAAATATTGGCACATCATAAACCATAAGAAGTAAAATATGAGTTCAGGATATGAAATCTTTTTCTATTTTAGACTTTAGTTCCATCCATTTATACCATCTGTCATCAAATATTTTAATTAAGCCTTTATTAATATAGTGAATTTTCTCGTAGACACAATGTTTGTCCACCAGTAAAATAAGGGTGACAATGTCTGGAGGTTGCTTCCTGTTCCAACCCTTCGCTACAAGGAAGGCTGCAGACATAAGGATATGAGCCGCCAGAAATTTATTTCTTTTAAGTCTATGTATATATTAGTAACAAGGCTAGAGCAGGTTGTGGTTGAATACACCAATTGCATATGTGTGAAAGCAAATCGAACACCCTGGACCAGTACAACTTCAGCATAGGGCATCCCCAAAAAACATGTAGTAAATCTGCCTGAGATCCACAGTTACGCCAACACATTCCAGATCCCCCCCTCCAAAATGTTTCAATCTATTTGGGGTAAGGTAATATCTATGAATTAATTTATAATGCGTTTCTAGTATATTCATACATCTTGTGGATTTGATTGCAATTTTAAGAGAGGAGATCCACTGAGGACCATATATCTGTCTCTGTAATGTGGTTTCCCATTTTTCAAAGCATCCTTCATTGGTGAAGGTGTCTTTGTTGGTCAGGCTATTGTATAAGGGTCTAAGATAACTCTTATGTCTAGATGACATATTAAATAGAAAATTGTTAATAGTAAGGTCAATTGGAACCACTCTAAAAAGGTATTTCTTATATTTGTTGTATTCTTCCTTGAGTAGGAGATATGTCATATACTCCGAATTGGGAACCCCAAATCTGTTCTTTAATAACTCAAAGGGTATGACTCTGTTATTGTCCATCAAGTCATCTACAAAAGTGATCGGAAATTTGGTCCAGCTGTCGAATATAGGTCTTAGAGAAGTCCTGACAGGAGACAGAAAAGGGAGTCTCAACCTCTCGAGTGAAAAAGAGGCAGAGCTAGTCTTTCTTTTGCATACACATGACCAGCACAACATAGAGGCCTTAAGTATGGGATTATCTATTTTCATAATTTCCCTTCTATGTAGAAGGAAATAGGCTATGAATAAAACTGGTTCCCTGTTGGGCATCATATCTCTTTCAATATTTGGCCACCCCAGGTCTGTCTGTTCCACAAACCAGCCTTTTGTCAGTTCAGTCATAGTGGCGTAATAATATGCCTCAAGATCTGGTATGGCCACCCCCCTTTCTCCTTGGATTTAAGTAGAGTGCGCTTTTTCACTCTAGGTTTCCCATTGTTCCAAATAAATTTGTTCATCTGGTGTGTTAGTTTTTGTATGTATTGTAGAGATATAGGCAGAGGGACGTTCCTGTATAAAAACAGGACTTTGGGTAGGCAGAACATTTTATATAGCACTATTCTGCCCATCCATGTGGCTGGAGTCTTCGACAGTTCCTTCAACTTAAGGTCGAGAGACTGTAGAAGATGGTCCATATTTACCTCACTCATATGCATGGGGTTACCTGTGAGCCAAATTCCTAAGTACGGTATCCTGGTACAGTCCCAATTAAAGGGATACTTGTCTCTTAGTTGCTGTTTCGTAGAGGCTGAAAGGAAAAGTGATAGAACATTAGTCTTTTTTACATTTAATTTATAGTATGAGACTGAGCCAAATAAATTTATGATATCCCATATCTTTTCCAGGGAATCAGCTGGATTTGTCAGTGTGAGTATAATGTCATCTGCATAGAGGTTAATCTTATGCTCTGAATCTTTCATTTGTACACCATGTACTTCATCAGAATCCCTTATCATTTGAGCCAAAGGTTCCAGGCTCAGGATAAAAATTATTGGGGATAGAGGACATCCCTGTCTTGTCCCATTAGTTATAAGAAATGTATCTGACATCGTGTTGTTGACCAGCACAGAGGCAGATGGCCGAGAGTATAAAGCTCGAATACTTCTCATCATCTCCCCACCAAAACCCATTTTCTCCAATACTGTAAAGGCATAGGCCCAATTAATCCGGTCAAAGGCCTTTTCAGCGTCAAGAGCTACAAACAAACTGGAAATCCTATTTTTGTGGCATGAATATAAGTGATGCAGGACACTTCTAGAACTGTCTGAAGTTTGCCTAGATTTTACAAAACCGACTTGATCGGGATGTATAAGGGATGGAACAACGTCCTGTAATCTTTCTGCTAATATTTTTGCGTAGATCTTGATATCCACATTTAGGAGAGAGATAGGCCTATAATTTTCGATTTTGGTCGGATCTTTATCTGGTTTGGGAATCACCACTATTGTGGCTCTCAGCATATCTGTGTTGCACTTTCCTTCTGATTTAATAAAATTCAGGGCATTAGTTAAGTGTGGGATGAGTTCCTTTTGAAATTCTTTATAATACTCTATAGGAAAGCCATCTGGACCTGGAGCCTTGTCATTTTTAAGATTGTTCATCGCAAGAGAGACCTCACCCTCAGTAAAGGGTGTGTCAAGTGATTCCTTCTGCTCTAAAGACAAAGATCCCAGCTTTACCTTTTCCAAAAAATTATTTATCATCTCTGGTGTAGGAGAGGGATGAGCTCCATTGTTTCCTATGTTGTATAATTTAGAATAGTAGCTCTCAAAAGCCAGGGCTATCTCTTTGGGTTTTTCTATAGTCTTTGAGCTTTGGGTTATTTTTTTAATTGGATGTTTTTTATTTATGGGTTTAAACCTATTTGCCATATTTTTGGAGAATTTATTATTATTAACATAAAACCCTGCCCTATTAAATAAAGTCTTTTTCTCATATAGGTTGATGAGGAGATTCCTAAGTTCTAGTCTGAGGGAGTACAATTCATTATATTTAGCAAAATTTTTGTCTGCTTTAGCTTGGGATTCTAATTTTTGGATCTGTTCTAACAACATCCTTTGTTGGCTCTCTCTTGCTCTTTTTTGTCTCGAGGCCACTTGGATCAGATGACCCCTAATGACACATTTGTGTGCTAGCCACAATGTTTCAGGTGTAATTTCTTGGGAACAGTTCTCTTTGAAGTAGTTCATTAAGACATTCTTTGCTAATGATATGTTTTCTGGGGAGTCAACTGTGAATTTACTATATCTCCAATTGTATTGTTTTGGGATCATGGAGGAAGTGTGTAAGGTCAGTAGGATTGGGGCATGGTCTGACCATGTAATAGGACCAGTCTGGAAATCTATGTATGAGTCTAGTAGCGAGAAGCTAGTGAACACATGATCAATCCTAGTGTAAGACTTGTTGTGTGGACAAAATCTTGTGTACTCTCTTGAGGTAGAGTTCAATATCTTACAGCTGTCATGCAAATTGGAATCTCCCAACCATTTTTCCAGATTCATGCTCTTATAATATGGGGCATCAGATGAGCAATCAGTATTTGGGTCAACTATACAATTAAAATCCCCTCCCCAGATAATGTGACCTCTACTAAAATTGGACAATTTCTTCTTGACCTTATTTAGAAAACTTATTTGTCGGACATTAGGGGTGTATACGTTTACCACTGTATATTCCACACCCTCCAAAGTAAAATTAATAGCCAGTTGTCTACCTTTGCTGTCCCTATATATGTCTGAGACCACTATTGGCAAATCTTTGTGGAAGGCGATGGCCACCCCAGCCTTTTTCCTTCCCTCAGTGTTAGAAAAGAAAATCTAAGGGAAGTCTTTATTTTTGAGTCTTGTGTTATCAATTTCTAGAAGGTGTGTTTCTTGTATCATTGCTATGCTGGCCTTCAATTTTTTAATCTCCTTCCACAAAGCAAATCTCTTGAATGGGCTATTGAGCCCATTTACATTAAATGACAGTACCCTCAATTCCATAATGTGTCAGGAAGGAAAAAAAAAGCATTAGATGATTCACTAAGACAGAACATTTCACCTGAACATACATCCAAAAGATAGTGGGCTTCCTTAGTGATTTTTTGTTAGTGCCTGGTGTGCCTGTAAACAAAAACATGTTACAACCTAGAACAGAACAAAACTTATGAACTAGACAAATTTAGATTTCTCAAAAGAAATGGTACCGAGAGAATGTCTCTCAGTTATCACGTGGGGAGTGAAAAAGAGAAAGTTCAGGCCTAAAGCCAGGGTCAGTACCCACCAAGTCTATTTTCTTTTCTTTTGCGTATTCCAGGACTGGGAAAGGCGTCTTTGCTGCTGCAAGGGGAAATTCCTTTCTTGATTGTAGAATGATGATGATGGTGGAGTCTCCAGTGGAGGGATACCTAAATCTTGGAAAAAACTGTTACAGTTATCAATATTAGACAAGGCAAAAGTGGTATTCTCTTTCATGACTAGAATTTTTGTAGGGAAACCCCATCTGTATAAAATCTTGTGTTTCCTCAGATGTGCAGTGATTGGAAAGAAGTCTCTCCTTTTCTGCAAGGTAGCTTTTGAGAAGTCTGCAAAAATCTTGATATCCTCGTATGGCCTTGGTAATATAGGTGATTGCTTACTTTTCCTCAGAATGTCCTCCTTTGTCAGGAAATAATGAAAATATGCAATGACATCTCTTGGGGCTCTGTCTGGGGCATATTTTGACTTGGGGAGTCTGTGTATACGTTCCATCAATAGGTCCCCTTTAGAGGCCCCTGGAAGTATTGTATGAAGCATCTTTTGCACATATGCATTAAGGTCTCTGTCTTTGACATTTTCAGGTATTCCCCTGAATTTAAGGTTGTTCCTTCTACTTCTGTCTTCCTGCTCTGTCAACCTTGATTTTAAGAAGACAACCTATTTTTCTAGGGCATAGTGTTCATCTATCAAGTTATTATGGGATTTAACCAATTCTTCCATTTTGGATTCAAGATGGTCCACTCTCTGGCCCAGACCATCTATGTTATTTTGGAGATTTGTATTATAGCCCTCCAGTTGTTTCTGAAATGTCTTTGCTAGAAGGCATAGCATGTTCTTAATAAATATTTCTGAGGCTGTATTACTGGTAGCCTCCACCTCTGTTAAAACGTGTAAAATGTTCTCCGGTATGGGATTATCAGAAGGACAGGAGTCCTCAATTTGTAATTCCTGTTGCAGCTCAGCTGAGCTGCTGCTAAATCTGCGGCTAGTCACTGAGAAAGGAGACATTTCCCTCTGTAATGGCGTTAGAGGAGTATCTGACACATTGGAGATGTCAGGACAGGATGAGGAACCCCTTATTACAGTTGTCTCCTCCATAGCAGCGGTAAGCGGTGCTGCTGCATCATAATTCACAGGCTGCGCTGTATTTTTGCTTAGGTTACGCAAATTGCGTATCTGCTGCGTAGTCTCGCTTGTCCCCCGGTCACTCTCGCGAGATCTCGCTCCTTTCCCCTCAGCGCTACTTTTAATGTGTAAATTAGCGCTTCTATTAGCCTGCAGAGCGGCGGTTTTTGCTAGGGCAGGGGTAGACTTACCCCCCGACTTGAATGCTGCATGCTTCAGCCGCTGTGGCGTCCTTTGCCGCTGTGTACCGCTCAGGCTGGGGCTGCAGGCTGTGGCTGCTGCTGTGAGGCGGGCGCCATCTTGGCTCCTCAGCATGAGGGGAGAGCGCTCTGTTTTCTTTCCTTTTTCTGCTTTTTTACTGAGCAGATCCATAGTGTGGGGGCACCGCTGGTGTCTATGGAGGTTCCCACAAGTTTTCAGCCAGTCCTGGTTTGTAAATCGCTTGTAAATAGCGCTTGGTAGGCTGCCCTGTGGAGGAGCTCAGAGCTCAGGCTTCCATTCAGCTCAGACGCTGGCCACGCCCCCCCAATGTTTTGAATTTTCTCCAAAAGTAAAGTAGTTGCAAACTCATGCTTTTAGAGACTTGTTTGGGCTCATGAGAAGAGTAGAAAAACATGAAAAAATTTCAGTCCTGCATGATTCTACCAAGAAATGTGTGTTCATTCAAACCGCTGGTTTTTGATAGTTTGAGCCCTATTGAATAATGAATGTTTTGAATTTTCTCCAAAAGTAAAGTAGTTGCAAACTCATCCTTTTAGAAACTTGTTTGGGCTGTTGAGAGGAGTAAAAAACCATCAAAAATTTCAATCCTGCATGATTCTACCAAGAAATGTGATTCTTCATTCAAAATGCTGGTTTTTGCTATTGGGCTCCATTGAATAATGAATGTTTTGAATTTTCTCCAAAAGTAAAGTAGTTGCAAACTCATCCTTTTAGAGACTTGTTTGGGCTCATGAGAGGAGTAGAAAAAAATCAAAAATTTCAGTCCTGCACGATTCTACCAAGAAATGTGTGTTCATTCAAACCGCTGGTTTTTGATATTTTGGGCCCTATTGAATAATGAATGTTTTGAATTTTCTCCAAAAGTAAAGTAGTTGCAAACTCATCCTTTTAGAAACTTGTTTGGGCTGTTGAGAGGAGTAAAAAACCATCAAAAATTTCAATCCTGCATGATTCTACCAAGAAATGTCATTCTTCATTCAAAACCTGATTTTTGCTATTGGGCTCTATTGAATAATGAATGTTTTGAATTTTCTCCAAAAGTAAAGTAGTTGCAAACTCATGCTTTTAGAGACTTGTTTGGGCTCATGAGAGGAGTAGAAAAACATCAAAAATTTCAGTCCTGCACGATTCTACCAAGAAATGTGTGTTCATTCAAACCGCTGGTTTTTGATAGTTTGGGCCCTATTGAATAATGAATGTTTTGAATTTTCTCCAAAAGTAAAGTAGTTGCAAACTCATCCTTTTAGAAACTTGTTTGGGCTGTTGAGAGGAGTAAAAAACCATCAAAAATTTCAATCCTGCATGATTCTACCAAGAAATGTGATTCTTCATTCAAAACCTGATTTTTGCTATTGGGCTCTATTGAATAATGAATGTTTTGAATTTTCTCCAAAAGTAAAGTAGTTGCAAACTCATGCTTTTAGAGACTTGTTTGGGCTCATGAGAGGAGTAGAAAAACATCAAAAATTTCAGTCCTGCATGATTCTACAAGAAATGTGTGTTCATTGAAACCGCTGGTTTTTGATAGTTTGGGCCCTATTGAATAATGAATGTTTTGAATTTTCTCCAAAAGTAAAGTAGTTGCAAACTCATCCTTTTAGAAACTTGTTTGGGCTGTTGAGAGGAGTAAAAAACCATCAAAAATTTCAATCCTGCATGATTCTACCAAGAAATGTGATTCTTCATTCAAAACGCTGGTTTTTGCTATTGGGCTCTATTGAATAATGAATGTTTTGAATTTTCTCCAAAAGTAAAGTAGTTGCAAACTCATCCTTTTAGAGACTTGTTTGGGCTCATGAGAGGAGTAGAAAAACATCAAAAATTTCAGTCCTGCACGATTCTACCAAGAAATGTGTGTTCATTCAAACCGCTGGTTTTTGATATTTTGGGCCCTATTGAATAATGAATGTTTTGAATTTTCTCCAAAAGTAAAGTAGTTGCAAACTCATCCTTTTAGAAACTTGTTTGGGCTGTTGAGAGGAGTAAAAAACCATCAAAAATTTCAGTTCTGCATGATTCTACCAAGAAATGTGATTCTTCATTCAAAACCTGATTTTTGCTATTGGGCTCTATTGAATAATGAATGTTTTGAATTTTCTCCAAAAGTAAAGTAGTTGCAAACTCATGCTTTTAGAGACTTGTTTGGGCTCATGAGAGGAGTAGAAAAACATCAAAAATTTCAGTCCTGCATGATTCTACCAAGAAATGTGTGTTCATTGAAACCGCTGGTTTTTGATAGTTTGGGCCCTATTGAATAATGAATGTTTTGAATTTTCTCCAAAAGTAAAGTAGTTGCAAACTCATCCTTTTAGAAACTTGTTTGGGCTGTTGAGAGGAGTAAAAAACCATCAAAAATTTCAATCCTGCATGATTCTACCAAGAAATGTGATTCTTCATTCAAAACGCTGGTTTTTGCTATTGGGCTCTATTGAATAATGAATGTTTTGAATTTTCTCCAAAAGTAAAGTAGTTGCAAACTCATCCTTTTAGAGACTTGTTTGGGCTCATGAGAGGAGTAGAAAAACATCAAAAATTTCAGTCCTGCACGATTCTACCAAGAAATGTGTGTTCATTCAAACCGCTGGTTTTTGATATTTTGGGCCCTATTGAATAATGAATGTTTTGAATTTTCTCCAAAAGTAAAGTAGTTGCAAACTCATCCTTTTAGAAACTTGTTTGGGCTGTTGAGAGGAGTAAAAAACCATCAAAAATTTCAATCCTGCATGATTCTACCAAGAAATGTGATTCTTCATTCAAAACCTGATTTTTGCTATTGGGCACTATTGAATAATGAATGTTTTGAATTTTCTCCAAAAGTAAAGTAGTTGCAAACTCATGCTTTTAGAGACTTGTTTGGGCTCCTGAGAGGAGTAGAAAAACATCAAAAATTTCAGTCCTGCATTATTCTACCAAGAAATGTGTGTTCATTGAAACCGCTGGTTTTTGATAGTTTGGGCCCTATTGAATAATGAATGTTTTGAATTTTCTCCAAAAGTAAAGTAGTTGCAAACTCATCCTTTTAGAAACTTGTTTGGGCTGTTGAGAGGAGTAAAAAACCATCAAAAATTTCAATCCTGCATGATTCTACCAAGAAATGTGATTCTTCATTCAAAACGCTGGTTTTTGCTATTGGGCTCTATTGAATAATGAATGTTTTGAATTTTCTCCAAAAGTAAAGTAGTTGCAAACTCATCCTTTTAGAGACTTGTTTGGGCTCATGAGAGGAGTAGAAAAACATCAAAAATTTCAGTCCTGCACGATTCTACCAAGAAATGTGTGTTCATTCAAACCGCTGGTTTTTGATATTTTGGGCCCTATTGAATAATGAATGTTTTGAATTTTCTCCAAAAGTAAAGTAGTTGCAAACTCATCCTTTTAGAAACTTGTTTGGGCTGTTGAGAGGAGTAAAAAACCATCAAAAATTTCAATCCTGCATGATTCTACCAAGAAATGTGATTCTTCATTCAAAACGCTGGTTTTTGCTATTGGGCTCTATTGAATAATGAATGTTTTGAATTTTCTCCAAAAGTAAAGTAGTTGCAAACTCATCCTTTTAGAGACTTGTTTGGGCTCATGAGAGGAGTAGAAAAACATCAAAAATTTCAGTCCTGCACGATTCTACCAAGAAATGTGTGTTCATTCAAACTGCTGGTTTTTGATATTTTGGGCCCTATTGAATAATGAATGTTTTGAATTTTCTCCAAAAGTAAAGTAGTTGCAAACTCATCCTTTTAGAAACTTGTTTGGGCTGTTGAGAGGAGTAAAAAACCATCAAAAATTTCAATCCTGCATGATTCTACCAAGAAATGTGATTCTTCATTCAAAACGCTGGTTTTTGCTATTGGGCTCTATTGAATAATGAATGTTTTGAATTTTCTCCAAAAGTAAAGTAGTTGCAAACTCATCCTTTTAGAAACTTGTTTGGGCTGTTGAGAGGAGTAAAAAACCATCAAAAATTTAAATCCTGCATGATTCTACCAAGAAATGTGATTGTTCATTCAAAACGCTGGTTTTTGCTATTTGGCTCTATTGAATAATGAATGTTTTGAATTTTCTCCAAAAGTAAAGTAGTTGCAAACTCATCCTTTTAGAGACTTGTTTGGGCTCATGAGAGGAGTAGAAAAACATCAAAAATTTCAGTCCTGCACGATTCTACCAAGAAATGTGTGTTCATTCAAACCGCTGGTTTTTGATATTTTGTGCCCTATTGAATAATGAATGTTTTGAATTTTCTCCAAAAGTAAAGTAGTTGCAAACTCATCCTTTTAGAAACTTGTTTGGGCTGTTGAGAGGAGTAAAAAACCATCAAAAATTTCAATCCTGCATGATTCTACCAAGAAATGTGATTCTTCTTTCAAAACCTGATTTTTGCTATTGGGCTCTATTGAATAATGAATGTTTTGAATTTTCTCCAAAAGTAAAGTAGTTGCAAACTCATCCTTTTAGAGACTTGTTTGGGCTCATGAGAGGAGTAGAAAAACATCAAAAATTTCAGTCCTGCACGATTCTACCAAGAAATGTGTGTTCATTCAAACCGCTGGTTTTTGATATTTTGGGCCCTATTGAATAATGAATGTTTTGAATTTTCTCCAAAAGTAAAGTAGTTGCAAACTCATCCTTTTAGAAACTTGTTTGGGCTGTTGAGAGGAGTAAAAAACCATCAAAAATTTCAATCCTGCATGATTCTACCAAGAAATGTGATTCTTCATTCAAAACGCTGGTTTTTGCTATTGGGCTCTATTGAATAATGAATGTTTTGAATTTTCTCCAAAAGTAAAGTAGTTGCAAACTCATCCTTTTAGAGACTTGTTTGGGCTCATGAGAGGAGTAGAAAAACATCAAAAATTTCAGTCCTGCACGATTCTACCAAGAAATGTGTGTTCATTCAAACTGCTGGTTTTTGATATTTTGGGCCCTATTGAATAATGAATGTTTTGAATTTTCTCCAAAAGTAAAGTAGTTGCAAACTCATCCTTTTAGAAACTTGTTTGGGCTGTTGAGAGGAGTAAAAAACCATCAAAAATTTCAATCCTGCATGATTCTACCAAGAAATGTGATTCTTCATTCAAAACGCTGGTTTTTGCTATTGGGCTCTATTGAATAATGAATGTTTTGAATTTTCTCCAAAAGTAAAGTAGTTGCAAACTCATCCTTTTAGAAACTTGTTTGGGCTGTTGAGAGGAGTAAAAAACCATCAAAAATTTCAATCCTGCATGATTCTACCAAGAAATGTGATTCTTCATTCAAAACCTGATTTTTGCTATTGGGCTCTATTGAATAATGAATGTTTTGAATTTTCTCCAAAAGTAAAGTAGTTGCAAACTCATCCTTTTAGAGACTTGTTTGGGCTCATGAGAGGAGTAGAAAAACATCAAAAATTTCAGTCCTGCACGATTCTACCAAGAAATGTGTGTTCATTCAAACCGCTGGTTTTTGATAGTTTGGGCCCTATTGAATAATGAATGTTTTGAATTTTCTCCAAAAGTAAAGTAGTTGCAAACTCATCCTTTTAGAAACTTGTTTGGGCTGTTGAGAGGAGTTAAAAACCATCAAAAATTTCAATCCTGCATGATTCTACCAAGAAATGTGATTCTTCATTCAAAACCTGATTTTTGCTATTGGGCTCTATTGAATAATGAATGTTTTGAATTTTCTCCAAAAGTAAAGTAGTTGCAAACTCATGCTTTTAGAGACTTGTTTGGGCTCATGAGAGGAGTAGAAAAACATCAAAAATTTCAGTCCTGCATGATTCTACCAAGAAATGTGTGTTCATTCAAACCGCTGGTTTTTGATAGTTTGAGCCCTATTGAATAATGAATGTTTTGAATTTTCTCCAAAAGTAAAGTAGTTGCAAACTCATCCTTTTAGAGACTTGTTTGGGCTCATGAGAGGAGTAGAAAAACATCAAAAATTTCAGTCCTGCACGATTCTACCAAAAAATGTGTGTTCATTCAAACCGCTGGTTTTTGATAGTTTGGGCCCTATTGAATAATGAATGTTTTGAATTTTCTCCAAAAGTAAAGTAGTTGCAAACTCATCCTTTTAGAAACTTGTTTGGGCTGTTGAGAGGAGTAAAAAACCATCAAAAATTTCAATCCTGCATGATTCTACCAAGAAATGTGATTCTTCATTCAAAACCTGATTTTTGCTATTGGGCTCTATTGAATAATGAATGTTTTGAATTTTCTCCAAAAGTAAAGTAGTTGCAAACTCATGCTTTTAGAGACTTGTTTGGGCTCATGAGAGGAGTAGAAAAACATCAAAAATTTCAGTCCTGCATGATTCTACCAAGAAATGTGTGTTCATTCAAACCGCTGGTTTTTGATAGTTTGAGCCCTATTGAATAATGAATGTTTTGAATTTTCTCCAAAAGTAAAGTAGTTGCAAACTCATCCTTTTAGAAACTTGTTTGGGCTGTTGAGAGGAGTAAAAAACCATCAAAAATTTCAATCCTGCATGATTCTACCAAGAAATGTCATTCTTCATTCAAAACCTGATTTTTGCTATTGGGCTCTATTGAATAATGAATGTTTTGAATTTTCTCCAAAAGTAAAGTAGTTGCAAACTCATGCTTTTAGAGACTTGTTTGGGCTCATGAGAGGAGTAGAAAAACATCAAAAATTTCAGTCCTGCATGATTCTACCAAGAAATGTGTGTTCATTGAAACCGCTGGTTTTTGATAGTTTGGGCCCTATTGAATAATGAATGTTTTGAATTTTCTCCAAAAGTAAAGTAGTTGCAAACTCATCCTTTTAGAAACTTGTTTGGGCTGTTGAGAGGAGTAAAAAACCATCAAAAATTTCAATCCTGCATGATTCTACCAAGAAATGTGATTCTTCATTCAAAACGCTGGTTTTTGCTATTGGGCTCTATTGAATAATGAATGTTTTGAATTTTCTCCAAAAGTAAAGTAGTTGCAAACTCATCCTTTTAGAGACTTGTTTGGGCTCAAGAGAGGAGTAGAAAAACATCAAAAATTTCAGTCCTGCACGATTCTACCAAGAAATGTGTGTTCATTCAAACCGCTGGTTTTTGATATTTTGGGCCCTATTGAATAATGAATGTTTTGAATTTTCTCCAAAAGTAAAGTAGTTGCAAACTCATCCTTTTAGAAACTTGTTTGGGCTGTTGAGAGGAGTAAAAAACCATCAAAAATTTCAATCCTGCATGATTCTACCAAGAAATGTGATTCTTCATTCAAAACGCTGGTTTTTGCTATTGGGCTCTATTGAATAATGAATGTTTTGAATTTTCTCCAAAAGTAAAGTAGTTGCAAACTCATCCTTTTATAGACTTGTTTGGGCTCATGAGAGGAGTAGAAAAACATCAAAAATTTCAGTCCTGCACGATTCTACCAAGAAATGTGTGTTCATTCAAACCGCTGGTTTTTGATATTTTGGGCCCTATTGAATTATGAATGTTTTGAATTTTCTCCAAAAGTAAAGTAGTTGCAAACTCATCATTTTAGAAACTTGTTTGGGCTGTTGAGTGGAGTAAAAAACCATCAAAAATTTCAATCCTGCAAGATTCTACCAAGAAATGTGATTCTTCATTCAAAACCTGATTTTTGCTATTGGGCTCTATTGAATAATGAATGTTTTGAATTTTCTCCAAAAGTAAAGTAGTTGCAAACTCATCCTTTTAGAGACTTGTTTGGGCTCATGAGAGGAGTAGAAAAACATCAAAAATTTCAGTCCTGCACGATTCTACCAAGAAATGTGTGTTCATTCAAACCGCTGGTTTTTGATATTTTGGGCACTATTGAATAATGAATGTTTTGAATTTTCTCCAAAAGTAAAGTAGTTGCAAACTCATCCTTTTAGAAACTTGTTTGGGCTGTTGAGAGGAGTAAAAAACCATCAAAAATTTCAATCCTGCATGATTCTACCAAGAAATGTGATTCTTCATTCAAAACCTGATTTTTGCTATTGGGCACTATTGAATAATGAATGTTTTGAATTTTCTCCAAAAGTAAAGTAGTTGCAAACTCATGCTTTTAGAGACTTGTTTGGGCTCATGAGAGGAGTAGAAAACCATCAAAAATTTCAGTCCTGCATGATTCTACCAAGAAATGTGTGTTCATTGAAACCGCTGGTTTTTGATAGTTTGGGCCCTATTGAATAATGAATGTTTTGAATTTTCTCCAAAAGTAAAGTAGTTGCAAACTCATCCTTTTAGAAACTTGTTTGGGCTGTTGAGACGAGTAAAAAACCATCAAAAATTTCAATCCTGCATGATTCTACCAAGAAATGTGATTCTTCATTCAAAACGCTGGTTTTTGCTATTGGGCTCTATTGAATAATGAATGTTTTGAATTTTCTCCAAAAGTAAAGTAGTTGCAAACTCATGCTTTTAGAGACTTGTTTGGGCTCATGAGAGGAGTAGAAAAACATCAAAAATTTCAGTCCTGCACGATTCTACCAAGAAATGTGTGTTCATTGAAACCGCTGGTTTTTGATAGTTTGGGCCCTATTGAATAATGAATGTTTTGAATTTTCTCCAAAAGTAAAGTAGTTGCAAACTCATCCTTTTAGAAACTTGTTTGGGCTGTTGAGAGGAGTAAAAAAACCATCAAAAATTTCAATCCTGCATGATTCTACCAAGAAATGTGATTCTTCATTCAAAACGCTGGTTTTTGCTATTGGGCTCTATTGAATAATGAATGTTTTGAATTTTCTCCAAAAGTAAAGTAGTTGCAAACTCATCCTTCTAGAGACTTGTTTGGGCTCATGAGAGGAGTAGAAAAACATCAAAAATTTCAGTCCTGCACGATTCTACCAAGAAATGTGTGTTCATTCAAACTGCTGGTTTTTGATATTTTGGGCCCTATTGAATAATGAATGTTTTGAATTTTCTCCAAAAGTAAAGTAGTTGCAAACTCATCCTTTTAGAAACTTGTTTGGGCTGTTGAGAGGAGTAAAAAACCATCAAAAATTTCAATCCTGCATGATTCTACCAAGAAATGTGATTCTTCATTCAAAACGCTGGTTTTTGCTATTGGGCTCTATTGAATAATGAATGTTTTGAATTTTCTTTAACAATAATTTTTATTAGAATTTTCAGAATAGTAGGCAGAATGTAAAATTTACACTTGTACAGACTCATCTAAGTAAGTTATTGTACTGATGTAAAAAAAATGAATACATCACAATATGATGACATTTCAATAGTATATCAACATTGAGAGTAAATGTAGTAAACACTAAACAAATAGTACCAGAAAGAAACAATAAAAAGAAAGGTAAATTTAGGCACTTGAATATGTGAAATATTGGCACATCATAAACCATAAGAAGTAAAATATGAGTTCAGGATATGAAATCTTTTTCTATTTTAGACTTTAGTTCCATCCATTTATACCATCTGTCATCAAATATTTTAATTAAGCCTTTATTAATATAGTGAATTTTCTCGTAGACACAATGTTTGTCCACCAGTAAAATAAGGGTGACAATGTCTGGAGGTTGCTTCCTGTTCCAACCCTTCGCTACAAGGAAGGCTGCAGACATAAGGATATGAGCCGCCAGAAATTTATTTCTTTTAAGTCTATGTATATATTAGTAACAAGGCTAGAGCAGGTTGTGGTTGAATACACCAATTGCATATGTGTGAAAGCAAATCGAACACCCTGGACCAGTACAACTTCAGCATAGGGCATCCCCAAAAAACATGTAGTAAATCTGCCTGAGATCCACAGTTACGCCAACACATTCCAGATCCCCCCCTCCAAAATGTTTCAATCTATTTGGGGTAAGGTAATATCTATGAATTAATTTATAATGCGTTTCTAGTATATTCATACATCTTGTGGATTTGATTGCAATTTTAAGAGAGGAGATCCACTGAGGACCATATATCTGTCTCTGTAATGTGGTTTCCCATTTTTCAAAGCATCCTTCATTGGTGAAGGTGTCTTTGTTGGTCAGGCTATTGTATAAGGGTCTAAGATAACTCTTATGTCTAGATGACATATTAAATAGAAAATTGTTAATAGTAAGGTCAATTGGAACCACTCTAAAAAGGTATTTCTTATATTTGTTGTATTCTTCCTTGAGTAGGAGATATGTCATATACTCCGAATTGGGAACCCCAAATCTGTTCTTTAATAACTCAAAGGGTATGACTCTGTTATTGTCCATCAAGTCATCTACAAAAGTGATCGGAAATTTGGTCCAGCTGTCGAATATAGGTCTTAGAGAAGTCCTGACAGGAGACAGAAAAGGGAGTCTCAACCTCTCGAGTGAAAAAGAGGCAGAGCTAGTCTTTCTTTTGCATACACATGACCAGCACAACATAGAGGCCTTAAGTATGGGATTATCTATTTTCATAATTTCCCTTCTATGTAGAAGGAAATAGGCTATGAATAAAACTGGTTCCCTGTTGGGCATCATATCTCTTTCAATATTTGGCCACCCCAGGTCTGTCTGTTCCACAAACCAGCCTTTTGTCAGTTCAGTCATAGTGGCGTAATAATATGCCTCAAGATCTGGTATGGCCACCCCCCTTTCTCCTTGGATTTAAGTAGAGTGCGCTTTTTCACTCTAGGTTTCCCATTGTTCCAAATAAATTTGTTCATCTGGTGTGTTAGTTTTTGTATGTATTGTAGAGATATAGGCAGAGGGACGTTCCTGTATAAAAACAGGACTTTGGGTAGGCAGAACATTTTATATAGCACTATTCTGCCCATCCATGTGGCTGGAGTCTTCGACAGTTCCTTCAACTTAAGGTCGAGAGACTGTAGAAGATGGTCCATATTTACCTCACTCATATGCATGGGGTTACCTGTGAGCCAAATTCCTAAGTACGGTATCCTGGTACAGTCCCAATTAAAGGGATACTTGTCTCTTAGTTGCTGTTTCGTAGAGGCTGAAAGGAAAAGTGATAGAACATTAGTCTTTTTTACATTTAATTTATAGTATGAGACTGAGCCAAATAAATTTATGATATCCCATATCTTTTCCAGGGAATCAGCTGGATTTGTCAGTGTGAGTATAATGTCATCTGCATAGAGGTTAATCTTATGCTCTGAATCTTTCATTTGTACACCATGTACTTCATCAGAATCCCTTATCATTTGAGCCAAAGGTTCCAGGCTCAGGATAAAAATTATTGGGGATAGAGGACATCCCTGTCTTGTCCCATTAGTTATAAGAAATGTATCTGACATCGTGTTGTTGACCAGCACAGAGGCAGATGGCCGAGAGTATAAAGCTCGAATACTTCTCATCATCTCCCCACCAAAACCCATTTTCTCCAATACTGTAAAGGCATAGGCCCAATTAATCCGGTCAAAGGCCTTTTCAGCGTCAAGAGCTACAAACAAACTGGAAATCCTATTTTTGTGGCATGAATATAAGTGATGCAGGACACTTCTAGAACTGTCTGAAGTTTGCCTAGATTTTACAAAACCGACTTGATCGGGATGTATAAGGGATGGAACAACGTCCTGTAATCTTTCTGCTAATATTTTTGCGTAGATCTTGATATCCACATTTAGGAGAGAGATAGGCCTATAATTTTCGATTTTGGTCGGATCTTTATCTGGTTTGGGAATCACCACTATTGTGGCTCTCAGCATATCTGTGTTGCACTTTCCTTCTGATTTAATAAAATTCAGGGCATTAGTTAAGTGTGGGATGAGTTCCTTTTGAAATTCTTTATAATACTCTATAGGAAAGCCATCTGGACCTGGAGCCTTGTCATTTTTAAGATTGTTCATCGCAAGAGAGACCTCACCCTCAGTAAAGGGTGTGTCAAGTGATTCCTTCTGCTCTAAAGACAAAGATCCCAGCTTTACCTTTTCCAAAAAATTATTTATCATCTCTGGTGTAGGAGAGGGATGAGCTCCATTGTTTCCTATGTTGTATAATTTAGAATAGTAGCTCTCAAAAGCCAGGGCTATCTCTTTGGGTTTTTCTATAGTCTTTGAGCTTTGGGTTATTTTTTTAATTGGATGTTTTTTATTTATGGGTTTAAACCTATTTGCCATATTTTTGGAGAATTTATTATTATTAACATAAAACCCTGCCCTATTAAATAAAGTCTTTTTCTCATATAGGTTGATGAGGAGATTCCTAAGTTCTAGTCTGAGGGAGTACAATTCATTATATTTAGCAAAATTTTTGTCTGCTTTAGCTTGGGATTCTAATTTTTGGATCTGTTCTAACAACATCCTTTGTTGGCTCTCTCTTGCTCTTTTTTGTCTCGAGGCCACTTGGATCAGATGACCCCTAATGACACATTTGTGTGCTAGCCACAATGTTTCAGGTGTAATTTCTTGGGAACAGTTCTCTTTGAAGTAGTTCATTAAGACATTCTTTGCTAATGATATGTTTTCTGGGGAGTCAACTGTGAATTTACTATATCTCCAATTGTATTGTTTTGGGATCATGGAGGAAGTGTGTAAGGTCAGTAGGATTGGGGCATGGTCTGACCATGTAATAGGACCAGTCTGGAAATCTATGTATGAGTCTAGTAGCGAGAAGCTAGTGAACACATGATCAATCCTAGTGTAAGACTTGTTGTGTGGACAAAATCTTGTGTACTCTCTTGAGGTAGAGTTCAATATCTTACAGCTGTCATGCAAATTGGAATCTCCCAACCATTTTTCCAGATTCATGCTCTTATAATATGGGGCATCAGATGAGCAATCAGTATTTGGGTCAACTATACAATTAAAATCCCCTCCCCAGATAATGTGACCTCTACTAAAATTGGACAATTTCTTCTTGACCTTATTTAGAAAACTTATTTGTCGGACATTAGGGGTGTATACGTTTACCACTGTATATTCCACACCCTCCAAAGTAAAATTAATAGCCAGTTGTCTACCTTTGCTGTCCCTATATATGTCTGAGACCACTATTGGCAAATCTTTGTGGAAGGCGATGGCCACCCCAGCCTTTTTCCTTCCCTCAGTGTTAGAAAAGAAAATCTAAGGGAAGTCTTTATTTTTGAGTCTTGTGTTATCAATTTCTAGAAGGTGTGTTTCTTGTATCATTGCTATGCTGGCCTTCAATTTTTTAATCTCCTTCCACAAAGCAAATCTCTTGAATGGGCTATTGAGCCCATTTACATTAAATGACAGTACCCTCAATTCCATAATGTGTCAGGAAGGAAAAAAAAAGCATTAGATGATTCACTAAGACAGAACATTTCACCTGAACATACATCCAAAAGATAGTGGGCTTCCTTAGTGATTTTTTGTTAGTGCCTGGTGTGCCTGTAAACAAAAACATGTTACAACCTAGAACAGAACAAAACTTATGAACTAGACAAATTTAGATTTCTCAAAAGAAATGGTACCGAGAGAATGTCTCTCAGTTATCACGTGGGGAGTGAAAAAGAGAAAGTTCAGGCCTAAAGCCAGGGTCAGTACCCACCAAGTCTATTTTCTTTTCTTTTGCGTATTCCAGGACTGGGAAAGGCGTCTTTGCTGCTGCAAGGGGAAATTCCTTTCTTGATTGTAGAATGATGATGATGGTGGAGTCTCCAGTGGAGGGATACCTAAATCTTGGAAAAAACTGTTACAGTTATCAATATTAGACAAGGCAAAAGTGGTATTCTCTTTCATGACTAGAATTTTTGTAGGGAAACCCCATCTGTATAAAATCTTGTGTTTCCTCAGATGTGCAGTGATTGGAAAGAAGTCTCTCCTTTTCTGCAAGGTAGCTTTTGAGAAGTCTGCAAAAATCTTGATATCCTCGTATGGCCTTGGTAATATAGGTGATTGCTTACTTTTCCTCAGAATGTCCTCCTTTGTCAGGAAATAATGAAAATATGCAATGACATCTCTTGGGGCTCTGTCTGGGGCATATTTTGACTTGGGGAGTCTGTGTATACGTTCCATCAATAGGTCCCCTTTAGAGGCCCCTGGAAGTATTGTATGAAGCATCTTTTGCACATATGCATTAAGGTCTCTGTCTTTGACATTTTCAGGTATTCCCCTGAATTTAAGGTTGTTCCTTCTACTTCTGTCTTCCTGCTCTGTCAACCTTGATTTTAAGAAGACAACCTATTTTTCTAGGGCATAGTGTTCATCTATCAAGTTATTATGGGATTTAACCAATTCTTCCATTTTGGATTCAAGATGGTCCACTCTCTGGCCCAGACCATCTATGTTATTTTGGAGATTTGTATTATAGCCCTCCAGTTGTTTCTGAAATGTCTTTGCTAGAAGGCATAGCATGTTCTTAATAAATATTTCTGAGGCTGTATTACTGGTAGCCTCCACCTCTGTTAAAACGTGTAAAATGTTCTCCGGTATGGGATTATCAGAAGGACAGGAGTCCTCAATTTGTAATTCCTGTTGCAGCTCAGCTGAGCTGCTGCTAAATCTGCGGCTAGTCACTGAGAAAGGAGACATTTCCCTCTGTAATGGCGTTAGAGGAGTATCTGACACATTGGAGATGTCAGGACAGGATGAGGAACCCCTTATTACAGTTGTCTCCTCCATAGCAGCGGTAAGCGGTGCTGCTGCATCATAATTCACAGGCTGCGCTGTATTTTTGCTTAGGTTACGCAAATTGCGTATCTGCTGCGTAGTCTCGCTTGTCCCCCGGTCACTCTCGCGAGATCTCGCTCCTTTCCCCTCAGCGCTACTTTTAATGTGTAAATTAGCGCTTCTATTAGCCTGCAGAGCGGCGGTTTTTGCTAGGGCAGGGGTAGACTTACCCCCCGACTTGAATGCTGCATGCTTCAGCCGCTGTGGCGTCCTTTGCCGCTGTGTACCGCTCAGGCTGGGGCTGCAGGCTGTGGCTGCTGCTGTGAGGCGGGCGCCATCTTGGCTCCTCAGCATGAGGGGAGAGCGCTCTGTTTTCTTTCCTTTTTCTGCTTTTTTACTGAGCAGATCCATAGTGTGGGGGCACCGCTGGTGTCTATGGAGGTTCCCACAAGTTTTCAGCCAGTCCTGGTTTGTAAATCGCTTGTAAATAGCGCTTGGTAGGCTGCCCTGTGGAGGAGCTCAGAGCTCAGGCTTCCATTCAGCTCAGACGCTGGCCACGCCCCCCCAATGTTTTGAATTTTCTCCAAAAGTAAAGTAGTTGCAAACTCATGCTTTTAGAGACTTGTTTGGGCTCATGAGAAGAGTAGAAAAACATGAAAAAATTTCAGTCCTGCATGATTCTACCAAGAAATGTGTGTTCATTCAAACCGCTGGTTTTTGATAGTTTGAGCCCTATTGAATAATGAATGTTTTGAATTTTCTCCAAAAGTAAAGTAGTTGCAAACTCATCCTTTTAGAAACTTGTTTGGGCTGTTGAGAGGAGTAAAAAACCATCAAAAATTTCAATCCTGCATGATTCTACCAAGAAATGTGATTCTTCATTCAAAATGCTGGTTTTTGCTATTGGGCTCCATTGAATAATGAATGTTTTGAATTTTCTCCAAAAGTAAAGTAGTTGCAAACTCATCCTTTTAGAGACTTGTTTGGGCTCATGAGAGGAGTAGAAAAAAATCAAAAATTTCAGTCCTGCACGATTCTACCAAGAAATGTGTGTTCATTCAAACCGCTGGTTTTTGATATTTTGGGCCCTATTGAATAATGAATGTTTTGAATTTTCTCCAAAAGTAAAGTAGTTGCAAACTCATCCTTTTAGAAACTTGTTTGGGCTGTTGAGAGGAGTAAAAAACCATCAAAAATTTCAATCCTGCATGATTCTACCAAGAAATGTCATTCTTCATTCAAAACCTGATTTTTGCTATTGGGCTCTATTGAATAATGAATGTTTTGAATTTTCTCCAAAAGTAAAGTAGTTGCAAACTCATGCTTTTAGAGACTTGTTTGGGCTCATGAGAGGAGTAGAAAAACATCAAAAATTTCAGTCCTGCACGATTCTACCAAGAAATGTGTGTTCATTCAAACCGCTGGTTTTTGATAGTTTGGGCCCTATTGAATAATGAATGTTTTGAATTTTCTCCAAAAGTAAAGTAGTTGCAAACTCATCCTTTTAGAAACTTGTTTGGGCTGTTGAGAGGAGTAAAAAACCATCAAAAATTTCAATCCTGCATGATTCTACCAAGAAATGTGATTCTTCATTCAAAACCTGATTTTTGCTATTGGGCTCTATTGAATAATGAATGTTTTGAATTTTCTCCAAAAGTAAAGTAGTTGCAAACTCATGCTTTTAGAGACTTGTTTGGGCTCATGAGAGGAGTAGAAAAACATCAAAAATTTCAGTCCTGCATGATTCTACAAGAAATGTGTGTTCATTGAAACCGCTGGTTTTTGATAGTTTGGGCCCTATTGAATAATGAATGTTTTGAATTTTCTCCAAAAGTAAAGTAGTTGCAAACTCATCCTTTTAGAAACTTGTTTGGGCTGTTGAGAGGAGTAAAAAACCATCAAAAATTTCAATCCTGCATGATTCTACCAAGAAATGTGATTCTTCATTCAAAACGCTGGTTTTTGCTATTGGGCTCTATTGAATAATGAATGTTTTGAATTTTCTCCAAAAGTAAAGTAGTTGCAAACTCATCCTTTTAGAGACTTGTTTGGGCTCATGAGAGGAGTAGAAAAACATCAAAAATTTCAGTCCTGCACGATTCTACCAAGAAATGTGTGTTCATTCAAACCGCTGGTTTTTGATATTTTGGGCCCTATTGAATAATGAATGTTTTGAATTTTCTCCAAAAGTAAAGTAGTTGCAAAC
The DNA here is from genome assembly GCF_039654945.1 of Dendrobates tinctorius. Classification (NCBI taxonomy): domain Eukaryota; kingdom Metazoa; phylum Chordata; class Amphibia; order Anura; family Dendrobatidae; genus Dendrobates; species Dendrobates tinctorius. Next base: position 31,589,889 of record NW_027361716.1, read on the forward strand.
TCATCCTTTTAGAAACTTGTTTGGGCTGTTGAGAGGAGTAAAAAACCATCAAAAATTTCAGTTCTGCATGATTCTACCAAGAAATGTGATTCTTCATTCAAAACCTGATTTTTGCTATTGGGCTCTATTGAATAATGAATGTTTTGAATTTTCTCCAAAAGTAAAGTAGTTGCAAACTCATGCTTTTAGAGACTTGTTTGGGCTCATGAGAGGAGTAGAAAAACATCAAAAATTTCAGTCCTGCATGATTCTACCAAGAAATGTGTGTTCATTGAAACCGCTGGTTTTTGATAGTTTGGGCCCTATTGAATAATGAATGTTTTGAATTTTCTCCAAAAGTAAAGTAGTTGCAAACTCATCCTTTTAGAAACTTGTTTGGGCTGTTGAGAGGAGTAAAAAACCATCAAAAATTTCAATCCTGCATGATTCTACCAAGAAATGTGATTCTTCATTCAAAACGCTGGTTTTTGCTATTGGGCTCTATTGAATAATGAATGTTTTGAATTTTCTCCAAAAGTAAAGTAGTTGCAAACTCATCCTTTTAGAGACTTGTTTGGGCTCATGAGAGGAGTAGAAAAACATCAAAAATTTCAGTCCTGCACGATTCTACCAAGAAATGTGTGTTCATTCAAACCGCTGGTTTTTGATATTTTGGGCCCTATTGAATAATGAATGTTTTGAATTTTCTCCAAAAGTAAAGTAGTTGCAAACTCATCCTTTTAGAAACTTGTTTGGGCTGTTGAGAGGAGTAAAAAACCATCAAAAATTTCAATCCTGCATGATTCTACCAAGAAATGTGATTCTTCATTCAAAACCTGATTTTTGCTATTGGGCACTATTGAATAATGAATGTTTTGAATTTTCTCCAAAAGTAAAGTAGTTGCAAACTCATGCTTTTAGAGACTTGTTTGGGCTCCTGAGAGGAGTAGAAAAACATCAAAAATTTCAGTCCTGCATTATTCTACCAAGAAATGTGTGTTCATTGAAACCGCTGGTTTTTGATAGTTTGGGCCCTATTGAATAATGAATGTTTTGAATTTTCTCCAAAAGTAAAGTAGTTGCAAACTCATCCTTTTAGAAACTTGTTTGGGCTGTTGAGAGGAGTAAAAAACCATCAAAAATTTCAATCCTGCATGATTCTACCAAGAAATGTGATTCTTCATTCAAAACGCTGGTTTTTGCTATTGGGCTCTATTGAATAATGAATGTTTTGAATTTTCTCCAAAAGTAAAGTAGTTGCAAACTCATCCTTTTAGAGACTTGTTTGGGCTCATGAGAGGAGTAGAAAAACATCAAAAATTTCAGTCCTGCACGATTCTACCAAGAAATGTGTGTTCATTCAAACCGCTGGTTTTTGATATTTTGGGCCCTATTGAATAATGAATGTTTTGAATTTTCTCCAAAAGTAAAGTAGTTGCAAACTCATCCTTTTAGAAACTTGTTTGGGCTGTTGAGAGGAGTAAAAAACCATCAAAAATTTCAATCCTGCATGATTCTACCAAGAAATGTGATTCTTCATTCAAAACGCTGGTTTTTGCTATTGGGCTCTATTGAATAATGAATGTTTTGAATTTTCTCCAAAAGTAAAGTAGTTGCAAACTCATCCTTTTAGAGACTTGTTTGGGCTCATGAGAGGAGTAGAAAAACATCAAAAATTTCAGTCCTGCACGATTCTACCAAGAAATGTGTGTTCATTCAAACTGCTGGTTTTTGATATTTTGGGCCCTATTGAATAATGAATGTTTTGAATTTTCTCCAAAAGTAAAGTAGTTGCAAACTCATCCTTTTAGAAACTTGTTTGGGCTGTTGAGAGGAGTAAAAAACCATCAAAAATTTCAATCCTGCATGATTCTACCAAGAAATGTGATTCTTCATTCAAAACGCTGGTTTTTGCTATTGGGCTCTATTGAATAATGAATGTTTTGAATTTTCTCCAAAAGTAAAGTAGTTGCAAACTCATCCTTTTAGAAACTTGTTTGGGCTGTTGAGAGGAGTAAAAAACCATCAAAAATTTAAATCCTGCATGATTCTACCAAGAAATGTGATTGTTCATTCAAAACGCTGGTTTTTGCTATTTGGCTCTATTGAATAATGAATGTTTTGAATTTTCTCCAAAAGTAAAGTAGTTGCAAACTCATCCTTTTAGAGACTTGTTTGGGCTCATGAGAGGAGTAGAAAAACATCAAAAATTTCAGTCCTGCACGATTCTACCAAGAAATGTGTGTTCATTCAAACCGCTGGTTTTTGATATTTTGTGCCCTATTGAATAATGAATGTTTTGAATTTTCTCCAAAAGTAAAGTAGTTGCAAACTCATCCTTTTAGAAACTTGTTTGGGCTGTTGAGAGGAGTAAAAAACCATCAAAAATTTCAATCCTGCATGATTCTACCAAGAAATGTGATTCTTCTTTCAAAACCTGATTTTTGCTATTGGGCTCTATTGAATAATGAATGTTTTGAATTTTCTCCAAAAGTAAAGTAGTTGCAAACTCATCCTTTTAGAGACTTGTTTGGGCTCATGAGAGGAGTAGAAAAACATCAAAAATTTCAGTCCTGCACGATTCTACCAAGAAATGTGTGTTCATTCAAACCGCTGGTTTTTGATATTTTGGGCCCTATTGAATAATGAATGTTTTGAATTTTCTCCAAAAGTAAAGTAGTTGCAAACTCATCCTTTTAGAAACTTGTTTGGGCTGTTGAGAGGAGTAAAAAACCATCAAAAATTTCAATCCTGCATGATTCTACCAAGAAATGTGATTCTTCATTCAAAACGCTGGTTTTTGCTATTGGGCTCTATTGAATAATGAATGTTTTGAATTTTCTCCAAAAGTAAAGTAGTTGCAAACTCATCCTTTTAGAGACTTGTTTGGGCTCATGAGAGGAGTAGAAAAACATCAAAAATTTCAGTCCTGCACGATTCTACCAAGAAATGTGTGTTCATTCAAACTGCTGGTTTTTGATATTTTGGGCCCTATTGAATAATGAATGTTTTGAATTTTCTCCAAAAGTAAAGTAGTTGCAAACTCATCCTTTTAGAAACTTGTTTGGGCTGTTGAGAGGAGTAAAAAACCATCAAAAATTTCAATCCTGCATGATTCTACCAAGAAATGTGATTCTTCATTCAAAACGCTGGTTTTTGCTATTGGGCTCTATTGAATAATGAATGTTTTGAATTTTCTCCAAAAGTAAAGTAGTTGCAAACTCATCCTTTTAGAAACTTGTTTGGGCTGTTGAGAGGAGTAAAAAACCATCAAAAATTTAAATCCTGCATGATTCTACCAAGAAATGTGATTGTTCATTCAAAACGCTGGTTTTTGCTATTTGGCTCTATTGAATAATGAATGTTTTGAATTTTCTCCAAAAGTAAAGTAGTTGCAAACTCATCCTTTTAGAGACTTGTTTGGGCTCATGAGAGGAGTAGAAAAACATCAAAAATTTCAGTCCTGCACGATTCTACCAAGAAATGTGTGTTCATTCAAACCGCTGGTTTTTGATATTTTGTGCCCTATTGAATAATGAATGTTTTGAATTTTCTCCAAAAGTAAAGTAGTTGCAAACTCATCCTTTTAGAAACTTGTTTGGGCTGTTGAGAGGAGTAAAAAACCATCAAAAATTTCAATCCTGCATGATTCTACCAAGAAATGTAATTCTTCTTTCAAAACCTGATTTTTGCTATTGGGCTCTATTGAATAATGAATGTTTTGAATTTTCTCCAAAAGTAAAGTAGTTGCAAACTCATGCTTTTAGAGACTTGTTTGGGCTCATGAGAGGAGTAGAAAAACATCAAAAATTTCAGTCCTGCATGATTCTACCAAGAAATGTGTGTTCATTGAAACCGCTGGTTTTTGATAGTTTGGGCCCTATTGAATAATGAATGTTTTGAATTTTCTCCAAAAGTAAAGTAGTTGCAAACTCATCCTTTTAGAAACTTGTTTGGGCTGTTGAGAGGAGTAAAAAACCATCAAAAATTTCAATCCTGCATGATTCTACCAAGAAATGTGATTCTTCATTCAAAACGCTGGTTTTTGCTATTGGGCTCTATTGAATAATGAATGTTTTGAATTTTCTCCAAAAGTAAAGTAGTTGCAAACTCATGCTTTTAGAGACTTGTTTGGGCTCATGAGAGGAGTAGAAAAACATCAAAAATTTCAGTCCTGCATGATTCTACCAAGAAATGTGTGTTCATTGAAACCGCTGGTTTTTGATAGTTTGGGCCCTATTGAATAATGAATGTTTTGAATTTTCTCCAAAAGTAAAGTAGTTGCAAACTCATCCTTTTAGAAACTTGTTTGGGCTGTTGAGAGGAGTAAAAAACCATCAAAAATTTCAATCCTGCATGATTCTACCAAGAAATGTGATTCTTCATTCAAAACGCTGGTTTTTGCTATTTGGCTCTATTGAATAATGAATGTTTTGAATTTTCTCCAAAAGTAAAGTAGTTGCAAACTCATCCTGTTAGAGACTTGTTTGGGCTCATGAGAGGAGTAGAAAAACATCAAAAATTTCAGTCCTGCACGATTCTACCAAGAAATGAGTGTTCATTCAAACCGCTGGTTTTTGATATTTTGTGCCCTATTGAATAATGAATGTTTTGAATTTTCTCCAAAAGTAAAGTAGTTGCAAACTCATCCTTTTAGAAACTTGTTTGGGCTGTTGAGAGGAGTAAAAAACCATCAAAAATTTCAATCCTGCATGATTCTACCAAGAAATGTGTTTCTTCATTCAAAACCTGATTTTTGCTATTGGGCTCTATTGAATAATGAATGTTTTGAATTTTCTCCAAAAGTAAAGTAGTTGCAAACTCATCCTTTTAGAAACTTGTTTGGGCTGTTGAGAGGAGTAAAAAAACCATCAAAAATTTCAATCCTGCATGATTCTACCAAGAAATGTGATTCTTCATTCAAAACGCTGGTTTTTGCTATTGGGCTCTATTGAATAATGAATGTTTTGAATTTTCTCCAAAAGTAAAGTAGTTGCAAACTCATCCTTTTAGAGACTTGTTTGGGCTCATGAGAGGAGTAGAAAAACATCAAAAATTTCAGTCCTGCACGATTCTACCAAGAAATGTGTGTTCATTCAAACCGCTGGTTTTTGATATTTTGGGCCCTTTTGAATAATGAATGTTTTGAATTTTCTCCAAAAGTAAAGTAGTTGCAAACTCATCCTTTTAGAAACTTGTTTGGGCTGTTGAGAGGAGTAAAAAACCATCAAAAATTTCAATCCTGCATGATTCTACCAAGAAATGTGATTCTTCATTCAAAACCTGATTTTTGCTATTGGGCTCTATTGAATAATGAATGTTTTGAATTTTCTCCATTTTCAATGAACTTTATTAAATTTTAAAATGTAATAACAGTAATGTTTTCCAGTGGGATTCCAATGTAGATGTCACATATGTAATAAATAAAGAAAGAGGGGAGGGGAGGGTGGGAGAAAGGTATGGTAGGGTATGGAATGGGAAGGGAAAGAAGTTTGGAATGATTTTTAGTTGTTTTATTGAGACTCACAAAGGTCAAACCAAGGGGTAAAAAGGAAGGAAGGATAAAAGGGGGGGGGGGGGAAATATAACAGTAATTTTACAATTATGAGATCAGTTGAGATAAACAACTAACAATAACAGTACATTTACCAAATTGCAGGTACAATAGAAGTAAATTCAAATACAAATTAACCGTTGTTTTATAAAGCAATAATGCGGTTAGGGAGTTGTATATAATAAACAATAGCCCTAATAAAATCAAATTGGACTAGGAGTGAATGAGAGAGATCAAAGCTAAGCTAGGAAGTGCTAAAATCTGACCAACATTTCCACCTCTTACAATAAGTCATATAGTAGTTATTAGCGATAGCATGGCTTTTTTCGTATTAATCTTGAAGATTCATTTTATCAATGATGTCACTAAGTCTGGGAATTGAGTCTTCTTTCCAAAAGGTAGCTATCGCATTTTTGGTTATTAAGAATAGATGGATAACAACGGATCGGTGATGGGGATGAATATCTTCAAGATCCAGGGATAACAAGGCCTTATGTGGAGTTAAAATGATTTTAGTTTTAGTGATCTTGTTAATTAAGTCAGAGATTTCGGACCATAAAGGTCTGATTCTTGAACAATCCCAGAACATGTGGAGTAAACTACCAACTTCACCACAATTCCTCCAGCAATCAGGGGATCTACCAGGAAAGATTTTTGCTAGTTTAAAGGGGGTAAAGTACCATCTAGACAGGATTTTAAAGAATGATTCGTGAAGATTAGCACATATATTAGACGAGTATGTTGATTTTAGTGCTTTAGACCATTGTTGTTGAGTTCTCGAAATGTTGAGGTCCTTTTCCCAGTTGAGCATAAAAGTGGTTTTTTCTGGTGCATTACTAGAATTAAGAAAATCGTAAATATTTCTCGACTTCCAATAGTATTTATTACCGGGATTACATATCAATAAGCTTGTGGAGTCTGTTAGAAAAGTTCTTTTTCTCAAAAGCTTCTTAATAAGTTTCTTTAAGTTAGATAGAAATTGAAAGTCGTCAGTAGTAAGATTAAATTTAATTCGGAGTGAATTGTTGCAGAAAAATTGTTTACCATTATGCAAGTCCGCTAGTTTTTTAATACCAACCTTTTCCCAATTTGAAGGAATTTCCTTTTCCAATATTAAACCAAAAGTTTTAAGAGAGATATTTTTAATTTGTTGATATTTGGAGCCTTTTTTGGTGTGTATTTGAGGTTTGGCTAAGTTTTTCCAAGCTAGTAGTGTGGCTGAAGTTGTTGGAGGAAGATGTGATAAGCAATTAAATGATGTCAACCCATCCAAAATCAGTCTTGATAGCGGAATATTTTTGTTCCAGCATCTCTCTATATCTACCCATATTGGGCAATTATCCTGATTAAACCATGGTAGGGATTGCATTATGAGATTTGAGTAGTAATAATTAACTAAGTTAGGAAGGGCTAAACCTCCTTCAATTTTCCCTCTAGTAAGTGAAAGGAATGCTACTCTAGCTTTTTTCCGTTAGAAACAAATTTGTTTACTAAGGATTGCAATTGTCTGATATATTTAAGGGGAATGGAAAGAGGCAAACACCTGAAAATATAAAGTATCTTAGGGAGAGTGAGAAGTTTGAAGAGAACTATCCTCCCTACCCACGAAATTTCATGCTTAGAATGAGTATTAAATTCGATTTGAGTACTTTTAATGAGATTCTGCATATTCACTTCAATGGTTTTGGCAAAATTCCTAGTTATGGAGATGCCTAAATACAAAATTGCATCCTTTTCCCATTCGAATTTGGTAATGTTTTTAATACTAGTGATGGTTTCATTGCTAATGAAAAAATCTAGAATTTTCGATTTCGTGTCATTTATTCTATAAAAGGAGACCCTAGAGAATTTTTCAATAATAGGAAGAACACCTTTAATTGAATCCAGTGGGTTTGAGAGACTTAATATAATATCGTCAGCAAATAATCCTATCTTATATTGTGTCTCACCTATTTGGATGCCCTTGACAAATTGGCTGGATCTAATAGTTTCTGCTAGAGGTTCCATTATTAACGCAAAAAGTAAAGGCGAAAGGGGACATCCTTGTCTAGTACCATTTGTAATCAAAATTTGCTTAGATAGATGGTTATTAGCATATATATTAGCAGAAGGAGATGAATAAAGTGCCATTATTGTATTTATTAATTTAGAACCGAAACCAAATTTGTTTAGGGTGGCAGTTAAAAATTGCCAATTGACTCTGTCAAAGGCTTTTTCAGCGTCCAGAGCTAGGAGTAATGATGGAATCTTTTTTGTTTTGATATGGTTTATTAAATTAAATATTCTCCTAGTTCCATCGCTAGTTTGTCGACCAGCTATAAAGCCCAATTGATCTCTATGAACTATGTTTGGTAGTATTTTTTTCATTCTTGTAGCGATAATTTTAGAATAAATTTTAACATCGGTATTAATTAGTGAAATAGGCCTATAGTTTTTGACGGAGTCTAAATCTCCTTTCGGTTTAGGAATTAAGGATATAATAGCCTGCAGCATCTCTTGAGGAAATTTCCCAGTTTCAGAAGCTCTATTAAAAACCCTAGTTAAATACGGAGTCAATAAAGAGGCAAAGGTTAAGTAATAGTCATTTGAAAAACCATCAGGACCCGGTGATTTCTTAGTTTTGAGTGATTTAATGGCCTCTAGTACCTCAATATCTGAAAAGGGAACCTCAAGAGATGATAATTGTTGATTAGAAAGTTTGGGTAAAGTAAGATGTGTAAGGAACTCATTAATTTTTTGTTTATTTGGTTGTGAAATACTTTGGTCATCTTTAAGATTATATAATGAAGTATAATAGTCAGCAAATTTGTTGACTATATCTGCCGGGTTGACTAGGTGCTCACCGTTATGTTTAATTTTATTGATCCTGTTTTTGATTCTATTCATTTTGAATTTTTGGGCCATAATCTTAGTCGGCTTGTTAAAAGAAGAGTAATAATTCGATTTCATGCTTTTAGCAAATTTTTCATATTCATTAAAAAGGATCGCTCTTAATTTAGTTCTAAGTTTGATAATTTCCAGATGAAGATTTGTAGAGGGTTGAGGTAAGTTTTTCTGGGTGTCCTCTTTGTGTTTTAATTCTAATTGTATTTTATTTATCTCTGCTTGATTCAATTTTTTATTTTTATAGGAAATATGTATCATCGTACCCCTAACAACTGCCTTATGGGCATTCCAAATTGTGAAAGGGCTCATGCCTTCTGCGTCATTTTCTGAAAAAAAATTTGTGATAGACGATTCGATTTCTTTTTTTGAATCAGGCTTGTGTAATAGTGAAGAATTACATCTCCATAAAGGGTGATGTCCTGTTGATCTACCTAGTTGAACTTCACATAAAACAGGCGCGTGATCTGAAAAGGATCTGGGAAGGATCTCGATTTTTCTGAATTTGGAAATGGAAAGGGAATTTGTAATAAAAAGGTCTATTCTAGAAAAGGTTTTGTGAACCGATGAATAGTGGGTAAATTCCCGGGATGAAGTGTTAAGACACCTGAAAATGTCTAAATATTCATGATTAATAAGCCAATTACTTAACTCTGGAAAAGCTGATCTGGTGGGAGAAGTAGAATCGTAAGCGCCATTAGGGACAATATTAAAGTCCCCAGCCACAATCAATGTACCTTTTTTAACCTCCTGTATTTTCTTTTCCAGATTATTAAAGTAGCGCATTTGGCCATCATTCGGCGCATAAACATTAACTAGGGTGGTTAATTGGTTTTCTATTAGACATATTAGAATTAGGTATCTTCCTTCCAAGTCGGAAATCTGTTCAATTATTTCAAAGGAGATTGAATTTTTAATCAAAGTAATCACTCCGGTCTTTTTAGACTCATTTAAAGATTTAAATAAATGTGGGAAATTCTTGTTTTCTATTCCAGGATGCCCTGATTTAGCTAATTTCACTTCCTGGAGACAGATTATATCTGCTTTGCTTCTTTTGATCTCTCTCCATGTCCAGTACCTCTTAACGGGACTATTTAAACCCCTAACATTGAAAGATAAAATCTTAACCATAAACTAAAAAAATAATGAACAAATAAACCGCAACAACAATAGAGGAAGCAACTGCAACTCGCAGATAAACTTCCAAGTGGGGAAAGTTCGTGTATCTCTGTAGGAAGCCTCCTACAAGAAAAGAAGAAACTAATATATATATAAATTCTTCTTCAGCCCGGAGTTTCTCCTCTTTTGTCGATGGAGTCAAGAAACTTCATACCTTCCTGTGGAGACAAAATCGAAATCACCCTACCACCCTGGCTAATGAGGAGTTTAGTAGGGAACCCCCACCTGTACATCACACCTTTCTTCCTTAATAAAGAAGTTACCTCATTAAAGTTTTTCCTTGACTGAATAGTATCTTTAGAGAGGTCCGCAAACGATTTGATATGATCATAAGGGTGGGGGAGATGTTTATTAGTTCTAAGATAATTTAAGAATTTTTCTTTCGTGGAGAAGAAGTGGAATCTAAGTATAGTGTCTCTAGGGACTTCGGATGGTAAGGATCCAGGGCGAGGGAGTCTATGTATTCTATCAATCATAAGTTCTGGTTCTGGTATAGATGGTAATATTTTGATTAATATCTCCTTCACATAATTTTGTAAACTATTTTGGTTTATCTTTTCTGAAATACCTCTCAATTTTAGGTTATTTCTTCTACTGCGGTCCTCAAGGTCGGCCAATTTACTGCGTAGAAAAATAATTTCTTTTTGTGTGTCAGATTGTCGTTTTTGAATGGTTTCGGAATTTTTCTCCAAAACCTCTATTTTGGTAGTATTTTTATCAATCCTAGTGTTAATTGTATCAATTTTAACTTGCAAGCTTTTTGTGTTTTCATCCAAAGTTGATTTTAAAGATCTATTAAGGGCTTGCATTATATCTTTGATATATTGTTCAGAAGCCCCCCTTTCCGAGGCCTGAATATCGTCAAGGCCTGTAAGAGTACTGATATCATCGCTAACGGAGCTAGAGTCTAGCCTGGGTCTATTTTTATCTGGACTTTGTAAAGGAGAGGCTTCATAATATTCCTCTTCGTCTGAGAGAACAGGATGTTTCTCATCTCTTTTTGTTTTCCTGTTTATGGTGGTGTCCATTTCTGTTTGGATAATGTCTAATTCTTGTAACATATTAGTTTCCCCTTTCTGTCCAATCGAAAATTTTGTATTTTTAGGAGTAGTAGGGGGACTAATACAAATAGCTTCGTCCTGCTCTGTTAAATCTGGTTTACGAGATTTTTCCTTTATCTGTTTGGACCTATTGCCTCTTTGACTCATTGTGTCAATTAAAGGATTGCCTCTTTCCATTAATTAAGACCCGAAAATGAAATGACAATTCCTGTTATGGTTAGATACCAAAATAAATGTAGATTAGATAACAGGAGAGAACCCACTTAAGTTATCCCCAGCGAATTATACACAGGTCCTATTATAATATGTAACAAGGGAGTTATAACATCAATCCTTAATTGAAGATCAAATAGTATGACAGTAGGTACAAAGAGACACTTTTATAGAAAAAATAATAGTCCCAATATGTTCAGAAAATTTGAGTGTCTAACACTCTAACTGAAACACAGAGGAACCACAGGGGGGTTAAATACCCCAGTAGGCACCTCAGTACTTACAAAGGAAAGACTCCAAATGAGAGCTTTATTCTAGTTAATATCTTAAATCTTTTAACGGAATCAAGCAGATTATGGGAGTGTAACTGATCAATAAGAAATCAGTTTGGTTTTACTGCATTGTATTATAGTATATTAGTTAACCTTCTAGATAATTACCTATGTTGATTATCAATTAACAATTAACACCAGACCAGATTCAATTAGGAATAATAGGTCTACAAATGCTCAAGGATACCTCAGACTAGACCACACAAGACCAGATATCACACACTACCAATTTTCCCTTCAGAAATAAATACTAATCAGCTAAATACCGCCAAATCTCATCACTAGATAGTCCTCGATGCTGCTCGCTCTATGGTGAAATTTCTTCTTCTTGTTGTAGATTCCTCCGTTGTTGTTCCCGTAGACTCCTTCTGTAAGATTCTGCTATTGCTACCCAGAAACGAGACCAGACACCAGCCTCCAGCCTCCACTCCAGCCTCTCCACCTCTGTAGACTTTCACCGGGGGCTCCTGGATATCTCTCCAAGTTGTTGTCGCCATGTTGTGTACTTCTCTTTAACCTGGGCACACTGTTGCAATTAAAGATGAACGCGGGAAAGTCCTATACAGCTCCGATGTGAATGTCGGGCTTCAATCCCCGCCGCCGCACCGCTCCAACTTCAAACGTCGAAGCCTCCACTGCTCGGCTCTTCTCTACTATTAATGGCGCAGGGAGTTCTTTTCAGGACCGCCCCAACTGATCAGTAATCCTCCGCTATCAACAGCGGCTCCTCCGGTTGGTTTCTCCTGGATTTACCTTAGTCGTTGCGCCACTTGCCACCGCTAGTCCTCTCTTCTCACTCTCTGCTATATCTCCGCTCCCCGATGCTGTCAGCCCCTCAGGCAGGACTCCGGATCTCCTTAATCAAATCTCCCGCCTTTTCTCCTGCGTCTCTCTCCCTCTCAGCTCAGGCGCGGCTCTGCTGTGAGAGAAAAGCGCGGGAAAATTCTGTTGGTCTGTTTCACCGCCAATTAGTGCTTCCCGCTCCCGTTCCTCTCTCCAGAAGTCGCTGGACTATCCACCAGGGCTCCCGATATCTTCTCCTCCTCTATTCTCCGGTGTCACTATGTTTACTGCCGCTGTCAGTCCTCTTAAACCTGTCACCGGTCTCCGCTACAGCGTTGGCTCCTCGCAATAGGCTTCGGGGTTTCCCCCTCCGGTTTTCCCGCCAAAATTAAACAGCGTCTCTCTCTTCTTCTGTTTGACCGCGCAGCTACAGCAGATAGCAGTCGCGGGCGCGGGAAATCAAATCACCTCACCGCTAATTAGTTTAACTTGCTCCCGCTCTTCTCCTTGGGCGCCGCTGTCTTCTACTCCGGAACCCAGGCTTCCTCTTCTTCTTAGATGCTACTGTTCCTCACCACCGCTGGTCCTCCAAGTCCCGCCGCCGATCCCAGCAGCGCTGACGGCCCCCTACACCTGGGTCCGGGCTTCCACGTTAATTTTCGCGCCTTTTCGCTGCAGCATCTCTCCTCTTCTTTATCTGAGCGCTCCGCTGCAGCAGGGAGCAGAGGCAGGAGAATCTTGCTGAGTCACTCTGTCTCTGATTAATCCAGCTCGTTCCCGCTCTTTTCTCCAGCCAGCTCTGTACTCTTCACTGAATCCTCTGAATTCCTCCTCTTTTCTGTTTATTAGCGATGCTGTATTCACTACTATTGCCACTGTTGGTCTTCTAATCTTCTGAAGTCTGTCACTGATCCCCGCTGCAGTGTCTTCTTCATTCAGTAGACTCCAGAGATGCTGCTGCTTATTTTTCCCGCCACTTATAGCAATGTCTCTCTTCTCCTCTGTCTGAGCTTGCTGCTGCAGAGGGCAAGCGCAGGAAAATCTCACTGATTCACTCCTGCAACTTCAGAAGGCCATATCTCAGGAAGAATCCAGCTTAGAAACTCCAGGAAGATCTCAAAATGATCCTGGGGGAAAGGGCTCTCGGATCCAATAAATCTCTGTAATCAAATTCTTCTTGTTTGCTTCTTATGTCGCTTAACGAGGAAGGCTCCCTCAGAGCTCACACAGCCTGCTCCATCGAGCTCCAGACCACGCCCCTTGAATTTTCTCCAAAAGTAAAGTAGTTGCAAACTCATGCTTTTAGAGACTTGTTTGGGCTCATGAGAGGAGTAGAAAAACATCAAAAATTTCAGTCCTGCATGATTCTACCAAGAAATGTGTGTTCATTGAAACCGCTGGTTTTTGATATTTTGGGCCCTATTGAATAATGAATGTTTTGAATTTTCTCCAAAAGTAAAGTAGTTGCAAACTCATCCTTTTAGAAACTTGTTTGGGCTGTTGAGAGGAGTAAAAAACCATCAAAAATTTCAATCCTGCATGATTCTACCAAGAAATGTGATTCTTCATTCAAAACGCTGGTTTTTGCTATTGGGCTCTATTGAATAATGAATGTTTTGAATTTTCTCCAAAAGTAAAGTAGTTGCAAACTCATGCTTTTAGAGACTTGTTTGGGCTCATGAGAGGAGTAGAAAAACATCAAAAATTTCAGTCCTGCATGATTCTACCAAGAAATGTGTGTTCATTGAAACCGCTGGTTTTTGATAGTTTGGGCCCTATTGAATAATGAATGTTTTGAATTTTCTCCAAAAGTAAAGTAGTTGCAAACTCATCCTTTTAGAAACTTGTTTGGGCTGTTGAGAGGAGTAAAAAACCATCAAAAATTTCAATCCTGCATGATTCTACCAAGAAATGTAATTCTTCATTCAAAACCTGATTTTTGCTATTGGGCTCTATTGAATAATGAATGTTTTGAATTTTCTCCAAAAGTAAAGTAGTTGCAAACTCATGCTTTTAGAGACTTGTTTGGGCTCATGAGAGGAGTAGAAAAACATCAAAAATTTCAGTTCTGCATGATTCTACCAAGAAATGTGTGTTCATTCAATCCGCTGGTTTTTGATAGTTTGGGCCCTATTGAATAATGAATGTTTAGAATTTTCTCCAAAAGTAAAGTAGTTGCAAACTCATCCTTTTAGAAACTTGTTTGGGCTGTTGAGAGGAGTAAAAAAACCATCAAAAATTTCAATCCTGCATGATTCTACCAAGAAATGTGATTCTTCATTCAAAACGCTGGTTTTTGCTATTGGGCTCTATTGAATAATGAATGTTTTGAATTTTCTCCAAAAGTAAAGTAGTTGCAAACTCATCCTTTTAGAGACTTGTTTGAGCTCATGAGAGGAGTAGAAAAACATCAAAAATTTCAGTCCTGCACGATTCTACCAAGAAATGTGTGTTCATTCAAACCGCTGGTTTTTGATATTTTGTGCCCTATTGAATAATGAATGTTTTGAATTTTCTCCAAAAGTAAAGTAGTTGCAAACTCATCCTTTTAGAAACTTGTTTGGGCTGTTGAGAGGAGTAAAAAACCATCAAAAATTTCAATCCTGCATGATTCTACCAAGAAATGTGATTCTTCATTCAAAACCTGATTTTTGCTATTGGGCTCTATTGAATAATGAATGTTTTGAATTTTCTCCAAAAGTAAAGTAGTTGCAAACTCATGCTTTTAGAGACTTGTTTGGGCTCATGAGAGGAGTAGAAAAACATCAAAAATTTCAGTTCTGCATGATTCTACCAAGAAATGTGTGTTCATTCAATCCGCTGGTTTTTGATAGTTTGGGCCCTATTGAATAATGAATGTTTTGAATTTTCTCCAAAAGTAAAGTAGTTGCAAACTCATCCTTTTAGAAACTTGTTTGGGCTGTTGAGAGGAGTAAAAAACCATCAAAAATTTCAATCCTGCATGATTCTACCAAGAAATGTGATTCTTCATTCAAAACGCTGGTTTTTGCTATTGGGCTCTATTGAATAATGAATGTTTTGAATTTTCTCCAAAAGTAAAGTAGTTGCAAACTCATCCTTTTAGAGACTTGTTTGGGCTCATGAGAGGAGTAGAAAAACATCAAAAATTTCAGTCCTGCACGATTCTACCAAGAAATGTGTGTTCATTCAAACCGCTGGTTTTTGATATTTTGTGCCCTATTGAATAATGAATGTTTTGAATTTTCTCCAAAAGTAAAGTAGTTGCAAACTCATCCTTTTAGAAACTTGTTTGGGCTGTTGAGAGGAGTAAAAAACCATCAAAAATTTCAATCCTGCATGATTCTACCAAGAAATGTGATTCTTCTTTCAAAACCTGATTTTTGCTATTGGGCTCTATTGAATAATGAATGTTTTGAATTTTCTCCAAAAAGTAAAGTAGTTGCAAACTCATGCTTTTAGAGACTTGTTTGGGCTCATGAGAGGAGTAGAAAAACATCAAAAATTTCAGTCCTGCATGATTCTACGAAGAAATGTGTGTTCATTCAAACCGCTGGTTTTTAATAGTTTGAGCCCTATTGAATAATGAATGTTTTGAATTTTCTCCAAAAGTAAAGTAGTTGCAAACTCATCCTTTTAGAAACTTGTTTGGGCTGTTGAGAGGAGTAAAAAACCATCAAAAATTTCAATCCTGCATGATTCTACCAAGAAATGTGATTCTTCATTCAAAACACTGGTTTTTGCTATTGGGCTCTATTGAATAATGAATGTTTTGAATTTTCTCCAAAAGTAAAGTAGTTGCAAACTCATGCTTTTAGAGACTTGTTTGGGCTCATGAGAGGAGTAGAAAAACATCAAAAATTTCAGTCCTGCATGATTCTACCAAGAAATGTGTGTTCATTGAAACCGCTGGTTTTTGATAGTTTGGGCCCTATTGAATAATGAATGTTTTGAATTTTCTCCAAAAGTAAAGTAGTTGCAAACTCATCCTTTTAGAAACTTGTTTGGGCTGTTGAGAGGAGTAAAAAACAATCAAAAATTTCAATCCTGCATGACTCTACCAAGAAATGTGATTCTTCATTCAAAACGCTGGTTTTTGCTATTGGGCTCTATTGAATAATGAATGTTTTGAATTTTCTCCAAAAGTAAAGTAGTTGCAAACTCATCCTTTTAGAGACTTGTTTGGGCTCATGAGAGGAGTAGAAAAACATCAAAAATTTCAGTCCTGCACGATTCTACCAAGAAATGTGTGTTCATTCAAACTGCTGGTTTTTGATATTTTGGGCCCTATTGAATAATGAATGTTTTGAATTTTCTCCAAAAGTAAAGTAGTTGCAAACTCATCCTTTTAGAAACTTGTTTGGGCTGTTGAGAGGAGTAAAAAACCATCAAAAATTTCAATCCTGCATGATTCTACCAAGAAATGTGATTCTTCTTTCAAAACCTGATTTTTGCTATTGGGCTCTATTGAATAATGAATGTTTTGAATTTTCTCCAAAAGTAAAGTAGTTGCAAACTCATGCTTTTAGAGACTTGTTTGGGCTCATGAGAGGAGTAGAAAAACATCAAAAATTTCAGTCCTGCATGATTCTACCAAGAAATGTGTGTTCATTCAAACCGCTGGTTTTTGATAGTTTGAGCCCTATTGAATAATGAATGTTTTGAATTTTCTCCAAAAGTAAAGTAGTTGCAAACTCATCCTTTTAGAAACTTGTTTGGGCTGTTGAGAGGAGTAAAAAACCATCAAAAATTTCAATCCTGCATGATTCTACCAAGAAATGTGATTCTTCATTCAAAACGCTGGTTTTTGCTATTGGGCTCTATTGAATAATGAATGTTTTGAATTTTCTCCAAAAGTAAAGTAGTTGCAAACTCATGCTTTTAGAGACTTGTTTGGGCTCATGAGAGGAGTAGAAAAACATCAAAAATTTCAGTCCTGCATGATTCTACCAAGAAATGTGTGTTCATTGAAACCGCTGGTTTTTGATAGTTTGGGCCCTATTGAATAATGAATGTTTTGAATTTTCTCCAAAAGTAAAGTAGTTGCAAACTCATCCTTTTAGAAACTTGTTTGGGCTGTTGAGAGGAGTAAAAAACCATCAAAAATTTCAATCCTGCATGATTCTACCAAGAAATGTGATTCTTCATTCAAAACGCTGGTTTTTGCTATTGGGCTCTATTGAATAATGAATGTTTTGAATTTTCTCCAAAAGTAAAGTAGTTGCAAACTCATCCTTTTAGAGACTTGTTTGGGCTCATGAGAGGAGTAGAAAAACATCAAAAATTTCAGTCCTGCACGAATCTACCAAGAAATGTGTGTTCATTCAAACTGCTGGTTTTTGATATTTTGGGCCCTATTGAATAATGAATGTTTTGAATTTTCTCCAAAAGTAAAGTAGTTGCAAACTCATCCTTTTAGAAACTTGTTTGGGCTGTTGAGAGGAGTAAAAAAACCATCAAAAATTTCAATCCTGCATGATTCTACCAAGAAATGTGATTCTTCATTCAAAACGCTGGTTTTTGCTATTGGGCTCTATTGAATAATGAATGTTTTGAATTTTCTCCAAAAGTAAAGTAGTTGCAAACTCATCCTTTTAGAGACTTGTTTGGGCTCATGAGAGGAGTAGAAAAACATCAAAAATTTCAGTCCTGCACGATTCTACCAAGAAATGTGTGTTCATTCAAACCGCTGTTTTTTGATATTTTGTGCCCTATTGAATAATGAATGTTTTGAATTTTCTCCAAAAGTAAAGTAGTTGCAAACTCATCCTTTTAGAAACTTGTTTGGGCTGTTGAGAGGAGTAAAAAACCATCAAAAATTTCAATCCTGCATGATTCTACCAAGAAATGTGATTCTTCATTCAAAACCTGATTTTTGCTATTGGGCTCTATTGAATAATGAATGTTTTGAATTTTCTCCAAAAGTAAAGTAGTTGCAAACTCATGCTTTTAGAGACTTGTTTGAGCTCATGAGAGGAGTAGAAAAACATCAAAAATTTCAGTTCTGCATGATTCTACCAAGAAATGTGTGTTCATTCAATCCGCTGATTTTTGATAGTTTGGGCCCTATTGAATAATGAATGTTTTGAATTTTCTCCAAAAGTAAAGTAGTTGCAAACTCATCCTTTTAGAAACTTGTTTGGGCTGTTGAGAGGAGTAAAAAAATCATCAAAAATTTCAATCCTGCATGATTCTACCAAGAAATGTGATTCTTCATTCAAAACGCTGGTTTTTGCTATTGGGCTCTATTGAATAATGAATGTTTTGAATTTTCTCCAAAAGTAAAGTAGTTGCAAACTCATCCTTTTAGAGACTTGTTTGGGCTCATGAGAGGAGTAGAAAAACATCAAAAATTTCAGTCCTGCACGATTCTACCAAGAAATGTGTGTTCATTCAAACCACTGGTTTTTGGTATTTTGTGCCCTATTGAATAATGAATGTTTTGAATTTTCTCCAAAAGTAAAGTAGTTGCAAACTCATCCTTTTAGAAACTTGTTTGGGCTGTTGAGAGGAGTAAAAAACCATCAAAAATTTCAATCCTGCATGATTCTACCAAGAAATGTGATTCTTCTTTCAAAACCTGATTTTTGCTATTGGGCTCTATTGAATAATGAATGTTTTGAATTTTCTCCAAAAGTAAAGTAGTTGCAAACTCATGCTTTTAGAGACTTGTTTGGGCTCATGTGAGGAGTAGAAAAACATCAAAAATTTCAGTCCTGCATGATTCTACCAAGAAATGTGTGTTCATTCAAACCGCTGGTTTTTGATAGTTTGAGCCCTATTGAATAATGAATGTTTTGAATTTTCTCCAAAAGTAAAGTAGTTGCAAACTCATCCTTTTAGAAACTTGTTTGGGCTGTTGAGAGGAGTAAAAAACCATCAAAAATTTCAATCCTGCATGATTCTACCAAGAAATGTGATTCTTCATTCAAAACGCTGGTTTTTGCTATTGGGCTCTATTGAATAATGAATGTTTTGAATTTTCTCCAAAAGTAAAGTAGTTGCAAACTCATGCTTTTAGAGACTTGTTTGGGCTCATGAGAGGAGTAGAAAAACATCAAAAATTTCAGTCCTGCATGATTCTACCAAGAAATGTGTGTTCATTGAAACCGCTGGTTTTTGATAGTTTGGGCCCTATTGAATAATGAATGTTTAGAATTTTCTCCAAAAGTAAAGTAGTTGCAAACTCATCCTTTTAGAAACTTGTTTGGGCTGTTGAGAGGAGTAAAAAACCATCAAAAATTTCAATCCTGCATGATTCTACCAAGAAATGTGATTCTTCATTCAAAACCTGATTTTTGCTATTGGGCTCTATTGAATAATGAATGTTTTGAATTTTCTCCAAAAGTAAAGTAGTTGCAAACTCATGCTTTTAGAGACTTGTTTGGGCTCATGAGAGGAGTAGAAAAACATCAAAAATTTCAGTCCTGCATGATTCTACCAAGAAATGTGTGTTCATTGAAACCGCTGGTTTTTGATAGTTTGGGCCCTATTGAATAATGAATGTTTTGAATTTTCTCCAAAAGTAAAGTAGTTGCAAACTCATCCTTTTAGAAACTTGTTTGGGCTGTTGAGAGGAGTAAAAAACCATCAAAAATTTCAATCCTGCATGATTCTACCAAGAAATGTGATTCTTCATTCAAAACGCTGGTTTTTGCTATTGGGCTCTATTGAATAATGAATGTTTTGAATTTTCTCCAAAAGTAAAGTAGTTGCAAACTCATCCTTTTAGAGACTTGTTTGGGCTCATGAGAGGAGTAGAAAAACAACAAAAATTTCAGTCCTGCACGATACTACCAAGAAATGTGTGTTCATTCAAACCGCTGGTTTTTGATATTTTGGGCCCTATTGAATAATGAATGTTTTGAATTTTCTCCAAAAGTAAAGTAGTTGCAAACTCATCCTTTTAGAAACTTGTTTGGGCTGTTGAGAGGAGTAAAAAAACCATCAAAAATTTCAATCCTGCATGATTCTACCAAGAAATGTGATTCTTCATTCAAAACCTGATTTTTGCTATTGGGCTCTATTGAATAATGAATGTTTTGAATTTTCTCCAAAAGTAAAGTAGTTGCAAACTCATGCTTTTAGAGACTTGTTTGGGCTCATGAGAGGAGTAGAAAAACATCAAAAATTTCAGTCCTGCATGATTCTACCAAGAAATGTGTGTTCATTGAAACCGCTGGTTTTTGATAGTTTGGGCCCTATTGAATAATGAATGTTTTGAATTTTCTTCAAAAGTAAAGTAGTTGCAAACTCATCCTTTTAGAAACTTGTTTGGGCTGTTGAGAGGAGTAAAAAACCATCAAAAATTTCAATCCTGCATGATTCTACCAAGAAATGTGATTCTTCATTCAAAACGCTGGTTTTTGCTATTGGGATCTATTGAATAATGAATGTTTTGAATTTTCTCCAAAAGTAAAGTAGTTGCAAACTCATCCTTTTAGAGACTTGTTTGGGCTCATGAGAGGAGTAGAAAAACATCAAAAATTTCAGTCCTGCACGATTCTACCAAGAAATGTGTGTTCATTCAAACCGCTGGTTTTTGATATTTTGGGCCCTATTGAATAATGAATGTTTTGAATTTTCTCCAAAAGTAAAGTAGTTGCAAACTCATCCTTTTAGAAACTTGTTTGGGCTGTTGAGAGGAGTAAAAAACCATCAAAAATTTCAATCCTGCATGATTCTACCAAGAAATGTGATTCTTCATTCAAAACGCTGGTTTTTGCTATTGGGCTCTATTGAATAATGAATGTTTTGAATTTTCTCCAAAAGTAAAGTAGTTGCAAACTCATGCTTTTAGAGACTTGTTTGGGCTCATGAGAGGAGTAGAAAAACATCAAAAATTTCAGTCCTGCATGATTCTACCAAGAAATGTGTGTTCATTGAAACCGCTGGTTTTTGATAGTTTGGGCCCTATTGAATAATTAATGTTTTGAATTTTCTCCAAAAGTAAAGTAGTTGCAAACTCATCCTTTTACAAACTTGTTTGGGCTGTTGAGAGGAGTAAAAAACCATCAAAAATTTCAATCCTGCATGATTCTACCAAGAAATGTGATTCTTCATTCAAAACGCTGGTTTTTGCTATTTGGCTCTATTGAATAATGAATGTTTTGAATTTTCTCCAAAAGTAAAGTAGTTGCAAACTCATCCTTTTAGAGACTTGTTTGGGCTCATGAGAGGAGTAGAAAAACATCAAAAATTTCAGTCCTGCACGATTCTACCAAGAAATGTGTGTTCATTCAAACCGCTGGTTTTTGATATTTTGTGCCCTATTGAATAATGAATGTTTTGAATTTTCTCCAAAAGTAAAGTAGTTGCAAACTCATCCTTTTAGAAACTTGTTTGGGCTGTTGAGAGGACTAAAAAACCATCAAAAATTTCAATCCTGCATGATTCTACCAAGAAATGTGATTCTTCTTTCAAAACCTGATTTTTGCTATTGGGCTCTATTGAATAATGAATGTTTTGAATTTTCTCCAAAAGTAAAGTAGTTGCAAACTCATGCTTTTAGAGACTTGTTTGGGCTCATGAGAGGAGTAGAAAAACATCAAAAATTTCAGTCCTGCATGATTCTACCAAGAAATGTGTGTTCATTGAAACCGCTGGTTTTTGATAGTTTGGGCCCTATTAAATAATGAATGTTTTGAATTTTCTCCAAAAGTAAAGTAGTTGCAAACTCATCCTTTTAGAAACTTGTTTGGGCTGTTGAGAGGAGTAAAAAACCATCAAAAATTTCAATCCTGCATGATTCTACCAAGAAATGTGATTCTTCATTCAAAACCTGATTTTTTGCTATTTGGCTCTATTGAACAATGAATGTTTTGAATTTTCTCCAAAAGTAAAGTAGTTGCAAACTCATGCTTTTAGAGACTTGTTTGGGCTCATGAGAGGAGTAGAAAAACATCAAAAATTTCAGTCCTGCATGTTTCTACCAAGAAATGTGTGTTCATTGAAACCGCTGGTTTTTGATATTTTGGGCCCTATTGAATAATGAATGTTTTGAATTTTCTCCAAAAGTAAAGTAGTTGCAAACTCATCCTTTTAGAAACTTGTTTGGGCTGTTGAGAGGAGTAAAAAAACATCAAAAATTTCAATCCTGCATGATTCTACCAAGAAATGTGATTCTTCATTCAAAACGCTGGTTTTTGCTATTGGGCTCTATTGAATAATGAATGTTTTGAATTTTCTCCAAAAGTAAAGTAGTTGCAAACTCATGCTTTTAGAGACTTGTTTGGGCTCATGAGAGGAGTAGAAAAACATCAAAAATTTCAGTCCTGCATGATTCTACCAAGAAATGTGTGTTCATTGAAACCGCTGGTTTTTGATAGTTTGGGCCCTATTGAATAATGAATGTTTTGAATTTTCTCCAAAAGTAAAGTAGTTGCAAACTCATCCTTTTAGAAACTTGTTTGGGCTGTTGAGAGGAGTAAAAAACCATCAAAAATTTCAATCCTGCATGATTCTACCAAGAAATGTGATTGTTCATTCAAAACGCTGGTTTTTGCTATTTGGCTCTATTGAATAATGAATGTTTTGAATTTTCTCCAAAAGTAAAGTAGTTGCAAACTCATCCTTTTAGAGACTTGTTTGGGCTCATGAGAGGAGTAGAAAAACATCAAAAATTTCAGTCCTGCACGATTCTACCAAGAAATGTGTGTTCATTCAAACCGCTGGTTTTTGATATTTTGTGCCCTATTGAATAATGAATGTTTTGAATTTTCTCCAAAAGTAAAGTAGTTGCAAACTCATCCTTTTAGAAACTTGTTTGGGCTGTTGAGAGGAGTAAAAAACCATCAAAAATTTCAATCCTGCATGATTCTACCAAGAAATGTGATTCTTCTTTCAAAACCTGATTTTTGCTATTGGGCTCTATTGAATAATGAATGTTTTGAATTTTCTCCAAAAGTAAAGTAGTTGCAAACTCATGCTTTTAGAGACTTGTTTGGGCTCATGAGAGGAGTAGAAAAACATCAAAAATTTCAGTCCTGCATGATTCTACCAAGAAATGTGTGTTCATTGAAACCGCTGGTTTTTGATAGTTTGGGCCCTATTGAATAATGAATGTTTTGAATTTTCTCCAAAAGTAAAG
The DNA here is from genome assembly GCF_039654945.1 of Dendrobates tinctorius. Classification (NCBI taxonomy): domain Eukaryota; kingdom Metazoa; phylum Chordata; class Amphibia; order Anura; family Dendrobatidae; genus Dendrobates; species Dendrobates tinctorius. Next base: position 31,612,941 of record NW_027361716.1, read on the forward strand.
TATTTGCAAACTCATCCTTTTAGAAACTTGTTTGGGCTGTTGAGAGGAGTAAAAAACCATCAAAAATTTCAATCCTGCATGATTCTACCAAGAAATGTGATTCTTCATTCAAAACGCTGGTTTTTGCTATTGGGCTCTATTGAATAATGAATGTTTTGAATTTTCTCCAAAAGTAAAGTAGTTGCAAACTCATGCTTTTAGAGACTTGTTTGGGCTCATGAGAGGAGTAGAAAAACATCAAAAATTTCAGTCCTGCATGATTCTACCAAGAAATGTGTGTTCATTGAAACCGCTGGTTTTTGATAGTTTGGGCCCTATTGAATAATGAATGTTTTGAATTTTCTTTAACAATAATTTTTATTAGAATTTTCAGAATAGTAGGCAGAATGTAAAATTTACACTTGTACAGACTCATCTAAGTAAGTTATTGTACTGATGTAAAAAAAAAAAAAAAAAATATGAATACATCACAATATGATGACATTTCAATAGTATATCAACATTGAGAGTAAATGTAGTAAACATTAAACAAATAGTACCAGAAAGAAACAATAAAAAGAAAGGTAAATTTAGGCACTTGAATATGTGAAATATTGGCACATCATAAACCATAAGAAATAAAATATGAGTTCAGGATATGAAATCCTTTTCTATTTTAGACTTTAGTTCCATCCATTTATACCATCTGTCATCAAATATTTTAATTAAGCCTTTATTAATATAGTGAATCTTCTCGTAGACACAATGTTTGTCCACCAGTAAAATAAGGGTGACAATGTCTGGAGGTTGCTTCCTGTTCCAACCCTTCGCTACAAGGAAGGCTGCAGACATAAGGATATGAGCCGCCAGAAATTTATTTCTTTTAAATCTATGTATGTCTATTAGTAACAAGGCTAGAGCAGGTTGTGGTTGAATACACCAATTGCATATGAGTGAAAGCAAATCGAACACCCTGGACCAGTACAACTTCAGCACAGGGCATCCCCAAAAAACATGTAATAAATCTGCCTGAGATCCACAGTTACGCCAACACATTCCAGATCCCCCCCTCCAAAATGTTTCAATCTATTTGGGGTAAGGTAATATCTATGAATTAATTTGTAATGCGTTTCTAGTATATTCATACATCTTGTGGATTTGATTGCAATTTTAAGAGAGGAGATCCACTGGGGACCATATATCTGTCTCTGTAATGTGGTTTCCCATTTTTCAAAGCATCCTTCATTGGTGAAGGTGTCTTTGTTGGTCAGGCTATTATATAAGGGTCTAAGATAACTCTTATGTCTAGATGACATATTAAATAGAAAATTGTTAATAGTAAGGTCAATTGGAACCACTCTAAAAAGGTATTTCTTATATTTGTTGTATTCTTCCTTGAGTAGGAGATATGTCATATACTCCGAATTGGGAACCCCAAATCTGTTCTTTAATAACTCAAAGGGTATGACTCTGTTATTGTCTATCAAGTCATCTACAAAGGTGATCGGAAATTTGGTCCAGCTGTCAAATATAGGTCTTAGAGAAGTCCTGACAGGAGACAGATAAGGGAGTCTCAACCTCTCGAGTGAAAAAGAGGAAGAGCTAGTCTTTCTTTTGCATACATACGACCAGCACAACATAGAGGCCTTAAGTATGGGATTATCTATTTTCATAATTTCCCTTCTATGTAGAAGGAAGTAGGTTATGAATAAAACTGGTTCCCTATTGGGCATCATATCCCTTTCAATATTTGGCCACCCCAGGTCTGTTCCACAAACCAGCCTTTTGTCAGTTCAGTCATAGTGGCATAATAATATGCCTCAAGATCTGGTATGGCCACCCCCCCTTTCTCCTTGGATTTAAGTAGAGTGCGCTTTTTCACTCTAGGTTTCCCATTGTTCCAAATAAATTTATTCATCTGGTGTGTTAGTTTTTGTATATACTGTACAGATATAGGCAGAGGGACGTTCCTGTATAAAAATAGGACTTTGGGTAGGCAGAACACCTTATATAGCACTATTCTGCCCATCCATGTGGCTGGGGTCTTCGACAGTTCCTTCAACTTAAGGTCGAGAGACTGTAGAAGGTGATCCATGTTTACCTCACTCATATGCATGGGGTTACCTGTGAGCCAAATTCCTAAGTACGGTATCTTGGTACAGTCCCAATTAAAGGGATACTTGTCTCTTAGTTGCTGTTTCGTAGAGGCTGAAAGGAAAAGTGATAGAACATTAGTCTTTTTTACATTTAATTTATAGTATGAAACTGAGCCAAATAAATTTATGATATCCCATATCTTTTCCAGGGAATCAATTGGATTTGTGAGTGTGAGTATAATGTCATCTGCATAGAGGTTAATCTTATGCTCTGAATCTTTCAATTGTACACCGTGTACTTCACCAGAATCCCTTATCATTTGAGCCAAAGGTTCCAGGCTCAGGATAAAAATTATTGGGGATAGAGGACATCCCTGTCTTGTCCCATTAGTTATAAAAAATGTATCTGACATCGTGTTGTTGACCAGCACAGAGGCAGATGGCCGAGAGTATAAAGCTCGAATACTTCTCATCATCTCCCCACCAAAACCCATTTTCTCCAATACTGTAAAGGCATAGGCCCAATTGATCCGGTCAAAGGCCTTTTCAGCGTCAAGAGCCACAAACAAACTGGAAATCCTATTTTTGTAGCATGAATATAAGTGATGCAGGACACTTCTAGAACTGTCTGAAGTTTGCCTAGATTTTACAAAACCGACTTGATCGGGATGTATAAGGAATGGAACAACGTCCTGTAATCTTTCTGCTAATATTTTTGCGTAGATCTTGATATCCACATTTAGGAGAGAAATAGGCCTATAGTTTTCGATTTTGGTCGAATCTTTATCTGGTTTGGGAATCACCACTATTGTGGCTCTCAGCATATCTGTGCTGCACTTTCCTTCTGATTTAATAAAATTCAGGGCATTAGTTAAGTGTGGGATGAGTTCCTTTGTAAATTCTTTATAATACTCTATAGGAAAGCCATCTGGACCTGGAGCCTTGTCATTTTTAAGATTATTCATCGCAAAAGAGACCTCACCCTCAGTAAAGGGTGCGTCAAGTGACTCCTTCTGCTTTAGAGACAAAGATCCCAGCTTTACTTTTTCCAAAAAATTATTTATCATCTCTGGTGAAGGAGAGGGATGAGCTCCATTGTTTCCTATGTTATATAATTTAGAATAGTAGCTCTCAAAGGCTAGGGCTATCTCTTTGGGTTTTTCTATAGTCTTTGAGCTTTGGGTTATTTTTTTGATTGGATGTTTTTTATTTATGGGTTTAAACCTATTTGCCATATTTTTGGAGAACTTATTATTATTAACATAAAACCCTGCCCTATTAAATAAAGTCTTTTTCTCATATAAGTTGATGAGGAGATTCCTAAGTTCCAGTCTGAGGGAGTACAACTCATTATATTTAGCAAAATTTTTGTCTGCTTTAGCTTGGGATTCTAATTTTTGGATCTGTTCTAACAACATCCTCTGTTGGCTCTCTCTTGCCCTTTTTTGTCTCGAAGCAACTTGGATCAGATGACCCCTAATGACACATTTGTGTGCTAGCCACAATGTTTCAGGTGTAATTTCTTGGGAACAGTTCTCTTTGAAGTAGTTCATTAAGACATTCTTTGCTAATGATATGTTTTCTGGGGAGTCAACAGTGAATTTACTATATCTCCAATTGTATTGTTTTGGGATCATGGAGGAAGTATGTAAGGTCAGTAGGATTGGGGCATGGTCTGACCATGTAATAGGACCAGTCTGGAAATCTATGTATGAGTCTAGTAACGAGAAGCTAGTGAACACATGATCAATCCTAGTGTAAGACTTGTTATGTGGACAAAATCTTGTGTATTCTTTTGAGGTAGAGTTCAATATCTTACAGCTGTCATGCAAATTGGAATCTCCCAACCATCTTCCCAGATTCACGCTTCTATAATATGGGGCATCAGATGAGCAATCAGTATTTGGGTCAACTATACAATTAAAATCTCCTCCCCAGATTATGTGACCTCTACTAAAATTGGACAATTTCTTCTTGACCTTATTTAGAAAACTAATTTGACGGACATTAGGGGTGTATACGTTTACCACTGTATATTCCACACCCTCCAAAGTAAAATTAATAGCAAGTTGTCTACCATTGCTGTCCCTATATATGTCTGAGACCACTATTGGCAAATCTTTGTGGAAGGCGATGGCCACCCCAGCTTTTTTCTTTCCCTCAGTGTTAGAAAAGAAAATCTGAGGGAAGTCCTTATTTTTGAGTCTTGTGTTATCAATTTCTAGAAGGTGTGTTTCTTGTATCATTGCTATGTTGGCCTTCAATTTTTTAATCTCCCTCCACAAAGCAAATCTCTTGAATGGGCTATTGAGCCCATTTACATTAAATGACAGTACCCTCAATTCCATAATGTGTCAGGAAGGAAAAAAAGCATTAGATGATTCACTGAAACAGAACATTTCACCCGAAAATACATCCAAAAGACAGTGGGTTTCCTTAGTGATTTTTTGTTAGTGCCTGGTGTGCCTGTAAACAAAAACATGTTACAACCTAGAACAGAACAAAACTTATAAACTGGACAAATTTAGATTTCTCAAAAGAAATGGTACCGAGAGAATGTCTCTCAGTTATCACGTGGGGAGTGAAAAAGAGAAAGTTCAGGCCTAAAGCCAGGGTCAGTACCCACCAAGTCTATTTTCTTTTCTTTTGCGTGTTCCAGGACTGGGAAAGGCATCTTTGCTGCTGCAAGGGGATATTCCTTTCTTGATTGTAGAATGATAATGATGGTGGAGTCTCCAGTGGAGGGATACCTAAATCTTGGAAAAAACTATTACAGTTATCAATATTAGACAAGGCAAAAGTGGTATTCTCTTTCATGACTAGAATTTTTGTAGGGAAACCCCATCTGTATAAAATCTTGTGTTTCCTCAGATGTGCAGTGATTGGAAAGAAGTCTCTCCTTTTCTGTAGGGTAGCTTTTGAGAAGTCTGCAAAAATCTTGATATCCTCGTATGGCCTTGGTAATATAGGTGATTGCTTACTTCTCCTCAGAATGTCCTCCTTTGTCAGGAAATAATGAAAATATGCAATGACATCTCTTGGGGCTCTGTCTGGGGCATATTTGGACTTGGGGAGTCTGTGTATACGTTCCATCAATAGGTCCCCTTTAGAGGCCCCTGGAAGTATTGTATGGAGCATCTTTTGCACATATGCATTAAGGTCTCTGTCTTTGACATTTTCAGGTATTCCCCTGAATTTAAGGTTGTTCCTTCTACTTCTGTCTTCTTGCTCTATCAACCTTGATTTTAAGAAGACAACCTCTTTTTCTAGGGCATAGTGTTCATCTATCAGATTATTATGGGATTTAACCAATTCTTCCATTTTAGATTCAAGATGGTCCACTCTCTGGCCCAGACCGTCTATGTTATTTTGGAGATTTGTATTATAGCCCTCCAGTTGTTTCTGAAATGTCTTTGCTAGAAGGCATAGCATGTTTTTAATAAATATTTCTGAGGCTGTATTACTGGTAGCCTCCACCTCTGTTAAAACGTGTAAAATGTTCTCCGGTATGGGATTATCAGAAGGACAGGAGTCCTCAATTTGTAATTCCTGTTGCATCTCAGCTGAGCTGCAGCTAAATCTGCGGCTAGTCACTGAGAAAGGAGACATTTCCCTCTGTAATGGCATTAGAGGAGTATCTGACACATTGGAGATGTCAGGACAGGATGAGGAACCCCTTAATACATTTGTCTCCTCCATATCAGCGGTCAGCGGTGCTGCTGCACCATAATTCACAAGCTGCGCTGTATTTTTGCTTAAGTTACGCAAATTGCGTATCTGTTGCGTAGTCTCGCTTGTCCCCCGGTCACTCTCGCGAGATCTCGCTCCTTTCACCTCAGCGCTACTTTTAATGTGTAAATTAGCGCTTCTATTAGCCTGCAGAGCGGCGGTTTTAGCTGGGGCAGGGGTAGACTTACCCCCTGACTTGAATGCTGCATGCTTCAGCCGCTGTGGCGTCCTTTGCCGCTGTGTACCGCTCAGGCTGGGGCTGCAGGCTGTGGCTGCTGCTGTGAGGCGGGCGCCATCTTGGCTCCTCAGCATGAGGGGAGAGCGCTCTGTTCTCTTTCCTTTTTCTGCTTTTTTACTGAGCAGATCCATAGTGTGGGGGCACCGCTGGTGTCTATGGAGGTTCCCACAAGTTTTCAGCCAGTCCTGGCTTGTAAATCGCTTGTTAATAGCGCTTGGTAGGCTGCCCTGTGGAGGAGCTCAGAGCTCAGGCTTCCATTCAGCTCAGACGCTGGCCACGCCCCCCCAATGTTTTGAATTTTCTCCAAAAGTAAAGTAGTTGCAAACTCATCCTTTTAGAAACTTGTTTGGGCTGTTGAGAGGAGTAAAAAACCATCAAAAATTTCAATCCTGCATGATTCTACCAAGAAATGTGATTCTTCTTTCAAAACCTGATTTTTGCTATTGGGCTCTATTGAATAATGAATGTTTTGAATTTTCTCCAAAAGTAAAGTAGTTGCAAACTCATGCTTTTAGAGACTTGTTTGGGCTCATGAGAGGAGTAGAAAAACATCAAAAATTTCAGTCCTGCATGATTCTACCAAGAAATGTGTGTTCATTGAAACCGCTGGTTTTTGATAGTTTGGGCCCTATTGAATAATGAATGTTTTGAATTTTCTCCAAAAGTAAAGTAGTTGCAAACTCATCCTTTTAGAAACTTGTTTGGGCTGTTGAGAGGAGTAAAAAACCATCAGAAATTTCAATCCTGCATGATTCTACCAAGAAATGTGATTCTTCATTCAAAACGCTGGTTTTTGCTATTGGGCTCTATTGAATAATGAATGTTTTGAATTTTCTCCAAAAGTAAAGTAGTTGCAAACTCATCCTTTTAGAGACTTGTTTGGGCTCATGAGAGGAGTAGAAAAACATCAAAAATTTCAGTCCTGCACGATTCTACCAAGAAATGTGTGTTCATTCAAACCGCTGGTTTTTGATATTTTGGGCCCTATTGAATAATGAATGTTTTGAATTTTCTCCAAAAGTAAAGTAGTTGCAAACTCATCCTTTTAGAAACTTGTTTGGGCTGTTGAGAGGAGTAAAAAACCATCAAAAATTTCAATCCTGCATGATTCTACCAAGAAATGTGATTCTTCATTCAAAACCAGATTTTTGCTATTGGGCTCTATTGAATAATGAATGTTTTGAATTTTCTCCAAAAGTAAAGTAGTTGCAAACTCATGCTTTTAGAGACTTGTTTGGGCTCATGAGAGGAGTAGAAAAACATCAAAAATTTCAGTCCTGCATGATTCTACCAAGAAATGTGTGTTCATTGAAACCGCTGGTTTTTGATATTTTGGGCCCTATTGAATAATGAATGTTTTGAATTTTCTCCAAAAGTAAAGTAGTTGCAAACTCATCCTTTTAGAAACTTGTTTGGGCTGTTGAGAGGAGTAAAAAACCATCAAAAATTTCAATCCTGCATGATTCTACCAAGAAATGTGATTCTTCATTCAAAACGCTGGTTTTTGCTATTGGGCTCTATTGAATAATGAATGTTTTGAATTTTCTCCAAAAGTAAAGTAGTTGCAAACTCATGCTTTTAGAGACTTGTTTGGGCTCATGAGAGGAGTAGAAAAACATCAAAAATTTCAGTCCTGCATGATTCTACCAAGAAATGTGTGTTCATTGAAACCGCTGGTTTTTGATAGTTTGGGCCCTATTGAATAATGAATGTTTTGAATTTTCTCCAAAAGTAAAGTAGTTGCAAACTCATCCTTTTAGAAACTTGTTTGGGCTGTTGAGAGGAGTAAAAAACCATCAAAAATTTCAATCCTGCATGATTCTACCAAGAAATGTGATTCTTCATTCAAAACGCTGGTTTTTGCTATTGGGCTCTATTGAATAATGAATGTTTTGAATTTTCTCCAAAAGTAAAGTAGTTGCAAACTCATCCTTTTAGAGACTTGTTTGGGCTCATGAGAGGAGTAGAAAAAAATCAAAAATTTCAGTCCTGCACGATTCTACCAAGAAATGTGTGTTCATTCAAACTGCTGGTTTTTGATATTTTGGGCCCTATTGAATAATGAATGTTTTGAATATTCTCCAAAAGTAAAGTAGTTGCAAACTCATCCTTTTAGAAACTTGTTTGGGCTGTTGAGAGGAGTAAAAAACCATCAAAAATTTCAATCCTGCATGATTCTACCAAGAAATGTGATTCTTCATTCAAAACGCTGGTTTTTGCTATTGGGCTCTATTGAATAATGAATGTTTTGAATTTTCTCCAAAAGTAAAGTAGTTGCAAACTCATGCTTTTAGAGACTTGTTTGGGCTCATGAGAGGAGTAGAAAAACATCAAAAATTTCAGTCCTGCATGATTCTACCAAGAAATGTGTGTTCATTGAAACCACTGGTTTTTGATAGTTTGGGCCCTATTGAATAATGAATGTTTTGAATTTTCTCCAAAAGTAAAGTAGTTGCAAACTCATCCTTTTAGAAACTTGTTTGGGCTGTTCAGAGGAGTAAAAAACCATCAAAAATTTCAATCCTGCATGATTCTACCAAGAAATGTGATTCTTCATTCAAAACCTGATTTTTGCTATTGGGCTCTATTGAATAATGAATGTTTTGAATTTTCTCCAAAAGTAAAGTAGTTGCAAACTCATGCTTTTAGAGACTTGTTTGAGCTCATGAGAGGAGTAGAAAAACATCAAAAATTTCAGTCCTGCATGATTCTACCAAGAAATGTGTGTTCATTGAAACCGCTGGTTTTTGATAGTTTGGGCCCTATTGAATAATGAATGTTTTGAATTTTCTCCAAAAGTAAAGTAGTTGCAAACTCATCCTTTTAGAAACTTGTTTGGGCTGTTGAGAGGAGTAAAAAACCATCAAAAATTTCAATCCTGCATGATTCTACCAAGAAATGTGATTCTTCATTCAAAACGCTGGTTTTTGCTATTGGGCTCTATTGAATAATGAATGTTTTGAATTTTCTCCAAAAGTAAAGTAGTTGCAAACTCATCCTTTTAGAGACTTGTTTGGGCTCATGAGAGGAGTAGAAAAACATCAAAAATTTCAGTCCTGCACGATTCTACCAAGAAATGTGTGTTCATTCAAACCGCTGGTTTTTGATATTTTGGGCCCTATTGAATAATGAATGTTTTGAATTTTCTCCAAAAGTAAAGTAGTTGCAAACTCATCCTTTTAGAAACTTGTTTGGGCTGTTGAAAGGAGTAAAAAACCATCAAAAATTTCAATCCTGCATGATTCTACCAAGAAATGTGATTCTTCATTCAAAACCTGATTTTTGCTATTGGGCACTATTGAATAATGAATGTTTTGAATTTTCTCCAAAAGTAAAGTAGTTGCAAACTCATGCTTTTAGAGACTTGTTTGGGCTCATGAGAGGAGTAGAAAAACATCAAAAATTTCAGTCCTGCATGATTCTACCAAGAAATGTGTGTTCATTGAAACCGCTGGTTTTTGATAGTTTGGGCCCTATTGAATAATGAATGTTTTGAATTTTCTCCAAAAGTAAAGTAGTTGCAAACTCATCCTTTTAGAAACTTGTTTGGGCTCATGAGAGGAGTAGAAAAAAATCAAAAATTTCAGTCCTGCACGATTCTACCAAGAAATGTGTGTTCATTCAAACTGCTGGTTTTTGATATTTTGGGCCCTATTGAATAAAGAATGTTTTGAATATTCTCCAAAAGTAAAGTAGTTGCAAACTCATCCTTTTAGAAACTTGTTTGGGCTGTTGAGAGGAGTAAAAAACCATCAAAAATTTCAATCCTGCATGATTCTACCAAGAAATGTGATTCTTCATTCAAAACGCTGGTTTTTGCTATTGGGCTCTATTGAATAATGAATGTTTTGAATTTTCTCCAAAAGTAAAGTAGTTGCAAACTCATGCTTTTAGAGACTTGTTTGGGCTCATGAGAGGAGTAGAAAAACATCAAAAATTTCAGTCCTGCATGATTCTACCAAGAAATGTGTGTTCATTGAAACCACTGGTTTTTGATAGTTTGGGCCCTATTGAATAATGAATGTTTTGAATTTTCTCCAAAAGTAAAGTAGTTGCAAACTCATCCTTTTAGAAACTTGTTTGGGCTTTTCAGAGGAGTAAAAAACCATCAAAAATTTCAATCCTGCATGATTCTACCAAGAAATGTGATTCTTCATTCAAAACCTGATTTTTGCTATTGGGCTCTATTGAATAATGAATGTTTTGAATTTTCTCCAAAAGTAAAGTAGTTGCAAACTCATGCTTTTAGAGACTTGTTTGAGCTCATGAGAGGAGTAGAAAAACATCAAAAATTTCAGTCCTGCATGATTCTACCAAGAAATGTGTGTTCATTGAAACCGCTGGTTTTTGATAGTTTGGGCCCTATTGAATAATGAATGTTTTGAATTTTCTCCAAAAGTAAAGTAGTTGCAAACTCATCCTTTTAGAAACTTGTTTGGGCTGTTGAGAGGAGTAAAAAACCATCAAAAATTTCAATCCTGCATGATTCTACCAAGAAATGTGATTCTTCATTCAAAACGCTGGTTTTTGCTATTGGGCTCTATTGAATAATGAATGTTTTGAATTTTCTCCAAAAGTAAAGTAGTTGCAAACTCATCCTTTTAGAGACTTGTTTGGGCTCATGAGAGGAGTAGAAAAACATCAAAAATTTCAGTCCTGCACGATTCTACCAAGAAATGTGTGTTCATTCAAACCGCTGGTTTTTGATATTTTGGGCCCTATTGAATAATGAATGTTTTGAATTTTCTCCAAAAGTAAAGTAGTTGCAAACTCATCCTTTTAGAAACTTGTTTGGGCTGTTGAAAGGAGTAAAAAACCATCAAAAATTTCAATCCTGCATGATTCTACCAAGAAATGTGATTCTTCATTCAAAACCTGATTTTTGCTATTGGGCACTATTGAATAATGAATGTTTTGAATTTTCTCCAAAAGTAAAGTAGTTGCAAACTCATGCTTTTAGAGACTTGTTTGGGCTCATGAGAGGAGTAGAAAAACATCAAAAATTTCAGTCCTGCATGATTCTACCAAGAAATGTGTGTTCATTGAAACCGCTGGTTTTTGATAGTTTGGGCCCTATTGAATAATGAATGTTTTGAATTTTCTCCAAAAGTAAAGTAGTTGCAAACTCATCCTTTTAGAAACTTGTTTGGGCTGTTGAGAGGAGTAAAAAACCATCAAAAATTTCAATCCTGCATGATTCTACCAAGAAATGTGATTCTTCATTCAAAACGCTGGTTTTTGCTATTGGGCTCTATTGAATAATGAATGTTTTGAATTTTCTCCAAAAGTAAAGTAGTTGCAAACTCATCCTTTTAGAGACTTGTTTGGGCTCATGAGAGGAGTAGAAAAAAATCAAAAATTTCAGTCCTGCACGATTCTACCAAGAAATGTGTGTTCATTCAAACTGCTGGTTTTTGATATTTTGGGCCCTATTGAATAATGAATGTTTTGAATTTTCTCCAAAAGTAAAGTAGTTGCAAACTCATCCTTTTAGAAACTTGTTTGGGCTGTTGAGAGGAGTAAAAAACCATCAAAAATTTCAATCCTGCATGATTCTACCAAGAAATGTGATTCTTCATTCAAAACGCTGGTTTTTGCTACTGGGCTCTATTGAATAATGAATGTTTTGAATTTTCTCCAAAAGTAAAGTAGTTGCAAACTCATGCTTTTAGAGACTTGTTTGGGCTCATGAGAGGAGTAGAAAAACATCAAAAATTTCAGTCCTGCATGATTCTACCAAGAAATGTGTGTTCATTGAAACCACTGGTTTTTGATAGTTTGGGCCCTATTGAATAATGAATGTTTTGAATTTTCTCCAAAAGTAAAGTAGTTGCAAACTCATCCTTTTAGAAACTTGTTTGGGCTGTTGAGAGGAGTAAAAAACCATCAAAAATTTCAATCCTGCATGATTCTACCAAGAAATGTGATTCTTCATTCAAAACCTGATTTTTGCTATTGGGCTCTATTGAATAATGAATGTTTTGAATTTTCTCCAAAAGTAAAGTAGTTGCAAACTCATGCTTTTAGAGACTTGTTTGAGCTCATGAGAGGAGTAGAAAAACATCAAAAATTTCAGTCCTGCATGATTCTACCAAGAAATGTGTGTTCATTGAAACCGCTGGTTTTTGATAGTTTGGGCCCTATTGAATAATGAATGTTTTGAATTTTCTCCAAAAGTAAAGTAGTTGCAAACTCATCCTTTTAGAAACTTGTTTGGGCTGTTGAGAGGAGTAAAAAACCATCAAAAATTTCAATCCTGCATGATTCTACCAAGAAATGTGATTCTTCATTCAAAACGCTGGTTTTTGCTATTGGGCTCTATTGAATAATGAATGTTTTGAATTTTCTCCAAAAGTAAAGTAGTTGCAAACTCATGCTTTTAGAGACTTGTTTGGGCTCATGAGAGGAGTAGAAAAACATCAAAAATTTCAGTCCTGCATGATTCTACCAAGAAATGTGTGTTCATTGAAACCGCTGGTTTTTGATAGTTTGGGCCCTATTGAATAATGAATGTTTTGAATTTTCTCCAAAAGTAAAGTAGTTGCAAACTCATCCTTTTAGAAACTTGTTTGGGCTGTTGAGAGGAGTAAAAAACCATCAAAAATTTCAATCCTGCATGATTCTACCAAGAAATGTGATTCTTCATTCAAAACGCTGGTTTTTGCTATTGGGCTCTATTGAATAATGAATGTTTTGAATTTTCTCCAAAAGTAAAGTAGTTGCAAACTCATCCTTTTAGAGACTTGTTTGGGCTCATGAGAGGAGTAGAAAAAAATCAAAAATTTCAGTCCTGCACGATTCTACCAAGAAATGTGTGTTCATTCAAACTGCTGGTTTTTGATATTTTGGGCCCTATTGAATAATGAATGTTTTGAATTTTCTCCAAAAGTAAAGTAGTTGCAAACTCATCCTTTTAGAAACTTGTTTGGGCTGTTGAGAGGAGTAAAAAACCATCAAAAATTTCAATCCTGCATGATTCTACCAAGAAATGTGATTCTTCATTCAAAACGCTGGTTTTTGCTATTGGGCTCTATTGAATAATGAATGTTTTGAATTTTCTCCAAAAGTAAAGTAGTTGCAAACTCATGCTTTTAGAGACTTGTTTGGGCTCATGAGAGGAGTAGAAAAACATCAAAAATTTCAGTCCTGCATGATTCTACCAAGAAATGTGTGTTCATTGAAACCACTGGTTTTTGATAGTTTGGGCCCTATTGAATAATGAATGTTTTGAATTTTCTCCAAAAGTAAAGTAGTTGCAAACTCATCCTTTTAGAAACTTGTTTGGGCTGTTGAGAGGAGTAAAAAACCATCAAAAATTTCAATCCTGCATGATTCTACCAAGAAATGTGATTCTTCATTCAAAACCTGATTTTTGCTATTGGGCTCTATTGAATAATGAATGTTTTGAATTTTCTCCAAAAGTAAAGTAGTTGCAAACTCATGCTTTTAGAGACTTGTTTGAGCTCATGAGAGGAGTAGAAAAACATCAAAAATTTCAGTCCTGCATGATTCTACCAAGAAATGTGTGTTCATTGAAACCGCTGGTTTTTGATAGTTTGGGCCCTATTGAATAATGAATGTTTTGAATTTTCTCCAAAAGTAAAGTAGTTGCAAACTCATCCTTTTAGAAACTTGTTTGGGCTGTTGAGAGGAGTAAAAAACCATCAAAAATTTCAATCCTGCATGATTCTACCAAGAAATGTGATTCTTCATTCAAAACGCTGGTTTTTGCTATTGGGCTCTATTGAATAATGAATGTTTTGAATTTTCTCCAAAAGTAAAGTAGTTGCAAACTCATCCTTTTAGAGACTTGTTTGGGCTCATGAGAGGAGTAGAAAAACATCAAAAATTTCAGTCCTGCACGATTCTACCAAGAAATGTGTGTTCATTCAAACCGCTGGTTTTTGATATTTTGGGCCCTATTGAATAATGAATGTTTTGAATTTTCTCCAAAAGTAAAGTAGTTGCAAACTCATCCTTTTAGAAACTTGTTTGGGCTGTTGAGAGGAGTAAAAAAACCATCAAAAATTTCAATTCTGCATGATTCTACCAAGAAATGTGATTCTTCATTCAAAACCTGATTTTTGCTATTGGGCTCTATTGAACAATGAATGTTTTGAATTTTCTCCAAAAGTAAAGTAGTTGCAAACTCATGCTTTTAGAGACTTGTTTGGGCTCATGAGAGGAGTAGAAAAACATCAAAAATTTCAGTCCTGCATGATTCTACCAAGAAATGTGTGTTCATTGAAACCGCTGGTTTTTGATATTTTGGGCCCTATTGAATAATGAATGTTTTGAATTTTCTCCAAAAGTAAAGTAGTTGCAAACTCATCCTTTTAGAAACTTGTTTGGGCTGTTGAGAGGAGTAAAAAACCATCAAAAATTTCAATCCTGCATGATTCTACCAAGAAATGTGATTCTTCATTCAAAACGCTGGTTTTTGCTATTGGGCTCTATTGAATAATGAATGTTTTGAATTTTCTCCAAAAGTAAAGTAGTTGCAAACTCATGCTTTTAGAGACTTGTTTGGGCTCATGAGAGGAGTAGAAAAACATCAAAAATTTCAGTCCTGCATGATTCTACCAAGAAATTTGTGTTCATTGAAACCGCTGGTTTTTGATTGTTTGGGCCCTATTGAATAATGAATGTTTTGAATTTTCTCCAAAAGTAAAGTAGTTGCAAACTCATCCTTTTAGAAACTTGTTTGGGCTGTTGAGAGGAGTAAAAAACCATCAAAAATTTCAATCCTGCATGATTCTACCAAGAAATGTGATTCTTCATTCAAAACGCTGGTTTTTGCTATTTGGCTCTATTGAATAATGAATGTTTTGAATTTTCTCCAAAAGTAAAGTAGTTGCAAACTCATCCTTTTAGAGACTTGTTTGGGCTCATGAGAGGAGTAGAAAAACATCAAAAATTTCAGTCCTGCACGATTCTACCAAGAAATGTGTGTTCATTCAAACCGCTGGTTTTTGATATTTTGTGCCCTATTGAATAATGAATGTTTTGAATTTTCTCCAAAAGTAAAGTAGTTGCAAACTCATCCTTTTAGAAACTTGTTTGGGCTGTTGAGAGGAGTAAAAAACCATCAAAAATTTCAATCCTGCATGATTCTACCAAGAAATGTGATTCTTCTTTCAAAACCTGATTTTTGCTATTGGGCTCTATTGAATAATGAATGTTTTGAATTTTCTCCAAAAGTAAAGTAGTTGCAAACTCATGCTTTTAGAGACTTGTTTGGGCTCATGAGAGGAGTAGAAAAACATCAAAAATTTCAGTCCTGCATGATTCTACCAAGAAATGTGTGTTCATTGAAACCGCTGGTTTTTGATAGTTTGGGCCCTATTGAATAATGAATGTTTTGAATTTTCTCCAAAAGTAAAGTAGTTGCAAACTCATCCTTTTAGAAACTTGTTTGGGCTGTTGAGAGGAGTAAAAAACCATCAAAAATTTCAATCCTGCATGATTCTACCAAGAAATGTGATTCTTCATTCAAAACGCTGGTTTTTGCTATTGGGCTCTATTGAATAATGAATGTTTTGAATTTTCTCCAAAAGTAAAGTAGTTGCAAACTCATGCTTTTAGAGACTTGTTTGGGCTCATGAGAGGAGTAGAAAAACATCAAAAATTTCAGTCCTGCATGATTCTACCAAGAAATGTGTGTTCATTGAAACCGCTGGTTTTTGATAGTTTGGGCCCTATTGAATAATGAATGTTTTGAATTTTCTCCAAAAGTAAAGTAGTTGCAAATTCATCCTTTTAGAAACTTGTTTGGGCTGTTGAGAGGAGTAAAAAACCATCAAAAATTTCAATCCTGCATGATTTTACCAAGAAATGTGATTCTTCATTCAAAACGCTGGATTTTGCTATTGGGCTCTATTGAATAATGAATGTTTTGAATTTTCTCCAAAAGTAAAGTAGTTGCAAACTCATCCTTTTAGAGACTTGTTTGGGCTCATGAGAGGAGTAGAAAAAAATCAAAAATTTCAGTCCTGCACGATTCTACCAAGAAATGTGTGTTCATTCAAACTGCTGGTTTTTGATATTTTGGGCCCTATTGAATAATGAATGTTTTGAATTTTCTCCAAAAGTAAAGTAGTTGCAAACTCATCCTTTTAGAAACTTGTTTGGGCTGTTGAGAGGAGTAAAAAACCATCAAAAATTTCAATCCTGCATGATTCTACCAAGAAATGTGTTTCTTCATTCAAAACCTGATTTTTGCTATTGGGCTCTATTGAATAATGAATGTTTTGAATTTTCTCCAAAAGTAAAGTAGTTGCAAACTCATGCTTTTAGAGACTTGTTTGGGCTCATGAGAGGAGTAGAAAAACATCAAAAATTTCAGTCCTGCATGATTCTACCAAGAAATGTGTGTTCATTCAAACCGCTGGTTTTTGATAGTTTGGGCCCTATTGAATAATGAATGTTTTGAATTTTCTCCAAAAGTAAAGTAGTTGCAAACTCATCCTTTTAGAAACTTGTTTGGGCTGTTGAGAGGAGTAAAAAAACCATCAAAAATTTCAATCCTGCATGATTCTACCAAGAAATGTGATTCTTCATTCAAAACGCTGGTTTTTGCTATTGGGCTCTATTGAATAATGAATGTTTTGAATTTTCTCCAAAAGTAAAGTAGTTGCAAACTCATCCTTTTAGAGACTTGTTTGGGCTCATGAGAGGAGTAGAAAAACATCAAAAATTTCAGTCCTGCACGATTCTACCAAGAAATGTGTGTTCATTCAAACCGCTGGTTTTTGATATTTTGGGCCCTATTGAATAATGAATGTTTTGAATTTTCTCCAAAAGTAAAGTAGTTGCAAACTCATCCTTTTAGAAACTTGTTTGGGCTGTTGAGAGGAGTAAAAAACCATCAAAAATTTCAATCCTGCATGATTCTACCAAGAAATGTGATTCTTCATTCAAAACCTGATTTTTGCTATTGGGCTCTATTGAATAATGAATGTTTTGAATTTTCTCCATTTTCAATGAACTTTATTAAATTTTAAAATGTAATAACAGTAATGTTTTCCAGTGGGATTCCAATGTAGATGTCACATATGTAATAAATAAAGAAAGAGGGGAGGGGAGGGTGGGAGAAAGGTATGGTAGGGTATGGAATGGGAAGGGAAAGAAGTTTGGAATGATTTTTAGTTGTTTTATTGAGACTCACAAAGGTCAAACCAAGGGGTAAAAAGGAAGGAAGGATAAAAGGGGGGGGGAGGGGAAATATAACAGTAATTTTACAATTATGAGATCAGTTGAGATAAACAACTAACAATAACAGTACATTTACCAAATTGCAGGTACAATAGAAGTAAATTCAAATACAAATTAACCGTTGTTTTATAAAGCAATAATGCGGTTAGGGAGTTGTATATAATAAACAATAGCCCTAATAAAATCAAATTGGACTAGGAGTGAATGAGAGAGATCAAAGCTAAGCTAGGAAGTGCTAAAATCTGACCAACATTTCCACCTCTTACAATAAGTCATATAGTAGTTATTAGCGATAGCATGGCTTTTTTCGTATTAATCTTGAAGATTCATTTTATCAATGATGTCACTAAGTCTGGGAATTGAGTCTTCTTTCCAAAAGGTAGCTATCGCATTTTTGGTTATTAAGAATAGATGGATAACAACGGATCGGTGATGGGGATGAATATCTTCAAGATCCAGGGATAACAAGGCCTTATGTGGAGTTAAAATGATTTTAGTTTTAGTGATCTTGTTAATTAAGTCAGAGATTTCGGACCATAAAGGTCTGATTCTTGAACAATCCCAGAACATGTGGAGTAAACTACCAACTTCACCACAATTCCTCCAGCAATCAGGGGATCTACCAGGAAAGATTTTTGCTAGTTTAAAGGGGGTAAAGTACCATCTAGACAGGATTTTAAAGAATGATTCGTGAAGATTAGCACATATATTAGACGAGTATGTTGATTTTAGTGCTTTAGACCATTGTTGTTGAGTTCTCGAAATGTTGAGGTCCTTTTCCCAGTTGAGCATAAAAGTGGTTTTTTCTGGTGCATTACTAGAATTAAGAAAATCGTAAATATTTCTCGACTTCCAATAGTATTTATTACCGGGATTACATATCAATAAGCTTGTGGAGTCTGTTAGAAAAGTTATTTTTCTCAAAAGCTTCTTAATAAGTTTCTTTAAGTTAGATAGAAATTGAAAGTCGTCAGTAGTAAGATTAAATTTAATTCGGAGTGAATTGTTGCAGAAAAATTGTTTACCATTATGCAAGTCCGCTAGTTTTTTAATACCAACCTTTTCCCAATTTGAAGGAATTTCCTTTTCCAATATTAAACCAAAAGTTTTAAGAGAGATATTTTTAATTTGTTGATATTTGGAGCCTTTTTTGGTGTGTATTTGAGGTTTGGCTAAGTTTTTCCAAGCTAGTAGTGTGGCTGAAGTTGTTGGAGGAAGATGTGATAAGCAATTAAATGATGTCAACCCATCCAAAATCAGTCTTGATAGCGGAGTATTTTTGTTCCAGCATCTCTCTATATCTACCCATATTGGGCAATTATCCTGATTAAACCATGGTAGGGATTGCATTATGAGATTTGAGTAGTAATAATTAACTAAGTTAGGAAGGGCTAAACCTCCTTCAATTTTCCCTCTAGTAAGTGAAAGGAATGCTACTCTAGCTTTTTTTCCGTTAGAAACAAATTTGTTTACTAAGGATTGCAATTGTCTGATATATTTAAGGGGAATGGAAAGAGGCAAACACCTGAAAATATAAAGTATCTTAGGGAGAGTGAGAAGTTTGAAGAGAACTATCCTCCCTACCCACGAAATTTCATGCTTAGAATGAGTATTAAATTCGATTTGAGTACTTTTAATGAGATTCTGCATATTCACTTCAATGGTTTTGGCAAAATTCCTAGTTATGGAGATGCCTAAATACAAAATTGCATCCTTTTCCCATTCGAATTTGGTAATGTTTTTAATACTAGTGATGGTTTCATTGCTAATGAAAAAATCTAGAATTTTCGATTTCGTGTCATTTATTCTATAAAAGGAGACCCTAGAGAATTTTTCAATAATAGGAAGAACACCTTTAATTGAATCCAGTAGGTTTGAGAGACTTAATATAATATCGTCAGCAAATAATCCTATCTTATATTGTGTCTCACCTATTTGGATGCCCTTGACAAATTGGCTGGATCTAATAGTTTCTGCTAGAGGTTCCATTATTAACGCAAAAAGTAAAGGCGAAAGGGGACATCCTTGTCTAGTACCATTTGTAATCAAAATTTGCTTAGATAGATGGTTATTAGCATATATATTAGCAGAAGGAGATGAATAAAGTGCCATTATTGTATTTATTAATTTAGAACCGAAACCAAATTTGTTTAGGGTGGCAGTTAAAAATTGCCAATTGACTCTGTCAAAGGCTTTTTCAGCGTCCAGAGCAAGGAGTAATGATGGAATCTTTTTGGTTTTGATATGGTTTATTAAATTAAATATTCTCCTAGTTCCATCGCTAGTTTGTCGACCAGCTATAAAGCCCAATTGATCTCTATGAACTATGTTTGGTAGTATTTTTTTCATTCTTGTAGCGATAATTTTAGAATAAATTTTAACATCGGTATTAATTAGTGAAATAGGCCTATAGTTTTTGACGGAGTCTAAATCTCCTTTCGGTTTAGGAATTAAGGATATAATAGCCTGCAGCATCTCTTGAGGAAATTTCCCAGTTTCAGAAGCTCTATTAAAAACCCTAGTTAAATACGGAGTCAATAAAGAGGCAAAGGTTAAGTAATAGTCATTTGAAAAACCATCAGGACCCGGTGATTTCTTAGTTTTGAGTGATTTAATGGCCTCTAGTACCTCAAGATCTGAAAAGGGAACCTCAAGAGATGATAATTGTTGATTAGAAAGTTTGGGTAAAGTAAGATGTGTAAGGAACTCATTAATTTTTTGTTTATTTGGTTGTGAAATACTTTGGTCATCTTTAAGATTATATAATGAAGTATAATAGTCAGCAAATTTGTTGACTATATCTGCCGGGTTGACTAGGTGCTCACCGTTATGTTTAATTTTATTGATCCTGTTTTTGATTCTATTCATTTTGAATTTTTGGGCCATAATCTTAGTCGGCTTGTTAAAAGAAGAGTAATAATTCGATTTCATGCTTTTAGCAAATTTTTCATATTCATTAAAAAGGATCGCTCTTAATTTAGTTCTAAGTTTGATAATTTCCAGATGAAGATTTGTAGAGGGTTGAGGTAAGTTTTTCTGGGTGTCCTCTTTGTGTTTTAATTCTAATTGTATTTTATTTATCTCTGCTTGATTCAATTTTTTATTTTTATAGGAAATATGTATCATCGTACCCCTAACAACTGCCTTATGGGCATTCCAAATTGTGAAAGGGCTCATGCCTTCTGCGTCATTTTCTGAAAAAAAATTTGTGATAGACGATTCGATTTCTTTTTTTGAATCAGGCTTGTGTAATAGTGAAGAATTACATCTCCATAAAGGGTGATGTCCTGTTGATCTACCTAGTTGAACTTCACATAAAACAGGCGCGTGATCTGAAAAGGATCTGGGAAGGATCTCGATTTTTCTGAATTTGGAAATGGAAAGGGAATTTGTAATAAAAAGGTCTATTCTAGAAAAGGTTTTGTGAACCGATGAATAGTGGGTAAATTCCCGGGATGAAGTGTTAAGACACCTGAAAATGTCTAAATATTCATGATTAATAAGCCAATTACTTAACTCTGGAAAAGCTGATCTGGTGGGAGAAGTAGAATCGTAAGCGCCATTAGGGACAATATTAAAGTCCCCAGCCACAATCAATGTACCTTTTTTAACCTCCTGTATTTTCTTTTCCAGATTATTAAAGTAGCGCATTTGGCCATCATTCGGCGCATAAACATTAACTAGGGTGGTTAATTGGTTTTCTATTAGACATATTAGAATTAGGTATCTTCCTTCCAAGTCGGAAATCTGTTCAATTATTTCAAAGGAGATTGAATTTTTAATCAAAGTAATCACTCCGGCCTTTTTAGACTCATTTAAAGATTTAAATAAATGTGGGAAATTCTTGTTTTCTATTCCAGGATGCCCTGATTTAGCTAATTTCACTTCCTGGAGACAGATTATATCTGCTTTGCTTCTTTTGATCTCTCTCCATGTCCAGTACCTCTTAACGGGACTATTTAAACCCCTAACATTGAAAGATAAAATCTTAACCATAAACTAAAAAAATAATGAACAAATAAACCGCAACAACAATAGAGGAAGCAACTGCAACTCGCAGATAAACTTCCAAGTGGGGAAAGTTCGTGTATCTCTGTAGGAAGCCTCCTACAAGAAAAGAAGAAACTAATATATATATATAAATTCTTCTTCAGCCCGGAGTTTCTCCTCTTTTGTCGATGGAGTCAAGAAACTTCATACCTTCCTGTGGAGACAAAATCGAAATCACCCTACCACCCTGGCTAATGAGGAGTTTAGTAGGGAACCCCCACCTGTACATCACACCTTTCTTCCTTAATAAAGAAGTTACCTCATTAAAGTTTTTCCTTGACTGAATAGTATCTTTAGAGAGGTCCGCAAACGATTTGATATGATCATAAGGGTGGGGGAGATGTTTATTAGTTCTAAGATAATTTAAGAATTTTTCTTTCGTGGAGAAGAAGTGGAATCTAAGTATAGTGTCTCTAGGGACTTCGGATGGTAAGGATCCAGGGCGAGGGAGTCTATGTATTCTATCAATCATAAGTTCTGGTTCTGGTATAGATGGTAATATTTTGATTAATATCTCCTTCACATAATTTTGTAAACTATTTTGGTTTATCTTTTCTGAAATACCTCTCAATTTTAGGTTATTTCTTCTACTGCGGTCCTCAAGGTCGGCCAATTTACTGCGTAGAAAAATAATTTCTTTTTGTGTGTCAGATTGTCGTTTTTGAATGGTTTCGGAATTTTTCTCCAAAACCTCTATTTTGGTAGTATTTTTATCAATCCTAGTGTTAATTGTATCAATTTTAACTTGCAAGCTTTTAGTGTATTCATCCAAAGTTGATTTTAAAGATCTATTAAGGGCTTGCATTATATCTTTGATATATTGTTCAGAAGCCCCCCTTTCCGAGGCCTGAATATCGTCAAGGCCTGTAAGAGTACTGATATCATCGCTAACGGAGCTAGAGTCTAGCCTGGGTCTATTTTTATCTGGACTTTGTAAAGGAGAGGCTTCATAATATTCCTCTTCGTCTGAGAGAACAGGATGTTTCTCATCTCTTTTTGTTTTCCTGTTTATGGTGGTGTCCATTTCTGTTTGGATAATGTCTAATTCTTGTAACATATTAGTTCCCCCTTTCTGTCCAATCGAAAATGTTGTATTTTTAGGAGTAGTAGGGGGACTAATACAAATAGCTTCGTCCTGCTCTGTTAAATCTGGTTTACGAGATTTTTCCTTTATCTGTTTGGACCTATTGCCTCTTTGACTCATTGTGTCAATTAAAGGATTGCCTCTTTCCATTAATTAAGACCCGAAAATGAAATGACAATTCCTGTTATGGTTAGATACCAAAATAAATGTAGATTAGATAACAGGAGAGAACCCACTTAAGTTATCCCCAGCGAATTATACACAGGTCCTATTATAATATGTAACAAGGGAGTTATAACATCAATCCTTAATTGAAGATCAAATAGTATGACAGTAGGTACAAAGAGACACTTTTATAGAAAAAATAATAGTCCCAATATGTTCAGAAAATTTGAGTGTCTAACACTCTAACTGAAACACAGAGGAACCACAGGGGGGTTAAATACCCCAGTAGGCACCTCAGTACTTACAAAGGAAAGACTCCAAATGAGAGCTTTATTCTAGTTAATATCTTAAATCTTTTAACGGAATCAAGCAGATTATGGGAGTGTAACTGATCAATAAGAAATCAGTTTGGTTTTACTGCATTGTATTATAGTATATTAGTTAACCTTCTAGATAATTACCTATGTTGATTATCAATTAACAATTAACACCAGACCAGATTCAATTAGGAATAATAGGTCTACAAATGCTCAAGGATACCTCAGACTAGACCACACAAGACCAGATATCACACACTACCAATTTTCCCTTCAGAAATAAATACTAATCAGCTAAATACCGCCAAATCTCATCACTAGATAGTCCTCGATGCTGCTCGCTCTATGGTGAAATTTCTTCTTCTTGTTGTAGATTCCTCCGTTGTTGTTCCCGTAGACTCCTTCTGTAAGATTCTGCTATTGCTACCCAGAAACGAGACCAGACACCAGCCTCCAGCCTCCACTCCAGCCTCTCCACCTCTGTAGACTTTCACCAGGGGCTCCTGGATATCTCTCCAAGTTGTTGTCGCCTTGTTGTGTACTTCTCTTTAACCTGGGCACACTGTTGCAATTAAAGATGAACGCGGGAAAGTCCTATACAGCTCCGATGTGAATGTCGGGCTTCAATCCCCGCCGCCGCACCGCTCCAACTTCAAACGTCGAAGCCTCCACTGCTCAGCTCTTCTCTACTATTAATGGCGCAGGGAGTTCTTTTCAGGACCGCCCCAACTGATCAGTAATCCTCCGCTATCAACAGCGGCTCCTCCGGTTGGTTTCTCCTGGATTTACCTTAGTCGTTGCGCCACTTGCCACCGCTAGTCCTCTCTTCTCACTCTCTGCTATATCTCCGCTCCCCGATGCTGTCAGCCCCTCAGGCAGGACTCCGGATCTCCTTAATCAAATCTCCCGCCTTTTCTCCTGCGTCTCTCTCCCTCTCAGCTCAGGCGCGGCTCTGCTGTGAGAGAAAAGCGCGGGAAAATTCTGTTGGTCTGTTTCACCGCCAATTAGTGCTTCCCGCTCCCGTTCCTCTCTCCAGAAGTCGCTGGACTATCCACCAGGGCTCCCGATATCTTCTCCTCCTCTATTCTCCGGTGTCACTATGTTTACTGCCGCTGTCAGTCCTCTTAAACCTGTCACCGGTCTCCGCTACAGCGTTGGCTCCTCGCAATAGGCTTCGGGGTTTCCCCCTCCGGTTTTCCCGCCAAAATTAAACAGCGTCTCTCTTCTTCTGTTTGACCGCGCAGCTACAGCAGATAGCAGTCGCGGGCGCGGGAAATCAAATCACCTCACCGCTAATTAGTTTAACTTGCTCCCGCTCTTCTCCTTGGGCGCCGCTGTCTTCTACTCCGGAACCCAGGCTTCCTCTTCTTCTTAGATGCTACTGTTCCTCACCACCGCTGGTCCTCCAAGTCCCGCCGCCGATCCCAGCAGCGCTGACGGCCCCCTACACCTGGGTCCGGGCTTCCACGTTAATTTTCGCGCCTTTTCGCTGCAGCGTCTCTCCTCTTCTTTATCTGAGCGCTCCGCTGCAGCAGGGAGCAGAGGCAGGAGAATCTTGCTGAGTCACTCTGTCTCTGATTAATCCAGCTCGTTCCCGCTCTTTTCTCCAGCCAGCTCTGTACTCTTCACTGAATCCTCTGAATTCCTCCTCTTTTCTGTTTATTAGCGATGCTGTATTCACTACTATTGCCACTGTTGGTCTTCTAATCTTCTGAAGTCTGTCACTGATCCCCGCTGCAGTGTCTTCTTCATTCAGTAGACTCCAGAGATGCTGCTGCTTATTTTTCCCGCCACTTATAGCAATGTCTCTCTTCTCCTCTGTCTGAGCTTGCTGCTGCAGAGGGCAAGCGCGGGAAAATCTCACTGATTCACTCCTGCAACTTCAGAAGGCCATATCTCAGGAAGAATCCAGCTTAGAAACTCCAGGAAGATCTCAAAATGATCCTGGGGGAAAGGGCTCTCGGATCCAATAAATCTCTGTAATCAAATTCTTCTTGTTTGCTTCTTATGTCGCTTAACGAGGAAGGCTCCCTCAGAGCTCAGAGCTCACACAGCCTGCTCCATCGAGCTCCAGACCATGCCCCTTGAATTTTCTCCAAAAGTAAAGTAGTTGCAAACTCATGCTTTTAGAGACTTGTTTGGGCTCATGAGAGGAGTAGAAAAACATCAAAAATTTCAGTCCTGCATGATTCTACCAAGAAATGTGTGTTCATTGAAATCGCTGGTTTTTGATATTTTGGGCCCTATTGAATAATGAATGTTTTGAATTTTCTCCAAAAGTAAAGTAGTTGCAAACTCATCATTTTAGAAACTTGTTTGGGCTGTTGAGAGGAGTAAAAAACCATCAAAAATTTCAATCCTGCATGATTCTACCAAGAAATGTGATTCTTCATTCAAAACGCTGGTTTTTGCTATTGGGCTCTATTGAATAATGAATGTTTTGAATTTTCTCCAAAAGTAAAGTAGTTGCAAACTCATGCTTTTAGAGACTTGTTTGGGCTCATGAGAGGAGTAGAAAAACATCAAAAATTTCAGTCCTGCATGATTCTACCAAGAAATGTGTGTTCATTGAAACCGCTGGTTTTTGATAGTTTGGGCCCTATTGAATAATGAATGTTTTGAATTTTCTCCAAAAGTAAAGTAGTTGCAAACTCATCCTTTTAGAAACTTGTTTGGGCTGTTGAGAGGAGTAAAAAACCATCAAAAATTTCAATCCTGCATGATTCTACCAAGAAATGTGATTCTTCATTCAAAACCTGATTTTTGCTATTGGGCTCTATTGAATAATGAATGTTTTGAATTTTCTCCAAAAGTAAAGTAGTTGCAAACTCATGCTTTTAGAGACTTGTTTGGGCTCATGAGAGGAGTAGAAAAACATCAAAAATTTCAGTTCTGCATGATTCTACCAAGAAATGTGTGTTCATTCAATCGGCTGGTTTTTGATAGTTTGGGCCCTATTGAATAATGAATGTTTTGAATTTTCTCCAAAAGTAAAGCAGTTGCAAACGCAATCTTTTAGAAACTTGTTTGGGCTGTTGAGAGGAGTAAAAAAAACATCAAAAATTTCAATCCTGCATGATTCTACCAAGAAATGTGATTCTTCATTCAAAACGCTGGTTTTTGCTATTGGGCTCTATTGAATAATGAATGTTTTGAATTTTCTCCAAAAGTAAAGTAGTTGCAAACTCATCCTTTTAGAGACTTGTTTGGGCTCATGAGAGGAGTAGAAAAACATCAAAAATTTCAGTCCTGCACGATTCTACCAAGAAATGTGTGTTCATTCAAACCGCTGGTTTTTGATATTTTGTGCCCTATTGAATAATGAATGTTTTGAATTTTCTCCAAAAGTAAAGTAGTTGCAAACTCATCCTTTTAGAAACTTGTTTGGGCTGTTGAGAGGAGTAAAAAACCATCAAAAATTTCAATCCTGCATGATTCTACCAAGAAATGTGATTCTTCATTCAAAACGCTGGATTTTGCTATTGGGCTCTATTGAATAATGAATGTTTTGAATTTTCTCCAAAAGTAAAGTAGTTGCAAACTCATGCTTTTAGAGACTTGTTTGGGCTCATGAGAGGAGTAGAAAAACATCAAAAATTTCAGTCCTGCATGATTCTACCAAGAAATGTGTGTTCATTGAAACCGCTGGTTTTTGATAGTTTGGGCCCTATTGAATAATGAATGTTTTGAATTTTCTCCAAAAGTAAAGTAGTTGCAAACTCATCATTTTAGAAACTTGTTTGGGCTGTTGAGAGGAGTAAAAAACCATCAAAAATTTCAATCCTGCATGATTCTACCAAGAAATGTGATTCTTCATTCAAAACGCTGGATTTTGCTATTGGGCTCTATTGAATAATGAATGTTTTGAATTTTCTCCAAAAGTAAAGTAGTTGCAAACTCATCCTTTTAGAGACTTGTTTGGGCTCATGAGAGCAGTAGAAAAACATCAAAAATTTCAGTCCTGCACGATTCTACCAAGAAATGTGTGTTCATTCAAACCGCTGGTTTTTGATATTTTGTGCCCTATTGAATAATGAATGTTTTGAATTTTCTCCAAAAGTAAAGTAGTTGCAAACTCATCCTTTTAGAAACTTGTTTGGGCTGTTGAGGAGTAAAAAACCATCAAAAATTTCAATCCTGCATGATTCTACCAAGAAATGTGATTCTTCTTTCAAAACCTGATTTTTGCTATTGGGCTCTATTGAATAATGAATGTTTTGAATTTTCTCCAAAAGTAAAGTAGTTGCAAACTCATGCTTTTAGAGACTTGTTTGGGCTCATGAGAGGAGTAGAAAAACATCAAAAATTTCAGTCCTGCATGATTCTACCAAGAAATGTGTGTTCATTCAAACCACTGGTTTTTGATAGTTTGAGCCCTATTGAATAATGAATGTTTTGAATTTTCTCCAAAAGTAAAGTAGTTGCAAACTCATCCTTTTAGAAACGTGTTTGGGCTGTTGAGAGGAGTAAAAAACCATCAAAAATTTCAATCCTGCATGATTCTACCAAGAAATGTGATTCTTCATTCAAAACGCTGGTTTTTGCTATTGGGCTCTATTGAATAATGAATGTTTTGAATTTTCTCCAAAAGTAAAGTAGTTGCAAACTCATGCTTTTAGAGACTTGTTTGGGCTCATGAGAGGAGTAGAAAAACATCAAAAATTTCAGTCCTGCATGATTCTACCAAGAAATGTGTGTTCATTGAAACCGCTGGTTTTTGATAGTTTGGGCCCTATTGAATAATGAATGTTTTGAATTTTCTCCAAAAGTTAAGTAGTTGCAAACTCATCCTTTTAGAAACTTGTTTGGGCTGTTGAGAGGAGTAAAAAACCATCAAAAATTTCAATCCTGCATGATTCTACCAAGAAATGTGATTCTTCATTCAAAAAGCTGGTTTTTGCTATTGGGCTCTATTGAATAATGAATGTTTTGAATTTTCTCCAAAAGTAAAGTAGTTGCAAACTCATCCTTTTAGAGACTTGTTTGGGCTCATGAGAGGAGTAGAAAAACATCAAAAATTTCAGTCCTGCACGAATCTACCAAGAAATGTGTGTTCATTCAAACTGCTGGTTTTAGATATTTTGGGCCCTATTGAATAATTAATGTTTTGAATTTTCTCCAAAAGTAAAGTAGTTGCAAACTCATCCTTTTAGAAACTTGTTTGGGCTGTTGAGAGGAGTAAAAAACCATCAAAAATTTCAATCCTGCATGATTCTACCAAGAAATGTGATTCTTCTTTCAAAACCTGATTTTTGCTATTGGGCTCTAGTGAATAATGAATGTTTTGAATTTTCTCCAAAAGTAAAGTAGTTGCAAACTCATGCTTTTAGAGACTTGTTTGGGCTCATGAGAGGAGTAGAAAAACATCAAAAATTTCAGTTCTGCATGATTCTACCAAGAAATGTGTGTTCATTCAATCCGCTGGTTTTTGATAGTTTGGGCCCTATTGAATAATGAATGTTTTGAATTTTCTCCAAAAGTAAAGTAGTTGCAAACTCATCCTTTTAGAAACTTGTTTGGGCTGTTGAGAGGAGTAAAAAAACCATCAAAAATTTCAATCCTGCATGATTCTACCAAGAAATGTGATTCTTCATTCAAAACGCTGGTTTTTGCTATTGGGCTCTATTGAATAATGAATGTTTTGAATTTTCTCCAAAAGTAAAGTAGTTGCAAACTCATCCTTTTAGAGACTTGTTTGGGCTCATGAGAGGAGTAGAAAAACATCAAAAATTTCAGTCCTGCACGATTCTACCAAGAAATGTGTGTTCATTCAAACCGCTGGTTTTTGATATTTTGTGCCCTATTGAATAATGAATGTTTTGAATTTTCTCCAAAAGTAAAGTAGTTGCAAACTCATCCTTTTAGAAACCTTGTTTGGGCTGTTGAGAGGAGTAAAAAACCATCAAAAATTTCAATCCTGCATGATTCTACCAAGAAATGTGATTCTTCTTTCAAAACCTGATTTTTGCTATTGGGCTCTATTGAATAATGAATGTTTTGAATTTTCTCCAAAAGTAAAGTAGTTGCAAACTCATGCTTTTAGAGACTTGTTTGGGCTCATGAGAGGAGTAGAAAAACATCAAAAATTTCAGTCCTGCATGATTCTACCAAGAAATGTGTGTTCATTGAAACCGCTGGTTTTTGATAGTTTGGGCCCTATTGAATAATGAATGTTTTGAATTTTCTCCAAAAGTAAAGTAGTTGCAAACTCATCCTTTTAGAAACTTGTTTGGGCTGTTGAGAGGAGTAAAAAACCATCAGAAATTTCAATCCTGCATGATTCTACCAAGAAATGTGATTCTTCATTCAAAACGCTGGTTTTTGCTATTGGGCTCTATTGAATAATGAATGTTTTGAATTTTCTCCAAAAGTAAAGTAGTTGCAAACTCATCCTTTTAGAGACTTGTTTGGGCTCATGAGAGGAGTAGAAAAACATCAAAAATTTCAGTCCTGCACGATTCTACCAAGAAATGTGTGTTCATTGAAACCACTGGTTTTTGATATTTTGGGCCCTATTGAATAATGAATGTTTTGAATTTTCTCCAAAAGTAAAGTAGTTGCAAACTCATCCTTTTAGAAACTTGTTTGGGCTGTTGAGAGGAGTAAAAAACCATCAAAAATTTCAATCCTGCATGATTCTACCAAGAAATGTGATTCTTCATTCAAAACGCTGGTTTTTGCTATTGGGCTCTATTGAATAATGAATGTTTTGAATTTTCTCCAAAAGTAAAGTAGTTGCAAACTCATCCTTTTAGAGACTTGTTTGGGCTCATGAGAGGAGTAGAAAAAAATCAAAAATTTCAGTCCTGCACGATTCTACCAAGAAATGTGTGTTCATTCAAACTGCTGGTTTTTGATATTTTGGGCCCTATTGAATAATGAATGTTTTGAATTTTCTCCAAAAGTAAAGTAGTTGCAAACTCATCCTTTTAGAAACTTGTTTGGGCTGTTGAGAGGAGTAAAAAACCATCAAAAATTTCAATCCTGCATGATTCTACCAAGAAATGTGATTCTTCATTCAAAACCTGATTTTTGCTATTGGGCTCTATTGAATAATGAATGTTTTGAATTTTCTCCAAAAGTAAAGTAGTTGCAAACTCATGCTTTTAGAGACTTGTTTGGGCTCATGAGAGGAGTAGAAAAACATCAAAAATTTCAGTCCTGCATGATTCTACCAAGAAATGTGTGTTCATTGAAACCGCTGGTTTTTGATAGTTTGGGCCCTATTGAATAATGAATGTTTTGAATTTTCTCCAAAAGTAAAGTAGTTGCAAACTCATCATTTTAGAAACTTGTTTGGGCTGTTGAGAGGAGTAAAAAACCATCAAAAATTTCAATCCTGCATGATTCTACCAAGAAATGTGATTCTTCATTCAAAACGCTGGATTTTGCTATTGGGCTCTATTGAATAATGAATGTTTTGAATTTTCTCCAAAAGTAAAGTAGTTGCAAACTCATCCTTTTAGAGACTTGTTTGGGCTCATGAGAGGAGTAGAAAAACATCAAAAATTTCAGTCCTGCACGATTCTACCAAGAAATGTGTGTTCATTCAAACCGCTGGTTTTTGATATTTTGTGCCCTATTGAATAATGAATGTTTTGAATTTTCTCCAAAAGTAAAGTAGTTGCAAACTCATCCTTTTAGAAACTTGTTTGGGCTGTTGAGGAGTAAAAAACCATCAAAAATTTCAATCCTGCATGATTCTACCAAGAAATGTGATTCTTCTTTCAAAACCTGATTTTTGCTATTGGGCTCTATTGAATAATGAATGTTTTGAATTTTCTCCAAAAGTAAAGTAGTTGCAAACTCATGCTTTTAGAGACTTGTTTGGGCTCATGAGAGGAGTAGAAAAACATCAAAAATTTCAGTCCTGCATGATTCTACCAAGAAATGTGTGTTCATTCAAACCACTGGTTTTTGATAGTTTGAGCCCTATTGAATAATGAATGTTTTGAATTTTCTCCAAAAGTAAAGTAGTTGCAAACTCATCCTTTTAGAAACGTGTTTGGGCTGTTGAGAGGAGTAAAAAACCATCAAAAATTTCAATCCTGCATGATTCTACCAAGAAATGTGATTCTTCATTCAAAACGCTGGTTTTTGCTATTGGGCTCTATTGAATAATGAATGTTTTGAATTTTCTCCAAAAGTAAAGTAGTTGCAAACTCATGCTTTTAGAGACTTGTTTGGGCTCATGAGAGGAGTAGAAAAACATCAAAAATTTCAGTCCTGCATGATTCTACCAAGAAATGTGTGTTCATTGAAACCGCTGGTTTTTGATAGTTTGGGCCCTATTGAATAATGAATGTTTTGAATTTTCTCCAAAAGTTAAGTAGTTGCAAACTCAACCTTTTAGAAACTTGTTTGGGCTGTTGAGAGGAGTAAAAAACCATCAAAAATTTCAATCCTGCATGATTCTACCAAGAAATGTGATTCTTCATTCAAAAAGCTGGTTTTTGCTATTGGGCTCTATTGAATAATGAATGTTTTGAATTTTCTCCAAAAGTAAAGTAGTTGCAAACTCATCCTTTTAGAGACTTGTTTGGGCTCATGAGAGGAGTAGAAAAACATCAAAAATTTCAGTCCTGCACGAATCTACCAAGAAATGTGTGTTCATTCAAACTGCTGGTTTTAGATATTTTGGGCCCTATTGAATAATTAATGTTTTGAATTTTCTCCAAAAGTAAAGTAGTTGCAAACTCATCCTTTTAGAAACTTGTTTGGGCTGTTGAGAGGAGTAAAAAACCATCAAAAATTTCAATCCTGCATGATTCTACCAAGAAATGTGATTCTTCATTCAAAACCTGATTTTTGCTATTGGGCTCTATTGAATAATGAATGTTTTGAATTTTCTCCAAAAGTAAAGTAGTTGCAAACTCATGCTTTTAGAGACTTGTTTGGGCTCATGAGAGGAGTAGAAAAACATCAAAAATTTCAGTCCTGCATGATTCTACCAAGAAATGTGTGTTCATTGAAACCGCTGGTTTTTGATAGTTTGGGCCCTATTGAATAATGAATGTTTTGAATTTTCTCCAAAAGTAAAGTAGTTGCAAACTCATCCTTTTAGAAACTTGTTTGGGCTGTTGAGAGGAGTAAAAAACCATCAAAAATTTCAATCCTGCATGATTCTACCAAGAAATGTGATTCTTCATTCAAAACCTGATTTTTGCTATTGGGCTCTATTGAATAATGAATGTTTTGAATTTTCTCCAAAAGTAAAGTAGTTGCAAACTCATGCTTTTAGAGACTTGTTTGGGCTCATGAGAGGAGTAGAAAAACATCAAAAATTTCAGTCCTGCATGATTCTACCAAGAAATGTGTGTTCATTGAAACCGCTGGTTTTTGATAGTTTGGGCCCTATTGAATAATGAATGTTTTGAATTTTCTCCAAAAGTAAAGTAGTTGCAAACTCATCATTTTAGAAACTTGTTTGGGCTGTTGAGAGGAGTAAAAAACCATCAAAAATTTCAATCCTGCATGATTCTACCAAGAAATGTGATTCTTCATTCAAAACGCTGGATTTTGCTATTGGGCTCTATTGAATAATGAATGTTTTGAATTTTCTCCAAAAGTAAAGTAGTTGCAAACTCATCCTTTTAGAGACTTGTTTGGGCTCATGAGAGGAGTAGAAAAACATCAAAAATTTCAGTCCTGCACGATTCTACCAAGAAATGTGTGTTCATTCAAACCGCTGGTTTTTGATATTTTGTGCCCTATTGAATAATGAATGTTTTGAATTTTCTCCAAAAGTAAAGTAGTTGCAAACTCATCCTTTTAGAAACTTGTTTGGGCTGTTGAGGAGTAAAAAACCATCAAAAATTTCAATCCTGCATGATTCTACCAAGAAATGTGATTCTTCTTTCAAAACCTGATTTTTGCTATTGGGCTCTATTGAATAATGAATGTTTTGAATTTTCTCCAAAAGTAAAGTAGTTGCAAACTCATGCTTTTAGAGACTTGTTTGGGCTCATGAGAGGAGTAGAAAAACATCAAAAATTTCAGTCCTGCATGATTCTACCAAGAAATGTGTGTTCATTCAAACCACTGGTTTTTGATAGTTTGAGCCCTATTGAATAATGAATGTTTTGAATTTTCTCCAAAAGTAAAGTAGTTGCAAACTCATCCTTTTAGAAACGTGTTTGGGCTGTTGAGAGGAGTAAAAAACCATCAAAAATTTCAATCCTGCATGATTCTACCAAGAAATGTGATTCTTCATTCAAAACGCTGGTTTTTGCTATTGGGCTCTATTGAATAATGAATGTTTTGAATTTTCTCCAAAAGTAAAGTAGTTGCAAACTCATGCTTTTAGAGACTTGTTTGGGCTCATGAGAAGAGTAGAAAAACATCAAAAATTTCAGTCCTGCATGATTCTACCAAGAAATGTGTGTTCATTGAAACCGCTGGTTTTTGATAGTTTGGGCCCTATTGAATAATGAATGTTTTGAATTTTCTCCAAAAGTTAAGTAGTTGCAAACTCATCCTTTTAGAAACTTGTTTGGGCTGTTGAGAGGAGTAAAAAACCATCAAAAATTTCAATCCTGCATGATTCTACCAAGAAATGTGATTCTTCATTCAAAAAGCTGGTTTTTGCTATTGGGCTCTATTGAATAATGAATGTTTTGAATTTTCTCCAAAAGTAAAGCAGTTGCAAACTCATCCTTTTAGAGACTTGTTTGGGCTCATGAGAGGAGTAGAAAAACATCAAAAATTTCAGTCCTGCACGAATCTACCAAGAAATGTGTGATCATTCAAACTGCTGGTTTTAGATATTTTGGGCCCTATTGAATAATTAATGTTTTGAATTTTCTCCAAAAGTAAAGTAGTTGCAAACTCATCCTTTTAGAAACTTGTTTGGGCTGTTGAGAGGAGTAAAAAACCATCAAAAATTTCAATCCTGCATGATTCTACCAAGAAATGTGATTCTTCATTCAAAACCTGATTTTTGCTATTGGGCTCTAGTGAATAATGAATGTTTTGAATTTTCTCCAAAAGTAAAGTAGTTGCAAACTCATGCTTTTAGAGACTTGTTTGGGCTCATGAGAGGAGTAGAAAAACATCAAAAATTTCAGTTCTGCATGATTCTACCAAGAAATGTGTGTTCATTCAATCCGCTGGTTTTTGATAGTTTGGGCCCTATTGAATAATGAATGTTTTGAATTTTCTCCAAAAGTAAAGTAGTTGCAAACTCATCCTTTTAGAAACTTGTTTGGGCTGTTGAGAGGAGTAAAAAAACCAACAAAAATTTCAATCCTGCATGATTCTACCAAGAAATGTGATTCTTCATTCAAAACGCTGGTTTTTGCTATTGGGCTCTATTGAATAATGAATGTTTTGAATTTTCTCCAAAAGTAAAGTAGTTGCAAACTCATCCTTTTAGAGACTTGTTTGGGCTCATGAGAGGAGTAGAAAAACATCAAAAATTTCAGTCCTGCACGATTCTACCAAGAAATGTGTGTTCATTCAAACCGCTGGTTTTTGATATTTTGTGCCCTATTGAATAATGAATGTTTTGAATTTTCTCCAAAAGTAAAGTAGTTGCAAACTCATCCTTTTAGAAACCTTGTTTGGGCTGTTGAGAGGAGTAAAAAAACATCAAAAATTTCAATCCTGCATGATTCTACCAAGAAATGTGATTCTTCTTTCAAAACCTGATTTTTGCTATTGGGCTCTATTGAATAATGAATGTTTTGAATTTTCTCCAAAAGTAAAGTAGTTGCAAACTCATGCTTTTAGAGACTTGTTTGGGCTCATGAGAGGAGTAGAAAAACATCAAAAATTTCAGTCCTGCATGATTCTACCAAGAAATGTGTGTTCATTGAAACCGCTGGTTTTTGATAGTTTGGGCCCTATTGAATAATGAATGTTTTGAATTTTCTCCAAAAGTAAAGTAGTTGCAAACTCATCCTTTTAGAAACTTGTTTGGGCTGTTGAGAGGAGTAAAAAACCATCAGAAATTTCAATCCTGCATGATTCTACCAAGAAATGTGATTCTTCATTCAAAACGCTGGTTTTTGCTATTGGGCTCTATTGAATAATGAATGTTTTGAATTTTCTCCAAAAGTAAAGTAGTTGCAAACTCATCCTTTTAGAGACTTGTTTGGGCTCATGAGAGGAGTAGAAAAACATCAAAAATTTCAGTCCTGCACGATTCTACCAAGAAATGTGTGTTCATTGAAACCACTGGTTTTTGATAGTTTGGGCCCTATTGAATAATGAATGTTTTGAATTTTCTCCAAAAGTAAAGTAGTTGCAAACTCATCCTTTTAGAAACTTGTTTGGGCTGTTGAGAGGAGTAAAAAACCATCAAAAATTTCAATCCTGCATGATTCTACCAAGAAATGTGATTCTTCATTCAAAACCTGATTTTTGCTATTGGGCTCTATTGAATAATGAATGTTTTGAATTTTCTCCAAAAGTAAAGTAGTTGCAAACTCATGCTTTTAGAGACTTGTTTGGGCTCATGAGAGGAGTAGAAAAACATCAAAAATTTCAGTCCTGCATGATTCTACCAAGAAATGTGTGTTCATTGAAACCGCTGGTTTTTGATATTTTGGGCCCTATTGAATAATGAATGTTTTGAATTTTCTCCAAAAGTAAAGTAGTTGCAAACTCATCCTTTTAGAAACTTGTTTGGGCTGTTGAGAGGAGTAAAAAACCATCAAAAATTTCAATCCTGCATGATTCTACCAAGAAATGTGATTCTTCATTCAAAACGCTGGTTTTTGCTATTGGGCTCTATTGAATAATGAATGTTTTGAATTTTCTCCAAAAGTAAAGTAGTTGCAAACTCATCCTTTTAGAGACTTGTTTGGGCTCATGAGAGGAGTAGAAAAAAATCAAAAATTTCAGTCCTGCACGATTCTACCAAGAAATGTGTGTTCATTCAAACTGCTGGTTTTTGATATTTTGGGCCCTATTGAATAATGAATGTTTTGAATTTTCTCCAAAAGTAAAGTAGTTGCAAACTCATCCTTTTAGAAACTTGTTTGGGCTGTTGAGAGGAGTAAAAAACCATCAAAAATTTCAATCCTGCATGATTCTACCAAGAAATGTGATTCTTCATTCAAAACCTGATTTTTGCTATTGGGCTCTATTGAATAATGAATGTTTTGAATTTTCTCCAAAAGTAAAGTAGTTGCAAACTCATCCTTTTAGAGACTTGTTTGGGCTCATGAGAGGAGTAGAAAAACATCAAAAATTTCAGTCCTGCACGATTCTACCAAGAAATGTGTGTTCATTGAAACCACTGGTTTTTGATAGTTTGGGCCCTATTGAATAATGAATGTTTTGAATTTTCTCCAAAAGTAAAGTAGTTGCAAACTCATCCTTTTAGAAACTTGTTTGGGCTGTTGAGAGGAGTAAAAAACCATCAAAAATTTCAATCCTGCATGATTCTACCAAGAAATGTGATTCTTCATTCAAAACCTGATTTTTGCTATTGGGCTCTATTGAATAATGAATGTTTTGAATTTTCTCCAAAAGTAAAGTAGTTGCAAACTCATGCTTTTAGAGACTTGTTTGGGCTCATGAGAGGAGTAGAAAAACATCAAAAATTTCAGTCCTGCATGATTCTACCAAGAAATGTGTGTTCATTGAAACCGCTGGTTTTTGATATTTTGGGCCCTATTGAATAATGAATGTTTTGAATTTTCTCCAAAAGTAAAGTAGTTGCAAACTCATCCTTTTAGAAACTTGTTTGGGCTGTTGAGAGGAGTAAAAAACCATCAAAAATTTCAATCCTGCATGATTCTACCAAGAAATGTGATTCTTCATTCAAAACGCTGGTTTTTGCTATTGGGCTCTATTGAATAATGAATGTTTTGAATTTTCTCCAAAAGTAAAGTAGTTGCAAACTCATCCTTTTAGAGACTTGTTTGGGCTCATGAGAGGAGTAGAAAAACATCAAAAATTTCAGTCCTGCACGATTCTACCAAGAAATGTGTGTTCATTCAAACCGCTGGTTTTTGATATTTTGTGCCCTATTGAATAATGAATGTTTTGAATTTTCTCCAAAAGTAAAGTAGTTGCAAACTCATCCTTTTAGAAACTTGTTTGGGCTGTTGAGAGGAGTAAAAAACCATCAAAAATTTCAATCCTGCATGATTCTACCAAGAAATGTGATTCTTCATTCAAAACGCTGGTTTTTGCTATTGGGCTCTATTGAATAATGAATGTTTTGAATTTTCTCCAAAAGTAAAGTAGTTGCAAACTCATCCTTTTAGAGACTTGTTTGGGCTCATGAGAGGAGTAGAAAAACATCAAAAATTTCAGTCCTGCACGATTCTACCAAGAAATGTGTGTTCATTCAAACCGCTGGTTTTTGATATTTTGTGCCCTATTGAATAATGAATGTTTTGAATTTTCTCCAAAAGTAAAGTAGTTGCAAACTCATCCTTTTAGAAACTTGTTTGGGCTGTTGAGAGGAGTAAAAAACCATCAAAAATTTCAATCCTGCATGATTCTACCAAGAAATGTGATTCTTCTTTCAAAACCTGATTTTTGCTATTGGGCTCTATTGAATAATGAATGTTTTGAATTTTCTCCAAAAGTAAAGTAGTTGCAAACTCATGCTTTTAGAGACTTGTTTGGGCTCATGAGAGGAGTAGAAAAACATCAAAAATTTCAGTCCTGCATGATTCTACCAAGAAATGTGTGTTCATTGAAACCGCTGGTTTTTGATAGTTTGGGCCCTATTGAATAATGAATGTTTTGAATTTTCTCCAAAAGTAAAGTAGTTGCAAACTCATCCTTTTAGAAACTTGTTTGGGCTGTTGAGAGGAGTAAAAAACCATCAAAAATTTCAATCCTGCATGATTCTACCAAGAAATGTGATTCTTCATTCAAAACGCTGGTTTTTGCTATTGGGCTCTATTGAATAATGAATGTTTTGAATTTTCTCCAAAAGTAAAGTAGTTGCAAACTCATGCTTTTAGAGACTTGTTTGGGCTCATGAGAGGAGTAGAAAAACATCAAAAATTTCAGTCCTGCATGATTCTACCAAGAAATGTGTGTTCATTGAAACCGCTGGTTTTTGATAGTTTGGGCCCTATTGAATAATGAATGTTTTGAATTTTCTCCAAAAGTAAAGTAGTTGCAAACTCATCATTTTAGAAACTTGTTT
Organism: Dendrobates tinctorius; assembly: GCF_039654945.1. NCBI lineage: Eukaryota > Metazoa > Chordata > Amphibia > Anura > Dendrobatidae > Dendrobates > Dendrobates tinctorius. The sequence goes on from NW_027361716.1 coordinate 31,650,931, forward strand.
GGGCTGTTGAGAGGAGTAAAAAACCATCAAAAATTTCAATCCTGCATGATTCTACCAAGAAATGTGATTCTTCATTCAAAACGCTGGATTTTGCTATTGGGCTCTATTGAATAATGAATGTTTTGAATTTTCTCCAAAAGTAAAGTAGTTGCAAACTCATCCTTTTAGAGACTTGTTTGGGCTCATGAGAGGAGTAGAAAAACATCAAAAATTTCAGTCCTGCACGATTCTACCAAGAAATGTGTGTTCATTCAAACCGCTGGTTTTTGATATTTTGTGCCCTATTGAATAATGAATGTTTTGAATTTTCTCCAAAAGTAAAGTAGTTGCAAACTCATCCTTTTAGAAACTTGTTTGGGCTGTTGAGGAGTAAAAAACCATCAAAAATTTCAATCCTGCATGATTCTACCAAGAAATGTGATTCTTCTTTCAAAACCTGATTTTTGCTATTGGGCTCTATTGAATAATGAATGTTTTGAATTTTCTCCAAAAGTAAAGTAGTTGCAAACTCATGCTTTTAGAGACTTGTTTGGGCTCATGAGAGGAGTAGAAAAACATCAAAAATTTCAGTCCTGCATGATTCTACCAAGAAATGTGTGTTCATTCAAACCACTGGTTTTTGATAGTTTGAGCCCTATTGAATAATGAATGTTTTGAATTTTCTCCAAAAGTAAAGTAGTTGCAAACTCATCCTTTTAGAAACGTGTTTGGGCTGTTGAGAGGAGTAAAAAACCATCAAAAATTTCAATCCTGCATGATTCTACCAAGAAATGTGATTCTTCATTCAAAACGCTGGTTTTTGCTATTGGGCTCTATTGAATAATGAATGTTTTGAATTTTCTCCAAAAGTAAAGTAGTTGCAAACTCATGCTTTTAGAGACTTGTTTGGGCTCATGAGAGGAGTAGAAAAACATCAAAAATTTCAGTCCTGCATGATTCTACCAAGAAATGTGTGTTCATTGAAACCGCTGGTTTTTGATAGTTTGGGCCCTATTGAATAATGAATGTTTTGAATTTTCTCCAAAAGTTAAGTAGTTGCAAACTCATCCTTTTAGAAACTTGTTTGGGCTGTTGAGAGGAGTAAAAAACCATCAAAAATTTCAATCCTGCATGATTCTACCAAGAAATGTGATTCTTCATTCAAAAAGCTGGTTTTTGCTATTGGGCTCTATTGAATAATGAATGTTTTGAATTTTCTCCAAAAGTAAAGTAGTTGCAAACTCATCCTTTTAGAGACTTGTTTGGGCTCATGAGAGGAGTAGAAAAACATCAAAAATTTCAGTCCTGCACGAATCTACCAAGAAATGTGTGTTCATTCAAACTGCTGGTTTTAGATATTTTGGGCCCTATTGAATAATTAATGTTTTGAATTTTCTCCAAAAGTAAAGTAGTTGCAAACTCATCCTTTTAGAAACTTGTTTGGGCTGTTGAGAGGAGTAAAAAACCATCAAAAATTTCAATCCTGCATGATTCTACCAAGAAATGTGATTCTTCATTCAAAACCTGATTTTTGCTATTGGGCTCTAGTGAATAATGAATGTTTTGAATTTTCTCCAAAAGTAAAGTAGTTGCAAACTCATGCTTTTAGAGACTTGTTTGGGCTCATGAGAGGAGTAGAAAAACATCAAAAATTTCAGTTCTGCATGATTCTACCAAGAAATGTGTGTTCATTCAATCCGCTGGTTTTTGATAGTTTGGGCCCTATTGAATAATGAATGTTTTGAATTTTCTCCAAAAGTAAAGTAGTTGCAAACTCATCCTTTTAGAAACTTGTTTGGGCTGTTGAGAGGAGTAAAAAAACCATCAAAAATTTCAATCCTGCATGATTCTACCAAGAAATGTGATTCTTCATTCAAAACGCTGGTTTTTGCTATTGGGCTCTATTGAATAATGAATGTTTTGAATTTTCTCCAAAAGTAAAGTAGTTGCAAACTCATCCTTTTAGAGACTTGTTTGGGCTCATGAGAGGAGTAGAAAAACATCAAAAATTTCAGTCCTGCACGATTCTACCAAGAAATGTGTGTTCATTCAAACCGCTGGTTTTTGATATTTTGTGCCCTATTGAATAATGAATGTTTTGAATTTTCTCCAAAAGTAAAGTAGTTGCAAACTCATCCTTTTAGAAACCTTGTTTGGGCTGTTGAGAGGAGTAAAAAACCATCAAAAATTTCAATCCTGCATGATTCTACCAAGAAATGTGATTCTTCTTTCAAAACCTGATTTTTGCTATTGGGCTCTATTGAATAATGAATGTTTTGAATTTTCTCCAAAAGTAAAGTAGTTGCAAACTCATGCTTTTAGAGACTTGTTTGGGCTCATGAGAGGAGTAGAAAAACATCAAAAATTTCAGTCCTGCATGATTCTACCAAGAAATGTGTGTTCATTGAAACCGCTGGTTTTTGATAGTTTGGGCCCTATTGAATAATGAATGTTTTGAATTTTCTCCAAAAGTAAAGTAGTTGCAAACTCATCCTTTTAGAAACTTGTTTGGGCTGTTGAGAGGAGTAAAAAACCATCAGAAATTTCAATCCTGCATGATTCTACCAAGAAATGTGATTCTTCATTCAAAACGCTGGTTTTTGCTATTGGGCTCTATTGAATAATGAATGTTTTGAATTTTCTCCAAAAGTAAAGTAGTTGCAAACTCATCCTTTTAGAGACTTGTTTGGGCTCATGAGAGGAGTAGAAAAACATCAAAAATTTCAGTCCTGCACGATTCTACCAAGAAATGTGTGTTCATTGAAACCACTGGTTTTTGATAGTTTGGGCCCTATTGAATAATGAATGTTTTGAATTTTCTCCAAAAGTAAAGTAGTTGCAAACTCATCCTTTTAGAAACTTGTTTGGGCTGTTGAGAGGAGTAAAAAACCATCAAAAATTTCAATCCTGCATGATTCTACCAAGAAATGTGATTCTTCATTCAAAACCTGATTTTTGCTATTGGGCTCTATTGAATAATGAATGTTTTGAATTTTCTCCAAAAGTAAAGTAGTTGCAAACTCATGCTTTTAGAGACTTGTTTGGGCTCATGAGAGGAGTAGAAAAACATCAAAAATTTCAGTCCTGCATGATTCTACCAAGAAATGTGTGTTCATTGAAACCGCTGGTTTTTGATATTTTGGGCCCTATTGAATAATGAATGTTTTGAATTTTCTCCAAAAGTAAAGTAGTTGCAAACTCATCCTTTTAGAAACTTGTTTGGGCTGTTGAGAGGAGTAAAAAACCATCAAAAATTTCAATCCTGCATGATTCTACCAAGAAATGTGATTCTTCATTCAAAACGCTGGTTTTTGCTATTGGGCTCTATTGAATAATGAATGTTTTGAATTTTCTCCAAAAGTAAAGTAGTTGCAAGCTCATCCTTTTAGAGACTTGTTTGGGCTCATGAGAGGAGTAGAAAAACATCAAAAATTTCAGTCCTGCACGAATCTACCAAGAAATGTGTGTTCATTCAAACTGCTGGTTTTAGATATTTTGGGCCCTATTGAATAATTAATGTTTTGAATTTTCTCCAAAAGTAAAGTAGTTGCAAACTCATCCTTTTAGAAACTTGTTTGGGCTGTTGAGAGGAGTAAAAAACCATCAAAAATTTCAATCCTGCATGATTCTACCAAGAAATGTGATTCTTCATTCAAAACCTGATTTTTGCTATTGGGCTCTAGTGAATAATGAATGTTTTGAATTTTCTCCAAAAGTAAAGTAGTTGCAAACTCATGCTTTTAGAGACTTGTTTGGGCTCATGAGAGGAGTAGAAAAACATCAAAAATTTCAGTTCTGCATGATTCTACCAAGAAATGTGTGTTCATTCAATCCGCTGGTTTTTGATAGTTTGGGCCCTATTGAATAATGAATGTTTTGAATTTTCTCCAAAAGTAAAGTAGTTGCAAACTCATCCTTTTAGAAACTTGTTTGGGCTGTTGAGAGGAGTAAAAAAACCATCAAAAATTTCAATCCTGCATGATTCTACCAAGAAATGTGATTCTTCATTCAAAACGCTGGTTTTTGCTATTGGGCTCTATTGAATAATGAATGTTTTGAATTTTCTCCAAAAGTAAAGTAGTTGCAAACTCATCCTTTTAGAGACTTGTTTGGGCTCATGAGAGGAGTAGAAAAACATCAAAAATTTCAGTCCTGCACGATTCTACCAAGAAATGTGTGTTCATTCAAACCGCTGGTTTTTGATATTTTGTGCCCTATTGAATAATGAATGTTTTGAATTTTCTCCAAAAGTAAAGTAGTTGCAAACTCATCCTTTTATAAACCTTGTTTGGGCTGTTGAGAGGAGTAAAAAACCATCAAAAATTTCAATCCTGCATGATTCTACCAAGAAATGTGATTCTTCTTTCAAAACCTGATTTTTGCTATTGGGCTCTATTGAATAATGAATGTTTTGAATTTTCTCCAAAAGTAAAGTAGTTGCAAACTCATGCTTTTAGAGACTTGTTTGGGCTCATGAGAGGAGTAGAAAAACATCAAAAATTTCAGTCCTGCATGATTCTACCAAGAAATGTGTGTTCATTGAAACCGCTGGTTTTTGATAGTTTGGGCCCTATTGAATAATGAATGTTTTGAATTTTCTCCAAAAGTAAAGTAGTTGCAAACTCATCCTTTTAGAAACTTGTTTGGGCTGTTGATAGGAGTAAAAAACCATCAGAAATTTCAATCCTGCATGATTCTACCAAGAAATGTGATTCTTCATTCAAAACGCTGGTTTTTGCTATTGGGCTCTATTGAATAATGAATGTTTTGAATTTTCTCCAAAAGTAAAGTAGTTGCAAACTCATCCTTTTAGAGACTTGTTTGGGCTCATGAGAGGAGTAGAAAAACATCAAAAATTTCAGTCCTGCACGATTCTACCAAGAAATGTGTGTTCATTGAAACCACTGGTTTTTGATAGTTTGGGCCCTATTGAATAATGAATGTTTTGAATTTTCTCCAAAAGTAAAGTAGTTGCAAACTCATCCTTTTAGAAACTTGTTTGGGCTGTTGAGAGGAGTAAAAAACCATCAAAAATTTCAATCCTGCATGATTCTACCAAGAAATGTGATTCTTCATTCAAAACCTGATTTTTGCTATTGGGCTCTATTGAATAATGAATGTTTTGAATTTTCTCCAAAAGTAAAGTAGTTGCAAACTCATGCTTTTAGAGACTTGTTTGGGCTCATGAGAGGAGTAGAAAAACATAAAAAATTTCAGTCCTGCATGATTCTACCAAGAAATGTGTGTTCATTGAAACCGCTGGTTTTTGATATTTTGGGCCCTATTGAATAATGAATGTTTTGAATTTTCTCCAAAAGTAAAGTAGTTGCAAACTCATCCTTTTAGAAACTTGTTTGGGCTGTTGAGAGGAGTAAAAAACCATCAAAAATTTCAATCCTGCATGATTCTACCAAGAAATGTGATTCTTCATTCAAAACGCTGGTTTTTGCTATTGGGCGCTATTGAATAATGAATGTTTTGAATTTTCTCCAAAAGTAAAGTAGTTGCAAACTCATCCTTTTAGAGACTTGTTTGGGCTCATGAGAGGAGTAGAAAAAAATCAAAAATTTCAGTCCTGCACGATTCTACCAAGAAATGTGTGTTCATTCAAACTGCTGGTTTTTGATATTTTGGGCCCTATTGAATAATGAATGTTTTGAATTTTCTCCAAAAGTAAAGTAGTTGCAAACTCATCCTTTTAGAAACTTGTTTGGGCTGTTGAGAGGAGTAAAAAACCATCAAAAATTTCAATCCTGCATGATTCTACCAAGAAATGTGATTCTTCATTCAAAACCTGATTTTTGCTATTGGGCTCTATTGAATAATGAATGTTTTGAATTTTCTCCAAAAGTAAAGTAGTTGCAAACTCATCCTTTTAGAGACTTGTTTGGGCTCATGAGAGGAGTAGAAAAACATCAAAAATTTCAGTCCTGCACGATTCTACCAAGAAATGTGTGTTCATTGAAACCACTGGTTTTTGATAGTTTGGGCCCTATTGAATAATGAATGTTTTGAATTTTCTCCAAAAGTAAAGTAGTTGCAAACTCATCCTTTTAGAAACTTGTTTGGGCTGTTGAGAGGAGTAAAAAACCATCAAAAATTTCAATCCTGCATGATTCTACCAAGAAATGTGATTCTTCATTCAAAACCTGATTTTTGCTATTGGGCTCTATTGAATAATGAATGTTTTGAATTTTCTCCAAAAGTAAAGTAGTTGCAAACTCATGCTTTTAGAGACTTGTTTGGGCTCATGAGAGGAGTAGAAAAACATCAAAAATTTCAGTCCTGCATGATTCTACCAAGAAATGTGTGTTCATTGAAACCGCTGGTTTTTGATATTTTGGGCCCTATTGAATAATGAATGTTTTGAATTTTCTCCAAAAGTAAAGTAGTTGCAAACTCATCCTTTTAGAAACTTGTTTGGGCTGTTGAGAGGAGTAAAAAACCATCAAAAATTTCAATCCTGCATGATTCTACCAAGAAATGTGATTCTTCATTCAAAACGCTGGTTTTTGCTATTGGGCTCTATTGAATAATGAATGTTTTGAATTTTCTCCAAAAGTAAAGTAGTTGCAAACTCATCCTTTTAGAGACTTGTTTGGGCTCATGAGAGGAGTAGAAAAAAATCAAAAATTTCAGTCCTGCACGATTCTACCAAGAAATGTGTGTTCATTCAAACTGCTGGTTTTTGATATTTTGGGCCCTATTGAATAATGAATGTTTTGAATTTTCTCCAAAAGTAAAGTAGTTGCGAACTCATCCTTTTAGAAACTTGTTTGGGCTGTTGAGAGGAGTAAAAAACCATCAAAAATTTCAATCCTGCATGATTCTACCAAGAAATGTGATTCTTCATTCAAAACCTGATTTTTGCTATTGGGCTCTATTGAACAATGAATGTTTTGAATTTTCTCCAAAAGTAAAGTAGTTGCAAACTCATGCTTTTAGAGACTTGTTTGGGCTCATGAGAGGAGTAGAAAAACATCAAAAATTTCAGTCCTGCATGATTCTACCAAGAAATGTGTGTTCATTGAAACCGCTGGTTTTTGATAGTTTGGGCCCTATTGAATAATGAATGTTTTGAATTTTCTCCAAAAGTAAAGTAGTTGCAAACTCATCCTTTTAGAAACTTGTTTGGGCTGTTGAGAGGAGTAAAAAACCATCAAAAATTTCAATCCTGCATGATTCTACCAAGAAATGTGATTCTTCATTCAAAACGCTGGTTTTTGCTATTGGGCTCTATTGAATAATGAATGTTTTGAATTTTCTCCAAAAGTAAAGTAGTTGCAAACTCATGCTTTTAGAGACTTGTTTGGGCTCATGAGAGGAGTAGAAAAACATCAAAAATTTCAGTCCTGCATGATTCTACCAAGAAATTTGTGTTCATTGAAACCGCTGGTTTTTGATTGTTTGGGCCCTATTGAATAATGAATGTTTTGAATTTTCTCCAAAAGTAAAGTAGTTGCAAACTCATCCTTTTAGAAACTTGTTTGGGCTGTTGAGAGGAGTAAAAAACCATCAAAAATTTCAATCCTGCATGATTCTACCAAGAAATGTGATTCTTCATTCAAAACGCTGGTTTTTGCTATTTGGCTCTATTGAATAATGAATGTTTTGAATTTTCTCCAAAAGTAAAGTAGTTGCAAACTCATCCTTTTAGAGACTTGTTTGGGCTCATGAGAGGAGTAGAAAAACATCAAAAATTTCAGTCCTGCACGATTCTACCAAGAAATGTGTGTTCATTCAAACCGCTGGTTTTTGATATTTTGTGCCCTATTGAATAATGAATGTTTTGAATTTTCTCCAAAAGTAAAGTAGTTGCAAACTCATCCTTTTAGAAACTTGTTTGGGCTGTTGAGAGGAGTAAAAAACCATCAAAAATTTCAATCCTGCATGATTCTACCAAGAAATGTGATTCTTCATTCAAAACGCTGGTTTTTGCTATTGGGCTCTATTGAATAATGAATGTTTTGAATTTTCTCCAAAAGTAAAGTAGTTGCAAACTCATGCTTTTAGAGACTTGTTTGGGCTCATGAGAGGAGTAGAAAAACATCAAAAATTTCAGTCCTGCATGATTCTACCAAGAAATGTGTGTTCATTGAAACCGCTGGTTTTTGATAGTTTGGGCCCTATTGAATAATGAATGTTTTGAATTTTCTCCAAAAGTAAAGTAGTTGCAAACTCATCATTTTAGAAACTTGTTTGGGCTGTTGAGAGGAGTAAAAAACCATCAAAAATTTCAATCCTGCATGATTCTACCAAGAAATGTGATTCTTCATTCAAAACGCTGGATTTTGCTATTGGGCTCTATTGAATAATGAATGTTTTGAATTTTCTCCAAAAGTAAAGTAGTTGCAAACTCATCCTTTTAGAGACTTGTTTGGGCTCATGAGAGGAGTAGAAAAAAATCAAAAATTTCAGTCCTGCACGATTCTACCAAGAAATGTGTGTTCATTCAAACTGCTGGTTTTTGATATTTTGGGCCCTAATGTTTTGAATTTTCTCCAAAAGTAAAGTAGTTGCAAACTCATCCTTTTAGAAACTTGTTTGGGCTGTTGAGAGGAGTAAAAAACCATCAAAAATTTCAATCCTGCATGATTCTACCAAGAAATGTGTTTCTTCATTCAAAACCTGATTTTTGCTATTGGGCTCTATTGAATAATGAATGTTTTGAATTTTCTCCAAAAGTAAAGTAGTTGCAAACTCATGCTTTTAGAGACTTGTTTGGGCTCATGAGAGGAGTAGAAAAACATCAAAAATTTCATTCCTGCATGATTCTACCAAGAAATGTGTGTTCATTCAAACCGCTGGTTTTTGATAGTTTGGGCCCTATTGAATAATGAATGTTTTGAATTTTCTCCAAAAGTAAAGTAGTTGCAAACTCATCCTTTTAGAAACTTGTTTGGGCTGTTGAGAGGAGTAAAAAAACCATCAAAAATTTCAATCCTGCATGATTCTACCAAGAAATGTGATTCTTCATTCAAAACGCTGGTTTTTGCTATTGGGCTCTATTGAATAATGAATGTTTTGAATTTTCTCCAAAAGTAAAGTAGTTGCAAACTCATCCTTTTAGAGACTTGTTTGGGCTCATGAGAGGAGTAGAAAAACATCAAAAATTTCAGTCCTGCACGATTCTACCAAGAAATGTGTGTTCATTCAAACCGCTGTTTTTTGATATTTTGGGCCCTATTGAATAATGAATGTTTTGAATTTTCTCCAAAAGTAAAGTAGTTGCAAACTCATCATTTTAGAAACTTGTTTGGGCTGTTGAGAGGAGTAAAAAACCATCAAAAATTTCAATCCTGCATGATTCTACCAAGAAATGTGATTCTTCATTCAAAACGCTGGATTTTGCTATTGGGCTCTATTGAATAATGAATGTTTTGAATTTTCTCCAAAAGTAAAGTAGTTGCAAACTCATCCTTTTAGAGACTTGTTTGGGCTCATGAGAGGAGTAGAAAAAAATCAAAAATTTCAGTCCTGCACGATTCTACCAAGAAATGTGTGTTCATTCAAACTGCTGGTTTTTGATATTTTGGGCCCTAATGTTTTGAATTTTCTCCAAAAGTAAAGTAGTTGCAAACTCATCCTTTTAGAAACTTGTTTGGGCTGTTGAGAGGAGTAAAAAACCATCAAAAATTTCAATCCTGCATGATTCTACCAAGAAATGTGTTTCTTCATTCAAAACCTGATTTTTGCTATTGGGCTCTATTGAATAATGAATGTTTTGAATTTTCTCCAAAAGTAAAGTAGTTGCAAACTCATGCTTTTAGAGACTTGTTTGGGCTCATGAGAGGAGTAGAAAAACATCAAAAATTTCATTCCTGCATGATTCTACCAAGAAATGTGTGTTCATTCAAACCGCTGGTTTTTGATAGTTTGGGCCCTATTGAATAATGAATGTTTTGAATTTTCTCCAAAAGTAAAGTAGTTGCAAACTCATCCTTTTAGAAACTTGTTTGGGCTGTTGAGAGGAGTAAAAAAACCATCAAAAATTTCAATCCTGCATGATTCTACCAAGAAATGTGATTCTTCATTCAAAACGCTGGTTTTTGCTATTGGGCTCTATTGAATAATGAATGTTTTGAATTTTCTCCAAAAGTAAAGTAGTTGCAAACTCATCCTTTTAGAGACTTGTTTGGGCTCATGAGAGGAGTAGAAAAACATCAAAAATTTCAGTCCTGCACGATTCTACCAAGAAATGTGTGTTCATTCAAACCGCTGTTTTTTGATATTTTGGGCCCTATTGAATAATGAATGTTTTGAATTTTCTCCAAAAGTAAAGTAGTTGCAAACTCATCCTTTTAGAAACTTGTTTGGGCTGTTGAGAGGAGTAAAAAACCATCAAAAATTTCAATCCTGCATGATTCTACCAAGAAATGTGATTCTTCATTCAAAACGCTGGTTTTTGCTATTTGGCTCTATTGAATAATGAATGTTTTGAATTTTCTCCAAAAGTAAAGTAGTTGCAAACTCATCCTTTTAGAGACTTGTTTGGGCTCATGAGAGGAGTAGAAAAACATCAAAAATTTCAGTCCTGCACGATTCTACCAAGAAATGTGTGTTCATTCAAACCGCTGGTTTTTGATATTTTGGGCCCTATTGAATAATGAATGTTTTGTATTTTCTCCAAAAGTAAAGTAGTTGCAAACTCATCCTTTTAGAAACTTGTTTGGGCTGTTGAGAGGAGTAAAAAACCATCAAAAATTTCAGTCCTGCATGATTCTACCAAGAAATGTGATTCTTCTTTCAAAACCTGATTTTTGCTATTGGGCTCTATTGAATAATGAATGTTTTGAATTTTCTCCAAAAGTAAAGTAGTTGCAAACTCATGCTTTTAGAGACTTGTTTGGGCTCATGAGAGGAGTAGAAAAACATCAAACATTTCAGTCCTGCACGATTCTACCAAGAAATGTGTGTTCATTCAAACCGCTGTTTTTTGATATTTTGGGCCCTATTGAATAATGAATGTTTTGAATTTTCTCCAAAAGTAAAGTAGTTGCAAACTCATCCTTTTAGAAACTTGTTTGGGCTGTTGAGAGGAGTAAAAAACCATCAAAAATTTCAATCCTGCATGATTCTACCAAGAAATGTGATTCTTCATTCAAAACCTGATTTTTGCTATTGGGCTCTATTGAACAATGAATGTTTTGAATTTTCTCCAAAAGTAAAGTAGTTGCAAACTCATGCTTTTAGAGACTTGTTTGGGCTCATGAGAGGAGTAGAAAAACATCAAAAATTTCAGTCCTGCATGATTCTACCAAGAAATGTGTGTTCATTGAAACCGCTGGTTTTTGAAAGTTTGGGCCCTATTCAATAATGAATGTTTTGAATTTTCTCCAAAAGTAAAGTAGTTGCAAACTCATCCTTTTAGAAACTTGTTTGGGCTGTTGAGAGGAGTAAAAAACCATCAAAAATTTCAATCCTGCATGATTCTACCAAGAAATGTGATTCTTCATTCAAAACGCTGGTTTTTGCTATTGGGCTCTATTGAATAATGAATGTTTTGAATTTTCTCCAAAAGTAAAGTAGTTGCAAACTCATCCTTTTAGAGACTTGTTTGGGCTCATGAGAGGAGTAGAAAAACATCAAAAATTTCAGTCCTGCATGATTCTACCAAGAAATGTGTGTTCATTCAAACCACTGGTTTTTGATATTTTGGGCCCTATTGAATAATGAATGTTTTGAATTTTCTCCAAAAGTAAAGTAGTTGCAAACTCATCCTTTTAGAAACTTGTTTGGGCTGTTGAGAGGAGTAAAAAACCATCAAAAATTTCAATCCTGCATGATTCTACCAAGAAATGTGATTCTTCATTCAAAACCTGATTTTTGCTATTGGGCTCTATTGAATAATGAATGTTTTGAATTTTCTCCAAAAGTAAAGTAGTTGCAAACTCATCCTTTTAGAGACTTGTTTGGGCTCATGAGAGGAGTAGAAAAACATCAAAAATTTCAGTCCTGCATGATTCTACCAAGAAATGTGTGTTCATTGAAACCGCTGGTTTTTGATAGTTTGGGCCCTATTGAATAATGAATGTTTTGAATTTTCTCCAAAAGTAAAGTAGTTGCAAACTCATCCTTTTAGAAACTTGTTTGGGCTGTTGAGAGGAGTAAAAAACCATCAAAAATTTCAATCCTGCATGATTCTACCAAGAAATGTGATTCTTCATTCAAAACTCTGGTTTTTGCTATTGGGCTCTATTGAATAATGAATGTTTTGAATTTTCTCCAAAAGTAAAGTAGTTGCAAACTCATCCTTTTAGAGACTTGTTTGGGCTCATGAGAGGAGTAGAAAAACATCAAAAATTTCAGTCCTGCACGATTCTACCAAGAAATGTGTGTTCATTCAAACCGCTGGTTTTTGATATTTTGGGCCCTATTGAATAATGAATGTTTTGAATTTTCTCCAAAAGTAAAGTAGTTGCAAACTCATCCTTTTAGAAACTTGTTTGGGCTGTTGAGAGGAGTAAAAAAACCATCAAAAATTTCAATCCTGCATGATTCTACCAAGAAATGTGATTCTTCATTCAAAACCTGATTTTTGCTATTGGGCTCTATTGAACAATGAATGTTTTGAATTTTCTCCAAAAGTAAAGTAGTTGCAAACTCATGCTTTTAGAGACTTGTTTGGGCTCATGAGAGGAGTAGAAAAACATCAAAAATTTCAGTCCTGCATGATTCTACCAAGAAATGTGTGTTCATTGAAACCGCTGGTTTTTGATATTTTGGGCCCTATTGAATAATGAATGTTTTGAATTTTCTCCAAAAGTAAAGTAGTTGCAAACTCATCCTTTTAGAAACTTGTTTGGGCTGTTGAGAGGAGTAAAAAACCATCAAAAATTTCAATCCTGCATGATTCTACCAAGAAATGTGATTCTTCATTCAAAACACTGGTTTTTGCTATTGGGCTCTATTGAATAATGAATGTTTTGAATTTTCTCCAAAAGTAAAGTAGTTGCAAACTCATGCTTTTAGAGACTTGTTTGGGCTCATGAGAGGAGTAGAAAAACATCAAAAATTTCAGTCCTGCATGATTCTACCAAGAAATTTGTGTTCATTGAAACCGCTGGTTTTTGATTGTTTGGGCCCTATTGAATAATGAATGTTTTGAATTTTCTCCAAAAGTAAAGTAGTTGCAAACTCATCCTTTTAGAAACTTGTTTGGGCTGTTGAGAGGAGTAAAAAACCATCAAAAATTTCAATCCTGCATGATTCTACCAAGAAATGTGATTCTTCATTCAAAACGCTGGTTTTTGCTATTTGGCTCTATTGAATAATGAATGTTTTGAATTTTCTCCAAAAGTAAAGTAGTTGCAAACTCATCCTTTTAGAGACTTGTTTGGGCTCATGAGAGGAGTAGAAAAACATCAAAAATTTCAGTCCTGCACGATTCTACCAAGAAATGTGTGTTCATTCAAACCGCTGGTTTTTGATATTTTGTGCCCTATTGAATAATGAATGTTTTGAATTTTCTCCAAAAGTAAAGTAGTTGCAAACTCATCCTTTTAGAAACTTGTTTGGGCTGTTGAGAGGAGTAAAAAACAATCAAAAATTTCAATCCTGCATGATTCTACCAAGAAATGTGATTCTTCTTTCAAAACCTGATTTTTGCTATTGGGCTCTATTGAATAATGAATGTTTTGAATTTTCTCCAAAAGTAAAGTAGTTGCAAACTCATGCTTTTAGAGACTTGTTTGGGCTCATGAGAGGAGTAGAAAAACATCAAAAATTTCAGTCCTGCATGATTCTACCAAGAAATGTGTGTTCATTGAAACCGCTGGTTTTTGATAGTTTGGGCCCTATTGAATAATGAATGTTTTGAATTTTCTCCAAAAGTAAAGTAGTTGCAAACTCATCCTTTTAGAAACTTGTTTGGGCTGTTGAGAGGAGTAAAAAACCATCAAAAATTTCAATCCTGCATGATTCTACCAAGAAATGTGATTCTTCATTCAAAACGCTGGTTTTTGCTATTGGGCTCTATTGAATAATGAATGTTTTGAATTTTCTCCAAAAGTAAAGTAGTTGCAAACTCATGCTTTTAGAGACTTGTTTGGGCTCATGAGAGGAGTAGAAAAACATCAAAAATTTCAGTCCTGCATGATTCTACCAAGAAATGTGTGTTCATTGAAACCGCTGGTTTTTGATAGTTTGGGCCCTATTGAATAATGAATGTTTTGAATTTTCTCCAAAAGTAAAGTAGTTGCAAACTCATCCTTTTAGAAACTTGTTTGGGCTGTTGAGAGGAGTAAAAAACCATCAAAAATTTCAATCCTGCATGATTCTACCAAGAAATGTGATTCTTCATTCAAAACGCTGGATTTTGCTATTGGGCTCTATTGAATAATGAATGTTTTGAATTTTCTCCAAAAGTAAAGTAGTTGCAAACTCATCCTTTTAGAGACTTGTTTGTGCTCATGAGAGGAGTAGAAAAAAATCAAAAATTTCAGTCCTGCACGATTCTACCAAGAAATGTGTGTTCATTCAAACTGCTGGTTTTTGATATTTTGGGCCCTAATGTTTTGAATTTTCTCCAAAAGTAAAGTAGTTGCAAACTCATCCTTTTAGAAACTTGTTTGGGCTGTTGAGAGGAGTAAAAAACCATCAAAAATTTCAATCCTGCATGATTCTACCAAGAAATGTGTTTCTTCATTCAAAACCTGATTTTTGCTATTGGGCTCTATTGAATAATGAATGTTTTGAATTTTCTCCAAAAGTAAAGTAGTTGCAAACTCATGCTTTTAGAGACTTGTTTGGGCTCATGAGAGGAGTAGAAAAACATCAAAAATTTCATTCCTGCATGATTCTACCAAGAAATGTGTGTTCATTGAAACCGCTGGTTTTTGATATTTTGGGCCCTATTGAATAATGAATGTTTTGAATTTTCTCCAAAAGTAAAGTAGTTGCAAACTCATCCTTTTAGAAACTTGTTTGGGCTGTTGAGAGTAGTAAAAAACCATCAGAAATTTCAATCCTGCATGATTCTACCAAGAAATGTGATTCTTCATTCAAAACGCTGGTTTTTGCTATTGGGCTCTATTGAATAATGAATGTTTTGAATTTTCTCCAAAAGTAAAGTAGTTGCAAACTCATGCTTTTAGAGACTTGTTTGGGCTCATGAGAGGAGTAGAAAAACATCAAAAATTTCAGTCCTGCATGATTCTACCAAGAAATGTGTGTTCATTGAAACCGCTGGTTTTTGATAGTTTGGGCCCTATTGAATAATGAATGTTTTGAATTTTCTCCAAAAGTAAAGTAGTTGCAAACTCATCCTTTTAGAAACTTGTTTGGGCTGTTGAGAGGAGTAAAAAACCATCAAAAATTTCAATCCTGCATGATTCTACCAAGAAATGTGATTCTTCATTCAAAACGCTGGTTTTTGCTATTGGGCTCTATTGAATAATGAATGTTTTGAATTTTCTCCAAAAGTAAAGTAGTTGCAAACTCATGCTTTTAGAGACTTGTTTGGGCTCATGAGAGGAGTAGAAAAACATCAAAAATTTCAGTCCTGCATGATTCTACCAAGAAATTTGTGTTCATTGAAACCGCTGGTTTTTGATTGTTTGGGCCCTATTGAATAATGAATGTTTTGAATTTTCTCCAAAAGTAAAGTAGTTGCAAACTCATCCTTTTAGAAACTTGTTTGGGCTGTTGAGAGGAGTAAAAAACCATCAAAAATTTCAATCCTGCATGATTCTACCAAGAAATGTGATTCTTCATTCAAAACGCTGGTTTTTGCTATTTGGCTCTATTGAATAATGAATGTTTTGAATTTTCTCCAAAAGTAAAGTAGTTGCAAACTCATCCTTTTAGAGACTTGTTTGGGCTCATGAGAGGAGTAGAAAAACATCAAAAATTTCAGTCCTGCACGATTCTACCAAGAAATGTGTGTTCATTCAAACCGCTGGTTTTTGATATTTTGTGCCCTATTGAATAATGAATGTTTTGAATTTTCTCCAAAAGTAAAGTAGTTGCAAACTCATCCTTTTAGAAACTTGTTTGGGCTGTTGAGAGGAGTAAAAAACCATCAAAAATTTCAATCCTGCATGATTCTACCAAGAAATGTGATTCTTCATTCAAAACGCTGGTTTTTGCTATTGGGCTCTATTGAATAATGAATGTTTTGAATTTTCTCCAAAAGTAAAGTAGTTGCAAACTCATGCTTTTAGAGACTTGTTTGGGCTCATGAGAGGAGTAGAAAAACATCAAAAATTTCAGTCCTGCATGATTCTACCAAGAAATGTGTGTTCATTGAAACCGCTGGTTTTTGATAGTTTGGGCCCTATTGAATAATGAATGTTTTGAATTTTCTCCAAAAGTAAAGTAGTTGCAAACTCATCATTTTAGAAACTTGTTTGGGCTGTGGAGAGGAGTAAAAAACCATCAAAAATTTCAATCCTGCATGATTCTACCAAGAAATGTGATTCTTCATTCAAAACGCTGGATTTTGCTATTGGGCTCTATTGAATAATGAATGTTTTGAATTTTCTCCAAAAGTAAAGTAGTTGCAAACTCATCCTTTTAGAGACTTGTTTGGGCTCATGAGAGGAGTAGAAAAAAATCAAAAATTTCAGTCCTGCACGATTCTACCAAGAAATGTGTGTTCATTCAAACTGCTGGTTTTTGATATTTTGGGCCCTAATGTTTTGAATTTTCTCCAAAAGTAAAGTAGTTGCAAACTCATCCTTTTAGAAACTTGTTTGGGCTGTTGAGAGGAGTAAAAAACCATCAAAAATTTCAATCCTGCATGATTCTACCAAGAAATGTGTTTCTTCATTCAAAACCTGATTTTTGCTATTGGGCTCTATTGAATAATGAATGTTTTGAATTTTCTCCAAAAGTAAAGTAGTTGCAAACTCATGCTTTTAGAGACTTGTTTGGGCTCATGAGAGGAGTAGAAAAACATCAAAAATTTCATTCCTGCATGATTCTACCAAGAAATGTGTGTTCATTCAAACCGCTGGTTTTTGATAGTTTGGGCCCTATTGAATAATGAATGTTTTGAATTTTCTCCAAAAGTAAAGTAGTTGCAAACTCATCCTTTTAGAAACTTGTTTGGGCTGTTGAGAGGAGTAAAAAAACCATCAAAAATTTCAATCCTGCATGATTCTACCAAGAAATGTGATTCTTCATTCAAAACGCTGGTTTTTGCTATTGGGCTCTATTGAATAATGAATGTTTTGAATTTTCTCCAAAAGTAAAGTAGTTGCAAACTCATCCTTTTAGAGACTTGTTTGGGCTCATGAGAGGAGTAGAAAAACATCAAAAATTTCAGTCCTGCACGATTCTACCAAGAAATGTGTGTTCATTCAAACCGCTGTTTTTTGATATTTTGGGCCCTATTGAATAATGAATGTTTTGAATTTTCTCCAAAAGTAAAGTAGTTGCAAACTCATCATTTTAGAAACTTGTTTGGGCTGTTGAGAGGAGTAAAAAACCATCAAAAATTTCAATCCTGCATGATTCTACCAAGAAATGTGATTCTTCATTCAAAACGCTGGATTTTGCTATTGGGCTCTATTGAATAATGAATGTTTTGAATTTTCTCCAAAAGTAAAGTAGTTGCAAACTCATCCTTTTAGAGACTTGTTTGGGCTCATGAGAGGAGTAGAAAAAAATCAAAAATTTCAGTCCTGCACGATTCTACCAAGAAATGTGTGTTCATTCAAACTGCTGGTTTTTGATATTTTGGGCCCTAATGTTTTGAATTTTCTCCAAAAGTAAAGTAGTTGCAAACTCATCCTTTTAGAAACTTGTTTGGGCTGTTGAGAGGAGTAAAAAACCATCAAAAATTTCAATCCTGCATGATTCTACCAAGAAATGTGTTTCTTCATTCAAAACCTGATTTTTGCTATTGGGCTCTATTGAATAATGAATGTTTTGAATTTTCTCCAAAAGTAAAGTAGTTGCAAACTCATGCTTTTAGAGACTTGTTTGGGCTCATGAGAGGAGTAGAAAAACATCAAAAATTTCATTCCTGCATGATTCTACCAAGAAATGTGTGTTCATTCAAACCGCTGGTTTTTGATAGTTTGGGCCCTATTGAATAATGAATGTTTTGAATTTTCTCCAAAAGTAAAGTAGTTGCAAACTCATCCTTTTAGAAACTTGTTTGGGCTGTTGAGAGGAGTAAAAAAACCATCAAAAATTTCAATCCTGCATGATTCTACCAAGAAATGTGATTCTTCATTCAAAACGCTGGTTTTTGCTATTGGGCTCTATTGAATAATGAATGTTTTGAATTTTCTCCAAAAGTAAAGTAGTTGCAAACTCATCCTTTTAGAGACTTGTTTGGGCTCATGAGAGGAGTAGAAAAACATCAAAAATTTCAGTCCTGCACGATTCTACCAAGAAATGTGTGTTCATTCAAACCGCTGTTTTTTGATATTTTGGGCCCTATTGAATAATGAATGTTTTGAATTTTCTCCAAAAGTAAAGTAGTTGCAAACTCATCCTTTTAGAAACTTGTTTGGGCTGTTGAGAGGAGTAAAAAACCATCAAAAATTTCAATCCTGCATGATTCTACCAAGAAATGTGATTCTTCATTCAAAACGCTGGTTTTTGCTATTTGGCTCTATTGAATAATGAATGTTTTGAATTTTCTCCAAAAGTATAGTAGTTGCAAACTCATCCTTTTAGAGACTTGTTTGGGCTCATGAGAGGAGTAGAAAAACATCAAAAATTTCAGTCCTGCACGATTCTACCAAGAAATGTGTGTTCATTCAAACCGCTGGTTTTTGATATTTTGGGCCCTATTGAATAATGAATGTTTTGTATTTTCTCCAAAAGTAAAGTAGTTGCAAACTCATCCTTTTAGAAACTTGTTTGGGCTGTTGAGAGGAGTAAAAAACCATCAAAAATTTCAGTCCTGCATGATTCTACCAAGAAATGTGATTCTTCTTTCAAAACCTGATTTTTGCTATTGGGCTCTATTGAATAATGAATGTTTTGAATTTTCTCCAAAAGTAAAGTAGTTGCAAACTCATGCTTTTAGAGACTTGTTTGGGCTCATGAGAGGAGTAGAAAAACATCAAACATTTCAGTCCTGCACGATTCTACCAAGAAATGTGTGTTCATTCAAACCGCTGTTTTTTGATATTTTGGGCCCTATTGAATAATGAATGTTTTGAATTTTCTCCAAAAGTAAAGTAGTTGCAAACTCATCCTTTTAGAAACTTGTTTGGGCTGTTGAGAGGAGTAAAAAACCATCAAAAATTTCAATCCTGCATGATTCTACCAAGAAATGTGATTCTTCATTCAAAACCTGATTTTTGCTATTGGGCTCTATTGAACAATGAATGTTTTGAATTTTCTCCAAAAGTAAAGTAGTTGCAAACTCATGCTTTTAGAGACTTGTTTGGGCTCATGAGAGGAGTAGAAAAACATCAAAAATTTCAGTCCTGCATGATTCTACCAAGAAATGTGTGTTCATTGAAACCGCTGGTTTTTGAAAGTTTGGGCCCTATTGAATAATGAATGTTTTGAATTTTCTCCAAAAGTAAAGTAGTTGCAAACTCATCCTTTTAGAAACTTGTTTGGGCTGTTGAGAGGAGTAAAAAACCATCAAAAATTTCAATCCTGCATGATTCTACCAAGAAATGTGATTCTTCATTCAAAACGCTGGTTTTTGCTATTGGGCTCTATTGAATAATGAATGTTTTGAATTTTCTCCAAAAGTAAAGTAGTTGCAAACTCATCCTTTTAGAGACTTGTTTGGGCTCATGAGAGGAGTAGAAAAACATCAAAAATTTCAGTCCTGCATGATTCTACCAAGAAATGTGTGTTCATTCAAACCGCTGGTTTTTGATATTTTGGGCCCTATTGAATAATGAATGTTTTGAATTTTCTCCAAAAGTAAAGTAGTTGCAAACTCATCCTTTTAGAAACTTGTTTGGGCTGTTGAGAGGAGTAAAAAACCATCAAAAATTTCAATCCTGCATGATTCTACCAAGAAATGTGATTCTTCATTCAAAACCTGATTTTTGCTATTGGGCTCTATTGAATAATGAATGTTTTGAATTTTCTCCAAAAGTAAAGTAGTTGCAAACTCATCCTTTTAGAGACTTGTTTGGGCTCATGAGAGGAGTAGAAAAACATCAAAAATTTCAGTCCTGCATGATTCTACCAAGAAATGTGTGTTCATTGAAACCGCTGGTTTTTGATAGTTTGGGCCCTATTGAATAATGAATGTTTTGAATTTTCTCCAAAAGTAAAGTAGTTGCAAACTCATCCTTTTAGAAACTTGTTTGGGCTGTTGAGAGGAGTAAAAAACCATCAAAAATTTCAATCCTGCATGATTCTACCAAGAAATGTGATTCTTCATTCAAAACCTGATTTTTGCTATTGGGCTCTATTGAACAATGAATGTTTTGAATTTTCTCCAAAAGTAAAGTAGTTGCAAACTCATGCTTTTAGAGACTTGTTTGGGCTCATGAGAGGAGTAGAAAAACATCAAAAATTTCAGTCCTGCATGATTCTACCAAGAAATGTGTGTTCATTGAAACCGCTGGTTTTTGAAAGTTTGGGCCCTATTGAATAATGAATGTTTTGAATTTTCTCCAAAAGTAAAGTAGTTGCAAACTCATCCTTTTAGAAACTTGTTTGGGCTGTTGAGAGGAGTAAAAAACCATCAAAAATTTCAATCCTGCATGATTCTACCAAGAAATGTGATTCTTCATTCAAAACGCTGGTTTTTGCTATTGGGCTCTATTGAATAATGAATGTTTTGAATTTTCTCCAAAAATAAAGTAGTTGCAAACTCATGCTTTTAGAGACTTGTTTGGGCTCATGAGAGGAGTAGAAAAACATCAAAAATTTCAGTCCTGCATGATTCTACCAAGAAATGTGTGTTCATTGAAACCGCTGGTTTTTGATAGTTTGGGCCCTATTGAATAATGAATGTTTTGAATTTTCTCCAAAAGTAAAGTAGTTGCAAACTCATCCTTTTAGAAACTTGTTTGGGCTGTTGAGAGGAGTAAAAAACCATCAAAAATTTCAATCCTGCATGATTCTACCAAGAAATGTGATTCTTCATTCAAAACGCTGGTTTTTGCTATTGGGCTCTATTGAATAATGAATGTTTTGAATTTTCTCCAAAAGTAAAGTAGTTGCAAACTCATCCTTTTAGAGACTTGTTTGGGCTCATGAGAGTAGAAAAACATCAAAAATTTCAGTCCTGCATGATTCTACCAAGAAATGTGTGTTCATTGAAACCGCTGGTTTTTGATAGTTTGGGCCCTATTGAATAATGAATGTTTTGAATTTTCTCCAAAAGTAAAGTAGTTGCAAACTCATCCTTTTAGAAACTTGTTTGGGCTGTTGAGAGGAATAAAAAACCATCAAAAATTTCAATCCTGCATGATTCTACCAAGAAATGTGATTCTTCATTCAAAACGCTGGTTTTTGCTATTGGGCTCTATTGAATAATGAATGTTTTGAATTTTCTCCAAAGGTAAAGTAGTTGCAAACTCATCCTTTTAGAGACTTGTTTGGGCTCATGAGAGGAGTAGAAAAACATCAAAAATTTCAGTCCTGCACGATTCTACCAAGAAATGTGTGTTCATTCAAACCGCTGTTTTTTGATATTTTGGGCCCTATTGAATAATGAATGTTTTGAATTTTCTCCAAAAGTAAAGTAGTTGCAAACTCATCCTTTTAGAAACTTGTTTGGGCTGTTGAGAGGAGTAAAAACCATCAAAAATTTCAATCCTGCATGATTCTACCAAGAAATCTGAATCTTCATTCAAAACCTGATTTTTGCCATTGGGCTCTATTGAATAATGAATGTTTTGAATTTTCTCCAAAAGTAAAGTAGTTGCAAACTCATGCTTTTAGAGACTTGTTTGGGCTCATGAGAGGAGTAGAAATACATCAAAAATTTCAGTCCTGCATGATTCTACCAAGAAATATGTGTTCATTGAAACCGCTGGTTTTTGATAGTTTGGGCCCTATTGAATAATGAATGTTTTGAATTTTCTCCAAAAGTAAAGTAGTTGCAAACTCATCCTTTTAGAAACTTGTTTGGGCTGTTGAGAGGAGTAAAAAACCATCAAAAATTTCAATCCTGCATGATTCTACCAAGAAATGTGATTCTTCATTCAAAACGCTGGTTTTTGCTATTGGGCTCTATTGAATAATGAATGTTTTGAATTTTCTCCAAAAGTAAAGTAGTTGCAAACTCATCCTTTTAGAAACTTGTTTGGGCTGTTGAGAGGAGTAAAAAACCATCAAAAATTTCAATCCTGCATGATTCTACCAAGAAATGTGATTCTTCATTCAAAACGCTGGATTTTGCTATTGGGCTCTATTGAATAATGAATGTTTTGAATTTTCTCCAAAAGTAAAGTAGTTGCAAACTCATCCTTTTAGAGACTTGTTTGGGCTCATGAGAGGAGTAGAAAAAAATCAAAAATTTCAGTCCTGCACGATTCTACCAAGAAATGTGTGTTCATTCAAACTGCTGGTTTTTGATATTTTGGGCCCTAATGTTTTGAATTTTCTCCAAAAGTAAAGTAGTTGCAAACTCATCCTTTTAGAAACTTGTTTGGGCTGTTGAGAGGAGTAAAAAACCATCAAAAATTTCAATCCTGCATGATTCTACCAAGAAATGTGTTTCTTCATTCAAAACCTGATTTTTGCTATTGAGCTCTATTGAATAATGAATGTTTTGAATTTTCTCCAAAAGTAAAGTAGTTGCAAACTCATGCTTTTAGAGACTTGTTTGGGCTCATGAGAGGAGTAGAAAAACATCAAAAATTTCAGTCCTGCATGATTCTACCAAGAAATGTGTGTTCATTCAAACCGCTGGTTTTTGATAGTTTGGGCCCTATTGAATAATGAATGTTTTGAATTTTCTCCAAAAGTAAAGTAGTTGCAAACTCATCCTTTTAGAAACTTGTTTGGGCTGTTGAGAGGAGTAAAAAAACCATCAAAAATTTCAATCCTGCATGATTCTACCAAGAAATGTGATTCTTCATTCAAAACGCTGGTTTTTGCTATTGGGCTCTATTGAATAATGAATGTTTTGAATTTTCTCCAAAAGTAAAGTAGTTGCAAACTCATCCTTTTAGAGACTTGTTTGGGCTCATGAGAGGAGTAGAAAAACATCAAAAATTTCAGTCCTGCACGATTCTACCAAGAAATGTGTGTTCATTCAAACCGCTGTTTTTTGATATTTTGGGCCCTATTGAATAATGAATGTTTTGAATTTTCTCCAAAAGTAAAGTAGTTGCAAACTCATCCTTTTAGAAACTTGTTTGGGCTGTTGAGAGGAGTAAAAAACCATCAAAAATTTCAATCCTGCATGATTCTACCAAGAAATGTGATTCTTCATTCAAAACCTGATTTTTGCTATTGGGCTCTATTGAACAATGAATGTTTTGAATTTTCTCCAAAAGTAAAGTAGTTGCAAACTCATGCTTTTAGAGACTTGTTTGGGCTCATGAGAGGAGTAGAAAAACATCAAAAATTTCAGTTCTGCATGATTCTACCAAGAAATGTGTGTTCATTGAAACCGCTGGTTTTTGATAGTTTGGGCCCTATTGAATAATGAATGTTTTGAATTTTCTCCAAAAGTAAAGTAGTTGCAAACTCATCCTTTTAGAAACTTGTTTGGGCTGTTGAGAGGAGTAAAAAACCATCAAAAATTTCAATCCTGCATGATTCTACCAAGAAATTTGATTCTTCATTCAAAACGCTGGTTTTTGCTATTGGGCTCTATTGAATAATGAATGTTTTGAATTTTCTCCAAAAGTAAAGTAGTTGCAAACTCATGCTTTTAGAGACTTGTTTGGGCTCATGAGAGGAGTAGAAAAACATCAAAAATTTCAGTCCTGCATGATTCTACCAAGAAATGTGTGTTCATTGAAACCGCTGGTTTTTGATAGTTTGGGCCCTATTGAATAATGAATGTTTTGAATTTTCTCCAAAAGTAAAGTAGTTGCAAACTCATCCTTTTAGAAATTTGTTTGGGCTGTTGAGAGGAGTAAAAAACCATCAAAAATTTCAATCCTGCATGATTCTACCAAGAAATGTGTTTCTTCATTCAAAACCTGATTTTTGCTATTGGGCTCTATTGAATAATGAATGTTTTGAATTTTCTCCAAAAGTAAAGTAGTTGCAAACTCATCCTTTTAGAAACTTGTTTAGGCTGTTGAGAGGAGTAAAAAACCATCAATAATTTCAATCCTGCATGATTCTACCAAGAAATGTGATTCTTCTTTCAAAACCTGATTTTTGCTATTGGGCTCTATTGAATAATGAATGTTTTGAATTTTCTCCAAAAGTAAAGTAGTTGCAAACTCATGCTTTTAGAGACTTGTTTGGGCTCATGAGAGGAGTAGAAAAACATCAAAAATTTCAGTCCTGCACGATTCTACCAAGAAATGTGTGTTCATTCAAACCGCTGTTTTTTGATATTTTGGGCCCTATTGAATAATGAATGTTTTGAATTTTCTCCAAAAGTAAAGTAGTTGCAAACTCATCCTTTTAGAAACTTGTTTGGGCTGTTGAGAGGAGTAAAAAACCATCAAAAATTTCAATCCTGCATGATTCTACCAAGAAATGTGATTCTTCATTCAAAACCTGATTTTTGCTATTGGGCTCTATTGAACAATGAATGTTTTGAATTTTCTCCAAAAGTAAAGTAGTTGCAAACTCATGCTTTTAGAGACTTGTTTGGGCTCATGAGAGGAGTAGAAAAACATCAAAAATTTCAGTCCTGCATGATTCTACCAAGAAATGTGTGTTCATTGAAACCGCTGGTTTTTGAAAGTTTGGGCCCTATTGAATAATGAATGTTTTGAATTTTCTCCAAAAGTAAAGTAGTTGCAAACTCATCCTTTTAGAAACTTGTTTGGGCTGTTGAGAGGAGTAAAAAACCATCAAAAATTTCAATCCTGCATGATTCTACCAAGAAATGTGATTCTTCATTCAAAACGCTGGTTTTTGCTATTGGGCTCTATTGAATAATGAATGTTTTGAATTTTCTCCAAAAATAAAGTAGTTGCAAACTCATGCTTTTAGAGACTTGTTTGGGCTCATGAGAGGAGTAGAAAAACATCAAAAATTTCAGTCCTGCATGATTCTACCAAGAAATGTGTGTTCATTGAAACCGCTGGTTTTTGATAGTTTGGGCCCTATTGAATAATGAATGTTTTGAATTTTCTCCAAAAGTAAAGTAGTTGCAAACTCATCCTTTTAGAAACTTGTTTGGGCTGTTGAGAGGAGTAAAAAACCATCAAAAATTTCAATCCTGCATGATTCTACCAAGAAATGTGATTCTTCATTCAAAACGCTGGTTTTTGCTATTGGGCTCTATTGAATAATGAATGTTTTGAATTTTCTCCAAAGGTAAAGTAGTTGCAAACTCATCCTTTTAGAGACTTGTTTGGGCTCATGAGAGTAGAAAAACATCAAAAATTTCAGTCCTGCATGATTCTACCAAGAAATGTGTGTTCATTGAAACCGCTGGTTTTTGATAGTTTGGGCCCTATTGAATAATGAATGTTTTGAATTTTCTCCAAAAGTAAAGTAGTTGCAAACTCATCCTTTTAGAAACTTGTTTGGGCTGTTGAGAGGAATAAAAAACCATCAAAAATTTCAATCCTGCATGATTCTACCAAGAAATGTGATTCTTCATTCAAAACGCTGGTTTTTGCTATTGGGCTCTATTGAATAATGAATGTTTTGAATTTTCTCCAAAGGTAAAGTAGTTGCAAACTCATCCTTTTAGAGACTTGTTTGGGCTCATGAGAGGAGTAGAAAAACATCAAAAATTTCAGTCCTGCACGATTCTACCAAGAAATGTGTGTTCATTCAAACCGCTGTTTTTTGATATTTTGGGCCCTATTGAATAATGAATGTTTTGAATTTTCTCCAAAAGTAAAGTAGTTGCAAACTCATCCTTTTAGAAACTTGTTTGGGCTGTTGAGAGGAGTAAAAACCATCAAAAATTTCAATCCTGCATGATTCTACCAAGAAATCTGAATCTTCATTCAAAACCTGATTTTTGCCATTGGGCTCTATTGAATAATGAATGTTTTGAATTTTCTCCAAAAGTAAAGTAGTTGCAAACTCATGCTTTTAGAGACTTGTTTGGGCTCATGAGAGGAGTAGAAATACATCAAAAATTTCAGTCCTGCATGATTCTACCAAGAAATATGTGTTCATTGAAACCGCTGGTTTTTGATAGTTTGGGCCCTATTGAATAATGAATGTTTTGAATTTTCTCCAAAAGTAAAGTAGTTGCAAACTCATCCTTTTAGAAACTTGTTTGGGCTGTTGAGAGGAGTAAAAAACCATCAAAAATTTCAATCCTGCATGATTCTACCAAGAAATGTGATTCTTCATTCAAAACGCTGGTTTTTGCTATTGGGCTCTATTGAATAATGAATGTTTTGAATTTTCTCCAAAAGTAAAGTAGTTGCAAACTCATCCTTTTAGAAACTTGTTTGGGCTGTTGAGAGGAGTAAAAAACCATCAAAAATTTCAATCCTGCATGATTCTACCAAGAAATGTGATTCTTCATTCAAAACGCTGGATTTTGCTATTGGGCTCTATTGAATAATGAATGTTTTGAATTTTCTCCAAAAGTAAAGTAGTTGCAAACTCATCCTTTTAGAGACTTGTTTGGGCTCATGAGAGGAGTAGAAAAAAATCAAAAATTTCAGTCCTGCACGATTCTACCAAGAAATGTGTGTTCATTCAAACTGCTGGTTTTTGATATTTTGGGCCCTAATGTTTTGAATTTTCTCCAAAAGTAAAGTAGTTGCAAACTCATCCTTTTAGAAACTTGTTTGGGCTGTTGAGAGGAGTAAAAAACCATCAAAAATTTCAATCCTGCATGATTCTACCAAGAAATGTGTTTCTTCATTCAAAACCTGATTTTTGCTATTGGGCTCTATTGAATAATGAATGTTTTGAATTTTCTCCAAAAGTAAAGTAGTTGCAAACTCATGCTTTTAGAGACTTGTTTGGGCTCATGAGAGGAGTAGAAAAACATCAAAAATTTCAGTCCTGCATGATTCTACCAAGAAATGTGTGTTCATTCAAACCGCTGGTTTTTGATAGTTTGGGCCCTATTGAATAATGAATGTTTTGAATTTTCTCCAAAAGTAAAGTAGTTGCAAACTCATCCTTTTAGAAACTTGTTTGGGCTGTTGAGAGGAGTAAAAAAACCATCAAAAATTTCAATCCTGCATGATTCTACCAAGAAATGTGATTCTTCATTCAAAACGCTGGTTTTTGCTATTGGGCTCTATTGAATAATGAATGTTTTGAATTTTCTCCAAAAGTAAAGTAGTTGCAAACTCATCCTTTTAGAGACTTGTTTGGGCTCATGAGAGGAGTAGAAAAACATCAAAAATTTCAGTCCTGCACGATTCTACCAAGAAATGTGTGTTCATTCAAACCGCTGTTTTTTGATATTTTGGGCCCTATTGAATAATGAATGTTTTGAATTTTCTCCAAAAGTAAAGTAGTTGCAAACTCATCCTTTTAGAAACTTGTTTGGGCTGTTGAGAGGAGTAAAAAACCATCAAAAATTTCAATCCTGCATGATTCTACCAAGAAATGTGATTCTTCATTCAAAACCTGATTTTTGCTATTGGGCTCTATTGAACAATGAATGTTTTGAATTTTCTCCAAAAGTAAAGTAGTTGCAAACTCATGCTTTTAGAGACTTGTTTGGGCTCATGAGAGGAGTAGAAAAACATCAAAAATTTCAGTTCTGCATGATTCTACCAAGAAATGTGTGTTCATTGAAACCGCTGGTTTTTGATAGTTTGGGCCCTATTGAATAATGAATGTTTTGAATTTTCTCCAAAAGTAAAGTAGTTGCAAACTCATCCTTTTAGAAACTTGTTTGGGCTGTTGAGAGGAGTAAAAAACCATCAAAAATTTCAATCCTGCATGATTCTACCAAGAAATTTGATTCTTCATTCAAAACGCTGGTTTTTGCTATTGGGCTCTATTGAATAATGAATGTTTTGAATTTTCTCCAAAAGTAAAGTAGTTGCAAACTCATGCTTTTAGAGACTTGTTTGGGCTCATGAGAGGAGTAGAAAAACATCAAAAATTTCAGTCCTGCATGATTCTACCAAGAAATGTGTGTTCATTGAAACCGCTGGTTTTTGATAGTTTGGGCCCTATTGAATAATGAATGTTTTGAATTTTCTCCAAAAGTAAAGTAGTTGCAAACTCATCCTTTTAGAAATTTGTTTGGGCTGTTGAGAGGAGTAAAAAACCATCAAAAATTTCAATCCTGCATGATTCTACCAAGAAATGTGTTTCTTCATTCAAAACCTGATTTTTGCTATTGGGCTCTATTGAATAATGAATGTTTTGAATTTTCTCCAAAAGTAAAGTAGTTGCAAACTCATCCTTTTAGAAACTTGTTTAGGCTGTTGAGAGGAGTAAAAAACCATCAATAATTTCAATCCTGCATGATTCTACCAAGAAATGTGATTCTTCTTTCAAAACCTGATTTTTGCTATTGGGCTCTATTGAATAATGAATGTTTTGAATTTTCTCCAAAAGTAAAGTAGTTGCAAACTCATGCTTTTAGAGACTTGTTTGGGCTCATGAGAGGAGTAGAAAAACATCAAAAATTTCAGTCCTGCACGATTCTACCAAGAAATGTGTGTTCATTCAAACCGCTGTTTTTTGATATTTTGGGCCCTATTGAATAATGAATGTTTTGAATTTTCTCCAAAAGTAAAGTAGTTGCAAACTCATCCTTTTAGAAACTTGTTTGGGCTGTTGAGAGGAGTAAAAAACCATCAAAAATTTCAATCCTGCATGATTCTACGAAGAAATGTGATTCTTCATTCAAAACCTGATTTTTGCTATTGGGCTCTATTGAACAATGAATGTTTTGAATTTTCTCCAAAAGTAAAGTAGTTGCAAACTCATGCTTTTAGAGACTTGTTTGGGCTCATGAGAGGAGTAGAAAAACATCAAAAATTTCAGTCCTGCATGATTCTACCAAGAAATGTGTGTTCATTGAAACCGCTGGTTTTTGAAAGTTTGGGCCCTATTGAATAATGAATGTTTTGAATTTTCTCCAAAAGTAAAGTAGTTGCAAACTCATCCTTTTAGAAACTTGTTTGGGCTGTTGAGAGGAGTAAAAAACCATCAAAAATTTCAATCCTGCATGATTCTACCAAGAAATGTGATTCTTCATTCAAAACGCTGGTTTTTGCTATTGGGCTCTATTGAATAATGAATGTTTTGAATTTTCTCCAAAAATAAAGTAGTTGCAAACTCATGCTTTTAGAGACTTGTTTGGGCTCATGAGAGGAGTAGAAAAACATCAAAAATTTCAGTCCTGCATGATTCTACCAAGAAATGTGTGTTCATTGAAACCGCTGGTTTTTGATAGTTTGGGCCCTATTGAATAATGAATGTTTTGAATTTTCTCCAAAAGTAAAGTAGTTGCAAACTCATCCTTTTAGAAGCTTGTTTGGGCTGTTGAGAGGAGTAAAAAACCATCAAAAATTTCAATCCTGCATGATTCTACCAAGAAATGTGATTCTTCATTCAAAACGCTGGTTTTTGCTATTGGGCTCTATTGAATAATGAATGTTTTGAATTTTCTCCAAAAGTAAAGTAGTTGCAAACTCATCCTTTTAGAGACTTGTTTGGGCTCATGAGAGTAGAAAAACATCAAAAATTTCAGTCCTGCATGATTCTACCAAGAAATGTGTGTTCATTGAAACCGCTGGTTTTTGATAGTTTGGGCCCTATTGAATAATGAATGTTTTGAATTTTCTCCAAAAGTAAAGTAGTTGCAAACTCATCCTTTTAGAAACTTGTTTGGGCTGTTGAGAGGAATAAAAAACCATCAAAAATTTCAATCCTGCATGATTCTACCAAGAAATGTGATTCTTCATTCAAAACGCTGGTTTTTGCTATTGGGCTCTATTGAATAATGAATGTTTTGAATTTTCTCCAAAGGTAAAGTAGTTGCAAACTCATCCTTTTAGAGACTTGTTTGGGCTCATGAGAGGAGTAGAAAAACATCAAAAATTTCAGTCCTGCACGATTCTACCAAGAAATGTGTGTTCATTCAAACCGCTGTTTTTTGATATTTTGGGCCCTATTGAATAATGAATGTTTTGAATTTTCTCCAAAAGTAAAGTAGTTGCAAACTCATCCTTTTAGAAACTTGTTTGGGCTGTTGAGAGGAGTAAAAACCATCAAAAATTTCAATCCTGCATGATTCTACCAAGAAATCTGAATCTTCATTCAAAACCTGATTTTTGCCATTGGGCTCTATTGAATAATGAATGTTTTGAATTTTCTCCAAAAGTAAAGTAGTTGCAAACTCATGCTTTTAGAGACTTGTTTGGGCTCATGAGAGGAGTAGAAATACATCAAAAATTTCAGTCCTGCATGATTCTACCAAGAAATATGTGTTCATTGAAACCGCTGGTTTTTGATAGTTTGGGCCCTATTGAATAATGAATGTTTTGAATTTTCTCCAAAAGTAAAGTAGTTGCAAACTCATCCTTTTAGAAACTTGTTTGGGCTGTTGAGAGGAGTAAAAAACCATCAAAAATTTCAATCCTGCATGATTCTACCAAGAAATGTGATTCTTCATTCAAAACGCTGGTTTTTGCTATTGGGCTCTATTGAATAATGAATGTTTTGAATTTTCTCCAAAAGTAAAGTAGTTGCAAACTCATCCTTTTAGAGACTTGTTTGGGCTCATGAGAGGAGTAGAAAAACATCAAAAATTTCAGTCCTGCACGATTCTACCAAGAAATGTGTGTTCATTCAAACTGCTTTTTTTTATATTTTGGGCCCTATTGAATAATGAATGCTTTGAATTTTCTCCAAAAGTAAAGTAGCTGCAAACTCATCCTTTTAGAAACTTGTTTGGGCTGTTGAGAGGAGTAAAAAACCATCAAAAATTTCAATCCTGCATGATTCTACCAAGAAATGTGATTCTTCATTCAAAGCGCTGGTTTTTGCTATTGGGCTCTATTGAATAATGAATGTTTCGAATTTTCTCCAAAAGTAAAGTAGTTGCAAACTCATCCTTTTAGAGACTTGTTTGGGCTCATGAGAGGAGTAGAAAAACATCAAAAATTTCAGTCCTGCACGATTCTACCAAGAAATGTGTGTTCATTCAAACCGCTGGTTTTTGATATTTTGGGCCCTATTGAATAATGAATGTTTTGAATTTTCTCCAAAAGTAAAGTAGTTGCAAACTCATCCTTTTAGAAACTTGTTTGGGCTGTTGAGAGGAGTAAAAAACCATCAAAAATTTCAATCCTGCATGATTCTACCAAGAAATGTGATTCTTCATTCAAAACCTGATTTTTGCTATTGGGCTCTATTGAATAATGAATGTTTTGAATTTTCTCCAAAAATAAAGTAGTTGCAAACTCATGCTTTTAGAGACTTGTTTGGGCTCATGAGAGTAGAAAAACATCAAAAATTTCAGTCCTGCATGATTCTACCAAGAAATGTGTGTTCATTGAAACCGCTGGTTTTTGATAGTTTGGGCCCTATTGAATAATGAATGTTTGGAATTTTCTCCAAAAGTAAAGTAGTTGCAAACTCATCCTTTTAGAAACTTGTTTGGGCTGTTGAGAGGAGTAAAAAACCATCAAAAATTTCAATCCTGCATGATTCTACCAAGAAATGTGATTCTTCATTCAAAACGCTGGTTTTTGCTATTGGGCTATATTGAATAATGAATGTTTTGAATTTTCTCCAAAAGTAAAGTAGTTGCAAACTCATCCTTTTAGAGACTTGTTTGGGCTCATGAGAGGAGTAGAAAAACATCAAAAATTTCAGTCCTGCACGATTCTACCAAGAAATGTGTGTTCATTCAAACCGCTGGTTTTTGATATTTTGGGCCGTATTGAATAATGAATGTTTTGAATTTTCTCCAAAAGTAAAGTAGTTGCAAACTCATCCTTTTAGAAACTTGTTTGGGCTGTTGAAAGGAGTAAAAAACCATCAAAAATTTCAATACTGCATGATTCTACCAAGAAATGTGATTCTTCATTCAAAACCTGATTTTTGCTATTGGGCACTATTGAATAATGAATGTTTTGAATTTTCTCCAAAAGTAAAGTAGTTGCAAACTCATGCTTTTAGAGACTTGTTTGGGCTCATGAGAGGAGTAGAAAAACATCAAAAATTTCAGTCCTGCATGATTCTACCAAGAAATGTGTGTTCATTGAAACCGCTGGTTTTTGATAGTTTGGGCCCTATTGAATAATGAATGTTTTGAATTTTCTCCAAAAGTAAAGTAGTTGCAAACTCATCCTTTTAGAAACTTGTTTGGGCTGTTGAGAGGAGTAAAAAACCATCAAAAATTTCAATCCTGCATGATTCTACCAAGAAATGTGATTCTTCATTCAAAACCTGATTTTTGCTATTGGGCTCTATTGAATAATGAATGTTTTGAATTTTCTCCAAAAATAAAGTAGTTGCAAACTCATGCTTTTAGAGACTTGTTTGGGCTCATGAGAGGAGTAGAAAAACATCAAAAATTTCAGTCCTGCATGATTCTACCAAGAAATGTGTGTTCATTGAAACCGCTGGTTTTTGATAGTTTGGGCCCTATTGAATAATGAATGTTTTGAATTTTCTCCAAAAGTAAAGTAGTTGCAAACTCATCCTTTTAGAAACTTGTTTGGGCTGTTGAGAGGAGTAAAAAACCATCAAAAATTTCAATCCTGCATGATTCTACCAAGAAATGTGATTCTTCATTCAAAACGCTGGTTTTTGCTATTGGGCTCTATTGAATAATGAATGTTTTGAATTTTCTCCAAAAGTAAAGTAGTTGCAAACTCATCCTTTTAGAGACTTGTTTGGGCTCATGAGAGGAGTAGAAAAACATCAAAAATTTCAGTCCTGCACGATTCTACCAAGAAATGTGTGTTCATTCAAACCGCTGGTTTTTGATATTTTGGGCCCTATTGAATAATGAATGTTTTGAATTTTCTCCAAAAGTAAAGTAGTTGCAAACTCATCCTTTTAGAAACTTGTTTGGGCTGTTGAGAGGAGTAAAAAACCATCAAAAATTTCAATCCTGCATGATTCTACCAAGAAATGTGATTCTTCATTCAAAACCTGATTTTTGCTATTGGGCTCTATTGAATAATGAATGTTTTGAATTTTCTCCAAAAGTAAAGTAGTTGCAAACTCATGCTTTTAGAGACTTGTTTGGGCTCATGAGAGGAGTAGAAAAACATCAAAAATTTCAGTCCAGCATGATTCTACCAAGAAATGTGTGTTCATTCAAACTGCTGGTTTTTGATTGTTTGGGCCCTATTGAATAATGAATGTTTTGAATTTTCTCCAAAAGTAAAGTAGTTGCAAACTCATCCTTTTAGAAACTTGTTTGGGCTGTTGAGAGGAGTAAAAAACCATCAAAAATTTCAATCCTGCATGATTCTACCAAGAAATGTGATTCTTCATTCAAAACCTGATTTTTGCTATTGGGCTCTATTGAATAATGAATGTTTTGAATTTTCTCCAAAAGTAAAGTAGTTGCAAACTCATGCTTTTAGAGACTTGTTTGGGCTCATGAGAGGAGTAGAAAAACATCAAAAATTTCAGTCCTGCATGATTCTACCAAGAAATGTGTGTTCATTCAAACCGCTGGTTTTTGATAGTTTGGGCCCTATTGAATAATGAATGTTTTGAATTTTCTCCAAAAGTAAAGTAGTTGCAAACTCATCCTTTTAGAAACTTGTTTGGGCTGTTGAGAGGAGTAAAAAACCATCAAAAATTTCAATCCTGCATGATTCTACCAAGAAATGTGATTCTTCATTCAAAACGCTGGTTTTTGCTATTGGGCTCTATTGAATAATGAATGTTTTGAATTTTCTGCAAAAGTAAAGTAGTTGCAAACTCATCCTTTTAGAGACTTGTTTGGGCTCATGAGAGGAGTAGAAAAACATCAAAAATTTCAGTCCTGCACGATTCTACCAAGAAATGTGTGTTCATTCAAACTGCTGGTTTTTGATATTTTGGGCCCTATTGAATAATGAATGTTTTGAATTTTCTCCAAAAGTAAAGTAGTTGCAAACTCATCCTTTTAGAAACTTGTTTGGGCTGTTGAGAGGAGTAAAAAACCATCAAAAATTTCAATCCTGCATGATTCTACCAAGAAATGTGTTTCTTCATTCAAAACCTGATTTTTGCTATTGGGCTCTATTGAATAATGAATGTTTTGAATTTTCTCCAAAAGTAAAGTAGTTGCAAACTCATCCTTTTAGAAACTTGTTTGGGCTGTTGAGAGGAGTAAAAAAACCATCAAAAATTTCAATCCTGCATGATTCTACCAATAAATGTGATTCTTCATTCAAAACGCTGGTTTTTGCTATTGGGCTCTATTGAATAATGAATGTTTTGAATTTTCTCCAAAAGTAAAGTAGTTGCAAACTCATCCTTTTAGAGACTTGTTTGGGCTCATGAGAGGAGTAGAAAAACATCAAAAATTTCAGTCCTGCACGATTCTACCAAGAAATGTGTGTTCATTCAAACCGCTGTTTTTTGATATTTTGGGCCCTATTGAATAATGAATGTTTTGAATTTTCTCCAAAAGTAAAGTAGTTGCAAACTCATCCTTTTAGAAACTTGTTTGGGCTGTTGAGAGGAGTAAAAAACCATCAAAAATTTCAATCCTGCATGATTCTACCAAGAAATGTGATTCTTCATTCAAAACCTGATTTTTGCTATTGGGCTCTATTGAACAATGAATGTTTTGAATTTTCTCCAAAAGTAAAGTAGTTGCAAACTCATGCTTTTAGAGACTTGTTTGGGCTCATGAGAGGAGTAGAAAAACATCAAAAATTTCAGTCCTGCATGATTCTACCAAGAAATGTGTGTTCATTGAAACCGCTGGTTTTTGATATTTTGGGCCCTATTGAATAATGAATGTTTTGAATTTTCTCCAAAAGTAAAGTAGTTGCAAACTCATCCTTTTAGAAACTTGTTTGGGCTGTTGAGAGTAGTAAAAAACCATCAGAAGTTTCAATCCTGCATGATTCTACCAAGAAATGTGATTCTTCATTCAAAACGCTGGTTTTTGCTATTGGGCTCTATTGAATAATGAATGTTTTGAATTTTCTCCAAAAGTAAAGTAGTTGCAAACTCATGCTTTTAGAGACTTGTTTGGGCTCATGAGAGGAGTAGAAAAACATCAAAAATTTCAGTCCTGCATGATTCTACCAAGAAATGTGTGTTCATTGAAACCGCTGGTTTTTGATAGTTTGGGCCCTATTGAATAATGAATGTTTTGAATTTTCTCCAAAAGTAAAGTAGTTGCAAACTCATCCTTTTAGAAACTTGTTTGGGCTGTTGAGAGGAGTAAAAAACCATCAAAAATTTCAATCCTGCATGATTCTACCAAGAAATGTGATTCTTCATTCAAAACGCTGGTTTTTGCTATTGGGCTCTATTGAATAATGAATGTTTTGAATTTTCTCCAAAAGTAAAGTAGTTGGAAACTCATCCTTTTAGAGACTTGTTTGGGCTCATGAGAGGAGTAGAAAAACATCAAAAATTTCAGTCCTGCACGATTCTACCAAGAAATGTGTGTTCATTCAAACCGCTGGTTTTTGATATTTTGGGCCCTATTGAATAATGAATGTTTTGTATTTTCTCCAAAAGTAAAGTAGTTGCAAACTCATCCTTTTAGAAACTTGTTTAGGCTGTTGAGAGGAGTAAAAAACCATCAATAATTTCAATCCTGCATGATTCTACCAAGAAATGTGATTCTTCTTTCAAAACCTGATTTTTGCTATTGGGCTCTATTGAATAATGAATGTTTTGAATTTTCTCCAAAAGTAAAGTAGTTGCAAACTCATGCTTTTAGAGACTTGTTTGGGCTCATGAGAGGAGTAGAAAAACATCAAAAATTTCAGTCCTGCACGATTCTACCAAGAAATGTGTGTTCATTCAAACCGCTGTTTTTTGATATTTTGGGCCCTATTGAATAATGAATGTTTTGAATTTTCTCCAAAAGTAAAGTAGTTGCAAACTCATCCTTTTAGAAACTTGTTTGGGCTGTTGAGAGGAGTAAAAAAACATCAAAAATTTCAATCCTGCATGATTCTACCAAGAAATGTGATTCTTCATTCAAAACCTGATTTTTGCTATTGGGCTCTATTGAACAATGAATGTTTTGAATTTTCTCCAAAAGTAAAGTAGTTGCAAACTCATGCTTTTAGAGACTTGTTTGGGCTCATGAGAGGAGTAGAAAAACATCAAAAATTTCAGTCCTGCATGATTCTACCAAGAAATGTGTGTTCATTGAAACCGCTGGTTTTTGAAAGTTTGGGCCCTATTGAATAATGAATGTTTTGAATTTTCTCCAAAAGTAAAGTAGTTGCAAACTCATCCTTTTAGAAACTTGTTTGGGCTGTTGAGAGGAGTAAAAAACCATCAAAAATTTCAATCCTGCATGATTCTACCAAGAAATGTGATTCTTCATTCAAAACGCTGGTTTTTGCTATTGGGCTCTATTGAATAATGAATGTTTTGAATTTTCTCCAAAAGTAAAGTAGTTGCAAACTCATCCTTTTAGAGACTTGTTTGGGCTCATGAGAGGAGTAGAAAAACATCAAAAATTTCAGTCCTGCACGATTCTACCAAGAAATGTGTGTTCATTCAAACTGCTGGTTTTTGATATTTTGGGCCCTATTGAATAATGAATGTTTTGAA
Source organism: Dendrobates tinctorius (assembly GCF_039654945.1). Classification (NCBI taxonomy): domain Eukaryota; kingdom Metazoa; phylum Chordata; class Amphibia; order Anura; family Dendrobatidae; genus Dendrobates; species Dendrobates tinctorius. The sequence continues at coordinate 31,687,597 of NW_027361716.1, forward strand.
TTTTCTCCAAAAGTAAAGTAGTTGCAAACTCATCCTTTTAGAGACTTGTTTGGGCTCATGAGAGGAGTAGAAAAACATCAAAAATTTCAGTCCTGCACGATTCTACCAAGAAATATGTGTTCATTCAAACCGCTGGTTTTTGATATTTTGGGCCCTATTGAATAATGAATGTTTTGAATTTTCTCCAAAAGTAAAGTAGTTGCAAACTCATCCTTTTAGAAACTTGTTTGGGCTGTTGAGAGGAGTAAAAAACCATCAAAAATTTCAATCCTGCATGATTCTACCAAGAAATGTGATTCTTCATTCAAAACCTGGTTTTTGCTATTGGGCTCTATTGAATAATGAATGTTTTGAATTTTCTCCAAAAGTAAAGTAGTTGCAAACTCATGCTTTTAGAGACTTGTTTGGGCTCATGAGAGGAGTAGAAAAACATCAAAAATTTCAGTCCTGCACGATTCTACCAAGAAATGTGTGTTCATTGAAACCGCTGGTTTTTGATAGTTTTGGCCCTATTGAATAATGAATGTTTTGAATTTTCTCCAAAAGTAAAGTAGTTGCAAACTCATCCTTTTAGAAACTTGTTTGGGCTGTTGAGAGGAGTAAAAAACCATCAAAAATTTCAATCCTGCATGATTCTACCAAGAAATGTGATTCTTCATTCAAAACCTGATTTTTGCTATTGGGCTCTATTGAATAATGAATGTTTTGAATTTTCTCCAAAAATAAAGTAGTTGCAAACTCATGCTTTTAGAGACTTGTTTGGGCTCATGAGAGGAGTAGAAAAACATCAAAATTTCAGTCCTGCATGATTCTACCAAGAAATGTGTGTTCATTGAAACCGCTGGTTTTTGATAGTTTGGGCCCTATTGAATAATGAATGTTGTGAATTTTCTCCAAAAGTAAAGTAGTTGCAAACTCATCCTTTTAGAAACTTGTTTGGGCTGTTGAGAGGAGTAAAAAACCATCAAAAATTTCAATCCTGCATGATTCTACCAAGAAATGTGATTCTTCATTCAAAACGCTGGTTTTTGCTATTGGGCTCTATTGAATAATGAATGTTTTGAATTTTCTCCAAAAGTAAAGTAGTTGCAAACTCATCCTTTTAGAGACTTGTTTGGGCTCATGAGAGTAGAAAAACATCAAAAATTTCAGTCCTGCATGATTCTACCAAGAAATGTGTGTTCATTGAAACCGCTGGTTTTTGATAGTTTGGGCCCTATTGAATAATGAATGTTTTGAATTTTCTCCAAAAGTAAAGTAGTTGCAAACTCATCCTTTTAGAAACTTGTTTGGGCTGTTGAGAGGAATAAAAAACCATCAAAAATTTCAATCCTGCATGATTCTACCAAGAAATGTGATTCTTCATTCAAAACGCTGGTTTTTGCTATTGGGCTCTATTGAATAATGAATGTTTTGAATTTTCTCCAAAAGTAAAGTAGTTGCAAACTCATCCTTTTAGAGACTTGTTTGGGCTCATGAGAGGAGTAGAAAAACATCAAAAATTTCAGTCCTGCACGATTCTACCAAGAAATGTGTGTTCATTCAAACCGCTGGTTTTTGATATTTTGGGCCCTATTGAATAATGAATGTTTTGAATTTTCTCCAAAAGTAAAGTAGTTGCAAACTCATCCTTTTAGAAACTTGTTTGGGCTGTTGAGAGGAGTAAAAACCATCAAAAATTTCAATCCTGCATGATTCTACCAAGAAATGTGATTCTTCATTCAAAGCGCTGGTTTTTGCTATTTGGCTCTATTGAATAATGAATGTTTCGAATTTTCTCCAAAAGTAAAGTAGTTGCAAACTCATCCTTTTAGAGACTTGTTTGGGCTCATGAGAGGAGTAGAAAAACATCAAAAATTTCAGTCCTGCATGATTCTACCAAGAAATGTGTGTTCATTCAAACCGCTGGTTTTTGATATTTTGGGCCCTATTGAATAATGAATGTTTTGAATTTTCTCCAAAAGTAAAGTAGTTGCAAACTCATCCTTTTAGAAACTTGTTTGGGCTGTTGAGAGGAGTAAAAAACCATCAAAAATTTCAATCCTGCATGATTCTACCAAGAAATGTGATTCTTCATTCAAAACCTGATTTTTGCTATTGGGCTCTATTGAATAATGAATGTTTTGAATTTTCTCCAAAAATAAAGTAGTTGCAAACTCATGCTTTTAGAGACTTGTTTGGGCTCATGAGAGTAGAAAAACATCAAAAATTTCAGTCCTGCATGATTCTACCAAGAAATGTGTGTTCATTGAAACCGCTGGTTTTTGATAGTTTGGGCCCTATTGAATAATGAATGTTTGGAATTTTCTCCAAAAGTAAAGTAGTTGCAAACTCATCCTTTTAGAAACTTGTTTGGGCTGTTGAGAGGAGTAAAAAACCATCAAAAATTTCAATCCTGCATGATTCTACCAAGAAATGTGATTCTTCATTCAAAACGCTGGTTTTTGCTATTGGGCTCTATTGAATAATGAATGTTTTGAATTTTCTCCAAAAGTAAAGTAGTTGCAAACTCATCCTTTTAGAGACTTGTTTGGGCTCATGAGAGGAGTAGAAAAACATCAAAAATTTCAGTCCTGCACGATTCTACCAAGAAATGTGTGTTCATTCAAACCGCTGGTTTTTGATATTTTGGGCCGTATTGTATAATGAATGTTTTGAATTTTCTCCAAAAGTAAAGTAGTTGCAAACTCATCCTTTTAGAAACTTGTTTGGGCTGTTGAAAGGAGTAAAAAACCATCAAAAATTTCAATCCTGCATGATTCTACCAAGAAATGTGATTCTTCATTCAAAACCTGATTTTTGCTATTGGGCACTATTGAATAATGAATGTTTTGAATTTTCTCCAAAAGTAAAGTAGTTGCAAACTCATGCTTTTAGAGACTTGTTTGGGCTCATGAGAGGAGTAGAAAAACATCAAAAATTTCAGTCCTGCATGATTCTACCAAGAAATGTGTGTTCATTGAAACCGCTGGTTTTTGATAGTTTGGGCCCTATTGAATAATGAATGTTTTGAATTTTCTCCAAAAGTAAAGTAGTTGCAAACTCATCCTTTTAGAAACTTGTTTGGGCTGTTGAGAGGAGTAAAAAACCATCAAAAATTTCAATCCTGCATGATTCTACCAAGAAATGTGATTCTTCATTCAAAACCTGATTTTTGCTATTGGGCTCTATTGAATAATGAATGTTTTGAATTTTCTCCAAAAATAAAGTAGTTGCAAACTCATGCTTTTAGAGACTTGTTTGGGCTCATGAGAGGAGTAGAAAAACATCAAAAATTTCAGTCCTGCATGATTCTACCAAGAAATGTGTGTTCATTGAAACCGCTGGTTTTTGATAGTTTGGGCCCTATTGAATAATGAATGTTTTGAATTTTCTCCAAAAGTAAAGTAGTTGCAAACTCATCCTTTTAGAAACTTGTTTGGGCTGTTGAGAGGAGTAAAAAACCATCAAAAATTTCAATCCTGCATGATTCTACCAAGAAATGTGATTCTTCATTCAAAACGCTGGTTTTTGCTATTGGGCTCTATTGAATAATGAATGTTTTGAATTTTCTCCAAAAGTAAAGTAGTTGCAAACTCATCCTTTTAGAGACTTGTTTGGGCTCATGAGAGGAGTAGAAAAACATCAAAAATTTCAGTCCTGCACGATTCTACCAAGAAATGTGTGTTCATTCAAACCGCTGGTTTTTGATATTTTGGGCCGTATTGAATAATGAATGTTTTGAATTTTCTCCAAAAGTAAAGTAGTTGCAAACTCATCCTTTTAGAAACTTGTTTGGGCTGTTGAAAGGAGTAAAAAACCATCAAAAATTTCAATCCTGCATGATTCTACCAAGAAATGTGATTCTTCATTCAAAACCTGATTTTTGCTATTGGGCACTATTGAATAATGAATGTTTTGAATTTTCTCCAAAAGTAAAGTAGTTGCAAACTCATGCTTTTAGAGACTTGTTTGGGCTCATGAGAGGAGTAGAAAAACATCAAAAATTTCAGTCCTGCATGATTCTACCAAGAAATGTGTGTTCATTGAAACCGCTGGTTTTTGATAGTTTGGGCCCTATTGAATAATGAATGTTTTGAATTTTCTCCAAAAGTAAAGTAGTTGCAAACTCATCCTTTTAGAAACTTGTTTGGGCTGTTGAGAGGAGTAAAAAACCATCAAAAATTTCAATCCTGCATGATTCTACCAAGAAATGTGATTCTTCATTCAAAACCTGATTTTTGCTATTGGGCTCTATTGAATAATGAATGTTTTGAATTTTCTCCAAAAGTAAAGTAGTTGCAAACTCATGCTTTTAGAGACTTGTTTGGGCTCATGAGAGGAGTAGAAAAACATCAAAAATTTCAGTCCTGCATGATTCTGCCAAGAAATGTGTGTTCATTCAATCCGCTGGTTTTTGATAGTTTGGGCCGTATTGAATAATGAATGTTTTGAATTTTCTCCAAAAGTAAAGTAGTTGCAAACTCATCCTTTTAGAAACTTGTTTGGGCTGTTGAGAGGAGTAAAAAAACCATCAAAAATTTCAATCCTGCATGATTCTACCAAGAAATGTGATTCTTCATTCAAAACGCTGGTTTTTGCTATTGGGCTCTATTGAATAATGAATGTTTTGAATTTTCTCCAAAAGTAAAGTAGTTGCAAACTCATCCTTTTAGAGACTTGTTTGGGCTCATGAGAGGAGTAGAAAAACATCAAAAATTTCAGTCCTGCACGATTCTACCAAGAAATGTGTGTTCATTCACACCGCTGGTTTTTGATATTTTGTGCCCTATTGAATAATGAATGTTTTGAATTTTCTCCAAAAGTAAAGTAGTTGCAAACTCATCCTTTTAGAAACTTGTTTGGGCTGTTGAGAGGAGTAAAAAACCATCAAAAATTTCAATCCTGCATGATTCTACCAAGAAATGTGATTCTTCATTCAAAACGCTGGTTTTTGCTATTGGGCTCTATTGAATAATGAATGTTTTGAATTTTCTCCAAAAGTAAAGTAGTTGCAAACTCATCCTTTTAGAGACTTGTTTGGGCTCATGAGAGGAGTAGAAAAACATCAAAAATTTCAGTCCTGCATGATTCTACCAAGAAATGTGTGTTCATTGAAACCGCTGGTTTCTGATAGTTTGGGCCCTATTGAATAATGAATGTTTTGAATTTTCTCCAAAAGTAAAGTAGTTGCAAACTCATCCTTTTAGAAACTTGTTTGGGCTGTTGAGAGGAGTAAAAAAACATCAAAAATTTCAATCCTGCATGATTCTACCAAGAAATGTGATTCTTCATTCAAAACCTGATTTTTGCTATTGGGCTCTATTGAATAATGAATGTTTTGAATTTTCTCCAAAAGTAAAGAAGTTGCAAACTCTTGCTTTTAGAGACTTGTTTGGGCTCATGAGAGGAGTAGAAAAACATCAAAAATTTCAGTCCTGCATGATTCTACCAAGAAATGTGTGTTCATTGAAACCGCTGGTTTTTGATAGTTTGGGCCCTATTGAATAATGAATGTTTTGAATTTTCTCCAAAAGTAAAGTAGTTGCAAACTCATCCTTTTAGAAACTTGTTTGGGCTGTTGAGAGGAGTAAAAAACCATCAAAAATTTCAATCCTGCATGATTCTACCAAGAAATGTGATTCTTCATTCAAAACGCTGGTTTTTGCTATTGGGCTCTATTGAATAATGAATGTTTTGAATTTTCTCCAAAAGTAAAGTAGTTGCAAACTCATCCTTTTAGAGACTTGTTTGGGCTCATGAGAGGAGTAGAAAAACATCAAAAATTTCAGTCCTGCACGATTCTACCAAGAAATGTGTGTTCATTCAAACCGCTGGTTTTTGATATTTTGGGCCCTATTCAATAATGAATGTTTTGAATTTTCTCCAAAAGTAAAGTATTTGCAAACTCATCCTTTTAGAAACTTGTTTGGGCTGTTGAGAGGAGTAAAAAAGCATCAAAAATTTCAATCCTGCATGATTCTACCAAGAAATGTGATTCTTCATTCAAAACCTGATTTTTGCTATTGGGCTCTATTGAATAATGAATGTTTTGAATTTTCTCCAAAAGTAAAGTAGTTGCAAACTCATGCTTTTAGAGACTTGTTTGGGCTCATGAGAGGAGTAGAAAAACATCAAAAATTTCAGTCCTGCATGATTCTACCAAGAAATGTGTGTTCATTGAAACCGCTGGTTTTTGATAGTTTGGGCCCTATTGAATAATGAATGTTTTGAATTTTCTCCAAAAGTAAAGTAGTTGCAAACTCATCCTTTTAGAAACTTGTTTGGGCTGTTGAGAGGAGTAAAAAACCATCAAAAATTTCAGTCCTGCATGATTCTACCAAGAAATGTGTGTTCATTGAAACCGCTGGTTTTTGAAAGTTTGGGCCCTATTGAATAATGAATGTTTTGAATTTTCTCCAAAAGTAAAGTAGTTGCAAACTCATCCTTTTAGAAACTTGTTTGGGCTGTTGAGAGGAGTAAAACACCATCAAAAATTTCAATCCTGCATGATTCTACCAAGAAATGTGATTCTTCATTCAAAACGCTGGTTTTTGCTATTGGGCTCTATTGAATAATGAATGTTTTGAATTTTCTCCAAAAGTAAAGTAGTTGCAAACTCATGCTTTTAGAGACTTGTTTGGGCTCATGAGAGGAGTAGAAAAACATCAAAAATTTCAGTCCTGCATGATTCTACCAAGAAATGTGTGTTCATTGAAACCGCTGGTTTTTGATAGTTTGGGCCCTATTGAATAATGAATGTTTTGAATTTTCTCCAAAAGTAAAGTAGTTGCAAACTCATCCTTTTAGAAACTTGTTTGGGCTGTTGAGAGGAGTAAAAAACCATCAAAAATTTCAATCCTGCATGATTCTACCAAGAAATGTGATTCTTCATTCAAAACGCTGGTTTTTGCTATTGGGCTCTATTGAATAATGAATGTTTTGAATTTTCTCCAAAAGTAAAGTAGTTGCAAACTCATCCTTTTAGAGACTTGTTTGGGCTCATGAGAGTAGAAAAACATCAAAAATTTCAGTCCTGCATGATTCTACCAAGAAATGTGTGTTCATTGAAACCGCTGGTTTTTGATAGTTTGGACCCTATTGAATAATGAATGTTTTGAATTTTCTCCAAAAGTAAAGTAGTTGCAAACTCATCCTTTTAGATACTTGTTTGGGCTGTTGAGAGGAATAAAAAACCATCAAAAATTTCAATCCTGCATGATTCTACCAAGAAATGTGATTCTTCATTCAAAACGCTGGTTTTTGCTATTGGGCTCTATTGAATAATGAATGTTTTGAATTTTCTCCAAAAGTAAAGTAGTTGCAAACTCATCCTTTTAGAGACTTGTTTGGGCTCATGAGAGGAGTAGAAAAACATCAAAAATTTCAGTCCTGCACGATTCTACCAAGAAATGTGTGTTCATTCAAACCGCTGTTTTTTGATATTTTGGGCCATATTGAATAATGAATGTTTTGAATTTTCTCCAAAAGTAAAGTAGTTGCAAACTCATCCTTTTAGAAACTTGTTTGGGCTGTTGAGAGGAGTAAAAACCATCAAAAATTTCAATCCTGCATGATTCTACCAAGAAATCTGAATCTTCATTCAAAACCTGATTTTTGCCATTGGGCTCTATTGAATAATGAATGTTTTGAATTTTCTCCAAAAGTAAAGTAGTTGCAAACTCATCCTTTTAGAGACTTGTTTGGGCTCATGAGAGTAGAAAAACATCAAAAATTTCAGTCCTGCATGATTCTACCAAGAAATGTGTGTTCATTGAAACCGCTGGTTTTTGATAGTTTGGACCCTATTGAATAATGAATGTTTTGAATTTTCTCCAAAAGTAAAGTAGTTGCAAACTCATCCTTTTAGATACTTGTTTGGGCTGTTGAGAGGAATAAAAAACCATCAAAAATTTCAATCCTGCATGATTCTACCAAGAAATGTGATTCTTCATTCAAAACGCTGGTTTTTGCTATTGGGCCCTATTGAATAATGAATGCTTTGAATTTTCTCCAAAAGTAAAGTAGTTGCAAACTCATCCTTTTACAAACTTGTTTGGGCTGTTGAGAGGAGTAAAAAACCATCAAAAATTTCAATCCTGCATGATTCTACCAAGAAATGTGATTCTTCATTCAAAGCGCTGGTTTTTGCTATTGGGCTCTATTGAATAATGAATGTTTCGAATTTTCTCCAAAAGTAAAGTAGTTGCAAACTCATCCTTTTAGAGACTTGTTTGGGCTCATGAGAGGAGTAGAAAAACATCAAAAATTTCAGTCCTGCACGATTCTACCAAGAAATGTGTGTTCATTCAAACCGCTGGTTTTTGATATTTTGGGCCCTATTGAATAAAGAATGTTTTGAATTTTCTCCAAAAGTAAAGTAGTTGCAAACTCATCCTTTTAGAAACTTGTTTGGGCTGTTGAGAGGAGTAAAAAACCATCAAAAATTTCAATCCTGCATGATTCTACCAAGAAATGTGATTCTTCATTCAAAACCTGATTTTTGCTATTGGGCTCTATTGAATAATGAATGTTTTGAATTTTCTCCAAAAATAAAGTAGTTGCAAACTCATGCTTTTAGAGACTTGTTTGGGCTCATGAGAGTAGAAAAACATCAAAAATTTCAGTCCTGCATGATTCTACCAAGAAATGTGTGTTCATTGAAACCGCTGGTTTTTGATAGTTTGGGCCCTATTGAATAATGAATGTTTTGAATTTTCTCCAAAAGTAAAGTAGTTGCAAACTCATCCTTTTAGAAACTTGTTTGGGCTGTTGAGAGGAGTAAACAACCATCAAAAATTTCAATCCTGCATGATTCTACCAAGAAATGTGATTCTTCATTCAAAACGCTGGTTTTTGCTATTGGGCTCTATTGAATAATGAATGTTTTGAATTTTCTCCAAAAGTAAAGTAGTTGCAAACTCATCCTTTTAGAGACTTGTTTGGGCTCATAAGAGGAGTAGAAAAACATCAAAAATTTCAGTCCTGCACGATTCTACCAAGAAATGTGTGTTCATTCAAACCGCTGGTTTTTGATATTTTGGGCCCTATTGAATAATGAATGTTTTGTATTTTCTCCAAAAGTAAAGTAGTTGCAAACTCATCCTTTTAGAAACTTGTTTGGGCTGTTGAGAGGAGTAAAAAACCATCAAAAATTTCAATCCTGCATGATTCTACCAAGAAATGTGATTCTTCATTCAAAACCTGATTTTTGCTATTGGGCTCTATTGAACAATGAATGTTTTGAATTTTCTCCAAAAGTAAAGTAGTTGCAAACTCATGCTTTTAGAGACTTGTTTGGGCTCATGAGAGGAGTAGAAAAACATCAAAAATTTCAGTCCTGCATGATTCTACCAAGAAATGTGTGTTCATTGAAACCGATGGTTTTTGATAGTTTGGGCCCTATTGAATAATGAATGTTTTGAATTTTCTCCAAAAGTAAAGTAGTTGCAAACTCATCCTTTTAGAAACTTGTTTGGGCTGTTGAGAGGAGTAAAAAACCATCAAAAATTTCAATCCTGCATGATTCTACCAAGAAATGTGATTCTTCATTCAAAACGCTGGTTTTTGCTATTGGGCTCTATTGAATAATGAATGTTTTGAATTTTCTCCAAAAGTAAAGTAGTTGCAAACTCATGCTTTTAGAGACTTGTTTGGGCTCATGAGAGGAGTAGAAAAACATCAAAAATTTCAGTCCTGCATGATTCTACCAAGAAATTTGTGTTCATTGAAACCGCTGGTTTTTGATTGTTTGGGCCCTATTGAATAATGAATGTTTTGAATTTTCTCCAAAAGTAAAGTAGTTGCAAACTCATCCTTTTAGAAACTTGTTTGGGCTGTTGAGAGGAGTAAAAAACCATCAAAAATTTCAATCCTGCATGATTCTACCAAGAAATGTGATTCTTCATTCAAAACGCTGGTTTTTGCTATTTGGCTCTATTGAATAATGAATGTTTTGAATTTTCTCCAAAAGTAAAGTAGTTGCAAACTCATCCTTTTAGAGACTTGTTTGGGCTCATGAGAGGAGTAGAAAAACATCAAAAATTTCAGTCCTGCACGATTCTACCAAGAAATGTGTGTTCATTCAAACCGCTGGTTTTTGATATTTTGTGCCCTATTGAATAATGAATGTTTTGAATTTTCTCCAAAAGTAAAGTAGTTGCAAACTCATCCTTTTAGAAACTTGTTTGGGCTGTTGAGAGGAGTAAAAAACCATCAAAAATTTCAATCCTGCATGATTCTACCAAGAAATGTGATTCTTCATTCAAAACGCTGGTTTTTGCTATTGGGCTCTATTGAATAATGAATGTTTTGAATTTTCTCCAAAAGTAAAGTAGTTGCAAACTCATGCTTTTAGAGACTTGTTTGGGCTCATGAGAGGAGTAGAAAAACATCAAAAATTTCAGTCCTGCATGATTCTACCAAGAAATGTGTGTTCATTGAAACCGCTGGTTTTTGATAGTTTGGGCCCTATTGAATAATGAATGTTTTGAATTTTCTCCAAAAGTAAAGTAGTTGCAAACTCATCATTTTAGAAACTTGTTTGGGCTGTTGAGAGGAGTAAAAAACCATCAAAAATTTCAATCCTGCATGATTCTACCAAGAAATGTGATTCTTCATTCAAAACGCTGGATTTTGCTATTGGGCTCTATTCAATAATGAATGTTTTGAATTTTCTCCAAAAGTAAAGTAGTTGCAAACTCATCCTTTTAGAGACTTGTTTGGGCTCATGAGAGGAGTAGAAAAAAATCAAAAATTTCAGTCCTGCACGATTCTACCAAGAAATGTGTGTTCATTCAAACTGCTGGTTTTTGATATTTTGGGCCCTAATGTTTTGAATTTTCTCCAAAAGTAAAGTAGTTGCAAACTCATCCTTTTAGAAACTTGTTTGGGCTGTTGAGAGGAGTAAAAAACCATCAAAAATTTCAATCCTGCATGATTCTACCAAGAAATGTGTTTCTTCATTCAAAACCTGATTTTTGCTATTGGGCTCTATTGAATAATGAATGTTTTGAATTTTCTCCAAAAGTAAAGTAGTTGCAAACTCATGCTTTTAGAGACTTGTTTGGGCTCATGAGAGGAGTAGAAAAACATCAAAAATTTCATTCCTGCATGATTCTACCAAGAAATGTGTGTTCATTCAAACCGCTGGTTTTTGATAGTTTGGGCCCTATTGAATAATGAATGTTTTGAATTTTCTCCAAAAGTAAAGTAGTTGTAAACTCATCCTTTTAGAAACTTGTTTGGGCTGTTGAGAGGAGTAAAAAAACCATCAAAAATTTCAATCCTGCATGATTCTACCAAGAAATGTGATTCTTCATTCAAAACGCTGGTTTTTGCTATTGGGCTCTATTGAATAATGAATGTTTTGAATTTTCTCCAAAAGTAAAGTAGTTGCAAACTCATGCTTTTAGAGACTTGTTTGGGCTCATGAGAGGAGTAGAAAAACATCAAAAATTTCAGTCCTGCATGATTCTACCAAGAAATGTGTGTTCATTGAAACCGCTGGTTTTTGATATTTTGGGCCCTATTGAATAATGAATGTTTTGAATTTTCTCCAAAAGTAAAGTAGTTGCAAACTCATCCTTTTAGAAACTTGTTTGGGCTGTTGAGAGTAGTAAAAAACCATCAGAAATTTCAATCCTGCATGATTCTACCAAGAAATGTGATTCTTCATTCAAAACGCTGGTTTTTGCTATTGGGCTCTATTGAATAATGAATGTTTTGAATTTTCTCCAAAAGTAAAGTAGTTGCAAACTCATGCTTTTAGAGACTTGTTTGGGCTCATGAGAGGAGTAGAAAAACATCAAAAATTTCAGTCCTGCATGATTCTACCAAGAAATGTGTGTTCATTGAAACCGCTGGTTTTTGATAGTTTGGGCCCTATTGAATAATGAATGTTTTGAATTTTCTCCAAAAGTAAAGTAGTTGCAAACTCATCCTTTTAGAAACTTGTTTGGGCTGTTGAGAGGAGTAAAAAACCATCAAAAATTTCAATCCTGCATGATTCTACCAAGAAATGTGATTCTTCATTCAAAACGCTGGTTTTTGCTATTTGGCTCTATTGAATAATGAATGTTTTGAATTTTCTCCAAAAGTAAAGTAGTTGCAAACTCATCCTTTTAGAGACTTGTTTGGGCTCATGAGAGGAGTAGAAAAACATCAAAAATTTCAGTCCTGCACGATTCTACCAAGAAATGTGTGTTCATTCAAACCGCTGGTTTTTGATATTTTGGGCCCTATTGAATAATGAATGTTTTGTATTTTCTCCAAAAGTAAAGTAGTTGCAAACTCATCCTTTTAGAAACTTGTTTGGGCTGTTGAGAGGAGTAAAAAACCATCAAAAATTTCAATCCTGCATGATTCTACCAAGAAATGTGATTCTTCTTTCAAAACCTGATTTTTGCTATTGGGCTCTATTGAATAATGAATGTTTTGAATTTTCTCCAAAAGTAAAGTAGTTGCAAACTCATCCTTTTAGAGACTTGTTTGGGCTCATGAGAGGAGTAGAAAAACATCAAAAATTTCAGTCCTGCACGATTCTACCAAGAAATGTGTGTTCATTCAAACCGCTGGTTTTTGATATTTTGGGCCCTATTGAATAATGAATGTTTTGAATTTTCTCCAAAAGTAAAGTAGTTGCAAACTCATCCTTTTAGAAACTTGTTTGGGCTGTTGAGAGGAGTAAAAACCATCAAAAATTTCAATCCTGCATGATTCTACCAAGAAATCTGAATCTTCATTCAAAACCTGATTTTTGCCATTGGGCTCTATTGAATAATGAATGTTTTGAATTTTCTCCAAAAGTAAAGTAGTTGCAAACTCATGCTTTTAGAGACTTGTTTGGGCTCATGAGAGGAGTAGAAAAACATCAAAAATTTCAGTCCTGCATGATTCTACCAAGAAATATGTGTTCATTGAAACCGCTGGTTTTTGATAGTTTGGGCCCTATTGAATAATGAATGTTTTGAATTTTCTCCAAAAGTAAAGTAGTTGCAAACTCATCCTTTTAGAAACTTGTTTGGGCTGTTGAGAGGAGTAAAAAACCATCAAAAATTTCAATCCTGCATGATTCTACCAAGAAATGTGATTCTTCATTCAAAACGCTGGTTTTTGCTATTGGGCTCTATTGAATAATGAATGTTTTGAATTTTCTCCAAAAGTAAAGTAGTTGCAAACTCATCCTTTTAGAGACTTGTTTGGGCTCATGAGAGGAGTAGAAAAACATCAAAAATTTCAGTCCTGCACGATTCTACCAAGAAATGTGTGTTCATTCAAACCGCTGGTTTTTGATATTTTGGGCCGTATTGAATAATGAATGTTTTGAATTTTCTCCAAAAGTAAAGTAGTTGCAAACTCATCCTTTTAGAAACTTGTTTGGGCTGTTGAAAGGAGTAAAAAACCATCAAAAATTTCAATCCTGCATGATTCTACCAAGAAATGTGATTCTTCATTCAAAACCTGATTTTTGCTATTGGGCACTATTGAATAATGAATGTTTTGAATTTTCTCCAAAAGTAAAGTAGTTGCAAACTCATGCTTTTAGAGACTTGTTTGGGCTCATGAGAGGAGTAGAAAAACATCAAAAATTTCAGTCCTGCATGATTCTACCAAGAAATGTGTGTTCATTGAAACCGCTGGTTTTTGATAGTTTGGGCCCTATTGAATAATGAATGTTTTGAATTTTCTCCAAAAGTAAAGTAGTTGCAAACTCATCCTTTTAGAAACTTGTTTGGGCTGTTGAGAGGAGTAAAAAACCATCAAAAATTTCAATCCTGCATGATTCTACCAAGAAATGTGATTCTTCATTCAAAACCTGATTTTTGCTATTGGGCTCTATTGAATAATGAATGTTTTGAATTTTCTCCAAAAGTAAAGTAGTTGCAAACTCATGCTTTTAGAGACTTGTTTGGGCTCATGAGAGGAGTAGAAAAACATCAAAAATTTCAGTCCTGCATGATTCTACCAAGAAATGTGTGTTCATTCAATCCGCTGGTTTTTGATAGTTTGGGCCGTATTGAATAATGAATGTTTTGAATGTTCTCCAAAAGTAAAGTAGTTGCAAACTCATCCTTTTAGAAACTTGTTTGGGCTGTTGAGAGGAGTAAAAAAACCATCAAAAATTTCAATCCTGCATGATTCTACCAAGAAATGTGATTCTTCATTCAAAACGCTGGTTTTTGCTATTGGGCTCTATTGAATAATGAATGTTTTGAATTTTCTCCAAAAGTAAAGTAGTTGCAAACTCATCCTTTTAGAGACTTGTTTGGGCTCATGAGAGGAGTAGAAAAACATCAAAAATTTCAGTCCTGCACGATTCTACCAAGAAATGTGTGTTCATTCACACCGCTGGTTTTTGATATTTTGTGCCCTATTGAATAATGAATGTTTTGAATTTTCTCCAAAAGTAAAGTAGTTGCAAACTCATCCTTTTAGAAACTTGTTTGGGCTGTTGAGAGGAGTAAAAAACCATCAAAAATTTCAATCCTGCATGATTCTACCAAGAAATGTGATTCTTCATTCAAAACGCTGGTTTTTGCTATTGGGCTCTATTGAATAATGAATGTTTTGAATTTTCTCCAAAAGTAAAGTAGTTGCAAACTCATCCTTTTAGAGACTTGTTTGGGCTCATGAGAGGAGTAGAAAAACATCAAAAATTTCAGTCCTGCATGATTCTACCAAGAAATGTGTGTTCATTGAAACCGCTGGTTTCTGATAGTTTGGGCCCTATTGAATAATGAATGTTTTGAATTTTCTCCAAAAGTAAAGTAGTTGCAAACTCATCCTTTTAGAAACTTGTTTGGGCTGTTGAGAGGAGTAAAAAACCATCAAAAATTTCAATCCTGCATGATTCTACCAAGAAATGTGATTCTTCATTCAAAACCTGATTTTTGCTATTGGACTCTATTGAATAATGAATGTTTTGAATTTTCTCCAAAAGTAAAGAAGTTGCAAACTCTTGCTTTTAGAGACTTGTTTGGGCTCATGAGAGGAGTAGAAAAACATCAAAAATTTCAGTCCTGCATGATTCTACCAAGAAATGTGTGTTCATTGAAACCGCTGGTTTTTGATAGTTTGGGCCCTATTGAATAATGAATGTTTTGAATTTTCTCCAAAAGTAAAGTAGTTGCAAACTCATCCTTTTAGAAACTTGTTTGGGCTGTTGAGAGGAGTAAAAAACCATCAAAAATTTCAATCCTGCATGATTCTACCAAGAAATGTGATTCTTCATTCAAAACGCTGGTTTTTGCTATTGGGCTCTATTGAATAATGAATGTTTTGAATTTTCTCCAAAAGTAAAGTAGTTGCAAACTCATCCTTTTAGAGACTTGTTTGGGCTCATGAGAGGAGTAGAAAAACATCAAAAATTTCAGTCCTGCACGATTCTACCAAGAAATGTGTGTTCATTCAAACCGCTGGTTTTTGATATTTTGGGCCCTATTCAATAATGAATGTTTTGAATTTTCTCCAAAAGTAAAGTATTTGCAAACTCATCCTTTTAGAAACTTGTTTGGGCTGTTGAGAGGAGTAAAAAAGCATCAAAAATTTCAATCCTGCATGATTCTACCAAGAAATGTGATTCTTCATTCAAAACCTGATTTTTGCTATTGGGCTCTATTGAATAATGAATGTTTTGAATTTTCTCCAAAAGTAAAGTAGTTGCAAACTCATGCTTTTAGAGACTTGTTTGGGCTCATGAGAGGAGTAGAAAAACATCAAAAATTTCAGTCCTGCATGATTCTACCAAGAAATGTGTGTTCATTGAAACCGCTGGTTTTTGATAGTTTGGGCCCTATTGAATAATGAATGTTTTGAATTTTCTCCAAAAGTAAAGTAGTTGCAAACTCATCCTTTTAGAAACTTGTTTGGGCTGTTGAGAGGAGTAAAAAACCATCAAAAATTTCAGTACTGCATGATTCTACCAAGAAATGTGTGTTCATTGAAACCGCTGGTTTTTGATAGTTTGGGCCCTATTGAATAATGAATGTTTTGAATTTTCTCCAAAAGTAAAGTAGTTGCAAACTCATCCTTTTAGAGACTTGTTTGGGCTCATGAGAGGAGTAGAAAAACATCAAAAATTTCAGTCCTGCACGATTCTACCAAGAAATGTGTGTTCATTCACACCGCTGGTTTTTGATATTTTGTGCCCTATTGAATAATGAATGTTTTGAATTTTCTCCAAAAGTAAAGTAGTTGCAAACTCATCCTTTTAGAAACTTGTTTGGGCTGTTGAGAGGAGTAAAAAACCATCAAAAATTTCAATCCTGCATGATTCTACCAAGAAATGTGATTCTTCATTCAAAACGCTGGTTTTTGCTATTGGGCTCTATTGAATAATGAATGTTTTGAATTTTCTCCAAAAGTAAAGTAGTTGCAAACTCATCCTTTTAGAGACTTGTTTGGGCTCATGAGAGGAGTAGAAAAACATCAAAAATTTCAGTCCTGCATGATTCTACCAAGAAATGTGTGTTCATTGAAACCGCTGGTTTCTGATAGTTTGGGCCCTATTGAATAATGAATGTTTTGAATTTTCTCCAAAAGTAAAGTAGTTGCAAACTCATCCTTTTAGAAACTTGTTTGGGCTGTTGAGAGGAGTAAAAAACCATCAAAAATTTCAATCCTGCATGATTCTACCAAGAAATGTGATTCTTCATTCAAAACCTGATTTTTGCTATTGGACTCTATTGAATAATGAATGTTTTGAATTTTCTCCAAAAGTAAAGAAGTTGCAAACTCTTGCTTTTAGAGACTTGTTTGGGCTCATGAGAGGAGTAGAAAAACATCAAAAATTTCAGTCCTGCATGATTCTACCAAGAAATGTGTGTTCATTGAAACCGCTGGTTTTTGATAGTTTGGGCCCTATTGAATAATGAATGTTTTGAATTTTCTCCAAAAGTAAAGTAGTTGCAAACTCATCCTTTTAGAAACTTGTTTGGGCTGTTGAGAGGAGTAAAAAACCATCAAAAATTTCAATCCTGCATGATTCTACCAAGAAATGTGATTCTTCATTCAAAACGCTGGTTTTTGCTATTGGGCTCTATTGAATAATGAATGTTTTGAATTTTCTCCAAAAGTAAAGTAGTTGCAAACTCATCCTTTTAGAGACTTGTTTGGGCTCATGAGAGGAGTAGAAAAACATCAAAAATTTCAGTCCTGCACGATTCTACCAAGAAATGTGTGTTCATTCAAACCGCTGGTTTTTGATATTTTGGGCCCTATTCAATAATGAATGTTTTGAATTTTCTCCAAAAGTAAAGTATTTGCAAACTCATCCTTTTAGAAACTTGTTTGGGCTGTTGAGAGGAGTAAAAAAGCATCAAAAATTTCAATCCTGCATGATTCTACCAAGAAATGTGATTCTTCATTCAAAACCTGATTTTTGCTATTGGGCTCTATTGAATAATGAATGTTTTGAATTTTCTCCAAAAGTAAAGTAGTTGCAAACTCATGCTTTTAGAGACTTGTTTGGGCTCATGAGAGGAGTAGAAAAACATCAAAAATTTCAGTCCTGCATGATTCTACCAAGAAATGTGTGTTCATTGAAACCGCTGGTTTTTGATAGTTTGGGCCCTATTGAATAATGAATGTTTTGAATTTTCTCCAAAAGTAAAGTAGTTGCAAACTCATCCTTTTAGAAACTTGTTTGGGCTGTTGAGAGGAGTAAAAAACCATCAAAAATTTCAGTACTGCATGATTCTACCAAGAAATGTGTGTTCATTGAAACCGCTGGTTTTTGATAGTTTGGGCCCTATTGAATAATGAATGTTTTGAATTTTCTCCAAAAGTAAAGTAGTTGCAAACTCATCCTTTTAGAAACTTGTTTGGGCTGTTGAGAGGAGTAAAACACCATCAAAAATTTCAATCCTGCATGATTCTACCAAGAAATGTGATTCTTCATTCAAAACGCTGGTTTTTGCTATTGGGCTCTATTGAATAATGAATGTTTTGAATTTTCTCCAAAAGTAAAGTAGTTGCAAACTCATCCTTTTAGAGACTTGTTTGGGCTCATGAGAGGAGTAGAAAAACATCAAAAATTTCAGTCCTGCACGATTCTACCAAGAAATGTGTGTTCATTCAAACCGCTGGTTTTTGATATTTTGGGCCCTATTCAATAATGAATGTTTTGAAATTTCTCCAAAAGTAAAGTATTCGCAAACTCATCCTTTTAGAAACTTGTTTGGGCTGTTGAGAGGAGTAAAAAAGCATCAAAAATTTCAATCCTGCATGATTCTACCAAGAAATGTGATTCTTCATTCAAAACCTGATTTTTGCTATTGGGCTCTATTGAATAATGAATGTTTTGAATTTTCTCCAAAAGTAAAGTAGTTGCAAACTCATGCTTTTAGAGACTTGTTTGGGCTCATGAGAGGAGTAGAAAAACATCAAAAATTTCAGTCCTGCATGATTCTACCAAGAAATGTGTGTTCATTGAAACCGCTGGTTTTTGATAGTTTGGGCCCTATTGAATAATGAATGTTTTGAATTTTCTCCAAAAGTAAAGTAGTTGCAAACTCATCCTTTTAGAAACTTGTTTGGGCTGTTGAGAGGAGTAAAAAACCATCAAAAATTTCAGTCCTGCATGATTCTACCAAGAAATGTGTGTTCATTGAAACCGCTGGTTTTTGAAAGTTTGGGCCCTATTGAATAATGAATGTTTTGAATTTTCTCCAAAAGTAAAGTAGTTGCAAACTCATCCTTTTAGAAACTTGTTTGGGCTGTTGAGAGGAGTAAAACACCATCAAAAATTTCAATCCTGCATGATTCTACCAAGAAATGTGATTCTTCATTCAAAACGCTGGTTTTTGCTATTGGGCTCTATTGAATAATGAATGTTTTGAATTTTCTCCAAAAGTAAAGTAGTTGCAAACTCATGCTTTTAGAGACTTGTTTGGGCTCATGAGAGGAGTAGAAAAACATCAAAAATTTCAGTCCTGCATGATTCTACCAAGAAATGTGTGTTCATTGAAACCGCTGGTTTTTGATAGTTTGGGCCCTATTGAATAATGAATGTTTTGAATTTTCTCCAAAAGTAAAGTAGTTGCAAACTCATCCTTTTAGAAACTTGTTTGGGCTGTTGAGAGGAGTAAAAAACCATCAAAAATTTCAATCCTGCATGATTCTACCAAGAAATGTGATTCTTCATTCAAAACGCTGGTTTTTGCTATTGGGCTCTATTGAATAATGAATGTTTTGAATTTTCTCCAAAAGTAAAGTAGTTGCAAACTCATCCTTTTAGAGACTTGTTTGGGCTCATGAGAGTAGAAAAACATCAAAAATTTCAGTCCTGCATGATTCTACCAAGAAATGTGTGTTCATTGAAACCGCTGGTTTTTGATAGTTTGGGCCCTATTGAATAATGAATGTTTTGAATTTTCTCCAAAAGTAAAGTAGTTGCAAACTCATCCTTTTAGATACTTGTTTGGGCTGTTGAGAGGAATAAAAAACCATCAAAAATTTCAATCCTGCATGATTCTACCAAGAAATGTGATTCTTCATTCAAAACGCTGGTTTTTGCTATTGGGCTCTATTGAATAATGAATGTTTTGAATTTTCTCCAAAAGTAAAGTAGTTGCAAACTCATCCTTTTAGATACTTGTTTGGGCTGTTGAGAGGAGTAAAAACCATCAAAAATTTCAATCCTGCATGATTCTACCAAGAAATCTGAATCTTCATTCAAAACCTGATTTTTGCCATTGGGCTCTATTGAATAATGAATGTTTTGAATTTTCTCCAAAAGTAAAGTAGTTGCAAACTCATGCTTTTAGAGACTTGTTTGGGCTCATGAGAGGAGTAGAAAAACATCAAAAATTTCAGTCCTGCATGATTCTACCAAGAAATGTGTGTTCATTGAAACCGCTGGTTTTTGATAGTTTGGGCCCTATTGAATAATGAATGTTTTGAATTTTCTCCAAAAGTAAAGTAGTTGCAAACTCATCCTTTTAGAAACTTGTTTGGGCTGTTGAGAGGAGTAAAAAACCATCAAAAATTTCAATCCTGCATGATTCTACCAAGAAATGTGATTCTTCATTCAAAACGCTGTTTTTTGCTATTGGGCTCTATTGAATAATGAATGTTTTGAATTTTCTCCAAAAGTAAAGTAGTTGCAAACTCATCCTTTTAGAGACTTGTTTGGGCTCATGAGAGGAGTAGAAAAACATCAAAAATTTCAGTCCTGCACGATTCTACCAAGAAATGTGTGTTCATTCAAACTGCTGGTTTTTTATATTTTGGGCCCTATTGAATAATGAATGCTTTGAATTTTCTCCAAAAGTAAAGTAGTTGCAAACTCATCCTTTTACAAACTTGTTTGGGCTGTTGAGAGGAGTAAAAAACCATCAAAAATTTCAATCCTGCATGATTCTACCAAGAAATGTGATTCTTCATTCAAAGCGCTGGTTTTTGCTATTGGGCTCTATTGAATAATGAATGTTTCGAATTTTCTCCAAAAGTAAAGTAGTTGCAAACTCATCCTTTTAGAGACTTGTTTGGGCTCATGAGAGGAGTAGAAAAACATCAAAAATTTCAGTCCTGCACGATTCTACCAAGAAATGTGTGTTCATTCAAACCGCTGGTTTTTGATATTTTGGGCCCTATTGAATAATGAATGTTTTGAATTTTCTCCAAAAGTAAAGTAGTTGCAAACTCATCCTTTTAGAAACTTGTTTGGGCTGTTGAGAGGAGTAAAAAACCATCAAAAATTTCAATCCTGCATGATTCTACCAAGAAATGTGATTCTTCATTCAAAACCTGATTTTTGCTATTGGGCTCTATTGAATAATGAATGTTTTGAATTTTCTCCAAAAATAAAGTAGTTGCAAACTCATGCTTTTAGAGACTTGTTTGGGCTCATGAGAGTAGAAAAACATCAAAAATTTCAGTCCTGCATGATTCTACCAAGAAATGTGTGTTCATTGAAACCGCTGGTTTTTGATAGTTTGGGCCCTATTGAATAATGAATGTTTTGAATTTTCTCCAAAAGTAAAGTAGTTGCAAACTCATCCTTTTAGAAACTTGTTTGGGCTGTTGAGAGGAGTAAACAACCATCAAAAATTTCAATCCTGCATGATTCTACCAAGAAATGTGATTCTTCATTCAAAACGCTGGTTTTTGCTATTGGGCTCTAGTAGTTTGCAACTACTTTACTTTTGGAGAAAATTCAAAACATTCATTATTCAATAATAATGGTTTTTGCTATTGGGCTCTAGTAGTTTGCAACTACTTTACTTTTGGAGAAAATTCAAAACATTCATTATTCAATAATAATGAATGTTTTGAATTTTCTCCAAAAGTAAAGTAGTTGCAAACTCATCCTTTTAGAGACTTGTTTGGGCTCATAAGAGGAGTAGAAAAACATCAAAAATTTCAGTCCTGCACGATTCTACCAAGAAATGTGTGTTCATTCAAACCGCTGGTTTTTGATATTTTGGGCCCTATTGAATAATGAATGTTTTGTATTTTCTCCAAAAGTAAAGTAGTTGCAAACTCATCCTTTTAGAAACTTGTTTGGGCTGTTGAGAGGAGTAAAAAACCATCAAAAATTTCAATCCTGCATGATTCTACCAAGAAATGTGATTCTTCATTCAAAACCTGATTTTTGCTATTGGGCTCTATTGAACAATGAATGTTTTGAATTTTCTCCAAAAGTAAAGTAGTTGCAAACTCATGCTTTTAGAGACTTGTTTGGGCTCATGAGAGGAGTAGAAAAACATCAAAAATTTCAGTCCTGCATGATTCTACCAAGAAATGTGTGTTCATTGAAACCGCTGGTTTTTGATAGTTTGGGCCCTATTGAATAATGAATGTTTTGAATTTTCTCCAAAAGTAAAGTAGTTGCAAACTCATCCTTTTAGAAACTTGTTTGGGCTGTTGAGAGGAGTAAAAAACCATCAAAAATTTCAATCCTACATGATTCTACCAAGAAATGTGATTCTTCATTCAAAACGCTGGTTTTTGCTATTGGGCTCTATTGAATAATGAATGTTTTGAATTTTCTCCAAAAGTAAAGTAGCTGCAAACTCATGCTTTTAGAGACTTGTTTGGGCTCATGAGAGGAGTAGAAAAACATCAAAAATTTCAGTCCTGCATGATTCTACCAAGAAATTTGTGTTCATTGAAACCGCTGGTTTTTGATTGTTTGGGCCCTATTGAATAATGAATGTTTTGAATTTTCTCCAAAAGTAAAGTAGTTGCAAACTCATCCTTTTAGAAACTTGTTTGGGCTGTTGAGAGGAGTAAAAAACCATCAAAAATTTCAATCCTGCATGATTCTACCAAGAAATGTGATTCTTCATTCAAAACGCTGGTTTTTGCTATTTGGCTCTATTGAATAATGAATGTTTTGAATTTTCTCCAAAAGTAAAGTAGTTGCAAACTCATCCTTTTAGAGACTTGTTTGGGCTCATGAGAGGAGTAGAAAAACATCAAAAATTTCAGTCCTGCACGATTCTACCAAGAAATGTGTGTTCATTCAAACCGCTGGCTTTTGATATTTTGTGCCCTATTGAATAATGAATGTTTTGAATTTTCTCCAAAAGTAAAGTAGTTGCAAACTCATCCTTTTAGAAACTTGTTTGGGCTGTTGAGAGGAGTAAAAAACCATCAAAAATTTCAATCCTGCATGATTCTACCAAGAAATGTGATTCTTCATTCAAAACGCTGGTTTTTGCTATTGGGCTCTATTGAATAATGAATGTTTTGAATTTTCTCCAAAAGTAAAGTAGTTGCAAACTCATGCTTTTAGAGACTTGTTTGGGCTCATGAGAGGAGTAGAAAAACATCAAAAATTTCAGTCCTGCATGATTCTACCAAGAAATGTGTGTTCATTGAAACCGCTGGTTTTTGATAGTTTGGGCCCTATTGAATAATGAATGTTTTGAATTTTCTCCAAAAGTAAAGTAGTTGCAAACTCATCCTTTTAGAAACTTGTTTGGGCTGTTGAGAGGAGTAAAAAACCATCAAAAATTTCAATCCTACATGATTCTACCATGAAATGTGATTCTTCATTCAAAACGCTGGTTTTTGCTATTGGGCTCTATTGAATAATGAATGTTTTGAATTTTCTCCAAAAGTAAAGTAGTTGCAAACTCATGCTTTTAGAGACTTGTTTGGGCTCATGAGAGGAGTAGAAAAACATCAAAAATTTCAGTCCTGCATGATTCTACCAAGAAATTTGTGTTCATTGAAACCGCTGGTTTTTGATTGTTTGGGCCCTATTGAATAATGAATGTTTTGAATTTTCTCCAAAAGTAAAGTAGTTGCAAACTCATCCTTTTAGAAACTTGTTTGGGCTGTTGAGAGGAGTAAAAAACCATCAAAAATTTCAATCCTGCATGATTCTACCAAGAAATGTGATTCTTCATTCAAAACGCTGGTTTTTGCTATTTGGCTCTATTGAATAATGAATGTTTTGAATTTTCTCCAAAAGTAAAGTAGTTGCAAACTCATCCTTTTAGAGACTTGTTTGGGCTCATGAGAGGAGTAGAAAAACATCAAAAATTTCAGTCCTGCACGATTCTACCAAGAAATGTGTGTTCATTCAAACCGCTGGCTTTTGATATTTTGTGCCCTATTGAATAATGAATGTTTTGAATTTTCTCCAAAAGTAAAGTAGTTGCAAACTCATCCTTTTAGAAACTTGTTTGGGCTGTTGAGAGGAGTAAAAAACCATCAAAAATTTCAATCCTGCATGATTCTACCAAGAAATGTGATTCTTCATTCAAAACGCTGGTTTTTGCTATTGGGCTCTATTGAATAATGAATGTTTTGAATTTTCTCCAAAAGTAAAGTAGTTGCAAACTCATGCTTTTAGA
The DNA here is from genome assembly GCF_039654945.1 of Dendrobates tinctorius. Lineage (NCBI taxonomy): Eukaryota > Metazoa > Chordata > Amphibia > Anura > Dendrobatidae > Dendrobates > Dendrobates tinctorius. The sequence continues at coordinate 31,711,386 of NW_027361716.1, forward strand.
GACTTGTTTGGGCTCATGAGAGGAGTAGAAAAACATCAAAAATTTCAGTCCTGCATGATTCTACCAAGAAATGTGTGTTCATTGAAACTGCTGGTTTTTGATAGTTTGGGCCCTATTGAATAATGAATGTTTTGAATTTTCTCCAAAAGTAAAGTAGTTGCAAACTCATCATTTTAGAAACTTGTTTGGGCTGTTGAGAGGAGTAAAAAACCATCAAAAATTTCAATCCTGCATGATTCTACCAAGAAATGTGATTCTTCATTCAAAACGCTGGATTTTGCTATTGGGCTCTATTGAATAATGAATGTTTTGAATTTTCTCCAAAAGTAAAGTAGTTGCAAACTCATCCTTTTAGAGACTTGTTTGGGCTCATGAGAGGAGTAGAAAAAAATCAAAAATTTCACTCCTGCACGATTCTACCAAGAAATGTGTGTTCATTCAAACTGCTGGTTTTTGATATTTTGGGCCCTAATGTTTTGAATTTTCTCCAAAAGTAAAGTAGTTGCAAACTCATCCTTTTAGAAACTTGTTTGGGCTGTTGAGAGGAGTAAAAAACCATCAAAAATTTCAATCCTGCATGATTCTACCAAGAAATGTGTTTCTTCATTCAAAACCTGATTTTTGCTATTGGGCTCTATTGAATAATGAATGTTTTGAATTTTCTCCAAAAGTAAAGTAGTTGCAAACTCATGCTTTTAGAGACTTGTTTGGGCTCATGAGAGGAGTAGAAAAACATCAAAAATTTCATTCCTGCATGATTCTACCAAGAAATGTGTGTTCATTCAAACCGCTGGTTTTTGATAGTTTGGGCCCTATTGAATAATGAATGTTTTGAATTTTCTCCAAAAGTAAAGTAGTTGTAAACTCATCCTTTTAGAAACTTGTTTGGGCTGTTGAGAGGAGTAAAAAAACCATCAAAAATTTCAATCCTGCATGATTCTACCAAGAAATGTGATTCTTCATTCAAAACGCTGGTTTTTGCTATTGGGCTCTATTGAATAATGAATGTTTTGAATTTTCTCCAAAAGTAAAGTAGTTGCAAACTCATCCTTTTAGAGACTTGTTTGGGCTCATGAGAGGAGTAGAAAAACATCAAAAATTTCAGTCCTGCACGATTCTACCAAGAAATGTGTGTTCATTCAAACCGCTGTTTTTTGATATTTTGGGCCCTATTGAATAATGAATGTTTTGAATTTTCTCCAAAAGTAAAGTAGTTGCAAACTCATCCTTTTAGAAACTTGTTTGGGCTGTTGAGAGGAGTAAAAAACCATCAAAAATTTCAATCCTGCATGATTCCACCAAGAAATGTGATTCTTCATTCAAAACCTGATTTTTGCTATTGGGCTCTATTGAACAATGAATGTTTTGAATTTTCTCCAAAAGTAAAGTAGTTGCAAACTCATGCTTTTAGAGACTTGTTTGGGCTCATGAGAGGAGTAGAAAAACATCAAAAATTTCAGTCCTGCATGATTCTACCAAGAAATGTGTGTTCATTGAAACCGCTGGTTTTTGATATTTTGGGCCCTATTGAATAATGAATGTTTTGAATTTTCTCCAAAAGTAAAGTAGTTGCAAACTCATCCTTTTAGAAACTTGTTTGGGCTGTTGAGAGTAGTAAAAAACCATCAGAAATTTCAATCCTGCATGATTCTACCAAGAAATGTGATTCTTCATTCAAAACGCTGGTTTTTGCTATTGGGCTCTATTGAATAATGAATGTTTTGAATTTTCTCCAAAAGTAAAGTAGTTGCAAACTCATGCTTTTAGAGACTTGTTTGGGCTCATGAGAGGAGTAGAAAAACATCAAAAATTTCAGTCCTGCATGATTCTACCAAGAAATGTGTGTTCATTGAAACCGCTGGTTTTTGATAGTTTGGGCCCTATTGAATAATGAATGTTTTGAATTTTCTCCAAAAGTAAAGTAGTTGCAAACTCATCCTTTTAGAAACTTGTTTGGGCTGTTGAGAGGAGTAAAAAACCATCAAAAATTTCAATCCTGCATGATTCTACCAAGAAATGTGATTCTTCATTCAAAACGCTGGTTTTTGCTATTTGGCTCTATTGAATAATGAATGTTTTGAATTTTCTCCAAAAGTAAAGTAGTTGCAAACTCATCCTTTTAGAGACTTGTTTGGGCTCATGAGAGGAGTAGAAAAACATCAAAAATTTCAGTCCTGCACGATTCTACCAAGAAATGTGTGTTCATTCAAACCGCTGGTTTTTGATATTTTGGGCCCTATTGAATAATGAATGTTTTGAATTTTCTCCAAAAGTAAAGTAGTTGCAAACTCATCCTTTTAGAAACTTGTTTGGGCTGTTGAGAGGAGTAAAAAACCATCAAAAATTTCAATCCTGCATGATTCCACCAAGAAATGTGATTCTTCATTCAAAACCTGATTTTTGCTATTGGGCTCTATTGAACAATGAATGTTTTGAATTTTCTCCAAAAGTAAAGTAGTTGCAAACTCATGCTTTTAGAGACTTGTTTGGGCTCATGAGAGGAGTAGAAAAACATCAAAAATTTCAGTCCTGCATGATTCTACCAAGAAATGTGTGTTCATTGAAACCGCTGGTTTTTGATATTTTGGGCCCTATTGAATAATGAATGTTTTGAATTTTCTCCAAAAGTAAAGTAGTTGCAAACTCATCCTTTTAGAAACTTGTTTGGGCTGTTGAGAGTAGTAAAAAACCATCAGAAATTTCAATCCTGCATGATTCTACCAAGAAATGTGATTCTTCATTCAAAACGCTGGTTTTTGCTATTGGGCTCTATTGAATAATGAATGTTTTGAATTTTCTCCAAAAGTAAAGTAGTTGCAAACTCATGCTTTTAGAGACTTGTTTGGGCTCATGAGAGGAGTAGAAAAACATCAAAAATTTCAGTCCTGCATGATTCTACCAAGAAATGTGTGTTCATTGAAACCGCTGGTTTTTGATAGTTTGGGCCCTATTGAATAATGAATGTTTTGAATTTTCTCCAAAAGTAAAGTAGTTGCAAACTCATCCTTTTAGAAACTTGTTTGGGCTGTTGAGAGGAGTAAAAAACCATCAAAAATTTCAATCCTGCATGATTCTACCAAGAAATGTGATTCTTCATTCAAAACGCTGGTTTTTGCTATTTGGCTCTATTGAATAATGAATGTTTTGAATTTTCTCCAAAAGTAAAGTAGTTGCAAACTCATCCTTTTAGAGACTTGTTTGGGCTCATGAGAGGAGTAGAAAAACATCAAAAATTTCAGTCCTGCACGATTCTACCAAGAAATGTGTGTTCATTCAAACCGCTGGTTTTTGATATTTTGGGCCCTATTGAATAATGAATGTTTTGTATTTTCTCCAAAAGTAAAGTAGTTGCAAACTCATCCTTTTAGAAACTTGTTTGGGCTGTTGAGAGGAGTAAAAAACCATCAAAAATTTCAATCCTGCATGATTCTACCAAGAAATGTGATTCTTCTTTCAAAACCTGATTTTTGCTATTGGGCTCTATTGAATAATGAATGTTTTGAATTTTCTCCAAAAGTAAAGTAGTTGCAAACTCATGCTTTTAGAGACTTGTTTGGGCTCATGAGAGGAGTAGAAAAACATCAAAAATTTCAGTCCTGCATGATTCTACCAAGAAATGTGTGTTCATTGAAACCGCTGGTTTTTGAAAGTTTGGGCCCTATTGAATAATGAATGTTTTGAATTTTCTCCAAAAGTAAAGTAGTTGCAAACTCATCCTTTTAGAAACTTGTTTGGGCTGTTGAGAGGAGTAAAAAACCATCAAAAATTTCAATCCTGCATGATTCTACCAAGAAATGTGATTCTTCATTCAAAACGCTGGTTTTTGCTATTGGGCTCTATTGAATAATGAATGTTTTGAATTTTCTCCAAAAGTAAAGTAGTTGCAAACTCATCCTTTTAGAGACTTGTTTGGGCTCATGAGAGGAGTAGAAAAACATCAAAAATTTCAGTCCTGCATGATTCTACCAAGAAATGTGTGTTCATTCAAACCGCTGGTTTTTGATATTTTGGGCCCTATTGAATAATGAATGTTTTGAATTTTCTCCAAAAGTAAAGTAGTTGCAAACTCATCCTTTTAGAAACTTGTTTGGGCTGTTGAGAGGAGTAAAAAACCATCAAAAATTTCAATCCTGCATGATTCTACCAAGAAATGTGATTCTTCTTTCAAAACCTGATTTTTGCTATTGGGCTCTATTGAATAATGAATGTTTTGAATTTTCTCCAAAAGTAAAGTAGTTGCAAACTCATGCTTTTAGAGACTTGTTTGGGCTCATGAGAGGAGTAGAAAAACATCAAAAATTTCAGTCCTGCATGATTCTACCAAGAAATGTGTGTTCATTGAAACCGCTGGTTTTTGAAAGTTTGGGCCCTATTGAATAATGAATGTGTTGAATTTTCTCCAAAAGTAAAGTAGTTGCAAACTCATCCTTTTAGAAACTTGTTTGGGCTGTTGAGAGGAGTAAAAAACCATCAAAAATTTCAATCCTGCATGATTCTACCAAGAAATGTGATTCTTCATTCAAAACGCTGGTTTTTGCTATTGGGCTCTATTGAATAATGAATGTTTTGAATTTTCTCCAAAAGTAAAGTAGTTGCAAACTCATCCTTTTAGAGACTTGTTTGGGCTCATGAGAGGAGTAGAAAAACATCAAAAATTTCAGTCCTGCATGATTCTACCAAGAAATGTGTGTTCATTCAAACCGCTGGTTTTTGATATTTTGGGCCCTATTGAATAATGAATGTTTTGAATTTTCTCCAAAAGTAAAGTAGTTGCAAACTCATCCTTTTAGAAACTTGTTTGGGCTGTTGAGAGGAGTAAAAAACCATCAAAAATTTCAATCCTGCATGATTCTACCAAGAAATGTGATTCTTCATTCAAAACCTGATTTTTGCTATTGGGCTCTATTGAATAATGAATGTTTTGAATTTTCTCCAAAAGTAAAGTAGTTGCAAACTCATCCTTTTAGAGACTTGTTTGGGCTCATGAGAGGAGTAGAAAAACATCAAAAATTTCAGTCCTGCATGATTCTACCAAGAAATGTGTGTTCATTGAAACCGCTGGTTTTTGATAGTTTGGGCCCTATTGAATAATGAATGTTTTGAATTTTCTCCAAAAGTAAAGTAGTTGCAAACTCATCCTTTTAGAAACTTGTTTGGGCTGTTGAGAGGAGTAAAAAACCATCAAAAATTTCAATCCTGCATGATTCTACCAAGAAATGTGATTCTTCTTTCAAAACCTGATTTTTGCTATTGGGCTCTATGGAATAATGAATGTTTTGAATTTTCTCCAAAAGTAAAGTAGTTGCAAACTCATGCTTTTAGAGACTTGTTTGGGCTCATGAGAGGAGTAGAAAAACATCAAAAATTTCAGTCCTGCATGATTCTACCAAGAAATGTGTGTTCATTGAAACCGCTGGTTTTTGATAGTTTGGGCCCTATTGAATAATGAATGTTTTGAATTTTCTCCAAAAGTAAAGTAGTTGCAAACTCATCCTTTTAGAAACTTGTTTGGGCTGTTGAGAGGAGTAAAAAACCATCAAAAATTTCAATCCTGCATGATTCTACCAAGAAATGTGATTCTTCATTCAAAACGCTGGATTTTGCTATTGGGCTCTATTGAATAATGAATGTTTTGAATTTTCTCCAAAAGTAAAGTAGTTGCAAACTCATCCTTTTAGAGACTTGTTTGGGCTCATGAGAGGAGTAGAAAAAAATCAAAAATTTCAGTCCTGCACGATTCTACCAAGAAATGTGTGTTCATTCAAACTGCTGGTTTTTGATATTTTGGGCCCTAATGTTTTGAATTTTCTCCAAAAGTAAAGTAGTTGCAAACTCATCCTTTTAGAAACTTGTTTGGGCTGTTGAGAGGAGTAAAAAACCATCAAAAATTTCAATCCTGCATGATTCTACCAAGAAATGTGTTTCTTCATTCAAAACCTGATTTTTGCTATAGGGCTCTATTGAATAATGAATGTTTTGAATTTTCTCCAAAAGTAAAGTAGTTGCAAACTCATGCTTTTAGAGACTTGTTTGGGCTCATGAGAGGAGTAGAAAAACATCAAAAATTTCAGTCCTGCATGATTCTACCAAGAAATGTGTGTTCATTCAAACCGCTTGTTTTTGATAGTTTGGGCCCTATTGAATAATGAATGTTTTGAATTTTCTCCAAAAGTAAAGTAGTTGCAAACTCATCCTTTTAGAAACTTGTTTGGGCTGTTGAGAGGAGTAAAAAAACCATCAAAAATTTCAATCCTGCATGATTCTACCAAGAAATGTGATTCTTCATTCAAAACGCTGGTTTTTGCTATTGGGCTCTATTGAATAATGAATGTTTTGAATTTTCTCCAAAAGTAAAGTAGTTGCAAACTCATCCTTTTAGAGACTTGTTTGGGCTCATGAGAGGAGTAGAAAAACATTAAAAATTTCAGTCCTGCACGATTCTACCAAGAAATGTGTGTTCATTCAAACCGCTGTTTTTTGATATTTTGGGCCCTATTGAATAATGAATGTTTTGAATTTTCTCCAAAAGTAAAGTAGTTGCAAACTCATCCTTTTAGAAACTTGTTTGGGCTGTTGAGAGGAGTAAAAAACCATCAAAAATTTCAATCCTGCATGATTCTACCTAGAAATGTGATTCTTCATTCAAAACCTGATTTTTGCTATTGGGCTCTATTGAACAATGAATGTTTTGAATTTTCTCCAAAAGTAAAGTAGTTGCAAACTCATGCTTTTAGAGACTTGTTTGGGCTCATGAGAGGAGTAGAAAAACATCAAAAATTTCAGTTCTGCATGATTCTACCAAGAAATGTGTGTTCATTGAAACCGCTGGTTTTTGATAGTTTGGGCCCTATTGAATAATGAATGTTTTGAATTTTCTCCAAAAGTAAAGTAGTTGCAAACTCATCCTTTTAGAAACTTGTTTGGGCTGTTGAGAGGAGTAAAAAACCATCAAAAATTTCAATCCTGCATGATTCTACCAAGAAATGTGATTCTTCATTCAAAACGCTGGTTTTTGCTATTGGGCTCTATTGAATAATGAATGTTTTGAATTTTCTCCAAAAGTAAAGTAGTTGCAAACTCATGCTTTTAGAGACTTGTTTGGGCTCATGAGAGGAGTAGAAAAACATCAAAAATTTCAGTCCTGCATGATTCTACCAAGAAATGTGTGTTCATTGAAACCGCTGGTTTTTGATAGTTTGGGCCCTATTGAATAATGAATGTTTTGAATTTTCTCCAAAAGTAAAGTAGTTGCAAATTCATCCTTTTAGAAATTTGTTTGGGCTGTTGAGAGGAGTAAAAAACCATCAAAAATTTCAATCCTGCATGATTCTACCAAGAAATGTGATTCTTCATTCAAAACGCTGGTTTTTGCTATTTGGCTCTATTGAATAATGAATGTTTTGAATTTTCTCCAAAAGTAAAGTAGTTGCAAACTCATCCTTTTAGAGACTTGTTTGGGCTCATGAGAGGAGTAGAAAAACATCAAAAATTTCAGTCCTGCACGATTCTACCAAGAAATGTGTGTTCATTCAAACCGCTGGTTTTTGATATTTTGTGCCCTATTGAATAATGAATGTTTTGAATTTTCTCCAAAAGTAAAGTAGTTGCAAACTCATCCTTTTAGAAACTTGTTTGGGCTGTTGAGAGGAGTAAAAAACCATCAAAAATTTCAATCCTGCATGATTCTACCAAGAAATGTGATTCTTCTTTCAAAACCTGATTTTTGCTATTGGGCTCTATTGAATAATGAATGTTTTGAATTTTCTCCAAAAGTAAAGTAGTTGCAAACTCATGCTTTTAGAGACTTGTTTGGGCTCATGAGAGGAGTAGAAAAACATCAAAAATTTCAGTCCTGCATGATTCTACCAAGAAATGTGTGTTCATTCAAACCGCTGGTTTTTGATAGTTTGAGCCCTATTGAATAATGAATGTTTTGAATTTTCTCCAAAAGTAAAGTAGTTGCAAACTCATCCTTTTAGAAACTTGTTTGGGCTGTTGAGAGGAGTAAAAAACCATCAAAAATTTCAATCCTGCATGATTCTACCAAGAAATGTGATTCTTCATTCAAAACGCTGGTTTTTGCTATTTTGCTCTATTGAATAATGAATGTTTTGAATTTTCTCCAAAAGTAAAGTAGTTGCAAACTCATGCTTTTAGAGACTTGTTTGGGCTCATGAGAGGAGTAGAAAAACATCAAAAATTTCAGTCCTGCATGATTCTACCAAGAAATGTGTGTTCATTGAAACCGCTGGTTTTTGATAGTTTGGGCCCTATTGAATAATGAATGTTTTGAATTTTCTCCAAAAGTAAAGTAGTTGCAAACTCATCCTTTTAGAAACTTGTTTGGGCTGTTGAGAGGAGTAAAAAACCATCAAAAATTTCAATCCTGCATGATTCTACCAAGAAATGTGATTCTTCATTCAAAACGCTGGTTTTTGCTATTGGGCTCTATTGAATAATGAATGTTTTGAATTTTCTCCAAAAGTAAAGTAGTTGCAAACTCATCCTTTTAGAGACTTGTTTGGGCTCATGAGAGGAGTAGAAAAACATCAAAAATTTCAGTCCTGCACGATTCTACCAAGAAATGTGTGTTCATTCAAACCGCTGGTTTTTGATATTTTGGGCCCTATTGAATAATGAATGTTTTGAATTTTCTCCAAAAGTAAAGTAGTTGCAAACTCATCCTTTTAGAAACTTGTTTGGGCTGTTGAGAGGAGTAAAAAACCATCAAAAATTTCAATCCTGCATGATTCTACCAAGAAATGTGATTCTTCATTCAAAACCTGATTTTTGCTATTGGGCTCTATTGAATAATGAATGTTTTGAATTTTCTCCAAAAGTAAAGTAGTTGCAAACTCATGCTTTTAGAGACTTGTTTGGGCTCATGAGAGGAGTAGAAAAACATCAAAAATTTCAGTCCTGCATGATTCTACCAAGAAATGTGTGTTCATTCAAACTGCTGGTTTTTGATTGTTTGGGCCCTATTGAATAATGAATGTTTTGAATTTTCTCCAAAAGTAAAGTAGCTGCAAACTCATCCTTTTAGAAACTTGTTTGGGCTGTTGAGAGGAGTAAAAAACCATCAAAAATTTCAATCCTGCATGATTCTACCAAGAAATGTGATTCTTCATTCAAAACCTGATTTTTGCTATTGGGCTCTATTGAATAATGAATGTTTTGAATTTTCTCCAAAAGTAAAGTAGTTGCAAACTCATGCTTTTAGAGACTTGTTTGGGCTCATGAGAGGAGTAGAAAAACATCAAAAATTTCAGTCCTGCATGATTCTACCAAGAAATGTGTGTTCATTCAAACTGCTGGTTTTTGATTGTTTGGGCCCTATTGAATAATGAATGTTTTGAATTTTCTCCAAAAGTAAAGTAGTTGCAAACTCATCCTTTTAGAAACTTGTTTGGGCTGTTGAGAGGAGTAAAAAACCATCAAAAATTTCAATCCTGCATGATTCTACCAAGAAATGTGATTCTTCATTCAAAACGCTGGTTTTTGCTATTTGGCTCTATTGAATAATGAATGTTTTGAATTTTCTCCAAAAGTAAAGTAGTTGCAAACTCATCCTTTTAGAGACTTGTTTGGGCTCATGAGAGGAGTAGAAAAACATCAAAAATTTCAGTCCTGCACGATTCTACCAAGAAATGTGTGTTCATTCAAACCGCTGGTTTTTGATATTTTGGGCCCTATTGAATAATGAATGTTTTGTATTTTCTCCAAAAGTAAAGTAGTTGCAACCTATCCTTTTAGAAACTTGTTTGGGCTGTTGAGAGGAGTAAAAAACCATCAAAAATTTCAATCCTGCATGATTCTACCAAGAAATGTGATTCTTCTTTCAAAACCTGATTTTTGCTATTGGGCTCTATTGAATAATGAATGTTTTGAATTTTCTCCAAAAGTAAAGTAGTTGCAAACTCATGCTTTTAGAGACTTGTTTGGGCTCATGAGAGGAGTAGAAAAACATCAAAAATTTCAGTCCTGCATGATTCTACCAAGAAATGTGTGTTCATTGAAACCGCTGGTTTTTGATAGTTTGGGCCCTATTGAATAATGAATGTTTTGAATTTTCTCCAAAAGTAAAGTAGTTGCAAACTCATCCTTTTAGAAACTTGTTTGGGCTGTTGAGAGGAGTAAAAAACCATCAAAAATTTCAATCCTGCATGATTCTACCAAGAAATGTGATTCTTCATTCAAAACGCTGGTTTTTGCTATTGGGCTCTATTGAATAATGAATGCTTTGAATTTTCTCCAAAAGTAAAGTAGTTGCAAACTCATCCTTTTAGAGACTTGTTTGGGCTCATGAGAGGAGTAGAAAAACATCAAAAATTTCAGTCCTGCATGATTCTACCAAGAAATGTGTGTTCATTCAAACCGCTGGTTTTTGATATTTTGGGCCCTATTGAATAATGAATGTTTTGAATTTTCTCCAAAAGTAAAGTAGTTGCAAACTCATCCTTTTAGAAACTTGTTTGGGCTGTTGAGAGGAGTAAAAAACCATCAAAAATTTCAATCCTGCATGATTCTACCAAGAAATGTGATTCTTCATTCAAAACCTGATTTTTGCTATTGGGCTCTATTGAATAATGAATGTTTTGAATTTTCTCCAAAAGTAAAGTAGTTGCAAACTCATCCTTTTAGAGACTTGTTTGGGCTCATGAGAGGAGTAGAAAAACATCAAAAATTTCAGTCCTGCATGATTCTACCAAGAAATGTGTGTTCATTGAAACCGCTGGTTTTTGATAGTTTGGGCCCTATTGAATAATGAATGTTTTGAATTTTCTCCAAAAGTAAAGTAGTTGCAAACTCATCCTTTTAGAAACTTGTTTGGGCTGTTGAGAGGAGTAAAAAACCATCAAAAATTTCAATCCTGCATGATTCTACCAAGAAATGTGATTCTTCATTCAAAACGCTGGTTTTTGCTATTGGGCTCTATTGAATAATGAATGTTTTGAATTTTCTCCAAAAGTAAAGTAGTTGCAAACTCATCCTTTTAGAGACTTGTTTGGGCACATGAGAGGAGTAGAAAAACATCAAAAATTTCAGTCCTGCACGATTCTACCAAGAAATGTGTGTTCATTCAAACCGCTGGTTTTTGATATTTTGGGCCCTATTGAATAATGAATGTTTTGAATTTTCTCCAAAAGTAAAGTAGTTGCAAACTCATCCTTTTAGAAACTTGTTTGGGCTGTTGAGAGGAGTAAAAAACCATCAAAAATTTCAATCCTGCATGATTCTACCAAGAAATGTGATTCTTCTTTCAAAACCTGATTTTTGCTATTGGGCTCTATTGAATAATGAATGTTTTGAATTTTCTCCAAAAGTAAAGTAGTTGCAAACTCATGCTTTTAGAGACTTGTTTGGGCTCATGAGAGGAGTAGAAAAACATCAAAAATTTCAGTCCTGCATGATTCTACCAAGAAATGTGTGTTCATTGAAACCGCTGGTTTTTGATAGTTTGGGCCCTATTGAATAATGAATGTTTTGAATTTTCTCCAAAAGTAAAGTAGTTGCAAACTCATCCTTTTAGAAACTTGTTTGGGCTGTTGAGAGGAGTAAAAAACCATTAAAAATTTCAATCCTGCATGATTCTACCAAGAAATGTGATACTTCATTCAAAACGCTGGTTTTTGCTATTGGGCTCTATTGAATAATGAATGTTTTGAATTTTCTCCAAAAGTAAAGTAGTTGCAAACTCATGCTTTTAGAGACTTGTTTGGGCTCATGAGAGGAGTAGAAAAACATCAAAAATTTCAGTCCTGCATGATTCTACCAAGAAATGTGTGTTCATTGAAACCGCTGGTTTTTGATAGTTTGGGCCCTATTGAATAATGAATGTTTTGAATTTTCTCCAAAAGTAAAGTAGTTGCAAACTCATCCTTTTAGAAACTTGTTTGGGCTGTTGAGAGGAGTAAAAAACCATCAAAAATTTCAATCCTGCATGATTCTACCAAGAAATGTGATTCTTCATTCAAAACGCTGGATTTTGCTATTGGGCTCTATTGAATAATGAATGTTTTCAATTTTCTCCAAAAGTAAAGTAGTTGCAAACTCATCCTTTTAGAGACTTGTTTGGGCTCATGAGAGGAGTAGAAAAAAATCAAAAATTTCAGTCCTGCACGATTCTACCAAGAAATATGTGTTCATTCAAACTGCTGGTTTTTGATATTTTGGGCCCTAATGTTTTGAATTTTCTCCAAAAGTAAAGTAGTTGCAAACTCATCCTTTTAGAAACTTGTTTGGGCTGTTGAGAGGAGTAAAAAACCATCAAAAATTTCAATCCTGCATGATTCTACCAAGAAATGTGTTTCTTCATTCAAAACCTGATTTTTGCTATTGGGCTCTATTGAATAATGAATGTTTTGAATTTTCTCCAAAAGTAAAGTAGTTGCAAACTCATGCTTTTAGAGACTTGTTTGGGCTCATGAGAGGAGTAGAAAAACATCAAAAATTTCAGTCCTGCATGATTCTACCAAGAAATGTGTGTTCATTCAAACCGCTGGTTTTTGATAGTTTGGGCCCTATTGAATAATGAATGTTTTGAATTTTCTCCAAAAGTAAAGTAGTTGCAAACTCATCCTTTTAGAAACTTGTTTGGGCTGTTGAGAGGAGTAAAAAAACCATCAAAAATTTCAATCCTGCATGATTCTACCAAGAAATGTGATTCTTCATTCAAAACGCTGGTTTTTGCTATTGGGCTCTATTGAATAATGAATGTTTTGAATTTTCTCCAAAAGTAAAGTAGTTGCAAACTCATCCTTTTAGAGACTTGTTTGGGCTCATGAGAGGAGTAGAAAAACATCAAAAATTTCAGTCCTGCACGATTCTACCAAGAAATGTGTGTTCATTCAAACCGCTGGTTTTTGATATTTTGGGCCCTATTGAATAATGAATGTTTTGAATTTTCTCCAAAAGTAAAGTAGTTGCAAACTCATCCTTTTAGAAACTTGTTTGGGCTGTTGAGAGGAGTAAAAAACCATCAAAAATTTCAATCCTGCATGATTCTACCAAGAAATGTGATTCTTCATTCAAAACGCTGGTTTTTGCTATTGGGCTCTATTGAATAATGAATGTTTTGAATTTTCTCCAAAAGTAAAGTAGTTGCAAACTCATGCTTTTAGAGACTTGTTTGGGCTCATGAGAGGAGTAGAAAAACATCAAAAATTTCAGTCCTGCATGATTCTACCAAGAAATGTGTGTTCATTGAAACCGCTGGTTTTTGATAGTTTGGGCCCTATTGAATAATGAATGTTTTGAATTTTCTCCAAAAGTAAAGTAGTTGCAAACTCATCCTTTTAGAAATTTGTTTGGGCTGTTGAGAGGAGTAAAAAACCATCAAAAATTTCAATCCTGCATGATTCTACCAAGAAATGTGATTCTTCATTCAAAACGCTGGTTTTTGCTATTTGGCTCTATTGAATAATGAATGTTTTGAATTTTCTCCAAAAGTAAAGTAGTTGCAAACTCATCCTTTTAGAGACTTGTTTGGGCTCATGAGAGGAGTAGAAAAACATCAAAAATTTCAGTCCTGCACGATTCTACCAAGAAATGTGTGTTCATTCAAACCGCTGGTTTTTGATATTTTGTGCCCTATTGAATAATGAATGTTTTGAATTTTCTCCAAAAGTAAAGTAGTTGCAAACTCATCCTTTTAGAAACTTGTTTGGGCTGTTGAGAGGAGTAAAAAACCATCAAAAATTTCAATCCTGCATGATTCTACCAAGAAATGTGATTCTTCTTTCAAAACCTGATTTTTGCTATTGGGCTCTATTGAATAATGAATGTTTTGAATTTTCTCCAAAAGTAAAGTAGTTGCAAACTCATGCTTTTAGAGACTTGTTTGGGCTCATGAGAGGAGTAGAAAAACATCAAAAATTTCAGTCCTGCATGATTCTACCAAGAAATGTGTGTTCATTCAAACCGCTGGTTTTTGATAGTTTGAGCCCTATTGAATAATGAATGTTTTGAATTTTCTCCAAAAGTAAAGTAGTTGCAAACTCATCCTTTTAGAAACTTGTTTGGGCTGTTGAGAGGAGTAAAAAACCATCAAAAATTTCAATCCTGCATGATTCTACCAAGAAATGTGATTCTTCATTCAAAACGCTGGTTTTTGCTATTGGGCTCTATTGAATAATGAATGTTTTGAATTTTCTCCAAAAGTAAAGTAGTTGCAAACTCATGCTTTTAGAGACTTGTTTGGGCTCATGAGAGGAGTAGAAAAACATCAAAAATTTCAGTCCTGCATGATTCTACCAAGAAATGTGTGTTCATTGAAACCGCTGGTTTTTGATAGTTTGGGCCCTATTGAATAATGAATGTTTTGAATTTTCTCCAAAAGTAAAGTAGTTGCAAACTCATCCTTTTAGAAACTTGTTTGGGCTGTTGAGAGGAGTAAAAAACCATCAAAAATTTCAATCCTGCATGATTCTACCAAGAAATGTGATTCTTCATTCAAAACGCTGGTTTTTGCTATTGGGCTCTATTGAATAATGAATGTTTTGAATTTTCTCCAAAAGTAAAGTAGTTGCAAACTCATCCTTTTAGAGACTTGTTTGGGCTCATGAGAGGAGTAGAAAAACATCAAAAATTTCAGTCCTGCACGATTCTACCAAGAAATGTGTGTTCATTCAAACCGCTGGTTTTTGATATTTTGGGCCCTATTGAATAATGAATGTTTTGAATTTTCTCCAAAAGTAAAGTAGTTGCAAACTCATCCTTTTAGAAACTTGTTTGGGCTGTTGAGAGGAGTAAAAAACCATCAAAAATTTCAATCCTGCATGATTCTACCAAGAAATGTGATTCTTCATTCAAAACCTGATTTTTGCTATTGGGCTCTATTGAATAATGAATGTTTTGAATTTTCTCCAAAAGTAAAGTAGTTGCAAACTCATGCTTTTAGAGACTTGTTTGGGCTCATGAGAGGAGTAGAAAAACATCAAAAATTTCAGTCCTGCATGATTCTACCAAGAAATGTGTGTTCATTCAAACTGCTGGTTTTTGATTGTTTGGGCCCTATTGAATAATGAATGTTTTTAATTTTCTCCAAAAGTAAAGTAGTTGCAAACTCATCCTTTTAGAAACTTGTTTGGGCTGTTGAGAGGAGTAAAAAACCATCAAAAATTTCAATCCTGCATGATTCTACCAAGAAATGTGATTCTTCATTCAAAACCTGATTTTTGCTATTGGGCTCTATTGAATAATGAATGTTTTGAATTTTCTGCAAAAGTAAAGTAGTTGCAAACTCATCCTTTTAGAGACTTGTTTGGGCTCATGAGAGGAGTAGAAAAACATCAAAAATTTCAGTCCTGCACGATTCTACCAAGAAATGTGTGTTCATTCAAACTGCTGGTTTTTGATATTTTGGGCCCTATTGAATAATGAATGTTTTGAATTTTCTCCAAAAGTAAAGTAGTTGCAAACTCATCCTTTTAGAAACTTGTTTGGGCTGTTGAGAGGAGTAAAAAACCATCAAAAATTTCAATCCTGCATGATTCTACCAAGAAATGTGTTTCTTCATTCAAAACCTGATTTTTGCTATTGGGCTCTATTGAATAATGAATGTTTTGAATTTTCTCCAAAAGTAAAGTAGTTGCAAACTCATCCTTTTAGAAACTTGTTTGGGCTGTTGAGAGGAGTAAAAAAACCATCAAAAATTTCAATCCTGCATGATTCTACCAATAAATGTGATTCTTCATTCAAAACGCTGGTTTTTGCTATTGGGCTCTATTGAATAATGAATGTTTTGAATTTTCTCCAAAAGTAAAGTAGTTGCAAACTCATGCTTTTAGAGACTTGTTTGGGCTCATGAGAGGAGTAGAAAAACATCAAAAATTTCAGTCCTGCACGATTCTACCAAGAAATGTGTGTTCATTGAAACCGCTGGTTTTTGATAGTTTTGGCCCTATTGAATAATGAATGTTTTGAATTTTCTCCAAAAGTAAAGTAGTTGCAAACTCATCCTTTTAGAAACTTGTTTGGGCTGTTGAGAGGAGTAAAAAACCATCAAAAATTTCAATCCTGCATGATTCTACCAAGAAATGTGATTTTTCATTCAAAACCTGATTTTTGCTATTGGGCTCTATTGAATAATGAATGTTTTGAATTTTCTGCAAAAGTAAAGTAGTTGCAAACTCATCCTTTTAGAGACTTGTTTGGGCTCATGAGAGGAGTAGAAAAACATCAAAAATTTCAGTCCTGCACGATTCTACCAAGAAATGTGTGTTCATTCAAACTGCTGGTTTTTGATATTTTGGGCCCTATTGAATAATGAATGTTTTGAATTTTCTCCAAAAGTAAAGTAGTTGCAAACTCATCCTTTTAGAAACTTGTTTGGGCTGTTGAGAGGAGTAAAAAACCATCAAAAATTTCAATCCTGCATGATTCTACCAAGAAATGTGTTTCTTCATTCAAAACCTGATTTTTGCTATTGGGCTCTATTGAATAATGAATGTTTTGAATTTTCTCCAAAAGTAAAGTAGTTGCAAACTCATCCTTTTAGAAACTTGTTTGGGCTGTTGAGAGGAGTAAAAAAACCATCAAAAATTTCAATCCTGCATGATTCTACCAATAAATGTGATTCTTCATTCAAAACGCTGGTTTTTGCTATTGGGCTCTATTGAATAATGAATGTTTTGAATTTTCTCCAAAAGTAAAGTAGTTGCAAACTCATCCTTTTAGAGACTTGTTTGGGCTCATGAGTGGAGTAGAAAAACATCAAAAATTTCAGTCCTGCACGATTCTACCAAGAAATGTGTGTTCATTCAAACCGCTGTTTTTTGATATTTTGGGCCCTATTGAATAATGAATGTTTTGAATTTTCTCCAAAAGTAAAGTAGTTGCAAACTCATCCTTTTAGAAACTTGTTTGGGCTGTTGAGAGGAGTAAAAAACCATCAAAAATTTCAATCCTGCATGATTCTACCAAGAAATGTGATTCTTCATTCAAAACCTGATTTTTGCTATTGGGCTCTATTGAACAATGAATGTTTTGAATTTTCTCCAAAAGTAAAGTAGTTGCAAACTCATGCTTTTAGAGACTTGTTTGGGCTCATGAGAGGAGTAGAAAAACTTCAAAAATTTCAGTCCTGCATGATTCTACCAAGAAATGTGTGTTCATTGAAACCGCTGGTTTTTGATATTTTGGGCCCTATTGAATAATGAATGTTTTGAATTTTCTCCAAAAGTAAAGTAGTTGCAAACTCATCCTTTTAGAAACTTGTTTGGGCTGTTGAGAGGAGTAAAAAACCATCAAAAATTTCAATCCTGCATGATTCTACCAAGAAATGTGATTCTTCATTCAAAACGCTGGTTTTTGCTATTGGGCTCTATTGAATAATGAATGTTTTGAATTTTCTCCAAAAGTAAAGTAGTTGCAAACTCATCCTTTTAGAGACTTGTTTGGGCTCATGAGAGGAGTAGAAAAACATCAAAAATTTCAGTCCTGCACGATTCTACCAAGAAATGTGTGTTCATTCAAACTGCTGGTTTTTGATATTTTGGGCCCTATTGAATAATGAATGTTTTGAATTTTCTCCAAAAGTAAAGTAGTTGCAAACTCATGCTTTTAGAGACTTGTTTGGGCTCATGAGAGGAGTAGAAAAACATCAAAAATTTCAGTCCTGCACGATTCTACCAAGAAATGTGTGTTCATTGAAACCGCTGGTTTTTGATAGTTTTGGCCCTATTGAATAATGAATGTTTTGAATTTTCTCCAAAAGTAAAGTAGTTGCAAACTCATCCTTTTAGAAACTTGTTTGGGCTGTTGAGAGGAGTAAAAAACCATCAAAAATTTCAATCCTGCATGATTCTACCAAGAAATGTGATTCTTCATTCAAAACCTGATTTTTGCTATTGGGCTCTATTGAATAATGAATGTTTTGAATTTTCTCCAAAAATAAAGTAGTTGCAAACTCATGCTTTTAGAGACTTGTTTGGGCTCATGAGAGGAGTAGAAAAACATCAAAAATTTCAGTCCTGCATGATTCTACCAAGAAATGTGTGTTCATTGAAACCGCTGGTTTTTGATAGTTTGGGCCCTATTGAATAATGAATGTTTTGAATTTTCTCCAAAAGTAAAGTAGTTGCAAACTCATCCTTTTAGAAACTTGTTTGGGCTGTTGAGAGGAGTAAAAAACCATCAAAAATTTCAATCCTGCATGATTCTACCAAGAAATGTGATTCTTCATTCAAAACGCTGGTTTTTGCTATTGGGCTCTATTGAATAATGAATGTTTTGAATTTTCTCCAAAAGTAAAGTAGTTGCAAACTCATCCTTTTAGAGACTTGTTTGGGCTCATGAGAGTAGAAAAACATCAAAAATTTCAGTCCTGCATGATTCTACCAAGAAATGTGTGTTCATTGAAACCGCTGGTTTTTGATAGTTTGGGCCCTATTGAATAATGAATGTTTTGAATTTTCTCCAAAAGTAAAGTAGTTGCAAACTCATCCTTTTAGAAACTTGTTTGGGCTGTTGAGAGGAGTAAAAAACCATCAAAAATTTCAATCCTGCATGATTCTACCAAGAAATGTGATTCTTCATTCAAAACGCTGGTTTTTGCTATTGGGCTCTATTGAATAATGAATGTTTTGAATTTTCTCCAAAAGTAAAGTAGTTGCAAACTCATCCTTTTAGAGACTTGTTTGGGCTCATGAGAGGAGTAGAAAAACATCAAAAATTTCAGTCCTGCACGATTCTACCAAGAAATGTGTGTTCATTCAAACCGCTGGTTTTTGATATTTTGGGCCCTATTGAATAATGAATGTTTTGTATTTTCTCCAAAAGTAAAGTAGTTGCAAACTCATCCTTTTAGAAACTTGTTTAGGCTGTTGAGAGGAGTAAAAAACCATCAATAATTTCAATCCTGCATGATTCTACCAAGAAATGTGATTCTTCTTTCAAAACCTGATTTTTGCTATTGGGCTCTATTGAATAATGAATGTTTTGAATTTTCTCCAAAAGTAAAGTAGTTGCAAACTCATGCTTTTAGAGACTTGTTTGGGCTCATGAGAGGAGTAGAAAAACATCAAAAATTTCAGTCCTGCACGATTCTACCAAGAAATGTGTGTTCATTCAAACCGCTGTTTTTTGATATTTTGGGCCCTATTGAATAATGAATGTTTTGAATTTTCTCCAAAAGTAAAGTAGTTGCAAACTCATCCTTTTAGAAACTTGTTTGGGCTGTTGAGAGGAGTAAAAAACCATCAAAAATTTCAATCCTGCATGATTCTACCAAGAAATGTGATTCTTCATTCAAAACCTGATTTTTGCTATTGGGCTCTATTGAATAATGAATGTTTTGAATTTTCTCCAAAAATAAAGTAGTTGCAAACTCATGCTTTTAGAGACTTGTTTGGGCTCATGAGAGGAGTAGAAAAACATCAAAAATTTCAGTCCTGCATGATTCTACCAAGAAATGTGTGTTCATTGAAACCGCTGGTTTTTGATAGTTTGGGCCCTATTGAATAATGAATGTTTTGAATTTTCTCCAAAAGTAAAGTAGTTGCAAACTCATCCTTTTAGAAACTTGTTTGGGCTGTTGAGAGGAGTAAAAAACCATCAAAAATTTCAATCCTGCATGATTCTACCAAGAAATGTGATTCTTCATTCAAAACGCTGGTTTTTGCTATTGGGCTCTATTGAATAATAAATGTTTTGAATTTTCTCCAAAAGTAAAGTAGTTGCAAACTCATCCTTTTAGAGACTTGTTTGGGCTCATGAGAGTAGAAAAACATCAAAAATTTCAGTCCTGCATGATTCTACCAAGAAATGTGTGTTCATTGAAACCGCTGGTTTTTGATAGTTTGGGCCCTATTGAATAATGAATGTTTTGAATTTTCTCCAAAAGTAAAGTAGTTGCAAACTCATCCTTTTAGAAACTTGTTTGGGCTGTTGAGAGGAGTAAAAAACCATCAAAAATTTCAATCCTGCATGATTCTACCAAGAAATGTGATTCTTCATTCAAAACGTTGGTTTTTGCAATTGGGCTCTATTGAATAATGAATGTTTTGAATTTTCTCCAAAAGTAAAGTAGTTGCAAACTCATCCTTTTAGAGACTTGTTTGGGCTCATGAGAGGAGTAGAAAAACATCAAAAATTTCAGTCCTGCACGATTCTACCAAGAAATGTGTGTTCATTCAAACCGCTGGTTTTTGATATTTTGGGCCCTATTGAATAATGAATGTTTTGTATTTTCTCCAAAAGTAAAGTAGTTGCAAACTCATCCTTTTAGAAACTTGTTTAGGCTGTTGAGAGGAGTAAAAAACCATCAATAATTTCAATCCTGCATGATTCTACCAAGAAATGTGATTCTTCTTTCAAAACCTGATTTTTGCTATTGGGCTCTATTGAATAATGAATGTTTTGAATTTTCTCCAAAAGTAAAGTAGTTGCAAACTCATGCTTTTAGAGACTTGTTTGGGCTCATGAGAGGAGTAGAAAAACATCAAAAATTTCAGTCCTGCACGATTCTACCAAGAAATGTGTGTTCATTCAAACCGCTGTTTTTTGATATTTTGGGCCCTATTGAATAATGAATGTTTTGAATTTTCTCCAAAAGTAAAGTAGTTGCAAACTCATCCTTTTAGAAACTTGTTTGGGCTGTTGAGAGGAGTAAAAAACCTTCAAAAATTTCAATCCTGCCTGATTCTACCAAGAAATGTGATTCTTCATTCAAAACCTGATTTTTGCTATTGGGCTCTATTGAACAATGAATGTTTTGAATTTTCTCCAAAAGTAAAGTAGTTGCAAACTCATGCTTTTAGAGACTTGTTTGGGCTCATGAGAGGAGTAGAAAAACATCAAAAATTTCAGTCCTGCATGATTCTACCAAGAAATGTGTGTTCATTGAAACCGCTGGTTTTTGAAAGTTTGGGCCCTATTGAATAATGAATGTTTTGAATTTTCTCCAAAAGTAAAGTAGTTGCAAACTCATCCTTTTAGAAACTTGTTTGGGCTGTTGAGAGGAGTAAAAAACCATCAAAAATTTCAATCCTGCATGATTCTACCAAGAAATGTGATTCTTCATTCAAAACGATGGTTTTTGCTATTGGGCTCTATTGAATAATGAATGTTTTGAATTTTCTCCAAAAGTAAAGTAGTTGCAAACTCATCCTTTTAGAGACTTGTTTGGGCTCATGAGAGGAGTAGAAAAACATCAAAAATTTCAGTCCTGCACGATTCTACCAAGAAATGTGTGTTCATTCAAACTGCTGGTTTTTGATATTTTGGGCCCTATTGAATAATGAATGTTTTGAATTTTCTCCAAAAGTAAAGTAGTTGCAAACTCATCCTTTTAGAGACTTGTTTGGGCTCATGAGAGGAGTAGAAAAACATCAAAAATTTCAGTCCTGCACGATTCTACCAAGAAATATGTGTTCATTCAAACCGCTGGTTTTTGATATTTTGGGCCCTATTGAATAATGAATGTTTTGAATTTTCTCCAAAAGTAAAGTAGTTGCAAACTCATCCTTTTAGAAACTTGTTTGGGCTGTTGAGAGGAGTAAAAAACCATCAAAAATTTCAATCCTGCATGATTCTACCAAGAAATGTGATTCTTCATTCAAAACCTGATTTTTGCTATTGGGCTCTATTGAATAATGAATGTTTTGAATTTTCTCCAAAAGTAAAGTAGTTGCAAACTCATGCTTTTAGAGACTTGTTTGGGCTCATGAGAGGAGTAGAAAAACATCAAAAATTTCAGTCCTGCACGATTCTACCAAGAAATGTGTGTTCATTGAAACCGCTGGTTTTTGATAGTTTTGGCCCTATTGAATAATGAATGTTTTGAATTTTCTCCAAAAGTAAAGTAGTTGCAAACTAATCCTTTTAGAAACTTGTTTGGGCTGTTGAGAGGAGTAAAAAACCATCAAAAATTTCAATCCTGCATGATTCTACCAAGAA
This sequence comes from Dendrobates tinctorius, assembly GCF_039654945.1. Lineage (NCBI taxonomy): Eukaryota > Metazoa > Chordata > Amphibia > Anura > Dendrobatidae > Dendrobates > Dendrobates tinctorius. Next base: position 31,733,286 of record NW_027361716.1, read on the forward strand.
ATGTGATTCTTCATTCAAAACCTGATTTTTGCTATTGGGCTCTATTGAATAATGAATGTTTTGAATTTTCTCCAAAAATAAAGTAGTTGCAAACTCATGCTTTTAGAGACTTGTTTGGGCTCATGAGAGGAGTAGAAAAACATCAAAAATTTCAGTCCTGCATGATTCTACCAAGAAATGTGTGTTCATTGAAACCGCTGGTTTTTGATAGTTTGGGCCCTATTGAATAATGAATGTTTTGAATTTTCTCCAAAAGTAAAGTAGTTGCAAACTCATCCTTTTAGAAACTTGTTTGGGCTGTTGAGAGGAGTAAAAAACCATCAAAAATTTCAATCCTGCATGATTCTACCAAGAAATGTGATTCTTCATTCAAAACGCTGGTTTTTGCTATTGGGCTCTATTGAATAATGAATGTTTTGAATTTTCTCCAAAAGTAAAGTAGTTGCAAACTCATCCTTTTAGAGACTTGTTTGGGCTCATGAGAGGAGTAGAAAAACATCAAAAATTTCAGTCCTGCATGATTCTACCAAGAAATGTGTGTTCATTGAAACCGCTGGTTTTTGATAGTTTGGGCCCTATTGAATAATGAATGTTTTGAATTTTCTCCAAAAGTAAAGTAGTTGCAAACTCATCCTTTTAGAAACTTGTTTGGGCTGTTGAGAGGAATAAAAAACCATCAAAAATTTCAATCCTGCATGATTCTACCAAGAAATGTGATTCTTCATTCAAAACGCTGGTTTTTGCTATTGGGCTCTATTGAATAATGAATGTTTTGAATTTTCTCCAAAAGTAAAGTAGTTGCAAACTCATCCTTTTAGAAACTTGTTTGGGCTGTTGAGAGGAGTAAAAACCATCAAAAATTTCAATCCTGCATGATTCTACCAAGAAATGTGATTCTTCATTCAAAACGCTGGTTTTTGCTATTGGGCTCTATTGAATAATGAATGTTTTGAATTTTCTCCAAAAGTAAAGTAGTTGCAAACTCATGCTTTTAGAGACTTGTTTGGGCTCATGAGAGGAGTAGAAAAACATCAAAAATTTCAGTCCTGCATGATTCTACCAAGAAATGTGTGTTCATTGAAACCGCTGGTTTTTGATAGTTTGGGCCCTATTGAATAATGAATGTTTTGAATTTTCTCCAAAAGTAAAGTAGTTGCAAACTCATCCTTTTAGAAACTTGTTTGGGCTGTTGAGAGGAGTAAAAAACCATCAAAAATTTCAATCCTGCATGATTCTACCAAGAAATGTGATTCTTCATTCAAAACGCTGGTTTTTGCTATTGGGCTCTATTGAATAATGAATGTTTTGAATTTTCTCCAAAAGTAAAGTAGTTGCAAACTCATCCTTTTAGAGACTTGTTTGGGCTCATGAGAGGAGTAGAAAAACATCAAAAATTTCAGTCCTGCACGATTCTACCAAGAAATGTGTGTTCATTCAAACCGCTGGTTTTTGATATTTTGGGCCCTATTGAATAATGAATGTTTTGTATTTTCTCCAAAAGTAAAGTAGTTGCAAACTCATCCTTTTAGAAACTTGTTTAGGCTGTTGAGAGGAGTAAAAAACCATCAATAATTTCAATCCTGCATGATTCTACCAAGAAATGTGATTCTTCTTTCAAAACCTGATTTTTGCTATTGGGCTCTATTGAATAATGAATGTTTTGAATTTTCTCCAAAAGTAAAGTAGTTGCAAACTCATGCTTTTAGAGACTTGTTTGGGCTCATGAGAGGAGTAGAAAAACATCAAAAATTTCAGTCCTGCACGATTCTACCAAGAAATGTGTGTTCATTCAAACCGCTGTTTTTTGATATTTTGGGCCCTATTGAATAATGAATGTTTTGAATTTTCTCCAAAAGTAAAGTAGTTGCAAACTCATCCTTTTAGAAACTTGTTTGGGCTGTTGAGAGGAGTAAAAAACCATCAAAAATTTCAATCCTGCATGATTCTACCAAGAAATGTGATTCTTCATTCAAAACCTGATTTTTGCTATTGGGCTCTATTGAACAATGAATGTTTTGAATTTTCTCCAAAAGTAAAGTAGTTGCAAACTCATGCTTTTAGAGACTTGTTTGGGCTCATGAGAGGAGTAGAAAAACATCAAAAATTTCAGTCCTGCATGATTCTACCAAGAAATGTGTGTTCATTGAAACCGCTGGTTTTTGAAAGTTTGGGCCCTATTGAATAATGAATGTTTTGAATTTTCTCCAAAAGTAAAGTAGTTGCAAACTCATCCTTTTAGAAACTTGTTTGGGCTGTTGAGAGGAGTAAAAAACCATCAAAAATTTCAATCCTGCATGATTCTACCAAGAAATGTGATTCTTCATTCAAAACGCTGGTTTTTGCTTTTGGGCTCTATTGAATAATGAATGTTTTGAATTTTCTCCAAAAGTAAAGTAGTTGCAAACTCATCCTTTTAGAGACTTGTTTGGGCTCATGAGAGGAGTAGAAAAACATCAAAAATTTCAGTCCTGCACGATTCTACCAAGAAATGTGTGTTCATTCAAACTGCTGGTTTTTGATATTTTGGGCCCTATTGAATAATGAATGTTTTGAATTTTCTCCAAAAGTAAAGTAGTTGCAAACTCATCCTTTTAGAGTCTTGTTTGGGCTCATGAGAGGAGTAGAAAAACATCAAAAATTTCAGTCCTGCACGATTCTACCAAGAAATATGTGTTCATTCAAACCGCTGGTTTTTGATATTTTGGGCCCTATTGAATAATGAATGTTTTGAATTTTCTCCAAAAGTAAAGTAGTTGCAAACTCATCCTTTTAGAAACTTGTTTGGGCTGTTGAGAGGAGTAAAAAACCATCAAAAATTTCAATCCTGCATGATTCTACCAAGAAATGTGATTCTTCATTCAAAACCTGATTTTTGCTATTGGGCTCTATTGAATAATGAATGTTTTGAATTTTCTCCAAAAGTAAAGTAGTTGCAAACTCATGCTTTTAGAGACTTGTTTGGGCTCATGAGAGGAGTAGAAAAACATCAAAAATTTCAGTCCTGCACGATTCTACCAAGAAATGTGTGTTCATTGAAACCGCTGGTTTTTGATAGTTTTGGCCCTATTGAATAATGAATGTTTTGAATTTTCTCCAAAAGTAAAGTAGTTGCAAACTCATCCTTTTAGAAACTTGTTTGGGCTGTTGAGAGGAGTAAAAAACCATCAAAAATTTCAATCCTGCATGATTCTACCAAGAAATGTGATTCTTCATTCAAAACCTGATTTTTGCTATTGGGCTCTATTGAATAATGAATGTTTTGAATTTTCTCCAAAAATAAAGTAGTTGCAAACTCATGCTTTTAGAGACTTGTTTGGGGTCATGAGAGGAGTAGAAAAACATCAAAAATTTCAGTCCTGCATGATTCTACCAAGAAATGTGTGTTCATTGAAACCGCTGGTTTTTGATAGTTTGGGCCCTATTGAATAATGAATGTTTTGAATTTTCTCCAAAAGTAAAGTAGTTGCAAACTCATCCTTTTAGAAACTTGTTTGGGCTGTTGAGAGGAGTAAAAAACCATCAAAAATTTCAATCCTGCATGATTCTACCAAGAAATGTGATTCTTCATTCAAAACGCTGGTTTTTGCTATTGGGCTCTATTGAATAATGAATGTTTTGAATTTTCTCCAAAAGTAAAGTAGTTGCAAACTCATCCTTTTAGAGACTTGTTTGGGCTCATGAGAGTAGAAAAACATCAAAAATTTCAGTCCTGCATGATTCTACCAAGAAATGTGTGTTCATTGAAACCGCTGGTTTTTGATAGTTTGGGCCCTATTGAATAATGAATGTTTTGAATTTTCTCCAAAAGTAAAGTAGTTGCAAACTCATCCTTTTAGAAACTTGTTTGGGCTGTTGAGAGGAGTAAAAAACCATCAAAAATTTCAATCCTGCATGATTCTACCAAGAAATGTGATTCTTCATTCAAAACGCTGGTTTTTGCTATTGGGCTCTATTGAATAATGAATGTTTTGAATTTTCTCCAAAAGTAAAGTAGTTGCAAACTCATGCTTTTAGAGACTTGTTTGGGCTCATGAGAGGAGTAGAAAAACATCAAAAATTTCAGTCCTGCATGATTCTACCAAGAAATGTGTGTTCATTGAAACCGCTGGTTTTTGATAGTTTGGGCCCTATTGAATAATGAATGTTTTGAATTTTCTCCAAAAGTAAAGTAGTTGCAAACTCATCCTTTTAGAAACTTGTTTGGGCTGTTGAGAGGAGTAAAAAACCTTCAAAAATTTCAATCCTGCATGATTCTACCAAGAAATGTGATTCTTCATTCAAAACGCTGGTTTTTGCTATTGGGCTCTATTGAATAATGAATGTTTTGAATTTTCTCCAAAAGTAAAGTAGTTGCAAACTCATCCTTTTAGAGACTTGTTTGGGCTCATGAGAGGAGTAGAAAAACATCAAAAATTTCAGTCCTGCACGATTCTACCAAGAAATGTGTGTTCATTCAAACTGCTGGTTTTTGATATTTTGGGCCCTATTGAATAATGAATGTTTTGAATTTTCTCCAAAAGTAAAGTAGTTGCAAACTCATCCTTTTAGAGTCTTGTTTGGGCTCATGAGAGGAGTAGAAAAACATCAAAAATTTCAGTCCTGCACGATTCTACCAAGAAATATGTGTTCATTCAAACCGCTGGTTTTTGATATTTTGGGCCCTATTGAATAATGAATGTTTTGAATTTTCTCCAAAAGTAAAGTAGTTGCAAACTCATCCTTTTAGAAACTTGTTTGGGCTGTTGAGAGGAGTAAAAAACCATCAAAAATTTCAATCCTGCATGATTCTACCAAGAAATGTGATTCTTCATTCAAAACCTGATTTTTGCTATTGGGCTCTATTGAATAATGAATGTTTTGAATTTTCTCCAAAAGTAAAGTAGTTGCAAACTCATGCTTTTAGAGACTTGTTTGGGCTCATGAGAGGAGTAGAAAAACATCAAAAATTTCAGTCCTGCACGATTCTACCAAGAAATGTGTGTTCATTGAAACCGCTGGTTTTTGATAGTTTTGGCCCTATTGAATAATGAATGTTTTGAATTTTCTCCAAAAGTAAAGTAGTTGCAAACTCATCCTTTTAGAAACTTGTTTGGGCTGTTGAGAGGAGTAAAAAACCATCAAAAATTTCAATCCTGCATGATTCTACCAAGAAATGTGATTCTTCATTCAAAACCTGATTTTTGCTATTGGGCTCTATTGAATAATGAATGTTTTGAATTTTCTCCAAAAATAAAGTAGTTGCAAACTCATGCTTTTAGAGACTTGTTTGGGGTCATGAGAGGAGTAGAAAAACATCAAAAATTTCAGTCCTGCATGATTCTACCAAGAAATGTGTGTTCATTGAAACCGCTGGTTTTTGATAGTTTGGGCCCTATTGAATAATGAATGTTTTGAATTTTCTCCAAAAGTAAAGTAGTTGCAAACTCATCCTTTTAGAAACTTGTTTGGGCTGTTGAGAGGAGTAAAAAACCATCAAAAATTTCAATCCTGCATGATTCTACCAAGAAATGTGATTCTTCATTCAAAACGCTGGTTTTTGCTATTGGGCTCTATTGAATAATGAATGTTTTGAATTTTCTCCAAAAGTAAAGTAGTTGCAAACTCATCCTTTTAGAGACTTGTTTGGGCTCATGAGAGTAGAAAAACATCAAAAATTTCAGTCCTGCATGATTCTACCAAGAAATGTGTGTTCATTGAAACCGCTGGTTTTTGATAGTTTGGGCCCTATTGAATAATGAATGTTTTGAATTTTCTCCAAAAGTAAAGTAGTTGCAAACTCATCCTTTTAGAAACTTGTTTGGGCTGTTGAGAGGAGTAAAAAACCATCAAAAATTTCAATCCTGCATGATTCTACCAAGAAATGTGATTCTTCATTCAAAACGCTGGTTTTTGCTATTGGGCTCTATTGAATAATGAATGTTTTGAATTTTCTCCAAAAGTAAAGTAGTTGCAAACTCATGCTTTTAGAGACTTGTTTGGGCTCATGAGAGGAGTAGAAAAACATCAAAAATTTCAGTCCTGCATGATTCTACCAAGAAATGTGTGTTCATTGAAACCGCTGGTTTTTGATAGTTTGGGCCCTATTGAATAATGAATGTTTTGAATTTTCTCCAAAAGTAAAGTAGTTGCAAACTCATCCTTTTAGAAACTTGTTTGGGCTGTTGAGAGGAGTAAAAAACCTTCAAAAATTTCAATCCTGCATGATTCTACCAAGAAATGTGATTCTTCATTCAAAACGCTGGTTTTTGCTATTGGGCTCTATTGAATAATGAATGTTTTGAATTTTCTCCAAAAGTAAAGTAGTTGCAAACTCATCCTTTTAGAGACTTGTTTGGGCTCATGAGAGGAGTAGAAAAACATCAAAAATTTCAGTCCTGCACGATTCTACCAAGAAATGTGTGTTCATTCAAACCGCTGGTTTTTGATATTTTGGGCCCTATTGAATAATGAATGTTTTGTATTTTCTCCAAAAGTAAAGTAGTTGCAAACTCATCCTTTTAGAAACTTGTTTAGGCTGTTGAGAGGAGTAAAAAACCATCAATAATTTCAATCCTGCATGATTCTACCAAGAAATGTGATTCTTCTTTCAAAACCTGATTTTTGCTATTGGGCTCTATTGAATAATGAATGTTTTGAATTTTCTCCAAAAGTAAAGTAGTTGCAAACTCATGCTTTTAGAGACTTGTTTGGGCTCATGAGAGGAGTAGAAAAACATCAAAAATTTCAGTCCTGCACAATTCTACCAAGAAATGTGTGTTCATTCAAACCGCTGTTTTTTGATATTTTGGGCCCTATTGAATAATGAATGTTTTGAATTTTCTCCAAAAGTAAAGTAGTTGCAAACTCATCCTTTTAGAAACTTGTTTGGGCTGTTGAGAGGAGTAAAAAACCATCAAAAATTTCAATCCTGCATGATTCTACCAAGAAATGTGATTCTTCATTCAAAACGCTGGTTTTTGCTATTGGGCTCTATTGAATAATGAATGTTTTGAATTTTCTCCAAAAGTAAAGTAGTTGCAAACTCATGCTTTTAGAGACTTGTTTGGGCTCATGAGAGGAGTAGAAAAACATCAAAAATTTCAGTCCTGCACAATTCTACCAAGAAATGTGTGTTCATTCAAACCGCTGTTTTTTGATATTTTGGGCCCTATTGAATAATGAATGTTTTGAATTTTCTCCAAAAGTAAAGTAGTTGCAAACTCATCCTTTTAGAAACTTGTTTGGGCTGTTGAGAGGAGTAAAAAACCATCAAAAATTTCAATCCTGCATGATTCTACCAAGAAATGTGATTCTTCATTCAAAACCTGATTTTTGCTATTGGGCTCTATTGAACAATGAATGTTTTGAATTTTCTCCAAAAGTAAAGTAGTTGCAAACTCATGCTTTTAGAGACTTGTTTGGGCTCATGAGAGGAGTAGAAAAACATCAAAAATTTCAGTCCTGCATGATTCTACCAAGAAATGTGTGTTCATTGAAACCGCTGGTTTTTGAAAGTTTGGGCCCTATTGAATAATGAATGTTTTGAATTTTCTCCAAAAGTAAAGTAGTTGCAAACTCATCCTTTTAGAAACTTGTTTGGGCTGTTGAGAGGAGTAAAAAACCATCAAAAATTTCAATCCTGCATGATTCTACCAAGAAATGTGATTCTTCATTCAAAACGCTGGTTTTTGCTATTGGGCTCTATTGAATAATGAATGTTTTGAATTTTCTCCAAAAGTAAAGTAGTTGCAAACTCATCCTTTTAGAGACTTGTTTGGGCTCATGAGAGGAGTAGAAAAACATCAAAAATTTCAGTCCTGCACGATTCTACCAAGAAATGTGTGTTCATTCAAACTGCTGGTTTTTGATATTTTGGGCCCTATTGAATAATGAATGTTTTGAATTTTCTCCAAAAGTAAAGTAGTTGCAAACTCATCCTTTTAGAGACTTGTTTGGGCTCATGAGAGGAGTAGAAAAACATCAAAAATTTCAGTCCTGCACGATTCTACCAAGAAATATGTGTTCATTCAAACCGCTGGTTTTTGATATTTTGGGCCCTATTGAATAATGAATGTTTTGAATTTTCTCCAAAAGTAAAGTAGTTGCAAACTCATCCTTTTAGAAACTTGTTTGGGCTGTTGAGAGGAGTAAAAAACCATCAAAAATTTCAATCCTGCATGATTCTACCAAGAAATGTGATTCTTCATTCAAAACCTGATTTTTGCTATTGGGCTCTATTGAATAATGAATGTTTTGAATTTTCTCCAAAAGTAAAGTAGTTGCAAACTCATGCTTTTAGAGACTTGTTTGGGCTCATGAGAGGAGTAGAAAAACATCAAAAATTTCAGTCCTGCACGATTCTACCAAGAAATGTGTGTTCATTGAAACCGCTGGTTTTTGATAGTTTTGGCCCTATTGAATAATGAATGTTTTGAATTTTCTCCAAAAGTAAAGTAGTTGCAAACTCATCCTTTTAGAAACTTGTTTGGGCTGTTGAGAGGAGTAAAAAACCATCAAAAATTTCAATCCTGCATGATTCTACCAAGAAATGTGATTCTTCATTCAAAACCTGATTTTTGCTATTGGGCTCTATTGAATAATGAATGTTTTGAATTTTCTCCAAAAATAAAGTAGTTGCAAACTCATGCTTTTAGAGACTTGTTTGGGCTCATGAGAGGAGTAGAAAAACATCAAAAATTTCAGTCCTGCATGATTCTACCAAGAAATGTGTGTTCATTGAAACAGCTGGTTTTTGATAGTTTGGGCCCTATTGAATAATGAATGTTTTGAATTTTCTCCAAAAGTAAAGTAGTTGCAAACTCATCCTTTTAGAAACTTGTTTGGGCTGTTGAGAGGAGTAAAAAACCATCAAAAATTTCAATCCTGCATGATTCTACCAAGAAATGTGATTCTTCATTCAAAACGCTGGTTTTTGCTATTGGGCTCTATTGAATAATGAATGTTTTGAATTTTCTCCAAAAGTAAAGTAGTTGCAAACTCATCCTTTTAGAGACTTGTTTGGGCTCATGAGAGTAGAAAAACATCAAAAATTTCAGTCCTGCATGATTCTACCAAGAAATGTGTGTTCATTGAAACCGCTGGTTTTTGATAGTTTGGGCCCTATTGAATAATGAATGTTTTGAATTTTCTCCAAAAGTAAAGTAGTTGCAAACTCATCCTTTTAGAAACTTGTTTGGGCTGTTGAGAGGAGTAAAAAACCATCAAAAATTTCAATCCTGCATGATTCTACCAAGAAATGTGATTCTTCATTCAAAACGCTGGTTTTTGCTATTGGGCTCTATTGAATAATGAATGTTTTGAATTTTCTCCAAAAGTAAAGTAGTTGCAAACTCATCCTTTTAGAGACTTGTTTGGGCTCATGAGAGGAGTAGAAAAACATCAAAAATTTCAGTCCTGCACGATTCTACCAAGAAATGTGTGTTCATTCAAACCGCTGGTTTTTGATATTTTGGGCCCTATTGAATAATGAATGTTTTGTATTTTCTCCAAAAGTAAAGTAGTTGCAAACTCATCCTTTTAGAAACTTGTTTAGGCTGTTGAGAGGAGTAAAAAACCATCAATAATTTCAATCCTGCATGATTCTACCAAGAAATGTGATTCTTCTTTCAAAACCTGATTTTTGCTATTGGGCTCTATTGAATAATGAATGTTTTGAATTTTCTCCAAAAGTAAAGTAGTTGCAAACTCATGCTTTTAGATACTTGTTTGGGCTCATGAGAGGAGTAGAAAAACATCAAAAATTTCAGTCCTGCACGATTCTACCAAGAAATGTGTGTTCATTCAAACCGCTGTTTTTTGATATTTTGGGCCCTATTGAATAATGAATGTTTTGAATTTTCTCCAAAAGTAAAGTAGTTGCAAACTCATCCTTTTAGAAACTTGTTTGGGCTGTTGAGAGGAGTAAAAAACCATCAAAAATTTCAATCCTGCATGATTCTACCAAGAAATGTGATTCTTCATTCAAAACCTGATTTTTGCTATTGGGCTCTATTGAATAATGAATGTTTTGAATTTTCTCCAAAAATAAAGTAGTTGCAAACTCATGCTTTTAGAGACTTGTTTGGGCTCATGAGAGGAGTAGAAAAACATCAAAAATTTCAGTCCTGCATGATTCTACCAAGAAATGTGTGTTCATTGAAACCGCTGGTTTTTGATAGTTTGGGCCCTATTGAATAATGAATGTTTTGAATTTTCTCCAAAAGTAAAGTAGTTGCAAACTCATCCTTTTAGAAACTTGTTTGGGCTGTTGAGAGGAGTAAAAAACCATCAAAAATTTCAATCCTGCATGATTCTACCAAGAAATGTGATTCTTCATTCAAAACGCTGGTTTTTGCTATTGGGCTCTATTGAATAATGAATGTTTTGAATTTTCTCCAAAAGTAAAGTAGTTGCAAACTCATCCTTTTAGAGACTTGTTTGGGCTCATGAGAGTAGAAAAACATCAAAAATTTCAGTCCTGCATGATTCTACCAAGAAATGTGTGTTCATTGAAACCGCTGGTTTTTGATAGTTTGGGCCCTATTGAATAATGAATGTTTTGAATTTTCTCCAAAAGTAAAGTAGTTGCAAACTCATCCTTTTAGAAACTTGTTTGGGCTGTTGAGAGGAGTAAAAAACCATCAAAAATTTCAATCCTGCATGATTCTACCAAGAAATGTGATTCTTCATTCAAAACGCTGGTTTTTGCTATTGGGCTCTATTGAATAATGAATGTTTTGAATTTTCTCCAAAAGTAAAGTAGTTGCAAACTCATCCTTTTAGAGACTTGTTTGGGCTCATGAGAGGAGTAGAAAAACATCAAAAATTTCAGTCCTGCACGATTCTACAAAGAAATGTGTGTTCATTCAAACCGCTGGTTTTTGATATTTTGGGCCCTATTGAATAATGAATGTTTTGTATTTTCTCCAAAAGTAAAGTAGTTGCAAACTCATCCTTTTAGAAACTTGTTTAGGCTGTTGAGAGGAGTAAAAAACCATCAATAATTTCAATCCTGCATGATTCTACCAAGAAATGTGATTCTTCTTTCAAAACCTGATTTTTGCTATTGGGCTCTATTGAATAATGAATGTTTTGAATTTTCTCCAAAAGTAAAGTAGTTGCAAACTCATGCTTTTAGAGACTTGTTTGGGCTCATGAGAGGAGTAGAAAAACATCAAAAATTTCAGTCCTGCACGATTCTACCAAGAAATGTGTGTTCATTCAAACCGCTGTTTTTTGATATTTTGGGCCCTATTGAATAATGAATGTTTTGAATTTTCTCCAAAAGTAAAGTAGTTGCAAACTCATCCTTTTAGAAACTTGTTTGGGCTGTTGAGAGGAGTAAAAAACCATCAAAAATTTCAATCCTGCATGATTCTACCAAGAAACCTGATTTTTGCTATTGGGCTCTATTGAACAATGAATGTTTTGAATTTTCTCCAAAAGTAAAGTAGTTGCAAACTCATGCTTTTAGAGACTTGTTTGGGCTCATGAGAGGAGTAGAAAAACATCAAAAATTTCAGTCCTGCATGATTCTACCAAGAAATGTGTGTTCATTGAAACCGCTGGTTTTTGAAAGTTTGGGCCCTATTGAATAATGAATGTTTTGAATTTTCTCCAAAAGTAAAGTAGTTGCAAACTCATCCTTTTAGAAACTTGTTTGGGCTGTTGAGAGGAGTAAAAAACCATCAAAAATTTCAATCCTGCATGATTCTACCAAGAAATGTGATTCTTCATTCAAAACGCTGGTTTTTGCTATTGGGCTCTATTGAATAATGAATGTTTTGAATTTTCTCCAAAAGTAAAGTAGTTGCAAACTCATCCTTTTAGAGACTTGTTTGGGCTCATGAGAGGAGTAGAAAAACATCAAAAATTTCAGTCCTGCACGATTCTACCAAGAAATGTGTGTTCATTCAAACTGCTGGTTTTTGATATTTTGGGCCCTATTGAATAATGAATGTTTTGAATTTTCTCCAAAAGTAAAGTAGTTGCAAACTCATCCTTTTAGAGACTTGTTTGGGCTCATGAGAGGAGTAGAAAAACATCAAAAATTTCAGTCCTGCACGATTCTACCAAGAAATATGTGTTCATTCAAACCGCTGGTTTTTGATATTTTGGGCCCTATTGAATAATGAATGTTTTGAATTTTCTCCAAAAGTAAAGTAGTTGCAAACTCATCCTTTTAGAAACTTGTTTGGGCTGTTGAGAGGAGTAAAAAACCATCAAAAATTTCAATCCTGCATGATTCTACCAAGAAATGTGATTCTTCATTCAAAACCTGATTTTTGCTATTGGGCTCTATTGAATAATGAATGTTTTGAATTTTCTCCAAAAGTAAAGTAGTTGCAAACTCATGCTTTTAGAGACTTGTTTGGGCTCATGAGAGGAGTAGAAAAACATCAAAAATTTCAGTCCTGCACGATTCTACCAAGAAATGTGTGTTCATTGAAACCGCTGGTTTTTGATAGTTTTGGCCCTATTGAATAATGAATGTTTTGAATTTTCTCCAAAAGTAAAGTAGTTGCAAACTCATCCTTTTAGAAACTTGTTTGGGCTGTTGAGAGGAGTAAAAAACCATCAAAAATTTCAATCCTGCATGATTCTACCAAGAAATGTGATTCTTCATTCAAAACCTGATTTTTGCTATTGGGCTCTATTGAATAATGAATGTTTTGAATTTTCTCCAAAAATAAAGTAGTTGCAAACTCATGCTTTTAGAGACTTGTTTGGGCTCATGAGAGGAGTAGAAAAACATCAAAAATTTCAGTCCTGCATGATTCTACCAAGAAATGTGTGTTCATTGAAACCGCTGGTTTTTGATAGTTTGGGCCCTATTGAATAATGAATGTTTTGAATTTTCTCCAAAAGTAAAGTAGTTGCAAACTCATCCTTTTAGAAACTTGTTTGGGCTGTTGAGAGGAGTAAAAAACCATCAAAAATTTCAATCCTGCATGATTCTACCAAGAAATGTGATTCTTCATTCAAAACGCTGGTTTTTGCTATTGGGCTCTATTGAATAATGAATGTTTTGAATTTTCTCCAAAAGTAAAGTAGTTGCAAACTCATCCTTTTAGAGACTTGTTTGGGCTCATGAGAGTAGAAAAACATCAAAAATTTCAGTCCTGCATGATTCTACCAAGAAATGTGTGTTCATTGAAACCGCTGGTTTTTGATAGTTTGGGCCCTATTGAATAATGAATGTTTTGAATTTTCTCCAAAAGTAAAGTAGTTGCAAACTCATCCTTTTAGAAACTTGTTTGGGCTGTTGAGAGGAGTAAAAAACCATCAAAAATTTCAATACTGCATGATTCTACCAAGAAATGTGATTCTTCATTCAAAACGCTGGTTTTTGCTATTGGGCTCTATTGAATAATGAATGTTTTGAATTTTCTCCAAAAGTAAAGTAGTTGCAAACTCATGCTTTTAGAGACTTGTTTGGGCTCATGAGAGGAGTAGAAAAACATCAAAAATTTCAGTCCTGCATGATTCTACCAAGAAATGTGTGTTCATTGAAACCGCTGGTTTTTGATATTTTGGGCCCTATTGAATAATGAATGTTTTGAATTTTCTCCAAAAGTAAAGTAGTTGCAAACTCATCCTTTTAGAAACTTGTTTGGGCTGTTGAGAGGAGTAAAAACCATCAAAAATTTCAATCCTGCATGATTCTACCAAGAAATGTGATTCTTCATTCAAAACGCTGGTTTTTGCTATTGGGCTCTATTGAATAATGAATGTTTTGAATTTTCTCCAAAAGTAAAGTAGTTGCAAACTCATGCTTTTAGAGACTTGTTTGGGCTCATGAGAGGAGTAGAAAAACATCAAAAATTTCAGTCCTGCATGATTCTACCAAGAAATGTGTGTTCATTGAAACCGCTGGTTTTTGATAGTTTGGGCCCTATTGAATAATGAATGTTTTGAATTTTCTCCAAAAGTAAAGTAGTTGCAAACTCATCCTTTTAGAAACTTGTTTGGGCTGTTGAGAGGAGTAAAAAACCATCAAAAATTTCAATCCTGCATGATTCTACCAAGAAATGTGATTCTTCATTCAAAACGCTGGTTTTTGCTATTGGGCTCTATTGAATAATGAATGTTTTGAATTTTCTCCAAAAGTAAAGTAGTTGCAAACTCATCCTTTTAGAGACTTGTTTGGGCTCATGAGAGGAGTAGAAAAACATCAAAAATTTCAGTCCTGCACGATTCTACCAAGAAATGTGTGTTCATTCAAACCGCTGGTTTTTGATATTTTGGGCCCTATTGAATAATGAATGTTTTGTATTTTCTCCAAAAGTAAAGTAGTTGCAAACTCATCCTTTTAGAAACTTGTTTAGGCTGTTGAGAGGAGTAAAAAACCATCAATAATTTCAATCCTGCATGATTCTACCAAGAAATGTGATTCTTCTTTCAAAACCTGATTTTTGCTATTGGGCTCTATTGAATAATGAATGTTTTGAATTTTCTCCAAAAGTAAAGTAGTTGCAAACTCATGCTTTTAGAGACTTGTTTGGGCTCATGAGAGGAGTAGAAAAACATCAAAAATTTCAGTCCTGCACGATTCTACCAAGAAATGTGTGTTCATTCAAACCGCTGTTTTTTGATATTTTGGGCCCTATTGAATAATGAATGTTTTGAATTTTCTCCAAAAGTAAAGTAGTTGCAAACTCATCCTTTTAGAAACTTGTTTGGGCTGTTGAGAGGAGTAAAAAACCATCAAAAATTTCAATCCTGCATGATTCTACCAAGAAATGTGATTCTTCATTCAAAACCTGATTTTTGCTATTGGGCTCTATTGAACAATGAATGTTTTGAATTTTCTCCAAAAGTAAAGTAGTTGCAAACTCATGCTTTTAGAGACTTGTTTGGGCTCATGAGAGGAGTAGAAAAACATCAAAAATTTCAGTCCTGCATGATTCTACCAAGAAATGTGTGTTCATTGAAACCGCTGGTTTTTGAAAGTTTGGGCCCTATTGAATAATGAATGTTTTGAATTTTCTCCAAAAGTAAAGTAGTTGCAAACTCATCCTTTTAGAAACTTGTTTGGGCTGTTGAGAGGAGTAAAAAACCATCAAAAATTTCAATCCTGCATGATTCTACCAAGAAATGTGATTCTTCATTCAAAACGCTGGTTTTTGCTATTGGGCTCTATTGAATAATGAATGTTTTGAATTTTCTCCAAAAGTAAAGTAGTTGCAAACTCATCCTTTTAGAGACTTGTTTGGGCTCATGAGAGGAGTAGAAAAACATCAAAAATTTCAGTCCTGCACGATTCTACCAAGAAATGTGTGTTCATTCAAACTGCTGGTTTTTGATATTTTGGGCCCTATTGAATAATGAATGTTTTGAATTTTCTCCAAAAGTAAAGTAGTTGCAAACTCATCCTTTTAGAGACTTGTTTGGGCTCATGAGAGGAGTAGAAAAACATCAAAAATTTCAGTCCTGCACGATTCTACCAAGAAATATGTGTTCATTCAAACCGCTGGTTTTTGATATTTTGGGCCCTATTGAATAATGAATGTTTTGAATTTTCTCCAAAAGTAAAGTAGTTGCAAACTCATCCTTTTAGAAACTTGTTTGGGCTGTTGAGAGGAGTAAAAAACCATCAAAAATTTCAATCCTGCATGATTCTACCAAGAAATGTGATTCTTCATTCAAAACCTGATTTTTGCTATTGGGCTCTATTGAATAATGAATGTTTTGAATTTTCTCCAAAAGTAAAGTAGTTGCAAACTCATGCTTTTAGAGACTTGTTTGGGCTCATGAGAGGAGTAGAAAAACATCAAAAATTTCAGTCCTGCACGATTCTACCAAGAAATGTGTGTTCATTGAAACCGCTGGTTTTTGATAGTTTTGGCCCTATTGAATAATGAATGTTTTGAATTTTCTCCAAAAGTAAAGTAGTTGCAAACTCATCCTTTTAGAAACTTGTTTGGGCTGTTGAGAGGAGTAAAAAACCATCAAAAATTTCAATCCTGCATGATTCTACCAAGAAATGTGATTCTTCATTCAAAACCTGATTTTTGCTATTGGGCTCTATTGAATAATGAATGTTTTGAATTTTCTCCAAAAATAAAGTAGTTGCAAACTCATGCTTTTAGAGACTTGTTTGGGCTCATGAGAGGAGTAGAAAAACATCAAAAATTTCAGTCCTGCATGATTCTACCAAGAAATGTGTGTTCATTGAAACCGCTGGTTTTTGATAGTTTGGGCCCTATTGAATAATGAATGTTTTGAATTTTCTCCAAAAGTAAAGTAGTTGCAAACTCATCCTTTTAGAAACTTGTTTGGGCTGTTGAGAGGAGTAAAAAACCATCAAAAATTTCAATCCTGCATGATTCTACCAAGAAATGTGATTCTTCATTCAAAACGCTGGTTTTTGCTATTGGGCTCTATTGAATAATGAATGTTTTGAATTTTCTCCAAAAGTAAAGTAGTTGCAAACTCATCCTTTTAGAGACTTGTTTGGGCTCATGAGAGTAGAAAAACATCAAAAATTTCAGTCCTGCATGATTCTACCAAGAAATGTGTGTTCATTGAAACCGCTGGTTTTTGATAGTTTGGGCCCTATTGAATAATGAATGTTTTGAATTTTCTCCAAAAGTAAAGTAGTTGCAAACTCATCCTTTTAGAAACTTGTTTGGGCTGTTGAGAGGAGTAAAAAACCATCAAAAATTTCAATCCTGCATGATTCTACCAAGAAATGTGATTCTTCATTCAAAACGCTGGTTTTTGCTATTGGGCTCTATTGAATAATGAATGTTTTGAATTTTCTCCAAAAGTAAAGTAGTTGCAAACTCATCCTTTTAGAGACTTGTTTGGGCTCATGAGAGGAGTAGAAAAACATCAAAAATTTCAGTCCTGCACGATTCTACCAAGAAATGTGTGTTCATTCAAACCGCTGGTTTTTGATATTTTGGGCCCTATTGAATAATGAATGTTTTGTATTTTCTCCAAAAGTAAAGTAGTTGCAAACTCATCCTTTTAGAAACTTGTTTAGGCTGTTGAGAGGAGTAAAAAACCATCAATAATTTCAATCCTGCATGATTCTACCAAGAAATGTGATTCTTCTTTCAAAACCTGATTTTTGCTATTGGGCTCTATTGAATAATGAATGTTTTGAATTTTCTCCAAAAGTAAAGTAGTTGCAAACTCATGCTTTTAGAGACTTGTTTGGGCTCATGAGAGGAGTAGAAAAACATCAAAAATTTCAGTCCTGCGCGATTCTACCAAGAAATGTGTGTTCATTCAAACCGCTGTTTTTTGATATTTTGGGCCCTATTGAATAATGAATGTTTTGAATTTTCTCCAAAAGTAAAGTAGTTGCAAACTCATCCTTTTAGAAACTTGTTTGGGCTGTTGAGAGGAGTAAAAAACCATCAAAAATTTCAATCCTGCATGATTCTACCAAGAAATGTGATTCTTCATTCAAAACCTGATTTTTGCTATTGGGCTCTATTGAATAATGAATGTTTTGAATTTTCTCCAAAAATAAAGTAGTTGCAAACTCATGCTTTTAGAGACTTGTTTGGGCTCATGAGAGGAGTAGAAAAACATCAAAAATTTCAGTCCTGCATGATTCTACCAAGAAATGTGTGTTCATTGAAACCGCTGGTTTTTGATAGTTTGGGCCCTATTGAATAATGAATGTTTTGAATTTTCTCCAAAAGTAAAGTAGTTGCAAACTCATCCTTTTAGAAACTTGTTTGGGCTGTTGAGAGGAGTAAAAAACCATCAAAAATTTCAATCCTGCATGATTCTACCAAGAAATGTGATTCTTCATTCAAAACGCTGGTTTTTGCTATTGGGCTCTATTGAATAATGAATGTTTTGAATTTTCTCCAAAAGTAAAGTAGTTGCAAACTCATCCTTTTAGAGATTTGTTTGGGCTCATGAGAGGAGTAGAAAAACATCAAAAATTTCAGTCCTGCATGATTCTACCAAGAAATGTGTGTTCATTGAAACCGCTGGTTTTTGATAGTTTGGGCCCTATTGAATAATGAATGTTTTGAATTTTCTCCAAAAGTAAAGTAGTTGCAAACTCATCCTTTTAGAAACTTGTTTGGGCTGTTGAGAGGAGTAAAAAACCATCAAAAATTTCAATCCTGCATGATTCTACCAAGAAATGTGATTCTTCATTCAAAACGCTGGTTTTTGCTATTGGGCTCTATTGAATACTGAATGTTTTGAATTTTCTCCAAAAGTAAAGTAGTTGCAAACTCATCCTTTTAGAGACTTGTTTGGGCTCATGAGAGGAGTAGAAAAACATCAAAAATTTCAGTCCTGCACGATTCTACCAAGAAATGTGTGTTCATTCAAACCGCTGGTTTTTGATATTTTGGGCCCTATTGAATAATGAATGTTTTGTATTTTCTCCAAAAGTAAAGTAGTTGCAAACTCATCCTTTTAGAAACTTGTTTAGGCTGTTGAGAGGAGTAAAAAACCATCAATAATTTCAATCCTGCATGATTCTACCAAGAAATGTGATTCTTCTTTCAAAACCTGATTTTTGCTATTGGGCTCTATTGAATAATGAATGTTTTGAATTTTCTCCAAAAGTAAAGTAGTTGCAAACTCATGCTTTTAGAGACTTGTTTGGGCTCATGAGAGGAGTAGAAAAACATCAAAAATTTCAGTCCTGCACGATTCTACCAAGAAATGTGTGTTCATTCAAACCACTGTTTTTTGATATTTTGGGCCCTATTGAATAATGAATGTTTTGAATTTTCTCCAAAAGTAAAGTAGTTGCAAACTCATCCTTTTAGAAACTTGTTTGGGCTGTTGAGAGGAGTAAAAAACCATCAAAAATTTCAATCCTGCATGATTCTACCAAGAAATGTGATTCTTCATTCAAAACCTGATTTTTGCTATTGGGCTCTATTGAACAATGAATGTTTTGAATTTTCTCCATTTTCAAACAACTTTATTAAGTTTTTACATAAAAATTAACAGTTGTATTTAGCATCATTCCTACAGCCGTAGGGTATACACATATAACAGTATTTTAATGCCTTGAGTATATTTAGTAGGAGTATCTAATAAATAAATAGCATATATCTTAACAGTAGTAATATACTTGAAGTACAACAAGATAGACCTACATAAATACAATACATGAACCTATACCTTAGCAGTAGTTATATATTAGCGGTATTACCAGAAAAAAAAACAAAAACCTACGATAAACTAAGGTAGAGATTATACAACTTTATTTCTGTATAGAGAGGGAAACGTTTACTTATATAAAATTAATATAACCTATTATCTAAGTCACAAAATAGGAGACATCAGGAGCAAGCGATTTCAGGTAAATTTTGCTCTGAGGCGAAGCGGATCCAGGAACTCCATCTTTTATTAAATGTTGAAAAATAGTTATTAGCCAAAGCATGGCTTCTTTCGTATGAACAGTGTAATGACATTTTATCCGTAATATCACTGAGTTTGGGAGTAGCGTTTTCGTTCCATAGTGATGCTATGGCATTCTTTGTTATAAGAAACAAATGGATGACTGTTGGGATATGGGAAGGATGGATCTCATCTAGATTTAAAGACAACAATGCCATTTGTGGTGTCAGGGTTATTTTTTGTTTTGTCACCTCATTAATTAACCTAGAAATTTCCAGCCATAAAGGTTTAATATTAGGACATTCCCAGAAAATATGTAAAATTGAACCTATGAATCCGCAATCTCTCCAGCAATCTGGAGATCTGCCAGGAAATATTCTAGCTAACTTTAATGGCGTGAAGTACCATCTAGATATCATTTTATAGAAGGACTCATGTAGAGAGGCGCAAATATTGGATGAATAAGTCCTTTTGAAAGCCTGTTTCCATTGTTCCATAGAAACGGAAATGTTAATATCATTCTCCCAATTCAACATGTATGGAGTTTTTTCTAAATCCTCAGAACCATTTAAAAAATCATAAATAGTTCTCGATCTCCAGTGGAGTTTAACATTGCTGTTACAGAGTAAAAGAGTAGTAGAGTCCGTTATATATGATTTTTTCCTCATGAATTTTAAGATGTGCTTTTTTAGTAGAGAGAGGAGAGTGATATCCTGGGAAGAAAAATTCTTTTGAGTCCTTAATGTATCGTTGCTTAAAAATTTCTTCCCATCGTACAAGTCTCCTATCCCCTTAATACCCATTTTATTCCAATCTTTTGGGATTTCCTTCTCCACCAATAGACCAAGAAATTTTATAGGAACATTCTTCAACTGAACAAACCTTTGGCTTTGAGTTTTTTTAATTTGGGGTTTAGCTAAATGTTTCCATGCTGAGAGAGTTGCAGAGATTGTTGGGGAATCAAAATGTAAAGGGGAGGATGATGTAAGACATTCTAGGATTGTCTTTAAAAGAGTTTTATTTTTATTGGAATACCTCTCCAGTTCTACCCATGCTGGAGCGTTGCTTGTGTTAACCCAATAAAAAGATTGTTTGATTAGGTTGGCATAGTAATAATTAATTATATTTGGAAGAGCTAGGCCACCATTTAATTTACTTCTAGTTAAAATGTGTGATGCCACTCTTGCTCTTTTCTTATTACATATGAATTTATTTATAATAGATTGGAGCTTTCTGAGATATTTTAGTGGGATAACTAGTGGAATTGCTCTGAAAGAATAAAGGATTTTTGGGAGGGTAAAGAGTTTAAATAGAGTTATTCTACCTACCCATGATATTTCTTGGCTTGAGAGACTATTCAATTCAGTCTGTGTTTTTTTAATAGTATTTTTCATGTTTATCTCTACCGTTTTCCTAAAGTTTCTGGTAATACAGATACCTAAATAGGTAATATCTTCCTTTTCCCAATCAAACCTGGAAATCTTTTTAATGTTTGTGATAGTAAGATCGTTGAGAAAAAAATCTAGCAGTTTTGATTTAGTTTCGTTTATTTTGTAGAATGATATCCTAGAGAAACCCTCAATAGTTGATAAAACCTCTTTGACTGAGTTCAACGGATCCGACAAACTTAATATAATGTCATCCGCGAAGAGGCCTATTTTAGAATGATTGTCACCCATCTGTATGCCACGGATTCTATCATTCGATCTTATTGCTTCCGCTAGTGGCTCCATTATCAACGCAAACAAAAGGGGGGAAAGTGGGCATCCCTGTCTGGTTCCATTAGTTATCTTGATTTGATTAGAAAGATGACTATTTGCATAAACATTTGCAGAAGGATTCGAATACAATGCCATTATTGTTTTTATTATTTTGTTACTAAAGCCAAATCTATCTAAGGTTGCTTTCAGGAATTCCCAATTAACCCTATCGAAAGCTTTCTCTGCGTCTAAAGCCAAAAGGAGTGAAGGGATTTTTTTCTTCTTGATGAAATTAATCAGATTTAATGTTCTCCTAGTACCGTCAATTGTCTGGCGTCCTTCAATGAATCCAAGCTGATCTTTATGGATAATACTTGGAAGGATGTTTTTTAGTCTATTTGCTATGATTTTTGAAAATAATTTGACATCTGTGTTTATTAATGAGATGGGTCTGTAATTTTTAACTGATTCCAGGTCTCCTTTAGGCTTGGGTATTAGTATTATGTTGGCACGTAACATTTCAGAAGGAAATTCACCGGACCAAGAAGCCTTATCAAACACTTGGACTAAATAAGGAGTCAAAATAGATTCGAAGGTTTGGTAATATTCATTTGAGTAACCATCGGGTCCCGGAGCTTTTTTCTTTTTGAGTGATTTGATGGCTTCTGAAATTTCTAACGCAGAAAAGGGAACCTCTAGATTTGATAGCTGTTGGGTAGTAACCTTAGGCAAATTTAAAGATGTAAGGAAATCATCTATACTTTGGCTATCCGGTTGATATGTTTCCTGATCTGATTTTAGATTATAAATAGAAGAATAATATTCTGCAAAGGCATCTACGATTTTCTTGGGGTGCTCTAGTATAGATCCATCATGTTTAATTCTATTAATTCTGCTTTTGATTCTAATTGTTCTGAATTTTTGTGCCATTAGTTTAGTTGGTTTGTTATATGATGAATAAAAATTGGACCTCATGGATTTAGCATATTTATCATATTCATTGAATAGCTCCGATCTTAGGTCTATTCTTAATTTTAAGATTTCTGAATGAATATTGGGTGGTGCTTGGGATGACTTTTGTGAAATTTCCTCTAAGTTTTTTAGGTCTGATTGTAATTTATGTATTTTTTCTTTACTTATTTTTTTTTTGGTGAAGGCTAGATGGGTCATTACACCTCTGATGACTGCTTTGTGAGCATTCCATAAAGTAAATGGGCATATATTGTTAATGTCGTTCTCAGTAAAGTAGTTGTTCAAAGCCAATTCTATTTCTTTTCTTTGAATTGGGTTGAATAGGAGTGATGAATCACATCTCCATTGGGATTTAAATTTGGCCGTCCTACCAAGAGAAACTTCAGCAACCATTGGAGAGTGATCTGAAAATGTTTTGGGTAGAATTTCTATTTTTTTAAATTTTGAGATTGAGAATGTATCTGTTAAAAATAAATCGATTCTAGAAAAAGACTTGTGTGCCTCTGAGAAGTGAGTATATTCCAAAGAAGATGTGTTGAGACACCTAAAAGCATCTAAGTATTCGTGATTGCAAAGCCAACGTTTGAGTTCAGGAAACGAGGATCTAGTAGGAGAAGTAGAGTCTAATGTGCCATCTGGAACAATGTTGAAATCACCTACTAGAATAGTGGTACCTCTTTTAACTTCTTGAATTTTTTTGTCTAGGCCATTAAAGAAACGCATTTGTCCATTACAAGGAGCATAAATATTCACAAGTGTTGTTAATTGACTGTCGATCAAGCAGACAAGTATCAAGAATCTGCCTGCGCTATCAGAGTACTCACTGATAATTTCAAATGAGATTGTGTTTTTGATTAATATTACAACACCTGCTCTTTTTTTCTCGTTTAAAGATTTGAATATGTGTGGAAAATTTTTGTTTTCGAATTTAGGGTGTCCTTCCCTGGCTAGCTTCACCTCTTGAAGACAGATGGTGTCTGCTTTGCTGCCCCTAATCTCTCTCCACGTGAGATATCTCTTAACCGGACTATTCAGTCCCCTCACATTGAATGACAGTATCTTTACCATAACTTAACTCTAAAACAATACAGAAAATACAAATAAGAACATAAACAGGAAGAAAATACCAATCACCTGGGTAAGCTTCCTAAAATGGGGAAAAGTTCGTAAACTCCGTAGGAAGCCTTTGCAGTTCACAAAATGCAAGTGTTAAAACATATCAAATTTACATTTTTCTCACCCTGGAGCCTCATTTTTCTTATCAAGTGTTTCAATAAAATTTTTCCCTTCTTGTGGAGATAAGATAACTATGACCCTACCACCATGATTTATCAATAGCTTAGTAGGGAACCCCCACCTATATATCACATCTCTCTTCCTCAGCATTGTTGTAACTTCATTGAATCCTTTCCTCGTTTGGATAGTGTCTTTTGAAAGGTCTGCATATGATTTGATGTGATCATAAGGATGGGGAAGATGTTTATTGGTTCTGAAGTAATTTAAGAATTTTTCTTTGGTGGAATAGAAGTGGAATCTCAAAATAGTGTCCCTGGGGAGCTCGGCTGAAATGGACGTAGGACGCGGGAGTCTGTGGATTCTATCTATCATCAGTTCTATCTCAGGAACAGAAGGCAATACTTTAATCAGAATCTCTGTGACGTATTTTTGTAAACTGTGTTGGTTAATTTTTTCAGAGATTCCTCTCAATTTAATGTTGTTCCTCCTACTACGGTCTTCCAGGTCGGCTAATTTATTTCGTAAAAAGAGGATTTCTTTTTGGGCATTAGTTTGTTGTTTTTGGAGGGAATCAGAGGTTTTCCCAATGACTTCTATTTTTTTTTCATTTTTATCCACCCTAGTGGAAATTGTGTCAAGGTTGGATTGTAAACGGCTGACATGCTTTTCTATTGAGGATTCAACGCTTTTATTTAATGCTAGAATTAAATCTCTGATATATTTTTCAGAGGCCCCCTTCTCAGATGCTTGAATATCCTCCAGACTCCCATGACCACTGATATCGGACTCAGAGCCAAATTCTATTCTAGGCCTACTTTTATTTGGGCTCTGAGATGGAGAAGCCTCGTAGTATTCTTCCTCGTCTGACAGCACAGATCTACCCTCCCCTTTAGACTCATCCCTTTTAGATTTTCTGTTAACGGAAGTGTCCATGTCTGATTGAATATTATCCAACTCTTGTTTCATTAAAGTGTGAGTATCACCTTTTTGTCCAATTGAAAATTTATTAGTTTTTTTAGGGGAGGAAGGAGGGCTAATACATATGGCTTCATCTAAATCTGTCCTGTCTTGTTTACGCATAGAATTGTCTCTTTGTTGTTTAGCTTTGTTATTTTTCTGACTCATTTTGGTGTTTATCACTCAAAAAGAGTAGCGATGAGAGGTAAAATAGAAGGTTTAAGCCAACGGTTAATAGTTATTATATTGCACTGTGCTGCCTGAATACAATGGGATGGCAGCTTAACCAGCACAGTTAGCTACAATGGGCATCTAGCAACAACAGTGCCTATAACAGTCACCCCCTGCCCCCAACCGCTATGCCGCTTATTTTCTATGAGGTATCTTTCTATTC
The DNA here is from genome assembly GCF_039654945.1 of Dendrobates tinctorius. Taxonomy (NCBI): domain Eukaryota; kingdom Metazoa; phylum Chordata; class Amphibia; order Anura; family Dendrobatidae; genus Dendrobates; species Dendrobates tinctorius. The sequence goes on from NW_027361716.1 coordinate 31,757,859, forward strand.
AGCGCCACACTAAACAGTAATATATAAACAACAGCTCTAATAGACTATACCACTGCCAGATTAGTATATTCACCACACAGATTGCGGAGAAAGTCTGATAGACGCTGCCACAGGATTTTCACCGTTGAACTAGATCGCTCCCGAAGTTCCTGAATGGGTTTTCACTGCTCGTTTAATAACCTCCTCTGATGCCTCCTTAAGCTCCCACCGGGCTCCGCTCTCCGCTGCAGCCCCACTTGTACTGTCTCCAATCCCCCTGCTGTGCCGGGTAAAGACGTCGCTCCTTCAGCTGTCGGCTCCTTCACTCAGCTGCTCTTGCCGGCTCCGTTCCTGAGACTCCTGTCCCCCGTCAGTGTCACCTCCACAAATCCCTGGAATCTGCTGCAGCAGCCGGTCCACCCGCGTGTGTTGAATCACCCGGCTTCTCCTTCCTTCTTAAGCCGCTGCACTCTGTCACCGCTGCCGGATTTTATATAGCGCCAACTTCTGCTGACTCACCAGCCTCTGCAACAGATCCCCTTCTTCACACCAGTCACCGCCGCTGCTGTTGAAAATATATTCTCGCCTGAGACAATCTTCTTCTCCTCAGCTCGTTCGCGCTGAGTGCCGTCACCTCTCCTGTCAGCTTTTTCCGCCTTAGCAGTGTCTCTATTATTTTAATCCCGGTGCGGCTCTGCAGCTGGTAAACTTCGCGGTAAAATCAAGTCCGTTCCCGCGAAATCCAGCATCTGCTCCTGCGGGCTCCTCCGCTGCTTCCACCCGATCTCTCGGCCTCCTTTGTATGACCGCGTTGTCACCCCGCTCCAATGCCGCTAATGTCCTCTGTGTCGCGGCAGTGTCCGCTTCTCACATAGATCACTGGCTCTCTTCTTGCCGGTATTCGCGCCTTTTTTCCCAGCGTCTCTAATCACCTCAGCCTGGGCGCGCCGCTGCAGAGAGAAGCAGGCGCGGGAAAACTTGCTGGTTCACCGCTCCTCAGGCTTTAAAAGGTCATATCTCGGGGAATATTCGTCATAAAAACTCCAGAAGGGTCTCAAAATGATCCTGGAGAATAAGGCTGTTAAATTCAATAAAACTTTTTGTCCAAATTCTTCTTGTTCGCTTTGTAAGTCGCTTAACAAGGAAGGCTTCCTCAGAGCTCAGAGCTCACACAGCCTGCTGCATTGAGCTCCAGACCACGCCCCCTTGAATTTTCTCCAAAAGTAAAGTAGTTGCAAACTCATGCTTTTAGAGACTTGTTTGGGCTCATGAGAGGAGTAGAAAAACATCAAAAATTTCAGTCCTGCATGATTCTACCAAGAAATGTGTGTTCATTGAAACCGCTGGTTTTTGAAAGTTTGGGCCCTATTGAATAATGAATGTTTTGAATTTTCTCCAAAAGTAAAGTAGTTGCAAACTCATCCTTTTAGAAACTTGTTTGGGCTGTTGAGAGGAGTAAAAAACCATCAAAAATTTCAATCCTGCATGATTCTACCAAGAAATGTGATTCTTCATTCAAAACGCTGGTTTTTGCTATTGGGCTCTATTGAATAATGAATGTTTTGAATTTTCTCCAAAAGTAAAGTAGTTGCAAACTCATCCTTTTAGAGACTTGTTTGGGCTCATGAGAGGAGTAGAAAAACATCAAAAATTTCAGTCCTGCACGATTCTACCAAGAAATGTGTGTTCATTCAAACTGCTGGTTTTTGATATTTTGGGCCCTATTGAATAATGAATGTTTTGAATTTTCTCCAAAAGTAAAGTAGTTGCAAACTCATCCTTTTAGAGACTTGTTTGGGCTCATGAGAGGAGTAGAAAAACATCAAAAATTTCAGTCCTGCACGATTCTACCAAGAAATATGTGTTCATTCAAACCGCTGGTTTTTGATATTTTGGGCCCTATTGAATAATGAATGTTTTGAATTTTCTCCAAAAGTAAAGTAGTTGCAAACTCATCCTTTTAGAAACTTGTTTGGGCTGTTGAGAGGAGTAAAAAACCATCAAAAATTTCAATCCTGCATGATTCTACCAAGAAATGTGATTCTTCATTCAAAACCTGATTTTTGCTATTGGGCTCTATTGAATAATGAATGTTTTGAATTTTCTCCAAAAGTAAAGTAGTTGCAAACTCATGCTTTTATAGACTTGTTTGGGCTCATGAGAGGAGTAGAAAAACATCAAAAATTTCAGTCCTGCACGATTCTACCAAGAAATGTGTGTTCATTGAAACCGCTGGTTTTTGATAGTTTTGGCCCTATTGAATAATGAATGTTTTGAATTTTCTCCAAAAGTAAAGTAGTTGCAAACTCATCCTTTTAGAAACTTGTTTGGGCTGTTGAGAGGAGTAAAAAACCATCAAAAATTTCAATCCTGCATGATTCTACCAAGAAATGTGATTCTTCATTCAAAACCTGATTTTTGCTATTGGGCTCTATTGAATAATGAATGTTTTGAATTTTCTCCAAAAATAAAGTAGTTGCAAACTCATGCTTTTAGAGACTTGTTTGGGCTCATGAGAGGAGTAGAAAAACATCAAAAATTTCAGTCCTGCATGATTCTACCAAGAAATGTGTGTTCATTGAAACCGCTGGTTTTTGATAGTTTGGGCCCTATTGAATAATGAATGTTTTGAATTTTCTCCAAAAGTAAAGTAGTTGCAAACTCATCCTTTTAGAAACTTGTTTGGGCTGTTGAGAGGAGTAAAAAACCATCAAAAATTTCAATCCTGCATGATTCTACCAAGAAATGTGATTCTTCATTCAAAACGCTGGTTTTTGCTATTGGGCTCTATTGAATAATGAATGTTTTGAATTTTCTCCAAAAGTAAAGTAGTTGCAAACTCATCCTTTTAGAGACTTGTTTGGGCTCATGAGAGTAGAAAAACATCAAAAATTTCAGTCCTGCATGATTCTACCAAGAAATGTGTGTTCATTGAAACCGCTGGTTTTTGATAGTTTGGGCCCTATTGAATAATGAATGTTTTGAATTTTCTCCAAAAGTAAAGTAGTTGCAAACTCATCCTTTTAGAAACTTGTTTGGGCTGTTGAGAGGAATAAAAAACCATCAAAAATTTCAATCCTGCATGATTCTACCAAGAAATGTGATTCTTCATTCAAAACGCTGGTTTTTGCTATTGGGCTCTATTGAATAATGAATGTTTTGAATTTTCTCCAAAAGTAAAGTAGTTGCAAACTCATCCTTTTAGAAACTTGTTTGGGCTGTTGAGAGGAGTAAAAACCATCAAAAATTTCAATCCTGCATGATTCTACCAAGAAATCTGAATCTTCATTCAAAACCTGATTTTTGCCATTGGGCTCTATTGAATAATGAATGTTTTGAATTTTCTCCAAAAGTAAAGTAGTTGCAAACTCATGCTTTTAGAGACTTGTTTGGGCTCATGAGAGGAGTAGAAAAACATCAAAAATTTCAGTCCTGCATGATTCTACCAAGAAATATGTGTTCATTGAAACCGCTGGTTTTTGATAGTTTGGGCCCTATTGAATAATGAATGTTTTGAATTTTCTCCAAAAGTAAAGTAGTTGCAAACTCATCCTTTTAGAAACTTGTTTGGGCTGTTGAGAGGAGTGAAAAACCATCAAAAATTTCAATCCTGCATGATTCTACCAAGAAATGTGATTCTTCATTCAAAACGCTGGTTTTTGCTATTGGGCTCTATTGAATAATGAATGTTTTGAATTTTCTCCAAAAGTAAAGTAGTTGCAAACTCATCCTTTTAGAGACTTGTTTGGGCTCATGAGAGGAGTAGAAAAACATCAAAAATTTCAGTCCTGCACGATTCTACCAAGAAATGTGTGTTCATTCAAACTGCTGGTTTTTTATATTTTGGGCCCTATTGAATAATGAATGCTTTGAATTTTCTCCAAAAGTAAAGTAGTTGCAAACTCATCCTTTTAGAAACTTGTTTGGGCTGTTGAGAGGAGTAAAAAACCATCAAAAATTTCAATCCTGCATGATTCTACCAAGAAATGTGATTCTTCATTCAAAGCGCTGGTTTTTGCTATTGGGCTCTATTGAATAATGAATGTTTCGAATTTTCTCCAAAAGTAAAGTAGTTGCAAACTCATCCTTTTAGAGACTTGTTTGGGCTCATGAGAGGAGTAGAAAAACATCAAAAATTTCAGTCCTGCACGATTCTACCAAGAAATGTGTGTTCATTCAAACCGCTGGTTTTTGATATTTTGGGCCCTATTGAATAATGAATGTTTTGAATTTTCTCCAAAAGTAAAGTAGTTGCAAACTCATCCTTTTAGAAACTTGTTTGGGCTGTTGAGAGGAGTAAAAAACCATCAAAAATTTCAATCCTGCATGATTCTACCAAGAAATGTGATTCTTCATTCAAAACCTGATTTTTGCTATTGGGCTCTATTGAATAATGAATGTTTTGAATTTTCTCCAAAAATAAAGTAGTTGCAAACTCATGCTTTTAGAGACTTGTTTGGGCTCATGAGAGTAGGAAAACATCAAAAATTTCAGTCCTGCATGATTCTACCAAGAAATGTGTGTTCATTGAAACCGCTGGTTTTTGATAGTTTGGGCCCTATTGAATAATGTATGTTTGGAATTTTCTCCAAAAGTAAAGTAGTTGCAAACTCATCCTTTTAGAAACTTGTTTGGGCTGTTGAGAGGAGTAAAAAACCATCAAAAATTTCAATCCTGCATGATTCTACCAAGAAATGTGATTCTTCATTCAAAACGCTGGTTTTTGCTATTGGGCTCTATTGAATAATGAATGTTTTGAATTTTCTCCAAAAGTAAAGTAGTTGCAAACTCATCCTTTTAGAGACTTGTTTGGGCTCATGAGAGGAGTAGAAAAACATCAAAAATTTCAGTCCTGCACGATTCTACCAAGAAATGTGTGTTCATTCAAACCGCTGGTTTTTGATATTTTGGGCCGTATTGAATAATGAGTTTTGAATTTTCTCCAAAAGTAAAGTAGTTGCAAACTCATCCTTTTAGAAACTTGTTTGGGCTGTTGAAAGGAGTAAAAAACCATCAAAAATTTCAATCCTGCATGATTCTACCAAGAAATGTGATTCTTCATTCAAAACCTGATTTTTGCTATTGGGCACTATTGAATAATGAATGTTTTGAATTTTCTCCAAAAGTAAAGTAGTTGCAAACTCATGCTTTTAGAGACTTGTTTGGGCTCATGAGAGGAGTAGAAAAACATCAAAAATTTCAGTCCTGCATGATTCTACCAAGAAATGTGTGTTCATTGAAACCGCTGGTTTTTGATAGTTTGGGCCCTATTGAATAATGAATGTTTTGAATTTTCTCCAAAAGTAAAGTAGTTGCAAACTCATCCTTTTAGAAACTTGTTTGGGCTGTTGAGAGGAGTAAAAAACCATCAAAAATTTCAATCCTGCATGATTCTACCAAGAAATGTGATTCTTCATTCAAAACCTGATTTTTGCTATTGGGCTCTATTGAATAATGAATGTTTTGAATTTTCTCCAAAAATAAAGTAGTTGCAAACTCATGCTTTTAGAGACTTGTTTGGGCTCATGAGAGGAGTAGAAAAACATCAAAAATTTCAGTCCTGCATGATTCTACCAAGAAATGTGTGTTCATTGAAACCGCTGGTTTTTGATAGTTTGGGCCCTATTGAATAATGAATGTTTTGAATTTTCTCCAAAAGTAAAGTAGTTGCAAACTCATCCTTTTAGAAACTTGTTTGGGCTGTTGAGAGGAATAAAAAACCATCAAAAATTTCAATCCTGCATGATTCTACCAAGAAATGTGATTCTTCATTCAAAACGCTGGTTTTTGCTATTGGGCTCTATTGAATAATGAATGTTTTGAATTTTCTCCAAAAGTAAAGTAGTTGCAAACTCATCCTTTTAGAAACTTGTTTGGGCTGTTGAGAGGAGTAAAAACCATCAAAAATTTCAATCCTGCATGATTCTACCAAGAAATCTGAATCTTCATTCAAAACCTGATTTTTGCCATTGGGCTCTATTGAATAATGAATGTTTTGAATTTTCTCCAAAAGTAAAGTAGTTGCAAACTCATGCTTTTAGAGACTTGTTTGGGCTCATGAGAGGAGTAGAAAAACATCAAAAATTTCAGTCCTGCATGATTCTACCTAGAAATATGTGTTCATTGAAACCGCTGGTTTTTGATAGTTTGGGCCCTATTGAATAATGAATGTTTTGAATTTTCTCCAAAAGTAAAGTAGTTGCAAACTCATCCTTTTAGAAACTTGTTTGGGCTGTTGAGAGGAGTGAAAAACCATCAAAAATTTCAATCCTGCATGATTCTACCAAGAAATGTGATTCTTCATTCAAAACGCTGGTTTTTGCTATTGGGCTCTATTGAATAATGAATGTTTTGAATTTTCTCCAAAAGTAAAGTAGTTGCAAACTCATCCTTTTAGAGACTTGTTTGGGCTCATGAGAGGAGTAGAAAAACATCAAAAATTTCAGTCCTGCACGATTCTACCAAGAAATGTGTGTTCATTCAAACTGCTGGTTTTTTATATTTTGGGCCCTATTGAATAATGAATGCTTTGAATTTTCTCCAAAAGTAAAGTAGTTGCAAACTCATCCTTTTAGAAACTTGTTTGGGCTGTTGAGAGGAGTAAAAAACCATCAAAAATTTCAATCCTGCATGATTCTACCAAGAAATGTGATTCTTCATTCAAAGCGCTGGTTTTTGCTATTGGGCTCTATTGAATAATGAATGTTTCGAATTTTCTCCAAAAGTAAAGTAGTTGCAAACTCATCCTTTTAGAGACTTGTTTGGGCTCATGAGAGGAGTAGAAAAACATCAAAAATTTCAGTCCTGCACGATTCTACCAAGAAATGTGTGTTCATTCAAACCGCTGGTTTTTGATATTTTGGGCCCTATTGAATAATGAATGTTTTGAATTTTCTCCAAAAGTAAAGTAGTTGCAAACTCATCCTTTTAGAAACTTGTTTGGGCTGTTGAGAGGAGTAAAAAACCATCAAAAATTTCAATCCTGCATGATTCTACCAAGAAATGTGATTCTTCATTCAAAACCTGATTTTTGCTATTGGGCTCTATTGAATAATGAATGTTTTGAATTTTCTCCAAAAATAAAGTAGTTGCAAACTCATGCTTTTAGAGACTTGTTTGGGCTCATGAGAGTAGGAAAACATCAAAAATTTCAGTCCTGCATGATTCTACCAAGAAATGTGTGTTCATTGAAACCGCTGGTTTTTGATAGTTTGGGCCCTATTGAATAATGAATGTTTGGAATTTTCTCCAAAAGTAAAGTAGTTGCAAACTCATCCTTTTAGAAACTTGTTTGGGCTGTTGAGAGGAGTAAAAAACCATCAAAAATTTCAATCCTGCATGATTCTACCAAGAAATGTGATTCTTCATTCAAAACGCTGGTTTTTGCTATTGGGCTCTATTGAATAATGAATGTTTTGAATTTTCTCCAAAAGTAAAGTAGTTGCAAACTCATCCTTTTAGAGACTTGTTTGGGCTCATGAGAGGAGTAGAAAAACATCAAAAATTTCAGTCCTGCACGATTCTACCAAGAAATGTGTGTTCATTCAAACCGCTGGTTTTTGATATTTTGGGCCGTATTGAATAATGAGTTTTGAATTTTCTCCAAAAGTAAAGTAGTTGCAAACTCATCCTTTTAGAAACTTGTTTGGGCTGTTGAAAGGAGTAAAAAACCATCAAAAATTTCAATCCTGCATGATTCTACCAAGAAATGTGATTCTTCATTCAAAACCTGATTTTTGCTATTGGGCACTATTGAATAATGAATGTTTTGAATTTTCTCCAAAAGTAAAGTAGTTGCAAACTCATGCTTTTAGAGACTTGTTTGGGCTCATGAGAGGAGTAGAAAAACATCAAAAATTTCAGTCCTGCATGATTCTACCAAGAAATGTGTGTTCATTGAAACCGCTGGTTTTTGATAGTTTGGGCCCTATTGAATAATGAATGTTTTGAATTTTCTCCAAAAGTAAAGTAGTTGCAAACTCATCCTTTTAGAAACTTGTTTGGGCTGTTGAGAGGAGTAAAAAACCATCAAAAATTTCAATCCTGCATGATTCTACCAAGAAATGTGATTCTTCATTCAAAACCTGATTTTTGCTATTGGGCTCTATTGAATAATGAATGTTTTGAATTTTCTCCAAAAGTAAAGTAGTTGCAAACTCATGCTTTTAGAGACTTGTTTGGGCTCATGAGAGGAGTAGAAAAACATCAAAAATTTCAGTCCTGCATGATTCTACCAAGAAATGTGTGTTCATTCAATCCGCTGGTTTTTGATAGTTTGGGCCCTATTGAATAATCAATGTTTTGAATTTTCTCCAAAAGTAAAGTAGTTGCAAACTCATCCTTTTAGAAACTTGTTTGGGCTGTTGAGAGGAGTAAAAAAACCATCAAAAATTTCAATCCTGCATGATTCTACCAAGAAATGTGATTCTTCATTCAAAACGCTGGTTTTTGCTATTGGGCTCTATTGAATAATGAATGTTTTGAATTTTCTCCAAAAGTAAAGTAGTTGCAAACTCATCCTTTTAGAGACTTGTTTGGGCTCATGAGAGGAGTAGAAAAACATCAAAAATTTCAGTCCTGCACGATTCTACCAAGAAATGTGTGTTCATTCACACCGCTGGTTTTTGATATTTTGTGCCCTATTGAATAATGAATGTTTTGAATTTTCTCCAAAAGTAAAGTAGTTGCAAACTCATCCTTTTAGAAACTTGTTTGGGCTGTTGAGAGGAGTAAAAAACCATCAAAAATTTCAATCCTGCATGATTCTACCAAGAAATGTGATTCTTCATTCAAAACGCTGGTTTTTGCTATTGGGCTCTATTGAATAATGAATGTTTTGAATTTTCTCCAAAAGTAAAGTAGTTGCAAACTCATCCTTTTAGAGACTTGTTTGGGCTCATGAGAGGAGTAGAAAAACATCAAAAATTTCAGTCCTGCATGATTCTACCAAGAAATGTGTGTTCATTGAAACCGCTGGTTTCTGATAGTTTGGGCCCTATTGAATAATGAATGTTTTGAATTTTCTCCAAAAGTAAAGTAGTTGCAAACTCATCCTTTTAGAAACTTGTTTGGGCTGTTGAGAGGAGTAAAAAACTATCAAAAATTTCAATCCTGCATGATTCTACCAAGAAATGTGATTCTTCATTCAAAACCTGATTTTTGCTATTGGGCTCTATTGAACAATGAATGTTTTGAATTTTCTCCAAAAGTAAAGTAGTTGCAAACTCATGCTTTTAGAGACTTGTTTGGGCTCATGAGAGGAGTAGAAAAACATCAAAAATTTCAGTTCTGCATGATTCTACCAAGAAATGTGTGTTCATTGAAACCGCTGGTTTTTGATAGTTTGGGCCCTATTGAATAATGAATGTTTTGAATTTTCTCCAAAAGTAAAGTAGTTGCAAACTCATCCTTTTAGAAACTTGTTTGGGCTGTTGAGAGGAGTAAAAAACCATCAAAAATTTCAATCCTGCATGATTCTACCAAGAAATGTGATTCTTCATTCAAAACGCTGGTTTTTGCTATTGGGCTCTATTGAATAATGAATGTTTTGAATTTTCTCCAAAAGTAAAGTAGTTGCAAACTCATGCTTTTAGAGACTTGTTTGGGCTCATGAGAGGAGTAGAAAAACATCAAAAATTTCAGTCCTGCATGATTCTACCAAGAAATGTGTGTTCATTGAAACCGCTGGTTTTTGATAGTTTGGGCCCTATTGAATAATGAATGTTTTGAATTTTCTCCAAAAGTAAAGTAGTTGCAAACTCATCCTTTTAGAAATTTGTTTGGGCTGTTGAGAGGAGTAAAAAACCATCAAAAATTTCAATCCTGCATGATTCTACCAAGAAATGTGATTCTTCATTCAAAACGCTGGTTTTTGCTATTTGGCTCTATTGAATAATGAATGTTTTGAATTTTCTCCAAAAGTAAAGTAGTTGCAAACTCATCCTTTTAGAGACTTGTTTGGGCTCATGAGAGGAGTAGAAAAACATCAAAAATTTCAGTCCTGCACGATTCTACCAAGAAATGTGTGTTCATTCAAACCGCTGGTTTTTGATATTTTGTGCCCTATTGAATAATGAATGTTTTGAATTTTCTCCAAAAGTAAAGTAGTTGCAAACTCATCCTTTTAGAAACTTGTTTGGGCTGTTGAGAGGAGTAAAAAACCATCAAAAATTTCAATCCTGCATGATTCTACCAAGAAATGTGATTCTTCTTTCAAAACCTGATTTTTGCTATTGGGCTCTATTGAATAATGAATGTTTTGAATTTTCTCCAAAAGTAAAGTAGTTGCAAAATCATGCTTTTAGAGACTTGTTTGGGCTCATGAGAGGAGTAGAAAAACATCAAAAATTTCAGTCCTGCATGATTCTACCAAGAAATGTGTGTTCATTCAATCCGCTGGTTTTTGATAGTTTGGGCCCTATTGAATAATCAATGTTTTGAATTTTCTCCAAAAGTAAAGTAGTTGCAAACTCATCCTTTTAGAAACTTGTTTGGGCTGTTGAGAGGAGTAAAAAAACCATCAAAAATTTCAATCCTGCATGATTCTACCAAGAAATGTGATTCTTCATTCAAAACGCTGGTTTTTGCTATTGGGCTCTATTGAATAATGAATGTTTTGAATTTTCTCCAAAAGTAAAGTAGTTGCAAACTCATCCTTTTAGAGACTTGTTTGGGCTCATGAGAGGAGTAGAAAAACATCAAAAATTTCAGTCCTGCACGATTCTACCAAGAAATGTGTGTTCATTCACACCGCTGGTTTTTGATATTTTGTGCCCTATTGAATAATGAATGTTTTGAATTTTCTCCAAAAGTAAAGTAGTTGCAAACTCATCCTTTTAGAAACTTGTTTGGGCTGTTGAGAGGAGTAAAAAACCATCAAAAATTTCAATCCTGCATGATTCTACCAAGAAATGTGATTCTTCATTCAAAACGCTGGTTTTTGCTATTGGGCTCTATTGAATAATGAATGTTTTGAATTTTCTCCAAAAGTAAAGTAGTTGCAAACTCATCCTTTTAGAGACTTGTTTGGGCTCATGAGAGGAGTAGAAAAACATCAAAAATTTCAGTCCTGCATGATTCTACCAAGAAATGTGTGTTCATTGAAACCGCTGGTTTCTGATAGTTTGGGCCCTATTGAATAATGAATGTTTTGAATTTTCTCCAAAAGTAAAGTAGTTGCAAACTCATCCTTTTAGAAACTTGTTTGGGCTGTTGAGAGGAGTAAAAAACCATCAAAAATTTCAATCCTGCATGATTCTACCAAGAAATGTGATTCTTCATTCAAAACCTGATTTTTGCTATTGGGCTCTATTGAACAATGAATGTTTTGAATTTTCTCCAAAAGTAAAGTAGTTGCAAACTCATGCTTTTAGAGACTTGTTTGGGCTCATGAGAGGAGTAGAAAAACATCAAAAATTTCAGTTCTGCATGATTCTACCAAGAAATGTGTGTTCATTGAAACCGCTGGTTTTTGATAGTTTGGGCCCTATTGAATAATGAATGTTTTGAATTTTCTCCAAAAGTAAAGTAGTTGCAAACTCATCCTTTTAGAAACTTGTTTGGGCTGTTGAGAGGAGTAAAAAACCATCAAAAATTTCAATCCTGCATGATTCTACCAAGAAATGTGATTCTTCATTCAAAACGCTGGTTTTTGCTATTGGGCTCTATTGAATAATGAATGTTTTGAATTTTCTCCAAAAGTAAAGTAGTTGCAAACTCATGCTTTTAGAGACTTGTTTGGGCTCATGAGAGGAGTAGAAAAACATCAAAAATTTCAGTCCTGCATGATTCTACCAAGAAATGTGTGTTCATTGAAACCGCTGGTTTTTGATAGTTTGGGCCCTATTGAATAATGAATGTTTTGAATTTTCTCCAAAAGTAAAGTAGTTGCAAACTCATCCTTTTAGAAATTTGTTTGGGCTGTTGAGAGGAGTAAAAAACCATCAAAAATTTCAATCCTGCATGATTCTACCAAGAAATGTGATTCTTCATTCAAAACGCTGGTTTTTGCTATTTGGCTCTATTGAATAATGAATGTTTTGAATTTTCTCCAAAAGTAAAGTAGTTGCAAACTCATCCTTTTAGAGACTTGTTTGGGCTCATGAGAGGAGTAGAAAAACATCAAAAATTTCAGTCCTGCACGATTCTACCAAGAAATGTGTGTTCATTCAAACCGCTGGTTTTTGATATTTTGTGCCCTATTGAATAATGAATGTTTTGAATTTTCTCCAAAAGTAAAGTAGTTGCAAACTCATCCTTTTAGAAACTTGTTTGGGCTGTTGAGAGGAGTAAAAAACCATCAAAAATTTCAATCCTGCATGATTCTACCAAGAAATGTGATTCTTCTTTCAAAACCTGATTTTTGCTATTGGGCTCTATTGAATAATGAATGTTTTGAATTTTCTCCAAAAGTAAAGTAGTTGCAAACTCATGCTTTTAGAGACTTGTTTGGGCTCATGAGAGGAGTAGAAAAACATCAAAAATTTCAGTCCTGCATGATTCTACCAAGAAATGTGTGTTCATTCAAACCGCTGGTTTTTGATAGTTTGAGCCCTATTGAATAATGAATGTTTTGAATTTTCTCCAAAAGTAAAGTAGTTGCAAACTCATCCTTTTAGAATCTTGTTTGGGCTGTTGAGAGGAGTAAAAAACCATCAAAAATTTCAATCCTGCATGATTCTACCAAGAAATGTGATTCTTCATTCAAAACGCTGGTTTTTGCTATTGGGCTCTATTGAATAATGAATGTTTTGAATTTTCTCCAAAAGTAAAGTAGTTGCAAACTCATGCTTTTAGAGACTTGTTTGGGCTAATGAGAGGAGTAGAAAAACATCAAAAATTTCAGTCCTGCATGATTCTACCAAGAAATGTGTGTTCATTGAAACCGCTGGTTTTTGATAGTTTGGGCCCTATTGAATAATGAATGTTTTGAATTTTCTCCAAAAGTAAAGTAGTTGCAAACTCATCCTTTTAGAAACTTGTTTGGGCTGTTGAGAGGAGTAAAAAACCATCAAAAATTTCAATCCTGCATGATTCTACCAAGAAATGTGATTCTTCATTCAAAACGCTGGTTTTTGCTATTGGGCTCTATTGAATAATGAATGTTTTGAATTTTCTCCAAAAGTAAAGTAGTTGCAAACTCATCCTTTTAGAGACTTGTTTGGGCTCATGAGAGGAGTAGAAAAACATCAAAAATTTCAGTCCTGCACGATTCTACCAAGAAATGTGTGTTCATTCAAACCGCTGGTTTTTGATATTTTGGGCCGTATTGAATAATGAATGTTTTGAATTTTCTCCAAAAGTAAAGTAGTTGCAAACTCATCCTTTTAGAAACTTGTTTGGGCTGTTGAAAGGAGTAAAAAACCATCAAAAATTTCAATCCTGCATGATTCTACCAAGAAATGTGATTCTTCATTCAAAACCTGATTTTTGCTATTGGGCACTATTGAATAATGAATGTTTTGAATTTTCTCCAAAAGTAAAGTAGTTGCAAACTCATGCTTTTAGAGACTTGTTTGGGCTCATGAGAGGAGTAGAAAAACATCAAAAATTTCAGTCCTGCATGATTCTACCAAGAAATGTGTGTTCATTGAAACCGCTGGTTTTTGATAGTTTGGGCCCTATTGAATAATGAATGTTTTGAATTTTCTCCAAAAGTAAAGTAGTTGCAAACTCATCCTTTTAGAAACTTGTTTGGGCTGTTGAGAGGAGTAAAAAACCATCAAAAATTTCAATCCTGCATGATTCTACCAAGAAATGTGATTCTTCATTCAAAACCTGATTTTTGCTATTGGGCTCTATTGAATAATGAATGTTTTGAATTTTCTCCAAAAATAAAGTAGTTGCAAACTCATGCTTTTAGAGACTTGTTTGGGCTCATGAGAGGAGTAGAAAAACATCAAAAATTTCAGTCCTGCATGATTCTACCAAGAAATGTGTGTTCATTGAAACCGCTGGTTTTTGATAGTTTGGGCCCTATTGAATAATGAATGTTTTGAATTTTCTCCAAAAGTAAAGTAGTTGCAAACTCATCCTTTTAGAAACTTGTTTGGGCTGTTGAGAGGAGTAAAAAACCATCAAAAATTTCAATCCTGCATGATTCTACCAAGAAATGTGATTCTTCATTCAAAACGCTGGTTTTTGCTATTGGGCTCTATTGAATAATGAATGTTTTGAATTTTCTCCAAAAGTAAAGTAGTTGCAAACTCATCCTTTTAGAGACTTGTTTGGGCTCATGAGAGGAGTAGAAAAACATCAAAAATTTCAGTCCTGCACGATTCTACCAAGAAATGTGTGTTCATTCAAACCGCTGGTTTTTGATATTTTGGGCCGTATTGAATAATGAATGTTTTGAATTTTCTCCAAAAGTAAAGTAGTTGCAAACTCATCCTTTTAGAAACTTGTTTGGGCTGTTGAAAGGAGTAAAAAACCATCAAAAATTTCAATCCTGCATGATTCTACCAAGAAATGTGATTCTTCATTCAAAACCTGATTTTTGCTATTGGGCACTATTGAATAATGAATGTTTTGAATTTTCTCCAAAAGTAAAGTACTTGCAAACTCATGCTTTTAGAGACTTGTTTGGGCTCATGAGAGGAGTAGAAAAACATCAAAAATTTCAGTCCTGCATGATTCTACCAAGAAATGTGTGTTCATTGAAACCGCTGGTTTTTGATAGTTTGGGCCATATTGAATAATGAATGTTTTGAATTTTCTCCAAAAGTAAAGTAGTTGCAAACTCATCCTTTTAGAAACTTGTTTGGGCTGTTGAGAGGAGTAAAAAACCATCAAAAATTTCAATCCTGCATGATTCTACCAAGAAATGTGATTCTTCATTCAAAACGCTGGTTTTTGCTATTGGGCTCTATTGAATAATGAATGTTTTGAATTTTCTCCAAAAGTAAAGTAGTTGCAAACTCATCCTTTTAGAGACTTGTTTGGGCTCATGAGAGGAGTAGAAAAACATCAAAAATGTCAGTCCTGCATGATTCTACCAAGAAATGTGTGTTCATTGAAACCGCTGGTTTTTGATAGTTTGGGCCCTATTGAATAATGAATGTTTTGAATTTTCTCCAAAAGTAAAGTAGTTGCAAACTCATCCTTTTAGAAACTTTTTTGGGCTGTTGAGAGGAGTAAAAAACCATCAAAAATTTCAATCCTGCATGATTCTACCAAGAAATGTGATTCTTCATTCAAAACCTGATTTTTGCTATTGGGCTCTATTGAATAATGAATGTTTTGAATTTTCTCCAAAAGTAAAGTAGTTGCAAACTCATGCTTTTAGAGACTTGTTTGGGCTCATGAGAGGAGTAGAAAAACATCAAAAATTTCAGTCCTGCATGATTCTACCAAGAAATGTGTGTTCATTCAATCCGCTGGTTTTTGATAGTTTGGGCCCTATTGAATAATCAATGTTTTGAATTTTCTCCAAAAGTAAAGTAGTTGCAAACTCATCCTTTTAGAAACTTGTTTGGGCTGTTGAGAGGAGTAAAAAAACCATCAAAAATTTCAATCCTGCATGATTCTACCAAGAAATGTGATTCTTCATTCAAAACGCTGGTTTTTGCTATTGGGCTCTATTGAATAATGAATGTTTTGAATTTTCTCCAAAAGTAAAGTAGTTGCAAACTCATCCTTTTAGAGACTTGTTTGGGCTCATGAGAGGAGTAGAAAAACATCAAAAATTTCAGTCCTGCACGATTCTACCAAGAAATGTGTGTTCATTCACACCGCTGGTTTTTGATATTTTGTGCCCTATTGAATAATGAATGTTTTGAATTTTCTCCAAAAGTAAAGTAGTTGCAAACTCATCCTTTTAGAAACTTGTTTGGGCTGTTGAGAGGAGTAAAAAACCATCAAAAATTTCAATCCTGCATGATTCTACCAAGAAATGTGATTCTTCATTCAAAACGCTGGTTTTTGCTATTGGGCTCTATTGAATAATGAATGTTTTGAATTTTCTCCAAAAGTAAAGTAGTTGCAAACTCATCCTTTTAGAGACTTGTTTGGGCTCATGAGAGGAGTAGAAAAACATCAAAAATTTCAGTCCTGCATGATTCTACCAAGAAATGTGTGTTCATTGAAACCGCTGGTTTCTGATAGTTTGGGCCCTATTGAATAATGAATGTTTTGAATTTTCTCCAAAAGTAAAGTAGTTGCAAACTCATCCTTTTAGAAACTTGTTTGGGCTGTTGAGAGGAGTAAAAAACCATCAAAAATTTCAATCCTGCATGATTCTACCAAGAAATGTGATTCTTCATTCAAAACCTGATTTTTGCTATTGGGCTCTATTGAACAATGAATGTTTTGAATTTTCTCCAAAAGTAAAGTAGTTGCAAACTCATGCTTTTAGAGACTTGTTTGGGCTCATGAGAGGAGTAGAAAAACATCAAAAATTTCAGTTCTGCATGATTCTACCAAGAAATGTGTGTTCATTGAAACCGCTGGTTTTTGATAGTTTGGGCCCTATTGAATAATGAATGTTTTGAATTTTCTCCAAAAGTAAAGTAGTTGCAAACTCATCCTTTTAGAAACTTGTTTGGGCTGTTGAGAGGAGTAAAAAACCATCAAAAATTTCAATCCTGCATGATTCTACCAAGAAATGTGATTCTTCATTCAAAACGCTGGTTTTTGCTATTGGGCTCTATTGAATAATGAATGTTTTGAATTTTCTCCAAAAGTAAAGTAGTTGCAAACTCATGCTTTTAGAGACTTGTTTGGGCTCATGAGAGGAGTAGAAAAACATCAAAAATTTCAGTCCTGCATGATTCTACCAAGAAATGTGTGTTCATTGAAACCGCTGGTTTTTGATAGTTTGGGCCCTATTGAATAATGAATGTTTTGAATTTTCTCCAAAAGTAAAGTAGTTGCAAACTCATCCTTTTAGAAATTTGTTTGGGCTGTTGAGAGGAGTAAAAAACCATCAAAAATTTCAATCCTGCATGATTCTACCAAGAAATGTGATTCTTCATTCAAAACGCTGGTTTTTGCTATTTGGCTCTATTGAATAATGAATGTTTTGAATTTTCTCCAAAAGTAAAGTAGTTCAAACTCATCCTTTTAGAGACTTGTTTGGGCTCATGAGAGTAGTAGAAAAACATCAAAAATTTCAGTCCTGCACGATTCTACCAAGAAATGTGTGTTCATTCAAACCGCTGGTTTTTGATATTTTGTGCCCTATTGAATAATGAATGTTTTGAATTTTCTCCAAAAGTAAAGTAGTTGCAAACTCATCCTTTTAGATACTTGTTTGGGCTGTTGAGAGGAGTAAAAAACCATCAAAAATTTCAATCCTGCATGATTCTACCAAGAAATGTGATTCTTCTTTCAAAACCTGATTTTTGCTATTGGGCTCTATTGAATAATGAATGTTTTGAATTTTCTCCAAAAGTAAAGTAGTTGCAAACTCATGCTTTTAGAGACTTGTTTGGGCTCATGAGAGGAGTAGAAAAACATCAAAAATTTCAGTCCTGCATGATTCTACCAAGAAATGTGTGTTCATTCAAACCGCTGGTTTTTGATAGTTTGAGCCCTATTGAATAATGAATGTTTTGAATTTTCTCCAAAAGTAAAGTAGTTGCAAACTCATCCTTTTAGAATCTTGTTTGGGCTGTTGAGAGGAGTAAAAAACCATCAAAAATTTCAATCCTGCATGATTCTACCAAGAAATGTGATTCTTCATTCAAAACGCTGTTTTTTGCTATTGGGCTCTATTGAATAATGAATGTTTTGAATTTTCTCCAAAAGTAAAGTAGTTGCAAACTCATGCTTTTAGAGACTTGTTTGGGCTCATGAGAGGAGTAGAAAAACATCAAAAATTTCAGTCCTGCATGATTCTACCAAGAAATGTGTGTTCATTGAAACCGCTGGTTTTTGATAGTTTGGGCCCTATTGAATAATGAATGTTTTGAATTTTCTCCAAAAGTAAAGTAGTTGCAAACTCATCCTTTTAGAAACTTGTTTGGGCTGTTGAGAGGAGTAAAAAACCATCAAAAATTTCAATCCTGCATGATTCTACCAAGAAATGTGATTCTTCATTCAAAACGCTGGTTTTTGCTATTGGGCTCTATTGAATAATGAATGTTTTGAATTTTCTCCAAAAGTAAAGTAGTTGCAAACTCATCCTTTTAGAGACTTGTTTGGGCTCATGAGAGGAGTAGAAAAACATCAAAAATGTCAGTCCTGCATGATTCTACCAAGAAATGTGTGTTCATTGAAACCGCTGGTTTTTGATAGTTTGGGCCCTATTGAATAATGAATGTTTTGAATTTTCTCCAAAAGTAAAGTAGTTGCAAACTCATCCTTTTAGAAACTTGTTTGGGCTGTTGAGAGGAGTAAAAAACCATCAAAAATTTCAATCCTGCATGATTCTACCAAGAAATGTGATTCTTCATTCAAAACCTGATTTTTGCTATTGGGCTCTATTGAATAATGAATGTTTTGAATTTTCTCCAAAAGTAAAGTAGTTGCAAACTCATGCTTTTAGAGACTTGTTTGGGCTCATGAGAGGAGTAGAAAAACATCAAAAATTTCAGTCCTGCATGATTCTACCAAGAAATGTGTGTTCATTCAATCAGCTGGTTTTTGATAGTTTGGGCCCTATTGAATAATCAATGTTTTGAATTTTCTCCAAAAGTAAAGTAGTTGCAAACTCATCCTTTTAGAAACTTGTTTGGGCTGTTGAGAGGAGTAAAAAAACCATCAAAAATTTCAATCCTGCATGATTCTACCAAGAAATGTGATTCTTCATTCAAAACGCTGGTTTTTGCTATTGGGCTCTATTGAATAATGAATGTTTTGAATTTTCTCCAAAAGTAAAGTAGTTGCAAACTCATCCTTTTAGAGACTTGTTTGGGCTCATGAGAGGAGTAGAAAAACATCAAAAATTTCAGTCCTGCACGATTCTACCAAGAAATGTGTGTTCATTCACACCGCTGGTTTTTGATATTTTGTGCCCTATTGAATAATGAATGTTTTGAATTTTCTCCAAAAGTAAAGTAGTTGCAAACTCATCCTTTTAGAAACTTGTTTGGGCTGTTGAGAGGAGTAAAAAACCATCAAAAATTTCAATCCTGCATGATTCTACCAAGAAATGTGATTCTTCATTCAAAACGCTGGTTTTTGCTATTGGGCTCTATTGAATAATGAATGTTTTGAATTTTCTCCAAAAGTAAAGTAGTTGCAAACTCATCCTTTTAGAGACTTGTTTGGGCTCATGAGAGGAGTAGAAAAACATCAAAAATTTCAGTCCTGCATGATTCTACCAAGAAATGTGTGTTCATTGAAACCGCTGGTTTCTGATAGTTTGGGCCCTATTGAATAATGAATGTTTTGAATTTTCTCCAAAAGTAAAGTAGTTGCAAACTCATCCTTTTAGAAACTTGTTTGGGCTGTTGAGAGGAGTAAAAAACCATCAAAAATTTCAATCCTGCATGATTCTACCAAGAAATGTGATTCTTCATTCAAAACCTGATTTTTGCTATTGGGCTCTATTGAACAATGAATGTTTTGAATTTTCTCCAAAAGTAAAGTAGTTGCAAACTCATGCTTTTAGAGACTTGTTTGGGCTCATGAGAGGAGTAGAAAAACATCAAAAATTTCAGTTCTGCATGATTCTACCAAGAAATGTGTGTTCATTGAAACCGCTGGTTTTTGATAGTTTGGGCCCTATTGAATAATGAATGTTTTGAATTTTCTCCAAAAGTAAAGTAGTTGCAAACTCATCCTTTTAGAAACTTGTTTGGGCTGTTGAGAGGAGTAAAAAACCATCAAAAATTTCAATCCTGCATGATTCTACCAAGAAATGTGATTCTTCATTCAAAACGCTGGTTTTTGCTATTGGGCTCTATTGAATAATGAATGTTTTGAATTTTCTCCAAAAGTAAAGTAGTTGCAAACTCATGCTTTTAGAGACTTGTTTGGGCTCATGAGAGGAGTAGAAAAACATCAAAAATTTCAGTCCTGCATGATTCTACCAAGAAATGTGTGTTCATTGAAACCGCTGGTTTTTGATAGTTTGGGCCCTATTGAATAATGAATGTTTTGAATTTTCTCCAAAAGTAAAGTAGTTGCAAACTCATCCTTTTAGAAATTTGTTTGGGCTGTTGAGAGGAGTAAAAAACCATCAAAAATTTCAATCCTGCATGATTCTACCAAGAAATGTGATTCTTCATTCAAAACGCTGGTTTTTGCTATTTGGCTCTATTGAATAATGAATGTTTTGAATTTTCTCCAAAAGTAAAGTAGTTGCAAACTCATCCTTTTAGAGACTTGTTTGGGCTCATGAGAGGAGTAGAAAAACATCAAAAATTTCAGTCCTGCACGATTCTACCAAGAAATGTGTGTTCATTCAAACCGCTGGTTTTTGATAGTTTGAGCCCTATTGAATAATGAATGTTTTGAATTTTCTCCAAAAGTAAAGTAGTTGCAAACTCATCCTTTTAGAAACTTGTTTGGGCTGTTGAGAGGAGTAAAAAACCATCAAAAATTTCAATCCTGCATGATTCTACCAAGAAATGTGATTCTTCATTCAAAACGCTGGTTTTTGCTATTGGGCTCTATTGAATAATGAATGTTTTGAATTTTCTCCAAAAGTAAAGTAGTTGCAAACTCATGCTTTTAGAGACTTGTTTGGGCTCATGAGAGGAGTAGAAAAACATCAAAAATTTCAGTCCTGCATGATTCTACCAAGAAATGTGTGTTCATTGAAACCGCTGGTTTTTGATAGTTTGGGCCCTATTGAATAATGAATGTTTTGAATTTTCTCCAAAAGTAAAGTAGTTGCAAACTCATCCTTTTAGAAACTTGTTTGGGCTGTTGAGAGGAGTAAAAAACCATCAAAAATTTCAATCCTGCATGATTCTACCAAGAAATGTGATTCTTCATTCAAAACGCTGGTTTTTGCTATTGGGCTCTATTGAATAATGAATGTTTTGAATTTTCTCCAAAAGTAAAGTAGTTGCAAACTCATCCTTTTAGAGACTTGTTTGGGCTCATGAGAGGAGTAGAAAAACATCAAAAATTTCAGTCCTGCACGATTCTACCAAGAAATGTGTGTTCATTCAAACCGCTGGTTTTTGATATTTTGGGCCCTATTGAATAATGAATGTTTTGAATTTTCTCCAAAAGTAAAGTAGTTGCAAACTCATCCTTTTAGAAACTTGTTTGGGCTGTTGAGAGGAGTAAAAAACCATCAAAAATTTCAATCCTGCATGATTCTACCAAGAAATGTGATTCTTCATTCAAAACCTGATTTTTGCTATTGGGCTCTATTGAATAATGAATGTTTTGAATTTTCTCCAAAAGTAAAGTAGTTGCAAACTCATCCTTTTAGAGACTTGTTTGGGCTCATGAGAGGAGTAGAAAAACATCAAAAATTTCAGTCCTGCATTATTCTACCAAGAAATGTGTGTTCATTGAAACCGCTGGTTTCTGATATTTTGGGCCCTATTGAATAATGAATGTTTTGAATTTTCTCCAAAAGTAAAGTAGTTGCAAACTCATCCTTTTAGAAACTTGTTTGGGCTGTTGAGAGGAGTAAAAAACCATCAAAAATTTCAATCCTGCATGATTCTACCAAGAAATGTGATTCTTCATTCAAAACCTGATTTTTGCTATTGGGCTCTATTGAACAATGAATGTTTTGAATTTTCTCCAAAAGTAAAGTAGTTGCAAACTCATGCTTTTAGAGACTTGTTTGGGCTCATGAGAGGAGTAGAAAAACATCAAAAATTTCAGTTCTGCATGATTCTACCAAGAAATGTGTGTTCATTGAAACCGCTGGTTTTTGATAGTTTGGGCCCTATTGAATAATGAATGTTTTGAATTTTCTCCAAAAGTAAAGTAGTTGCAAACTCATCCTTTTAGAAACTTGTTTGGGCTGTTGAGAGGAGTAAAAAACCATCAAAAATTTCAATCCTGCATGATTCTACCAAGAAATGTGATTCTTCATTCAAAACGCTGGTTTTTGCTATTGGGCTCTATTGAATAATGAATGTTTTGAATTTTCTCCAAAAGTAAAGTAGTTGCAAACTCATGCTTTTAGAGACTTGTTTGGGCTCATGAGAGGAGTAGAAAAACATCAAAAATTTCAGTCCTGCATGATTCTACCAAGAAATGTGTGTTCATTGAAACCGCTGGTTTTTGATAGTTTGGGCCCTATTGAATAATGAATGTTTTGAATTTTCTCCAAAAGTAAAGTAGTTGCAAACTCATCCTTTTAGAAATTTGTTTGGGCTGTTGAGAGGAGTAAAAAACCATCAAAAATTTCAATCCTGCATGATTCTACCAAGAAATGTGATTCTTCATTCAAAACGCTGGTTTTTGCTATTTGGCTCTATTGAATAATGAATGTTTTGAATTTTCTCCAAAAGTAAAGTAGTTGCAAACTCATCCTTTTAGAGACTTGTTTGGGCTCATGAGAGGAGTAGAAAAACATCAAAAATTTCAGTCCTGCACGATTCTACCAAGAAATGTGTGTTCATTCAAACCGCTGGTTTTTGATAGTTTGAGCCCTATTGAATAATGAATGTTTTGAATTTTCTCCAAAAGTAAAGTAGTTGCAAACTCATCCTTTTAGAAACTTGTTTGGGCTGTTGAGAGGAGTAAAAAACCATCAAAAATTTCAATCCTGCATGATTCTACCAAGAAATGTGATTCTTCATTCAAAACGCTGGTTTTTGCTATTGGGCTCTATTGAATAATGAATGTTTTGAATTTTCTCCAAAAGTAAAGTAGTTGCAAACTCATGCTTTTAGAGACTTGTTTGGGCTCATGAGAGGAGTAGAAAAACATCAAAAATTTCAGTCCTGCATGATTCTACCAAGAAATGTGTGTTCATTGAAACCGCTGGTTTTTGATAGTTTGGGCCCTATTGAATAATGAATGTTTTGAATTTTCTCCAAAAGTAAAGTAGTTGCAAACTCATCCTTTTAGAAACTTGTTTGGGCTGTTGAGAGGAGTAAAAAACCATCAAAAATTTCAATCCTGCATGATTCTACCAAGAAATGTGATTCTTCATTCAAAACGCTGGTTTTTGCTATTGGGCTCTATTGAATAATGAATGTTTTGAATTTTCTCCAAAAGTAAAGTAGTTGCAAACTCATCCTTTTAGAGACTTGTTTGGGCTCATGAGAGGAGTAGAAAAACATCAAAAATTTCAGTCCTGCACGATTCTACCAAGAAATGTGTGTTCATTCAAACCGCTGGTTTTTGATATTTTGGGCCCTATTGAATAATGAATGTTTTGAATTTTCTCCAAAAGTAAAGTAGTTGCAAACTCATCCTTTTAGAAACTTGTTTGGGCTGTTGAGAGGAGTAAAAAACCATCAAAAATTTCAATCCTGCATGATTCTACCAAGAAATGTGATTCTTCATTCAAAACCTGATTTTTGCTATTGGGCTCTATTGAATAATGAATGTTTTGAATTTTCTCCAAAAGTAAAGTAGTTGCAAACTCATGCTTTTAGAGACTTGTTTGGGCTCATGAGAGGAGTAGAAAAACATCAAAAATTTCAGTCCTGCATGATTCTACCTAGAAATGTGTGTTCATTCAAACTGCTGGCTTTTGATTGTTTGGGCCCTATTGAATAATGAATGTTTTGAATTTTCTCCAAAAGTAAAGTAGTTGCAAACTCATCCTTTTAGAAACTTGTTTGGGCTGTTGAGAGGAGTAAAAAACCATCAAAAATTTCAATCCTGCATGATTCTACCAAATGTGATTCTTCATTCAAAACCTGATTTTTGCTATTGGGCTCTATTGAATAATGAATGTTTTGAATTTTCTCCAAAAGTAAAGTAGTTGCAAACTCATGCTTTTAGAGACTTGTTTGGGCTCATGAGAGGAGTAGAAAAACATCAAAAATTTCAGTCCTGCATGATTCTACCAAGAAATGTGTGTTCATTCAAACCGCTGGTTTTTGATAGTTTGGGCCCTATTGAATAATGAATGTTTTGAATTTTCTCCAAAAGTAAAGTAGTTGCAAACTCATCCTTTTAGAAACTTGTTTGGGCTGTTGAGAGGAGTAAAAAACCATCAAAAATTTCAATCCTGCATGATTCTACCAAGAAATGTGATTCTTCATTCAAAACGCTGGTTTTTGCTATTGGGCTCTATTGAATAATGAATGTTTTGAATTTTCTGCAAAAGTAAAGTAGTTGCAAACTCATCCTTTTAGAGACTTGTTTGGGCTCATGAGAGGAGTAGAAAAACATCAAAAATTTCAGTCCTGCACGATTCTACCAAGAAATGTGTGTTCATTCAAACTGCTGGTTTTTGATATTTTGGGCCCTATTGAATAATGAATGTTTTGAATTTTCTCCAAAAGTAAAGTAGTTGCAAACTCATCCTTTTAGAAACTTGTTTGGGCTGTTGAGAGGAGTAAAAAACCATCAAAAATTTCAATCCTGCATGATTCTACCAAGAAATGTGTTTCTTCATTCAAAACCTGATTTTTGCTATTGGGCTCTATTGAATAATGAATGTTTTGAATTTTCTCCAAAAGTAAAGTAGTTGCAAACTCATCCTTTTAGAAACTTGTTTGGGCTGTTGAGAGGAGTAAAAAAACCATCAAAAATTTCAATCCTGCATGATTCTACCAATAAATGTGATTCTTCATTCAAAACGCTGGTTTTTGCTATTGGGCTCTATTGAATAATGAATGTTTTGAATTTTCTCCAAAAGTAAAGTAGTTGCAAACTCATCCTTTTAGAGACTTGTTTGGGCTCATGAGAGGAGTAGAAAAACATCAAAAATTTCAGTCCTGCATGATTCTACCAAGAAATGTGTGTTCATTGAAACCGCTGGTTTTTGATAGTTTGGGCCCTATTGAATAATGAATGTTTTGAATTTTCTCCAAAAGTAAAGTAGTTGCAAACTCATCCTTTTAGAAACTTGTTTGGGCTGTTGATAGGAGTAAAAAACCATCAAAAATTTCAATCCTGCATGATTCTACCAAGAAATGTGATTCTTCATTCAAAACGCTGGTTTTTGCTATTGGGCTCTATTGAATAATGAATGTTTTGAATTTTCTCCAAAAGTAAAGTAGTTGCAAACTCATGCTTTTAGAGACTTGTTTGGGCTCATGAGAGGAGTAGAAAAACATCAAAAATTTCAGTTCTGCATGATTCTACCAAGAAATGTGTGTTCATTGAAACCGCTGGTTTTTGATAGTTTGGGCCCTATTGAATAATGAATGTTTTGAATTTTCTCCAAAAGTAAAGTAGTTGCAAACTCATCCTTTTAGAAACTTGTTTGGGCTGTTGATAGGAGTAAAAAACCATCAAAAATTTCAATCCTGCATGATTCTACCAAGAAATGTGATTCTTCATTCAAAACGCTGGTTTTTGCTATTGGGCTCTATTGAATAATGAATGTTTTGAATTTTCTCCAAAAGTAAAGTAGTTGCAAACTCATGCTTTTAGAGACTTGTTTGGGCTCATGAGAGGAGTAGAAAAACATCAAAAATTTCAGTCCTGCATGATTCTACCAAGAAATGTGTGTTCATTGAAACCGCTGGTTTTTGATAGTTTGGGCCCTATTGAATAATGAATGTTTTGAATTTTCTCCAAAAGTAAAGTAGTTGCAAACTCATCCTTTTAGAAATTTGTTTGGGCTGTTGAGAGGAGTAAAAAACCATCAAAAATTTCAATCCTGCATGATTCTACCAAGAAATGTGATTCTTCATTCAAAACGCTGGTTTTTGCTATTTGGCTCTATTGAATAATGAATGTTTTGAATTTTCTCCAAAAGTAAAGTAGTTGCAAACTCATCCTTTTAGAGACTTGTTTGGGCTCATGAGAGGAGTAGAAAAACATCAAAAATTTCAGTCCTGCACGATTCTACCAAGAAATGTGTGTTCATTCAAACCGCTGGTTTTTGATATTTTGTGCCCTATTGAATAATGAATGTTTTGAATTTTCTCCAAAAGTAAAGTAGTTGCAAACTCATCCTTTTAGAAACTTGTTTGGGCTGTTGAGAGGAGTAAAAAACCATCAAAAATTTCAATCCTGCATGATTCTACCAAGAAATGTGATTCTTCTTTCAAAACCTGATTTTTGCTATTGGGCTCTATTGAATAATGAATGTTTTGAATTTTCTCCAAAAGTAAAGTAGTTGCAAACTCATGCTTTTAGAGACTTGTTTGGGCTCATGAGAGGAGTAGAAAAACATCAAAAATTTCAGTCCTGCATGATTCTACCAAGAAATGTGTGTTCATTCAAACCGCTGGTTTTTGATAGTTTGAGCCCTATTGAATAATGAATGTTTTGAATTTTCTCCAAAAGTAAAGTAGTTGCAAACTCATCCTTTTAGAATCTTGTTTGGGCTGTTGAGAGGAGTAAAAAACCATCAAAAATTTCAATCCTGCATGATTCTACCAAGAAATGTGATTCTTCATTCAAAACGCTGGTTTTTGCTATTGGGCTCTATTGAATAATGAATGTTTTGAATTTTCTCCAAAAGTAAAGTAGTTGCAAACTCATGCTTTTAGAGACTTGTTTGGGCTCATGAGAGGAGTAGAAAAACATCAAAAATTTCAGTCCTGCATGATTCTACCAAGAAATGTGTGTTCATTGAAACCGCTGGTTTTTGATAGTTTGGGCCCTATTGAATAATGAATGTTTTGAATTTTCTCCAAAAGTAAAGTAGTTGCAAACTCATCCTTTTAGAAACTTGTTTGGGCTGTTGAGAGGAGTAAAAAACCATCAAAAATTTCAATCCTGCATGATTCTACCAAGAAATGTGATTCTTCATTCAAAACGCTGGTTTTTGCTATTGGGCTCTATTGAATAATGAATGTTTTGAATTTTCTCCAAAAGTAAAGTAGTTGCAAACTCATCCTTTTAGAGACTTGTTTGGGCTCATGAGAGGAGTAGAAAAACATCAAAAATGTCAGTCCTGCATGATTCTACCAAGAAATGTGTGTTCATTGAAACCGCTGGTTTTTGATAGTTTGGGCCCTATTGAATAATGAATGTTTTGAATTTTCTCCAAAAGTAAAGTAGTTGCAAACTCATCCTTTTAGAAACTTGTTTGGGCTGTTGAGAGGAGTAAAAAACCATCAAAAATTTCAATCCTGCATGATTCTACCAAGAAATGTGATTCTTCATTCAAAACCTGATTTTTGCTATTGGGCTCTATTGAATAATGAATGTTTTGAATTTTCTCCAAAAGTAAAGTAGTTGCAAACTCATGCTTTTAGAGACTTGTTTGGGCTCATGAGAGGAGTAGAAAAACATCAAAAATTTCAGTCCTGCATGATTCTACCAAGAAATGTGTGTTCATTCAATCAGCTGGTTTTTGATAGTTTGGGCCCTATTGAATAATCAATGTTTTGAATTTTCTCCAAAAGTAAAGTAGTTGCAAACTCATCCTTTTAGAAACTTGTTTGGGCTGTTGAGAGGAGTAAAAAAACCATCAAAAATTTCAATCCTGCATGATTCTACCAAGAAATGTGATTCTTCATTCAAAACGCTGGTTTTTGCTATTGGGCTCTATTGAATAATGAATGTTTTGAATTTTCTCCAAAAGTAAAGTAGTTGCAAACTCATCCTTTTAGAGACTTGTTTGGGCTCATGAGAGGAGTAGAAAAACATCAAAAATTTCAGTCCTGCACGATTCTACCAAGAAATGTGTGTTCATTCACACCGCTGGTTTTTGATATTTTGTGCCCTATTGAATAATGAATGTTTTGAATTTTCTCCAAAAGTAAAGTAGTTGCAAACTCATCCTTTTAGAAACTTGTTTGGGCTGTTGAGAGGAGTAAAAAACCATCAAAAATTTCAATCCTGCATGATTCTACCAAGAAATGTGATTCTTCATTCAAAACGCTGGTTTTTGCTATTGGGCTCTATTGAATAATGAATGTTTTGAATTTTCTCCAAAAGTAAAGTAGTTGCAAACTCATCCTTTTAGAGACTTGTTTGGGCTCATGAGAGGAGTAGAAAAACATCAAAAATTTCAGTCCTGCATGATTCTACCAAGAAATGTGTGTTCATTGAAACCGCTGGTTTCTGATAGTTTGGGCCCTATTGAATAATGAATGTTTTGAATTTTCTCCAAAAGTAAAGTAGTTGCAAACTCATCCTTTTAGAAACTTGTTTGGGCTGTTGAGAGGAGTAAAAAACCATCAAAAATTTCAATCCTGCATGATTCTACCAAGAAATGTGATTCTTCATTCAAAACCTGATTTTTGCTATTGGGCTCTATTGAACAATGAATGTTTTGAATTTTCTCCAAAAGTAAAGTAGTTGCAAACTCATGCTTTTAGAGACTTGTTTGGGCTCATGAGAGGAGTAGAAAAACATCAAAAATTTCAGTTCTGCATGATTCTACCAAGAAATGTGTGTTCATTGAAACCGCTGGTTTTTGATAGTTTGGGCCCTATTGAATAATGAATGTTTTGAATTTTCTCCAAAAGTAAAGTAGTTGCAAACTCATCCTTTTAGAAACTTGTTTGGGCTGTTGAGAGGAGTAAAAAACCATCAAAAATTTCAATCCTGCATGATTCTACCAAGAAATGTGATTCTTCATTCAAAACGCTGGTTTTTGCTATTGGGCTCTATTGAATAATGAATGTTTTGAATTTTCTCCAAAAGTAAAGTAGTTGCAAACTCATGCTTTTAGAGACTTGTTTGGGCTCATGAGAGGAGTAGAAAAACATCAAAAATTTCAGTCCTGCATGATTCTACCAAGAAATGTGTGTTCATTGAAACCGCTGGTTTTTGATAGTTTGGGCCCTATTGAATAATGAATGTTTTGAATTTTCTCCAAAAGTAAAGTAGTTGCAAACTCATCCTTTTAGAAATTTGTTTGGGCTGTTGAGAGGAGTAAAAAACCATCAAAAATTTCAATCCTGCATGATTCTACCAAGAAATGTGATTCTTCATTCAAAACGCTGGTTTTTGCTATTGGGCTCTATTGAATAATGAATGTTTTGAATTTTCTCCAAAAGTAAAGTAGTTGCAAACTCATCCTTTTAGAAACTTGTTTGGGCTGTTGAGAGGAGTAAAAAACCATCAAAAATTTCAATCCTGCATGATTCTACCAAGAAATGTGATTCTTCATTCAAAACGCTGGTTTTTGCTATTGGGCTCTATTGAATAATGAATGTTTTGAATTTTCTCCAAAAGTAAAGTAGTTGCAAACTCATGCTTTTAGAGACTTGTTTGGGCTCATGAGAGGAGTAGAAAAACATCAAAAATTTCAGTCCTGCATGATTCTACCAAGAAATGTGTGTTCATTGAAACCGCTGGTTTTTGATAGTTTGGGCCCTATTGAATAATGAATGTTTTGAATTTTCTCCAAAAGTAAAGTAGTTGCAAACTCATCCTTTTAGAAACTTGTTTGGGCTGTTGAGAGGAGTAAAAAACCATCAAAAATTTCAATCCTGCATGATTCTACCAAGAAATGTGATTCTTCATTCAAAACGCTGGTTTTTGCTATTGGGCTCTATTGAATAATGAATGTTTTGAATTTTCTCCAAAAGTAAAGTAGTTGCAAACTCATCCTTTTAGAGACTTGTTTGGGCTCATGAGAGGAGTAGAAAAACATCAAAAATTTCAGTCCTGCACGATTCTACCAAGAAATGTGTGTTCATTCAAACCGCTGGTTTTTGATATTTTGGGCCCTATTGAATAATGAATGTTTTGAATTTTCTCCAAAAGTAAAGTAGTTGCAAACTCATCCTTTTAGAAACTTGTTTGGGCTGTTGAGAGGAGTAAAAAACCATCAAAAATTTCAATCCTGCATGATTCTACCAAGAAATGTGATTCTTCATTCAAAACCTGATTTTTGCTATTGGGCTCTATTGAATAATGAATGTTTTGAATTTTCTCCAAAAGTAAAGTAGTTGCAAACTCATGCTTTTAGAGACTTGTTTGGGCTCATGAGAGGAGTAGAAAAACATCAAAAATTTCAGTCCTGCATGATTCTACCTAGAAATTTGTGTTCATTCAAACTGCTGGCTTTTGATTGTTTGGGCCCTATTGAATAATGAATGTTTTGAATTTTCTCCAAAAGTAAAGTAGTTGCAAACTCATCCTTTTAGAAACTTGTTTGGGCTGTTGAGAGGAGTAAAAAACCATCAAAAATTTCAATCCTGCATGATTCTACCAAGAAATGTGATTCTTCATTCAAAACCTGATTTTTGCTATTGGGCTCTATTGAATAATGAATGTTTTGAATTTTCTCCAAAAGTAAAGTAGTTGCAAACTCATGCTTTTAGAGACTTGTTTGGGCTCATGAGAGGAGTAGAAAAACATCAAAAATTTCAGTCCTGCATGATTCTACCAAGAAATGTGTGTTCATTCAAACCGCTGGTTTTTGATAGTTTGGGCCCTATTGAATAATGAATGTTTTGAATTTTCTCCAAAAGTAAAGTAGTTGCAAACTCATCCTTTTAGAAACTTGTTTGGGCTGTTGAGAGGAGTAAAAAACCATCAAAAATTTCAATCCTGCATGATTCTACCAAGAAATGTGATTCTTCATTCAAAACGCTGGTTTTTGCTATTGGGCTCTATTGAATAATGAATGTTTTGAATTTTCTGCAAAAGTAAAGTAGTTGCAAACTCATCCTTTTAGAGACTTGTTTGGGCTCATGAGAGGAGTAGAAAAACATCAAAAATTTCAGTCCTGCACGATTCTACCAAGAAATGTGTGTTCATTCAAACTGCTGGTTTTTGATATTTTGGGCCCTATTGAATAATGAATGTTTTGAATTTTCTCCAAAAGTAAAGTAGTTGCAAACTCATCCTTTTAGAAACTTGTTTGGGCTGTTGAGAGGAGTAAAAAACCATCAAAAATTTCAATCCTGCATGATTCTACCAAGAAATGTGTTTCTTCATTCAAAACCTGATTTTTGCTATTGGGCTCTATTGAATAATGAATGTTTTGAATTTTCTCCAAAAGTAAAGTAGTTGCAAACTCATCCTTTTAGAAACTTGTTTGGGCTGTTGAGAGGAGTAAAAAAACCATCAAAAATTTCAATCCTGCATGATTCTACCAATAAATGTGATTCTTCATTCAAAACGCTGGTTTTTGCTATTGGGCTCTATTGAATAATGAATGTTTTGAATTTTCTCCAAAAGTAAAGTAGTTGCAAACTCATCCTTTTAGAGACTTGTTTGGGCTCATGATAGGAGTAGAAAAACATCAAAAATTTCAGTCCTGCATGATTCTACCAAGAAATGTGTGTTCATTGAAACCGCTGGTTTCTGATAGTTTGGGCCCTATTGAATAATGAATGTTTTGAATTTTCTCCAAAAGTAAAGTAGTTGCAAACTCATCCTTTTAGAAACTTGTTTGGGCTGTTGAGAGGAGTAAAAAACCATCAAAAATTTCAATCCTGCATGATTCTACCAAGAAATGTGATTCTTCATTCAAAACCTGATTTTTGCTATTGGGCTCTATTGAACAATGAATGTTTTGAATTTTCTCCAAAAGTAAAGTAGTTGCAAACTCATGCTTTTAGAGACTTGTTTGGGCTCATGAGAGGAGTAGAAAAACATCAAAAATTTCAGTTCTGCATGATTCTACCAAGAAATGTGTGTTCATTGAAACCGCTGGTTTTTGATAGTTTGGGCCCTATTGAATAATGAATGTTTTGAATTTTCTCCAAAAGTAAAGTAGTTGCAAACTCATCCTTTTAGAAACTTGTTTGGGCTGTTGATAGGAGTAAAAAACCATCAAAAATTTCAATCCTGCATGATTCTACCAAGAAATGTGATTCTTCATTCAAAACGCTGGTTTTTGCTATTGGGCTCTATTGAATAATGAATGTTTTGAATTTTCTCCAAAAGTAAAGTAGTTGCAAACTCATGCTTTTAGAGACTTGTTTGGGCTCATGAGAGGAGTAGAAAAACATCAAAAATTTCAGTCCTGCATGATTCTACCAAGAAATGTGTGTTCATTGAAACCGCTGGTTTTTGATAGTTTGGGCCCTATTGAATAATGAATGTTTTGAATTTTCTCCAAAAGTAAAGTAGTTGCAAACTCATCCTTTTAGAAATTTGTTTGGGCTGTTGAGAGGAGTAAAAAACCATCAAAAATTTCAATCCTGCATGATTCTACCAAGAAATGTGATTCTTCTTTCAAAACCTGATTTTTGCTATTGGGCTCTATTGAATAATGAATGTTTTGAATTTTCTCCAAAAGTAAAGTAGTTGCAAACTCATGCTTTTAGAGACTTGTTTGGGCTCATGAGAGGAGTAGAAAAACATCAAAAATTTCAGTCCTGCATGATTCTACCAAGAAATGTGTGTTCATTCAAACCGCTGGTTTTTGATAGTTTGAGCCCTATTGAATAATGAATGTTTTGAATTTTCTCCAAAAGTAAAGTAGTTGCAAACTCATCCTTTTAGAATCTTGTTTGGGCTGTTGAGAGGAGTAAAAAACCATCAAAAATTTCAATCCTGCATGATTCTACCAAGAAATGTGATTCTTCATTCAAAACGCTGGTTTTTGCTATTGGGCTCTATTGAATAATGAATGTTTTGAATTTTCTCCAAAAGTAAAGTAGTTGCAAACTCATGCTTTTAGAGACTTGTTTGGGCTCATGAGAGGAGTAGAAAAACATCAAAAATTTCAGTCCTGCATGATTCTACCAAGAAATGTGTGTTCATTGAAACCGCTGGTTTTTGATAGTTTGGGCCCTATTGAATAATGAATGTTTTGAATTTTCTCCAAAAGTAAAGTAGTTGCAAACTCATCCTTTTAGAAACTTGTTTGGGCTGTTGAGAGGAGTAAAAAACCATCAAAAATTTCAATCCTGCATGATTCTACCAAGAAATGTGATTCTTCATTCAAAACGCTGGTTTTTGCTATTGGGCTCTATTGAATAATGAATGTTTTGAATTTTCTCCAAAAGTAAAGTAGTTGCAAACTCATCCTTTTAGAGACTTGTTTGGGCTCATGAGAGGAGTAGAAAAACATCAAAAATGTCAGTCCTGCATGATTCTACCAAGAAATGTGTGTTCATTGAAACCGCTGGTTTTTGATAGTTTGGGCCCTATTGAATAATGAATGTTTTGAATTTTCTCCAAAAGTAAAGTAGTTGCAAACTCATCCTTTTAGAAACTTGTTTGGGCTGTTGAGAGGAGTAAAAAACCATCAAAAATTTCAATCCTGCATGATTCTACCAAGAAATGTGATTCTTCATTCAAAACCTGATTTTTGCTATTGGGCTCTATTGAATAATGAATGTTTTGAATTTTCTCCAAAAGTAAAGTAGTTGCAAACTCATGCTTTTAGAGACTTGTTTGGGCTCATGAGAGGAGTAGAAAAACATCAAAAATTTCAGTCCTGCATGATTCTACCAAGAAATGTGTGTTCATTCAATCAGCTGGTTTTTGATAGTTTGGGCCCTATTGAATAATCAATGTTTTGAATTTTCTCCAAAAGTAAAGTAGTTGCAAACTCATCCTTTTAGAAACTTGTTTGGGCTGTTGAGAGGAGTAAAAAAACCATCAAAAATTTCAATCCTGCATGATTCTACCAAGAAATGTGATTCTTCATTCAAAACGCTGGTTTTTGCTATTGGGCTCTATTGAATAATGAATGTTTTGAATTTTCTCCAAAAGTAAAGTAGTTGCAAACTCATCCTTTTAGAGACTTGTTTGGGCTCATGAGAGGAGTAGAAAAACATCAAAAATTTCAGTCCTGCACGATTCTACCAAGAAATGTGTGTTCATTCACACCGCTGGTTTTTGATATTTTGTGCCCTATTGAATAATGAATGTTTTGAATTTTCTCCAAAAGTAAAGTAGTTGCAAACTCATCCTTTTAGAAACTTGTTTGGGCTGTTGAGAGGAGTAAAAAACCATCAAAAATTTCAATCCTGCATGATTCTACCAAGAAATGTGATTCTTCATTCAAAACGCTGGTTTTTGCTATTGGGCTCTATTGAATAATGAATGTTTTGAATTTTCTCCAAAAGTAAAGTAGTTGCAAACTCATCCTTTTAGAGACTTGTTTGGGCTCATGAGAGGAGTAGAAAAACATCAAAAATTTCAGTCCTGCATGATTCTACCAAGAAATGTGTGTTCATTGAAACCGCTGGTTTCTGATAGTTTGGGCCCTATTGAATAATGAATGTTTTGAATTTTCTCCAAAAGTAAAGTAGTTGCAAACTCATCCTTTTAGAAACTTGTTTGGGCTGTTGAGAGGAGTAAAAAACCATCAAAAATTTCAATCCTGCATGATTCTACCAAGAAATGTGATTCTTCATTCAAAACCTGATTTTTGCTATTGGGCTCTATTGAACAATGAATGTTTTGAATTTTCTCCAAAAGTAAAGTAGTTGCAAACTCATGCTTTTAGAGACTTGTTTGGGCTCATGAGAGGAGTAGAAAAACATCAAAAATTTCAGTTCTGCATGATTCTACCAAGAAATGTGTGTTCATTGAAACCGCTGGTTTTTGATAGTTTGGGCCCTATTGAATAATGAATGTTTTGAATTTTCTCCAAAAGTAAAGTAGTTGCAAACTCATCCTTTTAGAAACTTGTTTGGGCTGTTGAGAGGAGTAAAAAACCATCAAAAATTTCAATCCTGCATGATTCTACCAAGAAATGTGATTCTTCATTCAAAACGCTGGTTTTTGCTATTTGGCTCTATTGAATAATGAATGTTTTGAATTTTCTCCAAAAGTAAAGTAGTTGCAAACTCATCCTTTTAGAGACTTGTTTGGGCTCATGAGAGGAGTAGAAAAACATCAAAAATTTCAGTCCTGCACGATTCTACCAAGAAATGTGTGTTCATTCAAACCGCTGGTTTTTGATATTTTGTGCCCTATTGAATAATGAATGTTTTGAATTTTCTCCAAAAGTAAAGTAGTTGCAAACTCATCCTTTTAGAAACTTGTTTGGGCTGTTGAGAGGAGTAAAAAACCATCAAAAATTTCAATCCTGCATGATTCTACCAAGAAATGTGATTCTTCTTTCAAAACCTGATTTTTGCTATTGGGCTCTATTGAATAATGAATGTTTTGAATTTTCTCCAAAAGTAAAGTAGTTGCAAAATCATGCTTTTAGAGACTTGTTTGGGCTCATGAGAGGAGTAGAAAAACATCAAAGATTTCAGTCCTGCATGATTCTACCAAGAAATGTGTGTTCATTCAAACCGCTGGTTTTTGATAGTTTGAGCCCTATTGAATAATGAATGTTTTGAATTTTCTCCAAAAGTAAAGTAGTTGCAAACTCATCCTTTTAGAAACTTGTTTGGGCTGTTGAGAGGAGTAAAAAACCATCAAAAATTTCAATCCTGCATGATTCTACCAAGAAATGTGATTCTTCATTCAAAACGCTGGTTTTTGCTATTGGGCTCTATTGAATAATGAATGTTTTGAATTTTCTCCAAAAGTAAAGTAGTTGCAAACTCATGCTTTTAGAGACTTGTTTGGGCTCATGAGAGGAGTAGAAAAACATCAAAAATTTCAGTCCTGCATGATTCTACCAAGAAATGTGTGTTCATTGAAACCGCTGGTTTTTGATAGTGTGGGCCCTATTGAATAATGAATGTTTTGAATTTTCTCCAAAAGTAAAGTAGTTGCAAACTCATCCTTTTAGAAACTTGTTTGGGCTGTTGAGAGGAGTAAAAAACCATCAAAAATTTCAATCCTGCATGATTCTACCAAGAAATGTGATTCTTCATTCAAAACGCTGGTTTTTGCTATTGGGCTCTATTGAATAATGAATGTTTTGAATTTTCTCCAAAAGTAAAGTAGTTGCAAACTCATCCTTTTAGAAACTTGTTTGGGCTGTTGAAAGGAGTAAAAAACCATCAAAAATTTCAATCCTGCATGATTCTACCAAGAAATGTGATTCTTCATTCAAAACCTGATTTTTGCTATTGGGCACTATTGAATAATGAATGTTTTGAATTTTCTCCAAAAGTAAAGTAGTTGCAAACTCATCCTTTTAGAGACTTGTTTGGGCTCATGAGAGGAGTAGAAAAACATCAAAAATTTCAGTCCTGCACGATTCTACCAAGAAATGTGTGTTCATTCAAACCGCTGGTTTTTGATATTTTGGGCCCTATTGAATAATGAATGTTTTGAATTTTCTCCAAAAGTAAAGTAGTTGCAAACTCATCCTTTTAGAAACTTGTTTGGGCTGTTGAGAGGAGTAAAAAACCATCAAAAATTTCAATCCTGCATGATTCTACCAAGAAATGTGATTCTTCATTCAAAACCTGATTTTTGCTATTGGGCTCTATTGAATAATGAATGTTTTGAATTTTCTCCAAAAGTAAAGTAGTTGCAAACTCATGCTTTTAGAGACTTGTTTGGGCTCATGAGAGGAGTAGAAAAACATCAAAAATTTCAGTCCTGCATGATTCTACCTAGAAATGTGTGTTCATTCAAACTGCTGGCTTTTGATTGTTTGGGCCCTATTGAATAATGAATGTTTTGAATTTTCTCCAAAAGTAAAGTAGTTGCAAACTCATCCTTTTAGAAACTTGTTTGGGCTGTTGAGAGGAGTAAAAAACCATCAAAAATTTCAATCCTGCATGATTCTACCAAGAAATGTGATTCTTCATTCAAAACCTGATTTTTGCTATTGGGCTCTATTGAATAATGAATGTTTTGAATTTTCTCCAAAAGTAAAGTAGTTGCAAACTCATGCTTTTAGAGACTTGTTTGGGCTCATGAGAGGAGTAGAAAAACATCAAAAATTTCAGTCCTGCATGATTCTACCAAGAAATGTGTGTTCATTCAAACCGCTGGTTTTTGATAGTTTGGGCCCTATTGAATAATGAATGTTTTGAATTTTCTCCAAAAGTAAAGTAGTTGCAAACTCATCCTTTTAGAAACTTGTTTGGGCTGTTGAGAGGAGTAAAAAACCATCAAAAATTTCAATCCTGCATGATTCTACCAAGAAATGTGATTCTTCATTCAAAACGCTGGTTTTTGCTATTGGGCTCTATTGAATAATGAATGTTTTGAATTTTCTGCAAAAGTAAAGTAGTTGCAAACTCATCCTTTTAGAGACTTGTTTGGGCTCATGAGAGGAGTAGAAAAACATCAAAAATTTCAGTCCTGCACGATTCTACCAAGAAATGTGTGTTCATTCAAACTGCTGGTTTTTGATATTTTGGGCCCTATTGAATAATGAATGTTTTGAATTTTCTCCAAAAGTAAAGTAGTTGCAAACTCATCCTTTTAGAAACTTGTTTGGGCTGTTGAGAGGAGTAAAAAACCATCAAAAATTTCAAATCTGCATGATTCTACCAAGAAATGTGTTTCTTCATTCAAAACCTGATTTTTGCTATTGGGCTCTATTGAATAATGAATGTTTTGAATTTTCTCCAAAAGTAAAGTAGTTGCAAACTCATCCTTTTACAAACTTGTTTGGGCTGTTGAGAGGAGTAAAAAAACCATCAAAAATTTCAATCCTGCATGATTCTACCAATAAATGTGATTCTTCATTCAAAACGCTGGTTTTTGCTATTGGGCTCTATTGAATAATGAATGTTTTGAATTTTCTCCAAAAGTAAAGTAGTTGCAAACTCATCCTTTTAGAGACTTGTTTGGGCTCATGAGAGGAGTAGAAAAACATCAAAAATTTCAGTCCTGCATGATTCTACCAAGAAATGTGTGTTCATTGAAACCGCTGGTTTCTGATAGTTTGGGCCCTATTGAATAATGAATGTTTTGAATTTTCTCCAAAAGTAAAGTAGTTGCAAACTCATCCTTTTAGAAACTTGTTTGGGCTGTTGAGAGGAGTAAAAAACCATCAAAAATTTCAATCCTGCATGATTCTAACAAGAAATGTGATTCTTCATTCAAAACCTGATTTTTGCTATTGGGCTCTATTGAACAATGAATGTTTTGAATTTTCTCCAAAAGTAAAGTAGTTGCAAACTCATGCTTTTAGAGACTTGTTTGGGCTCATGAGAGGAGTAGAAAAACATCAAAAATTTCAGTTCTGCATGATTCTACCAAGAAATGTGTGTTCATTGAAACCGCTGGTTTTTGATAGTTTGGGCCCTATTGAATAATGAATGTTTTGAATTTTCTCCAAAAGTAAAGTAGTTGCAAACTCATCCTTTTAGAAACTTGTTTGGGCTGTTGATAGGAGTAAAAAACCATCAAAAATTTCAATCCTGCATGATTCTACCAAGAAATGTGATTCTTCATTCAAAACGCTGGTTTTTGCTATTGGGCTCTATTGAATAATGAATGTTTTGAATTTTCTCCAAAAGTAAAGTAGTTGCAAACTCATGCTTTTAGAGACTTGTTTGGGCTCATGAGAGGAGTAGAAAAACATCAAAAATTTCAGTCCTGCATGATTCTACCAAGAAATGTGTGTTCATTGAAACCGCTGGTTTTTGATAGTTTGGGCCCTATTGAATAATGAATGTTTTGAATTTTCTCCAAAAGTAAAGTAGTTGCAAACTCATCCTTTTAGAAATTTGTTTGGGCTGTTGAGAGGAGTAAAAAACCATCAAAAATTTCAATCCTGCATGATTCTACCAAGAAATGTGATTCTTCATTCAAAACGCTGGTTTTTGCTATTTGGCTCTATTGAATAATGAATGTTTTGAATTTTCTCCAAAAGTAAAGTAGTTGCAAACTCATCCTTTTAGAGACTTGTTTGGGCTCATGAGAGGAGTAGAAAAACATCAAAAATTTCAGTCCTGCACGATTCTACCAAGAAATGTGTGTTCATTCAAACCGCTGGTTTTTGATATTTTGTGCCCTATTGAATAATGAATGTTTTGAATTTTCTCCAAAAGTAAAGTAGTTGCAAACTCATCCTTTTAGAAACTTGTTTGGGCTGTTGAGAGGAGTAAAAAACCATCAAAAATTTCAATCCTGCATGATTCTACCAAGAAATGTGATTCTTCTTTCAAAACCTGATTTTTGCTATTGGGCTCTATTGAATAATGAATGTTTTGAATTTTCTCCAAAAGTAAAGTAGTTGCAAACTCATGCTTTTAGAGACTTGTTTGGGCTCATGAGAGGAGTAGAAAAACATCAAAAATTTCAGTCCTGCATGATTCTACCAAGAAATGTGTGTTCATTCAAACCGCTGGTTTTTGATAGTTTGAGCCCTATTGAATAATGAATGTTTTGAATTTTCTCCAAAAGTAAAGTAGTTGCAAACTCATCCTTTTAGAAACTTGTTTGGGCTGTTGAGAGGAGTAAAAAACCATCAAAAATTTCAATCCTGCATGATTCTACCAAGAAATGTGATTCTTCATTCAAAACGCTGGTTTTTGCTATTGGGCTCTATTGAATAATGAATGTTTTGAATTTTCTCCAAAAGTAAAGTAGTTGCAAACTCATGCTTTTAGAGACTTGTTTGGGCTCATGAGAGGAGTAGAAAAACATCAAAAATTTCAGTCCTGCATGATTCTACCAAGAAATGTGTGTTCATTGAAACCGCTGGTTTTTGATAGTTTGGGCCCTATTGAATAATGAATGTTTTGAATTTTCTCCAAAAGTAAAGTAGTTGCAAACTCATCCTTTTAGAAACTTGTTTGGGCTGTTGAGAGGAGTAAAAAACCATCAAAAATTTCAATCCTGCATGATTCTACCAAGAAATGTGATTCTTCATTCAAAACGCTGGTTTTTGCTATTGGGCTCTATTGAATAATGAATGTTTTGAATTTTCTCCAAAAGTAAAGTAGTTGCAAACTCATCCTTTTAGAGACTTGTTTGGGCTCATGAGAGGAGTAGAAAAACATCAAA
Organism: Dendrobates tinctorius; assembly: GCF_039654945.1. NCBI lineage: Eukaryota > Metazoa > Chordata > Amphibia > Anura > Dendrobatidae > Dendrobates > Dendrobates tinctorius. The sequence continues at coordinate 31,797,525 of NW_027361716.1, forward strand.
AATGTCAGTCCTGCATGATTCTACCAAGAAATGTGTGTTCATTGAAACCGCTGGTTTTTGATAGTTTGGGCCCTATTGAATAATGAATGTTTTGAATTTTCTCCAAAAGTAAAGTAGTTGCAAACTCATCCTTTTAGAAACTTGTTTGGGCTGTTGAGAGGAGTAAAAAACCATCAAAAATTTCAATCCTGCATGATTCTACCAAGAAATGTGATTCTTCATTCAAAACCTGATTTTTGCTATTGGGCTCTATTGAATAATGAATGTTTTGAATTTTCTCCAAAAGTAAAGTAGTTGCAAACTCATGCTTTTAGAGACTTGTTTGGGCTCATGAGAGGAGTAGAAAAACATCAAAAATTTCAGTCCTGCATGATTCTACCAAGAAATGTGTGTTCATTCAATCCGCTGGTTTTTGATAGTTTGGGCCCTATTGAATAATCAATGTTTTGAATTTTCTCCAAAAGTAAAGTAGTTGCAAACTCATCCTTTTAGAAACTTGTTTGGGCTGTTGAGAGGAGTAAAAAAACCATCAAAAATTTCAATCCTGCATGATTCTACCAAGAAATGTGATTCTTCATTCAAAACGCTGGTTTTTGCTATTGGGCTCTATTGAATAATGAATGTTTTGAATTTTCTCCAAAAGTAAAGTAGTTGCAAACTCATCCTTTTAGAGACTTGTTTGGGCTCATGAGAGGAGTAGAAAAACATCAAAAATTTCAGTCCTGCACGATTCTACCAAGAAATGTGTGTTCATTCACACCGCTGGTTTTTGATATTTTGTGCCCTATTGAATAATGAATGTTTTGAATTTTCTCCAAAAGTAAAGTAGTTGCAAACTCATCCTTTTAGAAACTTGTTTGGGCTGTTGAGAGGAGTAAAAAACCATCAAAAATTTCAATCCTGCATGATTCTACCAAGAAATGTGATTCTTCATTCAAAACGCTGGTTTTTGCTATTGGGCTCTATTGAATAATGAATGTTTTGAATTTTCTCCAAAAGTAAAGTAGTTGCAAACTCATCCTTTTAGAGACTTGTTTGGGCTCATGAGAGGAGTAGAAAAACATCAAAAATTTCAGTCCTGCATGATTCTACCAAGAAATGTGTGTTCATTGAAACCGCTGGTTTCTGATAGTTTGGGCCCTATTGAATAATGAATGTTTTGAATTTTCTCCAAAAGTAAAGTAGTTGCAAACTCATGCTTTTAGAGACTTGTTTGGGCTCATGAGAGGAGTAGAAAAACATCAAAAATTTCAGTTCTGCATGATTCTACCAAGAAATGTGTGTTCATTGAAACCGCTGGTTTTTGATAGTTTGGGCCCTATTGAATAATGAATGTTTTGAATTTTCTCCAAAAGTAAAGTAGTTGCAAACTCATCCTTTTAGAAACTTGTTTGGGCTGTTGAGAGGAGTAAAAAACCATCAAAAATTTCAATCCTGCATGATTCTACCAAGAAATGTGATTCTTCATTCAAAACGCTGGTTTTTGCTATTGGGCTCTATTGAATAATGAATGTTTTGAATTTTCTCCAAAAGTAAAGTAGTTGCAAACTCATGCTTTTAGAGACTTGTTTGGGCTCATGAGAGGAGTAGAAAAACATCAAAAATTTCAGTCCTGCATGATTCTACCAAGAAATGTGTGTTCATTGAAACCGCTGGTTTTTGATAGTGTGGGCCCTATTGAATAATGAATGTTTTGAATTTTCTCCAAAAGTAAAGTAGTTGCAAACTCATCCTTTTAGAAACTTGTTTGGGCTGTTGAGAGGAGTAAAAAACCATCAAAAATTTCAATCCTGCATGATTCTACCAAGAAATGTGATTCTTCATTCAAAACGCTGGTTTTTGCTATTGGGCTCTATTGAATAATGAATGTTTTGAATTTTCTCCAAAAGTAAAGTAGTTGCAAACTCATCCTTTTAGAGACTTGTTTGGGCTCATGAGAGGAGTAGAAAAACATCAAAAATTTCAGTCCTGCACGATTCTACCAAGAAATGTGTGTTCATTCAAACCGCTGGTTTTTGATATTTTGGGCCCTATTGAATAATGAATGTTTTGAATTTTCTCCAAAAGTAAAGTAGTTGCAAACTCATCCTTTTAGAAACTTGTTTGGGCTGTTGAGAGGAGTAAAAAACCATCAAAAATTTCAATCCTGCATGATTCTACCAAGAAATGTGATTCTTCATTCAAAACCTGATTTTTGCTATTGGGCTCTATTGAATAATGAATGTTTTGAATTTTCTCCAAAAGTAAAGTAGTTGCAAACTCATGCTTTTAGAGACTTGTTTGGGCTCATGAGAGGAGTAGAAAAACATCAAAAATTTCAGTCCTGCATGATTCTACCTAGAAATGTGTGTTCATTCAAACTGCTGGCTTTTGATTGTTTGGGCCCTATTGAATAATGAATGTTTTGAATTTTCTCCAAAAGTAAAGTAGTTGCAAACTCATCCTTTTAGAAACTTGTTTGGGCTGTTGAGAGGAGTAAAAAACCATCAAAAATTTCAATCCTGCATGATTCTACCAAGAAATGTGATTCTTCATTCAAAACCTTATTTTTGCTATTGGGCTCTATTGAATAATGAATGTTTTGAATTTTCTCCAAAAGTAAAGTAGTTGCAAACTCATGCTTTTAGAGACTTGTTTGGGCTCATGAGAGGAGTAGAAAAACATCAAATATTTCAGTCCTGCATGATTCTACCAAGAAATGTGTGTTCATTCAAACCGCTGGTTTTTGATAGTTTGGGCCCTATTGAATAATGAATGTTTTGAATTTTCTCCAAAAGTAAAGTAGTTGCAAACTCATCCTTTTAGAAACTTGTTTGGGCTGTTGAGAGGAGTAAAAAACCATCAAAAATTTCAATCCTGCATGATTCTACCAAGAAATGTGATTCTTCATTCAAAACGCTGGTTTTTGCTATTGGGCTCTATTGAATAATGAATGTTTTGAATTTTCTGCAAAAGTAAAGTAGTTGCAAACTCATCCTTTTAGAGACTTGTTTGGGCTCATGAGAGGAGTAGAAAAACATCAAAAATTTCAGTCCTGCACGATTCTACCAAGAAATGTGTGTTCATTCAAACTGCTGGTTTTTGATATTTTGGGCCCTATTGAATAATGAATGTTTTGAATTTTCTCCAAAAGTAAAGTAGTTGCAAACTCATCCTTTTAGAAACTTGTTTGGGCTGTTGAGAGGAGTAAAAAACCATCAAAAATTTCAAATCTGCATGATTCTACCAAGAAATGTGTTTCTTCATTCAAAACCTGATTTTTGCTATTGGGCTCTATTGAATAATGAATGTTTTGAATTTTCTCCAAAAGTAAAGTAGTTGCAAACTCATCCTTTTACAAACTTGTTTGGGCTGTTGAGAGGAGTAAAAAAAACATCAAAAATTTCAATCCTGCATGATTCTACCAATAAATGTGATTCTTCATTCAAAACGCTGGTTTTTGCTATTGGGCTCTATTGAATAATGAATGTTTTGAATTTTCTCCAAAAGTAAAGTAGTTGCAAACTCATCCTTTTAGAGACTTGTTTGGGCTCATGAGAGGAGTAGAAAAACATCAAAAATTTCAGTCCTGCATGATTCTACCAAGAAATGTGTGTTCATTGAAACCGCTGGTTTCTGATAGTTTGGGCCCTATTGAATAATGAATGTTTTGAATTTTCTCCAAAAGTAAAGTAGTTGCAAACTCATCCTTTTAGAAACTTGTTTGGGCTGTTGAGAGGAGTAAAAAACCATCAAAAATTTCAATCCTGCATGATTCTAACAAGAAATGTGATTCTTCATTCAAAACCTGATTTTTGCTATTGGGCTCTATTGAACAATGAATGTTTTGAATTTTCTCCAAAAGTAAAGTAGTTGCAAACTCATGCTTTTAGAGACTTGTTTGGGCTCATGAGAGGAGTAGAAAAACATCAAAAATTTCAGTTCTGCATGATTCTACCAAGAAATGTGTGTTCATTGAAACCGCTGGTTTTTGATAGTTTGGGCCCTATTGAATAATGAATGTTTTGAATTTTCTCCAAAAGTAAAGTAGTTGCAAACTCATCCTTTTAGAAACTTGTTTGGGCTGTTGATAGGAGTAAAAAACCATCAAAAATTTCAATCCTGCATGATTCTACCAAGAAATGTGATTCTTCATTCAAAACGCTGGTTTTTGCTATTGGGCTCTATTGAATAATGAATGTTTTGAATTTTCTCCAAAAGTAAAGTAGTTGCAAACTCATGCTTTTAGAGACTTGTTTGGGCTCATGAGAGGAGTAGAAAAACATCAAAAATTTCAGTCCTGCATGATTCTACCAAGAAATGTGTGTTCATTGAAACCGCTGGTTTTTGATAGTTTGGGCCCTATTGAATAATGAATGTTTTGAATTTTCTCCAAAAGTAAAGTAGTTGCAAACTCATCCTTTTAGAAATTTGTTTGGGCTGTTGAGAGGAGTAAAAAACCATCAAAAATTTCAATCCTGCATGATTCTACCAAGAAATGTGATTCTTCATTCAAAACGCTGGTTTTTGCTATTTGGCTCTATTGAATAATGAATGTTTTGAATTTTCTCCAAAAGTAAAGTAGTTGCAAACTCATCCTTTTAGAGACTTGTTTGGGCTCATGAGAGGAGTAGAAAAACATCAAAAATTTCAGTCCTGCACGATTCTACCAAGAAATGTGTGTTCATTCAAACCGCTGGTTTTTGATATTTTGTGCCCTATTGAATAATGAATGTTTTGAATTTTCTCCAAAAGTAAAGTAGTTGCAAACTCATCCTTTTAGAAACTTGTTTGGGCTGTTGAGAGGAGTAAAAAACCATCAAAAATTTCAATCCTGCATGATTCTACCAAGAAATGTGATTCTTCTTTCAAAACCTGATTTTTGCTATTGGGCTCTATTGAATAATGAATGTTTTGAATTTTCTCCAAAAGTAAAGTAGTTGCAAACTCATGCTTTTAGAGACTTGTTTGGGCTCATGAGAGGAGTAGAAAAACATCAAAAATTTCAGTCCTGCATGATTCTACCAAGAAATGTGTGTTCATTCAAACCGCTGGTTTTTGATAGTTTGAGCCCTATTGAATAATGAATGTTTTGAATTTTCTCCAAAAGTAAAGTAGTTGCAAACTCATCCTTTTAGAAACTTGTTTGGGCTGTTGAGAGGAGTAAAAAACCATCAAAAATTTCAATCCTGCATGATTCTACCAAGAAATGTGATTCTTCATTCAAAACGCTGGTTTTTGCTATTGGGCTCTATTGAATAATGAATGTTTTGAATTTTCTCCAAAAGTAAAGTAGTTGCAAACTCATGCTTTTAGAGACTTGTTTGGGCTCATGAGAGGAGTAGAAAAACATCAAAAATTTCAGTCCTGCATGATTCTACCAAGAAATGTGTGTTCATTGAAACCGCTGGTTTTTGATAGTTTGGGCCCTATTGAATAATGAATGTTTTGAATTTTCTCCAAAAGTAAAGTAGTTGCAAACTCATCCTTTTAGAAACTTGTTTGGGCTGTTGAGAGGAGTAAAAAACCATCAAAAATTTCAATCCTGCATGATTCTACCAAGAAATGTGATTCTTCATTCAAAACGCTGGTTTTTGCTATTGGGCTCTATTGAATAATGAATGTTTTGAATTTTCTCCAAAAGTAAAGTAGTTGCAAACTCATCCTTTTAGAGACTTGTTTGGGCTCATGAGAGGAGTAGAAAAACATCAAAAATGTCAGTCCTGCATGATTCTACCAAGAAATGTGTGTTCATTGAAACCGCTGGTTTTTGATAGTTTGGGCCCTATTGAATAATGAATGTTTTGAATTTTCTCCAAAAGTAAAGTAGTTGCAAACTCATCCTTTTAGAAACTTGTTTGGGCTGTTGAGAGGAGTAAAAAACCATCAAAAATTTCAATCCTGCATGATTCTACCAAGAAATGTGATTCTTCATTCAAAACCTGATTTTTGCTATTGGGCTCTATTGAATAATGAATGTTTTGAATTTTCTCCAAAAGTAAAGTAGTTGCAAACTCATGCTTTTAGAGACTTGTTTGGGCTCATGAGAGGAGTAGAAAAACATCAAAAATTTCAGTCCTGCATGATTCTACCAAGAAATGTGTGTTCATTCAATCCGCTGGTTTTTGATAGTTTGGGCCCTATTGAATAATCAATGTTTTGAATTTTCTCCAAAAGTAAAGTAGTTGCAAACTCATCCTTTTAGAAACTTGTTTGGGCTGTTGAGAGGAGTAAAAAAACCATCAAAAATTTCAATCCTGCATGATTCTACCAAGAAATGTGATTCTTCATTCAAAACGCTGGTTTTTGCTATTGGGCTCTATTGAATAATGAATGTTTTGAATTTTCTCCAAAAGTAAAGTAGTTGCAAACTCATCCTTTTAGAGACTTGTTTGGGCTCATGAGAGGAGTAGAAAAACATCAAAAATTTCAGTCCTGCACGATTCTACCAAGAAATGTGTGTTCATTCACACCGCTGGTTTTTGATATTTTGTGCCCTATTGAATAATGAATGTTTTGAATTTTCTCCAAAAGTAAAGTAGTTGCAAACTCATCCTTTTAGAAACTTGTTTGGGCTGTTGAGAGGAGTAAAAAACCATCAAAAATTTCAATCCTGCATGATTCTACCAAGAAATGTGATTCTTCATTCAAAACGCTGGTTTTTGCTATTGGGCTCTATTGAATAATGAATGTTTTGAATTTTCTCCAAAAGTAAAGTAGTTGCAAACTCATCCTTTTAGAGACTTGTTTGGGCTCATGAGAGGAGTAGAAAAACATCAAAAATTTCAGTCCTGCATGATTCTACCAAGAAATGTGTGTTCATTGAAACCGCTGGTTTCTGATAGTTTGGGCCCTATTGAATAATGAATGTTTTGAATTTTCTCCAAAAGTAAAGTAGTTGCAAACTCATGCTTTTAGAGACTTGTTTGGGCTCATGAGAGGAGTAGAAAAACATCAAAAATTTCAGTTCTGCATGATTCTACCAAGAAATGTGTGTTCATTGAAACCGCTGGTTTTTGATAGTTTGGGCCCTATTGAATAATGAATGTTTTGAATTTTCTCCAAAAGTAAAGTAGTTGCAAACTCATCCTTTTAGAAACTTGTTTGGGCTGTTGAGAGGAGTAAAAAACCATCAAAAATTTCAATCCTGCATGATTCTACCAAGAAATGTGATTCTTCATTCAAAACGCTGGTTTTTGCTATTGGGCTCTATTGAATAATGAATGTTTTGAATTTTCTCCAAAAGTAAAGTAGTTGCAAACTCATGCTTTTAGAGACTTGTTTGGGCTCATGAGAGGAGTAGAAAAACATCAAAAATTTCAGTCCTGCATGATTCTACCAAGAAATGTGTGTTCATTGAAACCGCTGGTTTTTGATAGTTTGGGCCCTATTGAATAATGAATGTTTTGAATTTTCTCCAAAAGTAAAGTAGTTGCAAACTCATCCTTTTAGAAATTTGTTTGGGCTGTTGAGAGGAGTAAAAAACCATCAAAAATTTCAATCCTGCATGATTCTACCAAGAAATGTGATTCTTCATTCAAAACGCTGGTTTTTGCTATTTGGCTCTATTGAATAATGAATGTTTTGAATTTTCTCCAAAAGTAAAGTAGTTGCAAAATCATCCTTTTAGAGACTTGTTTGGGCTCATGAGAGGAGTAGAAAAACATCAAAAATTTCAGTCCTGCACGATTCTACCAAGAAATGTGTGTTCATTCAAACCGCTGGTTTTTGATATTTTGTGCCCTATTGAATAATGAATGTTTTGAATTTTCTCCAAAAGTAAAGTAGTTGCAAACTCATCCTTTTAGAAACTTGTTTGGGCTGTTGAGAGGAGTAAAAAACCATCAAAAATTTCAATCCTGCATGATTCTACCAAGAAATGTGATTCTTCTTTCAAAACCTGATTTTTGCTATTGGGCTCTATTGAATAATGAATGTTTTGAATTTTCTCCAAAAGTAAAGTAGTTGCAAACTCATGCTTTTAGAGACTTGTTTGGGCTCATGAGAGGAGTAGAAAAACATCAAAAATTTCAGTCCTGCATGATTCTACCAAGAAATGTGTGTTCATTCAAACCGCTGGTTTTTGATAGTTTGAGCCCTATTGAATAATGAATGTTTTGAATTTTCTCCAAAAGTAAAGTAGTTGCAAACTCATCCTTTTAGAAACTTGTTTGGGCTGTTGAGAGGAGTAAAAAACCATCAAAAATTTCAATCCTGCATGATTCTACCAAGAAATGTGATTCTTCATTCAAAACGCTGGTTTTTGCTATTGGGCTCTATTGAATAATGAATGTTTTGAATTTTCTCCAAAAGTAAAGTAGTTGCAAACTCATGCTTTTAGAGACTTGTTTGGGCTCATGAGAGGAGTAGAAAAACATCAAAAATTTCAGTCCTGCATGATTCTACCAAGAAATGTGTGTTCATTGAAACCGCTGGTTTTTGATAGTTTGGGCCCTATTGAATAATGAATGTTTTGAATTTTCTCCAAAAGTAAAGTAGTTGCAAACTCATCCTTTTAGAAACTTGTTTGGGCTGTTGAGAGGAGTAAAAAACCATCAAAAATTTCAATCCTCCATGATTCTAACAAGAAATGTGATTCTTCATTCAAAACCTGATTTTTGCTATTGGGCTCTATTGAACAATGAATGTTTTGAATTTTCTCCAAAAGTAAAGTAGTTGCAAACTCATGCTTTTAGAGACTTGTTTGGGCTCATGAGAGGAGTAGAAAAACATCAAAAATTTCAGTTCTGCATGATTCTACCAAGAAATGTGTGTTCATTGAAACCGCTGGTTTTTGATAGTTTGGGCCCTATTGAATAATGAATGTTTTGAATTTTCTCCAAAAGTAAAGTAGTTGCAAACTCATCCTTTTAGAAACTTGTTTGGGCTGTTGATAGGAGTAAAAAACCATCAAAAATTTCAATCCTGCATGATTCTACCAAGAAATGTGATTCTTCATTCAAAACGCTGGTTTTTGCTATTGGGCTCTATTGAATAATGAATGTTTTGAATTTTCTCCAAAAGTAAAGTAGTTGCAAACTCATGCTTTTAGAGACTTGTTTGGGCTCATGAGAGGAGTAGAAAAACATCAAAAATTTCAGTCCTGCATGATTCTACCAAGAAATGTGTGTTCATTGAAACCGCTGGTTTTTGATAGTTTGGGCCCTATTGAATAATGAATGTTTTGAATTTTCTCCAAAAGTAAAGTAGTTGCAAACTCATCCTTTTAGAAATTTGTTTGGGCTGTTGAGAGGAGTAAAAAACCATCAAAAATTTCAATCCTGCATGATTCTACCAAGAAATGTGATTCTTCATTCAAAACGCTGGTTTTTGCTATTTGGCTCTATTGAATAATGAATGTTTTGAATTTTCTCCAAAAGTAAAGTAGTTGCAAACTCATCCTTTTAGAGACTTGTTTGGGCTCATGAGAGGAGTAGAAAAACATCAAAAATTTCAGTCCTGCACGATTCTACCAAGAAATGTGTGTTCATTCAAACCGCTGGTTTTTGATATTTTGTGCCCTATTGAATAATGAATGTTTTGAATTTTCTCCAAAAGTAAAGTAGTTGCAAACTCATCCTTTTAGAAACTTGTTTGGGCTGTTGAGAGGAGTAAAAAACCATCAAAAATTTCAATCCTGCATGATTCTACCAAGAAATGTGATTCTTCTTTCAAAACCTGATTTTTGCTATTGGGCTCTATTGAATAATGAATGTTTTGAATTTTCTCCAAAAGTAAAGTAGTTGCAAACTCATGCTTTTAGAGACTTGTTTGGGCTCATGAGAGGAGTAGAAAAACATCAAAAATTTCAGTCCTGCATGATTCTACCAAGAAATGTGTGTTCATTCAAACCGCTGGTTTTTGATAGTTTGAGCCCTATTGAATAATGAGTGTTTTGAATTTTCTCCAAAAGTAAAGTAGTTGCAAACTCATCCTTTTAGAAACTTGTTTGGGCTGTTGAGAGGAGTAAAAAACCATCAAAAATTTCAATCCTGCATGATTCTACCAAGAAATGTGATTCTTCATTCAAAACGCTGGTTTTTGCTATTGGGCTCTATTGAATAATGAATGTTTTGAATTTTCTCCAAAAGTAAAGTAGTTGCAAACTCATGCTTTTAGAGACTTGTTTGGGCTCATGAGAGGAGTAGAAAAACATCAAAAATTTCAGTCCTGCATGATTCTACCAAGAAATGTGTGTTCATTGAAACCGCTGGTTTTTGATAGTTTGGGCCCTATTGAATAATGAATGTTTTGAATTTTCTCCAAAAGTAAAGTAGTTGCAAACTCATCCTTTTAGAAACTTGTTTGGGCTGTTGAGAGGAGTAAAAAACCATCAAAAATTTCAATCCTGCATGATTCTACCAAGAAATGTGATTCTTCATTCAAAACGCTGGTTTTTGCTATTGGGCTCTATTGAATAATGAATGTTTTGAATTTTCTCCAAAAGTAAAGTAGTTGCAAACTCATCCTTTTAGAGACTTGTTTGGGCTCATGAGAGGAGTAGAAAAACATCAAAAATGTCAGTCCTGCATGATTCTACCAAGAAATGTGTGTTCATTGAAACCGCTGGTTTTTGATAGTTTGGGCCCTATTGAATAATGAATGTTTTGAATTTTCTCCAAAAGTAAAGTAGTTGCAAACTCATCCTTTTAGAATCTTGTTTGGGCTGTTGAGAGGAGTAAAAAACCATCAAAAATTTCAATCCTGCATGATTCTACCAAGAAATGTGATTCTTCATTCAAAACGCTGGTTTTTGCTATTGGGCTCTATTGAATAATGAATGTTTTGAATTTTCTCCAAAAGTAAAGTAGTTGCAAACTCATCCTTTTAGAGACTTGTTTGGGCTCATGAGAGGAGTAGAAAAACATCAAAAATTTCAGTCCTGCACGATTCTACCAAGAAATGTGTGTTCATTCAAACCGCTGGTTTTTGATATTTTGGGCCCTATTGAATAATGAATGTTTTGAATTTTCTCCAAAAGTAAAGTAGTTGCAAACTCATCCTTTTAGAAACTTGTTTGGGCTGTTGAGAGGAGTAAAAAACCATCAAAAATTTCAATCCTGCATGATTCTACCAAGAAATGTGATTCTTCATTCAAAACCTGATTTTTGCTATTGGGCTCTATTGAATAATGAATGTTTTGAATTTTCTCCAAAAGTAAAGTAGTTGCAAACTCATCCTTTTAGAGACTTGTTTGGGCTCATGAGAGGAGTAGAAAAACATCAAAAATTTCAGTCCTGCATGATTCTACCAAGAAATGTGTGTTCATTGAAACCGCTGGTTTCTGATAGTTTGGGCCCTATTGAATAATGAATGTTTTGAATTTTCTCCAAAAGTAAAGTAGTTGCAAACTCATCCTTTTAGAAACTTGTTTGGGCTGTTGAGAGGAGTAAAAAACCATCAAAAATTTCAATCCTGCATGATTCTACCAAGAAATGTGATTCTTCATTCAAAACCTGATTTTTGCTATTGGGCTCTATTGAACAATGAATGTTTTGAATTTTCTCCAAAAGTAAAGTAGTTGCAAACTCATGCTTTTAGAGACTTGTTTGGGCTCATGAGAGGAGTAGAAAAACATCAAAAATTTCAGTTCTGCATGATTCTACCAAGAAATGTGTGTTCATTGAAACCGCTGGTTTTTGATAGTTTGGGCCCTATTGAATAATGAATGTTTTGAATTTTCTCCAAAAGTAAAGTAGTTGCAAACTCATCCTTTTAGAAACTTGTTTGGGCTGTTGAGAGGAGTAAAAAACCATCAAAAATTTCAATCCTGCATGATTCTACCAAGAAATGTGATTCTTCATTCAAAACGCTGGTTTTTGCTATTGGGCTCTATTGAATAATGAATGTTTTGAATTTTCTCCAAAAGTAAAGTAGTTGCAAACTCATGCTTTTAGAGACTTGTTTGGGCTCATGAGAGGAGTAGAAAAACATCAAAAATTTCAGTCCTGCATGATTCTACCAAGAAATGTGTGTTCATTGAAACCGCTGGTTTTTGATAGTTTGGGCCCTATTGAATAATGAATGTTTTGAATTTTCTCCAAAAGTAAAGTAGTTGCAAACTCATCCTTTTAGAAATTTGTTTGGGCTGTTGAGAGGAGTAAAAAACCATCAAAAATTTCAATCCTGCATGATTCTACCAAGAAATGTGATTCTTCATTCAAAACGCTGGTTTTTGCTATTTGGCTCTATTGAATAATGAATGTTTTGAATTTTCTCCAAAAGTAAAGTAGTTGCAAACTCATCCTTTTAGAGACTTGTTTGGGCTCATGAGAGGAGTAGAAAAACATCAAAAATTTCAGTCCTGCACGATTCTACCAAGAAATGTGTGTTCATTCAAACCGCTGGTTTTTGATAGTTTGAGCCCTATTGAATAATGAATGTTTTGAATTTTCTCCAAAAGTAAAGTAGTTGCAAACTCATCCTTTTAGAAACTTGTTTGGGCTGTTGAGAGGAGTAAAAAACCATCAAAAATTTCAATCCTGCATGATTCTACCAAGAAATGTGATTCTTCATTCAAAACCTGATTTTTGCTATTGGGCTCTATTGAATAATGAATGTTTTGAATTTTCTCCAAAAGTAAAGTAGTTGCAAACTCATGCTTTTAGAGACTTGTTTGGGCTCATGAGAGGAGTAGAAAAACATCAAAAATTTCAGTCCTGCATGATTCTACCAAGAAATGTGTGTTCATTCAATCCGCTGGTTTTTGATAGTTTGGGCCCTATTGAATAATCAATGTTTTGAATTTTCTCCAAAAGTAAAGTAGTTGCAAACTCATCCTTTTAGAAACTTGTTTGGGCTGTTGAGAGGAGTAAAAAAACCATCAAAAATTTCAATCCTGCATGATTCTACCAAGAAATGTGATTCTTCATTCAAAACGCTGGTTTTTGCTATTGGGCTCTATTGAATAATGAATGTTTTGAATTTTCTCCAAAAGTAAAGTAGTTGCAAACTCATCCTTTTAGAGACTTGTTTGGGCTCATGAGAGGAGTAGAAAAACATCAAAAATTTCAGTCCTGCACGATTCTACCAAGAAATGTGTGTTCATTCACACCGCTGGTTTTTGATATTTTGTGCCCTATTGAATAATGAATGTTTTGAATTTTCTCCAAAAGTAAAGTAGTTGCAAACTCATCCTTTTAGAAACTTGTTTGGGCTGTTGAGAGGAGTAAAAAATCATCAAAAATTTCAATCCTGCATGATTCTACCAAGAAATGTGATTCTTCATTCAAAACGCTGGTTTTTGCTATTGGGCTCTATTGAATAATGAATGTTTTGAATTTTCTCCAAAAGTAAAGTAGTTGCAAACTCATCCTTTTAGAGACTTGTTTGGGCTCATGAGAGGAGTAGAAAAACATCAAAAATTTCAGTCCTGCATGATTCTACCAAGAAATGTGTGTTCATTGAAACCGCTGGTTTCTGATAGTTTGGGCCCTATTGAATAATGAATGTTTTGAATTTTCTCCAAAAGTAAAGTAGTTGCAAACTCATGCTTTTAGAGACTTGTTTGGGCTCATGAGAGGAGTAGAAAAACATCAAAAATTTCAGTTCTGCATGATTCTACCAAGAAATGTGTGTTCATTGAAACCGCTGGTTTTTGATAGTTTGGGCCCTATTGAATAATGAATGTTTTGAATTTTCTCCAAAAGTAAAGTAGTTGCAAACTCATCCTTTTAGAAACTTGTTTGGGCTGTTGAGAGGAGTAAAAAACCATCAAAAATTTCAATCCTGCATGATTCTACCAAGAAATGTGATTCTTCATTCAAAACGCTGGTTTTTGCTATTGGGCTCTATTGAATAATGAATGTTTTGAATTTTCTCCAAAAGTAAAGTAGTTGCAAACTCATGCTTTTAGAGACTTGTTTGGGCTCATGAGAGGAGTAGAAAAACATCAAAAATTTCAGTCCTGCATGATTCTACCAAGAAATGTGTGTTCATTCAAACCGCTGGTTTTTGATAGTTTGAGCCCTATTGAATAATGAATGTTTTGAATTTTCTCCAAAAGTAAAGTAGTTGCAAACTCATCCTTTTAGAAACTTGTTTGGGCTGTTGAGAGGAGTAAAAAACCATCAAAAATTTCAATCCTGCATGATTCTACCAAGAAATGTGATTCTTCATTCAAAACGCTGGTTTTTGCTATTGGGCTCTATTGAATAATGAATGTTTTGAATTTTCTCCAAAAGTAAAGTAGTTGCAAACTCATGCTTTTAGAGACTTGTTTGGGCTCATGAGAGGAGTAGAAAAACATCAAAAATTTCAGTCCTGCATGATTCTACCAAGAAATGTGTGTTCATTGAAACCGCTGGTTTTTGATAGTTTGGGCCCTATTGAATAATGAATGTTTTGAATTTTCTCCAAAAGTAAAGTAGTTGCAAACTCATCCTTTTAGAAACTTGTTTGGGCTGTTGAGAGGAGTAAAAAACCATCAAAAATTTCAATCCTGCATGATTCTACCAAGAAATGTTATTCTTCATTCAAAACGCTGGTTTTTGCTATTGGGCTCTATTGAATAATGAATGTTTTGAATTTTCTCCAAAAGTAAAGTAGTTGCAAACTCATCCTTTTAGAGACTTGTTTGGGCTCATGAGAGGAGTAGAAAAACATCAAAAATTTCAGTCCTGCACGATTCTACCAAGAAATGTGTGTTCATTCAAACCGCTGGTTTTTGATATTTTGGGCCCTATTGAATAATGAATGTTTTGAATTTTCTCCAAAAGTAAAGTAGTTGCAAACTCATCCTTTTAGAAACTTGTTTGGGCTGTTGAGAGGAGTAAAAAACCATCAAAAATTTCAATCCTGCATGATTCTACCAAGAAATGTGATTCTTCATTCAAAACCTGATTTTTGCTATTGGGCTCTATTGAATAATGAATGTTTTGAATTTTCTCCAAAAGTAAAGTAGTTGCAAACTCATGCTTTTAGAGACTTGTCTGGGCTCATGAGAGGAGTAGAAAAACATCAAAAATTTCAGTCCTGCATGATTCTACCAAGAAATGTGTGTTCATTCAAACTGCTGGTTTTTGATTGTTTGGGCCCTATTGAATAATGAATGTTTTGAATTTTCTCCAAAAGTAAAGTAGTTGCAAACTCATCCTTTTAGAAACTTGTTTGGGCTGTTGAGAGGAGTAAAAAACCATCAAAAATTTCAATCCTGCATGATTCTACCAAGAAATGTGATTCTTCATTCAAAACCTGATTTTTGCTATTGGGCTCTATTGAATAATGAATGTTTTGAATTTTCTCCAAAAGTAAAGTAGTTGCAAACTCATGCTTTTAGAGACTTGTTTGGGTTCATGAGAGGAGTAGAAAAACATCAAAAATTTCAGTCCTGCATGATTCTACCAAGAAATGTGTGTTCATTCAAACCGCTGGTTTTTGATAGTTTGGGCCCTATTGAATAATGAATGTTTTGAATTTTCTCCAAAAGTAAAGTAGTTGCAAACTCATCCTTTTAGAAACTTGTTTGGGCTGTTGAGAGGAGTAAAAAACCATCAAAAATTTCAATCCTGCATGATTCTACCAAGAAATGTGATTCTTCATTCAAAACGCTGGTTTTTGCTATTGGGCTCTATTGAATAATGAATGTTTTGAATTTTCTGCAAAAGTAAAGTAGTTGCAAACTCATCCTTTTAGAGACTTGTTTGGGCTCATGAGAGGAGTAGAAAAACATCAAAAATTTCAGTCCTGCACGATTCTACCAAGAAATGTGTGTTCATTCAAACTGCTGGTTTTTGATATTTTGGGCCCTATTGAATAATGAATGTTTTGAATTTTCTCCAAAAGTAAAGTAGTTGCAAACTCATCCTTTTAGAAACTTGTTTGGGCTGTTGAGAGGAGTAAAAAACCATCAAAAATTTCAATCCTGCATGATTCTACCAAGAAATGTGTTTCTTCATTCAAAACCTGATTTTTGCTATTGGGCTCTATTGAATAATGAATGTTTTGAATTTTCTCCAAAAGTAAAGTAGTTGCAAACTCATCCTTTTAGAAACTTGTTTGGGCTGTTGAGCGGAGTAAAAAAACCATCAAAAATTTCAATCCTGCATGATTCTACCAATAAATGTGATTCTTCATTCAAAACGCTGGTTTTTGCTATTGGGCTCTATTGAATAATGAATGTTTTGAATTTTCTCCAAAAGTAAAGTAGTTGCAAACTCATCCTTTTAGAGACTTGTTTGGGCTCATGAGAGGAGTAGAAAAACATCAAAAATTTCAGTCCTGCACGATTCTACCAAGAAATGTGTGTTCATTCAAACCGCTGTTTTTTGATATTTTGGGCCCTATTGAATAATGAATGTTTTGAATTTTCTCCAAAAGTAAAGTAGTTGCAAACTCATCCTTTTAGAAACTTGTTTGGGCTGTTGAGAGGAGTAAAAAACCATCAAAAATTTCAATCCTGCATGATTCTACCAAGAAATGTGATTCTTCATTCAAAACCTGATTTTTGCTATTGGGCTCTATTGAACAATGAATGTTTTGAATTTTCTCCAAAAGTAAAGTAGTTGCAAACTCATGCTTTTAGAGACTTGTTTGGGCTCATGAGAGGAGTAGAAAAACATCAAAAATTTCAGTCCTGCATGATTCTACCAAGAAATGTGTGTTCATTGAAACCGCTGTTTTTTGATATTTTGGGCCCTATTGAATAATGAATGTTTTGTATTTTCTCCAAAAGTAAAGTAGTTGCAAACTCATCCTTTTAGAAACTTGTTTAGGCTGTTGAGAGGAGTAAAAAACCATCAATAATTTCAATCCTGCATGATTCTACCAAGAAATGTGATTCTTCTTTCAAAACCTGATTTTTGCTATTGGGCTCTATTGAATAATGAATGTTTTGAATTTTCTCCAAAAGTAAAGTAGTTGCAAACTCATGCTTTTAGAGACTTGTTTGGGCTCATGAGAGGAGTAGAAAAACATCAAAAATTTCAGTCCTGCACGATTCTACCAAGAAATGTGTGTTCATTCAAACCGCTGTTTTTTGATATTTTGGGCCCTATTGAATAATGAATGTTTTGAATTTTCTCCAAAAGTAAAGTAGTTGCAAACTCATCCTTTTAGAAACTTGTTTGGGCTGTTGAGAGGAGTAAAAAACCATCAAAAATTTCAATCCTGCATGATTCTACCAAGAAATGTGATTCTTCATTCAAAACGCTGGTTTTTGCTATTGGGCTCTATTGAATAATGAATGTTTTGAATTTTCTCCAAAAGTAAAGTAGTTGCAAACTCATCCTTTTAGAGACTTGTTTGGGCTCATGAGAGGAGTAGAAAAACATCAAAAATTTCAGTCCTGCACGATTCTACCAAGAAATGTGTGTTCATTCAAACTGCTGGTTTTTGATATTTTGGGCCCTATTGAATAATGAATGTTTTGAATTTTCTCCAAAAGTAAAGTAGTTGCAAACTCATCCTTTTAGAGACTTGTTTGGGCTCATGAGAGGAGTAGAAAAACATCAAAAATTTCAGTCCTGCACGATTCTACCAAGAAATATGTGTTCATTCAAACCACTGGTTTTTGATATTTTGGGCCCTATTGAATAATGAATGTTTTGAATTTTCTCCAAAAGTAAAGTAGTTGCAAACTCATCCTTTTAGAAACTTGTTTGGGCTGTTGAGAGGAGTAAAAAACCATCAAAAATTTCAATCCTGCATGATTCTACCAAGAAATGTGATTCTTCATTCAAAACCTGATTTTTGCTATTGGGCTCTATTGAATAATGAATGTTTTGAATTTTCTCCAAAAGTAAAGTAGTTGCAAACTCATGCTTTTAGAGACTTGTTTGGGCTCATGAGAGGAGTAGAAAAACATCAAAAATTTCAGTCCTGCACGATTCTACCAAGAAATGTGTGTTCATTGAAACCGCTGGTTTTTGATAGTTTTGGCCCTATTGAATAATGAATGTTTTGAATTTTCTCCAAAAGTAAAGTAGTTGCAAACTCATCCTTTTAGAAACTTGTTTGGGCTGTTGAGAGGAGTAAAAAACCATCAAAAATTTCAATCCTGCATGATTCTACCAAGAAATGTGATTCTTCATTCAAAACCTGATTTTTGCTATTGGGCTCTATTGAATAATGAATGTTTTGAATTTTCTCCAAAAATAAAGTAGTTGCAAACTCATGCTTTTAGAGACTTGTTTGGGCTCATGAGAGGAGTAGAAAAACATCAAAAATTTCAGTCCTGCACGATTCTACCAAGAAATGTGTGTTCATTCAAACCGCTGTTTTTTGATATTTTGGGCCCTATTGAATAATGAATGTTTTGAATTTTCTCCAAAAGTAAAGTAGTTGCAAACTCATCCTTTTAGAAACTTGTTTGGGCTGTTGAGAGGAGTAAAAAACCATCAAAAATTTCAATCCTGCATGATTCTACCAAGAAATGTGATTCTTCATTCAAAACCTGATTTTTGCTATTGGGCTCTATTGAACAATGAATGTTTTGAATTTTCTCCAAAAGTAAAGTAGTTGCAAACTCATGCTTTTAGAGACTTGTTTGGGCTCATGAGAGGAGTAGAAAAACATCAAAAATTTCAGTCCTGCATGATTCTACCAAGAAATGTGTGTTCATTGAAACCGCTGGTTTTTGAAAGTTTGGGCCCTATTGAATAATGAATGTTTTGAATTTTCTCCAAAAGTAAAGTAGTTGCAAACTCATCCTTTTAGAAACTTGTTTGGGCTGTTGAGAGGAGTAAAAAACCATCAAAAATTTCAATCCTGCATGATTCTACCAAGAAATGTGATTCTTCATTCAAAACGCTGGTTTTTGCTATTGGGCTCTATTGAATAATGAATGTTTTGAATTTTCTCCAAAAGTAAAGTAGTTGCAAACTCATCCTTTTAGAGACTTGTTTGGGCTCATGAGAGGAGTAGAAAAACATCAAAAATTTCAGTCCCGCACGATTCTACCAAGAAATGTGTGTTCATTCAAACTGCTGGTTTTTGATATTTTGGGCCCTATTGAATAATGAATGTTTTGAATTTTCTCCAAAAGTAAAGTAGTTGCAAACTCATCCTTTTAGAGACTTGTTTGGGCTCATGAGAGGAGTAGAAAAACATCAAAAATTTCAGTCCTGCACGATTCTACCAAGAAATATGTGTTCATTCAAACCGCTGGTTTTTGATATTTTGGGCCCTATTGAATAATGAATGTTTTGAATTTTCTCCAAAAGTAAAGTAGTTGCAAACTCATCCTTTTAGAAACTTGTTTGGGCTGTTGAGAGGAGTAAAAAACCATCAAAAATTTCAATCCTGCATGATTCTACCAAGAAATGTGATTCTTCATTCAAAACCTGATTTTTGCTATTGGGCTCTATTGAATAATGAATGTTTTGAATTTTCTCCAAAAGTAAAGTAGTTGCAAACTCATGCTTTTAGAGACTTGTTTGGGCTCATGAGAGGAGTAGAAAAACATCAAAAATTTCAGTCCTGCACGATTCTACCAAGAAATGTGTGTTCATTGAAACCGCTGGTTTTTGATAGTTTTGGCCCTATTGAATAATGAATGTTTTGAATTTTCTCCAAAAGTAAAGTAGTTGCAAACTCATCCTTTTAGAAACTTGTTTGGGCTGTTGAGAGGAGTAAAAAACCATCAAAAATTTCAATCCTGCATGATTCTACCAAGAAATGTGATTCTTCATTCAAAACCTGATTTTTGCTATTGGGCTCTATTGAATAATGAATGTTTTGAATTTTCTCCAAAAATAAAGTAGTTGCAAACTCATGCTTTTAGAGACTTGTTTGGGCTCATGAGAGGAGTAGAAAAACATCAAAAATTTCAGTCCTGCATGATTCTACCAAGAAATGTGTGTTCATTGAAACCGCTGGTTTTTGATAGTTTGGGCCCTATTGAATAATGAATGTTTTGAATTTTCTCCAAAAGTAAAGTAGTTGCAAACTCATCCTTTTAGAGACTTGTTTGGGCTCATGAGAGGAGTAGAAAAACATCAAAAATTTCAGTCCTGCACGATTCTACCAAGAAATATGTGTTCATTCAAACCGCTGGTTTTTGATATTTTGGGCCCTATTGAATAATGAATGTTTTGAATTTTCTCCAAAAGTAAAGTAGTTGCAAACTCATCCTTTTAGAAACTTGTTTGGGCTGTTGAGAGGAGTAAAAAACCATCAAAAATTTCAATCCTGCATGATTCTACCAAGAAATGTGATTCTTCATTCAAAACCTGATTTTTGCTATTGGGCTCTATTGAATAATGAATGTTTTGAATTTTCTCCAAAAGTAAAGTAGTTGCAAACTCATGCTTTTAGAGACTTGTTTGGGCTCATGAGAGGAGTAGAAAAACATCAAAAATTTCAGTCCTGCACGATTCTACCAAGAAATGTGTGTTCATTGAAACCGCTGGTTTTTGATAGTTTTGGCCCTATTGAATAATGAATGTTTTGAATTTTCTCCAAAAGTAAAGTAGTTGCAAACTCATCCTTTTAGAAACTTGTTTGGGCTGTTGAGAGGAGTAAAAAACCATCAAAAATTTCAATCCTGCATGATTCTACCAAGAAATGTGATTCTTCATTCAAAACCTGATTTTTGCTATTGGGCTCTATTGAATAATGAATGTTTTGAATTTTCTCCAAAAATAAAGTAGTTGCAAACTCATGCTTTTAGAGACTTGTTTGGGCTCATGAGAGGAGTAGAAAAACATCAAAAATGTCAGTCCTGCATGATTCTACCAAGAAATGTGTGTTCATTGAAACCGCTGGTTTTTGATAGTTTGGGCCCTATTGAATAATGAATGTTTTGAATTTTCTCCAAAAGTAAAGTAGTTGCAAACTCATCCTTTTAGAAACTTGTTTGGGCTGTTGAGAGGAGTAAAAAACCATCAAAAATTTCAATACTGCATGATTCTACCAAGAAATGTGATTCTTCATTCAAAACGCTGGTTTTTGCTATTGGGCTCTATTGAATAATGAATGTTTTGAATTTTCTCCAAAAGTAAAGTAGTTGCAAACTCATCCTTTTAGAGACTTGTTTGGGCTCATGAGAGTAGAAAAACATCAAAAATTTCAGTCCTGCATGATTCTACCAAGAAATGTGTGTTCATTGAAACCGCTGGTTTTTGATAGTTTGGGCCCTATTGAATAATGAATGTTTTGAATTTTCTCCAAAAGTAAAGTAGTTGCAAACTCATCCTTTTAGAAACTTGTTTGGGCTGTTGAGAGGAATAAAAAACCATCAAAAATTTCAATCCTGCATGATTCTACCAAGAAATGTGATTCTTCATTCAAAACGCTGGTTTTTGCTATTGGGCTCTATTGAATAATGAATGTTTTGAATTTTCTCCAAAAGTAAAGTAGTTGCAAACTCATCCTTTTAGAGACTTGTTTGGGCTCATGAGAGGAGTAGAAAAACATCAAAAATTTCAGTCCTGCACGATTCTACCAAGAAATGTGTGTTCATTCAAACCGCTGTTTTTTGATATTTTGGGCCCTATTGAATAATGAATGTTTTGAATTTTCTCCAAAAGTAAAGTAGTTGCAAACTCATCCTTTTAGAAACTTGTTTGGGCTGTTGAGAGGAGTAAAAACCATCAAAAATTTCAATCCTGCATGATTCTACCAAGAAATCTGAATCTTCATTCAAAACCTGATTTTTGCCATTGGGCTCTATTGAATAATGAATGTTTTGAATTTTCTCCAAAAGTAAAGTAGTTGCAAACTCATGCTTTTAGAGACTTGTTTGGGCTCATGAGAGGAGTAGAAAAACATCAAAAATTTCAGTCCTGCATGATTCTACCAAGAAATATGTGTTCATTGAAACCGCTGGTTTTTGATAGTTTGGGCCCTATTGAATAATGAATGTTTTGAATTTTCTCCAAAAGTAAAGTAGTTGCAAACTCATCCTTTTAGAAACTTGTTTGGGCTGTTGAGAGGAGTAAAAAACCATCAAAAATTTCAATCCTGCATGATTCTACCAAGAAATGTGATTCTTCATTCAAAACGCTGGTTTTTGCTATTGGGCTCTATTGAATAATGAATGTTTTGAATTTTCTCCAAAAGTAAAGTAGTTGCAAACTCATCCTTTTAGAGACTTGTTTGGGCTCATGAGAGGAGTAGAAAAACATCAAAAATTTCAGTCCTGCACGATTCTACCAAGAAATGTGTGTTCATTCAAACTGCTGGTTTTTTATATTTTGGGCCCTATTGAATAATGAATGCTTTGAATTTTCTCCAAAAGTAAAGTAGTTGCAAACTCATCCTTTTAGAAACTTGTTTGGGCTGTTGAGAGGAGTAAAAAACCATCAAAAATTTCAATCCTGCATGATTCTACCAAGAAATGTGATTCTTCATTCAAAGCGCTGGTTTTTGCTATTGGGCTCTATTGAATAATGAATGTTTCGAATTTTCTCCAAAAGTAAAGTAGTTGCAAACTCATCCTTTTAGAGACTTGTTTGGGCTCATGAGAGGAGTAGAAAAACATCAAAAATTTCAGTCCTGCACGATTCTACCAAGAAATGTGTGTTCATTCAAACCGCTGGTTTTTGATATTTTGGGCCCTATTGAATAATGAATGTTTTGAATTTTCTCCAAAAGTAAAGTAGTTGCAAACTCATCCTTTTAGAAACTTGTTTGGGCTGTTGAGAGGAGTAAAAAACCATCAAAAATTTCAATCCTGCATGATTCTACCAAGAAATGTGATTCTTCATTCAAAACCTGATTTTTGCTATTGGGCTCTATTGAATAATGAATGTTTTGAATTTTCTCCAAAAATAAAGTAGTTGCAAACTCATGCTTTTAGAGACTTGTTTGGGCTCATGAGAGTAGAAAAACATCAAAAATTTCAGTCCTGCACGATTCTACCAAGAAATATGTGTTCATTCAAACCGCTGGTTTTTGATATTTTGGGCCCTATTGAATAATGAATGTTTTGAATTTTCTCCAAAAGTAAAGTAGTTGCAAACTCATCCTTTTAGAAACTTGTTTGGGCTGTTGAGAGGAGTAAAAAACCATCAAAAATTTCAATCCTGCATGATTCTACCAAGAAATGTGATTCTTCATTCAAAACGCTGGTTTTTGCTATTGGGCTCTATTGAATAATGAATGTTTTGAATTTTCTCCAAAAGTAAAGTAGTTGCAAACTCATCCTTTTAGAGACTTGTTTGGGCTCATGAGAGGAGTAGAAAAACATCAAAAATTTCAGTCCTGCACGATTCTACCAAGAAATGTGTGTTCATTCAAACTGCTGGTTTTTTATATTTTGGGCCCTATTGAATAATGAATGCTTTGAATTTTCTCCAAAAGTAAAGTAGTTGCAAACTCATCCTTTTAGAAACTTGTTTGGGCTGTTGAGAGGAGTAAAAAACCATCAAAAATTTCAATCCTGCATGATTCTACCAAGAAATGTGATTCTTCATTCAAAGCGCTGGTTTTTGCTATTGGGCTCTATTGAATAATGAATGTTTTGAATTTTCTCCAAAAGTAAAGTAGTTGCAAACTCATCCTTTTAGAGACTTGTTTGGGCTCATGAGAGGAGTAGAAAAACATCAAAAATTTCAGTCCTGCACGATTCTACCAAGAAATGTGTGTTCATTCAAACCGCTGGTTTTTGATATTTTGGGCCCTATTGAATAATGAATGTTTTGAATTTTCTCCAAAAGTAAAGTAGTTGCAAACTCATCCTTTTAGAAACTTGTTTGGGCTGTTGAGAGGACTAAAAAACCATCAAAAATTTCAATCCTGCATGATTCTACCAAGAAATGTGATTCTTCATTCAAAACCTGATTTTTGCTATTGGGCTCTATTGAATAATGAATGTTTTGAATTTTCTCCAAAAATAAAGTAGTTGCAAACTCATGCTTTTAGAGACTTGTTTGGGCTCATGAGAGTAGAAAAACATCAAAAATTTCAGTCCTGCACGATTCTACCAAGAAATATGTGTTCATTCAAACCGCTGGTTTTTGATATTTTGGGCCCTATTGAATAATGAATGTTTTGAATTTTCTCCAAAAGTAAAGTAGTTGCAAACTCATCCTTTTAGAAACTTGTTTGGGCTGTTGAGAGGAGTAAAAAACCATCAAAAATTTCAATCCTGCATGATTCTACCAAGAAATGTGATTCTTCATTCAAAACCTGATTTTTGCTATTGGGCTCTATTGAATAATGAATGTTTTGAATTTTCTTCAAAAGTAAAGTAGTTGCAAACTCATGCTTTTAGAGACTTGTTTGGGCTCATGAGAGGAGTAGAAAAACATCAAAAATTTCAGTCCTGCACGATTCTACCAAGAAATGTGTGTTCATTGAAACCGCTGGTTTTTGATAGTTTTGGCCCTATTGAATAATGAATGTTTTGAATTTTCTCCAAAAGTAAAGTAGTTGCAAACTCATCCTTTTAGAAACTTGTTTGGGCTGTTGAGAGGAGTAAAAAACCATCAAAAATTTCAATCCTGCATGATTCTACCAAGAAATGTGATTCTTCATTCAAAACCTGATTTTTGCTATTGGGATCTATTGAATAATGAATGTTTTGAATTTTCTCCAAAAATAAAGTAGTTGCAAACTCATGCTTTTAGAGACTTGTTTGGGCTCATGAGAGGAGTAGAAAAACATCAAAAATTTCAGTCCTGCACGATTCTACCAAGAAATGTGTGTTCATTCAAACCGCTGTTTTTTGATATTTTGGGCCCTATTGAATAATGAATGTTTTGAATTTTCTCCAAAAGTAAAGTAGTTGCAAACTCATCCTTTTAGAAACTTGTTTGGGCTGTTGAGAGGAGTAAAAAACCATCAAAAATTTCAATCCTGCATGATTCTACCAAGAAATGTGATTCTTCATTCAAAACCTGATTTTTGCTATTGGGCTCTATTGAACAATGAATGTTTTGAATTTTCTCCAAAAGTAAAGTAGTTGCAAACTCATGCTTTTAGAGACTTGTTTGGGCTCATGAGAGGAGTAGAAAAACATCAAAAATTTCAGTCCTGCATGATTCTACCAAGAAATGTGTGTTCATTGAAACGGCTGGTTTTTGAAAGTTTGGGCCCTATTGAATAATGAATGTTTTGAATTTTCTCCAAAAGTAAAGTAGTTGCAAACTCATCCTTTTAGAAACTTGTTTGGGCTGTTGAGAGGAGTAAAAAACCATCAAAAATTTCTACCAAGAAATGTGATTCTTCATTCAAAACGCTGGTTTTTGCTATTGGGCTCTATTGAATAATGAATGTTTTGAATTTTCTCCAAAAGTAAAGTAGTTGCAAACTCATCCTTTTAGAGACTTGTTTGGGCTCATGAGAGGAGTAGAAAAACATCAAAAATTTCAGTCCCGCACGATTCTACCAAGAAATGTGTGTTCATTCAAACTGCTGGTTTTTGATATTTTGGGCCCTATTGAATAATGAATGTTTTGAATTTTCTCCAAAAGTAAAGTAGTTGCAAACTCATCCTTTTAGAGACTTGTTTGGGCTCATGAGAGGAGTAGAAAAACATCAAAAATTTCAGTCCTGCACGATTCTACCAAGAAATATGTGTTCATTCAAACCGCTGGTTTTTGATATTTTGGGCCCTATTGAATAATGAATGTTTTGAATTTTCTCCAAAAGTAAAGTAGTTGCAAACTCATCCTTTTAGAAACTTGTTTGGGCTGTTGAGAGGAGTAAAAAACCATCAAAAATTTCAATCCTGCATGATTCTACCAAGAAATGTGATTCTTCATTCAAAACCTGATTTTTGCTATTGGGCTCTATTGAATAATGAATGTTTTGAATTTTCTCCAAAAGTAAAGTAGTTGCAAACTCATGCTTTTAGAGACTTGTTTGGGCTCATGAGAGGAGTAGAAAAACATCAAAAATTTCAGTCCTGCACGATTCTACCAAGAAATGTGTGTTCATTGAAACCGCTGGTTTTTGATAGTTTTGGCCCTATTGAATAATGAATGTTTTGAATTTTCTCCAAAAGTAAAGTAGTTGCAAACTCATCCTTTTAGAAACTTGTTTGGGCTGTTGAGAGGAGTAAAAAACCATCAAAAATTTCAATCCTGCATGATTCTACCAAGAAATGTGATTCTTCATTCAAAACCTGATTTTTGCTATTGGGCTCTATTGAATAATGAATGTTTTGAATTTTCTCCAAAAATAAAGTAGTTGCAAACTCATGCTTTTAGAGACTTGTTTGGGCTCATGAGAGGAGTAGAAAAACATCAAAAATTTCAGTCCTGCATGATTCTACCAAGAAATGTGTGTTCATTGAAACCGCTGGTTTTTGATAGTTTGGGCCCTATTGAATAATGAATGTTTTGAATTTTCTCCAAAAGTAAAGTAGTTGCAAACTCATCCTTTTAGAAACTTGTTTGGGCTGTTGAGAGGAGTAAAAAACCATCAAAAATTTCAATACTGCATGATTCTACCAAGAAATGTGATTCTTCATTCAAAACGCTGGTTTTTGCTATTGGGCTCTATTGAATAATGAATGTTTTGAATTTTCTCCAAAAGTAAAGTAGTTGCAAACTCATCCTTTTAGAGACTTGTTTGGGCTCATGAGAGTAGAAAAACATCAAAAATTTCAGTCCTGCATGATTCTACCAAGAAATGTGTGTTCATTGAAACCGCTGGTTTTTGATAGTTTGGGCCCTATTGAATAATGAATGTTTTGAATTTTCTCCAAAAGTAAAGTAGTTGCAAACTCATCCTTTTAGAAACTTGTTTGGGCTGTTGAGAGGAATAAAAAACCATCAAAAATTTCAATCCTGCATGATTCTACCAAGAAATGTGATTCTTCATTCAAAACGCTGGTTTTTGCTATTGGGCTCTATTGAATAATGAATGTTTTGAATTTTCTCCAAAAGTAAAGTAGTTGCAAACTCATCCTTTTAGAGACTTGTTTGGGCTCATGAGAGGAGTAGAAAAACATCAAAAATTTCAGTCCTGCACGATTCTACCAAGAAATGTGTGTTCATTCAAACCGCTGTTTTTTGATATTTTGGGCCCTATTGAATAATGAATGTTTTGAATTTTCTCCAAAAGTAAAGTAGTTGCAAACTCATCCTTTTAGAAACTTGTTTGGGCTGTTGAGAGGAGTAAAAACCATCAAAAATTTCAATCCTGCATGATTCTACCAAGAAATCTGAATCTTCATTCAAAACCTGATTTTTGCCATTGGGCTCTATTGAATAATGAATGTTTTGAATTTTCTCCAAAAGTAAAGTAGTTGCAAACTCATGCTTTTAGAGACTTGTTTGGGCTCATGAGAGGAGTAGAAAAACATCAAAAATTTCAGTCCTGCATGATTCTACCAAGAAATATGTGTTCATTGAAACCGCTGGTTTTTGATAGTTTGGGCCCTATTGAATAATGAATGTTTTGAATTTTCTCCAAAAGTAAAGTAGTTGCAAACTCATCCTTTTAGAAACTTGTTTGGGCTGTTGAGAGGAGTAAAAAACCATCAAAAATTTCAATCCTGCATGATTCTACCAAGAAATGTGATTCTTCATTCAAAACGCTGGTTTTTGCTATTGGGCTCTATTGAATAATGAATGTTTTGAATTTTCTCCAAAAGTAAAGTAGTTGCAAACTCATCCTTTTAGAGACTTGTTTGGGCTCATGAGAGGAGTAGAAAAACATCAAAAATTTCAGTCCTGCACGATTCTACCAAGAAATGTGTGTTCATTCAAACTGCTGGTTTTTTATATTTTGGGCCCTATTGAATAATGAATGCTTTGAATTTTCTCCAAAAGTAAAGTAGTTGCAAACTCATCCTTTTAGAAACTTGTTTGGGCTGTTGAGAGGAGTAAAAAACCATCAAAAATTTCAATCCTGCATGATTCTACCAAGAAATGTGATTCTTCATTCAAAGCGCTGGTTTTTGCTATTGGGCTCTATTGAATAATGAATGTTTCGAATTTTCTCCAAAAGTAAAGTAGTTGCAAACTCATCCTTTTAGAGACTTGTTTGGGCTCATGAGAGGAGTAGAAAAACATCAAAAATTTCAGTCCTGCACGATTCTACCAAGAAATGTGTGTTCATTCAAACCGCTGGTTTTTGATATTTTGGGCCCTATTGAATAATGAATGTTTTGAATTTTCTCCAAAAGTAAAGTAGTTGCAAACTCATCCTTTTAGAAACTTGTTTGGGCTGTTGAGAGGAGTAAAAAACCATCAAAAATTTCAATCCTGCATGATTCTACCAAGAAATGTGATTCTTCATTCAAAACCTGATTTTTGCTATTGGGCTCTATTGAATAATGAATGTTTTGAATTTTCTCCAAAAATAAAGTAGTTGCAAACTCATGCTTTTAGAGACTTGTTTGGGCTCATGAGAGTAGAAAAACATCAAAAATTTCAGTCCTGCACGATTCTACCAAGAAATATGTGTTCATTCAAACCGCTGGTTTTTGATATTTTGGGCCCTATTGAATAATGAATGTTTTGAATTTTCTCCAAAAGTAAAGTAGTTGCAAACTCATCCTTTTAGAAACTTGTTTGGGCTGTTGAGAGGAGTAAAAAACCATCAAAAATTTCAATCCTGCATGATTCTACCAAGAAATGTGATTCTTCATTCAAAACCTGATTTTTGCTATTGGGCTCTATTGAATAATGAATGTTTTGAATTTTCTCCAAAAGTAAAGTAGTTGCAAACTCATGCTTTTAGAGACTTGTTTGGGCTCATGAGAGGAGTAGAAAAACATCAAAAATTTCAGTCCTGCACGATTCTACCAAGAAATGTGTGTTCATTGAAACCGCTGGTTTTTGATAGTTTTGGCCCTATTGAATAATGAATGTTTTGAATTTTCTCCAAAAGTAAAGTAGTTGCAAACTCATCCTTTTAGAAACTTGTTTGGGCTGTTGAGAGGAGTAAAAAACCATCAAAAATTTCAATCCTGCATGATTCTACCAAGAAATGTGATTCTTCATTCAAAACCTGATTTTTGCTATTGGGCTCTATTGAATAATGAATGTTTTGAATTTTCTCCAAAAATAAAGTAGTTGCAAACTCATGCTTTTAGAGACTTGTTTGGGCTCATGAGAGGAGTAGAAAAACATCAAAAATTTCAGTCCTGCACGATTCTACCAAGAAATGTGTGTTCATTCAAACCGCTGTTTTTTGATATTTTGGGCCCTATTGAATAATGAATGTTTTGAATTTTCTCCAAAAGTAAAGTAGTTGCAAACTCATCCTTTTAGAAACTTGTTTGGGCTGTTGAGAGGAGTAAAAAACCATCAAAAATTTCAATCCTGCATGATTCTACCAAGAAATGTGATTCTTCATTCAAAACCTGATTTTTGCTATTGGGCTCTATTGAACAATGAATGTTTTGAATTTTCTCCAAAAGTAAAGTAGTTGCAAACTCATGCTTTTAGAGACTTGTTTGGGCTCATGAGAGGAGTAGAAAAACATCAAAAATTTCAGTCCTGCATGATTCTACCAAGAAATGTGTGTTCATTGAAACCGCTGGTTTTTGAAAGTTTGGGCCCTATTGAATAATGAATGTTTTGAATTTTCTCCAAAAGTAAAGTAGTTGCAAACTCATCCTTTTAGAAACTTGTTTGGGCTGTTGAGAGGAGTAAAAAACCATCAAAAATTTCAATCCTGCATGATTCTACCAAGAAATGTGATTCTTCATTCAAAACGCTGGTTTTTGCTATTGGGCTCTATTGAATAATGAATGTTTTGAATTTTCTCCAAAAGTAAAGTAGTTGCAAACTCATCCTTTTAGAGACTTGTTTGGGCTCATGAGAGGAGTAGAAAAACATCAAAAATTTCAGTCCCGCACGATTCTACCAAGAAATGTGTGTTCATTCAAACTGCTGGTTTTTGATATTTTGGGCCCTATTGAATAATGAATGTTTTGAATTTTCTCCAAAAGTAAAGTAGTTGCAAACTCATCCTTTTAGAGACTTGTTTGGGCTCATGAGAGGAGTAGAAAAACATCAAAAATTTCAGTCCTGCACGATTCTACCAAGAAATATGTGTTCATTCAAACCGCTGGTTTTTGATATTTTGGGCCCTATTGAATAATGAATGTTTTGAATTTTCTCCAAAAGTAAAGTAGTTGCAAACTCATCCTTTTAGAAACTTGTTTGGGCTGTTGAGAGGAGTAAAAAACCATCAAAAATTTCAATCCTGCATGATTCTACCAAGAAATGTGATTCTTCATTCAAAACCTGATTTTTGCTATTGGGCTCTATTGAATAATGAATGTTTTGAATTTTCTCCAAAAGTAAAGTAGTTGCAAACTCATGCTTTTAGAGACTTGTTTGGGCTCATGAGAGGAGTAGAAAAACATCAAAAATTTCAGTCCTGCACGATTCTACCAAGAAATGTGTGTTCATTGAAACCGCTGGTTTTTGATAGTTTTGGCCCCATTGAATAATGAATGTTTTGAATTTTCTCCAAAAGTAAAGTAGTTGCAAACTCATCCTTTTAGAAACTTGTTTGGGCTGTTGAGAGGAGTAAAAAACCATCAAAAATTTCAATCCTGCATGATTCTACCAAGAAATGTGATTCTTCATTCAAAACCTGATTTTTGCTATTGGGCTCTATTGAATAATGAATGTTTTGAATTTTCTCCAAAAATAAAGTAGTTGCAAACTCATGCTTTTAGAGACTTGTTTGGGCTCATGAGAGGAGTAGAAAAACATCAAAAATTTCAGTCCTGCATGATTCTACCAAGAAATGTGTGTTCATTGAAACCGCTGGTTTTTGATAGTTTGGGCCCTATTGAATAATGAATGTTTTGAATTTTCTCCAAAAGTAAAGTAGTTGCAAACTCATCCTTTTAGAAACTTGTTTGGGCTGTTGAGAGGAGTAAAAAACCATCAAAAATTTCAATACTGCATGATTCTACCAAGAAATGTGATTCTTCATTCAAAACGCTGGTTTTTGCTATTGGGCTCTATTGAATAATGAATGTTTTGAATTTTCTCCAAAAGTAAAGTAGTTGCAAACTCATCCTTTTAGAGACTTGTTTGGGCTCATGAGAGTAGAAAAACATCAAAAATTTCAGTCCTGCATGATTCTACCAAGAAATGTGTGTTCATTGAAACCGCTGGTTTTTGATAGTTTGGGCCCTATTGAATAATGAATGTTTTGAATTTTCTCCAAAAGTAAAGTAGTTGCAAACTCATCCTTTTAGAAACTTGTTTGGGCTGTTGAGAGGAATAAAAAACCATCAAAAATTTCAATCCTGCATGATTCTACCAAGAAATGTGATTCTTCATTCAAAACGCTGGTTTTTGCTATTGGGCTCTATTGAATAATGAATGTTTTGAATTTTCTCCAAAAGTAAAGTAGTTGCAAACTCATCCTTTTAGAGACTTGTTTGGGCTCATGAGAGGAGTAGAAAAACATCAAAAATTTCAGTCCTGCACGATTCTACCAAGAAATGTGTGTTCATTCAAACCGCTGTTTTTTGATATTTTGGGCCCTATTGAATAATGAATGTTTTGAATTTTCTCCAAAAGTAAAGTAGTTGCAAACTCATCCTTTTAGAAACTTGTTTGGGCTGTTGAGAGGAGTAAAAACCATCAAAAATTTCAATCCTGCATGATTCTACCAAGAAATCTGAATCTTCATTCAAAACCTGATTTTTGCCATTGGGCTCTATTGAATAATGAATGTTTTGAATTTTCTCCAAAAGTAAAGTAGTTGCAAACTCATGCTTTTAGAGACTTGTTTGGGCTCATGAGAGGAGTAGAAAAACATCAAAAATTTCAGTCCTGCATGATTCTACCAAGAAATATGTGTTCATTGAAACCGCTGGTTTTTGATAGTTTGGGCCCTATTGAATAATGAATGTTTTGAATTTTCTCCAAAAGTAAAGTAGTTGCAAACTCATCCTTTTAGAAACTTGTTTGGGCTGTTGAGAGGAGTAAAAAACCATCAAAAATTTCAATCCTGCATGATTCTACCAAGAAATGTGATTCTTCATTCAAAACGCTGGTTTTTGCTATTGGGCTCTATTGAATAATGAATGTTTTGAATTTTCTCCAAAAGTAAAGTAGTTGCAAACTCATCCTTTTAGAGACTTGTTTGGGCTCATGAGAGGAGTAGAAAAACATCAAAAATTTCAGTCCTGCACGATTCTACCAAGAAATGTGTGTTCATTCAAACTGCTGGTTTTTTATATTTTGGGCCCTATTGAATAATGAATGCTTTGAATTTTCTCCAAAAGTAAAGTAGTTGCAAACTCATCCTTTTAGAAACTTGTTTGGGCTGTTGAGAGGAGTAAAAAACCATCAAAAATTTCAATCCTGCATGATTCTACCAAGAAATGTGATTCTTCATTCAAAGCGCTGGTTTTTGCTATTGGGCTCTATTGAATAATGAATGTTTCGAATTTTCTCCAAAAGTAAAGTAGTTGCAAACTCATCCTTTTAGAGACTTGTTTGGGCTCATGAGAGGAGTAGAAAAACATCAAAAATTTCAGTCCTGCACGATTCTACCAAGAAATGTGTGTTCATTCAAACCGCTGGTTTTTGATATTTTGGGCCCTATTGAATAATGAATGTTTTGAATTTTCTCCAAAAGTAAAGTAGTTGCAAACTCATCCTTTTAGAAACTTGTTTGGGCTGTTGAGAGGAGTAAAAAACCATCAAAAATTTCAATCCTGCATGATTCTACCAAGAAATGTGATTCTTCATTCAAAACCTGATTTTTGCTATTGGGCTCTATTGAATAATGAATGTTTTGAATTTTCTCCAAAAATAAAGTAGTTGCAAACTCATGCTTTTAGAGACTTGTTTGGGCTCATGAGAGTAGAAAAACATCAAAAATTTCAGTCCTGCATGATTCTACCAAGAAATGTGTGTTCATTCAAACCGCTGGTTTTTGATAGTTTGGGCCCTATTGAATAATGAATGTTTGGAATTTTCTCCAAAAGTAAAGTAGTTGCAAACTCATCCTTTTAGAAACTTGTTTGGGCTGTTGAGAGGAGTAAAAAACCATCAAAAATTTCAATCCTGCATGATTCTACCAAGAAATGTGATTCTTCATTCAAAACGCTGGTTTTTGCTATTGGGCTCTATTGAATAATGAATGTTTTGAATTTTCTCCAAAAGTAAAGTAGTTGCAAACTCATCCTTTTAGAGACTTGTTTGGGCTCATGAGAGGAGTAGAAAAACATCAAAAATTTCAGTCCTGCACGATTCTACCAAGAAATGTGTGTTCATTCAAACCGCTGGTTTTTGATATTTTGGGCCGTATTGAATAATGAATGTTTTGAATTTTCTCCAAAAGTAAAGTAGTTGCAAACTCATCCTTTTAGAAACTTGTTTGGGCTGTTGAAAGGAGTAAAAAACCATCAAAAATTTCAATCCTGCATGATTCTACCAAGAAATGTGATTCTTCATTCAAAACCTGATTTTTGCTATTGGGCACTATTGAATAATGAATGTTTTGAATTTTCTCCAAAAGTAAAGTAGTTGCAAACTCATGCTTTTAGAGACTTGTTTGGGCTCATGAGAGGAGTAGAAAAACATCAAAAATTTCAGTCCTGCATGATTCTACCAAGAAATGTGTGTTCATTGAAACCGCTGGTTTTTGATAGTTTGGGCCCTATTGAATAATGAATGTTTTGAATTTTCTCCAAAAGTAAAGTAGTTGCAAACTCATCCTTTTAGAAACTTGTTTGGGCTGTTGAGAGGAGTAAAAAACCATCAAAAATTTCAATCCTGCATGATTCTACCAAGAAATGTGATTCTTCATTCAAAACCTGATTTTTGCTATTGGGCTCTATTGAATAATGAATGTTTTGAATTTTCTCCAAAAATAAAGTAGTTGCAAACTCATGCTTTTAGAGACTTGTTTGGGCTCATGAGAGGAGTAGAAAAACATCAAAAATTTCAGTCCTGCATGATTCTACCAAGAAATGTGTGTTCATTGAAACCGCTGGTTTTTGATAGTTGGGGCCCTATTGAATAATGAATGTTTTGAATTTTCTCCAAAAGTAAAGTAGTTGCAAACTCATCCTTTTAGAAACTTGTTTGGGCTGTTGAGAGGAGTAAAAAACCATCAAAAATTTCAATCCTGCATGATTCTACCAAGAAATGTGATTCTTCATTCAAAACGCTGGTTTTTGCTATTGGGCTCTATTGAATAATGAATGTTTTGAATTTTCTCCAAAAGTAAAGTAGTTGCAAACTCATCCTTTTAGAGACTTGTTTGGGCTCATGAGAGGAGTAGAAAAACATCAAAAATTTCAGTCCTGCACGATTCTACCAAGAAATGTGTGTTCATTCAAACCGCTGGTTTTTGATATTTTGGGCCGTATTGAATAATGAATGTTTTGAATTTTCTCCAAAAGTAAAGTAGTTGCAAACTCATCCTTTTAGAAACTTGTTTGGGCTGTTGAGAGGAGTAAAAAACCATCAAAAATTTCAATCCTGCATGATTCTACCAAGAAATGTGATTCTTCATTCAAAACCTGATTTTTGCTATTGGGCTCTATTGAATAATGAATGTTTTGAATTTTCTCCAAAAGTAAAGTAGTTGCAAACTCATGCTTTTAGAGACTTGTTTGGGCTCATGAGAGGAGTAGAAAAACATCAAAAATTTCAGTCCTGCATGATTCTACCAAGAAATGTGTGTTCATTCAATCCGCTGGTTTTTGATAGTTTGGGCCCTATTGAATAATGAATGTTTTGAATTTTCTCCAAAAGTAAAGTAGTTGCAAACTCATCCTTTTAGAAACTTGTTTGGGCTGTTGAGAGGAGTAAAAAAACCATCAAAAATTTCAATCCTGCATGATTCTACCAAGAAATGTGATTCTTCATTCAAAACGCTGGTTTTTGCTATTGGGCTCTATTGAATAATGAATGTTTTGAATTTTCTCCAAAAGTAAAGTAGTTGCAAACTCATCCTTTTAGAGACTTGTTTGGGCTCATGAGAGGAGTAGAAAAACATCAAAAATTTCAGTCCTGCACGATTCTACCAAGAAATGTGTGTTCATTCACACCGCTGGTTTTTGATATTTTGTGCCCTATTGAATAATGAATGTTTTGAATTTTCTCCAAAAGTAAAGTAGTTGCAAACTCATCCTTTTAGAAACTTGTTTGGGCTGTTGAGAGGAGTTAAAAACCATCAAAAATTTCAATCCTGCATGATTCTACCAAGAAATGTGATTCTTCATTCAAAACGCTGGTTTTTGCTATTGGGCTCTATTGAATAATGAATGTTTTGAATTTTCTCCAAAAGTAAAGTACTTGCAAACTCATCCTTTTAGAGACTTGTTTGGGCTCATGAGAGGAGTAGAAAAACATCAAAAATTTCAGTCCTGCATGATTCTACCAAGAAATGTGTGTTCATTGAAACCGCTGGTTTCTGATAGTTTGGGCCCTATTGAATAATGAATGTTTTGAATTTTCTCCAAAAGTAAAGTAGTTGCAAACTCATCCTTTTAGAAACTTGTTTGGGCTGTTGAGAGGAGTAAAAAACCATCAAAAATTTCAATCCTGCATGATTCTACCAAGAAATGTGATTCTTCATTCAAAACCTGATTTTTGCTATTGGGCTCTATTGAATAATGAATGTTTTGAATTTTCTCCAAAAGTAAAGAAGTTGCAAACTCTTGCTTTTAGAGACTTGTTTGGGCTCATGAGAGGAGTAGAAAAACATCAAAAATTTCAGTCCTGCATGATTCTACCAAGAAATGTGTGTTCATTGAAACCGCTGGTTTTTGATAGTTTGGGCCCTATTGAATAATGAATGTTTTGAATTTTCTCCAAAAGTAAAGTAGTTGCAAACTCATCCTTTTAGAAACTTGTTTGGGCTGTTGAGAGGAGTAAAAAACCATCAAAAATTTCAATCCTGCATGATTCTACCAAGAAATGTGATTCTTCATTCAAAACGCTGGTTTTTGCTATTGGGCTCTATTGAATAATGAATGTTTTGAATTTTCTCCAAAAGTAAAGTAGTTGCAAACTCATCCTTTTAGAGACTTGTTTGGGCTCATGAGAGGAGTAGAAAAACATCAAAAATTTCAGTCCTGCACGATTCTACCAAGAAATGTGTGTTCATTCAAACCGCTGGTTTTTGATATTTTGGGCCCTATTCAATAATGAATGTTTTGAATTTTCTCCAAAAGTAAAGTATTTGCAAACTCATCCTTTTAGAAACTTGTTTGGGCTGTTGAGAGGAGTAAAAAAGCATCAAAAATTTCAATCCTGCATGATTCTACCAAGAAATGTGATTCTTCATTCAAAACCTGATTTTTGCTATTGGGCTCTATTGAATAATGAATGTTTTGAATTTTCTCCAAAAGTAAAGTAGTTGCAAACTCATGCTTTTAGAGACTTGTTTGGGCTCATGAGAGGAGTAGAAAAACATCAAAAATTTCAGTCCTGCATGATTCTACCAAGAAATGTGTGTTCATTGAAACCGCTGGTTTTTGATAGTTTGGGCCCTATTGAATAATGAATGTTTTGAATTTTCTCCAAAAGTAAAGTAGTTGCAAACTCATCCTTTTAGAAACTTGTTTGGGCTGTTGAGAGGAGTAAAAAACCATCAAAAATTTCAGTCCTGCATGATTCTACCAAGAAATGTGTGTTCATTGAAACCGCTGGTTTTTGAAAGTTTGGGCCCTATTGAATAATGAATGTTTTGAATTTTCTCCAAAAGTAAAGTAGTTGCAAACTCATCCTTTTAGAAACTTGTTTGGGCTGTTGAGAGGAGTAAAAAACCATCAAAAATTTCAATCCTGCATGATTCTACCAAGAAATGTGATTCTTCATTCAAAACGCTGGTTTTTGCTATTGGGCTCTATTGAATAATGAATGTTTTGAATTTTCTCCAAAAGTAAAGTAGTTGCAAACTCATCCTTTTAGAGACTTGTTTGGGCTCATGAGAGTAGAAAAACATCAAAAATTTCAGTCCTGCATGATTCTACCAAGAAATGTGTGTTCATTGAAACCGCTGGTTTTTGATAGTTTGGGCCCTATTGAATAATGAATGTTTTGAATTTTCTCCAAAAGTAAAGTAGTTGCAAACTCATCCTTTTAGAAACTTGTTTGGGCTGTTGAGAGGAATAAAAAACCATCAAAAATTTCAATCCTGCATGATTCTACCAAGAAATGTAATTCTTCATTCAAAACGCTGGTTTTTGCTATTGGGCTCTATTGAATAATGAATGTTTTGAATTTTCTCCAAAAGTAAAGTAGTTGCAAACTCATCCTTTTAGAGACTTGTTTGGGCTCATGAGAGGAGTAGAAAAACATCAAAAATTTCAGTCCTGCACGATTCTACCAAGAAATGTGTGTTCATTCAAACCGCTGTTTTTTGATATTTTGGGCCCTATTGAATAATGAATGATTTGAATTTTCTCCAAAAGTAAAGTAGTTGCAAACTCATCCTTTTAGAAACTTGTTTGGGCTGTTGAGAGGAGTAAAAACCATCAAAAATTTCAATCCTGCATGATTCTACCAAGAAATCTGAATCTTCATTCAAAACCTGATTTTTGCCATTGGGCTCTATTGAATAATGAATGTTTTGAATTTTCTCCAAAAGTAAAGTAGTTGCAAACTCATGCTTTTAGAGACTTGTTTGGGCTCATGAGAGGAGTAGAAAAACATCAAAAATTTCAGTCCTGCATGATTCTACCAAGAAATGTGTGTTCATTGAAACCGCTGGTTTTTGATAGTTGGGGCCCTATTGAATAATGAATGTTTTGAATTTTCTCCAAAAGTAAAGTAGTTGCAAACTCATCCTTTTAGAAACTTGTTTGGGCTGTTGAGAGGAGTAAAAAACCATCAAAAATTTCAATCCTGCATGATTCTACCAAGAAATGTGATTCTTCATTCAAAACGCTGGTTTTTGCTATTGGGCTCTATTGAATAATGAATGTTTTGAATTTTCTCCAAAAGTAAAGTAGTTGCAAACTCATCCTTTTAGAGACTTGTTTGGGCTCATGAGAGGAGTAGAAAAACATCAAAAATTTCAGTCCTGCACGATTCTACCAAGAAATGTGTGTTCATTCAAACCGCTGGTTTTTGATATTTTGGGCCGTATTGAATAATGAATGTTTTGAATTTTCTCCAAAAGTAAAGTAGTTGCAAACTCATCCTTTTAGAAACTTGTTTGGGCTGTTGAGAGGAGTAAAAAACCATCAAAAATTTCAATCCTGCATGATTCTACCAAGAAATGTGATTCTTCATTCAAAACCTGATTTTTGCTATTGGGCTCTATTGAATAATGAATGTTTTGAATTTTCTCCAAAAGTAAAGTAGTTGCAAACTCATGCTTTTAGAGACTTGTTTGGGCTCATGAGAGGAGTAGAAAAACATCAAAAATTTCAGTCCTGCATGATTCTACCAAGAAATGTGTGTTCATTCAATCCGCTGGTTTTTGATAGTTTGGGCCCTATTGAATAATGAATGTTTTGAATTTTCTCCAAAAGTAAAGTAGTTGCAAACTCATCCTTTTAGAAACTTGTTTGGGCTGTTGAGAGGAGTAAAAAAACCATCAAAAATTTCAATCCTGCATGATTCTACCAAGAAATGTGATTCTTCATTCAAAACGCTGGTTTTTGCTATTGGGCTCTATTGAATAATGAATGTTTTGAATTTTCTCCAAAAGTAAAGTAGTTGCAAACTCATCCTTTTAGAGACTTGTTTGGGCTCATGAGAGGAGTAGAAAAACATCAAAAATTTCAGTCCTGCACGATTCTACCAAGAAATGTGTGTTCATTCACACCGCTGGTTTTTGATATTTTGTGCCCTATTGAATAATGAATGTTTTGAATTTTCTCCAAAAGTAAAGTAGTTGCAAACTCATCCTTTTAGAAACTTGTTTGGGCTGTTGAGAGGAGTTAAAAACCATCAAAAATTTCAATCCTGCATGATTCTACCAAGAAATGTGATTCTTCATTCAAAACGCTGGTTTTTGCTATTGGGCTCTATTGAATAATGAATGTTTTGAATTTTCTCCAAAAGTAAAGTACTTGCAAACTCATCCTTTTAGAGACTTGTTTGGGCTCATGAGAGGAGTAGAAAAACATCAAAAATTTCAGTCCTGCATGATTCTACCAAGAAATGTGTGTTCATTGAAACCGCTGGTTTCTGATAGTTTGGGCCCTATTGAATAATGAATGTTTTGAATTTTCTCCAAAAGTAAAGTAGTTGCAAACTCATCCTTTTAGAAACTTGTTTGGGCTGTTGAGAGGAGTAAAAAACCATCAAAAATTTCAATCCTGCATGATTCTACCAAGAAATGTGATTCTTCATTCAAAACCTGATTTTTGCTATTGGGCTCTATTGAATAATGAATGTTTTGAATTTTCTCCAAAAGTAAAGAAGTTGCAAACTCTTGCTTTTAGAGACTTGTTTGGGCTCATGAGAGGAGTAGAAAAACATCAAAAATTTCAGTCCTGCATGATTCTACCAAGAAATGTGTGTTCATTGAAACCGCTGGTTTTTGATAGTTTGGGCCCTATTGAATAATGAATGTTTTGAATTTTCTCCAAAAGTAAAGTAGTTGCAAACTCATCCTTTTAGAAACTTGTTTGGGCTGTTGAGAGGAGTAAAAAACCATCAAAAATTTCAATCCTGCATGATTCTACCAAGAAATGTGATTCTTCATTCAAAACGCTGGTTTTTGCTATTGGGCTCTATTGAATAATGAATGTTTTGAATTTTCTCCAAAAGTAAAGTAGTTGCAAACTCATCCTTTTAGAGACTTGTTTGGGCTCATGAGAGGAGTAGAAAAACATCAAAAATTTCAGTCCTGCACGATTCTACCAAGAAATGTGTGTTCATTCAAACCGCTGGTTTTTGATATTTTGGGCCCTATTCAATAATGAATGTTTTGAATTTTCTCCAAAAGTAAAGTATTTGCAAACTCATCCTTTTAGAAACTTGTTTGGGCTGTTGAGAGGAGTAAAAAAGCATCAAAAATTTCAATCCTGCATGATTCTACCAAGAAATGTGATTCTTCATTCAAAACCTGATTTTTGCTATTGGGCTCTATTGAATAATGAATGTTTTGAATTTTCTCCAAAAGTAAAGTAGTTGCAAACTCATCCTTTTAGAAACTTGTTTGGGCTGTTGAGAGGAGTAAAAAACCATCAAAAATTTCAATCCTGCATGATTCTACCAAGAAATGTGATTCTTCATTCAAAACGCTGGTTTTTGCTATTGGGCTCTATTGAATAATGAATGTTTTGAATTTTCTCCAAAAGTAAAGTAGTTGCAAACTCATCCTTTTAGAGACTTGTTTGGGCTCATG
Organism: Dendrobates tinctorius; assembly: GCF_039654945.1. Taxonomy (NCBI): domain Eukaryota; kingdom Metazoa; phylum Chordata; class Amphibia; order Anura; family Dendrobatidae; genus Dendrobates; species Dendrobates tinctorius. The sequence goes on from NW_027361716.1 coordinate 31,837,644, forward strand.
AGAGTAGAAAAACATCAAAAATTTCAGTCCTGCATGATTCTACCAAGAAATGTGTGTTCATTGAAACCGCTGGTTTTTGATAGTTTGGGCCCTATTGAATAATGAATGTTTTGAATTTTCTCCAAAAGTAAAGTAGTTGCAAACTCATCCTTTTAGAAACTTGTTTGGGCTGTTGAGAGGAATAAAAAACCATCAAAAATTTCAATCCTGCATGATTCTACCAAGAAATGTAATTCTTCATTCAAAACGCTGGTTTTTGCTATTGGGCTCTATTGAATAATGAATGTTTTGAATTTTCTCCAAAAGTAAAGTAGTTGCAAACTCATCCTTTTAGAGACTTGTTTGGGCTCATGAGAGGAGTAGAAAAACATCAAAAATTTCAGTCCTGCACGATTCTACCAAGAAATGTGTGTTCATTCAAACCGCTGTTTTTTGATATTTTGGGCCCTATTGAATAATGAATGATTTGAATTTTCTCCAAAAGTAAAGTAGTTGCAAACTCATCCTTTTAGAAACTTGTTTGGGCTGTTGAGAGGAGTAAAAACCATCAAAAATTTCAATCCTGCATGATTCTACCAAGAAATCTGAATCTTCATTCAAAACCTGATTTTTGCCATTGGGCTCTATTGAATAATGAATGTTTTGAATTTTCTCCAAAAGTAAAGTAGTTGCAAACTCATGCTTTTAGAGACTTGTTTGGGCTCATGAGAGGAGTAGAAAAACATCAAAAATTTCAGTCCTGCATGATTCTACCAAGAAATGTGTGTTCATTGAAACCGCTGGTTTTTGATAGTTGGGGCCCTATTGAATAATGAATGTTTTGAATTTTCTCCAAAAGTAAAGTAGTTGCAAACTCATCCTTTTAGAAACTTGTTTGGGCTGTTGAGAGGAGTAAAAAACCATCAAAAATTTCAATCCTGCATGATTCTACCAAGAAATGTGATTCTTCATTCAAAACGCTGGTTTTTGCTATTGGGCTCTATTGAATAATGAATGTTTTGAATTTTCTCCAAAAGTAAAGTAGTTGCAAACTCATCCTTTTAGAGACTTGTTTGGGCTCATGAGAGGAGTAGAAAAACATCAAAAATTTCAGTCCTGCACGATTCTACCAAGAAATGTGTGTTCATTCAAACCGCTGGTTTTTGATATTTTGGGCCGTATTGAATAATGAATGTTTTGAATTTTCTCCAAAAGTAAAGTAGTTGCAAACTCATCCTTTTAGAAACTTGTTTGGGCTGTTGAGAGGAGTAAAAAACCATCAAAAATTTCAATCCTGCATGATTCTACCAAGAAATGTGATTCTTCATTCAAAACCTGATTTTTGCTATTGGGCTCTATTGAATAATGAATGTTTTGAATTTTCTCCAAAAGTAAAGTAGTTGCAAACTCATGCTTTTAGAGACTTGTTTGGGCTCATGAGAGGAGTAGAAAAACATCAAAAATTTCAGTCCTGCATGATTCTACCAAGAAATGTGTGTTCATTCAATCCGCTGGTTTTTGATAGTTTGGGCCCTATTGAATAATGAATGTTTTGAATTTTCTCCAAAAGTAAAGTAGTTGCAAACTCATCCTTTTAGAAACTTGTTTGGGCTGTTGAGAGGAGTAAAAAAACCATCAAAAATTTCAATCCTGCATGATTCTACCAAGAAATGTGATTCTTCATTCAAAACGCTGGTTTTTGCTATTGGGCTCTATTGAATAATGAATGTTTTGAATTTTCTCCAAAAGTAAAGTAGTTGCAAACTCATCCTTTTAGAGACTTGTTTGGGCTCATGAGAGGAGTAGAAAAACATCAAAAATTTCAGTCCTGCACGATTCTACCAAGAAATGTGTGTTCATTCACACCGCTGGTTTTTGATATTTTGTGCCCTATTGAATAATGAATGTTTTGAATTTTCTCCAAAAGTAAAGTAGTTGCAAACTCATCCTTTTAGAAACTTGTTTGGGCTGTTGAGAGGAGTTAAAAACCATCAAAAATTTCAATCCTGCATGATTCTACCAAGAAATGTGATTCTTCATTCAAAACGCTGGTTTTTGCTATTGGGCTCTATTGAATAATGAATGTTTTGAATTTTCTCCAAAAGTAAAGTACTTGCAAACTCATCCTTTTAGAGACTTGTTTGGGCTCATGAGAGGAGTAGAAAAACATCAAAAATTTCAGTCCTGCATGATTCTACCAAGAAATGTGTGTTCATTGAAACCGCTGGTTTCTGATAGTTTGGGCCCTATTGAATAATGAATGTTTTGAATTTTCTCCAAAAGTAAAGTAGTTGCAAACTCATCCTTTTAGAAACTTGTTTGGGCTGTTGAGAGGAGTAAAAAACCATCAAAAATTTCAATCCTGCATGATTCTACCAAGAAATGTGATTCTTCATTCAAAACCTGATTTTTGCTATTGGGCTCTATTGAATAATGAATGTTTTGAATTTTCTCCAAAAGTAAAGAAGTTGCAAACTCTTGCTTTTAGAGACTTGTTTGGGCTCATGAGAGGAGTAGAAAAACATCAAAAATTTCAGTCCTGCATGATTCTACCAAGAAATGTGTGTTCATTGAAACCGCTGGTTTTTGATAGTTTGGGCCCTATTGAATAATGAATGTTTTGAATTTTCTCCAAAAGTAAAGTAGTTGCAAACTCATCCTTTTAGAAACTTGTTTGGGCTGTTGAGAGGAGTAAAAAACCATCAAAAATTTCAATCCTGCATGATTCTACCAAGAAATGTGATTCTTCATTCAAAACGCTGGTTTTTGCTATTGGGCTCTATTGAATAATGAATGTTTTGAATTTTCTCCAAAAGTAAAGTAGTTGCAAACTCATCCTTTTAGAGACTTGTTTGGGCTCATGAGAGGAGTAGAAAAACATCAAAAATTTCAGTCCTGCACGATTCTACCAAGAAATGTGTGTTCATTCAAACCGCTGGTTTTTGATATTTTGGGCCCTATTCAATAATGAATGTTTTGAATTTTCTCCAAAAGTAAAGTATTTGCAAACTCATCCTTTTAGAAACTTGTTTGGGCTGTTGAGAGGAGTAAAAAAGCATCAAAAATTTCAATCCTGCATGATTCTACCAAGAAATGTGATTCTTCATTCAAAACCTGATTTTTGCTATTGGGCTCTATTGAATAATGAATGTTTTGAATTTTCTCCAAAAGTAAAGTAGTTGCAAACTCATGCTTTTAGAGACTTGTTTGGGCTCATGAGAGGAGTAGAAAAACATCAAAAATTTCAGTCCTGCATGATTCTACCAAGAAATGTGTGTTCATTGAAACCGCTGGTTTTTGATAGTTTGGGCCCTATTGAATAATGAATGTTTTGAATTTTCTCCAAAAGTAAAGTAGTTGCAAACTCATCCTTTTAGAAACTTGTTTGGGCTGTTGAGAGGAGTAAAAAACCATCAAAAATTTCAGTCCTGCATGATTCTACCAAGAAATGTGTGTTCATTGAAACCGCTGGTTTTTGAAAGTTTGGGCCCTATTGAATAATGAATGTTTTGAATTTTCTCCAAAAGTAAAGTAGTTGCAAACTCATCCTTTTAGAAACTTGTTTGGGCTGTTGAGAGGAGTAAAAAACCATCAAAAATTTCAATCCTGCATGATTCTACCAAGAAATGTGATTCTTCATTCAAAACGCTGGTTTTTGCTATTGGGCTCTATTGAATAATGAATGTTTTGAATTTTCTCCAAAAGTAAAGTAGTTGCAAACTCATCCTTTTAGAGACTTGTTTGGGCTCATGAGAGTAGAAAAACATCAAAAATTTCAGTCCTGCATGATTCTACCAAGAAATGTGTGTTCATTGAAACCGCTGGTTTTTGATAGTTTGGGCCCTATTGAATAATGAATGTTTTGAATTTTCTCCAAAAGTAAAGTAGTTGCAAACTCATCCTTTTAGAAACTTGTTTGGGCTGTTGAGAGGAATAAAAAACCATCAAAAATTTCAATCCTGCATGATTCTACCAAGAAATGTAATTCTTCATTCAAAACGCTGGTTTTTGCTATTGGGCTCTATTGAATAATGAATGTTTTGAATTTTCTCCAAAAGTAAAGTAGTTGCAAACTCATCCTTTTAGAGACTTGTTTGGGCTCATGAGAGGAGTAGAAAAACATCAAAAATTTCAGTCCTGCACGATTCTACCAAGAAATGTGTGTTCATTCAAACCGCTGTTTTTTGATATTTTGGGCCCTATTGAATAATGAATGATTTGAATTTTCTCCAAAAGTAAAGTAGTTGCAAACTCATCCTTTTAGAAACTTGTTTGGGCTGTTGAGAGGAGTAAAAACCATCAAAAATTTCAATCCTGCATGATTCTACCAAGAAATCTGAATCTTCATTCAAAACCTGATTTTTGCCATTGGGCTCTATTGAATAATGAATGTTTTGAATTTTCTCCAAAAGTAAAGTAGTTGCAAACTCATGCTTTTAGAGACTTGTTTGGGCTCATGAGAGGAGTAGAAAAACATCAAAAATTTCAGTCCTGCATGATTCTACCAAGAAATGTGTGTTCATTGAAACCGCTGGTTTTTGATAGTTTGGGCCCTATTGAATAATGAATGTTTTGAATTTTCTCCAAAAGTAAAGTAGTTGCAAACTCATCCTTTTAGAAACTTGTTTGGGCTGTTGAGAGGAGTAAAAAACCATCAAAAATTTCAATCCTGCATGATTCTACCAAGAAATGTGATTCTTCATTCAAAACGCTGTTTTTTGCTATTGGGCTCTATTGAATAATGAATGTTTTGAATTTTCTCCAAAAGTAAAGTAGTTGCAAACTCATCCTTTTAGAGACTTGTTTGGGCTCATGAGAGGAGTAGAAAAACATCAAAAATTTCAGTCCTGCACGATTCTACCAAGAAATGTGTGTTCATTCAAACCGCTGGTTTTTGATATTTTGGGCCCTATTGAATAATGAATGTTTTGAATTTTCTCCAAAAGTAAAGTAGTTGCAAACTCATCCTTTTAGAAACTTGTTTGGGCTGTTGAGAGGAGTAAAAAACCATCAAAAATTTCAATCCTGCATGATTCTACCAAGAAATGTGATTCTTCATTCAAAACGCTGGTTTTTGCTATTGGGCTCTATTGAATAATGAATGTTTTGAATTTTCTCCAAAAGTAAAGTAGTTGCAAACTCATCCTTTTAGAGACTTGTTTGGGCTCATGAGAGGAGTAGAAAAACATCAAAAATTTCAGTCCTGCACGATTCTACCAAGAAATGTGTGTTCATTCAAACCGCTGGTTTTTGATATTTTGGGCCCTATTCAATAATGAATGTTTTGAATTTTCTCCAAAAGTAAAGTATTTGCAAACTCATCCTTTTAGAAACTTGTTTGGGCTGTTGAGAGGAGTAAAAAAGCATCAAAAATTTCAATCCTGCATGATTCTACCAAGAAATGTGATTCTTCATTCAAAACCTGATTTTTGCTATTGGGCTCTATTGAATAATGAATGTTTTGAATTTTCTCCAAAAGTAAAGTAGTTGCAAACTCATGCTTTTAGAGACTTGTTTGGGCTCATGAGAGGAGTAGAAAAACATCAAAAATTTCAGTCCTGCATGATTCTACCAAGAAATGTGTGTTCATTGAAACCGCTGGTTTTTGATAGTTTGGGCCCTATTGAATAATGAATGTTTTGAATTTTCTCCAAAAGTAAAGTAGTTGCAAACTCATCCTTTTAGAAACTTGTTTGGGCTGTTGAGAGGAGTAAAAAACCATCAAAAATTTCAGTCCTGCATGATTCTACCAAGAAATGTGTGTTCATTGAAACCGCTGGTTTTTGAAAGTTTGGGCCCTATTGAATAATGAATGTTTTGAATTTTCTCCAAAAGTAAAGTAGTTGCAAACTCATCCTTTTAGAAACTTGTTTGGGCTGTTGAGAGGAGTAAAACACCATCAAAAATTTCAATCCTGCATGATTCTACCAAGAAATGTGATTCTTCATTCAAAACGCTGGTTTTTGCTATTGGGCTCTATTGAATAATGAATGTTTTGAATTTTCTCCAAAAGTAAAGTAGTTGCAAACTCATGCTTTTAGAGACTTGTTTGGGCTCATGAGAGGAGTAGAAAAACATCAAAAATTTCAGTCCTGCATGATTCTACCAAGAAATGTGCGTTCATTGAAACCGCTGGTTTTTGATAGTTTGGGCCCTATTGAATAATGAATGTTTTGAATTTTCTCCAAAAGTAAAGTAGTTGCAAACTCATCCTTTTAGAAACTTGTTTGGGCTGTTGAGAGGAGTAAAAAACCATCAAAAATTTCAATCCTGCATGATTCTACCAAGAAATGTGATTCTTCATTCAAAACGCTGGTTTTTGCTATTGGGCTCTATTGAATAATGAATGTTTTGAATTTTCTCCAAAAGTAAAGTAGTTGCAAACTCATCCTTTTAGAGACTTGTTTGGGCTCATGAGAGTAGAAAAACATCAAAAATTTCAGTCCTGCATGATTCTACCAAGAAATGTGTGTTCATTGAAACCGCTGGTTTTTGATAGTTTGGGCCCTATTGAATAATGAATGTTTTGAATTTTCTCCAAAAGTAAAGTAGTTGCAAACTCATCCTTTTAGAAACTTGTTTGGGCTGTTGAGAGGAATAAAAAACCATCAAAAATTTCAATCCTGCATGACTCTACCAAGAAATGTGATTCTTCATTCAAAACGCTGGTTTTTGCTATTGGGCTCTATTGAATAATGAATGTTTTGAATTTTCTCCAAAAGTAAAGTAGTTGCAAACTCATCCTTTTAGAGACTTGTTTGGGCTCATGAGAGGAGTAGAAAAACATCAAAAATTTCAGTCCTGCACGATTCTACCAAGAAATGTGTGTTCATTCAAACCGCTGTTTTTTGATATTTTGGGCCCTATTGAATAATGAATGTTTTGAATTTTCTCCAAAAGTAAAGTAGTTGCAAACTCATCCTTTTAGAAACTTGTTTGGGCTGTTGAGAGGAGTAAAAACCATCAAAAATTTCAATCCTGCATGATTCTACCAAGAAATCTGAATCTTCATTCAAAATCTGATTTTTGCCATTGGGCTCTATTGAATAATGAATGTTTTGAATTTTCTCCAAAAGTAAAGTAGTTGCAAACTCATGCTTTTAGAGACTTGTTTGGGCTCATGAGAGGAGTAGAAAAACATCAAAAATTTCAGTCCTGCATGATTCTACCAAGAAATGTGTGTTCATTGAAACCGCTGGTTTTTGATAGTTTGGGCCCTATTGAATAATGAATGTTTTGAATTTTCTCCAAAAGTAAAGTAGTTGCAAACTCATCCTTTTAGAAACTTGTTTGGGCTGTTGAGAGGAGTAAAAAACCATCAAAAATTTCAATCCTGCATGATTCTACCAAGAAATGTGATTCTTCATTCAAAGCGCTGGTTTTTGCTATTGGGCTCTATTGAATAATGAATGTTTCGAATTTTCTCCAAAAGTAAAGTAGTTGCAAACTCATCCTTTTAGAGACTTGTTTGGGCTCATGAGAGGAGTAGAAAAACATCAAAAATTTCTGTCCTGCACGATTCTACCAAGAAATGTGTGTTCATTCAAACCGCTGGTTTTTGATATTTTGGGCCCTATTGAATAATGAATGTTTTGAATTTTCTCCAAAAGTAAAGTAGTTGCAAACTCATCCTTTTAGAAACTTGTTTGGGCTGTTGAGAGGAGTAAAAAACCATCAAAAATTTCAATCCTGCATGATTCTACCAAGAAATGTGATTCTTCATTCAAAACGCTGGTTTTTGCTATTGTGCTCTATTGAATAATGAATGTTTTGAATTTTCTCCAAAAATAAAGTAGTTGCAAACTCATGCTTTTAGAGACTTGTTTGGGCTCATGAGAGGAGTAGAAAAACATCAAAAATTTCAGTCCTGCACGATTCTACCAAGAAATGTGTGTTCATTCAAACCGCTGGTTTTTGATATTTTGGGCCGTATTGAATAATGAATGTTTTGAATTTTCTCCAAAAGTAAAGTAGTTGCAAACTCATCCTTTTAGAAACTTGTTTGGGCTGTTGAAAGGAGTAAAAAACCATCAAAAATTTCAATCCTGCATGATTCTACCAAGAAATGTGATTCTTCATTCAAAACCTGATTTTTGCTATTGGGCACTATTGAATAATGAATGTTTTGAATTTTCTCCAAACGTAAAGTAGTTGCAAACTCATGCTTTTAGAGACTTGTTTGGGCTCATGAGAGGAGTAGAAAAACATCAAAAATTTCAGTCCTGCATGATTCTACCAAGAAATGTGTGTTCATTGAAACCGCTGGTTTTTGATAGTTTGGGCCATATTGAATAATGAATGTTTTGAATTTTCTCCAAAAGTAAAGTAGTTGCAAACTCATCCTTTTTAGAAACTTGCTTGGGCTGTTGAGAGGAGTAAAAAACCATCAAAAATTTCAATCCTGCATGATTCTACCAAGAAATGTGATTCTTCATTCAAAACGCTGGTTTTTGCTATTGGGCTCTATTGAATAATGAATGTTTTGAATTTTCTCCAAAAGTAAAGTAGTTGCAAACTCATCCTTTTAGAGACTTGTTTGGGCTCATGAGAGGAGTAGAAAAACATCAAAAATTTCAGTCCTGCATGATTCTACCAAGAAATGTGTGTTCATTGAAACCGCTGGTTTTTGATAGTTTGAGCCCTATTGAATAATGAATGTTTTGAATTTTCTCCAAAAATAAAGTAGTTGCAAACTCATCCTTTTAGAAACTTGTTTGGGCTGTTGAGAGGAGTAAAAAACCATCAAAAATTTCAATCCTGCATGATTCTACCAAGAAATGTGATTCTTCATTCAAAACTTGATTTTTGCTATTGGGCTCTATTGAATAATGAATGTTTTGAATTTTCTCCAAAAGTAAAGTAGTTGCAAACTCATGCTTTTAGAGACTTGTTTGGGCTCATGAGAGGAGTAGAAAAACATCAAAAATTTCAGTCCTGCATGATTCTACCAAGAAATGTGTGTTCATTCAATCCGCTGGTTTTTGATAGTTTGGGCCCTATTGAATACTGAATGTTTTGAATTTTCTCCAAAAGTAAAGTAGTTGCAAACTCATCCTTTTAGAAACTTGTTTGGGCTGTTGAGAGGAGTAAAAAAACCATCAAAAATTTCAATCCTGCATGATTCTACCAAGAAATGTGATTCTTCATTCAAAACGCTGGTTTTTGCTATTGGGCTCTATTGAATAATGAATGTTTTGAATTTTCTCCAAAAGTAAAGTAGTTGCAAACTCATCCTTTTAGAGACTTGTTTGGGCTCATGAGAGGAGTAGAAAAACATCAAAAATTTCAGTCCTGCACGATTCTACCAAGAAATATGTGTTCATTCAAACCGCTGGTTTTTGATATTTTGTGCCCTATTGAATAATGAATGTTTTGAATTTTCTCCAAAAGTAAAGTAGTTGCAAACTCATCCTTTTAGAAACTTGTTTGGGCTGTTGAGAGGAGTAAAAAACCGTCAAAAATTTCAATCCTGCATGATTCTACCAAGAAATGTGATTCTTCATTCAAAACGCTGGTTTTTGCTATTGGGCTCTATTGAATAATGAATGTTTTGAATTTTCTCCAAAAGTAAAGTAGTTGCAAACTCATCCTTTTAGAGACTTGTTTGGGCTCATGAGAGGAGTAGAAAAACATCAAAAATTTCAGTCCTGCATGATTCTACCAAGAAATGTGTGTTCATTGAAACCGCTGGTTTTTGATAGTTTGGGCCCTATTGAATAATGATTGTTTTGAATTTTCTCCAAAAGTAAAGTAGTTGCAAACTCATCCTTTCAGAAACTTGTTTGGGCTGTTGAGAGGAGTAAAAAACCATCAAAAATTTCAATCCTGCATGATTCTACCAAGAAATGTGATTCTTCATTCAAAACCTGATTTTTGCTATTGGGCTCTATTGAATAATGAATGTTTTGAATTTTCTCCAAAAGTAAAGTAGTTGCAAACTCTTGCTTTTAGAGACTTGTTTGGGCTCATGAGAGGAGTAGAAAAACATCAAAAATTTCAGTCCTGCATGATTCTACCAAGAAATGTGTGTTCATTGAAACCGCTGGTTTTTGATAGTTTGGGCCCTATTGAATAATGAATGTTTTGAATTTTCTCCAAAAGTAAAGTAGTTGCAAACTCATCCTTTTAGAAACTTGTTTGGGCTGTTGAGAGGAGTAAAAAACCATCAAAAATTTCAATCCTGCATGATTCTACCAAGAAATGTGATTCTTCATTCAAAACGCTGGTTTTTGCTATTGGGCTCTATTGAATAATGAATGTTTTGAATTTTCTCCAAAAGTAAAGTAGTTGCAAACTCATCCTTTTAGAGACTTGTTTGGGCTCATGAGAGGAGTAGAAAAACATCAAAAATTTCAGTCCTGCACGATTCTACCAAGAAATGTGTGTTCATTCAAACCGCTGGTTTTTGATATTTTGGGCCCTATTCAATAATGAATGTTTTGAATTTTCTCCAAAAGTAAAGTAGTTGCAAACTCATCCTTTTAGAAACTTGTTTGGGCTGTTGAGAGGAGTAAAAAACCATCAAAAATTTCAATCCTGCATGATTCTACCAAGAAATGTGATTCTTCATTCAAAACCTGATTTTTGCTATTGGGCTCTATTGAATAATGAATGTTTTGAATTTTCTCCAAAAGTAAAGTAGTTGCAAACTCATGCTTTTAGAGACTTGTTTGGGCTCAAGAGAGGAGTAGAAAAACATCAAAAATTTCAGTCCTGCATGATTCTACCAAGAAATGTGTGTTCATTGAAACCGCTGGTTTTTGATAGTTTGGGCCCTATTGAATAATGAATGTTTTGAATTTTCTCCAAAAGTAAAGTAGTTGCAAACTCATCCTTTTAGAAACTTGTTTGGGCTGTTGAGAGGAGTAAAAAACCATCAAAAATTTCAATCCTGCATGATTCTACCAAGAAATGTGATTCTTCATTCAAAACCTGATTTTTGCTATTGGGCTCTATTGAATAATGAATGTTTTGAATTTTCTCCAAAAGTAAAGTAGTTGCAAACTCATGCTTTTAGAGACTTGTTTGGGCTCATGAGAGGAGTAGAAAAACATCAAAAATTTCAGTCCTGCACGATTCTACCAAGAAATGTATGTTCATTCAAACCGCTGGCTTTTGATATTTTGGGCCCTATTGAATAATGAATGTTTTGAATTTTCTCCAAAAGTAAAGTAGTTGCAAACTCATCCTTTTAGAAACTTGTTTGGGCTGTTGAGTGGAGTAAAAAACCATCAAAAATTTCAATCCTGCATGATTCTACTAAGAAATGTGATTCTTCATTCAAAACCTGATTTTTGCTATTGGGCTCTATTGAATAATGAATGTTTTGAATTTTCTCCAAAAGTAAAGTAGTTGCAAACTCATGCTTTTAGAGACTTGTTTGGGCTCATGAGAGGAGTAGAAAAACATCAAAAATTTCAGTCCTGCATGATTCTACCAAAAAATGTGTGTTCATTGAAACCGCTGGTTTTTGATAGTTTGGGCCCTATTGAATAATGAATGTTTTGAATTTTCTCCAAAAGTAAAGTAGTTGCAAACTCATCCTTTTAGAAACTTGTTTGGGCTGTTGAGAGGAGTAAAAAACCATCAAAAATTTCAATCCTGCATGATTCTACCAAGAAATGTGATTCTTCATTCAAAACATGATTTTTGCTATTGGGCTCTATTGAATAATGAATGTTTTGAATTTTCTCCAAAAATAAAGTAGTTGCAAACTCATGCTTTTAGAGACTTGTTTGGGCTCATGAGAGGAGTAGAAAAACATCAAAAATTTCAGTCCTGCATGATTCTACCAAGAAATGTGTGTTCATTGAAACCGCTGGTTTTTGATAATTTGGGCCCTATTGAATAATGAATGTTTTGAATTTTCTCCAAAAGTAAAGTAGTTGCAAACTCTTCCTTTTAGAAACTTGTTTGGGCTGTTGAGAGGAGTAAAAAACCATCAAAAATTTAAATCCTGCATGATTCTACCAAGAAATGTGATTCTTCATTCAAAACGCTGGTTTTTGCTATTGGGCTCTATTGAATAATGAATGTTTTGAATTTTCTCCAAAAGTAAAGTAGTTGCAAACTCATCCTTTTAGAGACTTGTTTGGGCTCATGAGAGGAGTAGAAAAACATCAAAAATTTCAGTCCTGCACGATTCTACCAAGAAATGTGTGTTCATTCAAACCGCTGGTTTTTGATATTTTGGGCCATATTGAATAATGAATGTTTTGAATTTTCTCCAAAAGTAAAGTAGTTGCAAACTCATCCTTTTAGAAACTTGTTTGGGCTGTTGAAAGGAGTAAAAAACCAACAAAAATTTCAATCCTGCATGATTCTACCAAGAAATGTGATTCTTCATTCAAAACCTGATTTTTGCTATTGGGCACTATTGAATAATGAATGTTTTGAATTTTCTCCAAAAGTAAAGTAGTTGCAAACTCATGCTTTTAGAGACTTGTTTGGGCTCATGAGAGGAGTAGAAAAACATCAAAAATTTCAGTCCTGCACGATTCTACCAAGAAATGTGTGTTCATTCAAACCGCTGGTTTTTGATATTTTGTGCCCTATTGAATAATGAATGTTTTGAATTTTCTCCAAAAGTAAAGTAGTTGCAAACTCATCCTTTTAGAAACTTGTTTGGGCTGTTGAGAGGAGTAAAAAACCATCAAAAATTTCAATCCTGCATGATTCTACCAAGAAATGTGATTCTTCTTTCAAAACCTGATTTTTGCTATTGGGCTCTATTGAATAATGAATGTTTTGAATTTTCTCCAAAAGTAAAGTAGTTGCAAACTCATGCTTTTAGAGACTTGTTTGGGCTCATGAGAGGAGTAGAAAAACATCAAAAATTTCAGTCCTGCATGATTCTACCAAGAAATGTGTGTTCATTCAAACCGCTGGTTTTTGATATTTTGGGCCCTATTGAATAATGAATGTTTTGAATTTTCTCCAAAAGTAAAGTAGTTGCAAACTCATCCTTTTAGAAACTTGTTTGGGCTGTTGAGAGGAGTAAAAAACCATCAAAAATTTCAATCCTGCATGATTCTACCAAGAAATGTGATTCTTCATTCAAAGCGCTGGTTTTTGCTATTGGGCTCTATTGAATAATGAATGTTTCGAATTTTCTCCAAAAGTAAAGTAGTTGCAAACTCATCCTTTTAGAGACTTGTTTGGGCTCATGAGAGGAGTAGAAAAACATCAAAAATTTCAGTCCTGCACGATTCTACCAAGAAATGTGTGTTCATTCAAACCGCTGGTTTTTGATATTTTGGGCCCTATTGAATAATGAATGTTTTGAATTTTCTCCAAAAGTAAAGTAGTTGCAAACTCATCCTTTTAGAAACTTGTTTGGGCTGTTGAGAGGAGTAAAAAACCATCAAAAATTTCAATCCTGCATGATTCTACCAAGAAATGTGATTCTTCATTCAAAACCTGATTTTTGCTATTGGGCTCTATTGAATAATGAATGTTTTGAATTTTCTCCAAAAATAAAGTAGTTGCAAACTCATGCTTTTAGAGACTTGTTTGGGCTCATGAGAGTAGAAAAACATCAAAAATTTCAGTCCTGCATGATTCTACCAAGAAATGTGTGTTCATTCAAACCGCTGGTTTTTGATAGTTTGGGCCCTATTGAATAATGAATGTTTGGAATTTTCTCCAAAAGTAAAGTAGTTGCAAACTCATCCTTTTAGAAACTTGTTTGGGCTGTTGAGTGGAGTAAAAAACCATCAAAAATTTCAATCCTGCATGATTCTACCAAGAAATGTGATTCTTCATTCAAAACGCTGGTTTTTGCTATTGGGCTCTATTGAATAATGAATGTTTTGAATTTTCTCCAAAAGTAAAGTAGTTGCAAACTCATCCTTTTAGAGACTTGTTTGGGCTCATGAGAGGAGTAGAAAAACATCAAAAATTTCAGTCCTGCACGATTCTACCAAGAAATGTGTGTTCATTCAAACCGCTGGTTTTTGATATTTTGGGCCGTATTGAATAATGAATGTTTTGAATTTTCTCCAAAAGTAAAGTAGTTGCAAACTCATCCTTTTAGAAACTTGTTTGGGCTGTTGAAAGGAGTAAAAAACCATCAAAAATTTCAATCCTGCATGATTCTACCAAGAAATGTGATTCTTCATTCAAAACCTGATTTTTGCTATTGGGCACTATTGAATAATGAATGTTTTGAATTTTCTCCAAAAGTAAAGTAGTTGCAAACTCATGCTTTTAGAGACTTGTTTGGGCTCATGAGAGGAGTAGAAAAACATCAAAAATTTCAGTCCTGCATGATTCTACCAAGAAATGTGTGTTCATTGAAACCGCTGGTTTTTGATAGTTTGGGCCCTATTGAATAATGAATGTTTTGAATTTTCTCCAAAAGTAAAGTAGTTGCAAACTCATCCTTTTAGAAACTTGTTTGGGCTGTTGAGAGGAGTAAAAAACCATCAAAAATTTCAATCCTGCATGATTCTACCAAGAAATGTGATTCTTCATTCAAAACCTGATTTTTGCTATTGGGCTCTATTGAATAATGAATGTTTTGAATTTTCTCCAAAAGTAAAGTAGTTGCAAACTCTTGCTTTTAGAGACTTGTTTGGGCTCATGAGAGGAGTAGAAAAACATCAAAAATTTCAGTCCTGCATGATTCTACCAAGAAATGTGTGTTCATTGAAACCGCTGGTTTTTGATAGTTTGGGCCCTATTGAATAATGAATGTTTTGAATTTTCTCCAAAAGTAAAGTAGTTGCAAACTCATCCTTTTAGAAACTTGTTTGGGCTGTTGAGAGGAGTAAAAAACCATCAAAAATTTCAATCCTGCATGATTCTACCAAGAAATGTGATTCTTCATTCAAAACGCTGGTTTTTGCTATTGGGCTCTATTGAATAATGAATGTTTTGAATTTTCTCCAAAAGTAAAGTAGTTGCAAACTCATCCTTTTAGAGACTTGTTTGGGCTCATGAGAGGAGTAGAAAAACATCAAAAATTTCAGTCCTGCACGATTCTACCAAGAAATGTGTGTTCATTCAAACCGCTGGTTTTTGATATTTTGGGCCCTATTCAATAATGAATGTTTTGAATTTTCTCCAAAAGTAAAGTAGTTGCAAACTCATCCTTTTAGAAACTTGTTTGGGCTGTTGAGAGGAGTAAAAAACCATCAAAAATTTCAATCCTGCATGATTCTACCAAGAAATGTGATTCTTCATTCAAAACCTGATTTTTGCTATTGGGCTCTATTGAATAATGAATGTTTTGAATTTTCTCCAAAAGTAAAGTAGTTGCAAACTCATGCTTTTAGAGACTTGTTTGGGCTCATGAGAGGAGTAGAAAAACATCAAAAATTTCAGTCCTGCATGATTCTACCAAGAAATGTGTGTTCATTGAAACCGCTGGTTTTTGATAGTTTGGGCCCTATTGAATAATGAATGTTTTGAATTTTCTCCAAAAGTAAAGTAGTTGCAAACTCATCCTTTTAGAAACTTGTTTGGGCTGTTGAGAGGAGTAAAAAACCATCAAAAATTTCAATCCTGCATGATTCTACCAAGAAATGTGATTCTTCATTCAAAACCTGATTTTTGCTATTGGGCTCTATTGAATAATGAATGTTTTGAATTTTCTCCAAAAGTAAAGTAGTTGCAAACTCATGCTTTTAGAGACTTGTTTGGGCTCATGAGAGGAGTAGAAAAACATCAAAAATTTCAGTCCTGCACGATTCTACCAAGAAATGTATGTTCATTCAAACCGCTGGCTTTTGATATTTTGGGCCCTATTGAATAATGAATGTTTTGAATTTTCTCCAAAAGTAAAGTAGTTGCAAACTCATCCTTTTAGAAACTTGTTTGGGCTGTTGAGTGGAGTAAAAAACCATCAAAAATTTCAATCCTGCATGATTCTACTAAGAAATGTGATTCTTCATTCAAAACCTGATTTTTGCTATTGGGCTCTATTGAATAATGAATGTTTTGAATTTTCTCCAAAAGTAAAGTAGTTGCAAACTCATGCTTTTAGAGACTTGTTTGGGCTCATGAGAGGAGTAGAAAAACATCAAAAATTTCAGTCCTGCATGATTCTACCAAAAAATGTGTGTTCATTGAAACCGCTGGTTTTTGATAGTTTGGGCCCTATTGAATAATGAATGTTTTGAATTTTCTCCAAAAGTAAAGTAGTTGCAAACTCATCCTTTTAGAAACTTGTTTGGGCTGTTGAGAGGAGTAAAAAACCATCAAAAATTTCAATCCTGCATGATTCTACCAAGAAATGTGATTCTTCATTCAAAACATGATTTTTGCTATTGGGCTCTATTGAATAATGAATGTTTTGAATTTTCTCCAAAAATAAAGTAGTTGCAAACTCATGCTTTTAGAGACTTGTTTGGGCTCATGAGAGGAGTAGAAAAACATCAAAAATTTCAGTCCTGCATGATTCTACCAAGAAATGTGTGTTCATTGAAACCGCTGGTTTTTGATAATTTGGGCCCTATTGAATAATGAATGTTTTGAATTTTCTCCAAAAGTAAAGTAGTTGCAAACTCTTCCTTTTAGAAACTTGTTTGGGCTGTTGAGAGGAGTAAAAAACCATCAAAAATTTAAATCCTGCATGATTCTACCAAGAAATGTGATTCTTCATTCAAAACGCTGGTTTTTGCTATTGGGCTCTATTGAATAATGAATGTTTTGAATTTTCTCCAAAAGTAAAGTAGTTGCAAACTCATCCTTTTAGAGACTTGTTTGGGCTCATGAGAGGAGTAGAAAAACATCAAAAATTTCAGTCCTGCACGATTCTACCAAGAAATGTGTGTTCATTCAAACCGCTGGTTTTTGATATTTTGGGCCATATTGAATAATGAATGTTTTGAATTTTCTCCAAAAGTAAAGTAGTTGCAAACTCATCCTTTTAGAAACTTGTTTGGGCTGTTGAAAGGAGTAAAAAACCAACAAAAATTTCAATCCTGCATGATTCTACCAAGAAATGTGATTCTTCATTCAAAACCTGATTTTTGCTATTGGGCACTATTGAATAATGAATGTTTTGAATTTTCTCCAAAAGTAAAGTAGTTGCAAACTCATGCTTTTAGAGACTTGTTTGGGCTCATGAGAGGAGTAGAAAAACATCAAAAATTTCAGTCCTGCACGATTCTACCAAGAAATGTGTGTTCATTCAAACCGCTGGTTTTTGATATTTTGTGCCCTATTGAATAATGAATGTTTTGAATTTTCTCCAAAAGTAAAGTAGTTGCAAACTCATCCTTTTAGAAACTTGTTTGGGCTGTTGAGAGGAGTAAAAAACCATCAAAAATTTCAATCCTGCATGATTCTACCAAGAAATGTGATTCTTCTTTCAAAACCTGATTTTTGCTATTGGGCTCTATTGAATAATGAATGTTTTGAATTTTCTCCAAAAGTAAAGTAGTTGCAAACTCATGCTTTTAGAGACTTGTTTGGGCTCATGAGAGGAGTAGAAAAACATCAAAAATTTCAGTCCTGCATGATTCTACCAAGAAATGTGTGTTCATTCAAACCGCTGGTTTTTGATATTTTGGGCCCTATTGAATAATGAATGTTTTGAATTTTCTCCAAAAGTAAAGTAGTTGCAAACTCATCCTTTTAGAAACTTGTTTGGGCTGTTGAGAGGAGTAAAAAACCATCAAAAATTTCAATCCTGCATGATTCTACCAAGAAATGTGATTCTTCATTCAAAGCGCTGGTTTTTGCTATTGGGCTCTATTGAATAATGAATGTTTCGAATTTTCTCCAAAAGTAAAGTAGTTGCAAACTCATCCTTTTAGAGACTTGTTTGGGCTCATGAGAGGAGTAGAAAAACATCAAAAATTTCAGTCCTGCACGATTCTACCAAGAAATGTGTGTTCATTCAAACCGCTGGTTTTTGATATTTTGGGCCCTATTGAATAATGAATGTTTTGAATTTTCTCCAAAAGTAAAGTAGTTGCAAACTCATCCTTTTAGAAACTTGTTTGGGCTGTTGAGAGGAGTAAAAAACCATCAAAAATTTCAATCCTGCATGATTCTACCAAGAAATGTGATTCTTCATTCAAAACCTGATTTTTGCTATTGGGCTCTATTGAATAATGAATGTTTTGAATTTTCTCCAAAAATAAAGTAGTTGCAAACTCATGCTTTTAGAGACTTGTTTGGGCTCATGAGAGTAGAAAAACATCAAAAATTTCAGTCCTGCATGATTCTACCAAGAAATGTGTGTTCATTCAAACCGCTGGTTTTTGATAGTTTGGGCCCTATTGAATAATGAATGTTTGGAATTTTCTCCAAAAGTAAAGTAGTTGCAAACTCATCCTTTTAGAAACTTGTTTGGGCTGTTGAGAGGAGTAAAAAACCATCAAAAATTTCAATCCTGCATGATTCTACCAAGAAATGTGATTCTTCATTCAAAACGCTGGTTTTTGCTATTGGGCTCTATTGAATAATGAATGTTTTGAATTTTCTCCAAAAGTAAAGTAGTTGCAAACTCATCCTTTTAGAGACTTGTTTGGGCTCATGAGAGGAGTAGAAAAACATCAAAAATTTCAGTCCTGCACGATTCTACCAAGAAATGTGTGTTCATTCAAACCGCTGGTTTTTGATATTTTGGGCCGTATTGAATAATGAATGTTTTGAATTTTCTCCAAAAGTAAAGTAGTTGCAAACTCATCCTTTTAGAAACTTGTTTGGGCTGTTGAAAGGAGTAAAAAACCATCAAAAATTTCAATCCTGCATGATTCTACCAAGAAATGTGATTCTTCATTCAAAACCTGATTTTTGCTATTGGGCACTATTGAATAATGAATGTTTTGAATTTTCTCCAAAAGTAAAGTAGTTGCAAACTCATGCTTTTAGAGACTTGTTTGGGCTCATGAGAGGAGTAGAAAAACATCAAAAATTTCAGTCCTGCATGATTCTACCAAGAAATGTGTGTTCATTGAAACCGCTGGTTTTTGATAGTTTGGGCCCTATTGAATAATGAATGTTTTGAATTTTCTCCAAAAGTAAAGTAGTTGCAAACTCATCCTTTTAGAAACTTGTTTGGGCTGTTGAGAGGAGTAAAAAACCATCAAAAATTTCAATCCTGCATGATTCTACCAAGAAATGTGATTCTTCATTCAAAACCTGATTTTTGCTATTGGGCTCTATTGAATAATGAATGTTTTGAATTTTCTCCAAAAATAAAGTAGTTGCAAACTCATGCTTTTAGAGACTTGTTTGGGCTCATGAGAGGAGTAGAAAAACATCAAAAATTTCAGTCCTGCATGATTCTACCAAGAAATGTGTGTTCATTGAAACCGCTGGTTTTTGATAGTTGGGGCCCTATTGAATAATGAATGTTTTGAATTTTCTCCAAAAGTAAAGTAGTTGCAAACTCATCCTTTTAGAAACTTGTTTGGGCTGTTGAGAGGAGTAAAAAACCATCAAAAATTTCAATCCTGCATGATTCTACCAAGAAATGTGATTCTTCATTCAAAACGCTGGTTTTTGCTATTGGGCTCTATTGAATAATGAATGTTTTGAATTTTCTCCAAAAGTAAAGTAGTTGCAAACTCATCCTTTTAGAGACTTGTTTGGGCTCATGAGAGGAGTAGAAAAACATCAAAAATTTCAGTCCTGCACGATTCTACCAAGAAATGTGTGTTCATTCAAACCGCTGGTTTTTGATATTTTGGGCCGTATTGAATAATGAATGTTTTGAATTTTCTCCAAAAGTAAAGTAGTTGCAAACTCATCCTTTTAGAAACTTGTTTGGGCTGTTGAGAGGAGTAAAAAACCATCAAAAATTTCAATCCTGCATGATTCTACCAAGAAATGTGATTCTTCATTCAAAACCTGATTTTTGCTATTGGGCTCTATTGAATAATGAATGTTTTGAATTTTCTCCAAAAGTAAAGTAGTTGCAAACTCATGCTTTTAGAGACTTGTTTGGGCTCATGAGAGGAGTAGAAAAACATCAAAAATTTCAGTCCTGCATGATTCTACCAAGAAATGTGTGTTCATTCAATCCACTGGTTTTTGATAGTTTGGGCCCTATTGAATAATGAATGTTTTGAATTTTCTCCAAAAGTAAAGTAGTTGCAAACTCATCCTTTTAGAAACTTGTTTGGGCTGTTGAGAGGAGTAAAAAAACCATCAAAAATTTCAATCCTGCATGATTCTACCAAGAAATGTGATTCTTCATTCAAAACGCTGGTTTTTGCTATTGGGCTCTATTGAATAATGAATGTTTTGAATTTTCTCCAAAAGTAAAGTAGTTGCAAACTCATCCTTTTAGAGACTTGTTTGGGCTCATGAGAGGAGTAGAAAAACATCAAAAATTTCAGTCCTGCACGATTCTACCAAGAAATGTGTGTTCATTCACACCGCTGGTTTTTGATATTTTGTGCCCTATTGAATAATGAATGTTTTGAATTTTCTCCAAAAGTAAAGTAGTTGCAAACTCATCCTTTTAGAAACTTGTTTGGGCTGTTGAGAGGAGTTAAAAACCATCAAAAATTTCAATCCTGCATGATTCTACCAAGAAATGTGATTCTTCATTCAAAACGCTGGTTTTTGCTATTGGGCTCTATTGAATAATGAATGTTTTGAATTTTCTCCAAAAGTAAAGTACTTGCAAACTCATCCTTTTAGAGACTTGTTTGGGCTCATGAGAGGAGTAGAAAAACATCAAAAATTTCAGTCCTGCACGATTCTACCAAGAAATGTGTGTTCATTCAAACCGCTGGTTTTTGATATTTTGGGCCCTATTCAATAATGAATGTTTTGAATTTTCTCCAAAAGTAAAGTATTTGCAAACTCATCCTTTTAGAAACTTGTTTGGGCTGTTGAGAGGAGTAAAAAAGCATCAAAAATTTCAATCCTGCATGATTCTACCAAGAAATGTGATTCTTCATTCAAAACCTGATTTTTGCTATTGGGCTCTATTGAATAATGAATGTTTTGAATTTTCTCCAAAAGTAAAGTAGTTGCAAACTCATGCTTTTAGAGACTTGTTTGGGCTCATGAGAGGAGTAGAAAAACATCAAAAATTTCAGTCCTGCATGATTCTACCAAGAAATGTGTGTTCATTGAAACCGCTGGTTTTTGAAAGTTTGGGCCCTATTGAATAATGAATGTTTTGAATTTTCTCCAAAAGTAAAGTAGTTGCAAACTCATCCTTTTAGAGACTTGTTTGGGCTGTTGAGAGGAGTAAAAAACCATCAAAAATTTCAATCCTGCATGATTCTACCAAGAAATGTGATTCTTCATTCAAAACGCTGGTTTTTGCTATTGGGCTCTATTGAATAATGAATGTTTTGAATTTTCTCCAAAAGTAAAGTAGTTGCAAACTCATCCTTTTAGAGACTTGTTTGGGCTCATGAGAGTAGAAAAACATCAAAAATTTCAGTCCTGCATGATTCTACCAAGAAATGTGTGTTCATTGAAACCGCTGGTTTTTGATAGTTTGGGCCCTATTGAATAATGAATGTTTTGAATTTTCTCCAAAAGTAAAGTAGTTGCAAACTCATCCTTTTAGAAACTTGTTTGGGCTGTTGAGAGGAATAAAAAACCATCAAAAATTTCAATCCTGCATGATTCTACCAAGAAATGTAATTCTTCATTCAAAACGCTGGTTTTTGCTATTGGGCTCTATTGAATAATGAATGTTTTGAATTTTCTCCAAAAGTAAAGTAGTTGCAAACTCATCCTTTTAGAGACTTGTTTGGGCTCATGAGAGGAGTAGAAAAACATCAAAAATTTCAGTCCTGCACGATTCTACCAAGAAATGTGTGTTCATTCAAACCGCTGTTTTTTGATATTTTGGGCCCTATTGAATAATGAATGTTTTGAATTTTCTCCAAAAGTAAAGTAGTTGCAAACTCATCCTTTTAGAAACTTGTTTGGGCTGTTGAGAGGAGTAAAAACCATCAAAAATTTCAATCCTGCATGATTCTACCAAGAAATCTGAATCTTCATTCAAAACCTGATTTTTGCCATTGGGCTCTATTGAATAATGAATGTTTTGAATTTTCTCCAAAAGTAAAGTAGTTGCAAACTCATGCTTTTAGAGACTTGTTTGGGCTCATGAGAGGAGTAGAAAAACATCAAAAATTTCAGTCCTGCATGATTCTACCAAGAAATGTGTGTTCATTGAAACCGCTGGTTTTTGATAGTTTGGGCCCTATTGAATAATGAATGTTTTGAATTTTCTCCAAAAGTAAAGTAGTTGCAAACTCATCCTTTTAGAAACTTGTTTGGGCTGTTGAGAGGAGTAAA
Source organism: Dendrobates tinctorius (assembly GCF_039654945.1). NCBI lineage: Eukaryota > Metazoa > Chordata > Amphibia > Anura > Dendrobatidae > Dendrobates > Dendrobates tinctorius. The sequence goes on from NW_027361716.1 coordinate 31,859,856, forward strand.
AAACCATCAAAAATTTCAATCCTGCATGATTCTACCAAGAAATGTGATTCTTCATTCAAAACGCTGTTTTTTGCTATTGGGCTCTATTGAATAATGAATGTTTTGAATTTTCTCCAAAAGTAAAGTAGTTGCAAACTCATCCTTTTAGAGACTTGTTTGGGCTCATGAGAGGAGTAGAAAAACATCAAAAATTTCAGTCCTGCACGATTCTACCAAGAAATGTGTGTTCATTCAAACCGCTGGTTTTTGATATTTTGGGCCCTATTGAATAATGAATGTTTTGAATTTTCTCCAAAAGTAAAGTAGTTGCAAACTCATCCTTTTAGAAACTTGTTTGGGCTGTTGAGAGGAGTAAAAAACCATCAAAAATTTCAATCCTGCATGATTCTACCAAGAAATGTGATTCTTCATTCAAAACGCTGGTTTTTGCTATTGGGCTCTATTGAATAATGAATGTTTTGAATTTTCTCCAAAAGTAAAGTAGTTGCAAACTCATCCTTTTAGAGACTTGTTTGGGCTCATGAGAGGAGTAGAAAAACATCAAAAATTTCAGTCCTGCACGATTCTACCAAGAAATGTGTGTTCATTCACACCGCTGGTTTTTGATATTTTGTGCCCTATTGAATAATGAATGTTTTGAATTTTCTCCAAAAGTAAAGTAGTTGCAAACTCATCCTTTTAGAAACTTGTTTGGGCTGTTGAGAGGAGTTAAAAACCATCAAAAATTTCAATCCTGCATGATTCTACCAAGAAATGTGATTCTTCATTCAAAACGCTGGTTTTTGCTATTGGGCTCTATTGAATAATGAATGTTTTGAATTTTCTCCAAAAGTAAAGTACTTGCAAACTCATCCTTTTAGAGACTTGTTTGGGCTCATGAGAGGAGTAGAAAAACATCAAAAATTTCAGTCCTGCACGATTCTACCAAGAAATGTGTGTTCATTCAAACCGCTGGTTTTTGATATTTTGGGCCCTATTCAATAATGAATGTTTTGAATTTTCTCCAAAAGTAAAGTATTTGCAAACTCATCCTTTTAGAAACTTGTTTGGGCTGTTGAGAGGAGTAAAAAAGCATCAAAAATTTCAATCCTGCATGATTCTACCAAGAAATGTGATTCTTCATTCAAAACCTGATTTTTGCTATTGGGCTCTATTGAATAATGAATGTTTTGAATTTTCTCCAAAAGTAAAGTAGTTGCAAACTCATGCTTTTAGAGACTTGTTTGGGCTCATGAGAGGAGTAGAAAAACATCAAAAATTTCAGTCCTGCATGATTCTACCAAGAAATGTGTGTTCATTGAAACCGCTGGTTTTTGAAAGTTTGGGCCCTATTGAATAATGAATGTTTTGAATTTTCTCCAAAAGTAAAGTAGTTGCAAACTCATCCTTTTAGAGACTTGTTTGGGCTGTTGAGAGGAGTAAAAAACCATCAAAAATTTCAATCCTGCATGATTCTACCAAGAAATGTGATTCTTCATTCAAAACGCTGGTTTTTGCTATTGGGCTCTATTGAATAATGAATGTTTTGAATTTTCTCCAAAAGTAAAGTAGTTGCAAACTCATCCTTTTAGAGACTTGTTTGGGCTCATGAGAGTAGAAAAACATCAAAAATTTCAGTCCTGCATGATTCTACCAAGAAATGTGTGTTCATTGAAACCGCTGGTTTTTGATAGTTTGGGCCCTATTGAATAATGAATGTTTTGAATTTTCTCCAAAAGTAAAGTAGTTGCAAACTCATCCTTTTAGAAACTTGTTTGGGCTGTTGAGAGGAATAAAAAACCATCAAAAATTTCAATCCTGCATGATTCTACCAAGAAATGTAATTCTTCATTCAAAACGCTGGTTTTTGCTATTGGGCTCTATTGAATAATGAATGTTTTGAATTTTCTCCAAAAGTAAAGTAGTTGCAAACTCATCCTTTTAGAGACTTGTTTGGGCTCATGAGAGGAGTAGAAAAACATCAAAAATTTCAGTCCTGCACGATTCTACCAAGAAATGTGTGTTCATTCAAACCGCTGTTTTTTGATATTTTGGGCCCTATTGAATAATGAATGTTTTGAATTTTCTCCAAAAGTAAAGTAGTTGCAAACTCATCCTTTTAGAAACTTGTTTGGGCTGTTGAGAGGAGTAAAAACCATCAAAAATTTCAATCCTGCATGATTCTACCAAGAAATCTGAATCTTCATTCAAAACCTGATTTTTGCCATTGGGCTCTATTGAATAATGAATGTTTTGAATTTTCTCCAAAAGTAAAGTAGTTGCAAACTCATGCTTTTAGAGACTTGTTTGGGCTCATGAGAGGAGTAGAAAAACATCAAAAATTTCAGTCCTGCATGATTCTACCAAGAAATGTGTGTTCATTGAAACCGCTGGTTTTTGATAGTTTGGGCCCTATTGAATAATGAATGTTTTGAATTTTCTCCAAAAGTAAAGTAGTTGCAAACTCATCCTTTTAGAAACTTGTTTGGGCTGTTGAGAGGAGTAAAAAACCATCAAAAATTTCAATCCTGCATGATTCTACCAAGAAATGTGATTCTTCATTCAAAACGCTGTTTTTTGCTATTGGGCTCTATTGAATAATGAATGTTTTGAATTTTCTCCAAAAGTAAAGTAGTTGCAAACTCATCCTTTTAGAGACTTGTTTGGGCTCATGAGAGGAGTAGAAAAACATCAAAAATTTCAGTCCTGCACGATTCTACCAAGAAATGTGTGTTCATTCAAACCGCTGGTTTTTGATATTTTGGGCCCTATTGAATAATGAATGTTTTGAATTTTCTCCAAAAGTAAAGTAGTTGCAAACTCATCCTTTTAGAAACTTGTTTGGGCTGTTGAGAGGAGTAAAAAACCATCAAAAATTTCAATCCTGCATGATTCTACCAAGAAATGTGATTCTTCATTCAAAACGCTGGTTTTTGCTATTGGGCTCTATTGAATAATGAATGTTTTGAATTTTCTCCAAAAGTAAAGTAGTTGCAAACTCATCCTTTTAGAGACTTGTTTGGGCTCATGAGAGGAGTAGAAAAACATCAAAAATTTCAGTCCTGCACGATTCTACCAAGAAATGTGTGTTCATTCAAACAGCTGGTTTTTGATATTTTGGGCCCTATTCAATAATGAATGTTTTGAATTTTCTCCAAAAGTAAAGTATTTGCAAACTCATCCTTTTAGAAACTTGTTTGGGCTGTTGAGAGGAGTAAAAAAGCATCAAAAATTTCAATCCTGCATGATTCTACCAAGAAATGTGATTCTTCATTCAAAACCTGATTTTTGCTATTGGGCTCTATTGAATAATGAATGTTTTGAATTTTCTCCAAAAGTAAAGTAGTTGCAAACTCATGCTTTTAGAGACTTGTTTGGGCTCATGAGAGGAGTAGAAAAACATCAAAAATTTCAGTCCTGCATGATTCTACCAAGAAATGTGTGTTCATTGAAACCGCTGGTTTTTGATAGTTTGGGCCCTATTGAATAATGAATGTTTTGAATTTTCTCCAAAAGTAAAGTAGTTGCAAACTCATCCTTTTAGAAACTTGTTTGGGCTGTTGAGAGGAGTAAAAAACCATCAAAAATTTCAGTCCTGCATGATTCTACCAAGAAATGTGTGTTCATTGAAACCGCTGGTTTTTGAAAGTTTGGGCCCTATTGAATAATGAATGTTTTGAATTTTCTCCAAAAGTAAAGTAGTTGCAAACTCATCCTTTTAGAAACTTGTTTGGGCTGTTGAGAGGAGTAAAACACCATCAAAAATTTCAATCCTGCATGATTCTACCAAGAAATGTGATTCTTCATTCAAAACGCTGGTTTTTGCTATTGGGCTCTATTGAATAATGAATGTTTTGAATTTTCTCCAAAAGTAAAGTAGTTGCAAACTCATGCTTTTAGAGACTTGTTTGGGCTCATGAGAGGAGTAGAAAAACATCAAAAATTTCAGTCCTGCATGATTCTACCAAGAAATGTGCGTTCATTGAAACCGCTGGTTTTTGATAGTTTGGGCCCTATTGAATAATGAATGTTTTGAATTTTCTCCAAAAGTAAAGTAGTTGCAAACTCATCCTTTTAGAAACTTGTTTGGGCTGTTGAGAGGAGTAAAAAACCATCAAAAATTTCAATCCTGCATGATTCTACCAAGAAATGTGATTCTTCATTCAAAACGCTGGTTTTTGCTATTGGGCTCTATTGAATAATGAATGTTTTGAATTTTCTCCAAAAGTAAAGTAGTTGCAAACTCATCCTTTTAGAGACTTGTTTGGGCTCATGAGAGTAGAAAAACATCAAAAATTTCAGTCCTGCATGATTCTACCAAGAAATGTGTGTTCATTGAAACCGCTGGTTTTTGATAGTTTGGGCCCTATTGAATAATGAATGTTTTGAATTTTCTCCAAAAGTAAAGTAGTTGCAAACTCATCCTTTTAGAAACTTGTTTGGGCTGTTGAGAGGAGTAAAAACCATCAAAAATTTCAATCCTGCATGATTCTACCAAGAAATGTGATTCTTCATTCAAAACGCTGGTTTTTGCTATTGTGCTCTATTGAATAATGAATGTTTTGAATTTTCTCCAAAAATAAAGTAGTTGCAAACTCATGCTTTTAGAGACTTGTTTGGGCTCATGAGAGGAGTAGAAAAACATCAAACATTTCAGTCCTGCACGATTCTACCAAGAAATGTGTGTTCATTCAAACCGCTGGTTTTTGATATTTTGGGCCGTATTGAATAATGAATGTTTTGAATTTTCTCCAAAAGTAAAGTAGTTGCAAACTCATCCTTTTAGAAACTTGTTTGGGCTGTTGAAAGGAGTAAAAAACCATCAAAAATTTCAATCCTGCATGATTCTACCAAGAAATGTGATTCTTCATTCAAAACCTGATTTTTGCTATTGGGCACTATTGAATAATGAATGTTTTGAATTTTCTCCAAACGTAAAGTAGTTGCAAACTCATGCTTTTAGAGACTTGTTTGGGCTCATGAGAGGAGTAGAAAAACATCAAAAATTTCAGTCCTGCATGATTCTACCAAGAAATGTGTGTTCATTGAAACCGCTGGTTTTTGATAGTTTGGGCCCTATTGAATAATGAATGTTTTGAATTTTCTCCAAAAATAAAGTAGTTGCAAACTCATCCTTTTAGAAACTTGTTTGGGCTGTTGAGAGGAGTAAAAAACCATCAAAAATTTCAATCCTGCATGATTCTACCAAGAAATGTGATTCTTCATTCAAAACTTGATTTTTGCTATTGGGCTCTATTGAATAATGAATGTTTTGAATTTTCTCCAAAAGTAAAGTAGTTGCAAACTCATGCTTTTAGAGACTTGTTTGGGCTCATGAGAGGAGTAGAAAAACATCAAAAATTTCAGTCCTGCATGATTCTACCAAGAAATGTGTGTTCATTCAATCCGCTGGTTTTTGATAGTTTGGGCCCTATTGAATAATGAATGTTTTGAATTTTCTCCAAAAGTAAAGTAGTTGCAAACTCATCCTTTTAGAAACTTGTTTGGGCTGTTGAGAGGAGTAAAAAAACCATCAAAAATTTCAATCCTGCATGATTCTACCAAGAAATGTGATTCTTCATTCAAAACGCTGGTTTTTGCTATTGGGCTCTATTGAATAATGAATGTTTTGAATTTTCTCCAAAAGTAAAGTAGTTGCAAACTCATCCTTTTAGAGACTTGTTTGGGCTCATGAGAGGAGTAGAAAAACATCAAAAATTTCAGTCCTGCACGATTCTACCAAGAAATGTGTGTTCATTCAAACCGCTGGTTTTTGATATTTTGTGCCCTATTGAATAATGAATGTTTTGAATTTTCTCCAAAAGTAAAGTAGTTGCAAACTCATCCTTTTAGAAACTTGTTTGGGCTGTTGAGAGGAGTAAAAAACCGTCAAAAATTTCAATCCTGCATGATTCTACCAAGAAATGTGATTCTTCATTCAAAACGCTGGTTTTTGCTATTGGGCTCTATTGAATAATGAATGTTTTGAATTTTCTCCAAAAGTAAAGTAGTTGCAAACTCATCCTTTTAGAGACTTGTTTGGGCTCATGAGAGGAGTAGAAAAACATCAAAAATTTCAGTCCTGCATGATTCTACCAAGAAATGTGTGTTCATTCAAACCGCTGGTTTTTGATAGTTTGGGCCCTATTGAATAATGAATGTTTTGAATTTTCTCCAAAAGTAAAGTAGTTGCAAACTCATCCTTTTAGAAACTTGTTTGGGCTGTTGAGAGGAATAAAAAACCATCAAAAATTTCAATCCTGCATGATTCTACCAAGAAATGTGATTCTTCATTCAAAACGCTGGTTTTTGCTATTGGGCTCTATTGAATAATGAATGTTTTGAATTTTCTCCAAAAGTAAAGTAGTTGCAAACTCATGCTTTTAGAGACTTGTTTGGGCTCATGAGAGGAGTAGAAAAACATCAAAAATTTCAGTCCTGCATGATTCTACCAAGAAATGTGTGTTCATTCAATCCGCTGGTTTTTGATAGTTTGGGCCCTATTGAATAATGAATGTTTTGAATTTTCTCCAAAAGTAAAGTAGTTGCAAACTCATCCTTTTAGAGACTTGTTTGGGCTCATGAGAGGAGTAGAAAAACATCAAAAATTTCAGTCCTGCACGATTCTACCAAGAAATGTGTGTTCATTCAAACCGCTGGCTTTTGATATTTTGTGCCCTATTGAATAATGAATGTTTTGAATTTTCTCCAAAAGTAAAGTAGTTGCAAACTCATCCTTTTAGAAACTTGTTTGGGCTGTTGAGAGGAGTAAAAAACCGTCAAAAATTTCAATCCTGCATGATTCTACCAAGAAATGTGATTCTTCATTCAAAACGCTGGTTTTTGCTATTGGGCTCTATTGAATAATGAATGTTTTGAATTTTCTCCAAAAGTAAAGTAGTTGCAAACTCATCCTTTTAGAGACTTGTTTGGGCTCATGAGAGGAGTAGAAAAACATCAAAAATTTCAGTCCTGCATGATTCTACCAAGAAATGTGTGTTCACTGAAACCGCTGGTTTTTGATAGTTTGGGCCCTATTGAATAATGATTGTTTTGAATTTTCTCCAAAAGTAAAGTAGTTGCAAACTCATCCTTTCAGAAACTTGTTTGGGCTGTTGAGAGGAGTAAAAAACCATCAAAAATTTCAATCCTGCATGATTCTACCAAGAAATGTGATTCTTCATTCAAAACCTGATTTTTGCTATTGGGCTCTATTGAATAATGAATGTTTTGAATTTTCTCCAAAAGTAAAGTAGTTGCAAACTCTTGCTTTTAGAGACTTGTTTGGGCTCATGAGAGGAGTAGAAAAACATCAAAAATTTCAGTCCTGCATGATTCTACCAAGAAATGTGTGTTCATTGAAACCGCTGGTTTTTGATAGTTTGGGCCCTATTGAATAATGAATGTTTTGAATTTTCTCCAAAAGTAAAGTAGTTGCAAACTCATCCTTTTAGAAACTTGTTTGGGCTGTTGAGAGGAGTAAAAAACCATCAAAAATTTCAATCCTGCATGATTCTACCAAGAAATGTGATTCTTCATTCAAAACGCTGGTTTTTGCTATTGGGCTCTATTGAATAATGAATGTTTTGAATTTTCTCCAAAAGTAAAGTAGTTGCAAACTCATCCTTTTAGAGACTTGTTTGGGCTCATGAGAGGAGTAGAAAAACATCAAAAATTTCAGTCCTGCACGATTCTACCAAGAAATGTGTGTTCATTCAAACCGCTGGTTTTTGATATTTTGGGCCCTATTCAATAATGAATGTTTTGAATTTTCTCCAAAAGTAAAGTAGTTGCAAACTCATCCTTTTAGAAACTTGTTTGGGCTGTTGAGAGGAGTAAAAAACCATCAAAAATTTCAATCCTGCATGATTCTACCAAGAAATGTGATTCTTCATTCAAAACCTGATTTTTGCTATTGGGCTCTATTGAATAATGAATGTTTTGAATTTTCTCCAAAAGTAAAGTAGTTGCAAACTCATGCTTTTAGAGACTTGTTTGGGCTCATGAGAGGAGTAGAAAAACATCAAAAATTTCAGTCCTGCATGATTCTACCAAGAAATGTGTGTTCATTGAAACCGCTGGTTTTTGATAGTTTGGGCCCTATTGAATAATGAATGTTTTGAATTTTCTCCAAAAGTAAAGTAGTTGCAAACTCATCCTTTTAGAAACTTGTTTGGGCTGTTGAGAGGAGTAAAAAACCATCAAAAATTTCAATCCTGCATGATTCTACCAAGAAATGTGATTCTTCATTCAAAACCTGATTTTTGCTATTGGGCTCTATTGAATAATGAATGTTTTGAATTTTCTCCAAAAGTAAAGTAGTTGCAAACTCATGCTTTTAGAGACTTGTTTGGGCTCATGAGAGGAGTAGAAAAACATCAAAAATTTCAGTCCTGCACGATTCTACCAAGAAATGTATGTTCATTCAAACCGCTGGCTTTTGATATTTTGGGCCCTATTGAATAATGAATGTTTTGAATTTTCTCCAAAAGTAAAGTAGTTGCAAACTCATCCTTTTAGAAACTTGTTTGGGCTGTTGAGTGGAGTAAAAAACCATCAAAAATTTCAATCCTGCATGATTCTACTAAGAAATGTGATTCTTCATTCAAAACCTGATTTTTGCTATTGGGCTCTATTGAATAATGAATGTTTTGAATTTTCTCCAAAAGTAAAGTAGTTGCAAACTCATGCTTTTAGAGACTTGTTTGGGCTCATGAGAGGAGTAGAAAAACATCAAAAATTTCAGTCCTGCATGATTCTACCAAAAAATGTGTGTTCATTGAAACCGCTGGTTTTTGATAGTTTGGGCCCTATTGAATAATGAATGTTTTGAATTTTCTCCAAAAGTAAAGTAGTTGCAAACTCATCCTTTTAGAAACTTGTTTGGGCTGTTGAGAGGAGTAAAAAACCATCAAAAATTTCAATCCTGCATGATTCTACCAAGAAATGTGATTCTTCATTCAAAACATGATTTTTGCTATTGGGCTCTATTGAATAATGAATGTTTTGAATTTTCTCCAAAAATAAAGTAGTTGCAAACTCATGCTTTTAGAGACTTGTTTGGGCTCATGAGAGGAGTAGAAAAACATCAAAAATTTCAGTCCTGCATGATTCTACCAAGAAATGTGTGTTCATTGAAACCGCTGGTTTTTGATAATTTGGGCCCTATTGAATAATGAATGTTTTGAATTTTCTCCAAAAGTAAAGTAGTTGCAAACTCTTCCTTTTAGAAACTTGTTTGGGCTGTTGAGAGGGGTAAAAAACCATCAAAAATTTAAATCCTGCATGATTCTACCAAGAAATGTGATTCTTCATTCAAAACGCTGGTTTTTGCTATTGGGCTCTATTGAATAATGAATGTTTTGAATTTTCTCCAAAAGTAAAGTAGTTGCAAACTCATCCTTTTAGAGACTTGTTTGGGCTCATGAGAGGAGTAGAAAAACATCAAAAATTTCAGTCCTGCACGATTCTACCAAGAAATGTGTGTTCATTCAAACCGCTGGTTTTTGATATTTTGGGCCATATTGAATAATGAATGTTTTGAATTTTCTCCAAAAGTAAAGTAGTTGCAAACTCATCCTTTTAGAAACTTGTTTGGGCTGTTGAAAGGAGTAAAAAACCAACAAAAATTTCAATCCTGCATGATTCTACCAAGAAATGTGATTCTTCATTCAAAACCTGATTTTTGCTATTGGGCACTATTGAATAATGAATGTTTTGAATTTTCTCCAAAAGTAAAGTAGTTGCAAACTCATGCTTTTAGAGACTTGTTTGGGCTCATGAGAGGAGTAGAAAAACATCAAAAATTTCAGTCCTGCATGATTCTACCAAGAAATGTGTGTTCATTGAAACCGCTGGTTTTTGATAGTTTGGGCCCTATTGAATAATGAATGTTTTGAATTTTCTCCAAAAGTAAAGTAGTTGCAAACTCATCCTTTTAGAAACTTGTTTGGGCTGTTGAGAGGAGTAAAAAAACCATCAAAAATTTCAATCCTGCATGATTCTACCAAGAAATGTGATTCTTCATTCAAAACGCTGGTTTTTGCTATTGGGCTCTATTGAATAATGAATGTTTTGAATTTTCTCCAAAAGTAAAGTAGTTGCAAGCTCATCCTTTTAGAGACTTGTTTGGGCTCATGAGAGGAGTAGAAAAACATCAAAAATTTCGTTCCTGCACGATTCTACCAAGAAATGTGTGTTCATTCAAACCGCTGGTTTTTGATATTTTGTGCCCTATTGAATAATGAATGTTTTGAATTTTCTCCAAAAGTAAAGTAGTTGCAAACTCATCCTTTTAGAAACTTGTTTGGGCTGTTGAGAGGAGTAAAAAACCATCAAAAATTTCAATCCTGCATGATTCTACCAAGAAATGTGATTCTTCTTTCAAAACCTGATTTTTGCTATTGGGCTCTATTGAATAATGAATGTTTTGAATTTTCTCCAAAAGTAAAGTAGTTGCAAACTCATGCTTTTAGAGACTTGTTTGGGCTCATGAGAGGAGTAGAAAAACATCAAAAATTTCAGTCCTGCATGATTCTACCAAGAAATGTGTGTTCATTCAAACCGCTGGTTTTTGATAGTTTGAGCCCTATTGAATAATGAATGTTTTGAATTTTCTCCAAAAGTAAAGTAGTTGCAAACTCATCCTTTTAGAAACTTGTTTGGGCTGTTGAGAGGAGTAAAAAACCATCAAAAATTTCAATCCTGCATGATTCTACCAAGAAATGTGATTCTTCATTCAAAACGCTGGTTTTTGCTATTGGGCTCTATTGAATAATGAATGTTTTGAATTTTCTCCAAAAGTAAAGTAGTTGCAAACTCATGCTTTTAGAGACTTGTTTGGGCTCATGAGAGGAGTAGAAAAACATCAAAAATTTCAGTCCTGCATGATTCTACCAAGAAATGTGTGTTCATTGAAACCGCTGGTTTTTGATAGTTTGGGCCCTATTGAATAATGAATGTTTTGAATTTTCTCCAAAAGTAAAGTAGTTGCAAACTCATCCTTTTAGAAACTTGTTTGGGCTGTTGAGAGGAGTAAAAAACCATCAAAAATTTCAATCCTGCATGATTCTACCAAGAAATGTGATTCTTCATTCAAAACGCTGGTTTTTGCTATTGGGCTCTATTGAATAATGAATGTTTTGAATTTTCTCCAAAAGTAAAGTAGTTGCAAACTCATCCTTTTAGAGACTTGTTTGGGCTCATGAGAGGAGTAGAAAAACATCAAAAATTTCAGTCCTGCACGATTCTACCAAGAAATGTGTGTTCATTGAAACCGCTGGTTTTTGATAGTTTGGGCCCTATTGAATAATGAATGTTTTGAATTTTCTCCAAAAGTAAAGTAGTTGCAAACTCATCCTTTTAGAAACTTGTTTGGGCTGTTGAAAGGAGTAAAAAAACCATCAAAAATTTCAATCCTGCATGATTCTACCAAGAAATGTGATTCTTCATTCAAAACCTGATTTTTGCTATTGGGCACTATTGAATAATGAATGTTTTGAATTTTCTCCAAAAGTAAAGTAGTTGCAAACTCATGCTTTTAGAGACTTGTTTGGGCTCATGAGAGGAGTAGAAAAACATCAAAAATTTCAGTCCTGCATGATTCTACCAAGAAATGTGTGTTCATTGAAACGGCTGTTTTTTGATAATTTGGGCCCTATTGAATAATGAATGTTTTGAATTTTCTCCAAAAGTAAAGTAGTTGCAAACTCATCCTTTTAGAAACTTGTTTGGGCTGTTGAGAGGAGTAAAAAACCATCAAAAATTTCAATCCTGCATGATTCTACCAAGAAATGTGATTCTTCATTCAAAACGCTGGTTTTTGCTATTGGGCTCTATTGAATAATGAATGTTTTGAATTTTCTCCAAAAGTAAAGTAGTTGCAAACTCATGCTTTTAGAGACTTGTTTGGGCTCATGAGAGGAGTAGAAAAACATCAAAAATTTCAATCCTGCATGATTCTACCAAGAAATGTGATTCTTCATTCAAAACCTGATTTTTGCTATTGGGCACTATTGAATAATGAATGTTTTGAATTTTCTCCAAAAGTAAAGTAGTTGCAAACTCATCCTTTTAGAAACTTGTTTGGGCTGTTGAGAGGAGTAAAAAACCATCAAAAATTTCAATCCTGCATGATTCTACCAAGATATGTGATTCTTCATTCAAAACCTGATTTTTGCTATTGGGCTCTATTGAACAATGAATGTTTTGAATTTTCTCCAAAAGTAAAGTAGTTGCAAACTCATGCTTTTAGAGACTTGTTTGGGCTCATGAGAGGAGTAGAAAAACATCAAAAATTTCAGTCCTGCATGATTCTACCAAGAAATGTGTGTTCATTGAAACCGCTGGTTTTTGAAAGTTTGGGCCCTATTGAATAATGAATGTTTTGAATTTTCTCCAAAAGTAAAGTAGTTGCAAACTCATCCTTTTAGAAACTTGTTTGGGCTGTTGAGAGGAGTAAAAAACCATCAAAAATTTCAATCCTGCATGATTCTACCAAGAAATGTGATTCTTCATTCAAAACGCTGGTTTTTGCTATTGGGCTCTATTGAATAATGAATGTTTTGAATTTTCTCCAAAAGTAAAGTAGTTGCAAACTCATCCTTTTAGAGACTTGTTTGGGCTCATGAGAGGAGTAGAAAAACATCAAAAATTTCAGTCCTGCACGATTCTACCAAGAAATGTGTGTTCATTCAAACTGCTGGTTTTTGATATTTTGGGCCCTATTGAATAATGAATGTTTTGAATTTTCTCCAAAAGTAAAGTAGTTGCAAACTCATCCTTTTAGAAACTTGTTTGGGCTGTTGAGAGGAGTAAAAAACCATCAAAAATTTCAATCCTGCATGATTCTACCAAGAAATGTGATTCTTCATTCAAAACCTGATTTTTGCTATTGGGCTCTATTGAATAATGAATGTTTTGAATTTTCTCCAAAAGTAAAGTAGTTGCAAACTCATCCTTTTAGAGACTTGTTTGGACTCATGAGAGGAGTAGAAAAACATCAAAAATTTCAGTCCTGCACGATTCTACCAAGAAATGTGTGTTCATTCAAACCGCTGGTTTTTGATATTTTGGGCCCTATTGAATAATGAATGTTTTGAATTTTCTCCAAAAGTAAAGTAGTTGCAAACTCATCCTTTTAGAAACTTGTTTGGGCTGTTGAGAGGAGTAAAAAACCATCAAAAATTTCAATCCTGCATGATTCTACCAAGAAATGTGATTCTTCATTCAAAACCTGATTTTTGCTATTGGGCTCTATTGAATAATGAATGTTTTGAATTTTCTCCAAAAGTAAAGTAGTTGCAAACTCATGCTTTTAGAGACTTGTTTGGGCTCATGAGAGGAGTAGAAAAACATCAAAAATTTCAGTCCTGCATGATTCTACCAAGAAATGTGTGTTCATTGAAACCGCTGGTTTTTGATATTTTGGGCCCTATTGAATAATGAATGTTTTGAATTTTATCCAAAAGTAAAGTAGTTGCAAACTCATCCTTTTAGAAACTTGTTTGGGCTGTTGAGAGTAGTAAAAAACCATCAAAAATTTCAATCCTGCATGATTCTACCAAGAAATGTGATTCTTCATTCAAAACCTGATTTTTTGCTATTGGGCTCTATTGAATAATGAATGTTTTGAATTTTCTCCAAAAATAAAGTAGTTGCAAACTCATGCTTTTAGAGACTTGTTTGGGCTCATGAGAGGAGTAGAAAAACATCAAAAATTTCAGTCCTGCATGATTCTACCAAGAAATGTGTGTTCATTGAAACCGCTGGTTTTTGATAGTTTGGGCCCTATTGAATAATGAATGTTTTGAATTTTCTCCAAAAGTAAAGTAGTTGCAAACTCATCCTTTTAGAAACTTGTTTGGGCTGTTGAGAGGAGTAAAAAACCATCAAAAATTTCAATCCTGCATGATTCTACCAAGAAATGTGATTCTTCATTCAAAACGCTGGTTTTTGCTATTGGGCTCTATTGAATAATGAATGTTTTGAATTTTCTCCAAAAGTAAAGTAGTTGCAAACTCATCCTTTTAGAGACTTGTTTGGGCTCATGAGAGTAGAAAAACATCAAAAATTTCAGTCCTGCATGATTCTACCAAGAAATGTGTGTTCATTGAAACCGCTGGTTTTTGATAGTTTGGGCCCTATTGAATAATGAATGTTTTGAATTTTCTCCAAAAGTAAAGTAGTTGCAAACTCATCCTTTTAGAAACTTGTTTGGGCTGTTGAGAGGAATAAAAAACCATCAAAAATTTCAATCCTGCATGATTCTACCAAGAAATGTGATTCTTCATTCAAAACGCTGGTTTTTGCTATTGGGCTCTATTGAATAATGAATGTTTTGAATTTTCTCCAAAAGTAAAGTAGTTGCAAACTCATCCTTTTAGAGACTTGTTTGGGCTCATGAGAGGAGTAGAAAAACATCAAAAATTTCAGTCCTGCACGATTCTACCAAGAAATGTGTGTTCATTCAAACCACTGGTTTTTGATATTTTGGGCCCTATTGAATAATGAATGTTTTGAATTTTCTCCAAAAGTAAAGTAGTTGCAAACTCATCCTTTTAGAAACTTGTTTGGGCTGTTGAGAGGAGTAAAAACCATCAAAAATTTCAATCCTGCATGATTCTACCAAGAAATCTGAATCTTCATTCAAAACCTGATTTTTGCCATTGGGCTCTATTGAATAATGAATGTTTTGAATTTTCTCCAAAAGTAAAGTAGTTGCAAACTCATGCTTTTAGAGACTTGTTTGGGCTCATGAGAGGAGTAGAAAAACATCAAAAATTTCAGTCCTGCATGATTCTACCAAGAAATGTGTGTTCATTGAAACCGCTGGTTTTTGATAGTTTGGGCCCTATTGAATAATGAATGTTTTGAATTTTCTCCAAAAGTAAAGTAGTTGCAAACTCATCCTTTTAGAAACTTGTTTGGGCTGTTGAGAGGAGTAAAAAACCATCAAAAATTTCAATCCTGCATGATTCTACCAAGAAATGTGATTCTTCATTCAAAACGCTGGTTTTTGCTATTGGGCTCTATTGAATAATGAATGTTTTGAATTTTCTCCAAAAGTAAAGTAGTTGCAAACTCATCCTTTTAGAGACTTGTTTGGGCTCATGAGAGGAGTAGAAAAACATCAAAAATTTCAGTCCTGCACGATTCTACCAAGAAATGTGTGTTCATTCAAACCGCTGGTTTTTGATATTTTGGGCCCTATTGAATAATGAATGTTTTGAATTTTCTCCAAAAGTAAAGTAGTTGCAAACTCATCCTTTTAGAAACTTGTTTGGGCTGTTGAGAGGAGTAAAAAACCATCAAAAATTTCAATCCTGCATGATTCTACCAAGAAATGTGATTCTTCATTCAAAACCTGATTTTTGCTATTGGGCTCTATTGAATAATGAATGTTTTGAATTTTCTCCAAAAATAAAGTAGTTGCAAACTCATGCTTTTAGAGACTTGTTTGGGCTCATGAGAGGAGTAGAAAAACATCAAAAATTTCAGTCCTGCATGATTCTACCAAGAAATGTGTGTTCATTGAAACCGCTGGTTTTTGATAGTTTGGGCCCTATTGAATAATGAATGTTTTGAATTTTCTCCAAAAGTAAAGTAGTTGCAAACTCATCCTTTTAGAAACTTGTTTGGGCTGTTGAGAGGAGTAAAAAACCATCAAAAATTTCAATCCTGCATGATTCTACCAAGAAATGTGATTCTTCATTCAAAACGCTGGTTTTTGCTATTGGGCTCTATTGAATAATGAATGTTTTGAATTTTCTCCAAAAGTAAAGTAGTTGCAAACTCATCCTTTCAGAGACTTGTTTGGGCTCATGAGAGGAGTAGAAAAACATCAAAAATTTCAGTCCTGCACGATTCTACCAAGAAATGTGATTCTTCATTCAAAACCTGATTTTTGCTATTGGGCACTATTGAATAATGAATGTTTTGAATTTTCTCCAAAAGTAAAGTAGTTGCAAACTCATGCTTTTAGAGACTTGTTTGGGCTCA